>NW_024096713.1:2566875-3850313 GCF_016545835.1 Crotalus tigris
ACCCCAATCTTGCATTTGTCTTTTTTGAGCTTGAGGCCTGACTTCCTGAATCTTAACAGAACAGCCCTTAGCCTTTCAGCTAGAATGTGTGTGGAGTCTCCTGCAATTAAGACATCATCAAAGTAGGGGCAAACCCCTGGTATACCCCGTAGTGTGTTTTCCATTACGCTTTGGAAAATCCCAGGAGCGACATTCACTCCAAACTGCAGCCTTTTTACCTTAAAGGCTCCCCTGTGGGTCACAATAGTCTGAGCTATAGCAGCATCATCATCAACAGGCAGCTGTTGATACGCTTGAGCTAGGTCAAGCTTTGCAAAAACGCGCCCCCCCTTGAGGGAGGCCAGAATATGACTGACCACAGGAACAGGATAGGCATGTTGCTGCAATGCCTTATTCAGAGTGCATTTGTAGTCAGCACAAATGCGAATGTCCCCATTTGCCTTTAGAGGCGTGACAATGGGGGTCTCCCAAGGACTGGAATCAACAGGTTCTAGGATTCCCTGTTGAATCAGTTTGTCTAACTCAGTGTCAATTTTACTCTTTAAAGCAAAAGGGACCCTTCTTGCTTTAATTCTAATGGGAGTGACAGTGGGGTCTAGCTTTAAGGACACAGGGGGTCCTTTGAATGTGCCCAGCTGGGGGCTGAAAACATCTGCAAATGCTTTGCAGACTTCCTGTAGGTCGAGTGTTTGTAAGCTGTTGAGTCCTGTGACGTGTATCCCCAGGGCCTCAAACCAATCGAGTCCTATGAGACTCGTTCGTTCACCCCCTACTACTAATAAGTCTAGTGGACCTTCAAAACTCTTGTATTGCATGTTAAGGGTGGCCTCCCCCTTAACACACACTCTTGAATTTTGAAAATCTGTTAACACAATGTCAGAAGGCCTTAACTTGGCCTGAGTTCCACTACCGGAACAAATCGTCCTAAATGTATGCAAGGAGATAATTGAAAAGGCAGACCCTGTGTCTAGTTCCATAGATAATGGAACCCCTTGTAGCTTCCCCTTGAGTGACAGCTTTTTCTTAATTGGCTTGTGTGTGCCTGTCCTAAGGATGCTTCTTCGCGAAGCGCAAAACCCTACCCTATTCTGGCTGGGGACCCTGGTACCTTTCAGGTGCAGTTCTTCCTGAGGTTGTACCTTTCGTCGGCCCAGACACACAGCTGCAATGTGTCCTTGTTTGCCGCATGCTCAGCAGGTAGCGGAGCGGAACTTGCAGTCGGTTCTCCTGTGGCGACCTCCACAGCCGATGCACTTGAGCGGAGCTGAAGAGCTTCCCTTCTGTTTTTCTTCCGTCGTGGGGTGGAGACGGTCGACTTCCTCGTCCGGATCCTCCTCGGAGTTTCTTTGGGCGTCTTCCTGGTGCACGGATGCAACCTCTGGACTGTTTCTGATCGGCCGCATGTTCTTGACAGCGCCGCCTGCTGCTTCTTCTTCGGTGACTTCCCTTAAGGCATCTTGGTAGGACAATTCTTCTTTAGCAAAAAGTCTTTGTTGTAGATCTCGATGCCTTAACCCGCACACGAATCGGTCCCTCAGTCGTTCTTCGAGGTCTTTGAACTCGCAGTGCTTGGCGGCCTTCCGTAATGCGGCGATGAATTCTTTGGCCGACTCACCAGGCCGTTGTTCCCTCTGCTCGAAGGTGTGGCGCCATGCGATGACGGACATCTTGGGGTGGAAGTGCTCCTTCAGTAACTTCTTCAGATCTGCGTAGCTGACAGACTCTACTGGAACAGGTGCTACAAGGTTTTCTGCGATGTCGAAGGCGTCTTGACCGCAAACACAAAGCAGGGTGGCAGCCTTCAAGCTCTCTTCCCTCACTTGGTTTGCCTTGAAGTAGTTCTCCACCCTGGCTACGTAGGACTCCCACCGCTCTGGATGTGAGACGTTGAACTTCGAAAGCCTTCCAACCTTTGCCATCTTCAGGAGACGGGTCTATCAGCCAGCCTACCCCCGAATGCGCACTGGATTGGCGAGTAGCTGCCGAGTCAACGCCGTTCCGCCGCTCAGGACTCACTTGGGTAAGCTTACACTTCTTCCTTTCCAGGCGGTGTAAGGCAATCCCACCTTCGTCGCCAGTGTTGAGTCCTTGGCGGGAAGCAGACACGAGAAGCAGTTGAAGTTCTCAGTTTTCTTTATTCTGCATTCAGCTTACAAGTAGATGGCTTCAGCAGCTCCCAAAACCTCCCAACTTCTTATATAGACATTTCCCGGGTAAATGTGATACTTTTCCCGCGCCAGCACCCGCGCATGCGCACAGTGCTGGCGACAGCCTGTCTGGTCCCGGGCAGCTTTGCACCTGCCCGGGACTGCCTGCAAACGCCCGAGATGTTTGCAAGGCTCGGGACATAACAAAATTCACCATCGGTCAATTGCAAAAGGCAGCTTTACTCAAAATAGTTTACATTCTGTGTCAACACCTCTAATACCATCAAATATCAAACATCAATATCTATCTCTCCCAGGTCCTTGGGAAGTACTTGATTGGCAGATAAAAGTACCAAATCCTGTCCAAACATCTGGCTGACTATGCAACAAACTATAATATTTTACAATGTGAAATCTCCATATTGTTTTTAGTCAGCAATATTCAGCAACAAAGAAAAGAATAATAAATATCCTGGAAAAGCAGATTCATTAATTGCTATAACAGGCTAAAACATAAAAGGAACGGTTGCTGGAATTGGGTATGTCTAGTTTAATAAAGAAAAGGATGAGGGGGGACATGATAGCAGTGTTCCAATATCTCAGGGGGTGCCACAAAGAAGAGGAAGTCAAGCTATTCTCCAAAGCACCTGAAGGCAGGACAAGAAGCAATGGATGGAAACTAACCAAAGAGAGAAGTAACATAGAACTAAGGAGAAATTTCCTGACAGTTGGAACAATTAATCAGTGGAACAACCTGCCTCCAGAAGCTGTGAATGCTCCAACACTGGAAGGTTTTAAGAAGAGACTGGACAACCATTTGTCTGAAATAGGGCTTCCTGTCTGAACTGTGTGCTGGACTAGAAGACCTCCAAGGTCACTTCCAACTCTGTTATTCTGTTAAATCAACTGGATGGATATTATTATTTTATTTTATTTTATTTTAGTATTATTTTATTTATTTATTTATTTTTGGGGACACATGTATGCCATGGGCACTTTTCTGTTTTGTAATTTATATTATAATTAAAGATTTTATTCTCTGTGTGAGATTGTGTTCATGGAAATTTGTATTTATGGAAAAGTACTTTTTAACAAGCAAATATTTTAATTCAGAAAGTACTGAAATATAATTAATGAAATAATAATTACAAATTAGAAAGTAATAATCTTGACACATTTTAAATATAGCACAACTCTTTATTTTTAGTAATGCTAACACATTACTAATATGTAGTATTCCTTCAGAAATTGCAGATTGTAATTCCATCTCAAAGACAATTTGTAAAGCTACAAGCTACAAGTCAGCTTGTTATTCCATAAATTATACCTGTGATCTCAAAGCTTAATAAAATAATCTTTTACATGTCTTCTTAGAAGCTTAACTGTGAATATATTATTCCATCTTTTCCTATATAATAGATTTTTTTTTCTTTCTAAGAAAAATAACATGGAAAAATAGTGCAGAATTTGTCAGATAGACAAATTGAAAATTATTTTTCAAGCACCCTTCAAATCCCAACTCAGACAGGATAATAAGAGTATGTACTGAAAATATCTAGAAATATGCTTAATAAATAATAATAGAAGGGGAGATCTAGAACTACAGGTTCATGCTGGAAAGAAATATTATTTTTGAGCTTCAAAATTGTACCTTCTGTGTATTTTCGTTTTGGTTCATTAACCTTGTAAATAAAACATATTGCTGCATACATAAATGTAATTTTCATGGAGAAAGAGAATGAGAAGGAAAAAGAGAAAGAGAGAGATTATAAATATATATTTACTCTAGAAATGTAGGAGGCACAGCAGAAGATGTACTGTAGTCTGGATTAAATAAATTGCAATCTATTGCCAAAACACCTGACTTCAAACAGGAATTTCTTAAACCAAGTTAAAGCCAAGGCAGAAATAGAGAGCAGTTATCAGAGTCTTCATATAGAAAAAATACTGGTGGATCAATTTTGATCTTTTCTAGAAAATTTATTCTGTTAATAACAAAAATAAGCATTCTTTTAAAATACAGCCTGAAAGCCATTGAGAAAGTCACAATGACCTTCAAAATGATATCCAGTCACCTGAAAGTCTGTATTTTCTTTGCTAAAGTCATTATTATTGGAAATTTACATTTTATAACAGGAGTTGCATATGTATCCCCTATATTTTATGCACTCATCAATTTGAGAGGCACAATTATGTATTTTGACTTCTAAACATTTATTGATCTATCCCACATGTACATTTATGCATATTATCAAGCTTTTTCAAAGTTTTTATTTTATGGAGCTGTTCATCCAGCAGGTTCATATATTTGAATCTATTAAGTAAAAAAAATGTAAATAAGCATTCAAGTTTGCAGAAAGTTGTGTCTACCTCTACACATGATGGTAATAATGCAAACAGTTTGACCAAGGTGTCTAAATTAACATTCAACTAGTATTTACTGTATATCAAAAATGAGAGCCAACTGAATTTATTTCAGAGGTTATTATAGTAACTTTCAATATTTTGGTTTTTTAGATCTCAACTATATGGAATGAAAAATGCAGATCTACATATTGAAATTAAAAGAATCAAAGATAGTCTATTATACTTACTATCACAATGGATAATATCAAAATAAAAGAATTTCCAAAATGAAGTCTAGTGAATTTTGCCTCAATGATTATATAAACATTGACAACATCAAATTTGGATAGCCCTTAAAAACGAATATAAAGCTGCATCATCTGCATATTGAGGAAATTTATGATTATCAAGAAGCAACATTTGTTTTAATGATTCAAAACTGATAAAGAAATACATGAAGTCTTTAATAAAAAGGTTGATAGGGCTTTCAAATCTCATATTATGAGGACCTCCTTACTTCGGGTTTGGAGGAAATATTACAGAAATGATTTTAAAATCCCACTATGGGCTATTCCATGGCATGCGATAGAAGGGATAAGAAGAGGGGTCAGGATGGATAGCGTTTCTTATGCACAATTACTCAGGTGGGATGGTAAAAATTGGCAGTTAAAATCTATGGTAGATTTAGCACAGGAAAATATTATATATTCATGGTTTCACTACAGACAAATAATGGATAGGTGGAAGATAGATCGGAATGTGGGTTTGCTTAGAGAAGATGAGAATTTGTTTAAACAAATAAAAGATCAAAGGCGAACTCACATTAAGAGAATTTATGGGGTCTTAGTAGAATTGAATTCAGAAGCAGAGTTAGTCAAAGAATGTATGATTAAATGAGCACAAAACTTTGGTGAACCAGTACTATTAGATACCTGGGAAATTATTTGGGTGAGGAACGTTAAATTTATACAAGCCCAAAATTTAAGGGAGAACTTTTATAAAATGTTTTATAGATAGCATCTTGATCCACAAAAAATGTCTCGTATGTATCCTGATCTACAGCCTAAATGTTGGAGATGTGGAAGTTTGGATGCTACATACTATCATATTTGGTGGTCGTGTAAAAATATAAAAGCTTTTTGGATTAAGATATGGTGGAATATTCAAAGAATTTTTAAAAGGAGGGTAAAATTTACCGCACAATTGTTTTATTAGGTATTGTTACAGATTGTGATACTAAAGATATCACATTGATGTTAAATTTAATCACAGCTGCAAGGTTGTTAGTAGCACAATGTTGAAAGAAGGAATCTTTGCCTACTTTGCAAGAGTGGCTTTTTAAAGTTTCTTATTTGGCGGAAATGGCAAAGATTTCGGCTTTCCTGAAGGATCAATCTCAAGAGAAGTATGTTGTGGTATGGAGGAAATGGATAGACTTTATACAACACAAGATGGATATTAAAAATATTATTTAGCTTTTTAATAACTTATATTGAAAAGCCAACTTTTTTGAAAAGCCAAATATTATTATTTTTTTATTATTATTGTTATTATCCAAAGCAACCCATAGTGAAGAAGTTGAAATAATAGCAGACTTTCCTAGATTCACATGGATTGTGATTGTATCCTGAAAGAAAGAGATGAATGCTCCTTGAGGGAAAGAATAGGGAAAACCTTGACAAAAATATAGAGATCATAAACTTACAATGAAGTGACAGATTATTAAAGTCAGACTTTACCAATTGACTATGAAAGCTGGATCACCAGGAAAAAATATCCCTTTGTATTGTGATGCTGTAGCAAACTATTGAGAATGCTTGGGCTTCTAAGGAGAATACATTTCAATAAGTAGATGAAGTAAAAGCATATGCTAACTTGAAACATAATAAGAAGGTAATGTTTGGGATACATAGTGTGAAGACAAGAGTCACTGGAGAAAACCTTGTTACTTGGAAAAATCAAGGGCAATTGAAAAAGGGACTGTTGAGTCCTCGAGTCAACAGCGAATGAATAGAGCACATTCTGTAATTTCAACAGCCTTTTATTTCAATAGTTTTCTCTCTGTTACAGCTCTGAGGCTCGCAGGCCTCTCTGACTCTTTTAATAGAATCCCCTGGCAAAAAGGTAACATTCTGGCACGCTTCCGCGCCTCGCGCATGAGCGCGAATCCGGCGCCACTCAGTCTGGTCCCAGGCAGCTTGCAACTGCCTGGGACCATTGCAACGTCCCGAGCCTGCCTTTGCAGGCTCAGGACACAACACTCCTTCTCCCCCCGGATGAGACTTATTAACTATATAGGTAGTTATACGCGACCTCAACACGAGTGTGGTGTGTCAACCCAAGAACCTGCACATCTGTTGCAGCTGTTCACTAGCCACACCACAGAATGATATCAGGCTATTGTTTTGGAATTAATTGCCCAAAACTCACACTCCCAGTTTTCCAACAACAGCAGACACCCTCTCACTTTCCTTGCTTTGACAGCAGGGTTACAAAGTCCTCAAGGTACTTGGGAGATCTTTTTACTTTTTGTGACCTCCTCAGGTTCTAAGAACCCCCTACTTCCTCTTGTGCAGAGAATGGAGTGGAGTTGCCCCCTCTTTTAAACCCTGGTGGTCCCCGTGAACTGTGTCCTGTTGCCTGGTCTGCTTGCTTGCCCACCGGGCTCGTCAGACCAGGACTTTGCTCCCCACTGAACCTGGTTGACCTGCCTAACTGCAGGCTCTCGGGCCCCTCTATATGCCCACCAATGTTTGGCATTTGTGTAGAACTCTCCAAGTCCACAATGGACCTATCAAGGGAATGCATTCATTCACTCCCAAGCCCCATAACAGGATTGTCCGGGGTTTCTGCAGTGCCCCAATACTCAGTTGTCCCCCATTCTATGCCGGAGGTGCCAGAATCAGGATTTGCCTCTCTGACTACCTCCCTGTGTGAAGACTTCCTTTTGGAAGCAGTAGCAGTACTGGGCCAGCTTGACTGTTTCTGTGCCAGTTCTCTTGCAATCTTTGGGTTATTTGGATGTTCCCAGTTATTCTTCCTGACTGGAGTGCTGAATGGTAGTTGTGAATGATGAGTATGCCCCCTGGGTGACTCCCTGGCTGGAGTAGGCACTGGTGCCTGTATTATTTCTTGTTCCCCTGAATTCCTGTTAGGAACACTTGCAGAACCCTGGAACAGGCCTTCTTTGGCCTCTCCGTTTGGCCCCGGCTGCTGCCAACACCCTTCCCTTTGCCCATAGTGGTCCCCCTCCCCCCTGAAGAAAGCCCAGGAGTTGCAGAGGGTAAGTCCAGTCTCGTATGCAGCTGATCGATATGCTGCCGAAGGACACGACCGTCATCCAAGGAGACCTCATAGGACAATGGACCAGTGACCTTGCATACTACGGCAGGAACCCACAAGTGACCGGGCCCATAGTTCCGGGTCCATACTGGGGCACCCACTTGCAGACACCGCGGTGCCCTGGGTTGGGTGACCTTAGGAGGCAGTCTGCCCGGGTGCAACCTGTCAAATTTGGTGATCAGTTTGCGCCCCCAACGGAGTTCAGCTGGGCTCTTCCCAGTGGAAGTTGAAGGTGTAGTGCGGTAAGCAAGAAGAAAGTCTGCCAACCTGTGGTGCCAGTCCCCGTAGGTCAGTTTCTTTAAAGCATCCTTGGTGATGCGGACCATCTGCTCAGCCATACCATTGGTGGAAGGATGGAATGGTGCAGAGGTGGCATGACGAATCATGTTGGCCTGCAAGAAAGCCTGAAACTCGGAAGAAGTGAATTGAGGAACATTGTCAGACACCAGGACATCTGTGAGCCCATGTGCAGCAAAAATCCCTCTCAGTACTTGAATGGTCTTAGCAGCAGTGGTGGAAGAGATAGGTACAACCTCAAGCCACTTTGAATGGCTGTCAACAAGGACCAAGAAGAATTGACCCTGGAAGGGCCCAACATAATCTACATGCACCCTAGACCAAGGTGACTGTGTCTCCTCCCATCTATGCACAGGAGCCTGAGGCATTTCAGGGCGTGAGCGCTGACACAAGTGGCATCCATGCACTTGAGCCTCTATTTCCCTGTCTAACCCTGGCCACCATAAATGGCTACGCGCAAGCGCCTTCATCCTGACAATGCCAGGATGACCCTCATGAAGGGAAGCTAAGACCCTAGGTCTCATTGAGGTAGGAATAACAACTCTGTTGCCCCACAACAGACAACCCTGAAAAGTGGATAACTCATGCTTCTGGAGCCAGAAACCCTGAAACTCAGTACCTGGACAACTCTCAGGCCATCCAGACAAAACCCAGGACAATACACGAGTGAGTGTGAGACCCGTGGCTGATTCAGCAGCCACATCCCTGGCATTTAAGGGAGACTCAAGCAATGCATGAATGGAAAGAATGTTGATGGCAGGGGCAGGGGCAGCCTCTACCATTTGTAAAGGTAATCTACTAAGGTCATCAGCGTGGCCCATTTCCTTGCCAGGTTTGTGAACCAAGGAAAAGTCATAGGCGGACAGAAAGATGGACCATCTCAGCATTCTAGGGGAAATGATATGGGGAGTTTGTTTGTTTGTAGTAAACAACCCCAACAGAGGCTTATGGTCAGTGTAGACTGTGAAGTGTCTGCCATATAGAAAATCATGGATTTTAATTCCAGCAACAATGGCCAAGGCTTCTCTGTCTATCTGAGCATAGTTTCACTCAGCAGAGGACAAAGTTCTGGAGTAATATGCAACAGGAACCTGAGTTCCATCAGTTCTTAAATGGCTAAGTGCAGCTCCACCCCATAAGGGGAAGCATCATAAGCGATGCACACAGGAAGAGTTTCATTAAAATGTGCAAGCACATCATTTGATGTAAGTAAGGCCTTGATCTCATTAAAGCTTTCTTCATGTGCTTGTGACCACTGCCACACTGCCTGTTTGTCTAAGAGTCTGTGAAGTGGCTCTGCTACATTAGCTTTGTTAGGTATGAATGCATTGTAAAAATTCAAGAGGCCCAGAAAAGCTTATAACTCAGCTTTAGACTTAGGCCTAGGAGCTTGCAGTATAGCCTTTAATTTAGAGTCAGCACGGTAAATACCCCTGGCATCTATTCTGAATCCCAGGAAATCTGTAGAAGACACTCCAATTTTGCATTTGCCTTTTTTAAGTTTGAGACCTGTTTTCCTGAAACGCAGCAGAACAGCCCTCAATCTCTCAGCTAGGTTTTGAGTGGATTCTCCTGCTATTAGGACATCATCAAAATAGGGGGAAACCCCTGGTATACCTCTCAGGATGTTTTCCATTACACTTTGGAAAATTCCAGGAGCTACATTTACTCCAAATTGTAGTCTTTTAACCTTGAATGTCTCCCTATGGGTTACAATAGTCTGTGCTTCAGCAGCGGCTTCATCAACAGGTAACTGTTGATAAGCCTGTGCTAAATCCAGCTTTGCAAAATCACGCCCCCCTTTGAGGGAGGCCAAAATGTGGCTGACTACAGGTACAGGATATGCATGCTGTTGCAATGCCTTATTTAGTGTGCATTTGTAATCTGCACAGATGCGAATGTCCCCATTAGCCTTGAGAGGAGTGACTATGGGAGTTTCCCATGAACTGTAGTCAACAGGTTCTAAAACACCTAGCTGAATCAATTTGTCCAATTCAGCATCAATTTTTCCTTTCAAAGCAAAGGGTACTCTCCTTGCTTTCACCCTAATGGGAGTGACAGTGGGGTCCAGTTTCAAGGAAATTGGGGGCCTTAGTATGCTCCCAGCTGGGGGCTGAAGACATCTGCAAATTCTTTGCAGACTTCTTGTAAACCTAATGTTTGCAAATTATGTAGCCCTGTAACTTGTATACCCAAGGCCTCAAACCAATCGAGTCCAATGAGACTTGTTCGTTCACCCCCAACTACCAATACATCTAATGGACCTTCAAAATCCTTGTATTGTACTTTAAGGGTGGCCTTCCCCTTAACACACACCTTGGAATTTTGGAAGTCTGTTAAGACTATATTGGATGGCGTAAGCTTGGCCTGGAACCCACTGCTAGAGCAAATCTTTCTAAAAGTGTGAATAGAAATGATTGAAAGGGCAGACCCAGTGTCCAGTTCCATAACCAATGGAACTCCTTGCAACTTCACCTTAAGTGACAGTTTCTTTTTAAGTGGCTTGTGTGTGCCTGTCCTATAAATGCTTCTACGTGAAGCACAGAAACCCACCCTGTTTTGGCTGGGGACCCTGGTACCTTTCAGGTGCAATTCTTCTCGGGGTTGTACTTTCTGACGGCCCAGACACACAGCTGCTATGTGGCCTTGCTTTCCACATGCTCTACAGATTGCAGAATGGAATATGCAGTCGGTCCTCTTGTGGCGACCTCCACACCCGAAGCACTTGGGTACAGCTGTAGACTTTTCTTTGCCTTCCTTCTGCTTCCTTTCTCTGGCTGGGTAGAGATGATCCACCTCATCTGCAGGATCTTCTTCCAAGCTCTCCTGGACTCCCTCATGGTGCACAGAGACAGCTTTAGGGTTGTTCCTGATAGGCCTCATATTCTTGACTTCCCCACCTGCTGTCTCTTCTGCAGTGACCTCTCTCAAGGCATCTTGGAATGAAATGTCCTCTTTTGCAAAGAGTCTCTGTTGCAAGCCTCTGTTCCTAAGCCCACATACAAATCGGTCTCTCAACCTTTCTTCTACATCTTCTACATTTAACTCATTTTTTGCATCTGTCTTTACACAAAGGGAAAAAACAGACCATCCTATCAAAAATAGTGCCATAAAAAACAAAACAGAAACACAAGTTAAGATAGGCAAGAAAATGGTTAGTGAGCACCTGTCCAGCCTAGATGAGTTCAAATCGCCAGGACCAGATGGATTACACCCCAGAGTTCTCAAGGAACTGGCAGATGTGATATCGGAACCACTGAACTATATTTTTCAAAGATCCTGGAACACAGGGGAACTACCAGAGGACTGGAAAAGAGCTGATGTAGTTGCCATCCTCAAAAAAGGAAAAAAAATGGATCCAGGAAATTACAGACCTATCAGAACCCCAATATGATACCTGGGAAGATCCTGAAAAAGATAATCAAACAACGAATCAACGAACACCTAGAGGCAAACAAAGTCATTACTAAAAGCCAACATGGGTTTGTCAAAAATAGATCATGCCAGACAAATCTTATTGCATTCTTTGACCAAGTGACAAAATTAGTGGATCCGAGGAATGCTGTGGACATAATTTACTTGGACTTCAGTAAGGCATTTGATAAAGTAGATCACAACCTATTACTTGATAAGATAGAAAAATGTGGGGTAGACAGAATCACCACCAGATGGATCCGTAGCTGGCTGACCGGCCGTACTCAGCAAGTGGTCCTTCATGGAACTGCATCTATATGGAGGGAAGTGTGTAGTGGGTGCCCCAGGGCTCTGTTCTGGGCCCAGTACTCTTCAACATCTTCATCAACGATTTGGATTAAGGGATAGATGGGGAACTCATCAAATTTGCAGACGACACCAAGCTGGCAGGAATAGCCAACACTCCAGAAGACAGGCTTCAGATACAGAAGGATCTGGACAGACTTGAACACTGGGCACTAACTAACAAAATGAAATTCAATGGTGAAAAAAGCAAGGTTCTACATTTAGGCAAGAAAAACCAAATGCACAATTACAGCATAGGTGGCACCATGCTCAATAGTAGTAACTGTGAGAGGGACCTCGGAGTCCTAGTAGACAATCACTTAAATATGAGCCAGCAGTGTGCTGCAGCTGCCAGAAAGGCCAACACAGTGCTAGGCTGCATTAACAGAGGGATAGAATCAAGATCACGTGAAGTATTAATACCACTCTTCAATGCCTTGGTAAGGCCACACTTGGAATAGTGCATCCAGTTTTGGTCACCATGATGTAAAAAAGATGTTGAGACTCTAGAAAAAGTACAGAGAAGAGCAATAAAGATGATTAGGGGACTGGAGGCTAAAACATATAAGGAACGGTTGCTAGAATTGGGTATGTCTAGTTTAACGAAGAGAAGGACAAGGGGGGGACATGATAGCAGTATTCCAATATCTCAGGGGCTGCCATAAAGAAGAGGGAATTAAGTTATTTTCCAAAGCACCTGAAGGCAGGACAAGAAGCAACGGGTGGAAACTAATCAAGGAGAGAAGCAACCTAGAACTAAGGAGAAACTTCCTGACAGTGAGAACAATTAATCAGTGGAACAGCTTGCCTCCAGAAGCATTAAATGCTCCAACACTGGAAGTTTTTAAGAAGAGACTGGACAGCCACTTGTCCGAAATGGTGTAGGGTTTCCTGCCCGAGCAGGGGGTTGGACTAGATGACCTCCAAGGTCCCTTCCAACTTTACTAATATGAACATCTTTAAAATCACAAGGCTTAGCTGCTCTTCTCAAGGCTGCAATGTATTCTTTAGCTGATTCACCAGCTCTTTGATCCCTCTGTTCAAAAGTGTGTCTCTATGCAATAAAAGACAACTTGGGCTGAAAATGTCCCTTCAATAACTTTTTAAAATCTGTGTAAGTGACAGATTCAAGAGGAGCAGGGGCTGCCAAATTTTCTGCAATTTCAAATGCATCTTGACCACAGACACACAGCAAAGTAGTGGCCTTCAAGTTGTCTTCTCTTACTTGATTTACTCTAAAGTAATTTTCTACTCTGGCAACATAAGACTCCCATCTTTCTGGGTGAGTGACATCGAATTCAGACAGTCTCCCTATCTTCGCCATTCTTGCTTCTATGCTAGGAAGGAGTCTATCAGCCAGCTTACCTCCAGGGACACTGTACTGGCAGGCCAGGTGCTGATTTTAACGCCGTCTTCCTCTTTCCAGGACTCTTGGAGTAAGCTTACAATTCTTCTTTTTTGTTTTTGTAAGCCATCCCACCTTCGTCACCAGTGTTGAGCCCTCGAGTCAACGGCGAATGAATAGAGCACATTCTGTAATTCCAACAGCCTTTTATTTCAGTATTTCTCTCTCCATCCCAGCTCTGAGGCTTGCAGGCTTCTCTGACTCTTTTAATAGAATCCCCGGGCAAAAAGGTAACATTCTGGTGCGCTTCTGCGCCTCACGCATGCGCACGAAGCCGGCGCCACTCAGTCTGGTCCCGGGCAGCTTGCAACTGCCCGGGACCATTGCATCATCCCGAGCCTGCCTTTGCAGGCTCAGGACACAACAGGGACCACCAGTAGACAAGGTGAAGAAATACAATCACTGATATAAATTTACAAAAACTCAAAGAATTGGTTACCAACAAACAAATCTGATGAAACAATATCCAGGCAAAGTGTTAGAAACTACAAAATGGTCAAATAAAATCAGCAGAATATTTATGTGTTGCATACTTTATTCACTACACACACACATTTTTAAAATAATAAAAACTGTAGAAATTTTGAAAGATAAAGTAAGGAAAGTAAAGGAAAAAGTAAGTGAAAAAAGTACAAAGAAAGAAATAGAGAAGAGAAAGAAAAAAGTTATAAAAAAAGTTATAAAGAGGCAGTTTCTATGTACAATTACAATTACATTTATATTTTATCCTGTCTCTCAAAAGTTACAATATAACTTCTTTCTTTCATAGTTACCTTTTCTAATAATCAAACCCATAAATCACAAGATCATGTTTTCAATTTTTCAGCAAAAAGTCCATAGGGGGTTTCTATTCTAAACATGTAGTTATTATTGTTTCTCTAATACAAACAAGTCAGTGTTGCTATCTCTGCTACTTCTGCCATCTTCTCATCCATATCTCCATTGTGGGTATTTCAGAAATTTTCATTTTTATGCATCAGTTCATCATTAGATCAATTACCATATATAAAAACAGTCTTCCATAACTCTTTACTAGCCATATACCCATTAGTTCAACAAGGAGAGTTCTGATTTCAACTGAATCTTTAAACTTCTTTGTATAATTCTGTGTAACCCAAATTGTTTTGGACTTTTTGCTATCAAAAGAGGGGTGGGGATATAAAAAAATATAAAATATTTTTTATATTTTTTAATAATTTTTATTGTCTGTAAGTTACCCAGAATCACTGAGAGTCATGCAAATCTTCTAAATAAATAAATAAGTTACTATATTTACCCCTGTTGCAATTTGTGTTATAAATTTTGTACTAACTACCATCAGCCATTGGATGGCTGTTTAGTTTTACTCCAACGCCATCATTTAGTGGTTCTACACCTTCATGCTGTTGTTGCTGACCATGAGAATCATGGTCATTACAATCACTACGAGATCACCTCAAACTTTCAGTTTTACTCTTTCTTTCAATCCTCCTCCTCACTTTATCCAGACTTCGGATTGGCTGGGTTACCTCAGAACAGAGTTACCTGGTCCAAGTGGATTTTAAGATCAGATTTAGAGCACCTAAAATGTAAATGAACGCTGAATATGCCTTGTTGGCCATATCTTACATATGCCTAAAGACCCACATCCAAAAATTGCACTACCTGCAATTTGGATGACTCCTGGAGAAAAGGAGAGACAAGGCTGGCCTCGGATAAGTTGGTGCCAAACACGTAAGGAAGATCTTAAGATTATAAATGTCCCTTGGGACAATGCTGAATACATTGCAAACAATTGAAACAGCTGGAAAACACTTGCTACCCAAGGTGCTCTCTACTGGACTTAATGATAATTTACCTCTGTCTTCACACCCCTTATACTGCTTAAGGCAAAAAAGACATCAACAGAGATTTTTGCTGTAGATCTTCAAACGGACAAAAATTTCATGCTATTTGGAAGTTATAACCTATAGTAGACTAATCCCTCTAACCTTTTTTTATGCTTTGGCTTCTGTTTATAGAGAAAGGGGAAAGGCATGAATATTCTTTGCTCAATGTTTCCGTTCTTTTCTAATGGAAATGGTTGGAACCTGCATTGTCATATTGCTCATTTTCTAGAAATATGCGTCCTTTTTCTATTACTTCTGTTTTAATAAATTTTCTTGCAGGTAAGATAGATTATATATTTCCTTCCTCCTAATAGTGATATGATATTTAAAGCTACCAAACTTGCAGCCATGGTTTATAAAATTAGAAAGTAAACATAAATAATGCATTCCATTTCATTCTTGTTTTAGGAAATACCCCTGTCTTAAGGGAAAAAAATAGAGAGAGCGGGAGAGAGAGAGAGGGGGGGGGAAGAGAGGGGGAGGGAGGGAGAGGGAGAGAGAGGAGAGAGAGGGAGCATGAATGGTAAAATGGTTCCTGGAGGCCTAGAAAAGATGGAAGCCACATACTATGGCTTCTAGTAAATGACTCTTTATCATCAGCATATACCATTGTAAGTACTTTGTAAATATGTAAATTTAATTATGTTAATAAAAAATGTTCATAGCAGCATTTTATTCTACAAATGAATGACTATGAAAGTCTGAAAGTATAAATCTCCCATCGTCTCCTCAGCAGCCAGGGAACCGGGTGTGTGTGTGCCTCTTTCTCTGTCCATTATGCTGCTTCAGGCTACATACCTAACTGCCCCTTGGCAGCATCTCTCCCACCACTACCCATCTCTAAAGATCATTCCTATATATCATTGTACTAGGTATAGTGTTGGTTTTAGGTATTTGAGATGTCTAGACAAGATTATTTCAATGGTCTTCTTTCTAAGCAGGAATGTCATATTCTTGCAGCTGGACATCTAGTTTCTTACCAGCCAGAAAAATGAATGGTTGCTACTTTTCAACCAATGGTTGCAAAGGCAGACACTTCACTGCTGGGACAAGGTTTGGGAAAGTTTCCAATTAGGTTAACACCAGGCACCAATCAAACCTAGAAGCTTTATCACATTCAATATCTTCACAAGTCAGGATGATTGCAGCAGAAGAAAGGTTATGGAAAGTAATTCTTTTGTGTACTGGATTTTTAAGAACCTTATAATAAATGATTTTCTAAACCATACTTTGCATTCACTGTGCATCAATATATCCTTTATAGCAATATGTTCCTTTTTTCCCTTAATATCTGAGATAAACATTTGAATGAAAAAAAGAAACAAGGCAGGACATCATAGATTCATAGCAGAGAGAGATTGTTTTGCACTAATTCTAAATTCTGATTAAATCTAAATTTGACCTGTTGACAGCCATTAGAATAGGACTTGGACAGCTAGTTTTTAATCTTCAAATTCTGCTAGCCTCACTAGTGAGTTGAAAATAAGTTCCATTAAAATCAATGTGACTTATTTCCAAGTCAGTGTATTTAGACTAAAGTGCAATTCCTCCTGTCATTCTTTATCTTTTTTTCTATTTGGTGTTTGGCCTCCTGTCATTCTTTATCTTTTTTTCTATTTGGTGTTTGGCCTTAATACTGTGGGTTCCCCCAAATGATATTTTGTTGCCTGGGGCATAGAAATAGCAAGTGACACTCTTTCCAGACCTAAACTCAAATCGTATAGTGCTCAAAATAATTAGCCACGGGGTCCAAAATCAGTGTTAATTTAGAAATTATAAAAGATCTTAATATTATTTCTATTCATTTCTGCCACAAAATGTAGAATAATAAGAAAAACAAATTAAGTAACAAAGATATCATTGCCTTTTCTTTTAAACAGAATCTGTTACTTCATGAAAGGTATTTCTGATTATCATTTTTGGGAAAAAGTGCATATTTTCTATCTTCAAATATTACAAGGCACATGATACAGCTGCTATTCAAGCCTATCGCTTCTTTCTCAATGCCTTCTTCATTCTTGCTCTTTTCCAAGGTGTGTGGTTGTTTATTCTTTATCCCATTCTCTATTCTATATGACCAATAAACAAGGAATAGAGAGCAGTGACAGCATTATTCTGTAACTATAGCCTAAAAACAGTAGCTGCAACAATATAGGTCAACATTGGGGATTTCAACTGTTCTTCATGAGTCCAGCTTGCTTGGATTACCTCTCCAGTGTACACTTTCTCACAAATGAAAACAACTGGCAATGTAAAAACTTTACTGAGAACATAACATACATAGGAAAAAATAAAATTGTTTTATTTCTCCAAATTTCATATTTATTTATTTATTTATTTATTTATGAGACTTATATACCGCTTTAAGTGCAAGCACTCTCTAAGCGGTGTACAACTGTAAGCAATATATATATGTCATTCCTACCTACTTTTAATCATTCTTATTTAGTCACCAGATAAGGTTAGCAGGTTAGCAATGGCCTAAAAGAACACGGGTCAAAGGCAGCTGAACTGTCACACGAATTCTGTAACATTAGATTTTTAATTCAGCATGTCATTTTTAGGAATTCTATACAACGGTGATATTAAGAGGAAAGGATATTATAGCCAAAAGAGAGCAAAATGTTTTCTTTAAATGTTCTTGTTTATGCTGTAGCAAAAGTGGGTCAAATGGAAGTCCCCTGTGATATCTCATCATTTTCTTTTCTGTTTTATCTACAAGCAAAAAATAGTCTGTTTCAGAAAAACATTGTCTCAAGTAGTTGCATACTTTGTCCAGTAGATGGCTGCCTTGTACTCATCCAATGATTGCTTCATTTTCTCAAACATAAACATGAACTTCAGTCAAAATTCATTGTCTAATAAATGCTTCAGTGGTGAAGCACAAAACTTGGCCTTTGGTTTTCAAAAGAAAAAATATATATAGACAGTGATATGACTTAAACAGAGACGCAGAGGCCCAGGGCTATTCCACTGTATAGAAAAACAAGTGAGATCTATAGCCTTCCTTGCAGTGCTTCATTTCTTTCAAGCAGGCTTTCCAGTCACCTTCCTTATCCAATTTTATTTTCCAATACAAAACATTTCAGGGTGACTACTGTGCAATTCAGTTCATGTTGAGCTGAATTTTTAATTTGGATGGTTGTCCTATCTTCAATATAACTTTTTAAAAAACCCCTTTTTATATTTTTTGATTAATTTTTTAAAACAAAATTATATAATTATGTTGACATAACCACTTGGAAATCTCTCTCTCTCTCTCTCTGTGTGTGTGTGTGTGTGTTTGTGTGTGTGTGTGTGTGTTTGTGTGTGTGTGTGTTTGTAAATTTGTTTAAGTCTGAGAGTGGTTCTCTTGGTATATTCCTGTAATGTTGAAGAAAAAAAAAGCACATGCATTACTTTAGCCAAACTCTCTGGGCTGAACCCACATCTGGAGCCCAGGATTCATTCTCACAAAGATGAACACATTCCAATTTCTGACATTCATGGTAGAAATACAAAAATGTAGATGCTCACATCCATACATGCTTTAACTTTTAAAAACAAACACTGCATAGGGGAAAATACATAGTTTCTTTGCACAGTGTATGTTGGAACTGAGAGAACATGTGCAAGTAAGTATTACCACAAAGGGGCAAAAGTAAATCAACGTTCTTTCAGTCTTAGATCTGCTCTGCAAATGGACTTTTAATCCAACAACAAAGAAAATGGACTCTGATTGTTCAGTAAAGAATATGGAGAAAGAGGAGGAAATGGTGCTGCATGTTACATACGAAAAATTAACCTATATTCTGACCCAGAAATTGAAGTTCAAAGGTTTAATACAACTCTGTGCTACAACAGAAAACTCAGGAAAATGCAATGCTGAGCTCAAATCCTTGCTGAGTCATAGAGTCACTGGGTGATACTGCGGAAATCTCCACCTTCAACCCAACTTCCTATTCATATCTCACAGTAGAGTTTTGAAACTGAATAAAATAATGGTGGTAAATACAATAATGTTCCTGCCAGATGTTACAACCTGGGAGAGAAAAAAACACTTGCTTGTTTTTCAAATGAATGGTGATTGTTATGTTCTTCTCAGCTTTTTTGCCTCTATCTGATTCAAACAGATGATAGGGTGGGGCGAGATGGTTAGATAAACATTTTTTTTAAAGTCCTAAAATATAGCATGTGATTATCTACATGCTTTCTTAGTGGAGAACTGGAATAGATTGGTGGATCTATCAAACATATATTGTGTTGATTTCATACCCAGGTTCGCTGTTGTGTAATATAAGAATGTCCTTTATAAAACAATTATTCATTTTGTAGTATGGATTTTCAGAAGAATGATAATTACATCCTTACATTTATTTTTACTAGGAAACTGAATAATTGTTCTTATTCTTCTGTGCTCTGTCCATCTGAAATCTTCTCTTAGTATGGAACCTTACCATGCAGTCAAAACCTGTAAATTAAAAAGAAGTTCTAGCAGTGGGCTAGAAAACAGAATTCAATGAAACCCAATTTCAAAATGGCCATAGTTGTACTTACTACCATTATTTTGAAAGTTTTCCATATTAAAGGCAGGGATGGTGCACTTTAAGACTTTTTTCTTCTTCCGCATTGTGTATGTATGTCTCAACCATTGTCAGTTCCTTTTCCGTTCAAACTTCTTGACTGGGTTAAATATGTGAACCAAACAACAGGTTATTTATCATGATGGTTGGTGATGGATGTTGTCGTGATTGCTTCCTTTTCTTTCCTGACTGTAAAACTGAATTAGAAGCTACACCGTGGAAATGGACACAATGCACAATGAAGTGGCAGCTGGTGGACTGATACAGGAGCCAGTGCCGAGTCTTTTGCTGCTCACAATTTGTATTTCTTGTCTCTGCACCGTCAGCACACAGGGCAAAGAAAAAGTAAAAAAAAAAAAAAAAAAATAGGCATTAGCACCAGCTGGTCTTGTTTTCCTTTAAACAGATATTCATTCCCTCTGCCACAAGTCTGGGTGGCTCTAATCTTCATTTACACAAAAAGCTTTCCAATTCTACTTATATTAAAAATATTCAAACTACTAAGAAAAGTTCTAGACCTTCAGAATTTTACGTTCAAAATCAAAGTCTGTTTTGAGATACACATATATAGAAACACCACACTTTCCCTCTGCCTTTTTCATTATAACTTATATTTTTCTTCTTTGCTGCTCTTTCACACATGTGCACCACACAGACACACACACATACATACACACATATTCTTCAACATAAAAATAACTAACTAAAATCCAGTATCAAATTTCTATAAAAACTAGTCAGCTGTTGGGGATGAATGAATCAATACTTGTTTAGAACTCAAAAAAGTTTAAAAATAAAACTCCTTTTCCTATTATTTCTGTTTCCTGACATCGCAGATGCTCTTAATTGTTATGCACATTTTAGACAGAGAACGGAAATCACAAAGGGAGCAAGGCTGAGAAACATATATAAGAAACATTGTGTGTGCACGTGCACACACAGACACAGACACAGACACACACACACACACATAAAACAGCAGTAAGACTCTCCAGCCCTTCTCTTTTCTCTTTGTACAAATCTGTTTTGTTTGTCCTGAATTTTTCAGTGTGTCCATGTGTGTTTTTATAATGTTGAATAGCTTCAAGTTAGAAAAAATAACTATTTTTGAAGAAACAATTATAGCAGTCTTCAATATACGTAAGGAAGTTAACCTTAGATTTTGAATACTATGGTTTACATTATTTTGATGCAAACAAAATACATAACACTGATCAATTCATCATACCATATGTGCCTCCTCATCAACAACTAACAAATCATAACTCTTTTCTATGGAATCAAACCTGTAGTTTGAAGCACAACCTACCGTAAGGACCATCTTTGTCCCCAGTTGGGAATAAGTTCAGTCTAGGGGTATGTATGCCTTCTTTTATGACAACAATCCAATAAGAACATTGCATCAACTAGTTCATCAGAATAGAGCAATCCAGTGAGTTGGTCAGCTGTTTAGAAATGCAAGATAAGGAAAAAGCTACCCTAAGTCTACATATTTTACTTAAATCTGGTATGAAGTGTTTAACAAATACTTTCCTAAGCTCAGTACTGGCCATCACTCTAGAAGTGAATAGCACAATTCATTTTCCACTGGAGTTGTCCATGTTTGGGACACAGGCCCTCCTTTACAGTTGTATCAAGAAGAACCACAGTGAAATGATAAATAGGCTTATCATAATGGAATTTAGAACTGGATCAATATTGCATTAAAACCATTTCTGAGCAGATGACTTTTTGAAACATGCTACTATGTGTTTTAGTGTATGTAAACTGCTGTCTTTCTCTCCCCACACTGTGTATATTTGACAAAATGCCAGTGTAGTATAGTCATCCGCATTTTCATCTTGGTATCATTTTTGCTGTATATTAAAAAAAAAATAGACTGCTGAAAATTCCCAATCAGTTTTGCTCACATCGGGCCAATAAAAGAATTCAAAAAATTCTCAGATGGTGATCCATCCCCAGGTTATCTGAGCTCTGGTTCTGGAAAGAAAGCTGGATAATTTTTTGCAACCAGGTACTTGTCACAGTTCTCTAACTCAGTGAAGTGCTCACATTTTTTGTTTGTTTGTTGTCTATGACTTGAAATTCATAACAAATAAACTTGTCAAAGTGGGAGAGTATTTTCCTGGCATTCAGAAATTGGGGTCTGATAAGCCAGCTGTATGCCACTTACTAAATTGTACATAGGGAAAATCAAGTGATGCTGTTTTTCTTTTCTTCTTTTGTTTTTTCTTTATTAAAAATGAAGTTAACTAATCGTTGACGAGATGGATAACTCCTAGGTTTTTGATCAAATTGCTTTCTTTTTTTCTTGGTACATTTCAGGCAAAGCAAGAATCACAATCTATTCATCTGTTTCTTTCTCAGTTTGACTATGCTGCCCAATCCCAGACTTGGAAATTCATAAGCAATAAAATTAAAAACAAAAGTTTCCAAATAAGCAGATATGATAAATTGAACAGTTCTCTGCAAAGCCTCTCTTTCTTCTATGTGTTTATTACTTTGTAAAAGTCATTGTTGTTGTTGTTGTTAATTGCGAAGTTGTGTCCAACCCATCGCGACCCCATGGACAATGTTCCTCCAGGTCTTCCTGTCCTCTACCATCTTCTGGAGTCCATTTAAGTTCACACCTACTGCTTCAGTGACTCCATCCAGCCATCTCATTCTCTGTCGTCCCCTTCTTCTATTGCCCTCAATCTTTCCCAGCATTAGGCCCTTCTCCAGTGGGTCCTTCCTTCTCATTAGGTGGCCAAAGTATTTGAGTTTCAACTTCAGGATCTGGCCTTTTAAAGAGCAGTTGGGGTTGATCTCTTCTAGGACTGACCGGTTTGAACGCCTTGCAGTCCAAGGGATTTGCAGGAGTCTTCTCCAGCACCATAGTTCAAAGGCCTCAATTCTTTGGCGCTCAGCCTTTTTTATGGTCCAACTTTCACAGCCATACATTGCAACTGGGAAAACCATGGCCTGGACTATATGCACTTTTGTTGGCAGGGTGATGTCTCTGCTTTTTAGTATGCTGTCTAGATTTGCCATAGCTTTCCTCCCCAGGAGCAAGCATATTTTAATTTCTTGGCTGCAGTCCCATCTGAGGTGATCTTGGAGCCCAGAAAAATAAAATCTGTCACTACCTCCATTTCTTCCCCATCTATTTGCCAGGAATTGAGAGGGCCGGATGCCATGATTTTGGTTTTCTTAATGTTGAGTTTCAAGCCAACTTTTGCACTCTCCTTCTTCACCCGCATCAAGAGGTTCTTTAGTTCCTCTTCACTTTCTGCCATTAGAGTGGTATCATCTGCATATCTTAGGTTGTTGATGTTTCTCCCAGAAATCTTAATTCCAACTTTTGATTCATCTAGCCCTGCCTTTCTCATGATGTGCTCTGCATATAAGTTAAATAGGCAGGGCGACAGTATACAGCCTTGCCGGACTCCTTTTCCAATTTTGAACCAATCAGTGGTTCCGTGTCCAGTTCTCAATGTTGCTTCTTGACCCGCATATAGGTTTATCAAGAGACAAATGAGATGGTCTGGTACTCCCATCTCTTTAAGAACTTGCCACAATTTGTTGTGATCCACACAATCAAAGGCTTTTGCATAGTCAATGAAGCAGAAGTAGATATTTTTCTGGAATTCCCTAGCTTTCTCCATGATCCGGCATATGTTGGCAATTTGATCTCTAGTTCCTCTGCCTCTTCGAAATCCTGCCTGCACTTCTGGTAGTTCTCGATCCACATACTGCTGGAGTCTAGCTTGTAGGATTTTAAGCATAATTTTACTAGCATGTGAAATGAGTGCAATGGTGCAATAGTTTGAACATTCTTTGGCATTGCTTTTCTTTGGAATTGGAATGTAAACTGACCTTTTCCAATCCTGTGGCCACTGTTGAGTTTTCCAAATTTGCTGGCAAATTGAGTATAGCCCTTTTACTGCATCATCTTTTAAGATTTTGAATAGCTCAGCTGGAATACTGTCACCTCCACTAGCTTTGTTGTTGCTCAGATTTTCTAAGGCCCATTTCACTTCACATTCTAGGATGTCTGGTTCAAAGTCAGTGATCATCTCATTGTGGTTATCTGGGATGTTAAGCTCATTCTTGTATAGTTCTTCTGTGTAGTTTTGCCATCTCTTCTTAATCTCTTCTGCCTCTATTAGGTCTCTGCCATTTTGGTCCTTTATCATGCCCATCTTTGCATGAAACATTCCCTTCATATCTCCAATTTTCTTGAAGAGATCTCTGGTCCTCCCTATTCTGTTGTTTTCTTCTATTTCTTTGCACTGTTCATTTAAGAAGGCATTCTTATCTCTTCTAGCTACTCTCTGGAATTCTGCATTCAATTGGGTGTATCTTCCTCTTTCTCCTTTGCCTTTCGCTTCCCTTCTTTCCTTAGCTATTTGCAAAGCTTCCTCAGACAGCCATTTTGCTTTCTTGCATTTCTTTTTCTTTGGGATGGTTTTAGTTGCTATCTCTTGTACAATGTTGCGAACTTCCATCCATAGTTCTTCAGGTACTCTGTCTATCAGATCTAATTCCTTAAATCTATTTGTCACCTCTACTGTATATTCATCAGGAATATGATTTAGTTCATACCTGAGTGGCCTAGTGCTTTTCCCTACTTTTTTCAATTTAAGCCTAAATTTTGCAACGAGAAGCTCATGATCTGAGCCACAGTCAGCTCCTGGTCTTGTTTTTACTGACTGTATAGAGCTTCTCCATCTTTGGCTGCAGAGCACATAGTCAATTTGATTTCTGTGTTGACCATCTGGTGATGTCCATGTGTAGAGCCGTCTCTTGGGTTGTTGGAAAAGAGTGTTTGTTATGACCATCGTATTCTCTTGACAAAATTCTATTAGCCTGTGCCCTGCTTCATTTTGTACTCCAAGGCCAAACTTGCCTGTTATTCCGGTTATCTTTTGGCTTCCTACCTTAGCATTCCAATCCCCCATGATGATAAGGACATCATTTTTGGGTGTTAATTCTATAAGGTGCTGTAGGGCTTCATAGAACCAGTCAATTTCATCCTCTTCAGCACCAGTGGTTGGGGCATAGATTTGGATTATTGTGATATTGAATGGTTTGCCTTGGATTCGAATTGAGATCATTCTGTCATTTTGGGGATTGTATCCCAGTATTGCTTTTCCTATTCTTTTATTGACTATGAAGGCTACTCCATTTCTTCTGAGGGATTCTTGCCCACAGTAGTATACCTGATGGTCATCTGAGTTAAATTCACCCATTCCTGTCCATTTTAGTTCGCTGATTCCTAAGATGTCGATGTTCAGTCTTGTCATCTCTTTTTTGACTACGTCTAGCTTGCCTTGATTCATGGATCTTACATTCCAGGTTCCTATGGAGAAAAAATCTTTACAGCATCGGACTTTCCTTTCACCACCAGATATATCCACAGCTGAGCATCCTTTCGGCTTTGGCCCAGTCGCTTCATTCTTTCTGGCACTACTAGTACTAGCCCTCTGCTCTTCCCCAGTAGCATATTGGACACCTTCCGACCTGAGGGGCTCATCTTCCAGCGTCATATCTTTTTGCCTTTTAGTACTGTCCATGCGGTTTTCATGGCAAAGATACTGGAGTGGTTTGCCATTTCCTTCTCCAGCGGATCACATTTTGTCAGAACTCTCTGCTATAACCTGTCCGTCTTGGGTGGCCCTGCACAGCATAGCTTATAGCTTCATTGAGTTACGCATGCCCCTTCGCCACGACAAGGCAGTAATCCATAAAGGGGTGTAAAAGTCATAAATGAAACATTATTTTGGTGATTAACATATTATATAGTCCATTCTTTACTGTGGTAGAATAACATACCTAAGAACACACCCACAATTGTTGAAGAGCCTACAACTGATTAAAATAAGTGTGATGGTTCTCTTGGACCCTAGCTTGGATGATGAGGAAGAACCAGCTGTCTGACTGGGACAATGGGGAGAACCAGGGGCATGTGGAAGATTCTGTGGCAGAATGACTGAGGTGAAGATATGCCAGGAATATTGGTGGAATCCATGAGAGAGTGGTCAGATAAATAGCTGGTTGTGGGCAGCAGGCAGCTTCAGCCAGCTAGCACAGATGACCAGCCAGCAATACAGACTAGACAGAAGGCACAGCTACAGCAGATCAGCAGAGAATAGGAGGAGTTGCCACCATTACTCAATCCAAAGTCCTGAAGAGCTCAGTGGAGGGAAGCTCAACAGAGGTTGGAAAAGCTATTTGCAAAGAATCAGCCTTGACCCTCCTAATGAAGTGCGCTGGTTGGCACTTATTTACTTTGGTGTTTGTAACCTGGGAGTTGTTGGAGACAACTGTTCATAATCTATCCATTCATGAATGCTCTTGATTTGTCACCTTGAACTCATAGAGACCATGTTGCTTTTATTATGCCTTGAACCAAGATGCCTTCATCATGACTTGAACCTGCCAGAGTCATGTTGCTGTTGTCATGCCTTGAACCCATCAAAGCCAAGTTGCCTTTGTTGTGCCTTAAACTCATTGAGAACATGTAGTGCCTGGAAACTGCTGGAGTTGTGTTGCTTTGAACCTTTTGTGCCTTGAATCCTTTGAAATTGTGTTTGCCTTGGCTGCGCCTTGAATCCTAAGCATTAAGGGGCTGTTATTTTGCTGGTGCCTTAGTTATAGAAGAGACTGTGCCCCCCATTGCTTTTCTTATATCCAAGCTGTTTGAACTTTAAAAAGACTACTCACCTGGGGAAGACTAGTCACCTGGAGAATGACTACAGGCTTAGTTGTGTGAAATAAACATACTCACTCTCTCTGTTTGTGTGTGTGTGTGTGTGTGTGTGTATGTGTGTGTGTACTGGAACAAGACAATAAGTGAGTTACTGGTCTCCTGCTCTTAAGGGCAAACTTTACTAGAAACTGGGTAACCATATTACCATATTACCACTTAACCATATTAAGTCTTTTATAACCTTATAGAGATTATTGATTAGCATATGTATACATTTTACCACTGGCAAGGAATGGTTTACAATGATAACGAGTATAGATAGGGGTACATAGGAATTTCCTATGTCTGGAAATAGAACACTTTGTAATGCAAGACATTTAGCTGTTGACAAGTGTGTATGTCAATCAAGCTGATAATTACTATAACAATTTTGACCCTGCATCCCATTTTAAATGGGGAAAGTTGTAAACACACCCATTATCAGTGTCCTTGGCAATACTATATTTTATGGAGACATTTAGTTTATGAATTATACACCATCCATTAATATACTGAAGATTACAATTCTGGAAAGATATAAGTCATGAGTGAGTAATCGTGACATGCATAAAAGAATGATGGTTTAACAATTAAGGCTATTGTGTCTAGATACATTAATTTTTATATTAAACAGGCAAGCAAAGAAAGAAGTATTCAATGACTTTTGTGCATGCAGAAAGGAGCTATATAAAAACAATAATTTCTCCATAGTAAATGTGATATTATTATCAATTTTCTTAAATTATGTGATATAAAGCATATGCGATTGAGGCAAGCTCACTATGTTTTGTATTGTCTTTAATGCCCATGCATTACTGAACATACAAAGTACATCTCTGTTGCTACTCTGGTTTATTTGTCCCATTCCAACTGCTAGCCTTCTCTTTTCACTATCTCTCACTTATTAGTAAGTTCACCACGGAGAAGCTTAACTCTCACAACATTATGCAGTTTGCAAATGGCAATAGCAGTGCTGTCCCCAGGAACATCTATAACTGAGCAACTACTTATATAGTTCTGTAATAGTTACTTAACCTTTGCATCAGGCATGGACATCCAATCAAAAATTGCAGGATCCAGAGCTTCTATGCTTAGACCAGCTCATTCATTTTCTTCATAAAGCTCAGTTTTGATTTTGAACATTACTTCCTTTCACTTAGGTCTTGAGTTAATCAAATATATTTGTTTCTATATCTATATATCTATATCTATATATCTATATCATCTATATCAGCGGTTCTCAACCTGTGGGTTGGGACCCCATTTGGGGTCGAACGACCATTTCACGGGGGTCGCCAAACAATGCAGTCCGCCATTTTTTCCCCTTTTCCTTAGCTGTGCTACTCCCTTTTATTCTATTGGCTTTTGAAAGCCAATAGACTAGACTCTCTTGAATAGAGTCTAATTCTATTGGCTTTCAAAAGCCAATAGGAATTGTCCAGGCTGTCTCTGCCCTGCTGAGCCCGCCAAAAGCTCCAGTCTGCAAACAGTGCCGCAAGTTGTCTGCAGCGAAGGCGAGCTGTCTGGAAGTTTCCACCCCTCCCTGCTGAGCAACTACTAAAAATGTAAGTAAAAGAGGGCTAGGGGTGGGAGGTGGGAGGCTGGCGGGCGCAGGGAGGGTTGCTAGCATGTGTGGGGCCCGACGGGTGCCTTACCTCCCTTGGGCTGGGCCAGCTGGTGGGCCAGCCGGTGGTCAGCCTGCACCATCTCTGCCGCTTGCCAGCTACGCCTCAGCCGGCGCAGGGGGTGGCACCATGCATGCACAGTGCTTCCGGGCAGGGAAAGTCCTCGACTTACGACCGGTTGGGTAGTCCTTGACTTACGACCGGTTGGGGGTCATGACATTAAAAAGGTTGAGAAACACTGATCTATATCTATATCTATTTTAAAAGGTGGGGTAAATTATTATCTAATAATAATAAAGGGTGTCATACAAAAAAAGCTTGGGTGCTGCTTAGAATATCTGTGCACTAACAAAATCACCATCTGTCAATTTCAAAAGAACTATTTGGATCTGCATATGTACTACACCAATCAATTATGATATCCTAGGTTTCTGGGAAGGAATCAGTGCATATGAAAGCCAATATCAGCTAAAGAACTCACAGCTGTGATTTCACATTGTTGTGTTTATAATAATAATAATTACTTTGTATATACAGCCAAGATATTGCAGTGGGGATTGGACTGTACAAATGTGCCATGCTTATTATCAAATGGGGAAAAACAATAAAAACCGAAGGATTCAAGATGCTCTATGAAAATAGCATCAAGAGTCTGAGTAAAGATGATTATTACAAATATCTGGGCATCCTTCAAGATGACAATATCAACACACTGAAGTCAAGAAAAAGGTTAGAAGTGAATACATCAAGAGAATGAAAAGTACCTTAAAATCAAAACTCAGTGGAGAAAATATCCTGAAGGCAATTAACATCTGGGAAATTCCAGGAGATACGTAACTGGTACTCAGAACTAAAAGCCTTAGATTGGAAGGCAAGAAAAATAATAACAATGAATTAAATACTTCATCCTCACAGTGATGTTGACAGCCTCTATTTACCAAGGAAAGTAGATGGGCATGGAATGTTACAAATACATCAAATAGATGAAGAAGAAAAAAGGCGATCGGAAGGCTATCTGAAGGACAGAGAAGAAGATACACTGAAGTTAGTATACCAGGAAGGCTTACTGAATACTAGAAAGACCAAACTGGCCTACAAGAAAGACCAAATGAAGAAGAAAAAGAAAGACCAAATGAAGAATACAAAGTATTACTGGCCAGTACATTAAAAAAAAAATAATAACAGGCAAAGCAGACAATAAGAAGACCTGGCAATGGCTAAGAGCAAAAAAATTAAAAAAAAAAGACAGGGGGCTAATTCTGGCTAGCCAAGGCCAAGCTTAAGAACAAATCTGACTGAGATGACAGCAACAAACAACAATTACCATCTCTGCAAAAATCTGAAGTGGACCACCTGGTTAGCTGCTACAAGAAAATCACACAGACTGACAATAAAAAAATGCCATGACAAAGTAGCAACAATGGTACATTGGAAGATCTGCAAGAAATACCACTTGTCTTCAACTGATGGCAACCACAACATATAGAAAGTAATAGAAAATGAAGAAACTAAAATGCTTTGTGAGGTTAGAATTCAAACTGACAGGCACCTGCCACATAACACCCCAGACAATTGTTGATAAGAAAGATTAAAAAAAAATCTGGATAGTGGATATAGCAATACCTAGAGACAGCAGAATAAAAGAAAAAGAACTGGAGAATATTTTGTTGTTAATTGTGAAATCGTGTCCGACCCATCGCGACCCCATGGACAACGTTCCTCCAGGTCTTCCTGTTCTCTACCATCTTCTGGAGTCCATTTAAGTTCACACCTACTGCTTCAGTGACTCTATCCAGCCATCTCATTCTCTGTCGTCCCCTTCTTCTATTGCCCTCAATCTTTCCCAGCATTAGGCCCTTCTCCAGTGAGTCCTTCCTTCTCATTAGGTGGCCAAAGTATTTGAGTTTCAACTTCAGGATCTGGCCTTCTAAAGAGCAGTCGGGGTTGATCTCTTCTAGGACTGACCGGTTTGAACGCCTTGCAGTCCAAGGGACTCGCAGGAGTCTTCTCCAGCACCATAGTTCAAAGGCCTCAATTCTTTGGCGCTCAGCCTTTCTTATGGTCCAACTTTCACAGCCATACATTGCAACTGGGAAAACCATGGCCTGGACTATACGCACTTTTGTTGGCAGGGTGATGTCTCTGCTTTTTAGTATGCTGTCTAGATTTGCCATAGCTTTCCTCCCCAGGAGCAAGCGTCTTTTAATTTCTTGGCTGCAGTCCCCATCTGAGGTGATCTTGGAGCCCAGAAAAATAAAATCTGTCACTACCTCCATTTCTTCCCCATCTATTTGCCAGGAATTGAGAGGGCTGGATGCCATGATTTTGGTTTTCTTAATGTTGAGTTTCAAGCCAACTTTTGCACTCTCCTTCTTCACCCGCATCAAGAGGCTCTTTAGTTCCTCTTCACTTTCTGCCATTAGAGTGGTATCATCTGCATATCTTAAGTTGTTGATATTTCTCCCGGCAATCTTAATTCCAACTTTTATTTCATCTAGCCCTGCCTTTCTCATGATGTGCTCTGCATATAAGTTAAATAGGCAGGGCGACAGTATACAGCCTTGCCGGACTCCTTTTCCAATTTTGAATTGAAAACCAATACTTACTAAATGTCATAAACACATTCATCATCAGGTTTCAGAATCCTCAATAAGTTTTTTTGAATTATTTTCTGGCTTCATTTCCACCATTACCTGATGATGAAGGCTACAATTATAGCTTTTCTTAATCAAGGTGTATTATGTAATTAGATTACCAACCTTAATAGTCCCTGTGCTATATGTAGAACTCTCTGCTAATGGAAAGGACACATTTTGGCTACTCTGCCAAAAGTACAACCAAACTAACTTTTACCAAAAGCAAGATTATTCTCTCCTATGCTCTCTGTTCTGGAGATTACTTATAAACCAACATAGTATTGCCACTATCCCATCAAACAGGAGATACATGCAGTGTACTGTCATACACTTAGATTGCCACAAATTAAGAATTATGGCAAAATCAAAAATGAAAATATTGCAATGTTTTAGAGATCTGAGAAGAAATTAGACCATATGTACATTTATTACTGTCTGCAGAGAACCAGATTTAAGTAAAAGGAATAATGTTATCTAAAAGTATATTAGACTTGGTTTTGTTAACATTTTCAATTGTAAGTTGTTGATTTTAATGATGCTTTTATAGAAATAGAATGACTGTGCCAAAATAAAGCAAAGGTAGTGTCAATAGTCATAGGGACCTTGGGTACAGTCCCAAAACAACTGAAGCATTACTTGAACACCATCAACATTGACAAACTCATGATGCTATGAACAATAATTACTGGACTCAAGCAGAACTAAAAGCTCTGGATAGAAATACTAGAAAAATAATGACAAATGATTCATGCCCTTCATGACAGACTAATTACCAAGGAGCATAAGTGGGTGCGGAATGTTGCAAGAACAGCAGATAGCTTTTTAAAAAAGGTATAATAATGTTTAACAAGTCATGCTGCTGGATTTGGATGTGTTCCTGAAAATCTAAAGTATTTTAATTTTTATGCCATTGGTCATACAATCTATCTTGCTCAATTCTTCATATTTTACCTGCTAGTTCTATAACATTAAATAAAGTAAAATTCAATAACTCTACTTTTTAAGAATCTCAAAAAAATCCTTTCAATGACTTACCAACAATATAAATGTTGGTAAATATAAAAACAAAGTGGTATAGATTGATAAATATAAATGTTATGATGACTATTCAGTATACTCTGTATGGAGCGGCAAGTGAAATTTAAAAATTACAGACAATTGAAAAGCTGTGGTTGCCTCAGCAATAGCTGATATGATAGCAGATACACATCAGGAACATTTTACACTTGTATAGTGCCATTTTTGACAGATAATACCTTAGGTTTAGCACCTAACTGTCTCCAGTGCTCCATTCTGGCTAATTTAATCTAAGGGGAATAGTAATATTCCATTTTTCAGTAAGTGAACAGTTGAATAAAGGAGATATTTATTTTCAGTTGAAATTAGAGCTGGTATTGTTTAAGAAATTTATTTACACTGAGCTCATTGAGAGACTTTAAATTGAATTGATAGCATCTAGGTTGATTATGATGTTGACTAACTGACAGATCTAAGAGAAGGGCAATTTTATTTCCTATTTTTATAAATTGTCATATCTTGTAAGGATCTATTACAATCTTTGTAGTTCGATTATGTTCATGGCTGGAGATTTGTACTTTAAAAAAATTAATTTGTATGTAGTATTTTATTTCTGCAGGATAATTATTATGATGTTCACTAGGAATATTTATTAAAATATAATGATATATAAATAGTATAAATAGAGAAATAAGTACAGTTTTTTTAAAAAAAGCAATACAAGTGGTAGTTAGGGTGCAGAAAATGGAGAACAGGTTATATATCACTCATAAGTGCTCCATAAAATAATAAAATCTAGGAATACTAAAGTGGGTCTGTTTTGAATTGAAAGGATTCTTCTACCAAAATATTCTTGGCTAATCTTTGGTACTCTGTGTTCTCACTCTGGATCCAAGAAAGTAAAGTGCAGTTTCACATTAGGAGCAGAATGTTTATGATGCTGCATAACCACTTTTATATTTTACCAAAGACAAGATACATAGAAATGTTCATGTTTGTTTTTGCCAACAATATGAAAATGCCTTATGGAGCAGCACATGGATATGTCTATGTAATCATCAAGAGCTGGAGGGAATTGTTACTTTTAAAAGAACTATTAATCATTATCACATTTCTGAAATATTGATAATGGTAATTTTATTTATATTCTGCTTTTTATTCTAAAATAAGTGTGTTTTAGATGTCCTAAATCAAATATGATGTGCTGAGGATTCCTCACTAGGAATCATGGCAAAACACAGAATATGTCCATATGTAACATAAATATAAATAAGTTTCTTTGAAGGATGCTACATATTATCATCAAAAATAGCTATTTAATTCTGCCAGTAAGTGCCCCAGGCAACTTCATGCATGCATGATAAACAAACAGCTCAATTTATTTGGTTTATTATTCAAGGCTCTATTTTAAAAAAAAATCAAGTCCAAGATATAAAAATATTATATCTGAACATTGTGGAATTTCTCTAACATACAAGATACATGATTCATTCCTAGTCTATCCTCCTAATGCTACTTTCCTCAATCTTTTTTTTTAATATCCCTAGACTACTTTTATGATCATTCTTTTGATTGATTGCAGCTTCATGCACTACAAATAAAGTATGATAGTGTGTACAATTGAGAACAGTTTCAGAGTCCAGCTGTATGAATAGCCAGAAGGACAGAGCTTGCTGGCCTGTGGTCTGGACATGGAGCAGCTGCCCTTTCTTTAGTAACACAACAAAGCCTGATTTTTCTGAGAAAGAAAAGTATATATATATAAACACACACACACACACTACAATCTAGTATATGATTGAACCCTATGCATATCCTATGCATATGTATTGGCAGTCCTCAGCTTACAACAGTTCAAGTAGTGATCATTCAAAGTTACAACAGCACTGAAAAAAGTGAGTTATGACCCTTTTCACGATTATGACCTTTCCAGCATCCATCATGTGATCAAAATTTGGATGCTTGGCAACTGGTTCATATTTATGACGGTTGCTGTGCCCAAGATCATGTGATCACCTTTTGTGACCTTCTGTCAATAGAGAAGTCAGATTCACTTAACAACTGGATCACTAACTTATCAACTGCAGTGATTCACTTAACAATTGAGGCCAAAAATGTCATAAAATCAGGCAAAACTTAACAACATAAATTTTGGGCTCAATTGTGGTCATAAGTCAAGGATTATCTGTAATGTATAACAATTATGTGAACTTTTAAAAGAATATAAAAAGTTCACATAATTCTTATAAATTACTATTTTGTATGCATAGGGTTCAATTATTTACTAGATTTTTATATTATGAACTTCGGGACTGGATATCCTCTGAAAACATTTTGGGCCCAGAGCAAGCCAGCTACAGCTCTGAACATTCTGAGCATTCAACCATGAAGCATCATAGCACCATACATTACTTAGCTGAGAAATATTACACTGGGCTGCCTAGGTAGCCTTCTTAGACCAAGAGCAGTCTTTGATCTAATTCTATGAGAACAACTCTGGAGGAAATTAGCCACTAGAATGATAGACCACCATCTTCTTAGGCTAATAATGGTATTACAGCAAAGCACAATTACTTAAATAAATGGTACTATTTGGGGAATTTAATTAAATCATTTTTCCTACCAAAGACATAAAAGAGAACTGTATCCTTGACTCACTATTATTCACCCTTTTAGGTTAATAATATTGTTAAGATCTTCACTAAGCCAGAATTCTATCTTCCCTTACTTGCTAACCACCCATATGTATTCTCCTTGATGCTGATGATGCAGCCAAATTGCAGGCCTCCAAAGATACCTTAAATCTCTGTTACTTTACTGCTGTGCAGAATATCTTGAAATAAAGTACTTCAAAACAAAAGTTCTAGCATCTCTAAGAAATTGTTTAAGATTTAGTTTAAAAATTAGTGCAAACTGAACAGTTTCTTATAAAATATATTGGTCTTTGTTTCAATCTTCTACTTAAGTAAGGAAACATTTAGTAAAAATCCAAAAGCATTCTTTGAAATTGCTAAATTTGCATTTAGTTTGTAGCAATTATATCCCAGCAGCTGTTAAACTATTTAAAACCAAAGTTCAGGTCTGGTGCTCAGCTGGGTATTTATAAGGAGTCTCCTAGTTTTGAAGCAATGCAATCAAAGTCTTGAAAATGTTACTACAAGTTCCTTGTTCCAATGCCTTAAGAAATATGAATTAAGCTGCATTTCCTTTGGGGCCTGATTAAAGTTATTAGATTCTGGGTGAACTAGAGAACTTCCTTAGCTCATCTCACCTGGCTAGATAGGTTATCTTCCAACCTAAGAAAATTAATTATGATTTGATATATTATGATTTTACCATCCACACTATCTGCTTTGGTAGAATCTTAGCTGAACATAAGCAGAGGACTTGGAATCTGAACATTTAAATAAGACCTCCACCCAGACCTCCATATGAAGACCAGGTTAAATGAGGGACTATCTTTTTTTATTTCAAACACCAATCCCACCAGATCTCACAAAATGGGTATATTATGGGTTCTGTCATCTAGAGAGCTACATTTGCCCTTGCAGATGACCTGTTGTGGTTAACATATTATGAAATCTTCTGTGGAATTCCAAAGAGAAGATTGGCCTCCTGAAATTCCAAAGATCCCTCAATATCTTTTTATACCAGCAGGTCTGGAGACCACAGGGGACAGGTGAATTTGTGAGGTGGTTTTCTTATTATTAACTTCCCTCTATTAATCATTTTTTTCTAATTTAGCTATACTTCTATTATTTCTAATTACTCATAATAATTATTATATAATAATTTTAACTAATTATTGTGTTATATATTTATTGTTTTACTGAATTGTGATACTCTGCCCAGAGTCACTTTCCATGAGATGGGCAACCATAAAAATGTGATTAATATATATAAATAAATAAGACTTTATATAGGGGGGAAATCAGCTTATTCACATCACATCTACCTGAATTTTAATCTTGATTTCTTCGTAGTCATAGATGTCTTGGGTCTCTTACATTCTTAAACTACAACTCGTATTAAATTATGAGTTCTATATGTATTTCTCCTGAATACTTCTATTTTCTTCCCTTCATAGCTTCTACTACTGTGTTTGCTTTTCTAAATGTTTCCAGAGCAAAGCTGATGGTTTTAATTTGGGGCCCAAATCTTTCTTCTCATTCCAGTTGACTTCTGGAATCTGATTTATTACTTAACTTGGGAAGACCATATGGGTTTGCATTATTAATTCAACATTGGTTTGGCATTTTTGAAAACCAAGGCAATGCCTAACAGGCAACAAAATCTTTTTCCACTTTTGTATGTACATTATTTAATGCTTAAAAATTGAAAGAATCACATACCATCAAAAAGTGCAACAAATTAATTGTCTTTTGTAGGGGAAAGCATTGTACAGTGATCTCTTTGAAGATCTGAATTAAAATAAAGAGGAAGCATGAGATCAGATGGAACACTAAAAAAGACATTAAGAAAACAAAGAATGTAATCTTGCAACTTCATGCTGTAAGCTATCTGTACATGCTTAAAATGTAAAGCAAGGGAACAAAACATTCTGAACATAGGATTGATCAAGGTAAGTGGTAAGGACAAAACAGCTGATAACAGTTCTAAAGCTATACCTTTCCTGAGTATATACAAAATATTAGGCCTATTTTGGGTCCCTGGTGTAAACAAAGAGTAACAGTAATTCACTAAATAATTAGACCTTCCTTCAAACTCTATCCAACTTATTTTTGTTTGCAATAAAGTAAAGCTATGCAAACGATTACAAATAAATAAGTGTCTTGGTGGTCCACATTCTTTCAGAATAACATACAAATTTATAAAAGTTTCTGGTTATGTATGCAACCATAAGCAAACCACTTCATAGTTTACTGAGGAATGCCTGACCCTAGACTTAATAGTATGAGGTTGCTTTCTAAAGTGTCAAGAATTCCGAGTGTCATAGTTTATGAAAAGAAAATTGATCGTTACCTATAATGTGTTTCCACATGCTTTGGAGGATGCTAACCCATACATGACAGAGAAAAGCCCATTGCTTATTTTTCTCTAAGAAATAACACACATACACATTTAACTTGGGATGTGGAGGGAACTTCTCCATTTCAAGAGGAAAATGCTAATTCTTGTAAGCCTTATAGACTCTTACTCTAAATGTCTGGAAATGATCTTAGTGTCCTCATGAATACTTACTGCAGCAATTACAGCACTGTTTCATTTAACTGTCAACTATCTGACAAAACATCTCAGAGGTTTGATATTCATATCATTTAATTTAATTGTATTCCATTATCCAGAAGAAATTGTCAGGCAGCAAAGAAGGTGCAGACAAGCATCATTCCCAGAATGGGTTGGCATCAATGGTGTCAACAGAAGCATTTTTCTCACAATACTGGTATGTCTTCTGCCCTCCTTGCAAAATACCAGAGCTAGTTAATTACAACAGTGACTACTATTAGTTGACCATGAAAATTGTCAAAGGACAATCTTCTAAGATTTCTATACCCAACAATCAAATCAAGATGCCATTCCATAAGAGCTACTACTCATTGAATGAGTTATATTTGTGTTATGTATGCCAGAGTACTGTTAGACTTTTTTAAAATCCCTTTCACATCATCTACAGCAATTTCTGCAGTTCCTGTTTTGTAACAATGAAGTTAAGCCTCAGTGTATTTCCTCCAGTTTTCTTGCTATATCAGAAGAGTGTACTCTGCTCTTATTCATTTAGGGAACTGGACATCTATAAAATTAACAAAATTTGGTTTTCCAGATTCATATGAGTAATGTTTCAATATGCAGCCATTGAAAGTTTTAAGTCTTGAACTTAAATCTATTTATTTGCTAGATGTATATCTCCTTGTTCATTCAGGATCTCAAATAATGATACATTTTTCATTCATTTTCATGCTGTTATTGGATTCTGCTTAGTTATAATGGCATATATTAACCAAAAATTCTGTTTTAGGTTTATATAGTATATAGACATGTATGGTATAAAGCATATAGAATACCTGTCCCTTTTCTTTTCATTTTATTTATCCACACAGTGAGAAAGGACTTCAAAACTTTTAATATTATTCTTCTGCTTATCTTTCTCCTTTACAGACATGCTCACTCCAAACTCCTTAATGGTTTTCTTTATCATTTCTCTATATTTCCTGTTTAGGACTGCAAAATAATTAAATAATTTTGAAGTATTGCTGTTGTATGTTATTTTTAGCATAATTAAAACAAGGATATCATAGGCATTTATGTCACACTGAAGTCTTTTAATAGAAGTACTCATAGTCTGACATTTTTATGAGATTATGGTAGATTAAGAAAATGGGGTAAAGAGTTGCTGACTTCAAACAATTCCATTGTGTTCTATAATTGTGTCCCTTTCAAAATAAGAAAATTGGAGTGGAGTCAGAATAATTAATCCTAGAGTAGCCTTTCCAATATATCAGAGGAAGGGAGCAAGCTTGGGAAAACTGCCTTCCTTTCAGATTGGCAATAATGAGGCTAGCTATTATCATGTAAAATCTGCTCATCAGTTCATTGTAGTATCTATTGGTATATGTTACTAAGATAATGAATGGAATTTTAATCCTAACTAAACATGCTTATAATCTTTGAAACTTCATGAGATTGAAGTCCTGAGGACTTTATAGCCATAGAAGAAAGTGTTCCAACAATCATATTTTACCCATAAAGCAATTGTGAATCAAGTGTTTTTATTTTAAAACTATTGAATTATTTTCAAATTATATTGTGTCTTTTTGAGCAGTTTTCAATTTAATGCTCAAATATTTAATTTTAGATCCATTCTTTCATGAGTCTCAATTTGCTCTTGCACACAAAGTTATGAGAAACCCGAGCGAGATGTCTGAATGTTTTGCCTTTCATTATATAGTCATATTTTCCAATGGACTTCAGTCTCCTTGACTTGCACTCTTCAATTAAATCCTAGGAGAAAATATTACAAGGGATCTCTTTCACTGGTCCCTTTCTGTAATGCTGCTTCTGTCACAGCTAAAGGGGATTCCTATTCATGTGAAGCTGTTAAAAAAGTTCCTTCCCTTGGATAAATTAAAAGAATCATCAAGTCTCAAATTACTTTGAAAGTTTTAAAAGGCCATTTGTGCCAGCTGTAGTTTTAAATACTACATGAAACATTATTTTTGCTATTTCAAGTATTTACTCAGTTGCTCCTGAAATTGTGCCAGCAGTGCTAGAACACTATTGGCAGATGCTTTCAATAGGAAAATATAACTATTTTGGTGAACAGAAAAATCAGAAACAGTATGACATTCCATTTTCAAATGAACTGCATTGGAATGAATTCCAGGCTGTTAATGCTATTGTTAAGCATCATTAAAAAAAAGTCATGCCTCTGTGAAAAGGCAGCAGCAACAGTGGGAGTGAATGTAGCTGAATCCCCAGCAATAGATTCCATTCCATAGATATGGAAATAAAAAGAATACATGCTGCTGGCTGCTCAAATGATGGAGTGCTATTCAACTTACAGAACCATGAGACCCAGTCTTTTATTAATAGAAAGCCTTTATATCAGGAAGTTCATTTTGCCCAAAGCATTAAGAGCTACAGTTCAGCTCACCACATAAGAATGTAATGTAATGATGGTTTGTCTGTATTCTATGTGCAACAAAGCAGGTGCACACCTGTTAAAAATTCAGTTTGTTGTTTTTGGGGAACAAGAAAAAAGCTATTTCTGAATTATTATTAGACAGAAAAAAAATTAAAAATCCATTTCTGTTGAAATTTTGGAAAATCTTAATAACTTATGACATCTTCAATCTGCACAGTTGACAGAACAAATACATCTATATACTATATATATATAGTCGGAATTTTGATTAAAATATAAAGTTCATTTGTTTTAACTGATCTATACAATATACCTTTCACATGGTACATAGGGCCCCCAATCCCTGCGCTGCATCCCAGTAGTGGGCTCCAGCCCATTGGGAACTGTGCTGTGCAAGTAGCTGTGCAAGTAGCAGGTGAGTGCTCTATTTGCACAAGCAGTAGACACATGTGCGAAACCACCCCCTCTTCCTACCACCATCACCACCATGGTCAGTTTGTGGAGCTGGAAAGGTTGGGGACCACTGACCTATCATCTCCTCAATTAAAAGTGTGGTGCAGGCAACATCTTCAAGGGAACATGTTATCTTTAAGTAATTATTGCCATCATTTGAGACAGAAAAATACAATCTACTCCTACTACTATTAAATGGTTGTTGTTGTTTTTTGCTGTTTTATTGTCTTGTGACTCACTCAGGTTTGTGATCACAATTTCTGAATAAGCCTTTTTAGTAAATAAATGGTTTTGACACAAGAGGTTGTAAGTGACAAAACAAAAAAAATGATCTTTTTATATAGATAATAGCTAAAATAAAGATATATATCACCATTATATTTTAGAAACTTATGCCTTTAGATATAATTTTATTTTCTTGAAATGGCCACGTATTAGAACAAAATAAAATAGATTTTGTCAGCCAAATTTCATTCAGATTTCAGCTAGTGTTATATACATAATGGTACTTTATGTATCCTTTAAAGCAGGGGTCCCAAACCCCAGCCCAATATTGGGTTGTGGCCTATTAAGAGTAGGGCTACATGAGTGGTTGGCTGGAGCATGCGTGTACAGGTGTAGCTCAACTTGTACAAGCAGCGGGCCAGTGGGCACACATGCACACCAGCCTGCCACTCATGCAAGTTGAGCTGTGCATGTGAGTGCTGGCTCGCCACTCATGTAAGGGCTGTGTGCATGTGCTGCTCACGTGGGCAAGGTTTCCTTTCTTCCCAGCTGGCTGCCAAGCCACAGAGGTTGGGGATCATTGCTTTAAACAAACAGCAAAATTGTTGCTGTCCTCTAATCTGTTATTTTTACAATCCACCTTACTGTAAAGAAAAGCCATATTACATGTAGCTCTCTAAAAGATAAGTTGGAGTGAAAAAGACTAAAGTCACTTGTTGAGATTCTATGGCTGAGGGGGCCCTTGAACCTGGATCTTGTCAGTCCTAGTGTGAATCAATTATCCTTGGCTACTACACTACACGGACTCTCAGTAAATATTTGCCAATAAATGTAATAAGCACCAGGTCATTTTGGCAAATGAAGAGAGAATTCTGTAATAAAGAATATATGAAAAAACAGAATAGGCTATTTCTGGTACTTTTTTGTATTCAGTGTCCCTATGCAGATGAGGAGGCAACATAATCAAACCCAGCTCTTCAGGTTGAGATGAAGTACCGTGCTGCTTTAGTTTGACAGAAAACAGCACTTTTTCTATTTTTAGTAGAAGTGTCTTTAAATGAATCATTAACACTGGGAACCTGATGAGAACTGAGCTGAAAAGCATACAAAAGTATGCCTAAGGCATGTTTTAAAATTAAACAGATTATTTTCTGTTCCTCATTTATTAAGTGTCTGGCAGTTATGGATGAAGTGATAAAGGAATAGTCACTACTTCCTGATAGGGAGAGAGGGGAAGCAATCATATAAAACTTTATTTTGTAGCTGAATCTTGCATTTTTTTTGGTTTGTTTTTGGCTCCATGCTATGCTATTTCACAGCAAAGGTTCAAGATGAAAAGATAACAGGTCCTGTGAAAAATGGAACATCTTTAGAACATCTTCTCTTCAGCACTAGTTCTTTTTTTTAATGCCATGGCTATTATATTAATGCACATTAATATAATACAACTGAAAGACAAAAAGGACAAATACAAAAAATGGAAAGAACTAAGGCCAATTATCAGCAGACAGCCAGAACATGCAAAGATGAAGTCAGGAAAGCAAAGGCTCAGAACAAACAAAGACTTGCAACAGAAATCAACATTAACAACAAGAAAAAAGTCAAGGAAACTGTAGGCCCACTAAAGACAGAAGACAGCAAAGAAATTACAGGCAGTAGGGAGAAAGCAGAGCTGCTTAACTCATACTTTGTGTCAGTCTTCACACAAAAAGAAACTATAGCCCAACATACCAAAAAAAAAAAAAAAACCCACTGTAAAAGACATACTAGAAACAAAAATTAAAATAAGCAAGAAAATGGTAAGAGAACACCTATCCAACGAATATAAATCACCAGGACCCAACAGATTACATCCCAGAGTTCTGAAAGAGCTGGCAGATGTTATCTCAGAACTGCTGCACCACATCATTCATAAATCCTGGAGCACTGGGGAAGTACCTGAGGATTGGAAAAGGGCTGATGTGGTTCCCATCTTCAGGAAAGGGGGGAAAAATGGACCCAGGAAACTGCAGACCAATCAGTTTAACATCAATACCCAGGAAGATCCTAGAAAAGATAATCAAACAACAGATCTGTGAATTAGAAGCAAACAAAGTCAAAACTAGTAGTCAGCACATGTTTGTTAAAAACAGATCATGCCAAACCAATCTTATCTCATTCTTTGATAAACTAGTAGACCAGTGAAATGCAGTGGACATAGTATACTTAGATTTCAGTAAGGCATTTGACAAAGTAGACCACAATTTACTCCTTGGTAAGCTAGGGAAATTTGGAATAGACAATATCACAGATGGATCTGTAGCTAGCTGACAAAATGAGTAATCCTCAATGGCACTACATCCACATGGAAAGAAGTAAGCAATGGGGTATCACAAGGTTTCATTTTAGGCCCAATACTCTACAGTATCTTCATAAATGGTTTAGATGAGGGAATTAAAGGGGAACTAATTAAATTTGCAGATGAATCTTGCATTTTTTTTGGTTTGTTTTTGGCTCCATGCTATGCTATTTCACAGCAAAGGTTCAAGATGAAAAGATAACAGGTCCTGTGAAAAATGGAACATCTTTAGAACATCTTCTCTTCAGCACTAGTTCTTTTTTTTAATGCCATGGCTATTATATTAATGCACATTAATATAATACAACTGAAAGACAAAAAGGACAAATACAAAAAATGGAAAGAACTAAGGCCAATTATCAGCAGACAGCCAGAACATGCAAAGATGAAGTCAGGAAAGCAAAGGCTCAGAACAAACAAAGACTTGCAACAGAAATCAACATATTAACAACAAGAAAAAAGTCAAGGAAAGGAGTAGCCAACATCCCAGAAGACAAACTGAGGATCCAAAAAGATCTTGGCAAACTTGAACAATGGGTCCTATTCAACAAAATGAGTTTCAATGTGGAGAAAAGCAGGAAAAACCAAAGATACAAATACAGATTGGGCAAGACCTGGCTTAAAAACAGTAACTGTGAAAGGGACTTTGGAGTTCTAGTGGACGATCACTTGACTATAAGCCAGCTGTGTGCAGCAGCAACCAAAAAAGCTAATACAATCCTGGGTTGCATAAACAGAGGCATAGAATCAAGATCATGCAAAGTATTAGTACCTCTTTATAAAACCTAGTAAGATCACATTTGGAATACTGCAGCCAATTTTGAGCACCATATCACAAAAAGATGTTAAGAGTTTGGAAAAAATTCAGAGAAGAGCAACTAAGATGATCAGAGGCCTGGAGACTAAAACATACAAAGAACCACTACAGGACTAAAGAAAAGAAGAAATAGGAAAAACATGATAGCAGTGTTCCAGTATCTGAGGGGCTGCCACAAGGCAGAGGAGGCGAGGTTGTTTACCAAACCACCAGAGGGAAGGACAAGAAACAATGGTTGGAAACTGATGAAAGAGAGAAACAACCTGGAATAAAGGAGAAACTTCCTGATAGTGAGGACAACCAACCAGTGGAGCTCCATCACTGGATATTTTTAAGAAGAGACTAGACATTCACCTGTCTGAGATGGTGTAAATTCTCCTGCTTGAGCAGGGCGCTGGACTAGAAGATCTCCAAGGTCCCTTCCAGCTATTCTATTCTGTTCTGTTCTGTTCTGTTCTGTCCTGTCCTGTCCTGTTCTATTCAGCAGGTGCTCAGTTAGACTCACAGGACTCCTGCCATCAAAATGAATAATTGCAACTTATTGCAATGGTGCAGAAATATTATAGATCATTAAATCATTGTGATACAACATATTTATTTTTAACTAATCTATGTCTGGGTCTTGCTACAGGTAATGCATCAACCTTATTTGCCTCAGCAAAATGAGAAGGAAAATAGAGCACTGGGACAAAAGAAATATCTAGGATTATATTGAACATTTATGTGAATGTATATATGCAGTATCATTCTTAATGAATAAATATAAAATAATTCTACTTAACCATTATATCCCCCCCCCTCTCTCTCTCTCTCTCTCTCATATTCTACTGGAGAGCAGTCAATTTTCTTGTGTAATAACAATATATTCACATCAAGATTGCTTCACAAAGATGAAATTATTTGTAAGGTTGCACAAGCAACCAAAAGGATAGATGGATGGATGGATGGATGGATAGATGGATGGATGGAAAAGGAAAGGAAAGGAAAGGAGGAAGGAAGATAAGATAAGATAAGGTAAGGTAAGGTAAGATAAGGTAAGATAAGATGTTTTTATATATCTTAAAAAAAATTAATGCACCATATACCTCAATACTGGACCAGTTAAATTTGGACATGTTTGCATTACTTTTAAATTAAATAGGGGTTTAATGCTTTTCTTCCACATGATCAAATCTTGATGAAAATTGTCCCTCATGGCATTTATTCATCCTGGAAGGCAAGCTACCATATGTTCTTAAGGAATTTGCTTTTGAGGCTTAATAACTGTGCAGAGTGAAGCACCCCTTTGAGATTTTGAACAGACCTGCTAACAAAGCTCCTTTGTAGAAGTTTAAGTCAAGGTCATGATAGAAAATATAAATCTTAATCATTACTTGTTATATTTCATGATTTTGATACCTGGATTCTTTCAAGCTATTAAAAATTAAAATAGCAAATTTCGTATGATGAATTTAATTAAATTGTAATTGCATCATTATGCATTCTAATAACTCAAGTTATATATTTTAATTTATCAGCCTCACTGAGTTCATTAAAGATTCTATTCATTCAAATTCAGTAACCATAGTATTATCTTAGTCTTTAGAGATGTTTCATATGACTAGAAAATGCAATGTACCTAGATAATATATCATTTAGAGTTCTAAGATGGCGGCACCTGGATCAGCTGCGGCTGCATTGGCTCTCAAAGGTGAAAAGTTTTGGGAGAGATATGAGGGATATAGGCCACATGATAGGGAAGATTTAATGTGTTTGAGCAATGTGGTGGAACTAAGGTAACATACAACTGACAATCTTTGCTGGCATGACGAGTTTCTAGCTGTTTCAGAACTGTTGGTGAGACCATTAAAAGTCTTTGGTGCTGTTTGAAATTGTTCTGCAGGCAGCAAGATCTGACTGCTGGCGAAGCAACGGATTCTACTGCAAATCAGGACTGTTTCCAAAGGAGACAGAGAGGAGAGGTCTCGGGGCTTATGGAGCGAAGGAACTGGATGAGGCTGTCAGCAGGTCCAGAGGAAGAGAGAGAGGCTTTTGTAGGAGTTGGAGGTGGTGGAAGCGTGCTCCTGGGGTGAAAAGGAGCGAGACCCCTTTAAGGAAAAGGTGGAAGAGACAGGATCAGAAAAAGGAAAGGATGCAAGGTTGTTGTGCAGGAATACAAGCTAATTTGAGGGCTAATCCACATGGAGCTCCGTTTCCATCTGTCCTGTTTGCCATCGTTCACTCCCTAAAGACTAAAATGGATGATCTGAAATTTGAACTGGCCACGAACAAGGAGTGTATATCAGAGGTGGTGATCCTCTGAGAGCTGTATGCAATGGAATTTCATTTTGATGTATGCTCATTGGTGTACATTCAAAGTGACAATAAAGTTGTTCTTCTTATTATTGTTGTTGTTATATCCATTGTACTGCTTCACCAAATAAAAACTCAACACATCTTTCTGTCATTGAGTTAATTTTTTTGGTAACAAAAATAAACACATGTAACTATACTTTTAGTAGATAACCATAATGTATAATGGAACTCATTACCCAGCTTGGGTGTATTCCTTGTTATTTTGGTTGAATGTACCCTAAGATTTAATACAACCCAATGAAGAAATTGCCTGCAAATTTTGCTGCTGAGAACTGTGTGATCTGTCATATTTTAGAGCCATTAGTTCTATATAATTTATTATACCATGTAAAATGTTAGTATTGGAATGTTTAAGTATAATATTTATTTGTTTGTTTGTTTGTTTGTTTATCCTGCCTTTATTACTTTTACATATAATGAAGGTGGCAAACACATGCATTGAACATTCCATAAAGTGAATAATGATGCAGCTGTGGTCTGGCTTCTGGTTTGTGGTCATGCCTCATCATCAGTGTGGCTTTGGGTTTGCTTTTTGCATGGATGTGTGGTGGTGACATCCTGTGTGTTTTTTGTGAGTATGGGTCTGGTGTCATTGTGTGTCATCCACGCAAAAAGCAAACCCAAAGCCACACTGATGATGAGGCACGACCACAAACCAGAAGCCAGACCACAGCTGCATCATTAGCCACTTTAAACCCCTCCAATCCATACATGAAGCAAACTGACACCCACCATGAAGATGAGGCACGACCACGAACGCGAAGCCAAAAAATAGCAATGCAGCTCACCATTTTAAATCCCTCCCTGCAACTCAGACTAACCTGAGCACAACAAAGCCCCCACCCAAACAGAACACTCCCCCAGCCAATCAGAGCACAGCCAACCCCCCCAGCCAATCAGAGCACAGCCAAGCTTCCTAACCAATCAGAACACACCTCCATCCAATCAGAACACAGCCAAGCTCTCATCCAATCAGTTCATACCCCCACTGGCAGTTAAAAGGAGGAAACAGCTACAATCACACATTGCTCCTAGAAGCACGAAGCCGAAAGCACCAGCCTGAAGATGACGAATGAGACTTTGTCAAAACGTCGCCAAGATACTTCCAATTTTACGTGGGAGAAAACCCGAACAACCAAAGACCTATATATATATATATATATATATATATATATATATATATATATATATATATATATATACCAATAATATCAGTAAAAACATGATTCCTGGGTATATTCATATCACAAAGATTTAAACAAAACACAAGCACCAGGAAGAATTCAATACTAGAAAAAAATTAATAAATACCGAGCTTTCGTTGGAAACTACCAACAACGTCAGGGTTCAATGCTAGCCAATGTGAGAAACCTATATAGGATTAATCAGTGCCTGCATCTGGTTCCTGGACCTCATTACCAGTCCCAGCTGATTGGGCTGTATTCTGGAAGTATCCACAGCACCAATATCCACCCTCTTCGTGCTTCCCTTTCTTGCACATGAATCACTACCCATCCCCTCGTCACAAGTTCTTAGGCTAAGCAGAACCCTAATGATGTTGGTAATTTCCAACGAAAGCTCGGTATTTATTAAATTTTTTCTAGTATTGAATTCTTCCCGGTGCTCGTGTTTTGTTTAAATCTTTGTGATATGAATATACCCAGGAATCATGTTTTTACTGATATTATTGGTAACTATGATAGAGCAGTATTGCTCATAGCTAGAAGATGGGAGAAACTGACGCGTCGCATCTCGGTTTGTTACCGTAAGCTGGCGTTTTTGCACAGTTGCATCCAGGAATATCTTCCACACAAGTCACTAAGAGGAAGACCTATTATTGATTCTGTGGAATGCCAACAGACAGTTCACCAGTTCCAACGCCGCACTGTACGTGCACTCATTAATGATCAGCACAGACGTGTGGACACCTTAAAGTTGTGGGCTCAGGGCCTTCATGAACAATGTAGTATGGAGTTGACAGACCGGCATTTCCAGGTGCTAGACCATCACATTTGGCAAACTGCTAAAAAAACAAGCCAGCAGGTGGCGGCATTGCTTCAACCTAAAATGGACACCCTACCGGAGTTGGAAAATAGTGACTTTGCAGATAGACTGGTATGTAATCTCTCTTCAAGAGCATTGACCCACTCACAGCTCACCTTGCTACAGCGAGATATAGGATATAACCTTATGGATGCACATATGTTAGACTTTGTAGCAGTGTTAGAGCCCGCTATGTACCACATTGAGGCAGGGGAGGATTTCAAAAACTCCATTAAACAAGAAGTCACCGGTTTGCTAATGAACCATAGATGCTACCAAACACTGTCCAGAGATGAAATGGAGGCCCTGAAACAGCTCAAGAAGGATGACTCTATTGTTATATTGCCAACAAACAAGGGGAGAGTGATGGTGGTTATGGACAGAATACATTATGTAAACAAGGCATTGGAATTGCTTAACGATGATACAGCATATAAGATTGTTAGCAAGGACCCCATGATTGCACTGAAGAATCAGGTCAATAAGTTGCTCAATGGTTTCAAGCATAACAGAAAGATAAATGATGATGTCCTGAGGAGGATACAACCAAGTGATGCTGCGTTAGCTAGGTTTTATGAATTACCTAAGATCCATAAAGAAGGCGTCCCTCTTCACCCCATTGTTTCATTTAGGGGCACTCCAACCTCAGGCCTAACTAAGTGGCTTAGTAACCGTATTTGCCACCTTGTCAGTGACAGTAATACTACTGTAAAATTGGCAGAGGAGTTCCTAGGTAAAATCAAAATGCTTAGGGTGGAGGAAGATGAGATGATGGTGTCTTTTGATGTCACCTCACTCTTCACCTTCATCCCACAGGACATGGCCATTATTGTTTTGAAAGACCGCCTGACAAAAGGGGGTAGGGGACAACATCAGGACTCCTTGCAAACTGATGATTTGGTGAGGCTAATAGAGGTGTGCCTAAAAACCTACTTTACCTTCCAGGGTGTCATATTTGAGCAGATTAAAGGAACACCCATGGGGTCCCCAATCTCAAGTGTCATAGTGGAGGCGGTGCTCCAACAATTAGAACGCGTGCGATGACCAAATATCAACCCAAGTTTTGGGCCCGTTACATGGACGACACTTTCGTGGTCATCAAAAGATGCCAAAAAACTAACTTTATGAGTATACTAAACTCGGTATACCCAGACATCAGATTTACAGTGGAGGAAGAGAACCAGGGTTCATTGGCTTTTCTAGATGTGTTGATTCACCGTCAGCCTGATGGATCCCTATGCATGAGGGTGTACCGTAAACCAACACATATGGATAGGATCCTCCACTACAGAAGTAACCATCCGGTATCTCATAAAGTTAGTTGCATCAGAACATTGTTCAGACGGGTAGATTCCCACTGTAGCACGGTTGAAGCTAAAATGGAAGAAAAGAGTCATCTCCTCCGCATTTGCAAATGTAATGGTTACCCGATGAGGTTTATTAAATGTCATAGTATACCATCTAAACCCTGAGATAACCAACAAATTGACAAAAAATAATTGCAGGTGACATACATTTCCCTCCCCTATATCAGCAATGTCTCCGAGGCAACGGCCAGATTACTGACCCACCACAACATGAAGGTGGCCCATAGACCCAGCCAGACATTATGTTCTAAGATCGTGCATCCTAAGGACCACTCCCCAACATGGAGAAATCTGCAGTGGTATATAAAATCGACTGTAAGAATTGCTGCAGTACTATGTGGGAGAGACTTCCAAAAGATTGAAAACTCGGCTCCATGAGCACAAATTGGCTATAAAAAGGGGTGAACAATATTCTCAAGTTTGGACGCACATGGCTGAATTTGGCCACCAGTTTGATTTTGACAAAGTGCATGTTCTGTCTAGTGATACCACAAAAGAGGGCGGCTACTTAAAGAAGCATGGCTCTCTGATAAAGAATCAATTAATCGACACATTGACCTTTGTCCAGCACACCAGACATTGAGGACATGGAGTATACATTGTCGTCCAACCCAATGAAGGCAATTAGGTGGGGTGCCGTATAACCGAGAGAATGAGACCACAGTAGGAACAACTATCCCTCGGCAATCCTCAGATGTTTTGTTGGTGACCAACCGCCAGTTGATGAATTCTCCACCTCCGGAGACAGGTATGCGTCTCCGGAGAACCAGGAGACTACCAGATGGTGAAGGAACGACACCCAGCATGGCAGGGGATTTTTTGTGTTCCCCGTCATGTCCTGAAGGAACACCACCCCCTGATAAGAGGAGAGGTATGGGGCGCGCTGATGGCCCCCTGTGATGGAGGGTCTAGGTTGTCGGACGAATAGCACCCGAGACATCTATATGGACACTACGTCACTGGGATACAAAGACAGGAGCGGCACCAAGGAGATCACCCGGACGCAGAGCTAAAGTCTTTGCGATGACAGCCTGCTGGCACCTGGGAGAAGAGGGAGTTACTCTGTCAACCCATTTGACGCGCATGCGTAGGACCGTGGACGAAAAGTGTTTACATCTACACGCACAGTATGATGATCTCTCTGTGGAAGGCAAACGTGGACGTTTAACGTTAAGTGAGAATGGTAGACACCAACAGAAGTCGCGGGGTAGTGCTGAAGAAGATGCCATGGGTGTAGGGAACGATGGGAAAGGGGAGAAGAGGACAGAAACCGGGGGAGATAATATGTACATAGATGTTGTTAGTGTAAAGAGTAAGAGGAGAGCGGAAGACATAGAACAAGGAGAAATGTCCAATTTACAGCCAAATGGGGTGGGAAAAGCTGATTGGAGTCAGAACGAGATGTGCAATAGGAGAAAGGGAGGAATGAGCAAGTGGTATTCAGGAACCCCTGGTAAAGAGAATAATGTAAGGGGGAATGGGGGAGACACGGAGGTAATGATTACCCAAAAAAGGGGGGGAAAGGTTCTGTTTTGTTTAAATCTTTGTGAGATATATATATATATATATATATATATATATATATATATATATATATATATATATATATATATATATGCAGGAAGTTTTTCAGACAGATGTCTAATTGATTACACCTTGACATTTTTTTAACTGCTATACTGCAGTTTTACTTTTTACAATCTCTTTTGCCTTGCAGCCCCCCAACTAGGGGCGTTAAGCAGGCTCAAGTCGCAACTGCGAAACATTACAAATCCAAATTTCTTTTTCTGACAAAGAATTAAAGAATTAATTAAGTCTCCCAATTTAATTCTTTAATTCTTTGTCAGAAAAAGAAATTTGGATATATATATATATATATATATATATATATATATATATATATATATATATATATAATTTTTATTAAAACAAGAAGATAAAAACTAACACAAACTAATATAAAGTAAGGAAGAAAAAAAGAGAAATGAAATAAAAAAGTTGAGGAAAAGAAAAAAGTTGAAGGAAAGTAGATAAGGAAGAAAAAAATAAATGACTTCTGGTTTCTTCTCAAGAAAATTAGATGATGGTTTTATGGACAAAGATTCTAAATACAATAAAATTTGTTCATTTATTTATTTATAAAATTTATTTGCTGCCCATTTCATATCCAACAACTCTGAGAAGAATATCCGAAGTTACTGTGCCATGTAAAGATGTTAATCTTTGCATTTTACAGTTATATTAGACAGGAAAAAATGAATCATAGTTTTCCTCTTCATTCACATGGATATTCAGCTGCCTAAGTGCATCAACTGGAATAGAATAGAATAGAAGCTGGAAGGGACCTTGGAGGTCTTCTAGTCCAGCCCCCTGCTCAAGCAGGAGAACCTATAATACCATCTCAGACAAGTGCCTGTCTAGCCTCTTCTTAAAAATCTCCGTGATGGAGCGCCCACAATTTCTGGAGGCAAGCTGTTCCACTGGTTAATTGTCCTCACTGCCAGGAAGTTTCTCCTTAATTCCAGGTTGCTTCTCTCTTTGGTCAGTTTCCAACCATTGTTTCTTGTCTTGCCCTCTGGTGCTTTGGAGAATAGTTTGATGCCCTCTTCTTTGTGGCAGCCCCTCAAATACTGGAATACTACTATCATGTTGCCCCTATTTCTTCTTCTGTTTAAATTAGCCAAACCCAAGTCCTACAGCCGTTCTTCATATGTAATAAGTAATAGTAGTAAAGTTGGAAGGGACCTTGGAGGTCATCTAGTCCAACCCCCTGCTCGGGCAGGAAACCCTACACCAGTTCGGACAAGTGGCTGTCCAGTCTCTTCTTAAAAACTTCCAGTGCTGGAGCATTTACTGCTACTGGAGGCAAGCTGTTCCACTGATTAATTGTTCTCACTGTCAGGAAGTTTCTCCTTAGTTCTAGGTTGCTTCTCTCCTTGATGAGTTTCCACCCGTTGCTTCTTGTCCTGCCTTCAGGTGCTTGGAAAATAGCTTAATTCCCTCTTCTTTATGGCAGCCCCTGAGATATTGGAATACTGCTATCATGTCCCCCCTTGTCCTTCTCTTCGTTAAACTAGACATACCCAATTCTAGCAACCGTTCCTTATATGTTTTAGCCTCCAGTCCCCTAATCATCTTTGTTGCTCTTCTCTGTACTCTTTCTAGAGTCTCAACATCTTTTTTACATCGTGGTGACCAAAACTGGATGCAGTATTCCAAGTGTGGCCTTACCAAGGCATTGAAGAGTGGTATTAATACTTCACGTGATCTTGATTCTATCCCTCTGTTAATGCAGCCTAGCACTGTGTTGGCCTTTTTGGCAGCTGCAGCACACTGCTGGCTCATATTTAGGTGATTGTCTACTAGGACTCCGAGGTCCCTCTCACAGTTACTACTATTGAGCATGGTGCCACCTATGCTGTACTTGTGCATTTGGTTTTTCTTGCCTAAATGTAGAACCTTGCTTTTTTCACCATTGAATTTCATTTTGTTAGTTAGTGCCCAGTGTTCAAGTCTGTCCAGATCCTTCTGTATCTGAAGCCTGTCTTCTGGAGTGTTGGCTATTCCTGCCAGCTTGGTGTCATCTGCAAATTTGATGAGTTCCCCATCTATCCCTTCATCCAAATCGTTGATGAAGATGTTGAAGAGTACTGGGCCCAGAACAGAGCCCTGGGGCACCCCACTACACACTTCCCTCCATATAGATGCAGTTCCATTGAGGACCACTCGCTGAGTACGGCCGGTCAGCCAGCTACGGATCCATCTGGTGGTGGTTCTGTCTACCCCACATTTTTCTATCTTGTCAAGTAGTAGGTTGTGATCTACTTTATCAAATGCCTTACTGAAGTCCAAGTAAATTATGTCCACAGCATTCCTCTGATCCACTAATTTTGTCACTTGGTCAAAGAATGCAATAAGATTTGTCTGGCATGATCTATTTTGACAAACCCATGTTGGCTTTTAGTAATGACTTTGTTTGCCTCTAGGTGTTCGTTGATTCGTTGTTTGATTATCTTTTCCAGGATCTTCCCAGGTATTGAGGTCAGGCTGATAGGTCTGTAATTTCCTGGATCCATTTTTTTTCCTTTTTTGAGGATGGGAACTACATCAGCTCTTTTCCAGTCCTCTGGTAGTTCCCCTGTGTTCCAGGATCTTTGAAAAATATAGTTCAGTGGCTCCGATATCACATCTGCCAGTTCCTTGAGAACTCTGGGGTGTAATCCGTCTGGTCCTGGCGATTTGAACTCATCTAGGCTGGACAGGTGCTCACTAACGATTTTCTTGCCTATCTTAACTTGTGTTTCTGTTTTGTTTTTTGTGGCACTATTTTTGATAGGTTGGTCTGTTTTTTCCCTTTGTGTAAAGACAGATGCAAAAAATGAGTTAAATAGTTCTGCTTTCTCCCTGTTGCTTGTCACCTTCTTGCCACTTCCACCCACTAATGGACCAATCATTTCCTTCACTTTTTTCTTGTTTTTTACATGTTGAAAGAAGCTTTTTTTGTTATTTTTGACTTTGGTCGCAAGCCTCAGTTCATTTTGAGCCTTGGCTTCCTTGGCTGACTGGGCTGTGCTTCCTGTTCACAAAAGGAAGTGGATAAACGTTTCCTTTCCTCCCTAATTTTTTATTTGTGTGAACCTTGGCCAAATATAGTATTCACAAATCTATTAAACTCCATGTCTATTAAATTAACTTTCACATTTAAATAGCTAATATTTACCTTGATGCTGGCATTTTAAGCGTAAATGCTTAAACAGAAATGTGCCTTTCCATTTAAACTTAAACTCAGGAACTCGTGGCTATTGTTTTACATGTTTCTAAAAAATTGAAATAACCATTAGAATTAAATATATATAGTCTCTGTCTCTCATTTAGCATTCCTTTATCCTAAGTCCCTTGCATGATGAGAAATGATTTCTTTATTTTGCTCTTGAGTAAAAATGAAAGAGAAGGAGAGAGGGAAGGAAAGAGGGAGGGAAGAAAGGCAGGAAGGGAAAGAGATAAAATAAGTGAATATAAATAGATCATAAGAAGGAACATAAGAATAACAATGCAGTATAAACATTTAAAAAGATTATGTTTCTGTAAAAGTCTTAAAAATAAACAGGATAATAGGGTACAACTTTCTAGTTAGGCCATTCTACCAATAGGATAGTACTATTATGTATTATATATTTCATCACATCATGTCACACCATTTCATATTAATCATGGTCCTAAATCCTAGCCTTTTAAACTGACATACATATGGCTAATATACTTCAAAAAGATTTTGCTTCTAGATTCTTTAAATATGTTCTCTTATCCATACTAGAGGTCAAGAATAATTATTATTGTTACATCGCTCATTTTAGTAATCTTCCTGGTACAAGTGGTCCTTCTTACAACCATAATTGAAACCAACATTTCTGTTACTAAGCAAGACATTTGTTAAATGAGTTTTGTCCCATTTTACAACCTTTCTTGACACATTTGTTAAGTGAATCACTGTAATTGTTAAGTTAGTGTTGTTGTTAAATGAATTGGGCCTCCCCATTGACTTTGCTTGTAAGAAGATCAAAAAAGGGAAATCACGTAACTCCTGGGACACTGCAACAGTTATAAATATGAGTCAGTTTCGAAGTGTCTGAATTTTGGTCACGTAACCTTGTGGATGCCGCAAAGGTCATAAGTCATAAAAACAGTCATAAGTCACTTTTTTCCAGTGCTGCTGTAACTTCAGACAGTCACTAAATGAATGCTGTAAGTTAAGGAATACCTATAGTGCATTTTTTCCTACACAATTTTGTCCACCAGCTACATATACCCCTTTTTCACCAGTTATGACATTCTTATGGTTTCATCAATAATTATGATGCTGTCCACAGCAAAGACTTTTAACCTCATCCATACAGCTCCTAATTGTGGTAGTATAAAGACCGTAGGTATTAGTATTGTTATATGCTGGATGACATTGTAAGTTGCTAGTGTGGATAATCTTTAAGTATTATCATTGAGCAGCAACCAAATATATGTAATGTATAATGTATCTGAATCAGAACGGACTTATAGCTCCATTCGTGTGAAATAAGTTCTGCTATCACTCTATTTTATAAGTGATGATGGAATAAGTTCTGCTATCACTCTATTTTATAAGTGTGGATGTTAATGGTAAGAAAATAATGACTTCAGAAAGGCTGATCATTTATCTCAGGGGTTTTAATATATAAAGCTTAAAATCTTCAGAAAGATTTACTTGCCGTAAGCTCCTGATCAACCAACTTCCCCTCCCTCCCGTTTTTCTATTTCTATATTCCTAACTAGGGAATTCCCAATAGCCAAAAGAGACAGCAGAAGGAAGGAAAGGGAATCCAGTGTCAAAGTTCTCCCCACAGCTTAGTTCCCTTCCTCTAACTAAGAGTGGATGTGTAACTAACCCCATGGCTGTTAGAACAGCATTCTTAAGAGTAATCTTATTAAAATCTTAGTAATACCAGTATGAAATAATTGATGAATTAATATTTAATACTTCTTTCATATATAATTAATAAATGTTAAATATGTTTGAAGTTGCAAAATACCATTGAAATTTTGAACAAGGGATATCAAGGTAATACTAATATATTTTTTCATTGCATTAACCAATCTCTGATAACTAAACATACTTAGTTGGATTGGGTATTGGATACATTCGCTTTTACCTAAACCTTTATGTATGTGGTTTTTAATTGTTTCAGTAGGGATAGAACTGATTTTCAGTAAGCTAAAACTATCCAACTTACTCCTTCACAAACTGGATTCTAAAGTTGCCTATCTCATCTCAGTATTATCTGGAAGTAGTATATCTTGACCTGCATAATTTAGGAAGGGAGGGGGACAGTCCCAGTCTCGTTGGATGATATACATTCCAATATATTTTTTTAAAAAACAAACAAATATGGTGAGCCAGTATGGTTTTCATAGTGGCTGAGGTCATGGAATAGTAGTGGAGAGACCGAACTCTAACCCTTCCTTAAGCACAGATTCTAGTTAAGTGACTTTGAGCCAGTTACTTTTTCAAACCCCTGGACAGGAAAGATGAAAAACATCTATCTAAAAAGTGCAGTGTACTAGTGTGATAGATTATGGTCCACTACCTTCAATGAAAAGCACATCTTGCACTGCATAGCCTTAGGATGTTTGTAATAAATAAACCTGCACAGACATCTTAAGAATGGATCCTCCTCTTCCTCCTGTCATTGCTTTTTAGAGTTCCTTACAGATTGATTTTTATTAATAGTGTCTAATTCAAATTAAATTATTTTGCTTCTAAAATTATTGTTGTTTTGCCACTATCTTGACTTCTGTTATTCAAAATAAAACAGAATTGTTTGTCATTCATTCAAAATATGTTTCGCTGTTGTTTTAAGTAGTTTGTTGAATTGATTGAACTGTTGCCTAACTTGTCCAATGTTTATATAAAGTGAAGAAAAGAGAAGAAACCCAGTGTTTGACTTTAGGAAAATACAGAAGATCACAAAATGGATGGCATCAGATGTTTGAGGCTTCTTTTAAAGCCTTTACCTTCGGAAATCTCCCTCAATCTCTTCCTGCTTTTTTAAAAAAAACACAGCAGTTGGTTCACGTATGAAGCATTTTGTTTCATGTGCATTTGCTTCAGATGTGAGATGAAACAATGGCGCTTCTATTTTCTCCCATGTTATTTTGTTTAATGTCTGCCAGAGCTGTCATCTGAGCAGCTTCTTGGCCTGCACTCCAACAGGTTTATATTCCAAAAACCCTCCCATCCCTCCCCCCTCCTCTTTCCCAATTGTGAACATAAATCAATTTCATCTGCTAGTAGTTTGGTTTCTGGACTTTTTTTCCTTCCCCTCCATTCCTCCCTCCCTCTTTCCTTCCTTCCTTTGTGGGCCTCTTTCCACAATGCCATATGGCAGCTGAGAGAAAGCCAGGTCTATGGCCTGCATTTTCATCTCTTAACAAAGGAAGCCCTAGTGTCAAAGAAGCTCATGAATGTATGAGACACAGTCATGTATATAGAAGTGCCTGCAGTCCCATCAAGGGATACTAAAAAGAAGCCTGACATCATTTTGGAGTAGAGAAAGGGAGCCGCTCTTTCATTCAGTACTTCTCCCTCCCGTCCTTCTAACCCCCTCCTCTATGGTTCCACACCAAAATCCCATTAGCTCTATTAATGACATGTGGTCCAAAGTAAAAGCGTGTGGCAGAACAAGAAAGGCACAAGATCAACTATCTAATCTATTCACTGAGAATATATGCATCACAAGATAGAACTAGCTTGAGAGAATCTATGTCACAGCCTGGTATTGCTGGCTAAGCTGTCCAAAACTCTGGATGTAGCAAAATGCAACAAAGCATTTATGGTTTTCCCATGAAACACTGTAATAATAAGAATTTAAGTTTGAATTTTAGCTTGAAACTTTTCCTCTTCTATTCTTGACAGGTTAGAGATATATTAAATACTAATATAAAAACCATAATTTGATGGAGAAAACATGCTAACCATTATTCAAGCAGTTTTTGATGTATACCAAATAAAAGGCCAAACCATACACTTTTACACAGTTTCAGTGAAATATTTGGTGCTGTTACTTTACTAATGTTAAGGTAGCCACTGCTTCTAACCAAAGTTGTTTTGATCTTCTGTTTTCTTCAAAGAGCAAAATATTATGGTTTTCAGTTACTTTTTGAGGATTGGGGGCAAGAGAGAGAGTTTTTGGTTTCTTTCTACTAGGAAATTGAAGCAAAACCATTTCTTACTAAGCCCACTGTTACTTCAGACATTGCTCCATTTCAGAAATATAGTTCAACTAGAATATAAATTAGGATTTATTTTTTTAAAAAAGTATCTTAAATTAGTCTTTACTGTAGCTACATAGCTATGTAATGAAAAGATGATAGATAGAGAAAGAAAGAAAGAAAGAAAGAAAGAAAGAAAGAAAGAAAGAAAGAAAGAAAGAGAGAGAGAGAGAGAGAGAGAGAGAGGGAGGGAGAGAGGGAGGGATAGATACATGAATACATGGATAGATAGATAATCATAGCCTGGAAAGTCATAAGAAAACAACAACTTCTATCTGATTCTGATTTATTGCATGGGATGAAGCATTCTTCAACATCTGGACATGCATTTATGTCAAACTAAGTAATTCTTGAATTCAAACAGTCTCAAGGGCAAAACACATAATGCTGAAACATTCTGCTGGAGTCTTTCAAAAGACTGGCTGTGTTGTTAGTCATGGCACCCTCTTTTAAACTCCAAACTGTCATTCTAAGCTGAGCATCAACACAACAATTCAGCTATTCAGTGGAACACTTTCTCTTAGTGAACATCTGTTCTCCAGCATGATTGGATGGAGAACCCACGGATGGGTTGTCTTAATCTATCTGCTCCAATTAGACTAAGTCTGAAATTTAGTACCGCCCCCTCTGTGCCAACTGCACCCCAGTTTTTAGACTTAGTCTCTTTGCTCTAAGACGCGTTTTTTCTTCGCTCCTGGAGCAGAAGACTGTGTATTCCTATTTTATTTCATCCCAACCTGTAGCCTAGCAGGCTGACAGGCTGACAAAACCTCCCTTGGGGGGGGGGGGGAAACTTTCCCTTTTTCCCTTTGAGAGCCTTTCAGCTTCACAATCAGCTTGAAAATTGGATTCCCAGAAGCAAGAGAAATCTCCTACCAGGGGCCGTTCCTCTGCATCAGAGGCTCCATTCTTCTAACCAGAGCCTGGAGGCTTTAGAGGCAGGGGTAAGGTTGCCAATTGACTGGGGGGCTCCGCAAGGGATGACGAGGCTCATCAGGCCTGGAGGGAGCCTTTTCTAGGTCCCTCGGCCTCAGCAGACTGCCCCAGCAGCAGGAGAAAGTTTTTGGCACCGATCCAATTTTCAGAGCCTGGAGACCTTACTAGGCCTCGGCCTGCTTCAGCCTCTCTCAGCTCACCTAATTGTAATCCATTCACTGCGTTAGGAGCCCAAGCGATTCCTCGGAACAAGGGCTCATTGCAGCTTAGGCCACAGGCCTCAAGGCCTTCTTCTTCTAATGGCCTTTTTTTTGGGAAACCATTTGCTGCGTTAGGAGCCCAAGCGATTCCTCGGAACGAGGGCTCATTGCAGCTTAGGCCACAGGCCTCAAGGCCTTTTTCTTCTAATGGCCTTTTTTTTTTGGGAATCCATTCGCTGCGTTAGGAGCCCAAGCGATTCCTCGGAACGAGGGCTAATCACAGCTTAGGCCTCAGGCCTCAAGGCCTTCTTCTAACTGCCGTTTTTTTGGCGTGAACTCTGCGGCCGCCATTTTGAATTGACTCACGGCGGCCATTTTGCGTGTGACTGAGGCCCAGACTGCCTGGAGTTTCTCCTGAAGGCAGTGTTCATCACCGGTGACAGAGGGTTCGAGACTACAGCGTTGAACCGGGGAGGGCCTGTTCGCTCCCAAGGGACGCGGTGCCCATTAATTCCCTGCCCACCCCCCTCAAGGGCTGAATCATCTCTGCAGGCTCCCTTGGTGAGTTACAGCGCCGAGGGGGGGTGTTTTGCCAATGTTGAGCCCAGAGCAACTCATCATGGCAGAGAAAATCAGCGAGCCGGCCAAGAGGGAACGCCAAAGAGAGGCAAGTGGAAAGAACACCACCAAGCGAGCCCGGCCAAGCAGGGAGCCACAGAGGGAGGAGGAGTCCCAAAGACTGAGAGTGGCCTCCCCAGATCTGACAGGCACGATGGGAAGGTCCATTTTTGAACCCCTTTCCTCACATTGTGCCTCAGCCCCAGGGACCTGGTCTTCCCCCAGGGAATTCCCCAATTAGATTTAACCACAAGAGTGGACCCAGGGAGGGGCACAACCAACCAGGACACCCCAGGACCTCAGGCCACATTCACCCCCACTGCAGCAGGGCTTCACCCTCCTGAGAACCAGGCCTTGAACCCGGACCTCCTTCAGTCCACGATAGCCCAGGCTGTGGCTAAGTTTATGGCCTCCAACACCCCACAGCCACCCCCCCATCCACAATCTCCAGATTTGATTGAGGATCCCTCATCGGATTTGGAATCTACAGGGGCTGAACAATCTGGCCTGATTTTGTTTGAGGATGAGGGCATCACTCCCTCTGACCCCACCCCTCCTGTCGGTCTCTTTGACCATTCATTCTTTAATTCCCTGCTACTCAGGGCCTGCACTACTGCAAACCTCCCCCAAGAACAGGAGACCCCACCTACAACGTCCAAGGGTCCCCACGCCATATACACCGAGCCCTCAGTCTCGCAGAACAATATTCCCTGCCCTCCCCTTTTTCTGAATATAGTTCAAGAACAATGGGAGAACTTAGGATCCTTCTTAAGCCCCGGTGCAGTAGAGGGAACATTATTCAATGTTGCCCATTCTCTGGCCTCCCTATTGGAGATTCCTGAGATTGATGAGCCTTGAACTCATTATTTCCCAATGCTAACATCCCTGGGGATGTAAATGAGGTACTTAGGGCAGAGGATAAAAAGATTGACTCTGCATTGCGTAGTTCCCATCTGGCATCAGCCTGGGCAACAAAGGCGGCAACGTCCATGGCCTTCTTCGCCAGGGCTTCAGCCCTTGGGTTACGTGAGCTCCAGGACAGGATCCCTCCGGACCAGCTCAGAGCTCACCAAAATCTGGGTAAGTTAGTGGCTACATCCCAGTACCTAGCCGACGCTTCTCTGCACATGGCTAGATACACTGCCAGACCATCGCTGCAGACATCTCAGCACGAAGGCTCCTTTGGCCCAGGAATTGGCGAGCAGACACCAAGACCAAGTGGCGTCTGGCCTCTAAACCTTACACAGGTGGACATCTCTTTGGTAAGGCACTAGAACCATACTTAACTGAAGGTAAGGACAAACGTAAAACTCTGGTTAACTCATGTCACAGAGCAGTTACAGGAGGCTGCCTTTCGACCAACTCCATCCTGGGACTGGGCCCAGGCATCCCTCTATTCCTTTCAGAGACCAGAACGACAGCAGGATCGTTCAGCATGCAGAAGCAGACCACAGATCCAGGCCAAGCGGCCGCTTCAAGGCCAAGGGGCCGTTTCTCTAAACGAGGCAAGTGATCTCACAGTCTCACTTCCCATAGGAAGCCAGCTGGCCCCTTATTCCAGCACTTGGGCAGTCACCACTACAGATGCCGGCTGGCCCCTTATTCCAGCACTTGGACAGCCATCACTATAGATGCATGGGTGTTAGACACTGTCACGCAAGGTTTGAGACTAGAATTTTGTTCTCAACCACCTGACAAATTCCGCTCTTGCCCTATCCCAACGAGCAGGTCCAGAGCTGACTTTATGTCAGAGGCCATAGCTCATTTATTACAAATACGAGCAATTGAACCAGTACACAAGACCAAGAAGGACGAAGGTTTTACTCAAACCTCTTCGTCATCCCTAAGACTTGGGGGGCTGGAGGGCAATCTTAGACTTGAAAGATCTAAACCTTACTTGAGGTATAAGAAGTTTAAGATGCAACCACTTCAATCAATCCTGGCCAGCATCAGGCAAGGTGACTTTCTTACCTCAATAGACCTAACTGAGACATGTTTCCTAACCACAGCCCACCTTAGACAAATTCCAATCAGAATTCAATGCTATTTAGATGACATACTAATTCAGTCATCATCATTCCGAAACGCTCAGTCAGACCTCGTCCTAGCCATCAAGGTCTTTCAGGAGCACGGGTTTTCTGTTAATTTCCAGAACAGTCATACAACAACCCGGCTCCTCTATTTGGGCGCTGTTATAGACATGGACAATTGTATGGTCTACCTATTTCAGGACCGAAGGAACTCTATTCAGACTCTTGTACGTCGGATCCAAAGGGCCAGAGTAGTCACATTGGCCTCCCTATCACAGCTACTGGGGAAGACGGTGTCCTGCGTGCAAATTGTGCCATGGGCACGCCTCCACGCCAGAGAATTACATGGCTTCTCCTTCCATTTCAGAGACTTGAACTCCCTTCAATGGTGGGACTCCCCGGCGCTGTCACGGGGAGCAGTATTAGAACCAGACAGGATTACCATTACCACAGATGCAAGCCTGTTTGGGTGGGGGGGCACACCTCCACACGCACTGGGCTCAAGGTCGGTGGTCCAAACAGGACCTAAAGAACAATATAAACTGGCTGGAACTCAGAGCCATACATATGGCCCTAAAGGGATTCACCGATATAGTACAGGGCCAACATGTCCTGATTTTAACCGACAACATTACAGCCAAGGCCCACGTCAACAGACAAGGGGGGACAAGGTCCAGGCCTCTCATGCAGGAGGCCAAATTGCTGGGGTCCTGGGCGGAACTGAATCTTGCCTCCATCAGGGCGGAGCACATATCCGGAGTGACCAACCAGCAGGCGGACTCACTGAACTGAGCAACCATGGACCATTCCGAATGGCAGCTGGATCCGAAGGTGTTCAGAGAGATCGTGGACAGGTTTGGTTCCCCAACCTTAGACCTTTTGCCTCCCCCACCAACTCACAACTTCCCAGATTCCTTTCCGGGTTCCCACCTCCATCAGCGGAGGGAACAGATGCGCTCCGCAGTCCCTGGCCCAGGGAACTGCTCTATGCCTTCCCTCCTCTGCCGTTTCTTCCTGCCACGATCAGGAAGATCCTTCGCGAATGAGCAGAGGTCCTCCTGGTTGCGCCACATTGGCCGAGACGCTCTTGGTCGCCGACCTGATGGAGCTCTCCGCATCATCTCCATGGAGGATCCCAGCAAATCGCATCTCCCACATTCAGGGGGGACTACGCCATCCAGACCCTCAATGACTCCAGTTAACCGTCTGGCACTTAAGAGGCAGGCCTTAGGCTGAGACTCATATTCATCAAGGGTCATAGCTATGATTCAGCAATCCAGGCGACCCTCGACGAATAGAATATACGATGCCACATGGAGAGACTCCTGTAATTGGTGTTCAGTTCGAAAAATTGACCTTTTGGCGGTTTCAATGCCAGTTATCTTGGAGTTCCTGAGGGATGGTCTAGACAAAGGGCTTTCCACAAGCACCATCCGCAGGCAGGTAGCAGCACTTGCCACAGTTATTTCCTGTGGCAATGAATCCTTAACACATTACCCTATGATACGCTCCTTTCTAAAAGGAGCTAACAATGTCAGACCATCAACTGTTTATAGGCTCTTGTTTCGCACCCTTTGAACTATTGACACTGGTTTGTTTAAACAGTTATCGATGAAGGTGGAATTTCTTGTTGCTGTAACTTCAGCGAGAAGGATATCTGAACTGGCTATTCTTCAGTGAGGAAGGACTTGTGTACGTTCCATAAGGACAGGGTAACCCTTAGGATAGGCCCCTCCTTCGTGCCTAAGGTCAAGTCCTTGTATCCTAGATCTCAGGAAATAGTTTTGCCGGACTTCTGTCCTAACCCATCTAATGACATAGAGGTTCAGTGGAACAAATTGGATGTGCGCAGGGCTTATATTGTTATATACAGAGAACCTCATCTTTCCACAGAACAGAGGCTCTGTTTGTGTCCTATCACCCTTCATCACTAGGTCAGAAGGTTTCTTCAACCACAATACGCAGGTGGATTAGAGTTTGTATTTCTCTGGCATACCAGTCTCAGTCACTGCGAGATCCCAGGCATATCACGGCCCATTCAACCGGGGCGCAGCTACTACAGCTGCCTGGTCTACTCAGGCCTCCGTAGAGGGAATTTGTAGAGCAGCAACATGGGCATCGCCCTCTTCCTTTGTCTGTCACTACAAGAGGGATGTATATGCATCTTCTACGGCTTCATTTGGCCGCAAGGTTCTAGAACACGCATTAACGTTGGATGGGACCCAGGCCCAATCTAATTCCCCACCCTAGGGACACAGGGCTTTGGTATGTCCCATCCGTGGGTTCTCCATCCAATCATGCTGGAGAAAGGGGCGTTGTCTTACCTGAACGCCTTTTCTCAGCATGATGATGGAGAATCCACTCCCTCCCATTAGGTCAGTTGGCCTGGTTCCCATCTTGTTCAGACGCGTCGGACTAAAGTCTGAGTATCGCCTTAGCCTAAAACTGGGGTGCAGTTGGCACAGAGGGGGCGGTACTAAATTTCAGACTTAGTCTAATTGGAGCAGATAGATTAAGACAACCCATCCGTGGATTCTCCATCATCATGCTGAGAAAAGGCGTTCAGGTAAGACAACGCCCCTTTTACATGGCCTATGTCTACCCTACAGGGTGTGGACATTTTATCAGAGACACAGCAATGGAAGATTACTTTAGGGCCTAAGCATCTTTTGTCCTCCACAATGTTTAGTATTCATGTGACAAACAGGCCTGAGGATTATTTAAGTATGGCAGTCTGCTTTTTGAACTGTGTTTGAAGGTCAAAATATATGAAGCCACATAAATTATTTTAAGATTAGACTAATACCTTCACTAATTCTTTGTTTTGCTGGGAGACTGAAATACTTTCTAAAACCTCTCAAATGTATAGATTTTTCATACTTTTATTCTGAGGTTATAGTCAGTTTAGCTATGTGACACATAGCCTCTGATAGAATTATGCAGTGAATACTTTTAGTTATTGTCTTATTCAAAAAGAATTTAAAATATTATACATGTTTTAGAGGAGACAACACCAATGAAATAAATAGCTAGTTATTGGCATAGCACTGACTTCGACTATCAATTTTTCTGCTATATGCACTTAATTGAAAATAAGACCATTAATTAGATGGACACACTACTGAGTAAATTAATATTAGAAATCTGCAAATCAGTCCAATTTAGATAGCTTATTTCAAGGGAATATGTTTTGTTATAAGTTTGTAAAATAAAAAACTAATCCAACAAATCAATCTGTTTCAAGGCTCACTTCAAAAGAAAAATGTCTAAAGGATAAGATGGGAAGTTTCAAAACAAATGAAATTCTTTCACTTTTTGCCAGGCTATAGTGAAAATAGCAAGGATGACTGATCCCTTAGGGAATTTCAATTCTGCTAAGTTTCAGTTGGACACTTTCATAGGATTTATATTCAAAATAGCCCTTTTGTACTTTTTTAAGGGTAGTGATATCAAACAAGAGGAAAGAATAATGCAGCAGCTTCCAGATGGTCTAACAAACATCCTATAGACAGAATAACAGAGATGGGGGGACCTAGAGGGTCTTCTAATCCAACCTTCTGCTCAAGTAGGAAACCTTATACCATTTCAGACAAATGGTTGTCCAATCTCTTCTTAAGAACCTCCAGTGTTGGAGCACCTGAAACTTCTGGTGGCAAGTTGTTCCATTGATTAATTCTTCTAACTGTCAGGAAATTTCTCTTTAGTTCTAGGTTGCGTCTCTTCTTGATTAGTTTCCATCCATTGCTTCTTGTCCTACCTTTGGGTGCTTTGGAGAACAGGTTGACCCCCCCCCCTTCTTTGTGGCAGTCCCTTGGATATTGAAACACTGTTATCATGTCACCCTAATCCTTTTTTTCATTGATCTAGAGATATATAATTCCAGCAACCGTTCTTCATATGTTTTAGCCTCCAATTCCCTAAACATTCTTGTTACTCTTCTCTGCATTCTTTCTAGAGTCTCAATATCTTTTTTATACCGTGACAACCAAAAATGGATGCAATATTCCAAGTGTGGTCTTACCAAGGCATTATATATGCCAAGACCTATTGTAGGTTTTCCATATTGGGGCCGCAAAAATCCATAAGATGGTAGCAAAGAGAAATAGAAAAGTAATTCCTATTTGGTGCTCAGATGCATTTTTTTTTTGAAGCCCAGATGTGATAATTTTACTAAGGTTATTAAATATTCAAATAGGCAGATGAGAATTTGGAGAACAGGAAAGAAGGAAAAATGGGATTGGGAGAAGGAGGACATTGCTTGTCCTTTTTTTGGCATCTAAAACAAAAATTATAGTGAAAAACTACAAATATTGCAAAAAAAATTACTTAGGCCTACTGTACATGCACAAGATATAAAATTACATTTCCCAGAATCAGAAAGACTGGATTTGTTATTGTTTTAAAAAAAAAACACAATTTCCCCCCACAAATCTTTATTTTTAAGAACATATGCTAACGTAGTAATATAGAATTAACAATTTACTATCAAAATGTATTACAAGGCATATTATCTACAACTAGAGTAATCATAGATTTGTGGTGGATTGAAGCAAATTGCTGGAATCAGCCAATAAATTAAATACTGTAAGTCTAAGCTGACAAGTTTGTCAATGGACAAGGGAAAAAAAAAACAATTTACAAGGTCAAAATACACAAATGTCTGAATGAATACTATTGTGAAAATAGTCCAAAACAAAATTTAAAAAAATCAAGACACTCAGAAAGCCAAACAATATTTGATTTTAAGGCTGAACCTGTCAGATGAAGCATATGAGCACAAAGGGATGACATGTACTCTTTTTTCCCGTCTCGTAACCCTAAGCTCTATCTACATCAAACTTTCAAACACTGTTTTAATAAATCTGTTTTTATCTTTATACTTTATTTTCTAGCAGTTACCAACACTGAAAATAACCATCTGCTTCCTTTGTGGCTAAGCACCCTCCTTGCTGCCTCTAATAGCAGCTTTTCTAGAATGCCAGAAAAATTAACACAACTGTTTAGTAAGAATGCTTCCCCCCCCCCCCGCCATTAAGAACCTTGTCACTGCCCTGAGTGGAATGCCAGACTGAAAGAATGACTATTGACTTTCAAAGTGGTACAGCTTTGTGATCTCCATTCACTGAAATTTCTAGCAAGTCAAGATGATTGGCATATCTTGTTGGCAAGCTTGGCCCGTCCTAAAAATAAATATTTTTCCTATTGGAGAATTATTTTCCTACAGTTATGATTGTTGACAATACTTTAGTAGTGAAATGGCACAATGCTATACAATGCTATTGAGACAGGTGAACCATAAAGATAAAAGCAAAGTAATAATGTCACCTTCAGACTAATTTTCAAGTAGTATCAGTTTGAGTTAGCTCCTTTAAATATTAATCCTCCTCCGTGCTTTTTTTGTTAAAAAAAAAAAAGGTGCTGGAACTCATACATGTCATACAACCCACCTTGCCTACCATACAAGGTTCCATCCAAAAAAGATGCCAGAACTCAGTTCTGGGTATTCTATGACAAAAAAGCCCTGGTCCTCCTTATTTATTATTGTCAGGATGTTTAAATTTTCTGAATTGTCCTGAATTTAAAAAAAACAGTAAACATTAATCTAAATTCATGATGCTGAGTTGATCTCACAGTTTGGATCATAAGACTGTATTACCACAAGATAGAGCAAAGTTACAACTTGTGACCACATTATAAAATGAGGAGCAATCAGGTAGCATTTTTTCATGTTCACACATTTTATTAAATGGTTCATCAAATTCATAGAATGGTGAGACTGATCAGATTGTAAGTCAGAAAAGTGCTATCAGACTTCTGATTCTTTGTTACCATGGAATAACATGACTGCTCTTCTATAATGATCACGTTAAGGAAACTGAGACTTTAAAAAAGTGAATAAATCCAAAGCAGTGTTAGCTTTGACATCCCCAGAGTTCTGATAAGCAGAGTTTAATGAGGCATTAAACTGATTGGCTGGTTACTCACGTCAATGTCAGAGAGCCCTTCACACCTGTCAGACCCTCCACACACATTATCCATATATGGAATTTAAGTTGCAACATTGAATATTGTCTGTGACAACTTCAGAAGCAGTAGAAAAGCAATCAAATCTGCAAAGCACTTCAAAAGGTTGCTTTGAAGCCATTTGATTTGATTCACTGCTTCAAAGCAGATCCCCACTTTGATTCATTCTTCAGGGATAATTCAGTCAAAGCTTCATTGAATTGAAGGCTCAAACAGCAGTAAACTTTCTTTTATCCTTGAAGTTAGTATTAAGCTAAATTCACGTTCAGGCCCATACTGATTGGTTTGTGCAGTCTTGTGCATGCTGTGGTATCCTTCTTTAAAGAGTCCGCCTTGAGTTCAGCATCCTTTAAAATTCCTTGTCTCTAACTTCTTTTCAGAGGAATTCACTGAGACCATGGTCATGGGGCATCTACAAAGTGCTCTTAAAAAACAAGATTATCTGGACCCATTTTAGTCTGCGTCCCAGTGAGGATATGGATGGAGATGTCATTCATTGTTCTTTTAGGTGTCATTTGGAGGGAGTTGATATCCTGCTCCTCTTTTTCCTTTTACTACTACAGTGTCTGCTATGTGGAACTGCCTTTGAAGTACAAAAAGTCACAGCCCACTTATTAAATGGTGCTTGTTATGCCCGCAGGTTGGAGGCATTAAGAGGAGATGCATGGTGTAACAACAAGCCTTCTTTATTCGTCTTATCCACAACCAACAACAACCAAAGCGGCGCGTAGGTCTTTTATAGTGTCCAAGACCCAGACAATGTCAACCAATGATTGCAGAGGCTGTTTTCTGCCTTGTGTATGCACACAAGGCTGGAGACAGCCAGTCTGGTCCTGGGCAGTTTTTGGTCTGCCCGGGACCCTTTGCAACATTTCTGAGCCTGCTGAATGCTTCAGCAGGCTCAGGACATAACACCCCCCCGGATGAAACAATAATACCTTACTATGTAGCAGCACAGGTACATGAGTTCAATGGATTGGATGTTATTGTGAAGCACAATATGCCTGCACACAGGCAGAGCACTCTTACATATGTAATTATTCACAGAAAAAAAAAATACAACAAAATAATATGCTGGGAAGAACACCCTTTACAGTGTTTATACTGCATTTGTTTAAGGACTAGTAAGGTTCCTTTGACTTGACAGAAACTTCACATAGTCCCCAAGATGTTTGGGTGGGCCCTTGGCCCGCTGTGACCTTCTGATGGCTGGTGAGTGTGCCTGGCCTGCCAGCTCGCCTGTCAGGCTAGGCAGACCAGGACTTTGATGCCTCAAAAACCCAGGTGACCCACCCAACTGCTGACTGGCTGGATCCTCTGAATCCAAGCCAGGGTTCCTTGGTGAGGTGGAATTCCCCAAGTCCAGTGGTGGGGTGGAATTTCCCAAATCCACAATGGACTCCTCTTGGGAGCAGTGTCCCTCGAGCCCAAGACCAACAACTGGAGTGGCCTGAGTGGCTGATGTGCCCCAGTAACCCATGGCCTCCATGTATGTGCCAGAGGTACCAGAATCAGGAGCCTCCTCCATGGCAAACCTCCTTTCTGGAGACTCCATTTGGAGCACTTGCTGAAGCCTGGGATAACCCCCGTTCTGGAGCAATAACTGAATCCTCTGAATGTCCTCGTTCTGCCACGGGAACATGTGTGGTAGCATATGAAAACAGTCCTTGAGTAATAGGCCACAGGGACTTGTGTCTCATCAGCCTTCAGGTGACTGAGTACTGCTCCCACCCCATAAGGAGATGCATCACATATGATGCACACTGGCAATTGCTCATTGAAATGCTCTAAGACTGCATTTGAAGAGAGCAAGGCCTTAACCTCATTGAAACTCCTTTCATGGACCTTAGCCCACTGCCATGGAGCCTGTTTATCCAAGAGCAGTGTAACGGCTCTGCCACTGCAGCCTTGTGGGGAAGGAATGTGTGATAGAAATTTAAGAGTCCCAGAAAAGCCTGAAGCTTGCTTTTGGACTTGGGACTTGGGGCCTGCTGAATTGCTTGAAGCTTGGATTCAGCAGGATGGATGCCTTGAGCATCAATTCTGAAACATAAGAATTCAGTGGAAGTGACTCCAATTTTGCATTTATCTTGCTTCAGTTTCAGACCCACTTGGCGGAAACGAAGCAAGACAGCCCTTAATCTTTCAGCTAAGTTTAGAGATGACTCCCCAGCACTGAGGACGTCATTGAAGTAGGGCAGACCCCCCAGAATACCATGGAGCGTGCACTCCATTACACTTTGGAAGATGCCAGGGGCTACATTAACCCCAAACTGCAGTCTTTTGACCTTAAAGCCTCCCCTGTGCGTTACGATTGTTTGAGCCTCAGCTGTTGACTCATCAACAGGTAACTATTGGTAGGCCTGTGCCAAATCAAGCTTTATAAAAATCCCCCCCCCCTTGAAAGAGGCCAGAATGTGGCTTACCACATTCACTGGATATGCATGCTGTTGCAGCGCTTTGTTCAATGTACATTTATAGTCCGCACAAATTTGGACTTCTCCATTAGCCTTTGGAGGCATTACAATAGGGGTTTCCCAAGGACTAGAGTCCACAAGTTCTAAGATGCCCTGCTGGAGCAGCTTGTCTAGCTCTGCATCAATTTTGCTTTTGAGAGCAAAAGGCACCCTTCTAGGCTTAATCCTAATAGGTGTGATAGTTGGGTCTAAGCGTAGGGCAATGGGAGGCCCCTTGTATGAATCAAGCTTTGTGCTAAACACATCAGCAAACTCCTTGCAGACTTCTGTAAGGTCTAATGCTTGCAGGTTGTGAAGCCCAAGGGCCTCGAACCAATCAAGTCCAATGAGACTTGTGCGATCACCCCCAACTACCACCACATCTAGTAGGCCCTCAAAAGCCTTACGCTGCACTTTGAGCATAGCCTCCCCCTTCACACTGATTCTGGAATTCTGGAAGTCAGTGAGAATTAAGTTCGATGGCCTGAGTTTGACTCAAAGGCCACTACTGCTGCAAATCCTTTTGAAGGTGTCATGTGAAATGATCGATAGAGTGCACCCTGTGTCCAGCTCCATTGACCCCTTGCAGCTTCACGTCAATGTGAAGCTTTTTCTTAAGGGGCTTGTGTGTCCCTGTTCTCAAAATGCTCCTGCGCGACGTGGAGAAACCCACCCTGTGTTGGCTGGGGACCCTGGTACCTTTCTGAAGCAATTCTTCCCGAGGTTGAAACTTCTGGTGACCCAAACAGATGGAGGCAATGTGGCCTTGCCTGCCACATGCCTGGCAAATGGTGGAGCGGAACCTGCAGTCAGCTCACTTGTGACCTACTCCACACCCGAAACACTGAGGAGATGCTGGGGCCCTGTCTGGACACTCCTTCGGCCTTCTCTCTGCTGGCTGGTGCAGCCTGTCCACCTCCTCTTCAGGATCCTGTTCTGGATCTTCTCGAGTGACCTCTTGATGGACGGTCACGGTGGCTGGAGGATTTCTGGCAAGCCGCAAAGCCTTCACAGTGCCACCCGCTACTTCTTCAGCTGCAACTTCTCTCAAGGCATCTTGGAATGAAACATTTTCCTTGGCAAAGATCTTCTGCTGCAGCTCACGACTGCTTAGTCGTGAGCTGCAGCAGTCTCTCTTCTAGGTTCTCAAATTCACAAGGCAGCAATAAAGCCCGCAGCAGACTCACCAGGCCTCTAGTCTCTCTGCTCGAACACGTGTCTCCAGGCAATTACAGAAAGCTTAGGGTGGAAATGTTCTTTCAGCATCTTCTTCAAGTCTGTATAAGACACTGACTCCAAAAGTGCCTGGGCCACCGGATTCTCTGCTATGTCAAATGTTTCCTGTCCATAGACACACAGCAGGGTAGCTGCTTTAAGGCTGTCTTCTGTTATCTGATTGACCCTGAAATAGTTTATCACCTGTGCCACGTACAAATTCTAGTGCTCCAGGTGTGCAATCTCAAACTCTGACAAGCGGCCAATCTTAGACATCTTCTGTAACCCTTGTCAATGCCTTCGCTGCAAGCCTGTTATCTGGGAAGGGGTCCCTTGGCCGAGCTCACCTCCAGCGATGCTGTACTGGCAGGCAGAATCGCTGTGCTGGATACCAAACTTCCCAGGACTTCTTGGTAAGTCCTCTCTTCTTTGATGTTGAATATGGCTTACAGCGATCCCATCCTCGTCACACTGTTATGTTCAAAGGTTGGAGGCATTAAGAGGAGATGCATGGTGTAACAACAAGCCTTCTTTATTTGTCTTATCCACAGCCAACAACAACCAAAATGGCGCACAAGCCTTTTATAGTGTCCAAGACCTGGACAATGTCAACCAATGATTGCAGAGGTTGTTTCCTGCCTTGCGCATGCTCACAAGGCTGGAGACAGCCAGTCTGGTCCCGGGCAGTTTTTGGTCTGTCTGGGACCCTTTGCAACATTTCTGAGCCTGCTGAATGCTTCAGTAGGCTCAGGACATAACAGCACTCATCACCATGAAGAAATAACATCTGTGCTTTAAATGCTGCATAGGTTTCCAGTTTCCTTCTATATTGCAATTCAAAGTACTGGTTATTATGTATAAAGCCATATTTCATTTGGCACCAAAGTGTATTCTGGAATAGCTTCTCCAATCAGAATCAACCCTCCCAATTCATTTGCCCAGGATAAATTGCTGGTAATCTTCCATTACTAAGATGAATAATGATGGATAGAGAAATGAAGCTAGAAATAATGTCTTTTTTATTTTCTAAAAATGCTGGCTAAGATACAACATCTTGATACTGTTAAGTTTGGTGCAGCTGAATCTTGTTTTTTTTTTTTCTGTGTATTTAATTAAGTCATCTCTGTTTGCAAGCCAATCTTCAGTTCTCTTTTCTAGTTCCTAATTTTATTTTTCCTTTTAGGACCATTCCAATCTCATCTTATCTTCCAATTTTATCTTCATTATGAAATGTACATAGAGAAGAACATGCGTTTCAAGTATGCTGGAGCCATTCCTTGCATTTCTTATTTAATTATTGTTGTTATTGTTCAATTAGTAAGATGTCTGACTCTTTATAACCCCCTGGAGCATAGCACACCAAACACACATACACACACATCTCCCATCATCTACCATCCAAAAACATGCCCACTACATCAATGACACTATCTAACCATCTCATTTTCTGCCATCCCCTTTTCCTTTTGCCTTCATTTTTTCCCCAATATTATGGGTTTTTCCAATGAGTCCTTTCAGTGTTTGGGTTTCAGATTCAGTATCTGCCCTTCCAAAGAACAGACAAAATTAATTTCCTTTAGGATTGACTGATTTGATCTCCTTGCAGTCCAAAGGACTCTTAAGAGTCTTCTCCAACACCACAATTTGAAATTCTCAGTTTTTCGGTGCTCAGCCTTCTTTATGGTCCTACTCTAGCAGCCATACATTACTACTACCATGTTTCCCCAAAAGTAAGATTTACCCCCAAAATAAGCCCTAGGCTGATTTTTGGGGTGGGCCTAATATAAGCCCTACCCCCAAAATAAGCCCTAGTTTTTGGGTGAGGTACATGCCTAAAACTCAAGCTGGGGGGGAGGGGGCTTGGAGCTTACCATTGCAGCCAGGCCTCCCATGGATCAACACTTGCCTTGCTGGCCCACTTCTTCTGTGGCCGAAGGAACAGATTCTGCAGCTGAGAATGGAGGTCAGGCCTGCATTTCGCAGTCAGAGGCCTTTCTAGAAGGCCTATGCAGCTGAGAATTGAGCTATGATTGATTCCAGAAAGGCCCTTGATTGAGAAATGCAGTCCAGAGCTCTATTCTCAGCTGCAGAATGAAGTTGCTCCTTCAGCCACAGAAGAAGTGGGCTGGCTGGGTGGGGCTGGCAGTGCTGGAGGTGAGTGGAAGAGACACTCCCCAAAAATAAGACCTGGTGCCTCTTTTGGAGGCAAAATAAATAAATAAGATGGGTCTTATTTTGGGGAAAACACAGTAGGAAAACCATAGCTTTGACTAGATAGATCTTTCTTTGCTTTTTAGCATACTGTCTAGGTTTGGGATGGTTCAATTAATCCTTAGATGGCAAGAAGAATTGTATAATGTATTTGCATATGATAGATATCTTAGCACACATTTAACAAATAAGTAATTTATCTTTAACTTTAACTTTCATCTTCAGGCATGATCAAGAACCTAGCTTTATCAACATTCCATATCCTTGGGAGAAATGTAAAAACATTATGACAGACTAAATATATTAAACACTTTACAAATGACTTATGTAAAGAGAAGTGGAGATGGAAGTTTATGGTATCAGAATTTAACCATAAATCTGTGGATAGAGCTTTTGGTCAAACTTGATTGTATCCAGAATGCACAAAATAAGAATGCAATAGCATTACAATCTGTTAGCACGTATGTTTCATCTTATTCACCATCTTCTAATTCTTTTTGACCATCCAGATGAAATGACTCAACAAGCACTTTATTTGTTCCCACCACACTGCATAATTACTACTGCAAACCCAGTAATGGTTGAAATTGTGACTGTAGTCTTGTTTCTTCCTCCTCTCATTTTTGTCTATTTTAGTACAACTGATGAGTAAGCTTGCTGCTTTTTTAAATGTGTCCTTATGTTTTTCTTGCTTTCTTTAATCAACTTAATCTGGCTTGAGAGACTCTGACTGTTGCTGTCCTGCAATTATTTATAGAGTTTTCCATAATATTCCATAATATTTTGTTTATTATGATTGGATATTGTATTTTGTTGTGATTATTATTAATACTCATAAAAACAAAATCTGAAAGTGTTCGAGTCACCTACTTTACTAGATGATCCTCTGAAGAGACATGTTATGTATTTGCTCAGAAATTCAACTCCAATAATAGAGATACAATAAAAAAATAAAAAAGTCTGGAAATTGGATGCTGCAGTACCTGGACACAGCAGAATAGAAGTGAAAGAAGTGGAGAAAAATCACAAAATATAAAGACCTGCAAATAGAAGTAGAATGACTGGCAGAAGAAAGCAAAGGTAGTACCAATAGTAATAGGCATCTTATGTGCAATTCCAAAATATCTGGAGCACCACTTGAGTGTTACCAACATTGGCAAAATCATCATCAGTCAATTGCAAAAGGCAACTTTACTTGGAACAGTTTATATCCTGTGACAATACCTTTAATATTATTAAAGAGCAACATTTGCCTTAGGAAGGACTAGGCTCCAAATTAAGCTCCTTAAATAATGTCAAAGTCCTACTTCATGAGATCACATCTTTAATGACCAGTTTTTGATGTATCACATCTCTATTGTTTATATTACATGGTCAGCACAAAGAAATAAAGTTTACTGAAGATTGCAAAAAAGCTTCTTTGACTTTGTATTGCATATATTTTAACTTATCATAAATTACAAGGTATTTAATCTAATAGTTTTAATGAAGAGTGGCTCTTTACCAATATAGTCTCCAAACTGTTTCTGAAAGAATGAGGACATAATGAAAATATGCCACTTTATACCAGAATGTTATTTATGAAGGGTCTATCAATAGAAAGGTAATATCAATATGTGATGAACTCACATTTGTATTCATCATCCTTCTCATAGTTCACAATTAGAAGCAGATAGACCTTTTGCCCCATTTTACCACTGATCCACATCAATCTAGCCCCATTACCATCTACAAGAAAACTTCCAGCATGTAAATAGACCTTCCTTCTGATTTTTCAGGAATCCTAAATTATTTGAGTCACTCTGTATGCATAGCAAGTTCCCTGCTTTTATCTATCCCTGCAGTGAATTGATAATGGCAGAAGGAGTGAAATGAGGAAGATATCATTAGTTAATGTCAGAAGATGAATTTTTGTTCTCTCCCCCTGTGCACTTGAAAAGAACTATTGTTTCTATGTTTTCTAATAATATTCTTTTCTTATGTATCTTCCTTGTGAATAAATAACATTTTTATCCACTATTCTTTGTACTGACACAAAATTCTGCAGCCATAAAATTTACTGTTCCCATGACAATAATAGCAGCCATGCTATTATTGTCATTATTGCTGTCATTATTTGCAATGTGCTGGGCATGTCAATGATAGAAACTAGTGGATTTCTCTGTGGTTTTTTTTTTCTTCTTCCAACAACTGTCAGCAGGAAAATATTCATCACTCTTTTTCCTTTACAAGGAAAAGTGGGGGAGGGGAGGGAATTTTGACCAGCCAGTTAGCTGTCTATCAAAATTCATGTTTGGCAAAGTGTTTGTGGGTTTTTTTTGTTTGCTTGGGGGTTTTTTGGAGTATGTTCAAGCTGTTTGCTGATAGACATATTCCTTTGATTCCTTAGTACTATCTACCAAAGATTACTAGAGTTGTTTTTCAAAAGGAGCCTAAATAACATCCCACAGATTTGGGAAGAAATGTACAATTAAACAGCAAAGAGAGAGCCATATATTTTTCTATGCTGATTCATATAGCCTAATGCCACTGCCTAGTTTGAACTAGAGACTTGGTGGGTGTAAGAGGAAAGTTATGTTAGGCAGAAATGGAGTTTACTTGTCTCTTAAAGCAGAACCTGGGTCTGGTAAACAATGAATATGCTTCAGCGGCCAATATGTCCTGGGATTCCTTGGGTCACCCAATTGCATAGACAGATTGATCAGTGAAGGAGAGCATAATTTATCCATAGCACAAATCTATACCCAGCTATGGGAGAAAACATTATTTTAATGCCAGGATAGCCAAGGAGTCTTAAAATGCCTAAAGTATGGGCAGGGGATAAATGACACAGCAGAAAAACAGGTTGTTGGGACATGTTTGTGTTGCTAATAGATGCAAGTCAGGAAAAATACAGTTTAACAGTGGGGAAATATCTCCAGAACACTAATACCTGTCTACCCATCCATTGAGATATATTCATGCACTCACAATGTCATGGTTCCAATAGATGAAACCAGTAAAATAACTTCATTCACCCATTATATAAAGTAACTAAATTGTGAATAAGTGTGGAATCTTTTGACCATTTCCCTTTTTAGACAGCATACTATATTAAGTCAAGCACTTGATTATGGATGCAAGAAGGGAGTAAAATGTGATGTCAAAGAAGGAACTTTATTTCTTTATTTTTCTTTTTGGGGCTTAAAATTTGTCTTAGAGAGAGCACCATGTTTTTTTTTTTTTTTAAAGGAGCTGAATGGGATAAAATAGCAAAATCCTTCTTTTCCAGTTAGCAAAGTACAAGAGGAGCACAGTGTGAAGTGACATGAAAGAGGTCCTTTGGTTGCTCACATTAATAATTGCTAGAAAGGGACAGTCCCAAAGGAATCAGACTGGAATATATCATAAGGGTTAAATTATAGATTACGAAACCTCTTTCCATTGTATCCACTATCTTCTTCCATTCTTAGTTGTAATTTTATTCCTTATGTCCAAATCTGTTTAATTCATGTACTTTCCCCCTTGCTGTTAAACAAATTCATTTCTGTTAAAATTATTTTACTTGGAACTATTTCTCTCAAGGTTTGCACAATTCTTCTGAAAACAGATCAGTAGCTTGCAGTGTAATATTAGTCTGTGAGGCTCACTTCAAATAAATCCTGCTAGTATGTGACAAGAATAGAGAAACTGATTCCATTTCCTCCGTGCCACCCAGTCAGGTTATAATTAAAGACATTTGAAAGTTTCCTAACTCCAGCCTCATGTTAATCACCAGTTCTCAGTGAAAGAATGTAGTTAAAGTTATAAACATTTTTTTATTTTTGCCATGTCAACATACAAGGCTAAGCAGAAACAGCAGAGAAAAGTTGTATGTTTTAGACCATTGCCTAAAAAAAGAGAGCATATGATCACAACAAATATTTTAATACTTAATTTGATTTAAAAAAAATTTAAAGGGAGAAATAAACAACTATAGATCTTATGGCAATTCACAATATGCCAGTTATCTGCAGTTCACAATTTTTTTCTATATATTCTGAACCTATAAAGTTGTGCTAAAATTTGGTACTAAACCACTCAAACTATATCTAGTTTCAGGACTTCTCACATCCATCAGCAGCAGCATTAATTCAGTGACATATAACATTGCTAAACACATTGTTACCATACTAACACTCCTGGTTGGGCACACTGACCACCACATTCAGAATTCTGAAGAGTTTGCTTCAAGAGTCAAGGCCCTGAAACTGGATACATATGAATCCCTGTTATCCTTTAATGTCTCTTCACTCTTCACCAACATTTCTACTACTGATGCCCTAACAGTGATTAGGAAAAGACTAGAAGATAATAGTACCTGGCACCCTTGACAGTAGAAGCAACCACAACCCAGACCAAATCTGCTGTCTTCTGGACTTGTGTCTGAACACCACTTACTTTACCTATAGAGGTGACTTCTACAGATAGAGACACGATTGTACCATGGGTCCCCTGTACCACCGTTGTTGCCAGCCTATACATGGAAGAAGTAGAGAAGAAAGCACTCAGCTCCTTCCAGCAGATAGCACCAACCCACTGGTTCAGGTATGTGGATGATACCTGGGTTAAACTCAAGGTCCAGGAAATAATTGTCTTCACAGACCATATAAACACAGTGGACCTAGATATCAAATTCACTAGGGAAGACACCAAGAACAACAGGTTGTGGTTCTGTGAGGTTCTGATTGGGTCCTGTGGCAACCTAGAAGTAGAGATCTATAGGAAATCCTAACACAGAAAGAAATACCTGCTGTTTGAGCCCCACTATCCAATTCAACACACACTAGGAATCATCTCTACACTACAGCACAGGGCAGAAAACATTTTCACTTCCAGGGATTCCCAAAAGAAGAAAAATAAATACTTGAGAACAGCTGTTACAGCCCTGGGTATCCAAATTGGGCCTTTAATAAATCAGTGTCTGAATCTAACAAAGGAATGGCAGGCAGAGCTGAGACTCAGTCAATGGAAGAACCTGTTCATTCCTTATATGGCTGGTGTATTGGAGAAGCTAACACCAGATATTTGGAAAACATCACATATCTCTGTTCTTTAAACCAACAGAGATGGTTGGTTTAAATATAAAGGCTTGTCCATTCTAAAGATTGTACATTAAAACATAAGAAGAGTAATATACTATATACAATGAGGAGTGTTTAAAACTCCACTAAGTTCTATAAACCAAGAAGTCTATAGGAGATGACCAGGCTGAATATGAATATGGGGTCAAATGCATCACCAATTTGGAGTCCCTCTACCCTGTCCAACCCCCTTGAAATCTATTGATTCTTATCTGAGACCATTTTGCCTTGACCATTAGTAGGTCAGATTCTTATGTATAGGCAGGATGAAATAAAATCATAGTGCTTTTGAAATTTATCCTGGCTCCTGATTTCTTACCCCTGCTTTACATGGCCCAGCACAGAAAAAGTAACCCCATGGGACCAGAATCATTTAATTTAAAAGAAAAAGGACACTCTTTTGTGGATAGGAAAGAGAGATGAAGGGAGAAGAGAAAGGAATGAAGGAATCCATTTACACAAAAGTGGAAAATCCTTCCCTCAATAGAGGTAGAAGCCTCTGATACAACCTGTTCTCCATTTTTTATACTGCTCTTGCCTCAGTTCCCAGGAAAATCAAGACCACTTCACAAGGTCATCAGGGACTCACAATTTACAAGAATTTAGGAACAAAGCCGCTTTAATGACTCTCTGCCTATTCACCTAATGAGACTATTTAGATTAGGTCAGAAATGGAACTGACATATACGGAGTCCATCTAACCAACTTATTCACACTGAAGAAGCTACATGGATAAGCAGTGAAACATTTCAAACAAAAAAGAAAAGTCCAGTTGCCATGACTCAACTTCCAAACATGCACTGGCTATTAATAATTTATATTCATGATGTATAAAGTTAACATTAAAATGTTAAAGTTAATTTAAGATTTTAAAAATTAAATTATAAATTTATGAAATTATAAAATTTCAGAAAGGTAAAAAAATTCCAAGATGGTCATTTAACATTAGTTAATGCAAGTGGGGAATTCTCATGGAGCCAGCCAGCCTCATGGTTGCATGGTCCTCTGTGCCTCCCACATAAGGACATAGAGCCAAGTGTCATGGTTCCGGCTGTAGCCATGCTCATTTGTAAAGTTGACACCAAGTTTTGATCCCTTTACGAAAGGTCAGGAGAATGGGAACACGTCTCACCTCTGAAAGCAAGATATTCCATCATTATGTAAAAGACAGACAAGCATTGATGCAAGTTACAAATTGAAATTTACTGATTGTACAGGAAACAAAACATGAATACTGAAATAATAATGTAATAAAACAAGAACTGAATTTTCATCTGTCTATTACAAAAGGCCACACTGGTTGGATATGAATATGCACTATGCTGATACATTATGATATTTTAAGTTCTTGAGAAGAACTCAGGATATATGAAGGCAACACCGGCTACAGAAATAGCAACTTGATTTCATATTTTTGTGCATATAATAATATTTTTAACATCATCCAATAATAATATATGCCTATAAAGACCTGCAAATAGAAAACAAAATGATTGTGAAAGGAAAGATAATATGACTTGGATGTAATTCCAAAACATCTAGAGATCATTTGAACATCATTGTCATTGACAAAATCATAGAATCATAGGGTTGGAAGGAACCTTGGAAGTCTTCTACTCCAGGGCTTTTCAACCTTTTCACGCATTGTACCACTTTTAGGATATGGCAACATCCAAGTACCACCAGTCACCTAGCAAGGTGTCAAAAACTTGATGATCCCCCCAAAAAAGAAAAAAGTGATAAAGTACAGATAGTTCTCTACTTACAACAGTTCGCTTAGTGACTGTTCGAAGTTACAATGGCACTGAAAAGGTGATCCCCAAGCCACAGCCGAGCAAGACACCTGCCTGCCTGCCTGCCTGCCCGGTGGCGCTTTTCCTCCTGTCCGAGATTTTCATTGTTGTGAGCATTTCTGTTCAGGATTGGCAGTGGGGGTGGGATGGGGGTGTTTGGTTTTTATTCCTCCCAGTCTGCTGGGTGGTTGCAGCAGGTTTTGATCACTTCACATGACCCCGGGACATTGTGACCATCATAAATATGAATCAGTTGCCAAGCATCTGAATGTAAATCACAAGACCCTGGAGATGCTGCAACATTCCAGTTGATCAGTGCTTCTTCTGGGCTCAGCAGAAGTGCCAGGATCAGCGCCGAGCTCCAGTGCTGATCCTGGCGCTTCCGCTGAGTCCTGACAGCCCTGCAGCTCCAGCCATCTCTCGCTCAGGCTTGTGCGGTGCTGCCACCCGTTCAGCTCATTCCCCTCCCCCGCTACCACTTTTCTAGGATGGTCGCATACCACCTGCCAGGTGCCAATGTACCACAAGTGGTACCCGTACCACTGGTTGAAAAGCCCTGTTCTAGTCTAACCCCCTGCCCAAACAGGAGTCCTTATAGTGTCCCATACAAATGTTGCCCAATCTTTCCTTGAAAACCTCCCACAACTCACTACATCGGGAGGCAAGCTGTTCCATTGTTTAATTATTCTCACTGTCAGGAAATTCTCCTTAGTTGCAGGCTGAATTTTATTTCTACTCATTGCTCCTTGTCTTACTCTCAGGTGCTATGGAGAATAAATTGACCTTATTTTCCTTAAGACAGCCCTTCAAGTATTTGAATATGGCTATCATGTCACTTCAAGCTTTCTCTACATTAGGCTAAACATACCTACTTCCTATAGTTGTTCATCATATGATTTAGTCTTCAGAACTCTTGTCATCTTTGTTGCTCTTCTTTGCATTATTTATAGAGCCTCAGCACCTTTTTTGTATCACATTGAACAGAACTCGATGCAGTATTCCAAATGTGGCCTCACTAGCACACTATAGAAAGGTAATATCACTTCCTGTAATCTAGATGCAATCTCTTTGTTGATGCAAGCCTAGACTACATTAGCCTTTTTGGCAGCTGCAGCACACTGCTGGTTCATATTTAGGCATCATTCACCAGAATATCTAGATTATGTCATAGACACTATTGTTGAGCCAGATACTCCTTGTTTTGTACTTGTGTGTTTTTTATTTTTTCTGCCAAAGTGTAGGACTTTTCTCACCACTGAACTGCATCTTATTGGATAGGGCCCAATGCTCAGGTTTGCCAAGATCTTTCTGAATCTTGAGTATATCTTTCAAAGAATTAAGCAATTCTCCCCAGCTTGGTGTCACCTACAAATTTGGTGAGCGCCCCTTCAATCTCCCATTTAGATAATTTATAAACATGTTGAAGAATACTAGGCCTAAAGTAGAACCTTAGGTCTTCCCACTGCATGCTTCTCTGCATATAGAGGAATATTGAATGTCTTTGATCAGCCAATTGCTAATCCATCTGGTGATCTAGTTATCCCACACTGTTGTATCTTACCAAGAAGTACACTTTATTAAATCCCTTACTGAGGTCTAAATATACTATATTCATAGTGTTTCCAGGATCCAGTAATTTAGTCAGTGAGGTTTACTTAGCATAAACTGCTTTTAACAAACCTATGCTGACCTCTAGTAATCACTTTTTTCATTTACAGGTACTCAAAAATCCCTGGTTGATTATCTTTTCCAGGATTTTCCCAGTTATTGATGTCAATCTGATTGGTTTGTAGTTTCTTGGATGCATCATTTTGTTTTCAGTGCTCTCGAAATTTCTTGGTGTGTTAGGAGCTCTGAAAAATTTCTTTCAATACTTCCGAGATCACATCGGCCAACTGGGATGTAAACCATCTGGTCCTGGAGATTTAAACTTGTCCAAAGTCACCATCATTAGTTGCAAAAGCTTTGCTTGGAACTGCTTACATCCTGCAAAAATACCTCCAAAATTATTAAATATTATTAAACAACATCTGTCTCTCCCAGGTCCTTAGGAAAAACTTGATAGGTAAACAAAAATGCCAGATTCAATTTAAATATCTGGCTGACTATATGATTAAATAGAATAATTTATTAAATGTATATACCACCTGACTCTCAGTAATGCTAGACAGTCACCTGACCGTAGTCTTCATCTGCTATCCTATTAGGAGTTGAGATTGTAAAAAAGCTTATCATAGGATAAAATATATTAAGTTGGACTCTCTATGTAAGTCCCTTCTACTTTTCATATGACCCTGGTTGGAGCTGGGTCTTAAGAGACTGAACATAATTCTAAAATCCATATTTTTTCATGCTTTATCTAACCAACAGATTTTTTTTCAAATCCGTAAAATATAACATATATAGTATATGGTGTATTTATTGCATAAATTCACTTAAGTGTACATAATTATACTATATAAAGTCACTTATATGCTCTAATAGTTAACAATTTATATGCATTTTCCTATGAAACAAAATTAATTGGGACTTTAAACATTAATTTGAAGAACCATAATGCATCTTACATTCTATCTAATATTTGTTGCAAATCATTCAGATTTTCAGGCAATGGCATGGCATTGGTTTTGTACAAATGCTTACACATAAATTGGCTGTGTGCACAAATGTATTCAGAGGTATGTCCCACTCAACACACCTATAATATAATCAAAAACATTAATTATACATTTTCCATAAATGCATTAAGAAACCTAGGGCAGGGCTTACGGGTACCACCTGTGGTACATTGGCACCTGGAAGGTGGTATGCGACCATCTTAGAAAAGTGGTAGTGGAGGAGGGGAATGAGCTGAACTGGTGGCAGCACCGCACAAGCCTGAGCGAAAGATGGCTGGAGCTGCAGGGCTGTCAGTGCTGCTTTCCAGCTGATCGGTGCTTTGGGGCGGCTGTCAGGGCTCAGGAAGCACCTGGATCAGCGCCAGGCTCCAGTTGGAGCTCGGCACTGATGCTGGTGCTTCTGCTGAGCCCAGAAGAAGTGCCGATCAGCTGGAATATTGCAGCATTTCCAGGGTCTTGTGATTTACATTCAGATGCTTGGCAACTGATTCATATTTATGATGGTCACAGTGTCCCAGGGTTATGTGAAGTGACCCAAACCTGCTGCAACCACCCAGCAGACGGGGGAAATAAAAACCAAACACCCCCCACCCCACCCCTGCTGCCAATCCTGAACAGAAATGCTCACAACAATGAAAACCTAGGACAGGAGGAAGAGCACTGCCGGGTAGGCCGGCAGGTGTCTTACTTGGCTGTGGCTTGGGGGACCCTTTTTTCAGTGCCGTTGTAACTTTGAACAGTCATTAAGTGAACTGTTGTAAGTCGAGGACTATCTGTACTTTATCACTTTTTTCTTTTTTCTTTTCTTTTCTTTTTTTTTTTTGGTCGTCAAATTTTTGACACCTTGCTAGGTGACTGGTGGTACTCGGATATTGCCATATCCTAAAAGTGGTACAATGGGTGAAAAGGTTGAAAAGCCCTAACCTAGGGGATATCACTTATCCTTATTTGATGCCTTGCTCAATGTGAAACATTTATGAAACATTCCATGTGTTTTCATACATACTTTCTGGCAATTGTGTACTTCTATAACGATCAATATATGGGTCCATAGATATTAATTTGTGCTATCCATAAAAATTTTAATCAAATCTTTCACATATGTTTTTAACTATACACCAGGCTATTAGCCATAGTTATACATATGAAGGTAGGATATAAGGTAGGATATAAGTTATACATATGAAGGTAGGATATAAGATATATGCCATAAGATATGAACCCCTGGCCTATCTAGTCTGAATGTATTCTCACTGTAGCTAACCAATTGTACAAAAACGCCCATTAATGTCACAGCAGATCACCCTGAGAGGCAGTCATTTGACCATCAAGGTTAATAGCCATGGATTCCCAATGCTTTTGTCATGATTCTTCCAAGATTCAATTTCATAGGGTGATCTCTGATTAATGTATTTCATGAAGGAGGGAATTAGCTAATTAGGCCTAAAACTGCAGTAACCTTAGAATAACTAATAGCTGAATCAATTGTTGCACAGTAGTGTAAAGAAGGAATATATGGCATTGCAATGTTTATACATTTCTGAGAAACACAATAATAATATGCATTAATAAATAATGCATTTGTATTAATGAAGAGTTGTTTTGTGAAAATGAACCTAAGCAGAAGAAAACTGAATATATATTCAGAGTTAGCTTGCAAAGACCTACATATATATATATATGTAGGTCTTTGGTTGTTCGGGTTTTCTCCCGCGTAAAATTGGAAGTGTCTTGGCAACGTTTCGACGAAGTCCCATTCGTCATCTTCAGGCTGGTGTTTTCAGCTTCGTGCTTCGAGCAGCAAATGCTGCACGAAGCTGAAAACACCAGCCTGAAGATGATGAATGGGACTTCGTCGAAACGTCGCCAAGACACTTCTAATTTTACGCGGGAGAAAACCCGAACAACCAAAGACCTACATACAAACACCCGTGAAAACCTCAGAAAATATGTGTGTGTGTGTGTGTGTGTGTGTGTGTGTGTGTGTGTGTGTGTATGTTTGTGTGTATATCTATATAGCCAGGAGTTAGGTCCTGGCTGAATCAAGTTTGATTCAGCCTTCTATCTCTTTGAGGTCAGTAAAATGAATACCCAGGTTGTTGGGGGCAATTTGCTGATGTTGTAAACTGCTTAGAAAATGCTGTAAAACACTATGGAGCAGTATATAAATGCTATTACTATTGCATTATTATACACACATAAACACACACACAATTATATACACACAACAGGTAGTAAATGGAAACATTTTCTATGAAAAATGGAAGCAAGAGAATATGTATTTAAAAAAACTATTGCTTTATTATCTGCTACTATACACCTTCTGTATCTGTACAGACACCCAATTGATTTAAAACTTGCAGTTATCTAGAACTTTATCCAATAATGCTATCACAGCAAAAACACTTCTTCACAAAATGACCCAGGTCAATTCAATTAGACTGCAGCCCTGACAATGGATTCATCCTGCAGTAACTGTAAAACTGGCAGAAAAGCAAATATATCACCATAAATAAAAAAAAATTATATCCCAAGTAAGCTCTCCTGGGTGTGTATAAAATCTAAAAAACCTTTTATATCTGCAGTACTTCTGTTTATCTTAAGAAAATAATAAATTCAGCATTTGTGAAATCATTAAAACTATAGAGGAAGCTGCAGAGCTTTGTTGATAAAAAGATTAAAAGTGAAGTAAGAGTTGTGAATTGAAAAATTAAATTGTAGAAATGTGAGATTTATGGATCTGAAGTATTTTTTCTTCTGTTCTGGAACTTTCCTTACTGTATGATTAGATTTCAATTCCCAGAATTCTTATCAATGGCCCTACTTGTAGGAAGATTTTGAAATTATAAGAAACATTGTAACTTTACAAGTGTTAATAGTTCATGCTCCACTGAATATGTTGTGGAATGCAATTGAACACTAATCACTGTGCTTAAAATAGATGTGCAGGGAAAGTGTTCAGATAGATCCATATGATGGAAGCAAGGTTCTGCCACTGCTAACTTTGTATTTTTATAGGAATTAAATATTAAGATGCATATATTTGCATTACTACACCAGAATGGTGTGCTAGCAATTCTGAAATCTGTTCAAATGAATCAGAGTAATATGTACATTTTTTTAAAATTAGTTGTCAAGTGTTTCAAGGAGAATGGCAAAGTCATGCATGTGTGGCCTTTTATTCACAGTATGAAATGTAAAATATAAGAAAAAACCCTATTTCTTTTTATATCTATGACACTTTACTATCAAATATCCATGGCATGACCTGGAGGGTCTCTAGGTCTTAAAAACAAAGTGAAAGTGTTAAAGTATATCAGCCAGTTGTGTTTCCACTAACATTAGCCTTCTATAGCTAGGAAAGAGATATAGAAGAATGTATCAAAGATGTTTACTACAATGACAAGAACAGTTGAAGGTAGTAGTACAAAGCTTCCATTCAGTTTCGTTCTTTCTGGCCATGTTAACAATTTATAGACTTATTATGTGATTGCCAACAGTCAAAGCAGTGATGAATGGAAAATAGCCTTGAGTGAAAAAGCTCTCCCAAATTGTGAAACCAGTACAGATAGCTGACCACCATTACAAAGCAGTTAGGGATTTAGAACCATATTCATTTGAAGTTTAGATTTTCTATCTCATGCTATATATATTTCCTACATACTATTTCAGTGATTTCTTTATTTCTTGATCAGATAGTCTTGCTTATTTTGTTGTAGGGTTTTGGGGGGGAGGCGGCTTGTCCTTCCCTTCTCTTCCCTTCTCTTCCTTTCTCTTCTCTTCTCTTCTCTTCTCTTCTCTTCTCTTCTCTTCTCTTCTCTTCTCTTCTCTTCTCTTCTCTTCTCTTCTCTTCTCTTCTCTTCTCTTCCCTTCTCTTTATTTATTTTCCAAACCACCAGAAGGCAAGGCAAGAAACAATGGATGGAAACTAATCAAGGAGACAAGCAACCTGGAATTAAGGAGAAACAGTGAGGACAATTAACCACTGGAACAGTTTGCCTTCAGATGTTGTGGGTGCTTCATCACTTGAGGTTTTTAAGCAGAGATTGGACAGCCACTTGTCTGAAATGATACAGGATCTCCTGCTTGAGCAGGCAGCTGGACTAGAAAACCTTAAAGGTCCCTTCCAGCTTTATTCTGATTCTGATTCTTATGATCCATTCTGATTCTTATGATCCTTCCCTTCCCTTTCCTTCCCTTTTCTTCTGTTCCACTCATGCACACAGTTTCCTTGCTGGGTTTAGTGAGTATTTTATGCTTGCCTATTTACATCTCTTAATTTTGATTGCTCACTCTGAAATTCACAAAGGTCTGTTCCAACATCTGTTCAGTATAAATCACAACAATCTATTCAAACATCAGCATGAATATTATAACAGGCAAAAGAGGCAGTGGAGCATGTAAACTACAAATCACTAAAAATCTGTCAATAATTTCAGTGACATGAATCCAGCAAAGTTTTGTGTGTGTGTGTGTGTAAACTCAGTGGTTTTCAAATATGTTTGTGTGTACACACACACACATACATGTAGTCACACACAAAGACACTGAAATTATTGACAGATTTTTTACAGATACCTCTATCCTCTCACTCTCTCATCTCTATTTTATCTCTATGATCTATTCAAAACAAAATTTGAAAAAAAAATCCCTTTTTGGTGGGTGGAAATTGATTTTCCTCTTTTGTTTAATTCCACATTCTGGAGTCTCATCTTATGTCAAAACAGATGGCAAATAACATAACCTGGATAATTTTGTTGGTTTCAAGAAAAGTGTTGGCAGAAATAACAGTGATGGCCTTTTAGCTTTATCCTTAACTGATTGGGCTTTTTATTACAGCATACATTGTGAAATTGGATGAGTACATTTATTGCATTACATTAGTAGAAATAAAACTGGAAATGTTTCTTGAGACCAATGTAAGGTGCTATCTTTCCATATATGTGGGTTAAACTACTGTAGATCATACTGCAGGCATTACTGTCAATGAGAATTGCAGAGGTTCATTGCTTTCAGAGATAAAATGAAGTTTAATGTTCCCATTTCTGATGCTTTGCCAGTTTTTCCTGTCATGCAAAATTTAGAAGTATAGAAGCAGCTTCCTTTTACTCTCTCTCAGCATAAACTAAATACATAAAATGGAGAAACACTAGGCCTCCTGGCTCAATATCTAATGATAGTTCATCTCACTAGACTCTCCCCTCTATATTCCCCTGTGAGTATACATCATAAAGCATATAGATAGTCTACACAGTCAGGAATCTGTGATAATTTTGTGAAGATTGCTTATTCATGCACAGATACTCTATCTTCTTACTGAATGAATAGATTTGGATTAAAGAGCTAGATCTTTCCACATACATGGAGGGACTGATTGAAAATCACCTTGTGATTTTTATTAAAAGACTGTGTTTAATTTTCTTGAATACATGAAATTAGGTCTCATGACTTTTCTTTTACTGGCCCTCACATGAAACACTCCATATACAAGCCAGCATACAAGGGTATATACGTACCAATAATTATGCTATTATTACCTTTCAGGATAATGAGGTGAGAAATTATCAGTCAAAGTAATTCATTCCTGAAATAAATTAAGAAGATATATAACTAAACATCATTTATAGCAAACATTAACTATGTCTCTATATACTCTTAAATCTGAGCAAATCATTCTTGTTTCCATCGCATTCATATATCATATCAAACATTTCCTTCTGTTATTCAAACTTCTCACCTTTTTCTTTTGGGGGAACTGATCAATTCTACTGAATCATAATGTTATCCATCTTTATATTCCATTCAATCTGTTCACCCACTTGTTTCATAATTATGTCATCGTTCATTTTCTCTATGTGACCAAACCACCTCAATATACTTCTTTTCATCTGGTCATTTACTTTTCAGTTCATGTTCATTCAGGTTTATTCATTCTTATCTTCATCATTTTTCACTTCTGAAGTAACTTATTCACTTTGCCTTACTTTTTATTTCTCTGACACAATCAGCTGTCAATTTGGTATAACAAACGGATAGAAAAACTGTCCTACACAGTTGTTTTCACTTTCGACAAACCCCCATTCCTAAACTACTCACTATCAGCATTTTTTAATCTTAAAATTTCTCCATCTTTAATAAAAATCTATTTGCCACTTGCAATCATTCACTTAATTTTTCATTTTAAAACTACCTCGAATTTTGATACATTGATTTTCAGAACTGTACTTCTCATTGCATCATACAATCTATTCAGTATTTGTTGAAATAAATTTGTCAACCAACAATATGGCATTGTGTACATACAAAAACAAGCAAATTCACAGCCCCAATCAACACATCCCTAACTTTATCACAAATACAACAAATACTCAAGGACAGTGATGGCGAACCTTTTAGAGACCAAGTGCCCAAACTACAATCCAAAACTCACTTATGCATCGTTGGGTGCCGGGTGGGTGTGGCCTATTGGCTGGGTATGGCCCATTGGGTAGGCGTGGCTGTGGTGGTAATGGCAGACTGGGTGGGACTAAAAAGTTCAATCAATCAATTCCAACTTTGCAAGCTCTTTTTTTTCCCTGCGGGAAGTTGAAATTGACTGATTGATTGAACCTTTTTTTTTTTTTTTTTTTGCACAAAAAGGCCTAAAGCGAAAAGGTTTTATAAAACCCAGCTGAAGGCCTAGGATTGGGGCGATGGCGTGCGTGCCCACAGAGAGGGCTCTGAGTGCCACCTCTGGCACCCGTGCCATAGGTTTGTCACCACTGCTCAAGGAGATACTTGACTTACACCCTACTTAATGTTGAAATATTCAACAGTAACATTTAAAATTTAAATATGTAAATTTTCACTAAACATTTTATTTCAACTTTTTTCACCTTCAGTAATCAATTCAATTATATGTCCATACAAAACATTCAGGCCCAATCACTATCATATGATTTTTCTCAGTGATTCCTAGCACTGCTCTCTTTTGGACAAAGAACTGTAATATTGTTCCTGTGGTCTGTTCATGCAGCTCTCTCAGCTTAGGAATCATAGCCCTGATTGTTCCTACCACTATCAGGACCAATCTGCCCTTTACTTTCCATGTCCTCTTTAGTTTCTCCTTCAGGCCCTGATATTTCCCCAGGTGGGAAGGCCCACAGGATCTTAACACTGTTATTCTTCTCAACCTTCTGTAGAATCTCCCATCTGGATTTGGGAGAATCTAGCCCATTTATTGTGTAGATGTTCCTGTGTACACAATGCCACTTTGTTGTGTATGCTGTTTCTTCCTGGATCTTACACCCTGCCATTATGTGTTAGATTGTCTCTGAGACCTCTCTGCACAGTCTTCATCTCAAGTTTTCCCTAGTGTAATAGACCCCTGCTTCTATGGATTTGGTGCTTAATGAATGTTCCTATTATGATAATGCTTTAATACTGTCTTTTAATCCAGTTCTTTCCAGCCATTGGTAGGATTTCTCAGTATCAGTCACTTCAGCTATCTATTGATGGTGCATCTCATGCAGGGTTTGTCTTGTCATTGAACTTCTTTTTCTTGATCTTTCTCCTATGTCTGCTGTCACTTTAGGCATTCTCTCAGCATCTCATTTTTGGATGACATCTTATTGATGTATTCCTGGATGTTCTTGGTTTCATCCAAAACAGTGGCTTTAACATGTTGACATTTACCAGACCCTACTCACCCTCCTTCTGATTGAAATACATTCTCATGGTGTTGCACATGGGGTGGTAACATCTGTACATTGTGAGGAGTTACAGGTCTTCACATCTGCAATGCCCATGTCCTCCTTTGGCCAGCTTTTTATACCAACAGAGTAACTGATGATAGGTAGGGCATATATGTTGATGGTGTTGATCTTGTCCTTCCCATTGAGCTAACTCTTCAAGACCTGTCTTATTGTTTGATGTCTTCCTTGCTTCCTCCTTATGTTTCTTGTCTGTCTATAGAATAGCAATGAACTTGTAGCTGGTATATACATATGCTACATGGCCTACTGGTAGTTCTATCTCATCAGTCCTAAATACTTTCCCTCTCTTGACTATCATCTAACTAAATTTCTCTAATCTGAATGACATCCCAATGCCCTAACTATAGTTTGGGGTTAGGCAAAGCAAATCATCAAGTCAATATCTTGTTCATTGAGGGTCAAGGTTCGTTCTCCGAGCTTTGGAGAATGAACCTTCACTCTCATCCTACATTTGTGCTACAGATATTCATCACTATTGTAAATCTTGTTTATTCTTAGTATACCGCTTGATGGTATACCCCTCCTGAGATTCAGATGGCCCTGACCATGCTGGGCTTACAGAAAACCTTGAACAGCTGGCTTTCCTACAACTGCATATATAATGTTTTCATCACTTATTCATCATCAGGAGTTTCACTGGACAGTGTGACAGTTATATAAATTTGCATAATAAAACAAATATATAATTCTCTTTCCACTTTATAAGAACCAGCAAGCAATAGGAAGATACCTATCTGGCACCATAAATATTGTCCCAAACCAAATTCAAATTATTTATATAATTGTTTATAGGGATATCTGTAATTATACACCCTTCTAATCTTACATATTTATTTACTTCATAATGAAGTACCATTTTTGTTTTCTAAAGCTAGATATCTAGGAAACTGTAAAGTATACAGAGAACTATGGTAATATAAAGATTGCCTGAGTTTTTTCCCATTTTGACAGTAAGGTGAATGGATTTTTTATTAACACAGTCTGGTTTGGAAATCTTCTGAGATGGTTAAAAATAAATACTTGTATAAGTTGATGTTCTCTATTCAATTTATTCTTTTTTTAAAACCTTGTGGGCCCCTTCAAAGACTGATTGTACCCTTCATTTGCAGATCACTGGAAAAAAAACAAAACAATGTTACAAATAATACATATAAATTCTGCATAAATGCATACAGAGGCATAGTGAATACACAGTGTTGAAAGGGCAAAAAAACTAGGTAATAATCTAGACAGCATACTAAAAAGCAGAGACATCACCCTGCCAACAAAAGTGCGTACAGTCCAGACCATGGTTTTCCCAGTTGCAATGTATGGCTGTGAAAGTTGGACCATAAGAAAGGCTGAGCGCAAAAGAATTGAGGCCTTTGAACTATGGTGCTGGAGAAGACTCCTGCAAGTCCCTTGGCCTGCAAGGCGTTCAAACCGGTCAGTCCTGGAAGAGATCAACCCCGACTGCTCTTTAGAAGGCCAGATCCTGAAGTTGAAGCTCAAATATTTTGGCCACCTAATGAGAAGGAAGGACTCACTGGAGAAGGGCCTAATGCTGGGAAAGATTGAGGGCAATAGAAGAAGGGGACGACAGAGAATGAGATGGCTGGATGGAGTCACTGAAGCAGTAGGTGTGAACTTAAATGGACTCCAGAAGATGGTAGAGGACAGGAAGACCTGGAGGAACATTGTCCATGGGGTCGCGATGGGTCGGACATGACTTCGCAATTAACAACAACAACAACAACAATGATTTTAAACAAAACAGAAGTCTTGGCCCATTTCAAGACTGAAAGTTCTGCTATGCAGCATTTCTATCTATAGGCACAATAGAGTTGTCTTGACAATCCAGGTAGGTTTTTGCTCTTTTTGCAACCCTATAATCCCTTGCTTTAGGGTGGGGTCAGGGTAACTGTATGAAGCTGAGCGTTTACTGGCTGAATACCTTTCCTGCCACCTACGTGGAGTTCACAGCAGATATTTTCTCTTAGTGCCCTGATAGAGAAATATCTGTTGCTGCCTAGGATTGAACTCTCAACCTTCCAAGAGGGAGGTGAGTGTCTTCACCTCTAGGCCACCACACTACTCATAAAATTGAACCTTAGTAATGCTATGAAATCGCTACCATATTTCTAGCCAGCCTTTTGTGGATTGCATATTACAGGACTGAGGAATTTATGGCCCTTGATAATGCTGGACTCTATCTGTCATCAGGCCATTAAAAAAAAAGGTCAGGAATTGCATTTCAACAACATTTATTTATTAATTTTCTATAATTTTCTATGATTAGAGAAAAAATAGCAAGAAAAAGAAGGAAGCAATCCTCATAAGCCCCTAAGAAGAACCATGCTTGATCAGAGCAAAGGCTTGCCTATTCAGTTTTTTTAAACATATGTATGGAAAGCTCAGAAGCAGAAGATGAGTACAAGTTCATCATCTTGTTCATGTAATGCTTCCTGGCATGTTATTTATATGGAAATCAGTATATTGATAGAATTATCTCCACAAATTTGCCCCATGGACCTTTAAAGTCACTAAAGCTAGTGGCCAGTATTCCATATCATTTCACTGTGTTGTGCTTTTAGTATTACCTGAGGGAATGGATCCTTCTATACTTTTCAATATGATGCAGAATTTTATATCTTTATTTTGTCTCTTCTTTTGAGTGTTTTTTCCTAAGTTATAAATTCAACATTTTTACATTTCCCCTTCTATTTTCTGTCTTTCCTCCTTCTGCAATATTCCTCTTCAGTTGCAGTTAACAGAACCATATACTGAATTTTAGATTTAGACACATATTGCTCTCAACAGAATTATTTGTTTGACTTTTTGATTTTTTTTAAACTGATTTCCAAAATAGAATTTGATTTTTTCCTTGCTATCAAACATTTGTGCAATCAGCAGACTTGGCCATCTTCCTGATTACTCTTTACTCCAGACATTTATAAACTATAACCCATTGTTCAAGTTTCTTCACTGTGAAAACTATCTCTGTATCTCTATTCTTTGTTTTCTGTTATTTAATCACTTACTAACCCTAAAGAAAAAAATAAAAACTTTTTAAAAATTTCTATAACCAATCATATTTCTATGATTGCAAACAAGAAATGGAAAACCGTTGCTTTGAAATTTACTGTGAGATTTGAAAGAATATGAATCAAACAATCCAGGAAAAGAAAATATGAAAAATGTATTTTTGCTAAGTCAAACCTCTTATTTATCTATTTAAATATTTTTACATTATCTGGCAATGTCTTATTCCCACTCCTAAAAAAAGTAAAAGAACTAAACCTTTGTCCTTTTGAATGCAAAGTAAATTGAGTAGCATTGAACTACAGCTTTTTCCACTATGGCATAATACATATGACATAATAAAGACAAAACAGAATAATAAAATGTTTTCATAAAACTAAGATGAACCTTTGTTAGTAGAAGTTGTGGTAAAAAGAATTGAAGATGAACCAAGGAAAGAGGTGGAGAAGAAAGTGAAGGAAAAAGGAAATGGGGAAAATAAATTGCATAGTCTATTTTTTGGACTATGCAGTTTATTGCTTGTTCAAACATATCTGAACAAGCATATCAGATATGATCACTACAAAAAGAAAAGAAAATACAGATAGCAAAGAAAAGGCAGAATTTATCTTCTTTTTGGATTCAGGACTTCCTGGGAGGAAACGGTGGACTAAAGATAGCTCCTTGAAAACCGAAGCCAAAAATTACACCTAAGAACAAAGATTCAACAAGAAGATACATTTCTTTGATGTTCTCTGGAGAACCAGAAGAAGTGAGATTGCCAATGGTGCACTCCACGCAGTTGATCCTCATGAGGAGACTGCAGGATTCTAGTCTCTGGATATGCAGAAGATGATGTTATTTGACATTCTTGCTCCAGCTGCAGTCAGAATCTTCAAAGGTTATTAAGTTCACATATCCTTTGCTAACCTGGAAATTGCCTGTTAACTACTTTAAAGATGTTATATATCTTAAAAATTACAAGCTGAAAACAAAATGTGAGAGACCCTTCAATACTTAATAAAAGAAAAGAAAACTGAATCTGTATAAGTTTTAAGAATTAAAAATAAAAGATAAAAAGCAAAAGAAGGGGCTATAGAAAATTTTACATTCACTAAGGGCCTGAAAATATTGGAATATTTGATTTTAAATATTAAGACTTTGAAATTAATTTTAAAGAATAAATGCATTTTCATGGGAAATAAAAAATATTTTCAATATTGGAGACATAACAAGATAAGAGCATTCAGCATAAGGGCATTCAGAGATATTGTTGAGGAATGGCAATGAAACTTTGAATTGATAAGATAAGATAAGATAAGATAAGATAAGATAAGGTAAGGTAAGGTAAGGTAAGGTAAGGTAAGGTAAAGTAAGGTAAGGTAAGGTAAGGTAAGGTAAGGTAACCTTTATTGTCATTTTGTCACTTATGTTGTTTTTATGAATAGAAGAAACTGTTAAATCAGAAGATGCTATCATAGAAAAAGATTTAGAAAACATTATCTGACATTATTGTGGAAAACAATATGAACAAGATTTATCACTGAATATACAAAAAATTGGATGAGACTCTAAAAATTAAGAAGGAAATAACAATGCCAGTTCAAGTAAGTAATTGTAATATTCTTTTCATGTTCAAAACTTGTTAAAGTTTTGAAAATTTCTAAATAAGGGATAAAGATCATTTGAATGGATTAAAAGTCAAGATTGCTTTATATAAAAATATTTATAAAGTTGGCTTACTTAATCAGAGTTAAAATGGGATGTGTTGTTACTTGAGATGGAATTTCTTTCTCGACTTGCTGATATCTGGACTAGAAAAAGATATTGTGTATGGAACTTGCCTGTAACTTAACAGTTGAGTTATCAAATGAAGAATTTTATATCTGTTCACAAAGAGAAGGTGAAGAGATACTGAAACTGTTTATATTTATTGTGATCAGGGTGGGAAGTTGCTTTCTTAGTTTTTTCCCCCTTTCTTTTCTCTTTACAGTTTTTCTTTCTTTTTAGATTTCTCACACTTTCTGTTCTGTATTACTGTTTTTCTTTTTAATTTATATTATATTTTATTGTACTTAAAACTTTTAATAAAATATTATTAAAAACTCTTTCTATTTTTATTTAGTCTTCTATGAGAGAAGGGTATATATTCCACTGGATGGTTGTGAAACATTTGTTTGATATAAACACTCAGAATAACCAAAGCTTACATAAACTGAAATCCTGAGAATCAGATGATTCCAATCTAGAGTAACTTACTGTTGGTCTTCTATATCTTTGAAATAATTTGGAGTACAGTATATGAAGTATATATAAATGAAGTATAGTACTAAACAATTGGAGGAAACCAACGATTTTCAATATCTTTGAAAAGCTGAGAAAGAGTGATCCTGGAATCTCAACACCTAGGAAGATTCTATGGCAGTTCCTAAAGCAACTAATTTTTAAGCATTTGAAAAAATGCAGTGATTACCAGAGATCAGCATGAATTTGTCATATTACTTCTGTTTCATTTTTGATAGTGTAACTTCCTTAACAGGTTATAGAAAAGCTGTGATATAATTCATAATAATGAATTTTATAATAGTGAATTCATAATAATTAATTTTTTCAGTAATAATGAATTTGACTTCATTAAAGCACTTGATCAAGTATCCATTGTTGTGCAACTGAATCCTTTTAAAAGCCAAATAAATACTAACAGGAATAAAGAGAGATCGTATTTTTTATTTAAGTTCTTAATAATAGCCATTGGATCACTGTTGGATGACCAGATGTCCATAATTTCAGAGGCAGACTTTAACATGTATACATTAATAAAGCTAGTAAACTCTTGACTGTATAAGGTATTCACATACTGATTGACTGAGGTATTTACATTACATGGAATGCAGGCATATATATAAAAACTACAAATGAAAACTTATCAACACACTGGTTTACTTGCAGACACACTGTTTTTTTTTTTTTTGGTTTTTTGTTTAGCTCTCCTTGGTTCTTTGTTTCTTTGTTTCTTGCTTGCTTTCTTTCTTTTTTTTTTGTCCTTCATTTTCTACCTACTGGTTTACATAACTATAAGGTGTGCTATTCTATAACAAAATCAGACTAGGAAACTAACTATGGGCTAACTAGATTGCTAGTTTTCAACTAAACTGAAAATTGTACTCAGAGAGTATCAATAGGTCTTCAACAGACTAGGGTCAAATTTAAGTGGGATCATTCACGGTTCCTATGATTTTAATATTTTTATCAATGATAATGATGTTGAATAGTTGAATGGTTTAAATTAGAGCTACTTCTATAAGGTATCCTGAATCTAAAAGGTAATGTAACACATACATATTCATAAATCAATTAATAATTTCCTCAAGTTTATCATGAATGCCTACCCAGGACTGTGGCATTCATTTTTATTGTTCATTTTCATACAGTCATCTAGAATTCACAGTTTTGCACTGTGTGTGCCTTGGTTGCCTGGTAACAAAATCCTTTCAGGGATTTGCTATAGACAAAGCTCTGATAGAGAAGCATGAATTATTCTAAGATCATCCTTGCAAAGCAGTTTAATAACAAAATTTTCTTGAATATATTCAGAGTTTGCTAGTTTTAAATTGATGTATGTAAATGTGAACACTATTATTCAAATTACTTTAGTACCAGGTACAAATTTATTGGAAATATGTAATTTTTGCAAACTCCAGTCTATGAACAATGAATTAATGATTTTAAAAATGTGTTTTTCACATGCTTTACAATCTGGCACTTGAAAAACAAAGTATATCTTTCATGCTGGGCTGTGAATGTTAGGTTGTTAGCAAAATAGAGTTATCCATCCAAGATTAAGTTTACAGACATAAGAACTTCTGAACAATCAAGATAATCCTTTATACCCTGCCAATACCTGCTAGTACATGTAAATAAACTATAGTGGTAGTCAATGAGCACCACAGGAGCATATGAACACAGTCCTAAAGATAAGATTAAATAGACACACATGGCCAAACACAACACCAGCACTTCAGTCAAATTATTAAATAACTAATTCATTAAGCCACAGAATCAAGCCAAGAAGCTGGCTATTTTTTTGTGTAGTCAGTGTAGTTAGAATAATTGAGACCAGCTGTAATACTGTTTGGATTCTGGGTGGAATCCAACATTACTTAAAGGCAACATAACTATGCAGATGTCGACTGCAAAGAGAATCACTACATTGTAGAGTTGAATTCAAGCTGCCTTGCTACATATGGTTTATTAGAGTTGGATCAAGTTCTGTCCAGCTTGTCTAATAATTATAAGCCAGCTGCAACAAGCTAGATTTAGAACTGTTTGGTGTAAATAAAACTTTTTGACTTCTTTTAACACATATTCTTTTGTGAATAGACCTTACCCAACTATATATTCTTTGGTCTTTGCTTATTTTTCAAATGATTCAAATTTAAAATGGAGGCATTATAAATTTTAAAAAAGTAGAAAAATGCTGCAACATTTCCAATATTTTTTTATTTTGTTCAATATTTCTAGATGTTTCATAATTTAAAATTTTCTAGTAAATAAACATTTTGTACAGATATTCATAAACATGTACACCTTACTGTGTAGCATTATAAATTGTACAGGAGAATGCAGTGTACATTCTATGAATGAATAGAATACAATATATTCTATGCATCCAAAATACTGAGATAACATATTGGACAATGAATGGATCCATAACTGGATAATGCTGAACTCTGTAACACTGTACCTGAATTGCAACTGCCATATTTTGTGGATATTTTGGAATTATAGTCCTGTAAAATGATTAATTGTATCAAAGTTGAGAACCAGAACAAAGAGTTATGTTAATAATTAATTCTTTTTTTTTGAGATTGCTAAAATATTTTATATGATTCATTGTGATAATGAATCTAACCTGTTTTACACTAAAACAGTGTTTCTATCAAATAATTAAATTTAATTTTAATCAATATAGGATGGCACCTACATTATACACACACATACATTAATACATTTGGTATTAAATCAAATATTATTGTCCTCACAATTTGCTTAAAAGATTAAAACATGGATATAACTTTCTAGTATATCATGGCACAGGAAAATGATGTATATAGCATAGCTGTACAGTATTCCTCTTTAGATAATGAAACATTCTAATACTTTTCTGTTTTCATGATATCAGCATGCAAGCTACTAGAAAGAACGACAAACCTATCAATGCCCACTTTATTTATATTTAATATTGTAATTAGTCAAGTGTGGATATAGTGGTTCAGGTGATGGATTGGGACAACAAATTTTTGTCTGCATCAATGGACTCAGAATGAATAATTTAGGGCAAGTTGCTCTCTTTCAGCTCACTATGTTTATTGAGGTATACATTTAGAATCATCATCATCATCATCATCTCTGTCTTATATTTTTTTATTTTGGCCCTTCTTGCTTGATCCCGGCAAGATCACATTTTTTCTTCTACTCACATTATCAATATATCATCCATTTTCTATGATTCCGGTTGAATGCCAACATCATGTTTCATCAACTACCAGTCTCCCACAAGTCCACTTACTACTGACATTGTAATGTTCAGTGTCAAAACTATTGTTTTCCATTCTGAGCTGTCTTAAGTCTTTCTGAGCAATTTTTCTAATGCATTTCATCCCAGTCTAGTGACATTTTTAGTTTGAATTGACTACAACAACTAGATGTCCACTCCAGTGTTTGGTCATTATCATTTCCTCTTACATTGATTGTCTATTAGGTTCTGACAGCTTCCTCTTCCTCTCCCAACTCTTCCTCCTCCTCCTAGTTGATTCAACAATGCCACATAAAGACCACAAGTCCATTAAAGTCTTTGGGTCACCATGTTTTCTACTCTTCTACCTGGTCATCTCTGATTCATTCTTATTTCCTCCTAGTGGGTACTGTTTTTTGTTTCAGCTCATGCTGGGTGAAGCACACTCTCTTTTCCTTCTCACCCATATAATCATAATGTATTCATATTGGAATGAGATTACAAAATCTCAGGGAATGTTACGTCTTCGCTCCTATGAACCTGAACCATCAAACGCAATTCCTGTAGAATCACAGTAGAATGAAGGGATGAAAAAACAAGTGCTTCTTTGCTTAAATCATTGTAAGAATGATACAATAAGGAGAACAGCAATCTGTAGTAGTATCAACCCAGAAAAAAATGGGATAGAGGTTTGAAGTTATTTACATGTGTAAATACACAGTCCACATATTTAAGTATCAGTCTGTTATACTATTCTGTTTAGCCTGGCCATAAGGTTTACATCTTGATCTGAGCAGTTTATCAAAGTAAGATTGGTAATCAATCTTCTGAAGTTAACATCTTTTATTGGTTGTTTTCTGACCTATAATTTATCTAATCTTTGTCAAACATTGAGATTTGCAGTATCACAATCATATGTATATTTGAAAAGTCTTCATCCAGAGACCTCATGTTACTTTGCATGATCTTTCCTATTGAAAATAACTTTTTATATAGCCTAACATAGAAAGACAAACTAAGCAAGGGACTCAAGGCCCTTTAAACTACTCCTATGTACATAAGTTTTCAAATGTTACAACAGCATTTGCATCATGAGGGACTATTATACATTTTCCTTTAAAATGTAGAAACTACCCAGAGATAAACATGCTAAACATTCAAATAAGAAATCTGCGTGATTAATGCACAAAATAAATATCTAGCCATATAACAGTATAGATTCATGTTGTCATTGTGTAGATACAGTATGTTTTCATATAAGTGTATGATCTTATGACCTCATGTATAAATACAATTAATTACTCAGAATGTCATATTTTGGTGTCAGCCCAAGCTCATGAGTGGTGGTATTGGTGACAATGATATAAGATATCATGGCAATGATTGAGCAATCAATAACTATTAATTGTTAATAGTTGAATAGCTATTAATATTTTCATTAAAAGGCATTATGCAAATAAGCGTGTGGCACAGAATGGGAAAAATGTATGGGGAAGAAGAAGAAGGAGGAGGAGGAGGAGGAGGAGGAGGAGAAGGAGAAGAAGAAGAAGAAGAAGAAGAGGAAGAGGAAGAGGAAGAGGAAGAAGAAGAGGAAGAGGAAGAAGGAGAAGACATAAATCAGGACAAAATAGTAAGGACGGTTTTGAAGTTGCTCATCATCAGTTACAAGCAGTTAGCTGAAGATGATATCAATCAATCAGAAAGCATGAATAAAATATTATTGTAAATTGATAAAAGTTGTATAAATAGAGATCTATTGTATTTAAAGTAAAATAAGAATCCCAAAGCACAAATGAATAAATTTCAATTGACTAGAATTTCATGTGTCCTCCTTGGGATATGCAGTTAAGAATTAAATCTAAACTGTGTTCTATGTACTGCTTCTCTCATTAGGATCAAGGCCAAGATCCTAAGCTCCTTGAATATCTGAAGATTTGAAAGGCTATAAGCAAATAACTCTTTCCACCAACAGGTTCATAGAAAAGCATCACCTACAGAAAATAAATTGTTCACAATCCTATCAGTGCTGGTTTTGTGCCCTTGATGCTGTTGATTCATATTTTTTTCTTTTAAAAAGTTTCTTCAAATTCCTTTAATAACTAAATATACACTTCTAATTATTCATTCTCACCATCATTTCCACTGTATATTCCAGGAACTAGTTACATAAATTATTGGGGAGAAGGAGGTCATTGATTGATTGATTAATGCATTGATTAATTTGATTTATATGATCACCCACCTCAGATATGGGACTCTGGACAGCTCACATAATTAAAACAAATACACAATTAAAAGATTAAAACTATAATACATAATAAACAGGCAAGGGCAAGTCATGTGTCAATAAATATACCCATCTAGCTGGCTCTGAACCAATGAACTGTGAAATAATATTGTTCTCTTGGTCCTGGGCAATGCTTATAGTGCGTATCTAAACCTTGCAGTTCCTTATTCCTAGATCAAACCTATTAGCCCCATGTAAAAGATCTTGGTCCTGAATTTTGTGTGAATCTTTTCATGAACCTATCCTTTTTTGCATATCATTCTTCTATATATTTCTGTGATAGCTTCTTAGGATAATTTTTATTCTACTTTCTTCCTTCAGTCTCAAGGGCCCTTGCTTCTTTCTACTCAATTTTCCAACTTGCTCATTGTCTAATTTGTGTAACCATGGCATTTTAAGTATAATGGAAACACAGCATTGTTTTATGTTGGCTTTCTTATATCTCAAGTCCAGAAAAATGGCACCCCTTGTCCATTCTGGGATTCCATATTACTACAAATTCATACTCTGCATACCTGTGTTGAATGATTTTTGTATCCTTATCAAATTTCAAGAATCCATCATACCATAGTGATATCTCTTTGTCTGTTTGTTTTTTAAAAAGCAGACCACAAATTTATAAGTGCCTGGGCAATTTTTGTTGTTGTCATTGTTCCTTTTTGGTAACAAGATGATATGCAATTACTCTGAAAAATTGAGGGGGAAGATGAGTCAGATATTCATTATGAAAGAATATCTACAACTTCTTCCTGACCATGAACAGATGAAAATTTTGGGGAAGCACTGCATTGTTGCTAAAGGTCAAAATATATAAGTCATGATTAATAACTAAAGTATGCATATGGATTCATTATTATCAGCAGATTGTCATTATTTAAATATCCACAAAGCCTCACAATCCCTTTCAGCTAAATATTTGTTAAGTATTCTATTTTAATTTTGCACCGAGCTTTCAATTTTGTTAACATGTGCAAATAAATTCTGTATATCTTATTTTAACTTTTCTTTTACATACACAGGAAAAGAGAGAGAGAGAGATGCAATAGTTGCACATAGCAGCTTACTTTTCCCAAATTTTTATTTAACAAATTAAGGTCCATTAATGAACAACCCTTGATCTTATGTCCTGTGTTGTTAAGTTAAACTGAAAGCTTTTCTTTTACTCTCTAACTTTGGTGCAAAGTTTTCCTTTCAAGATTCAGCAAAAGGAGTTTTACAATTGCCCTCTGGTGCATTGTTCTTCTCTTTTATGGCACAAGTTGTTCATTAAAGATTTAAATAAAGTGGTCTCGAGGCTGTCTGTACAAAGAAAATGCCAGCTGTGCAACTTTTAAAATATATTTTAATTAAATAAAAAAGGGACAAAATCCAATCAATTTCTTAATACAGTTGGAGGAGATTATCATTGGTGAATAGAGTTTTTGGACCAAATTTACCTATTTCTGAAAAAACATAGTCTTTGCAAACTGAAACAAATCCATTTGAAAAGGTTTCTTGCTAAATGGTTTGTAAATGATAAAGAAAATTTACTAGTACCATCCTGCGATACTCTAAAGAACAGTATTTGTAGATGCCCAGGGCACGTTTTGTCAAGCACCATTATCAACATACTCATCAATCATACTGATATTATTTTATTCCAATATGAACTATAGTTTGGGTACCAAACTGTCAGTAACCACTAAGAAATTATGTTTATATAGCATGTGATTGATATAATTGATTAGAGGCATAACTGTACATCGGCACTGTAAAGCATCAGAAGTCTAGTCTCAGCCCCAAGAGCACTGGCAACTTCTCCACCTTCTTTTCCCTTTTTCTGATGCTTCTTTTCTCCTCCAAATCTGGAAAATTTACACTGACACATTTTTATGTTGTATTTGTTGCTGCTGCAGCTGAGTAATGAAAACCAAAGGCAAGGAAGTTATCCTGAAGTGGGATTGTAGATAGTGTAGTTCAATGTTATTTAAACCCTTTAAAACCGAATCCTTTTGTCAAATCGTGTGAGCAATGGCTCTTACATTCTAAACCTGCTATGGCTGCTGGAGCAGTTTATCATGAAAGAATAGAAAAGAGCCTCTGGCATATCAAGAAAGAAAGGGATAAAAATGAAAGAAAAAATTCTAGACTCACTGACAGCACATTGTGTAACTGGGTCTTAAAGAGGCTGCCGTTAGATATATTTCATAATTTGAAAAGACAGCCTCATTTTGGCCTCCTCGCCTAGTGAGATCAACCCTGTCAGTGCCATTTATTTGCAATCCCCTATGATTTCTGTACCTCACAATTATTTTGCATAAAAATGAAGCATAATGGCATCAAAACACCTGATTTACTGACAGCCTGATTAATGCTTTGATTTATTTCTCAAAGAGAGCCTGAATCCGCTGTTTCTGGGTCTTTGAGCTGGTATATAATTCATCAAAGTTTGAAGGTCTCATTTTCCCTGTTCCTGTTCTTCCACTCTGATCTGCCTCTAAGTTTTGCAAACTCAACTTAGCTGGAAATTAAGAGAAGAGTTCAGTTATATTGGCCAAGGTATCACCATTAAATTATGAAGTGATACCAAATTACTTAACTGATCTGAGAGTTTTATGGTTTACTCAGAGTTGAATTTCTCAGTATTCAGTCTAAAGCTTAAGTTCTTTAGGAAATTGTGCCAGATGAAAAGTAATTTTATAAATCAGTGCAAATGTACTCTTTTCCAGATCTGAAAACATTGACATTTGACATCTATATTTTAGGATACTGTAAGGACTTTGTATTCCAGTTGAGTAAAAATTCTCTATTGTCTCTGTCTGTCTGTCTGTCTGTCTGTCTGTCTATCTATCTATCTATTTTTCCTCCCTCCCTCCCTTCCTCCCTCCCTCCCTCCCTCCCTCCCTCCCTTCCTTCCTTCCTTCTCCTTTCCCTCTCTGTCTCTTTCTGCTCTCTGTCTCTGTCATCCTCTCTCTCTCATTCCTCCTCCTGTCATATAAGCATGCTTTTAACTTGGCCAATCAGCAATGGTTTTTTTTTTTTAAGTAGGGTTTGTAAGTATGCCCTTTTGAAATCAATGACACTAAGGAACAGCTCATATTGTGCAGAGCAGGTGTTCTGCCATATGGGTTGTAGCAAACATGAAAAAGTGTGAAAAGGACACACAGGTGTGGAAGTGTATATTTAATAGGTTTTTATTTTTAAAATATACTGATCATTCTAAGAATAAATCATCACTGCTAATATTATTGTTCTAATGTTCATTTCATTACCACCATTGCTATAATAAACATTTTTATTGTATGTATTGGCCTGACAATTGATTAACTGAATTTATGTCACTCCATTTCCAAAGGCTCTGGTTCTGAATACTGCAATACTGTTGCAATACTACAACAGCACTGATAGCGAAATTCAAACTATATAGCAATCTTTGGTGTGATGACCTGTACTGTAAGGATACTGAGAGGCATATTATGGAATGAAATATATAATGAAATAGGTATGTAAATTATTTTTAGAAAAGTATGTTTACTTCTCAAGACCAGTGATATGAAAAACAAAGATCAGGAGACAAACTGTGATTGTTGGGCTCCAAATGTGTCTCAGCCGCATGGACAACATGGAACCCTGTTTTGATTCAATAGAGTTTTTGCTTACTTATGATATAACATATAGTAGAAGGCATCTGTTATTTGCCAACTGTCTATTCAATTTTAGAAAGATATTGTCAGGGCTTACTGATATTGATAAAATTGCTGATATTATTAGTACTTTCATACATTGTGTCTATCTTTATATTTACATTTTCTTTTATAACAACTTTATCATACAAAATGTGGAGGAAGGAACTAAAGAGTCAACTGTACTGTACTGGATACTTACTAATAGGAATGAAGTGGTTGAAGAAGTGAAAGTTGTAGGAATTTTGGGAAAGAGAGAGAGAGAGAGAGAGAGAGAGAGAGATCATGTCATACCAGAAATCATCATAATGCAAATCAGACTTTTTAACTTTTTAAGAAAGCTGACTTCAACAAACTAAAATAGAAGAAAAGAATAAGAAATATTTCATGGATGTAAATCCTAGAGGGAAAAACAATTCATAATACTAGAGAAACTAGGGAAACTCTTAAAAATAACATAATAAAAGCACAAACAAAAACAATACCTTAGAGAAATAAAAACAAAGTCACCTTGAAAGACCACTGTAGTTGCAAAAAGAGCTTTTTGACAAACTGACAAATAAAAAGAACAAATATAAAAAAAATGGGAAGGAGGGCAGGTAATACCAGCAACTAGCCTGAATAGGCATGGACATTCAGGAAAGCTAAGGCTCAGAATGAGATAAGACTTATAATAAATAACAAAAAAGGTGTGTGTTTTTTAATATATGTAAGGAGCAAGAGGAAAAATAAATGAAATAGTTGGTCAACTAGTGGAAGAAGATGGCAAAAAAAGTGACAGGCAGCAGGGAAAAGGTAAAACTGCATAATTCAGATTTGCATCTGTCTTTATTCAAAAATAAAAAAATGTTCCAACTTGACAAAAACAGCACATTGGACACAGAATGCAGGTCAAAATAGGTAAAGTGTTGGTTAGAGAAGAACTAGCAGCTATGAGTGGAACAGCTGGTTTATACCCAGGATTTTTAAAGAGTCAGAAGATGTGATCTCAGAATCACTGAAAGAAATCTTTGAGAGCTCCTGGAGCTTGGGAGCCGTGATAGCACAGTGGTTAGAATGCAGTACTGCAGGCTATTTCTGCCAGCTGCCAGCAGTTGGGCAGTCCAAATCTCACCAGGCTCAAGGTTGACTCAGTCTTCTATGTTTCTGAGGTTGATAAAACGAGGACCCAGATTATTGGGGGCAATATGCTGACTCTGTGAACCACTTAGAGAGGACTGTAAAGCACTTGCTATTGCTATTGCTATTGGGAAACTGCCAGAGGATTAGAAAAGAACTGATGTGGTTCCAATTTTTTAAAAGGGGAGAAGTAAACTACATCTCAGTCATTTTAATATAAATACCTACAAAAATCCCAGAAAAGATAACTAAGTAGCAGTTTTGTGAGCACCTAGAAATGAACAAGATGATGCTAGAAGCCAGTATGGGTTATTAAGTACAGAACATATGAAACAAATCTTATAGTCTTCTTTGATAAAGTAAACAAATTAGTGAACCTATGTAATATTTTGGATATAGTACACTGAGATTTTAGTAGGGCATCTGATATAATAGACCCCATCCTGCTTTTGGATAAGATAGGACAATGTGGGATAGACAGTACCACTAGCATATGGATTTGCAGCCACATTCAGCCAATGATTCTAAATGGGACGACAGCTACAGTATGTGAAGAAAAGTATGCAGTGGGGTTTCTCAAGATTCCGTTGGTCCTAGGTAGAGTTTAGATCAAAAGGTTTGTATTACTTTAGAGGATGTGAATTTGGTAAAACAGATTAAAGATCAAACTTGAGCCCATATAAAGAGAATTTATAATGTTTTAATAGAATTGGATTCTGAAATGGAGTTAGTTAAAGATTGTATGGTTAAATGGGCTCAAAATATTCAAGAGCCAATTTTATTGGATACATGGGAGACAATTTGGGTTAGAAATGTAAGCACAAAATTTAAGAGAAAATTTTTATAAAATGTTTTATAGATGGCATTTGGATCCCCAAAAGTTGTCCCACATGTATCCTAATTTACAGCCCAAGTGTTGGAGATGTGGAAGTTTTCATATTTGGTGGACTTGTAGAGATATAAAAGCTTTTTGGATTAAGATTTGGTGGAATATTCAAAAGATTTTTAAGAGAAAGATAAAATTTACTCCGCAATTATTTTTGTTGGGTATTATGGTTGATTTTGATGTTAAAGAAATTAATTTGATGCTGAATCTTATAACAGCTGCAAGATTATTGGTGGGGCAATATTGGAAGAAAAATTCTTTGCCTACTATGGAAGAATGGATACTTAAGGTGTCTAATTTAGCAGAAATGGCAAAAATCTCCACCTATTTGAAGGACCATTCACAAGAAAAATATATTTCAATCTGGAGAAGATGGATTGATTATATTCAAAAGAAATATGAGACTGAAAAGTATTATCTTGCTTATGAGTAGATTTTAGATTATTATTAATAGTTTAATATGGTTGAATTTATATTATTTTTAGTGTTATGGTTTAATTATATTATTATTTTTTGTTTTTAATTAGTTAACATTTGTTTTGAAAAGGAGTTAAATATGTTATAGATTGATTGATAGTATACTCGGGTAATGTTTGTTAGATTATGATTGTTTATTTGTTACCCTGTAATCAGCTCTGGGAAGTGGGGGAGGGGGGAAGGGGTGGGAGGGGTTTGGGTTACATTGTATTAAATTTGTAAAACTTTTAATTAAAAAAAAAAGGTTCCATTGGTCCAATGCTCTTCAACATCTTCATAAATGATCTAGATAAGGGAGCTGAAGAAGCATTCATCAAATTTGTAGATGACACAAAGCTGGGGAAAATTGCTAATATTTCAAAAGATAGGACTTCTAGTTTGCCAACGCATCCACTATGGGCATCTGGAAGGCGAGCTTCATCTTCCATGTCCAGTTTTGCATCGCTGGGGATCCTGGAAAGGGTTGAAAGTTGCTCTGTAGGGGCGACCAGCAAGGCGGGGATCCCCGCTTGATCATGGGAGGGCAGTAGCCCTTCTGCTTGATCTGGGACAACCCTCCAAACCAGCGGACAAAAGACCAGGCATAGCAATATGGCTCATTACTAGGCTGCAGACAGCTGAAGTCACACTTACCACCAGGCAACTATAAAGCAGCGCTGACAAGACTGGGTGAGATCTACCTCTCTTAAATCCTAACTATTTTTTCCTGCATAAGCTGCTTAAAGTACTTTCCCCCTGTGAAGAGGGAAGGGAGTTTTTATCCCTCCCTCTAGAAACAGTGGCTACTGACTATCCAGGGGAGTTTAAAAACATTACATGAATAACCTGATCCTAAATTGGAATTTTATTTCTTAAAGTTTGTGGACTAAAAGACTTTCTATTCTTACTGAAGACCTGGCTTTTTACCTGTAAAAAAGAAGCAAAACTGAAAAGATTATAAAAGCATTGGATTATATAATATTATATATTATATTAAAGCATTATAAAAGAGAGGAAATATTTAATGTAATAGTTTGAGATCTGTAATAAAGATATTTGTATGTTATTGAATTATTGACTAACTCAGCCACCACATTGCTTTTCAAATATTTAAATGTGAAATCAGAAAATCAATAACACTTTTTCAAAAAAAATATTTCAGAAGATAGATTCAAGATTCAGAAGAATATTGTCATACTTCAACACCAGGCCTTTTCCAACATGATGCAGTTTAGTGATGAGAAAAGTAAACTAGATGCACAGGTACTGGATAGGTAGTACCGGGGAGGGATCTAGGAGTCTATTAGACCACAGTTTAAATATAAGTCAGTTGTTTGCTCCAAAAAAATAAGTCAATATACTCCTCTTTACTTTGTCATCATACCTTTAATAAAAGTTGCAGAAGTACTATTTTGGTCCTATCATAGGTTTGTTCTTCCTAAGATAGCCACCACATTATGTACATCTATCTTCTACTATCCAGCTATTAGCCGTGATGCTCAAGGCTGTTATAACTTAAGATCAATCCATACCAAAATGAATGGACTGTTTTGTAGCTTTATTATTATTATTGTCTTGTGGGTTCCTGATTCTTAGTAACAAGAAAAACTTCTCTCCCATCATCAATAAGCAGCTACAATGCTTTTGTTCTTCTAGAACAGGATTAGTTATTGGGGAAAATATATTTTACATGGAGTGAGCATGCTACGATGGTAGAGAATTTTAAGCAGGAACATTTTTATCTTCATGCCTTGAAATTCTATGTTGTCATTTGTTATCACCGTAATATGTGTATATGTGTTTCTTTTCAGCAAAATAACATATAGAAAGAAAATATTTACAGAAAGCTAACTGGCTTTAAAGAAAAAGCATACCAGGAAAAACATAAAAACATATTTCAAAGTTTCCTGCTTTAAGTTCGTATTTTATATCTACTCAGAATATTTTAGTTAAGAGAGAATAAAGAGAATCAATTGAAAATTACTGCTAAATAGGTAAAGTAAAGTAGGAAGCATGGAAGCAAAGAATAATGCCACCTTCTTCTTTTGGTGGTATTATTCTTTTCCAATGCTTCTTTGCAATGTTCCTTCATTAATTCTGAGAGAAACAGGAGAGATTAATGCACTCATCTTTTTCCACTGAAAAAAATAAATTAAACCAGGCATTTTGATAATGCAGCCATAAACTTTACATAACATCTACAATCAACAACTGGATCAATGAGGTGAGCAAACTATAAAACTAAGAATTCTTTTAAAGTCTCATCTCTACCATTCACAAGATGCTATGATTAGAACATCTAATATTAGTCTGGGTCACTTTATTTGAGGGTAGACCTGTCAGCAATAATATGAAATACTCTCACTCCCACTTTTTCTCACCAAGGTTTTTCAATATGCTATCAAGTATCAGAAAGTAGTATTTAAAGAAACAATAATATTTTTACCTTTTTAACTCTTCCCAATTGCATGCCAGACTCCATACATAATCCCATACATAATAAGGATGATTATGAAGGATACTGAATAGATGATAGAGCATAACACAACCACTAAGAGTTAAGAATCTACCCCATTCTGGGTTCAAGTCAGATATTATTTTTAATTCAAAGTATTAAGGATATACTTAGAAATTAATATTAAAAAGATGTAGTTGAAAGAAGTGAAAGAATTCTAGAGAACAATTAAACTTTATATGTCTTTTTCCCTTAGTGAAGGCTTACAGAAAACAACAGTACATATTCAATAATTCATGTTCCCTAATTAAACCCTACTGAATGTGGAAAATGTGTTATTAAAGATGTCTAAGTTAACAATTTTTGTCATAATCCAAAGTCATGTGTGCAAATTTGTATGTGATGTTTACCAAAATATTGTAACAATCCAAAGATGTACCTTTAGATTTTCTGTCTAAGAACGCCTAAATAAATTCATATAATGTCTAATAAATAACTACATATTTAAACAAATTGAAAAGTGGGACTGGTGAGTGAATCTAGAAGAAAAAGATTAAATACAAAGCATAAGCATTTTTATGTGTATAAATTGAGCTGTAATTATTCTGTATGCTTGACTTTATATTTAGATAATTTTAGAGGAAATGCATGGATTCCTGTTACAAAGTATTTTACAAGTACTATTACTGGGCTTTGTGGATCCATATTATGCATGCCAAAGTGTGTTTAGCCATACTAATAACTTTTATGCAAGATAGGCAGAATTACATTCTATTATTTCCAATTCTTAAATCACTATTTCAACAAAACACTTGCATCTCACATTCTTTAGTCTAGAATTTTAAAAACTAAAACAAACCTGAAATATTGGTTGATGTGGTCAGTATGAATCTAATTTAAATGTAAAGTTATGTCATTATATCTACTGCCATTTTCCTATCATTCCTTATTTTTTTCAGTTTAAACATCTCTTCTTTTTCAGTCTTGTATGCTACTTTTCTTCTTTGTTCCTAAATTCCCACTCTATCTTTTCTTCTTCCTCCATTTGTTTTTCTGATTTAATATGTAAATATTAGTACATAATATTTTAGTACTAAAACTATTGCTTCCCTTCCATTTTTTTAAATTTTAGCAATAATATGGTGATTTTAACTATTGGGAAGTTCACAGAAAGGAAGACTAATCACTTTTCTCCCCTTCTTTCTTTTTCAGGTATGGTTTCCTCCTCTGGGGACCAAATCAAACTTTTTGTTGAATGTTCCCCATTTAGACTTAGTTTGACACTATCAAACAGGACCGTTGTCTATCTCCTACTCCCTTATTCCCCAGCTTGCTACAACTAAATTTGGAAATTTTTATGCCAAAGCTTTTTCCCCACTCTTCTTCTCTGCTACAGAGGACTCTTTAGCAGCCCTGAACAGCACAGCCAGCTGCAGTTCTTCATTCTTTTCCTCTTCTTTCTCCTCCTTCTCCCTTTGTCTTCTATCTTTTGGCAATTGGAAATCAAGCTTCCTCCAACATGTTAAGTCTCATAATTCCATCAGCATGATCAATATTAGTTGGGAGCCAATATAAAATAATTATGTATTCCCCATGGTATCGCTGTAGTTTTATTGACGTTGGGAATCAATATTCTGAAAACACAAGCATTTTTTTACAAGAAACATAAAATTACTTTCCCTTATAAAGATATTTCTGTTATTTTATATGTTTCTTTTTCCCAACTTTCCCTGCAATGATATAAAATGCATTGGCAAGAATTTTCCACTTAACATCAAGATGTTGGCCACTATCTGTTCCCAGAGATAAAACAGCAACTCATTATTTAATAATGGCATATTTTAAACTGTCTTTCTCAAAACCTGCAGATTTCAGTTGGAGAAGGAAGTTGTGTTTAATAGACCTAAAAAGGAATTCTTAAAAGAAAATCCCCATCTTCTTTGATCTGCATAGGAAAAAATGTTATTAGAAAGCTTAATTAGAAACATACTTTTGGAATAAAGAGCTGCAAAATGTAATGTTAGCCAGCTGAGGAACAGAGACAAGCTTCTTTGCTCAATCTACAATCTGATGAAACTTCAAACCTCTGTGAATGAATTATTCAAGGCTGTGTGCAAACTGTTCCATCGTAATGATGTCAGCCTTATAAAACCTGGAATTCATTTTATCAAACTTTGCAACTGGATTTTTAAATGAATGTGTTGCAATGAAGAAAGAGAAAAAAGCACTTAATATGGTCGTTTATTTATAGTAACTAGGCTATTATTATATGTAATCATATGTACTTGCTGAAGGTGACCTTTTAAAATTGGAAATAAATCCAATGATATGAAAATAATCTTGAGTTAATTCAGTGGGATTTGCTTTGGAGTGGATATAGTGGCATTATTCATTCTATATAATGAAGACCTAACTACCCAGGCAAGCATAAAATAATGAGTTCTTCTGTCTAGGACTATTAGGAATTCTAGAATCAAGCATGATGGAACCAATATACCGTCCCATCTCTGTTTTAAAATGTATTTTCTTTAAGAAGCAAAGTAAAAGACTTCATAGTTTTAGATCAGGGGTCTTCAAACTTGGCCCTTTTATGACTTGTGGACTTCAACTCCCAGAATTCCTCAGCCAGCTTCCCTGGCTGAGGAATTCTGGGAGTTGAAGTCCACAAATCATAAAAGGGCCAAGTTTGAAGACCCCTGTTTTAGATCATATAAACTGTTTTTGAAGCTGTATGTCCTCCTCAAAGATTGCAATTGTAGCACTACCCCCAAAAGGGTTGCTGGAGACTGGGTTCCTCTGTCCCTCTTTTCCAACCATCCAGGTGCCTTCTCCTGCTACAGTCCATTGTTATAGCTGCCAGTCCACTCTGGTCCCTTACTTGCCTGGGTCAACTAGTCTCTGCTGTTTTGTTGTTCCAGCTGATCCCTTGTGCAGTCTCCTCCCAGCAGGCAAGTCACAGGATGGGGTGGTGGTCAGTCTCCTCTTAGCAGATGGGTCACACAGTGGGGGGGTGGTCAGGTGGCTGGATGGTCCTTCTTCCTCTCTCTCTGTCTTCTGCTGCTTGCTGATTTCTCCTTCTACTACCTCTGCTCCTTCGCTAATTCCCCTGCCTGCCTTTCTCTCAATCTTTCTTTCTTTTTTGGGAAGAATTTTTATTGGTTTTTTAATTCTTATAAGAAAGTATTCAGGACACACCATGGTGCTAGGGTAATCAAACATCCTAGAACAAAACATATATACATAGTACAATCAATACATCAAGTATTCCCTCTCTTTTTCCCTCAAATAGCATAGTGTATTTAAAATATCCAATTCTAGCTTAAATATATTCAACCTCAATCTGTTTTAAAGCTTTATAAATTTACAATACCATAATCAAATTAACTTTAAATAAAGACATTTTCAATTCAAATATCTCTTCCAAGTATGTTCTACTGTCTTAATTTTATCAAAATCTTAATTATTTCTTTTTCCACTAATCTTCCCTATTTAAAATAAAATATTAATCTAGCCTATACCTATCTAATCTATCCATTAATCAATCTCTTTAATCTGACAAAATAATATCAGACCTTAAATCATTTCAATCCATTATATAGAATTCAAAACTCATCCAGTTAATTCATAACTAATAACATCCATGTCATCAAAGAATCACCTCATCTTATTAAGTTTCAATTAATTAATAATTCAATTCAAATCTAAAACATCTCTTAAATTTTCTTCATTCCATTACATAATAATTTACATACAAATAAACCTAATATTCTAAAAAATACATTCTTAATATTCTAGATTACCTTTAATCCATTATATAAAAAACATCTCATTTTAAACAAAATTAATCTATCCTAAACATATCTAAATGTGTATATCTATCTATCTATTCTATACATGTCTAATCCATCAATTAATCAATCTCTTTAAACTGACCGAATAGTATCAGACCTTAAATCATTTCAATCCATTGAGCAGAATTCAAATTTCATCCAGTTAGTTATCATAGCTAATAACATCCATGTTATAGAACAAACAAGTCATCTTATTTAATTAACATTCAATTAATTATTAATTCAATCAAAGTCTAAAACATCTCTTTACTTCAAACTCATAATCTTAATCCTCACATCAGTCCATAATTCTAGTCTGCCTTTCATCCAATGCATGAAATTTTAAATTTCATTTTTCAATCTTATTCTAGCTTTCCTCTTTTGCCAAGCAGGTTTCCATAGCAGGGCTTCCCTTCCAGGTGATGAATCTCTTTTTGTTGCTTGTAGTGTCATTTGATTCAATGAAAACCATCTTGGTCTCTGCATTGGCCTTCTGTTTCTCTTGTCCATAAAGCCTCATTGCTTCACAAGTTCAAAACTCAGTCTTTGTTTTTCCTGGTCCTCAAAGCCATAAGTGAACTGCTTATAAGGCAAGATAAAATTATCTTTCTTCTCAGATAAGTCCTCTTCTTGTATAATCTGTTTTGTAGAGTAGACAGGTGTAATCTGAGAGTCAGTTTTAAGATTTAAAGTAGGAGTGCTGGCTCTTAATTCTGTAGTAAACTCTTTTATTGTAGTACATATTTCTTCTTTAGCCTCATAGATCTTTTCCAATATAAGTTTACAGTTTAAAAGTGATTGAGGCTTCTCCATTTTAACAATAGTTGAAAAGAAATCCTTTTTTCTTTTTCTTTTTTAGTGGAGGCTACAGTTGAAAAGTATCCACCCCCACAAATCTCACAGCTGGCTCAAATTATCTTTTCTCTTGAAAAATTGTTTGAAGGCCAAAACCATCTCATATCCAAATAGTCAACAATTCCAATATTAACTTTTGACCAGTAGATGTCCTCAGTAGGCTAAAACGACTTTTTCAAACGCCATTTTTTCCTTTTTTCTATTTTTTAAAGAAAGAATGGAAAAAGAAATACTCTACCAATATAATACCGGCTCAAAGAAAAAAACAAAAAACATTTTTTTCTGTACCTTAATGTGAGTAGAGATAAAATATAGTCTTTAAAAAGGTTTTAATCTGTCCTTTTATAAAACGTCTTTGTTCCCACACATACAAAAGCCACTCTTTCCAGACAGGGAAATAATTCCAATGAAGCTTTTGTAGGCAAAAACAAAAACATGGGGTGAAGAGAGGAACAAAAAGAGTCTCACCCGGATCATCCGCAGTGGGTTTATTGCACTTAGGTGTCAGTGTGACTTTCGACCGGTGCAGCAGGGTGATCTGCCATCTTGCAAGCCGATCTTTGCTCTGTCGGCCCTGACAAGATAGCTGGAGACATGGGGGAAGCTGTCACCCTCCCCTATCTACCAGCAAGCCTCCTCCTTAATGGTCGCCCCTCCAGGGTGACTTTCGACCCCCTAGGGGGTCTACCGGCGAAGGAAACTCCAGACAGTGCGGAGATGAGTCTCCAAGCACATCTGGCGTCGCCGCATACCGGAACGTATTTGCTTTTCTTTCATCAATCTATTGTTTTCACATATACAATAGAGACCACTTCCTGAGGGTTCATATTATTTGTTATTTCTCTATCAATGAATGAGAAGTAATAAAGAAGATCAGAATTATGGTTAAAAGTGTCATTACTTTGATGGCATTTTCTGCTGCAAAATTTCTTTTGATTTGCTGTTATATCAGAATCAAGCATATTGAGATTCTCCAACTACAGAATATATACATGCTACAATTATTTGATGAATTATTTAAATATTAATAGTAAATATTAAAACATTAAATATAATTGATCTATTATAGTAGCAATAAATCATTTTAATTTATATTTACTTTCCAATTAAATTAAGAAAATCTTCCTTCAATTAGATCTTAAAATATGAAGTTTCCTAATGCTGTTATTTTGATATTAAAATAATACTGTTTAAGTAATTGAAGCCAAAATCTATGCAATGTCAAAATAAACCAGTTACAGATCCAGAATGGTATATTTTAAGAAGAATTTCAGATCTTGGAGCCAAACTGTAATTAAAGACAATTATAGGGTTTTACCTTGCAGAGAGATGGGGAGCAAATAAATTTAACAAATAAATAAATAGTCCTATTCAGATGTCCACTTACCAACACTTGATGGGAAGTAGAGGTCTATTATTCCAGCTTATCTATGGCAGTGCATCTATTAGCAATGAACATAACTGTAATTGGATTAGTTTCAAACAAACATTTTAGCCATGCATTGGATTTCAATAGATCAGTGGTGGCAAACCCATGGTACGTGTGCCAGGGGTGGCACTCAGAGCCCTCTGGGCACGTGCACCACCATCGCCAGCAGCTTGTGCAGATCCATTAGGCCACCACCGCCACCCGGAGCAGCAGTCCCACCCAGCACAAAGGAGGCAATCTGGCAGCTAGCAAGCTCGAGTAGAGGTGGTAGAGCATGCCCACACCCAGCAAGCCAAAGGCCACCCTGAGCAGGGAAAACTGGATCCCCATTGGTGCCATGGCATCCCAGTACCAGCTAGGATTGCATGCCTCCCCCCCATCTCTGCTGGACCTGGGTGGTCATGACACCAATGGGGATCTGGCTTTCTCCGCTCGGGGTTGCCTTTTGCCTGCTGGCCCTGGGCATGCTCTATCACCTCTACGCAGGGCTTCCTAGCTAACCACTTAACTTCCATCATGCTGGGTGGGCCTGCAGCTCTGGGCAGAAGCCTAATGGACCTGCAGCACCTCAGCACATGGAGTCTGGGGAGCATGTGATGTGGACTGCCAGACACACCTACTCCATCCCATCTCCTCAGTCTCCTGGAGGGTCTTGCCCTTGGCCTGTGGGTGGAGTGCATTCCCCTAGTGCACTGTGGATGGTGGCGGTGGCCTAATGGACCTGCAAAAGCTGTTGGTGGTGGTGGTGCGTGTGCCCAGAGGGCTCTGAGTTCTGCCTCTGGCACACGTGCCATAGGTTCACCACTACTGAACTAGAATGTGTGTTGAAGGATTATTATGTCATCACACTTTACAAACTTGAGATACATCATACACTTTCAGAGATTGGAGCTTGGACTCATGACTCATGAAACATACTTTCTGGTGAGAAAGAATTATGGGCTCCAGCATGAGTTCAAAAGCTCAGAAGACTCAAGGTACCGAATTTGAAATTATATTATGATGCGGTGGTTCTAACATTAGTTAGTGACTGGGTAAATTTGACAAACTCTGAGATACTCCATTTAGAGGGATGGAACTTACTTTTTGGGTGGCATGCCTATTTAATATTTAATAAAAAAGTGGATTGGGCTTTTAAATCTCATATTTTAAGAACTCCTCTACTTAGGATTTGGAGAAAATACTATAAAAGTGATTTCAAAGTACCATTATGGGCTATACCTTGGCATGCGATTGAAGGAATAAAAAGAGGGGTTAAAATGGATATGGTGTCTTATAGACAGTTACTTAGATGGGATGGACAAAACTGGCAGTTAAAATCACGGGAAGAGCTAGCACAAGAAAATATCATTTATTCTTGGTTCCAATATAGGCAATTAGCAGATAGATGGAAGATGGATTGTAAGGTGGGTTTTTTAAGAGAAGATGAAAATCTTATTAAGCAAGTGAAGGATCAAAGACAAACCCACATTAAGAGAATTTATGGGGTTCTAGTTGAACTGGATTCAGAAACGGAACTAATTGAAGATTGTATGATTAGATGGGTGCAGAATTTTGGTGAGCCAGTTTCATTGGACACCTCGGAAACTATTTGGGTGAGAAATGTCAAATTTACACAAGCACAGAACTTAAGGGAGAATTTTTACAAAATGTTTTATAGATGGCACCTTGATCCACAAAAAATGTCTCTTATGTACCCTGACTTAAAACCTAAATGTTGGAGATGTGGTTGTATGGATGCTACTTATTATCATATCTGGTGGTCGTGTAGAGAGATAAAAGCATTTTGGATTAAGATATGGTGGAATATCCAGAGAATTTTTAAAAGGAGGGTAAAATTTACACCGCAATTATTATTGTTAGGTATAGTTACTGATTGTGAAACAAAGGAGGTTATATTGATGTTAAATTTGATTACAGCTGCGAGGTTGTTAGTAGGACAATATTGGAAGAAGGAATCTTTGCCTACATTGCAGGAGTGGTTTCTTAAAGTGTCTTATTTGGCGGAAATGGCAAAGATTTCGGCTTTCTTAAAGGGACAAACGCAAGAGAAATTTCTTGCTGTTTGGGATAAATGGATAAAATTTATACAATTTAAGTTGGATATAAAAAAATATTATATAGCTTTTTTATAATCTTTATTTTTATATACATATATATATATCTTTTATTTTATATTTTCTCTTTTTTTATAAATATAATTTTTTTTAATCTTCTTTTAACTAAGCCTATATTCTGCTCTGGGAGGCTCAGGGGGGGGAAGGGGGGAGGGGTTGGGTAGGGGTTGGGGAAGGGGGGTTTTGTTGGGTAATGTTTGTTTTTTATTTGTATATGTTGTTTTTTGTTTTTGTATTGTTTTGTATTTTTTGTAAAATTTATAAAACTTTTTAATAAAAAAAAAAAAGCTCAGAAGACTAAACCTCTGGTCCCAGTGACCAATCCAGATTGGATCCTGCAACATTACCCTGGGACACACATATTTGCCTTCATTCAGATTACACATCCTTCCTCAAGAGTCTATGTGCAGGCAATGTAGGGATTTTGGTGTGCATTAGACAGATGATCCTACACTGACAGTCTTATAGCTCCAATTAGTTTTACTCATTTCCTGTGGAACCATCACTTTTAATGTGATCTCTGATTTTTGTTTTTGTCCGGCCTCTATTCTTTTTTAGCTATAAAATTATTGCATATTTTTAATTGGTTGTTCAGCTGGTCAAACTAGAAAATGTGAAGCTCTGCTAAATTCATATAATTGGAAGTGTAAGGATTTTGAATTCGCCTTCATTACTTACATTTTTAATTATTTTTTCAGACCTATTTCTGCATCAAAAAATTGCCCAAAAATATGTAGTCAATTTCTGAAACTTTATCTGAATATACACATTTTTAACTAACAAAAATTCCTGGTATAATGCTTTAGTATACATTATTTACACTTGATTATATATGTTTACAAGTTCATGTTCCCATGCTATACACATTTTAATTTATTATTGGTTAGGGCTAAAGTTCTTGAGTAGAACTGCTCTGCAAAGCACAGGAATCACCTCTTTTTTTGAGAGAAGTATTTTTCTTTTAAAATGCAGAGAAAACATTTTTTTCACTCATCTCCCCAGCAATCAGTAAGTATTTGGAACAAACGAGAAATGTTAATGTGAGTAGTAAAAGTTTTGTAAGAAGAAAAATATGCCTGCCAGACAGTTTCATATTAGAGAGCTCAGCTGTGTTCTATAGAGTTTGGCAAGTCAAATAAAAATTACACAGTGTAATAATAATTCAACACTGCTGTACACCCCTGAGCCTTCATAGCAATCAGTGTTAAATTGTACTCTCTTTGTAGATGTGTATTCATGAAAGCTTGTTCCCTGCATTTACTATGATTTCCTTCTTTCTAGTACTGCTTACTCTGCATCACTGTAATGTTTTCAGGCATGAGTTAACTTCTTTTTGAATTTACGTAGATAATAAGTAAATTTATTTTTTAAGTTTCTATGAAAATATACACACACACCAATATTAATCTTTTCAACAGCCAAGTCACTAGCATTGGCAAAATGAGGTGATATCAAAAATAAATTGTGCTGACTTGATATGAATTCATGCTCAGGTACACTTTTGGAGTCCTTGGTACTAGGATAATACTACAGAAAGTGCAGTGTCAAGGATTTCTTTTTATCTGTCTTTTTTAATGTTATTAGCAGTGTTAGCACTTCACTATTAAAATAGGACAGCATAATAGTGATTTTTTAACTCTACATAACAACCAAAATTGTATTGAAAATGATAGTCCAATAAAGACCTCAGTTTTCCTTTCTGCTATAAATTTATTAGAAATAAAAAAGATATAAAAGTAATACTCAACTTACGACCAATCATTTAGCAACTGTTTGATTTTACAACAGACTCACCTTGGGCTACCTACGACCTAGATTTGAAGTTCTGAAATTTCTCTTCTGCCTTCAGTCATGTAACCAAACTTTGGACATTCATCAGCACAACTGTATTAATGTCCATTTGCAGTGTCCCATAGTCACATGGCCATACTTTACAACAGTTGCTGAAAACCAGCATTTACTTCTGTTTTTGGCAAAACTGCACCATAGTGAACCATTTGTTTACTTCACGACCTAGCATTTGCTTAATGATCACTGAAAAAAGAGTCATGAAATTAAATCAGTCACATGACTGATCTGTTTTACAACTGTCATGACCTATGACTATAATGGGCAGACCCCATTATGGACATAGGTTTTAGATTGCCTGTAGTTAAAAGAGATTGGTTTGATGAACCAATACAGTGACAGGTGTAGACAACATACACCTCTTCACCACCCCTTTAAGTTCATTAAGCACACTAACATCATTTTTCTGAACATTAAACATTTAACAGTTTTTCCCACTTTCTTATTTTACTTTCATGATGATTCTTCTAATTTTCAGCTAACCAAGTAGTATTATGTGCATAATCTCAATTTGTAAAATGTCACTTTCAAGTTTCATTTATCATCTCTTCCAGTCTTGCCATTATTGCAAATGTTTGTTGTATCACTGAAACAGGTATGGCTGTTAATCCTTCCCTCACTTCCTTCCCTATTCTGAACTCCAAACTTAATTCTTACATTAACCTCGTATTCATTGCTCTTCTGAGGAATATTTATAGCCAGTTATTCTGACATACTCATCAGCTTTAATATATTCCACATGTATAAATAAAAGTAAACATCCTTCTGATATTCTTCTATTCTCTCCATTATCCAGCTGAAATAAAAGGTCTGATTATCAGCCTTATTTAGAATCCTGCCTATTCATTTTTTCATCTTCATATATGGCCACATTCATCATATATGGCCACATTCTCATTTGTAAGATCTTAACCAAAACCTTGTCTGAACATTGAGTATTCTAATTCAACAATATTTGAAAATTTACTTGCTTCTTCCCTCTTCACTTATTTTCCACTACCCCAACTATCATCTTTTTCCATTTTAGTTTCACAGAGCTATTTCTTCTTTTCACATTTTAAACAAGTCAATGAGTATTTCAAACGTTTCTGGTGCTTGACATCTAATCCATTGCCTATCATATTTTTTTTATTTCTCTTTTTGTGAATATACCCTCCCTGCAAATGTATCTGTCACTTTCATCTTACAGCTCACCTGTTGCCAAATACTTTAATTCTCCATGTTTTAGTGGCTAGCTTTTTCTCTTTAAAATTACTGGGGTGTATGTGCTTGTGAGTGCGTGCATGCCCAATTTGAGTTTACCTCTTACAATTGCTCTTCAGGTGCTCTTTCACCCAAATTAAATTAAATTAAATTTTCTAAATGTGATGTGTATATTTGACACAAATAAATTATGCTCTATTTGTGCTTGATTTCTACTGTCTCACTGGATTATACTTTTCCATCTTTTGCTATATAGACAATTTGACTGACATGGAGCATCTGCTAATATCCAGGTGTATAGATTATATTCATTTTGTTTGAAGCAGGTACTAGCAATGCCACATTATTCTCTTTGAAAAACTATATTGACTTATTTTCTTTAAGTCAAACTTTCCTGTAAATTTTATGTTTTGTCTTCCTCCAATATATGCATTCCAATTATCCTATTGCAAGTCTTCTTTGAACAGAAATCTGTAGAAAATTATAAATATTCTGATTTGACATAGCTTAACTCAGTTCCTAGTGCAAGACATCTCAGAAACCTACAGAGCTGGCTCACCTAGATAAGACTCTTTAGGACAGATAAAAATGGGACCATGCAAAAATGATGCTTATAGATGATGTAAGGATGCAATCCTCCAGTTAGTACCACAGCAAGTTAAATAGTTTGCTTTACGTATAAGTTTATTATTCCTAATATATACTGTTTAGTAAATTTCATTTCCACTTCAATCATTCCAAGCTTTCAAATCTTTGTCATAATCCTAGACCAACATAAGGCATAGAGAAGGAATACAGCCAATAATGGAAAGCATTGGAACATAAGATATAAAAAAGCTTTAGGAAACTTTAAACCTTATAGAAAAGACATAGAAAATATATGAAGGTAAGTGTAATAAGATAGGAGACTATAAAGTGCTAGGCATTTTATAGTGTCAGGTGAGGGCCAAGTTGAGATCAAACTATAAGACTGAGCACTACACACAAGCTCTAAGTCAGTGGTTCTCAACCTTTTTAATGCCGCGACCCCAACCTGTCGTAAGTCGAGGACTACTCAACCGGTCGTAAGTCGAGGACTACTCAACTGGTGCAGCACCGTTTGCAGAATGGGACTTTTGGTGGGCTCAGCAGGCAGAGACAGCCTGGACAATTCCTATTGGCTTTTGAAAGCCAATAGAATTAGACTCTATTCAAGAGAGTCTATTCTATTGGCTTTCAAAAGCCAATAGAATAAAAGGGAGTAGCACAGCTAAGGAAAAGGGGGGAAAAATGGCGGACTGCGTTGTTCGGCAACCCCCGTGAAATGGTCGTTTGACCCCAAATGGGGTCCCGACCCACAGGTTGAGAACCACTGCTCTAAGTCTTCTTTCAGCAAACTTTGAAACCACAGAGCTTGATAATGCTGCATGATGTGACCAAATAAAATTTGTCCTATGTGCTCTGGATGATTGTGTAGTGATGGTAGGATTAGGATGGTGTGATATCTCTAGAGCAGTGTTTCCCAAACTTGACAATTTTAAGGCATGTGGACTTCAACTCCCAGAATTGCTGGCTGTGGAATTCTGGGAGTTGAAGTCCTCATGCCTTAAAATTGTCAAGTTTGGGAAACACTGCTCTAGAGTATCAAAACTGAAGGAGGACAGTTTCTATGGTTTCTAACTTGAATTTTGCCATTCTATCAAGGACGACTTCCTGCTTTGACCCTCAAGTATGGCTATGAGAAAGCATAAAGTCACACTAAATTAAACTATTTTTCTTCATTAATACTACACATTTTCTGCATTTTAAATCAGACTATCATGCAGCTTTTTTGAAGAGGACAAATCATCACTTTGAGTAAAATAAGTAAAGGACTGACTTCTGACTAGGTGGAAAATATCATCATTTTGTATCAATATGGAAATAATTTGCTATCCCTTTTATTTGATACAGGATGGATATGCTTCCTTCATGCTGGCAGAGCTACAATTACTCTAATATCAGTTGGGAATTACTGTCCCCTTTAAAAAAAAAAAAAACCTTATCAGGAAAGGTAATCATAGCAAGAGCTCTAACTGGCATCAATCTCAGAAAGAAGAAATCTTCATTCAACAGCAACATGGTAATTCCCTGGCAGGAAAGAGTCATTAAAATGCTTTATTCCCTCATGGAAATGCCATATTAGCAACCATAATAGCTCAAAATATTTCTCTTGCTTTTTTAATTTTTTGGTCCTGGGTATTTATGCTTTATAAAATACTATATTTTAAGCTATGATGCCAAATATATAATGAGGCAACTTTTAATTTTCTTAAGTATGCTCCTGCTGATAAGTATTTATTTCACTACCTTTTTCATATCAGTTGTGTATTCCATTGCACTGGAAAATGCATTGATTTTTGCAAGAATTTAATTTGAGCAACTCTCTCTTTTTTGTTATTGGAAAACAAATTATAATGGACAAGAAGTAGCATTTGCAATAATGGTCCCATTTGGTCTGTTTCTGTATAAGAACATTGTACCAGACATAAATATGGTTAGTGACTGGGGAGCCTATTCCATCTTTATATGGAATTTTCCTTTGAATTAAACCCATAGTGAATGGGTTTATATTACCCTGTAAGCAATGCTGTGTTATCATTTGGTCAGGTGGAACTTCAAATATGCAGGTTACTTCAGTATGTTCTTATGCCTGAAATCAGATGTAAAATATCTTTTCAGCGTCAACAGAAAGCTTACATCCTTTACATTTTCAAATACTTCTGAACAACTGTGATTAATAGGCTTTTGACAAACTTTAATATTTCTTCTCTTTCAGTGGTTACCAACAGTTTGCAATATGATGACTTTCATGGTTCACTGAATCTACTTTTTCTATATTAAAAAAAAAAACCCTACACTTTATATGCTTTAAATTAAGCTTGAATTACATCCTGAAGTTTAGGTTAGGTCAGCAGAAGAGCATGTAATTTACATGGAGGAGATTTCAGGTTCAGTTCATGTCATTCCAAGCAATTGGTGGGGTTAAAAGGTCTAGGAAGTCACATTAGCTGTCAGTAATCTGAGTGCATTTCTGTATAAGACATATCAAATGTACCAACGTTTTATCTCCTCTTCCAGAAGGTTACTCATGAAACATTTCTTTTACAAAAATCTTCCTACTCAATAGGATTTAATCCAAGAAACAAAACTTGAGCAGAACAAGAACAGCAGGTGACATCTTCAGTTATTTCTGAGTGAAAAGCTAAAAATATTACCTTTTTTGTGGGGGATGGAAAATTGTAGTTTTTAAAGTAATAGGGTTTTTTTCTTACAGAAACTGAATAAATTTATTTTCACCTATACTTTTGGTAAAAAAAAAATAACCATAAATTTTGATATTAAAAGATTAACTACTTTGAAGCTGGATTTGAGTAGTGTAATCTGGGGAAATTCTGGGATCAACAAAATAGTATTATGTGAAGATGTTCCTTAAAAACTTAAGTTTCAGACTGCCTATCTTGCATTAGTCATCACTATCATCATCATCATCATCATCATCGTCATCTTAGCCATTGTCTATCCACTGCAGGATGAAGGCCTTTTCCGTATGTTTCCAAACAATAGGGACCTGAGCTTTCTTTTGCCAATTGAGCCCATAATATTTGGTGATGTCATAGATCCATCTTGTTTTAGGTCTCTTTCCTGGACACTTTTTATCAAGTGGGAGCCATCTATGACTGCCTCGGTCTACTACATCAGTTCTTTTTGTTATGTGACCAGCTCATTTTCATTTTAATTCTTTTACTCTCTTGATGATATCGTATACTTTTGTTATTTCTCTAATTCATGTGTTGTGATGCCGAGCATGTATCTTTCTATCGCTCTTTGCACCACTCATAGCTTTTGTATCAATTATGAGGTTACTGGCCATATTTCGCTAGCATATGTTAGAACAGGTAGCACACACTGATCAAAAACTTCTGGTTCTTCATATATATTTTCTTTCTTTCTTTGGTGAATTTATCAAACATAATGTGCTTCTTTTGCAGGTTTATTTTTTAGTCAAATGGTTCTCATGCTTTGTGCAGCTCTTGTATGTGTCTTTGTAACTCTTCTGTGAGATGAGAACCATGTCCTCTGCAAATCTTAAGTAATTTATATAGGTGCCATTGATTTTTATTCCATCTTTTGCCGAGTCTAATTTGCAAAGTACTTCTTCAAGGCAGGCTGAGTAAAGGATAGGTGACATTGTATCATCTTATCTTACACCTCATTCTAGACAACACCTCCCTCATGTATTAGTATGGTATAAAATTTCTTTATAGTTATTTTTGCAATGGTAGTCCCACCTTTTTCTCTATAGACAATTCTAATATTCTTATCCGTTTTTTCATTTGTAATTATGTGGGAAAGAGTAGAGATCAATTTAAAAAAATGGCTTCACACATTTGTTGTTTTAAGAAAATATCATGTCTCTCATCTCGAATATTTTCATGCTTCATTATGTCAGCAAGATTCATTATGGTACCCATTATGGCAACAAAAGAATAAGCTGAGTTTGTCTGCAATTTCTCATTTGAGTATGAAAAAATATGAAAGTATATTGTGAGGGTTTAATTTCCTTGCATAACAATAAAGGCACAAATAAGGAATGTACTGTTAAGAAGAGCTGTACATATGTGTCAAGTTACAATGTTTGATGAGAAAACCTCATACTTTATGGAATTAACTGTTCCTGATAAGAAGTCAAACTTTTCCTTCCAAGAACATTTGAAGGGCAAGAGTGTTGAAGCACTTTTATTAATTTTTATCTTTGAAACTAATTTGAATGATTCAGTAGAAATTCTTCAATAAAGATTATTTGTTATACACTCTACTGTTACAAAATAAAGCTGTAAATGTAATTCTTTCTATAGTATTATAAAAAATACAGCTCCGGTTACCAGTTTGTTCTCTTTATATTGATGTAAGCCTTCAACCATAAAGTATATTTGAAGTGATATAATTTTGTATAAAAATTGGATCGCCCAGCTAAAATATAGTTTGTTTATTTAAATGTTTTGTTTTGTTTTTAGTAAGGGGTGCAATTGTTTCTTGGTTCCTAGCATCCTACAAAGGAAGGATCCACTTTTTAAAGATCAACTGACTTTGATTCTTTGGTTGTGACAGCAATTCACTGACTTGCTTGTCACCCAAGCCTGACATCATGTAGAGAGTGGGGAAGGGAGAGGGAGAGGGAGAGGGAGAGGGGAGGGGGAGGGGAGGGGGAGGGGAGTGGGAGAGGGAGAGGGAGAGGGAGAGGGAGAGGGAAAGGGAGAGGGACAGAGACAGAGACAGAGACAGAGAGAGAGAGACTGATTGGTTCTAAGTCAGCCAGCCAGCCTAAGGCAGGATTAAAATTCAGTCTTCTGGTTTTTAGCCTAGTGCTTTAACAACCAAACTGGCTGTCAATAAATGCAAAACAATATTTGTGTGTTATTTATTTGTTTATTTATTATAATATATCTACAATGTGGTTTACAAAACTACTCTAAATACTAAAATTCTACTATGTAAAAATTGAACTAAAAAAACAGCAATCAAAACAAGCATCAAATCAATTTTAAAGTCAGTGATATGTGTTTAAGAAATGAACATTTTATTAGGATTTTGGTTATTGTATAAGTAGTAAATTTAAGGGAGGCTGACACTATGTTTAGTTTTCTTTTTTTTCTTTTCTTCTTTTTTTTGTAACCCTCTACTGAGCTCTGGGAAATCGGGGGGGAGGGGGGGAGAGGGGAGGGGAGAGTATGGGTAGTATGTTCAATAATTCAGATTTTGGTGATAGAGGATTGCTCGGGCATTTTCCCTCAGACCGCATCCGATTGAGAAGAAGAGGAGAGGGATAAGTAAGTAGAAAGATGGAGGAGAGAGGGAGGGGAGGAGAGGAGGAGGAGGTAGAAGGAAGGGGGAAGTGAAGAGATGAGAGGGGGATGCGGTCTGGGGAGAAATGGGTGAGCAATGTCGGAATTTGTGTGTTGTATTTTAATTTCTTATGTATCTGAATTTTTTTTCTTATGATTGTAATGAAAATAAAATAATAAAAATTGATAAAAAAAAGAAATGAACATTTAAGAATGAAATTCCCACTTTAAAATAATACTTTTCCCACTTTAAAATTATAGTCTATTATGGAGGAAACCTAGAGGAAGACAGAACAGGCATACTTTAGAAAGTAAATAAAAATAATAATTCAAGATACCAAAAGGAATTGTCTCTGAGTCCATGAATCTCTAACCTCACAAAGAGTTGGTACTCTTCATAAACAGCTGGACGGGATGGGCGAGATCTGTCTTGAAAAGGTAGTTCCTAATTTAGGATAGACCCAAGCCATAACTATTTTGAAGGTTGAGATCAATGAACTGGACTTAGCAAGCTAAAATTATCCAAAACATTCTAAGTAAACCAAAAACCCAGCACCCCAAAATGAGGAAAAAACAGGAATCATCTACAGCATACAATGTAAGGAATATAATAGCCACTGTGTAGGACAAACAGGAAGAAGCCTAGCAGAGCACATCCATGAATATCAACTAGCAATCAGAAGACATGATAAAAACTCCTTAAATTTACAACACATGGGCATATATTGAACCGTAGCTTCAACTGGGAAACTGTGACTATCTTAGATCAAGTCAAGTCCAAAAACAGTAGGGAAGTGCTGGAAGTCAGCCATCAATAGGCACACAGGGATAAAAAAAATCACATACCATTCAAAACAGACAATCAAAAACCCCAAAAGATCAAAACACTTCTTCAGCAGCAATCAATATCCAGATAAACAGAGATTAACACCAAGATTAATACCAGTCCAATAATCAAGAAATAAACAATACCAACAAGGAATTATCAACTCAGACAAACAATAATCTAATCTAATCAAGGAATCATCAAGAACACTGACAGGGCAATCCACTAGTATATAAAAAGAGAGTAATTCCCATTCACTAATAATATTACCTAGTTTGGTAATGAAATGTTTGTAAGAAAACAACCAAGCCTAAATTATTTGAAGTTTGTAGCTAGTTTAAATTCCTCTTAGTTAATGAAAAGTTTCAGATAAAATTTGCCTGGTAATTTCTCATGGATAGCACAATTTTATTATTTGCCTTTTTATTTTAGAAAATAAGGAAGATGATTTTGATGAAAATATGCAAGAGTCTTTAGGCAAAGGGGGGGGGAAGTCTTTTTTAAACTGGAAAAACAAGAGTTTTTTTCTTTTTACAATCCTTTAATCCCTTTATTCCCCTTTATGGATTACTGCCTTGTTGTGGCGAAGGGGCTTGCGTAACTCAATGAAGCTATAAGCTATGCCGTGCAGGGCCACCCAAGACGGACAGGTTATAGCACAGAGTTCTGACAAAATGTGATCCACTGGAGAAGGAAATGGCAAACCACTCCAGTATCTTTGCCATGAAAACCCCATGGACAGTACTAAAAGGAAAAAAGATATGATGCTGGAAGATGAGCCCCTCAGGTCGGAAGGTGTCCAATATGCTACTGGGGAAGAGCAGAGGGCTAGTACTAGTAGCGCCAGAAAGAATGAAGCAACTGGGCCAAAGCCGAAAGGACGCTCAGCTGTGGATATATTTGGTGGTGAAAGGAAAGTCCAATGCTGTAAAGATTTTTTCTCCATAGGAACCTGGAATGTAAGATCCATGAATCAAGGCAAGCTAGATGTAGTCAAAAAAGAGATGACAAGACTGAACATCGACATCTTAGGAATCAGCGAACTAAAATGGACAGGAAGGGGTGAATTTAACTCAGATGACCATCAGGTATACTACTGTGGGCAGGAATCCCTCAGAAGAAACGGAGTAGCCTTCATAATCAATAAAAGAATAGGAAAAGCAATACTGGGATACAATCCCCAAAATGACAGAATGATCTCAATTCGAATCCAAGGCAAACCATTCAATATCACAGTAGTCCAAATCTATGCCCCAACCACTAGTGCTGAAGAGGATGAAATTGACCGGTTCTATAAAGCCCTATAGCACCTTATAGAATTAACACCAAAAAATGATGTCCTTATCATCATGGGGGATTGGAATGCTAAGGTAGGAAGCCAAAAGATAACCGGAATAACAGGCAAGTTTGGCCTTAGAGTACAAAATGAAGCAGGGCATAGGCTAATAGAATTTTGTCAAGAGACAAACACTCTTTTCCAACAACCCAAGAGACGGCTCTACACATGGACATCACCAGATGGTCAACATAGAAATCAGATTGACTATGTGCTCTGCAGCCAAAGATGGAGAAGCTCTATACAGTCAGTAAAAACAAGACCAGGAGCTGACTGTGGCTCAGATCATGAGCTTCTTGTTGCAAAATTTAGGCTTAAATTGAAAATAGTAGGGAAAAGCACTAGGCCACTCAGGTATGAACTAAATCATATTCCTGATGAATATACAGTAGAGGTGACAAATAGATTTAAGGAACTGGATCTGATAGACAGAGTGCCTGAGGAATTATGGATGGAAGTTCGCAACATTGTACAAGAGGTAGCAACTAAAAGAAAAAGAAATGCAAGAAAGCAAAATGGCTGTCTGAGGAAGCTTTGCAAACAGCTGAGGAAAGAAGGGAAGCGAAAGGCAAGAGAGAAAGAGAAAGATACACCCAATTGAATGCAGAACTCCAGAGAGTAGCTAGAAGAGATGAGAATGCCTTCTTAAATGAACAGTGCAAAGAAATAGAAGAAAACAACAGAATAGGGAGGACCAGAGATCTCTTCAAGAAAATTGGAGATATGAAGGGAACGTTTCATGCAAAGATGGGCATGATAAAGGACCAAAATGGCAGAGACCTAACAGAGGCAGAAGAGATTAAGAAGAGATGGCAAAACTACACAGAAGAACTATACAAGAATGAGCTTAACATCCCAGATAACCACAATGAGATGGTCACTGACCTCGAACCAGACATCCTAGAATGTGAAGTGAAATGGGCCTTAGAAAATCTGAGCAACAACAAAGCTAGTGGAGGTGACAGTATTCCAGTTGAGCTATTCAAAATCTTAAAAGACGATGCAGTAAAAGTGCTACACTCAATTTGCCAGCAAATTTGGAAAACTCAACAGTGGCCACAGGATTGGAAAAGGTCAGTTTACATTCCAATTCCAAAGAAAGGCAATGCCAAAGAATGTTCAAACTATCGCACCATTGCACTCATTTCACATGCTAGTAAAGTTATGCTTAAAATCCTACAAGCTAGACTCCAGCAGTATGTGGATCGAGAACTACCAGAAGTACAGGCAGGATTTCGAAGAGGCAGAGGAACTAGAGATCAAATTGCCAACATACGCTGGATCATGGAGAAAGCTAGAGAGTTCCAGAAAAACATCTACTTCTGCTTCATTGACTATGCAAAAGCCTTTGATTGTGTGGATCACAACAAATTGTGGCAAGTTCTTAAAGAGATGGGAGTACCAGACCATCTCATTTGTCTCTTGAGAAACCTATATGCGGGTCAAGCAAGCAACAGTGAGAACCGAACACGGAACCACTGATTGGTTCAAAATTGGAAAAGGAGTCCGGCAAGGCTGTATACTGTCGCCCTGCCTATTTAACTTATATGCAGAGCACATCATGAGAAAGGCAGGGCTAGATGAATCAAAAGTTGGAATTAAGATTGCCGGGAGAAATATCAACAACCTAAGATATGCAGATGATACCACTCTAATGGCAGAAAGTGAAGAGGAACTAAAGAGCCTCTTGATGCGGGTGAAGAAGGAGAGTGCAAAAGTTGGCTTGAAACTCAACATTAAGAAAACCAAAATCATGGCATCCGGCCCTCTCAATTCCTGGCAAATAGATGGGGAAGAAATGGAGGTAGTGACAGATTTTATTTTTCTGGGCTCCAAGATCACCTCAGATGGGGACTGCAGCCAAGAAATTAAAAGACGCTTGCTCCTGGGGAGGAAAGCTATGGCAAATCTAGACAGCATTCTAAAAAGCAGAGACATCACACTGCCAACAAAAGTGCGTATAGTCCAGGCCATGGTTTTCCCAGTTGCAATGTATGGCTGTGAAAGTTGGACCATAAGAAAGGCTGAGCGCCAAAGAATTGAGGCCTTTGAACTATGGTGCTGGAGAAGACTCCTGCGAGTCCCTTGGACTGCAAGGCGTTCAAACCGGTCAGTCCTAGAAGAGATCAACCCCGACTGCTCTTTAGAAGGCCAGATCCTGAAGTTGAAACTCAAGTACTTTGGCCACCTAATGAGAAGGAAGGATTCACTGGAGAAGAGCCTAATGCTGGGAAAGATTGAGGGCAATAGAAGAAGGGGACGACAGAGAATGAGATGGCTGGATGGAGTCACTGAAGCAGTAGGTGTGAATTTAAATGGACTCCAGAAGATGGTAGAGGACAGGAAGACCTGGAGGACGTTGTCCATGGGGTCACGATGGGTCGGACACGACTTCGCAATTAACAACAACAACAATCCCTTTATTTGGGGTGGAGTTGGGGCAACTGAATGGAGCTGAGCATTTACTGGCTGAATGCCCTTCCTGATGCCTACGTGGAATTCACTGCAGATATTTTCTCTTTGTGTCCTGATAAACATCTTCATCTCTAGACCAGCACACCACTTAGCAAAATAATATTTGGAAGAAATCAGGATGACACTTGCTTGATTCATTAGGATACGAGAAGTAAGGAGATAAATCACAGACTTACAAGATAGAGTAATTCCTTGAAATTTTATTGTCTTTCATCTTTGATATTCATTCAGAAACTTCTTGTTCATCCTCTGAACCAATGTCTTTAGTCCACTCTGGAAGCTGCAGTCTTCAGTTGCTAAAACTGTTTTAAATCCTATTTTGAATTCTTCTTCCCCATTCAGCTTGTATGTCTGGGGGTTCATGTGACTGGATGACAGATTGTGTTTATTTGCTCTATTTTATCATAAATACTTCATCCTAAATAAATTGAAGAGTTATTCTAGCAATCATTGTCAACAACCATACGCAGAGGATCAAGACTTGTGTTATCACATATTGGTGCAACCATGTTTTGTGCCATGTATTCAATATATGATTCCCTAACATACATATTCCACTGGTTTTATTAACATAACATTAAACAAAGCTTTACAAAGGTGCTGCATTTCATTTGACTGTAAGTTTTAATGGCTTATAATATGTACTTGAGCTATTTCATCTCCTATAAGAACAGTGATCTCATCATTAACTGTTGGGAGAAAGACATAATTCATAGTATGATTTCATTCCTAACTGAGACAGTGAGCCACAAAGTCAGATTTTACTGCATAACTTAAAATACTTCCATTTGCTTTTAATGATATCCAAATACTGACATTCAATGCTACTTCAGTGTTTAAATATTTCTATTAGCTGGCATTAATTTTCAGACACATTTCTTTAAAACCAAAATAGTGAACAACTGAACCAACTACAGCAATGTGTGCTAGAAAAGTTATCTGAATAAATTTAGTTATGAGGATTACTTTGTCCATGGATATTTTATTTAGGATCACCAAGAAACTCTATTTTCAAAATTATTTTAACTTTTAATAAATTTGTAAAGTAACTGGATTTTAATTGCAGGTATTCTTGAAAAATAAAAATAGTAAATAGTTGCACGCTAATTGCCACCTCACCAGAAATACATTCATATGTACACACACACACACACACACACACACACACACACACACGAATAACCTGAAAAAAATCAGGGTAAATAGAATCAGTTCTCTCTCACTTGCACTTTCATTCTCATGGTAACACGATTGAACATTACAATTAAAAAAATAAGAATTGAGACAAACTGAAAAAAAGGAAAGGAAAGGAAAGAAAGGAAAGGAAAGGAAAGGAAGGAAGGAAGAAATGACTTCTCCCTTCAAAACAACTATATACAATTTTAGTAATGTATAAACTGCTCTTAAAATGTAACAAATGATCTCTTCTTCCTATATCACGTCTCTTATATGTGAATAAATCTTTAAAGCCTCATTGTTCAGATCTGATCAGCAATAGTCCATTAAGGATCCCCAGAGATAGCAACATATGTATTTTAATCTTGATCAAATAAACCAACTGCATATTCTTTCTTTTGGAGTCAAACTCAGCCACTACACAGACTACTTCAGGTATTCAATTGTCTATTCCCTACCTCACACAGAGAAACACTTCTGCTATTCCTCCTAAGATCTCTTCACCCCACCAAAGTATATGACTTGAGAACAAGCATCCAGATGCTAAACTGACCAGCAAATTTTAAGAAAATTGGCAACACTTGTGCACATTTAGTAAGGAGAGAATTAAAATTTGACAGTAACAGTTTTCTCTTTCTAGAAGCAACTTAATGATTTGGGTTCACATTTTGTGGCTCTTGCCTGGAATCCAGTTATTCATGACCCCAGCTTGTTAGCTGACTAAGACTTCATCTCTCTCTTGAGTTAGCATCATAAATCTTTGTCTTGACCTTGGATTGTTTAATTGCAATTCATCTTTGTTCAGCTATGTTCTTATCTTCAAGTAATCCCTTTTTCCTTGTTTTTGCCTTTTTCTCCATTATCTCCTGCTGCCTTGGTCTCAGAACTCAAAGCAACAAATCCTCCCTTTAACACCACTGGCATTAAGAACTGTATCTAGCTCCTGGATGAGTGTTAAGAAAGCCAGGATATGAAATCCTTTTACTTTTAACAATCTTGATTCTTCAACTCCTCAAATAATATTCTAGAAATATGCTTAATTTTTCTTTGTCCCTTCTCACAAAATTCTTTTCATTTTTTGCAAGTCATTTTTGTAAATCCAATATAAGAAAATTATCTAGATTACTTTTTGGTTTAGTAAGACATCAACTGATTTAATCTGTATATCCAGTGTAGCAATTTTTTCCACATCATTTTCTTAGCTTTTTGTTTTTAGATCCGCTTTCAAATCAGCCTCAGACCTATTCAGTAAAGCTTGGTTTTCTTCCATATATTTTTCTATAATGACTGATGTTTTTAAAATGGAACTTTTGATTTCATTATTCACAATCTTCAATACATCCTATATTAAAATATTTTTTCTATTCTATATTAGTAAATTTAAGTGCTCTTTTCCTTTAACTTTAATATTTAATTGCTTCTTTTAGTGTCTAACCTTCAACATTCATTTCATCATTTTTTTAAGAATTCAAAACAACAGCATTTTGCCATGGTAAGAATTTTTATAATTAGCTTCAAAATCTTGTTTCAAATCCATCTGGACCTTAAGTTAATTTCTATCTTTACAAAATCAATATTCTAATCACCTTTTTTGCTGTTTATTTTTTTAAAAAGCCGTTAGTCTTCTATAAGACTTCTTTTGGTAAGGATTGAACAAATTCACCCAGTACACAAAACCTGCCCACATCAAGGTTCCTAATGTCCAAAACCAGTTAACAAATAATTTCCAAAAGTGTGTTTTTAAAGGTTCTAAACTGCAGTTTAAGCTTTTTTGATTTCTCAGTGCTCTGGAGATTTCTATTTTGTGCTCTCCTTGTGAGAAGCAGCTATCAGAAACCCTTTTGGGTATCTCAATTGTCTCCCTGCCCAGAAAGAAATTACAAAGAGTTAATCCATTCACCAGCTTCCTATTTCACCACAGTTATTGGGGTGAACTCTCATAGAGTTTTCAGTGTATCATTTCATCCCTGGAAGTCAGATTTGTTATTGTTGCCATTACCGAAACAGCAGAACAATGATGAAATCCATCTTGAACGCATCTAGGTCAATATAAAAGGGGGAAAATGACATTGCCATATGTGTATACTATAGGCCACCCAACCAAAACTGTTGAGATTCTAGAAAAAGTGCCAAGCAGAGCAATAAAGATGATTAGGGGACTGGAAGATAAAGAATATGAATGGTTACAGAATTGTATGTCTAGTTTAATATAAAGAAGGGCTTGGGAGATGACATGATAGTAGTGTTCCAATATCTAAGAGGCTGTCACAAAGAAGAAGGGGTCAGCTTATTCTCCAAAGCATCTAAAGACAGGACAAGAAGCAATGGATGGAAACTAATCAAAGAGAGGATCAACTTAGAAATAAGGAGAGATTTCCTGACAAAACAATCAGTCTTCAGAAATTGTTGGTGCTCCATCACTGGAGGCTTTTAAAAAGAGATTGGATAACCACTTGTCTTAAATGGGATGTCCTGCTTGAGTAGGGGCTTGGACCAGAAGACGTCTGCAGTTCCTCCTAACACTGTTATTCTGTTAATGTACGTGCCTTTCTATTAAAGTCAATTCTCAACTTGTGTTAAATTGGACTTTTGTGATTATCCATAAGTACCCACAATAATTGCTGCTGTGAACTAATGAAAGACTTTTAAAATGCTAGTCCTAACAATAACATGATACTGCACAACTACTGTATATTCTTTCAGATGGAATTTCACAACTCAAGCATGGGAACAATAAGGCCAAGAGAAAATGAGAAGTCTTGTGAGGAAGATCAGAGGAGAACAGAAATGTTGACTTTCACCTACATAGACCGAACATCAAGATAATTTTAGCAATTTTATCTTGTTTGAGGTAGGCAACACTCCAAACTTTCTTAAAGTATAACATAGAGACTATCTTTTAGGTCAAACATTCTCTAAACAAAAAGACCACCAAGTTACCAATTGACTTATGTGCAGCCAGCAGGAGAGACAATGCTTTCCATTTATTGCACAGTGTGTCAAATATATGATAGCTTACCTGCTAGGAATAAGTCATGGGTATTCAGTAAACCTAGCTTCTAGTCTCTTAGAGATGAAATTTGTATCCTTAAATCAAGGTGATTGAACTTTAAATAGTTGACAAAACTTTATAAAATGTATTTATTCTATTCCAAGAATTATGGCCTCTGTACTGTCATAGACAAAGATGGTCTCATGGTAAAGGAATATTTTTTGAATACAGAGAAAATGTTTTTATAGGATAACTCCAATCCTTGGGTAATAAACCCACATTGTTTTATTCCAAGGATAGTCCACCAAGACATAGAAAGCTGTTACAGGTGGGTAATTTGGTTGTTAGAATTATACGGATTTGTGACATTTAGGTACATTTCAGGATGACTTGTGTGCTTGATGCAAAGATTGCTGGATACATAAATTGCTGGACAATGATGAGGCAAAGATGGTAGACATTGTCATTTATACCTGGGTAAATCAGACAGGAAACATAAATAAATGCACTAAATCTACTTTTATTGTAAGGCTATGTTAACAGAATCTTGTTAAGTTCAAAAGTACAAAACTTCCCATCAAGAAGTGACTTTCTAAGTCACTATTTCTTTTGTCTGATTGTTTCCTAGCATCTCTTCTTTCCTTTCCCCAAGGTTATTCCTGATGTGAGTGATGATGTAGATGAGGGGAGATAGTATGATGAACTGCAGTGAAGTGACAGTTTCCCAGAAAAGAGAGAGCATATTTGAAGAAAGGGGGGTGGTTGGAATAAGAGACAACTCTACCCAGAGCTGAATAGGAGGCAGGAAGAAAGAATCTTCCAGGTATATCCATTAGGATGAGAATAGTAAAAGTTTAGTCTGGCAAGATTTTGTCTATTGCTGGATTGTTTTATGCCATTCTGGGGCTGGGACTCACATCCATTTCAGGTCAGACCATGTCTATATTGGCACCAATTATAATGGAAAATAGTCAGCCAGTCCAAATTTAGAATGCTAAGTAGCAGATTTAAATTTAGAATAGCTAAGATAACTTTCTTAGAAATGCTACCAGTTCCACATAAAGGACCAGGCAGGCTAAGTTAATGGGGTCTATACATCAATGAGATAAGAAGCACCAGGTGGAAGGATTTGGATTTATTAGCCTTGGGCAGTTCTTGAAACAAACCAAAGCTACACAAGGTATATTGAACCAAAATTAAATCAAGTTGTTGGCACATAATACTAAAAGGGGCAGAGCAGCTTTATAATTTTTTATTTCTGGAAAAACTCAAAGTTGGGGATTGGATGGTTAACTGGAACCTGGTGGATAGTCTTAGTTTATTATATTTGTTTTACTTCCGTAATCAAAGAAATTTGGCTCAGAGAATTCAAGGAGGTTATACAGGCAAAATGATACCATCGAAGTCTGTCATAAAATTTCACGAACTTCCAAAGGTAGGTTTCAGTTAAAGAAAGAGTATATGATTTAGAGCAGGATTCAACTGCTATTCTAAGGGATGAGTATCATGTTCTTTGACCAACCAGCACAGTTTTTGGCTTATTAAAAAATGAGACCTTCCTTTCTGCTTATTTCCTCCTTGCAATGCAATCTAAATGTGTTTTATTCTGATTTAAGTATGTCAATATAAATAAAGTAAAAAATGTTATATATATTGAACTGTATACTCTTCTAAATTGTGCTAATATGCCTCCAAACGATATGTGTAGTTTAAAAAAATCTAATATTACATTAGATAAAATTGTTTGTGAAAAACTTGTTATGAGAAAAATGTTTATTTGTGATTAGGCGCCTCGATCATGGGGTGCCTCAGGGCTCGGTCCTGTCCCCCCTCCTTTTTAACATCTACATGAAACCGCTGGGTGAGATCATTCGGCAACACGGGGTGAGGTATCATCAGTACGCGGATGATACCCAATTATATATCTCCACCCCATGTCCTTTCAGTGAAGCAGTCGACGTGATGTGCCGGTGCCTGGAAGATGTGAGGGTCTGGATGGGGGTGAACAGGCTTAGACTCAACCCTGACAAGACCGAGTGGCTCTGGGTCTTGCCTCCCAAAGGCCAACTGGATGGTCCATCTTTAGTCCTGGGGGGGGGGCAAATTTACCTCCCTCAGTGCAGGCACGCAACTTGGGTGTCCTCCTGGACTCACAGCTAAATCTGGAACAACATCTATCGGCTGTGGCCAGGGGGACCTTTGCACAGGTTCGCCTAGTGCACCAGTTGCAGCCTTATTTGGACCGGGAGGCTTTACTCACAGTCACTCATGCCCTTATCACCTCAAGACTGGATTACTGTAACGCGCTCTACATGGGGCTACCCTTGAAGAGCGTTCGGAGGCTGCAGTTGGTTCAGAACGCAGCCGCGAGAGCGATTGTGGGCGCGCCAAAGTACGCCCACGTGTCACCTATCCTCCGCGAGCGGCACTGGCTTCCTGTGGGTCTCCGGACGCAATTCAAGGTGTTGGTTATCACCTTTAAAGCCCTTCATGGCATAGGGCCAGGTTACTTACAGGACCACATTCTGCCGCACAGCTCCCAGAGACCGGTGAGGTCCCATAGATTGGGCCTCCTTCAGGTCCCGTCGGCCAGACAATGTCGGCTGGCGGGCCCTCGGGGAAGGGCCTTTTCTGTGGTGGCTCCGACCTGGTGGAATCAACTTCCCCCCGAGGTTCGAACTACTCCCACCCTGCCGGCCTTTAAGAAGGCCGTTAAAACCCTCCTGTTCCGGCAGGCCTGGGGCTGATGTCCCCGGGGGGCCGGGATATGATCGGACTCGCGGTATGACTGCTTTATTTTATTGTTTTATCATTGTTTTAACTTTGTACGCCGCCCTGAGTCCTTTGGGATTGGGCGGCATATAAACACTGAAAATAAATAAATAAATAAATAAATTAGGGTATTAGACTAGGATTGGAGACATCTCATTTCAACTTTATCCTTAATCATGGAAATTGCTGGATTACATTGGGCCGATTATTCTTTCTTGGGCCAAACTACCTAAGGGTATTGTTGCAGTGAAAAAAAATGAAGATAGATTCCCATGGAAGTTGCTTTTTGCTCTAAGACAATATGCATATAACTTTTCATACATTGTTATTTTAAATTAAAAAATAATAGGAAAGGCAACAAAAGATATCAGAAAATTTGGAAAAATGTGGGACTGAGTAAAAATGAAAGGAATTCCTGATTCAACAGGAAAGATACATAGAAATGCTACCATACAGATTCATTTTAGATATCTCCATGTCAGAACTACATTGTTTCCTTCTGTTCAACATCTTTGGGCCAAAAGCGATGCAATTTCATAAATAGCACTTGGAAAAAAGGTACATAACTCTTCCTAGCCTTTTAAATCCCTGCTTTCTGCAATACAATTTTTCCCCAATTTTCAGTCTCTTATTCCTGTATCTGCTTCTACTTCTGCAAGAGAAAGCTGAAGCAATAAGCTTTGATTTTCTTTCAGAGATTTGAATTTCCAGAGCTGGAAATCTGGAACACTTCTAACTTTACTAAAAGCACTTGCACTTGTATAATGTACTACTTGTAAAATATGCCATTAACCGAAATGCTATGCTACACTGGTTTATTTTACCCCTACATATTCCTAGATTACAGGTTTTAACCATTTAACATGTTAGTTATCACCCACAGTAATGTATTTTGGGATCTGAATCTTTTTTAATTCTCCTTTCACACTGAATGATTTTTGCATTTTATTCACATTTTCATGAAAGGATGGGGATTTCTGGCATTTAATTGTGCTAATTTCTTACTTATCTTCTGAGATAAATTGAACCAAAAGAAAATGCATTTTAATTGCTTGTGTTAGTTAAGATTATTGTTCTAAATGGCTATCCTGAGTGAACTGCAGAGGCACTTGATATTTTTTCTGCCATAAATTATAGTAACAGTGATCTGCTATTTCTTTTAATGATCTCTTGTGAGTTATCTTTAGTGTAATAGATGGCTCTTCTTTTTTTCCATGAGTCTTGCACTCTTGACCTTTTGTTGAGGAAAGATATACTATATCTTTGCAGTAAATATAAACTATTACATATCTGCATTAATATTTATGAGTTGAGGTCCTTGGTTTTCTCTGAGTTTGATTGCTTTCTTGCAAACTAGCACTGATGATGTTACCTAGTTTGGGTAATGAAATGTCTTCAAGAAAATAACAAAACTCAGAGAACAGCAAGGAGCCCTCATTTCAAACCAGAACTACAAATATTTTCCTTTATTGATTTATGAGTTACTCTGAAATATGCTTGTAAACATTATGGTTAAGCATATGGTATCAGGATTAAGATTTCTTGTTCCTCTTTTTTTCCTCTTAGTTTTTGGTAAAGTACTTTCAGTCTGGGATGGGGCTGGGAAATAGCAATCTATGTGTAATCTCCGAAGAGAATAATGCCTCTTTTCTTAAAATGGAGGAATAATGTACAGCACTTATGAAAACTAAACTATGCTTGTAGCGGACAGGGAGAAAATATTGGTATAAAAGAAAATTTTAGAAATAAAGAATGGTTAGGATGCTTGTTCAAAGCCTTTTTACAGCCTATGGCTGAATGGTAAATGTTAAGTCCTTCGCGAAATGGCAATGACATGAGAAGCAGTTGTAGTTCTCAGGAACCTCTTTATTTCTGTTCAGCATACTGGTTACAAGACGCCAACAACGCCCAAATCTCCCTGCCCCTTTTATAGGCGATTCCCGGGCCAAACTGCAACATTTGACGCACTTGCACTCGCGCATGTGCGCGAGTGCTGGCGACGGCCAGTCTGGTCCCGGGCAGCTTGCACCTGCCCGGGACCGTTGCAATGCCCCGAGCCTGCTTTCACATGCTCAGGACATAACACCCCTTCCCCCCCGGCTAAGACTATGATCATACAAATAATAATATACAACCCAATATGAGTGTGGAACCCATACTAGCTTTGTACCAGTTATTCCTTTTGCTTCTATTGTTCCCCAGTGTTCTATTTTCCTATGTGTACAGGAATACTCTCTGCTAACTCTGTTTTGCCAGTAGGGTTACAAAATCTTATAAATACTTAGGAGATCTTTTAGCTCTCTGTGACCTCCTGACTTCTGGGTACCTTCCAAGTATCCCTTGACTGAGGGGTGATGTATGCTTGTCCCCCTTGCTAGGCCCTGGTGATTCCCAATGAATGTGCTCCAATGCCTGGCCTGCTTGTTGCCCACCGGGCTCGTCAGGCCAGGGCTTCTTTCTCTGTTTGACCTGGTTGTCCTGCCTGGCTGCAGGCTCTCTGGCCCTCTTAAGTGACTGTCACTGTTGGGCAACTCTGTAGAACCTCCCAGGTCTGTCCTGGACCTGTCAAGTGGTTGTCTTTCCCTGTGTTCCCGTTCTGTACCCGGGCTTGCTGGGGATTCAGTACTGTCCCAAAACTCAGTTGTCCCCTGAGTGATGCCAGAGGTGTTGTAGTCGGGATTCAGTTCCTCAACCACCTCCCTGTGTGCTTGCCCCCTTCTAGGGACAGGGGCAGTGTTGGGCCAACTAGACGGAATGTGTGCCAGCTCTCTTGCAGGGTGTGGGTTGTTTGGATGCTCCCGGGTATCCTCCCTGACTGGAGTACTGAGTGATTCAGGTAAGTAGTGATTATGCCCCTGGGGTGCCTCCCTGGCTGGAGTAGGCACTGGTGCCTGAGTTCTAGTTGGGCTCCATGAATTCCTGTTTGGAGCACTCGCGGAATCTCGAAATGAGCTGTCTGTAGTTCCCTCGTTAATGATAGGCGGCAGCCTGCACTCTTATCTTTGCCCAAAGGGGTCCCCCTCCCCCCCTGGAAAAGAACCAGGAGTCTCAGTGGGAAGGTCCCGTCTAGTGCAGAGCTGGTTGATGTGTCGTCGCAGGACACAACCGTCGTCCAGGGAAACCTCGTAGGACAAAGGACCTGTGACCCTGGACACAGTGGCAGGGACCCATGAATGACCAGGCCCATAGTTACGAGTCCAAACCGGGGCACCCACAAGCAGTTGTCTAGGTGCCCTGGGGTGTGTGATTGTGGAAGGTGCAACCGGTCAAGCTTGGTAGTCAGTTTGCGCCCCCAACGAAGTTCAGCTGGGCTCCTCCCGGTAGAAGTGGAAGGTGTAGTGCGATAAGAAAGGAGGAAGTCAGCCAACCTGTGATGCCAGTCTCCATAGGTAATTTTCTTCAAAGCGTCCTTGGTGATGCGAACCATGCGTTCAGCCATACCGTTGGTGGACGGGTGGAAAGGCGCAGAGGTGGCATGACTAATCATGTTGGCCTGTAAGAAAGCTTGGAATTCGGAAGAAGTGAATTGAGGGCCATTGTCAGATACGAGGACATCAGGAAGCCCGTGTGCAGCAAAAATCCCCCTCAGTACTTGAATAGTCTTTGCAGTGGTGGTGGAAGAGACAGGTACAACCTCAAGCCATTTTGAATGGCTGTCAACCAGGACCAAGAAGAATTGACCCTGAGAGGGCCCAGTGTAGTCAATGTGCACCCTAGACCATGGAGACTGTGTTTCCTCCCATCTATGTACAGGAGCTTGGGACATTTCAGGGCATGAGTGCTGACGAAGGTGGCATGCATGCACCTTAGCCTCAATGTCTCTGTCTAACCCAGGCCACCACAAATGGCTGCGTGCAAGCGCCTTCATACGTACAATGCCAGGATGACCCTCGTGGAGGGAACCTAAGACCCATTGAGGCAGGAATGACAACTCTGCTCCCCCAAAGCAGACAACCCTGGAAAGTGGATAACTCGTTCCTTTTAGACCAGAAACTCAGAAACTCAGTGCCTGGACAGCTCTCTGGCCATCCAGATAAAACCCAAGATAGGACACGAGAAAGTGTGAGATCTGTGGCTGATTCAGCAGCCACATCTCTGGCATCTAAAGGGGACTCAGGCAAGGCCTGAATGGAGAGGATATTGATTGTTGGTGCAGGGTCAGCCTCTATGACTGGCAGGGGTAATCTACTGAGGCCATCAGCGTGGCCCATTTCTTTCCCAGGTTTGTGAAATAAGGAAAAATCATAGGCAGACAGAAAGATAGACCATGTCAGCATTCTGGGGGAGATGATTTGGGGAGTTTGTTTATGTGTGGTAAACAGCCCCAACAAAGGCTTATGGTCAGTGAAGACCGTGAAATGCCTGCCATATAGGAAATCATGGAACTTTTTGATTCCAGCAACAACAGCTAAAGCCTCCCTGTCAATTTGAGCATAATTTCGCTCTGCAGAAGACAAGGTTCTGGAGTAATATGCAACAGGAACCTGAGTTCCATCTGGCCTGAGGTGGCTTAGTACGGCTCCCATCCCATAAGGAGAAGCATCACAAGCGATGCACACAGGAAGGGATTCATTGAAATGTGCAAGCACACTGTTAGAAGTGAGTAAGGCCTTAACCTCATTGAAACTTGCTTCGTGTTTTTGTGACCACTGCCACACTGCCTGTTTGTCCAGGAGCCTATGAAGAGGCTCGGCTACACTAGCCTTGTTTGGAAGGAAGGAGTTGTAAAAGTTCAGAAGGCCCAGAAAGGCCTGTAGTTCGGCCTTGGACTTTGGCCTAGGAGCATGCATAATAACTTTCAATTTGGATTCAGCAGGGTGAATCCCGGTAGCATCAATTCTGAATCCCAGAAAATCTGTAGAAGGCACCCCAATTTTACATTTGTCCTTCTTAAGTTTGAGGCCTGTTTTCCTGAATCTCAGCAGGACAGCCCTTAATCTCTCAGCTAAGTTGTGTGTAGAGTCTCCAGCAATTAAGACATCATCAAAATAGGGGCAAACCCCTGGTATACTGCATATGCTTTGGAAAATTCCAGGAGCAACATTTACTCCAAATTGTAACCTCTTTACCTTGAATGCCCCCCTATGGGTTACAATGGTTTGTGCTACTGCAGCAGCTTCATCAACAGGCAACTGTTGATACGCCTGAGCTAGGTCAAGCTTTGCAAAAACACGCCCCCCCTTGAGGGAGGCCAGAATATGACTGACCACGGGAACAGGATAGGCATGTTGCTGCAATGCCTTATTCAGAGTGCATTTGTAATCTGCACAGATGCGAGTCCTATGAGACACGTTCGCTCACCCCCTACTACTATTACATCTAGTGGGCCTTCAAAATCCTTATACTGTACGTTAAGAGTGGCCTCCCCCTTAACACACACTCTGGAGTTTTGAAAGTCTGTTAACACAATGTCGGAAGGCCTCAGCTTGGCCTGAAATCCGCTGCCAGAACAAATCTTCCTAAACATGTGCATGGAAATGATTGAAAGTGCAGACCCCGTATCCAGTTCCATAGCCAATGGAACCCCTTGTAGATTCACTTTAAGTGACAGCTTTTTCTTAATGGGCTTGTGTGTGCCTGTCCTATAAATGCTTCTTCGCGAAGCACAGAAACCCACCCTGTTTTGGCTGGGGACCCTGGTACCTTTCAGGCGCAATTCTTCCCGAGGTTGTACCTTCTGACGGCCCAGACACACAGCTGCAATGTGTCCCTGTTTTCCGCATGCCCTACAGATAGCGGAGCGGAATCTACAGTCGGTCCTCTTGTGGCGACCTCCACAACCGAGGCACTTGGGGAGAGCTGAAGAGCTTTCCTTCTGTTTCCCTTCTTTCGTGGGGTAGAGACGGTCTACTTCATCGTCAGGATCCTCCTCTGGGTTCCTTTGGACTCCTTCCTGGTGCACGGACACAGCTTCTGGAGTGCTTCTGATCAGCCTCATGTTCTTGATGGCGCCGCCCGCTGCCTCTTCTGCAGTAACTTCTCTCAAGGCATCTTGGAATGATAAGTCTTCTTTAGCGAAAAGTCTCTGCTGCAATTCTCTATGCCTCAGTCCACATACAAATCTGTCTCTCAGCCATTCTTCTAGATCCTTGAACTCGCAGTGTTTAGCGGCTTTTCTCAGCGTAGCAATGTATTCTTTGGCTGATTCTCCGGGTCGCTGATCCCTCTGTTCGAAGGTGTGGCGCCAAGCGATGACAGACAACTTGGGCTGGAAGTGTTCCTTTAGTAGTTTTTGAGATCTGTGTAGTTAACAGATTCTAGAGGTACAGGTGCTGCTATGTTTCCAGCGATTTCGAATGCGTCTTGACCACAAACGCACAGCAGCGTGGCGGTTTTTAAACTATCTTCTCTTACTTGATTGACTTTAAGATAGTTTTCCACCCTGGCTATGTAGGACTCCCATCTTTCCGGATGCGAGATGTCGAATTCTGAAAGTCTTCCAACTTTTGCCATTTTTGTAGAAAAGGAAGGGTCTATCAGCCAGCTTACCCCCGATGTTCGCTGGATTGGTGGGCAGCTGCTGAGTTAACGCCGTTCCTACTGCTCAGGACTCTAGGGTAAGCTTACACCTGTCTTCAGTCGATGTAAGGCAATCCCACCTTCATCGCCAGTGTTAAGTCCTTCGCGAAATGGCAATGACACGAGAAGCAGTTGTAGTTCTCAGGAACCTCTTTATTTCTGTTCAGCATACTGGTTACAAGACGCCGACAACGCCCAAATCTCCGTGCCCTTTTTATAGGCAATTCCCAGGCCAAACTGCAACATTTGGCGCGCTTGCACTCGCGCATGCGCGCAAGTGCTTTCACAGGCTCAGGACATAACACCAAAGTCATTCAGGAGGGAAAGACAAAATATTAGAATTCCTTTGTAACAGAAATGTTTGGCCCTCTCCTTGTTACATTTCATGCTGTCAGTTTGAACACTGTACCTCAGTAACAGGCTTATGAATGGCTTGAAAATCTAGATGGTTTATTTTAGATAAAGTACCTTTTTTTTCTTCAGAACAGTTCACTCTTTCTTATGGTATGGAATTGCTTCTTACTCTATTCCAAGGTTGAAAGCAAGAGCATAAATGCAGAGCTCCAGCTGCTTTAGACTACAGTAAGCTGGTTTTTTTTTTAATACAATGGAACTTTGGCAAATCCTTGTAACAAAGAATGAAGGAAGAGAAATGAAGATTTTATGGAACAAAGTTTTTGCTTTTAAAAAACAGATGGTTTCTAAAACACTTTGCCAACCCACACAATTCATTCCAAGAGCACACTGTAGAGCCTTCCATTCCAATTCTATTTCTACATTAATGTTTTTTAAGGCTTTAAAAAAACCACTCAGTCTTTATTTTATTCTCCATGTGACCCTCTCTGGGTCTAGTGGCTGAAAAGAATGTGGTTTAAAAAAACAAAAACAAATTACAGAGGAGAAAAAAAATGTTTTTCTTTTTCTTTTAAGAAAAGTAACTATTTTTAACCTGAAGGACTTTAGATACTTTCCCCCCTTTTCCTTTTTTCTCTTTTTCCACATTCAGAATATTTTTCCTATCATATCATCAAACAATTTGATTATATTAATTATTATATTATTTTAGTTATATATCCATATTTCTATCAAGCGTCTTTACCTTTGAAAATTTTTCTTATATACAAGTCACATGTAAATGGAATCTGGTTTTCTCTTTTCTAAGTCTTTTGCTCACTGATACATTCACTCTTCCAAATACAATTTTCCAGGATACTGTATATTATTAAAGCAAAAATAAATAAATTCAAAACTATCTAATAATGTAGATATTTGAGAGGTGCAATGGCTCAGTGACTTAATGATACTAGAAGTGGTCTCAGCTCCAGTGGTTCAAATCTTAGTACTGCATGTAGAGGTGAGCTCCTGTCACTTCCCTAAGCTGAATGATGATTTATTTCAACCTTCTGCTGGATTTTTTTCTTTTTTTTCTGTTTTTTTTTCCTTTGATCTATTTGGCTTTTTTTCATTAACTTCTGCTTTTCTGTAAGGACACAAGGCATATCTTTGGATGATAAAAGTACTTTTATTTGATTTACATTTTATTGGACGTTCATTGCAAGAAATTTATACTTTATCAATTTGCAAAAAGTTTAGAGTTTATTCTTCTTAATCTTTTTTTAAATTTTGGATTGAAATATCCAGAAAATATCTTCCTTGTAGTTTATCTACTACATTGAACAACAACATAGCAGATTATAGATAAGAGGAGGCTGACACTCAAAAAAAGACTGTTTGGTAACATGCAGTTCTTACCTGAAAGCTTTTTTAAAATTTTGATGAACTCATAAAGACCGTGGAAAACATTCAGAGGCAAGTGACTATAAAGAAATCAAACCCAGAAAAGGAATGTGATTTCAAAGCAGTAGTTTGGCTGGGAAGAAATATGGACTCAGAAATAACAGAGCTGAATCCATACATGTCCCTGAAATTCAAGTCTGCACATGTATATAACAGCAGAAAACTGTCTGCTGGTAAATTAGTTTTTTTAAAGTGGATTAAAGAAGACAGGGGAATGGATTTATCACATCTAACTGGGGAACAATTTTTGGGGAAGATAGACTGCCCTTGGAGTTTGTACTTATTCTATTTAATCAGGCAACAATTGATAAGAGATGGTATTAAGAAACAAATTTGGATATTTGATCCAGGACCAATCAGGGTTAATTTTTGGGATAATTTGGGATAGTAAAGAAACTGTGGTAAATTTTCTATGAGTTGATTGCAATAACAGTTTAATAACAGAGAGTTTTGGAATTTTAATCTTGTCTTTTTTATTATTACTATTCTTATTAACTATTTTGTTATTAATATATTATATAGATCACAGATTAACAATTTATAAGTAGAATTAGTAATTTAGTAGTTTAAAATTCTTTGGGCCTGTTTCACAAGGGGTTGGAAACTAATATTGTTGTAATATATTAATCAGCATTCAACTAGGGCACGGGTCGGCAACCCGCAGCTCCGGAGCTGCATGTGGTTCTTTGAGGCTTCTCCTGTGGCTCTCAGCCTCTTCCGCCATTTGCAGAGAGAGAGAGACAGAGACAGAGAGAGGTACTTGCGCTTCCCTTCTCTCTCTCTCTCATGCGGACTTGCTCCCTTGCAGGGCTCCTGATTGGCCCTGCACCTGGGCGCCCTGCCCCTGGGAGAAGCACAGCCAGAAAGTCCCTTTCCCAGGCTGGCCTCATCCAAGGCACATGGGGCCAGGGAACTGTGCAGGGCAGCCTCGAGATCCCCCCTGGGAGCAGCCCACCGGAGCCTCCACTGAGCAGGCCAGCTCTCTCACAAGCTGTGGCCCCAGGAAAGGGATCTGCCCCATTTAGGGTCAGCATTGCTCTGTCTCCCAAACCCTGAAGGCGCACAGTTCACTTTGAACAGGAACAGCCCCCTTGAAATCCCGCGCTTCCCCTGAAGCCCACCGGGAGATGGGAGGGGAGGCAGCGGCAGCTGCTGTCTCAAGGGAACTCTTGCCAGCCTGGTGGATCTGCTGGGCAACCCCCACCTGGGAAAGGGAGGTAGGCAACGAGCGCTGGATCCCTGTGGGGGAAGCTTGCTCTGTCCTTCCTTTCCTTTTGGGTGCTGTTTCTGAAAAGAGGGGGGACCCAATTGGAGTGGGAGGACCCCTCCCCAGCCCATCTCCACACCTGCTGGGGTCCTGTGGCTTCCTAGGGAGCCTGGCTCGGGGTTGGGGGGGGGAGGAACCCAGGCACTGTAGAAGCTGGTTTCAGCTGTCGTATGGATGGGAGGCTGGAAATAGACGCATTCTATTTTGATGGAGGAAGCTGGGTTGGTACAGGCATGTGAGTGTGTGTGTGGGTTCCCCCCTTGATGTTTCTTAAGTTGCTTCCCAGTTCAAGTTAAGCAGAATTGGTGCAGTCGCTTCTCTAATTAAATCCATCTGGATTTGGGGTTTCAATTCAGCAGTCAATGTTTTCAATAGTGCAAAAATCTGATTCGGTAAGGCTGGGTTTCTCAAGCTTTGTAACTTTCAGAATTCTGAGAGTTGAAGTCCACCACCCCTCCTCTGAAAGTTGCAAAGGTTGAGAAACACAGCTAGAAGGACTGTCAGTTTTATTTAGCCTGACAGGCTCTTTTGAGATTTGGAGGTAGGGATGTGTTGTGGCTGCTCTCACAAAATGGGTGTCTATCTTTTCTCTAAGTGGGTTTCTCTGCTATGGAGATCAGGAGGGCAGATATCTATTCAGAAGAGAGTGATTTATTAGAATTCTCCAAGAGAAAGAAAAAAGGAAGGGGGGAGAGAGAGAGAGATAAAGAGAAAGAAAGAGAGAGGGGGAGGGGAGAGAGAGAGAGAGAGGGAGAGACAGAGAGAGAGACAGAGAGATAGATCTTACTGGACTTTTAGTAAAGAACATTTAATGACATATTTTGATTTGTTTTAATTAAGAGATGAGGTATGGAGATAATTATGCTGTATTTAAAGATGGTAGATAAGCTATTAAAATAGTTTTTACCTATTGGGATGAAGGAGAAAGGTTTTTGTTTCCCTCTTTCTCCTGTCCTTTTCTCCCCCCCCCCGGAATTTTTTTCTTTTCTATTTTTCTATTTGTAGTTTTTATAGTTTGCACCGGCTTTTTATTTCATAAATACAAGGAGGACTCAAAGAGACATTGAGTATTTTATCTGAAAGTAACCTTTGACCCAGCATCTTTTTTTTTCTGGAGTTCAAAATGCTTTTGTTGCATGCAGAAATAAAAATTTGTTTTCTTTATAGCAGTTCATTGATTTCATTAATGCAACACACTATAGTTTTTTTATACATAGCATAAAGGTAAAAAACGATATATGTAGTGTTATCTTCCTTTTAGATGTCAAAAGGGTTTTGTGGCTCCCAGTGTTCTCTTTTCTGTGGGAAATGGGTCCAAGTGGCTCTTTGAGTGTTGCCAATCCCTGCTCTAGGAGGAACCTCCCAACATCTTTAGTTTTAGCTCCTGAAGCAGGCTATTTCCTGGCCCACCTATGGTTTATGATTTGTTTTGCAAAGACTGAGAAAAATACCTCACTGCAAAGTCCACTCAGGAAGACTTGCCTGAAGTCAGAGAGCTACCTGATAGTTCTCCCTTTTTAGCATCTGCTGCAAATAATCAAGCTAGAGGGCCTAATAGCAGCTGGAATGTGATGGAAGAAGGTGCATTAACAGTCACTAACCTGAACCGCATGAATGCAGAACTATTCAATTCTATGCTTTTAAAAATAGTGCATTTTGAATGTATATTCTCACCAATGGGTGAGATTAGCAGTAAAATCCAATAATGCATTTTCTGCATTGATTTATTAGAGAATTGCATTAGTGTTGTGACTTTTTCAGCCATAGACCATAGTTGGTATTTGAATGGAGTACTAGGCACACTATTTGAAAAAATACAGTAGCAGCAACGGCCACAATAAAAACCTAAATTTGATTCCAACAACATTTGAGTGTAATTAAGATCAAATATATGATTATTTTATTCCCTTTTGTTTTATTATTTAATTTTTTTAGAAATTCTTTAACTATGTACATGTAATTCTTTTTTTTTCTTTTTTTTCTTTCCTTGCATGACTTAACTGATAATAGATTATTTTTTTAAAAATCAAGAGATGTTGGATTACAGCCTTTTCTTTGACTTTTGGATAAAGAAAATGAACTTACTATTCAGGACCAGAAAGACAAACACATGGCACCAAACAATTCATAGAGTTGATTATTATAGATCAATGTCTGCTCTGAACTATGGCATCAATTAACTGAAATATGTATGTCTATAAATTTGCATCTTGTATGTTTTTGTTTTACTTTTTTCTCCCTTTTATAATTTTGATGGGTTTTACATTTAGTTCATTTTTAAAAAGCAGTTCAGTCTCTCTTTGGTCATCCAGGCTTCCCTAATTTAGTATTGCTTGGGCAGCATTTTTATTGTGAGGTCTGCCACAATGAATATGTATTAGATGCTGTGTCAGACCTGCTGCAATTTAAACGTCTAAATAGAAATGATCCTTGGCTCCATTTGTTGAGAAAGGTATAGTTTTATAAGAAGTCAAGTGAATTACAGTAGTGCATAGCCAGAACTGAGAATTTTATGCCAAAATCCCAATGTCAATGGTCTGACTAGCGAACCAAATGAAAGGCACCCTTAAGCCAATTAAATCCCAAAAGGTAAAACTTTATTGGATACACCATTTCAGAACTGAAGAAGCAAAACCAGCACTGGTTTTTCTCATGTGAAAGCTTGCCTAGTTAAACAATAGATTTCCTTGTCCCACCCCTCGGGTGTTTACCCCTATAATATAATGTTTGAACAATGGAAAAATATGTGGAATAAAGGATTAAAATTTACATTAAATTATAAACTAAAAGAACATTTTTACATGATGTACTATTGGTATTTAACAAGTTATCACATGTTGCAACCCCAATGAATGCCAGTACCATGAGGTAGCATCAGCCATGACCAAAGGGCAACATCTGAGTGTAAGTAAAGGATGGGTATATTACAGAGGCCCCTGGTAAACCTTGGCAGAAACCTGGGGTGACGTTGAGAATCCGGGAATGCCAGCAGCTTCTCCCTCTATGGATACTACCATGTTACCTGTGATAACAATGGCTAGCAAGTGCCTGAGAATTGTATTTGTTAAGCCTGGGAAATTTTGTGCATGCACACTTGCAACTGGGCATGACAGACTTCTCTGATGTCTTTTGAGGGAAAGGATCCAGACTGATCTCCACTGGGCCATTGGAAGCCATCCTCAGGGGTTGTTTGACTTCAGGGATGTCATGTGGTTATGCATCATGACCTGTGCCACAGTTTTTCACAGACCCACAACATTGAAATAGGACCTGTATTGTCTCTTTTTGAGATTATTCCATTTATTCCCTGGCATAGTTTATAAATGAGAGGAATTATGTTGTAGAGGTTTTTCCCCCCTAAAGGAACTGCTTTTTATAAGAGTTCCAAATTAGTAGCATTTATTAATCATACACCCTTGGTTGACAAACATCCAAGTAGAAAACAATTCCCTAATCAAAGAACTACCCAAGACAAAACTACAGCCGCATCAGCACTAGCAGGGTGAGCTGTTGTATGCAAACAGGGAGAAAACCCCACTCCTTTCTAGCAATGAAGAAATTATGATTGGGGTAAGGAACCATCTGTAAGCAAATAACCACATTCAGAGAGCACCAAGGACTCCACAGCTCAATTTTAAGCTGCATATATTGTTATCTATCATCATTATGCCCAGTCATGACCAGTTGTTAAGTGACAGACTTAATATTTAGAGTATTTGTTCCTGAGCTATTCAAGGTCAACAGCAAAACAAGCAAAAACCAAAATCAAAGAGAAAAGAGGGGCTCAGATTTACAATATACTATAATGAGATCAGAAAAAAAAATACGAGTGGAAAGGGAAAAGGAAAGCAAAAAGTTTTAACTTATATGGGACTTCAAGTGACATAAACTATTTATTTATTTACCTACTTAATTATCAAATTTATATAGCTGCCCATCTCACCCAAGGTGACTCTAGGCAGCACACAATAGATTTTTTTAAAAAAAGCAAAATCCAATTGAGTTCAATCTTTTATTTGCCACATCTAATGGATAGAATCCTGCCAAACTCAAGCTGTAATCTTCTTACTACTAGATATACCCTGAGAGAATCTACCCTACTCTGCTTCCCCATCCAGCAATCTCTTCAGCCAGGTCTCCTTCTGGGAAAACTCTGAATTATCCAAACTCTCCCCCGCTCTCCTGCAGGTACACATTCCATCAGACTCAGTCGTGGTCACGTAATCCATTCTCAAGGGCTTTTTTTGAAAATCAAAAGGGATGGGGCTGAAGTAATTTTGGGAAGAACATCCTATAGGGAAGGAGCCACAACTGAGAAGGCAGGTGTCCTGCAACCCATCCGTAGCCATCTTGAAGTTCTTTCAAGAGAAATGGGCAACTACAGTAGGGTAAAACAAGAACCATACTGTAATTTACTCTGCCAGGCACAGACATCTCTCCAATTGTGCTCACTCACTTCTGCACCATTTTTTCAGTATAAACTGTGCCTATTTCTCCAGAGATTCCCCATCTTTCTTCAGTGGTGCTAATTTTTCTATATCATTTTTCTTATTAGTTTATCTCCTGATTCCAACAAATGCAACAACAGGATTTTGTACTTACGTTTCTACCAATACTGAAAAATAGATAAAACTCTGGGTATCATTCATTCAGCCAATCAGCTTCTTTGCTTTTCACTTGTGAGATCATAAGAGTGTGGCAGGTATATGAGCTCACAAAGCAGAAGTAAATAAAACTAGATAGTTGGCTGAATGAAAGCTATTCACTCAGAGCTTTTTCTCAGTGAATGCGCAGAGTGCACCTCTCCTTAGATTTGGTTTTGTTTTTATTTTAGCTGTGTTTACATAGTTTTGGTTTAATTTATTTACACTATTTGCTTATTTATCTTATTTACTATTATACTTATTTACTCAGTTTAGTTTAGTTTACATACATTATTTATCATATTTAATATATTTGTCTGTTTAATTTAGTGTGGGATTAGCTTAGTTTGTTAAGTATACTACATTTCATTTATGATGGACGCATTCCTGTACTATGCAGGGAAACTCCTGTTTGAGGTAAGAGATCCTCTATTTTATTTATTAATTTAATTATCGACTTACATCTGTGAGTTTAGGATTAGTTTAGGATTCAAAGAACTAACATGACAGGTAACATGACATAAATAATAATAATGAAATAAAACAGGAATCGAAGGAATCTAGGAACAAGCAAAAGTTACTTTAGAATAATTTTTAGAATAACTTTTGAACTTGAACATTTAAAAAATATCGGTACATCTTCTTTCAGGCCCTTTCTTGATGAATTCTGTTCATGTGTTCCATTTAAACATGTCCTTAGGACCCACATCCAGAATGGCTGGGAAACATGACTTTGTGGCCTTGCTTGGGATGTACAGAAAAGTATGGAGTCATGGGGCTGATTAGGAATCCCTTTTCCTAATTAATTTGTAATATCACTTGCCTCTTTTAAATTTTATAAATAGGGCTCATCTTTTTAATATTTGGGAGCTGTTAGGCTGGCAAGACTGACTGATTTAATAGTATTTTTATACTGCTGACTCCATATGAACTCTTGACAATTTACAAACAGCTGCATAAAATCCATACAACTAGTAGGCAGGAGGTCCAGAGTTATCTTTTGCTAAAGTAGAGATGGGAGGATCCTAACCTCTGACCATGTTGTTATCAACACTATCTCTTATATTTATATTGTAAGAAAAGTGCTATTAAAACATCACTTTAACAGCAGAACAACTAAAGGCAGCTTCAGCTCTCCCCTGCAGCTGGCTAGAGGTGAAAGTCATGTGATGCCATGAGGATTGTTGCTTAACAATGCCTAGTGAGGGTATTCATGCTATGGTTAGAGCAACATGAAGATGAACTAGTTGATTTATACTGACTGCTCCAAATGAACAAAGAAATAAATAAAATCCCAAGCAAATTCAGTTTTATATCCTATCCTATCGGCCTGATTTAACTTTACAGAAAACAATCTATTATGGGCTGCTAGCTGCAGAGGCACAGGCAGTAAAAAGGAACCCTTTTCACTAATGTATATCCAAGTGGTTTTTTTGATCTGCTATAATTTATTTATTTATTTATGAGACTTATATACCGCTTTAAGTGCAAGCACTCTCTAAGTGGTGTACACCAGTAAGCAATGTATATATATATTTACATTGCCCCCAACAATCTGGATCCTCATTTTACCTACCCCGGAAGGATGGAAGGCTGAGTCAACCTTGAGCCAGTGAGATTTGAACTGCTGACCTGCTGAACACAGTCAGCTAAAGTGGCCTGCAGTACTGCACTCTAACTCTAATTATTTCCAAGCAGCAAAATTTCCAGAAATACATATACATATATATATGAATACATATATATACATACAGGGCTTTTTTTGTCATAGAACGCTCAGAACGGAGTTCCGGCCCCTTTTTTGGATGGAACCTTGTAGGGTAGGCAAAGCGGGTTGTATGACATGTGTGAGTTCCAGCACCTTTTTTTTTTTTACAAAAAAGCACTGTATACATATACATAACCATATTTCAAATAAATTTTAATATATTTCCTTCCAGAACAGTTTTGAGATATCATAAATTCTTAGAAGAATTATATGGATCACAATGCAAGATTAATATTGCTTTTTAAAAGCTATTTAGAGCTAGAGGATTAAATTTTTATTCCTCACAGATTTTTACAAATAGAGGGAAGGACAGCAACATAATTATTCTCAGCAGCCTCATTTGTAATCAGCCTGTTTAATTTTACTGCTGAAAATCTAATTTTTTAGATCTGTGTCCGGAAATACAAAGAGGCATAAAGAAAACAGAAGGAGGACATCAATGAACTACTGGCAAGACATTAGGAGGAGCTGGCAGGAAAAAATGCCAGAATCACAGCCGTGAGTAATTCATTTTCCTTGCAATCCTGTGTTAAACTTCCCTTTCTGTCTTCTTATTTCTATTCTATGACTAATGGATGCTTCTTATAATGTCTGTATCTTAGTTGGAAGATGAAAATAAAAAAACTGGCCAGCAATATTGCAAGCGTTGCTCCGGAAAATAGCAAACTAAAGGAAAAACTTCAGAAAACTGAAGAAAGTGAGTATTTTTTTAACCCATTTTAATTATTTTCATTTTAAAAATGAAAATGATTGATTAAAGTTTACCTTCACAAGTATGATTATTATTATTATTATTATTATTATTATTATTATTATTATTATTATTATTATTATTATTTTGGCCAGGGCTTGCCCAGCTGACTACAGATGACACAGAATCCATAGAAGAGATGGAATCAGCAACAGCAGCTGGAAGAAATGGAGGGGGAAGTCGAAGAGATATGCTTTGAGGTAGACCTATCCAGAACATTTAACCAACATAGACAAAAATGAGATGCCACGTTTATTGGACAAACATGAAATAATCACACTGAGAGGTTGTTGTTTCATAGGAGTCAGGCAAAAAAAAAAATAACAAAAAAATTTCTCTCTGATTTTTTCCAGCTTTTCTTTTGCTGAGATTTCAAATTCTGAAAAAAATCTATACCAGGGACACTTCGACACTATATCTGAAGAAAAGCTTTGGAATGTAATTTTCCAGAAATACCTTCTTTTCTTTCCTCAAAACAAATATGAACACTCCTTCTATGATCGGAGCCTTGATGAAGTGAAAGGGGCTTGTGTGGGTAAATGAAATTGTGGGCTATGTCGTCAGACATGTATATTTCTAGTAGGGTCACCCAAGGTGAAAAGGCCATGATGGATAACCAAGACTAACACCGATTGCATCTGCCTACCTGCAGGGAGCAAAAAGACCAAAACACCTCAGCTATCAACACTGAGTATAACACCAAGATTAACATCAGACCAACAATCCAGAAGTAAACAACACCCCAATCAAGGAACTGCCAAACAACGCAACATTAAACAGCCCAACCAAAGAAAATTGCACAAACTGACTACAAATATTAGCATGACAAAGGAGCAACACAGGTACATTGCAAGATCTGCAAGAAATACCATTAGCCTGCAAGCAAAAACTGGTGGAACCGTAAAATAAAGACATAGAAAATGAAGAAGCTAAAGTATTCTGGGACTTTAGAATTCCAACAAACAGGCACCTGCCAATAACAAGCCAATTATCAATGAGAAAGACAAAAAAGTCTAGACATTTGATGGGGCAATACCTGGAGACAATAGAAGAGAAGAGAAAGACTGAAGACGATAACAAAATACAAAGATCTGCAAACAGAAATAGAACAACTGGGGAAAAGAAGGCAAAGGTAGTACTAATAGTAAAAGGCACCTTGGATGCAATCCCAAAACAATTGGAGCACCATTTGGACACCATTGGCATTGCCAAAATCATGATTGGTCAATTGCAAAAGGCAGCTTTACTCACAACAGCTGGAAGAAAAAACGTTTCCCCTTACAAAGAAATAACAACTGTATCTGTCATTACATATTAAGCCCAACAAAAAGGGAACATTTGAAACAAATATTCTGTTCCCACCCTCAGGTACTCTGAAGAATAGTTTGACCTCCTCTGTGTCAGCCCCTCAGTGGGAGAGACAGCCTCACAACTACATGGATTTGTTACTTTTTAACATCTTCATAAATAATTTAGAAGTGGGAATAAAAGGGAACCCATCACATTTAGAGACAACACCAAGCTGGGGAGAACAGCCAACAGTTTAGAAGACAGACTCAAGATACAGAAAGATCTTAACAGACTTGAACACTGTGCCCTATCCAACAAAATGCAATTCAGTAGTGAGAAAGTAAAGTGTTGTATTTAGAAAGAAAAACCAAATGAACAAGTAAAGAAAAGGTGGTAGTTAGCTCAACAGCAGTAACTGTGACAGGAATCCTAATGGACAACCACTTAAGTCTGGTGTGCGCTGCAACTGCCCAAAAAGCCAATGCAGTCCTAGGCAGCATTCACAGAGAAATACGATTAAGATCATGTGAAATGTTAGTATCACTTTATACTACACTAGAAAGATCACATCATTTGGATCTCCATGATGCAGAAAAGATGTTGAGAGTGTAGAAAGAGTTCAGAGAAGAACAAAGATGATTAGGAGTCCGGAAGGTTAAGTCATATGATGATCAGTTCAGTGAATTAGATACATCTAATCTTAAAAAAAGGATTAGATGTGACATGATAGGTGTCTGCCAATATTCGATGGGCTGTCATAGAGAAGAGAAGGTTGACCTATTCTCCAAAGTACCCGATGGCAGGACAAGAAGTAACCGATAAAAGATTATCAAGGAGATATCCAAACTAGAATTAAGGAGACATTTTCTGACATTGAGAACAATTATTCATTGGAATGGCTTGCCTCCCTTCCAATGCTGTTATTCTATATTCTGTAAGTTTTTTGTTTCCAACATACTTATTAAAAATCATATGCTTGGTTACATTGTCTACTTTCTTTTGTTGCTATACAGTATTGCACCAGAGCTAATGTGATGTCTACTGTCTATTTTTCCCCTTTCTCTTCCTCTCCCCACCCTTACCTTTCCTTTCTCCTACCTTCTTTTCTAAGAAAAAGATGTAACTCTTTCTGTTGCCATGAAAAAAGTAAACATCCTGGTTCATTCCTTTTTCCAACATGTCCCCATCACCATTTTGGACAGTTTGTGAAAATCTGCAGCCAAAACATCAAAATTAGCAGGGTTGTCTGATTTACAGACTTCTTGAAATAAAAACCTATTTAAAATGGGGACAAAAAAAGACTACTTTGAAGGTCTTTTCACAAAGACTCAACAGGAATCAAAATGATGGGGATTCATGAAGAATCTATCCTTGTTCAGCTTTTGCAGAGAAACACCTCCAGCAACTTTTTCAAAGGGGGAGTGGGAACGTCATATACTTATAAAATGATCTAAAATGCATATCGGAGCCTATATATTTAAATGCAACCTTATTTTGGAAAGTTTTTTTTAGCTTCAGGGCATAGTAAAAGAATAATTGTTTTGAGTGCTTGCTCTGAACAGTGAGTGTACAGCAGAATATTTTAAGAAATGCATATTTTGCATACAATACTGTTTCAATCCCTAATGGCACACACATTTTATATTGTAAATTGTTATTTCTGGGATGATCTGTGCATGACCATATTTGATAGATCAATCTGGGACCGAGTGCTTGGTGACACTTGATCTAGCCACTGGGAGTCTTTTTAAATCACTGATAGGCTCTGGTAGAATAGCAGCTACAAGGAGGTCTGTGGTAAACATTGGTTTTAATCCTAGGGAAAACTGCTGATTGTATTCAGAACTTCAGAAATGCTGTTTAGAATATATGCCTGAAAGAAATTCCAAGAAACTCCAAGTGGATCTATATACAGAATTGGTTGATTTTGAATGTGATTGGATTCATTTTCTAACACAGGCTTGTATGAAAAGCTTATGGCTTCCGCTGTAAATAAATGCTTCCTCCTGATTACATATAAGCTACTTTATGTGCAAATACAAGTCACCAGACCTACTTACAAGTGCACCTCAGCTGAGAAAGGAAGCTCTGTATTGCTTTCCATGGCTTTTCAACTTGCATATCTTACTTCGCAGCTTATTCTCTCTATTCTCTCCTCATCTGGACCAGATGATTGAGGCAGCAAAACATGAATTGAAAGCACTGATTAATATAACATATAACTTTCCCCAGAGGTCTAGGGCATAGGTTGGCAACCCATGGCTCTGGAGCCATATGTGGCTCTATGAGCCTTCTCCTGCGGCTCCTAGTCCTCCTCTGATATTTGGAGAGACAGAGAGGCACTTGCGCTTCCCTTCTCTCTCTCTCTCTCTCTCTCTCTCTCTCTCTCTCTCTCTCTCTCTCTCTCTGTGTGTGTGTGTGTGTGTGTGTGTCTGTGTGTGTCTGTGTGTGTAAAAAAGAGAGTGGCCTCACGCTGTTCTCCAACAAGCTGACAAGCTTATTGGGTGGGGCTCCTGCCTTTGCTACATCTCTGCAGGAAGCAGGAAGCAACAAAAAGCAGCAACTCTCTCTCTCTCTCTCTCTCTCTCTCTCTCTCTCTCTCACACACACACACACACACACACACACACACACACACACACACACACACTGAGTGGAGGAAGAGGACTGGCAGACCAAGGGCAGGAGAGAGCCAGTCCAATAAGAATGTATGTCATCTTGTTGGAGAACAGCGTGAAGCCAGTTTGCCAGGTGAGCAGAAGATTGGAGAGAGGGAGAAGGGGAGAGAGAGGAAAGAGAGGGAGGGAGGGAGGGAGAGGAGAGAGAGAGAGAACTCATGCACAGCAGCTTCTATTTCTTTTTAATTAAACTCTTCAATCAAGCCCCCCTCTGGTGTGTGTGTGCACATGCGTGCACAACTTTTGCGGCTCCCAGTGTTTTCTTTTCTGTGGGAAATGGGTCCAAGTGGCTCTTTGAGTGTTTAAGGTTGCCGACCCCTGAACTAGAGAGTTGAATATGTGAATATGTGTTAGTCTTTTTTTAATGCACCTTTTTTCTTTCTAATGTCTTGTTTTTTTTAATTGTTGTCTTGTATTTTAACTTTCTTGAATAAAATAAAAATATATTTAAAAAAGAATTTCAGAATCAAAGCAATCTTGATGTACATGTCTTGTAAAAATAATAATAATAAAATTTGGACATTTTAGATAAAATGATTACATACAGTACTGCTGAATCAAACCAGGCTTCCATTGAAAAAAGTGGATATAAATGTCTTTAATTGTGGTTTGACCATGAAAATAATGATTGCCTTAAATTTATTACTCAATAACTATATAGTATATGTAGTCTTTCAGGTTCAAATAAGATATGCTGTTGTGCATTTCTTGTCTGGACTCTGAATCACAAAGTCAAGCAAAATGTAGGCACTGGAAGTCCATTGTTGTAATAAGTGGGTGTTATTCTGTGATGTTGCTCATGGCTTTTTATCAGTTTTTTGTAGTGTCTTTCTTCAAAGCAAGGCTTCATAACACAGGGTCATTCAGCCATAGCTTCTAATTCTCCTGGATAGATTTCATAGTGGGGTAGGGTTTTTCACAACATCCTTGTAACACTTGCATGGACAATCTCAAGGTCACTTCCCAATCTCCAGTACAACATACAGCAACTGGCCAGGCATATGGTGGCTGTCCATTTTGATAACATGTCCAATCCACCACATCTGGGTTCTGATAATAAGGGACTCAATGCTGGTGGACTTCAGAAATTCAAGGAAAAAGGAGAGGCCATTTCTCAAAATGTCCTTCTAGTATCAACCAAAATAATGACTGCAAACTGCATTAGCTACAAGATTTCAGCCTGATACAATTCCTTGTTAAGGTAACACATGGATTGGTCCTGGTTACTTATGGGACTGTCTCTTCCTTGTTGTTTCCATCCATCTGTTCTGATCTGGCAAGTGGAGCATACTGGAAATGCCATCAGCCAAGAAAAATGTTAGTTGGTGGCTCAAAGAAAGATCTTTTTCTGCCCTGGCATCCACCCTCTGAAACATCAACTCCTCTGAAATTAGATTGGGCTCTGCCTTTCTGGCCTTCCACAAGGCTTTGAAGACTTGACTCTGTGCCAGGCCTATGGGATGTGACCTGTTTCTTGGCTATATTATGGATTTTATGATTCACCAGCTGCTGTGTATTTCTTGTTCTATTTTTAATTATATATTTGTATTTGTTTTTATTTTGTAAGCTGCACAGAGTCATGCATTTAAGATGGGCAGACATGTAAATTGAATAAATAAATAAAGTGGGATGTGAAGTTATGCATATATTGACTTTATTTTTGAATTTTCATCCCATAATGTATGTGTGAAGCAAACTCTCATGAAAATCTTTTTATTCTATAACATGTGGGTATTTTTTTTTAAAAAAAAAACAAGAATAAAAAATGTGTTAACGTGGATCCTTAATTTCTCTACTGTCTGCATTGGAGTAAATTTTCATCAATTGGAGTGAATTTCCATCAATTCCTGTTCATTTTTCAAATCTCATATGCACAGTTTTGGAAATTGTAAGAGAAGCAGAGAAATGCTTGGCAAGAGTTATTCTATGAATCTTAATTCCATTCCATTCACAAAATGAAAATTATGTCTTAAACTTAATCTTGGTAGCAGCTACATAACTATATTGCAAATGTGCAATGCTAAGAAATGGATGAGTAATATTTCCAGAGTACTTCCCATCAGTATTCAAAAGCATATCAATCCTAATTAATCTTTTTATTTAATTGATGTCATCTCTGACAAAGGCTTATATAATATAATCACCTTTACTCATTCATAAGAGATTCTGGGTAATGTCATTATTCAACTTGTGACCTACCTATGTTTTTATCATTTCTTGGGTTTTTTTTTTTCTTTTCCACATACACAAAATATTTTTTAATGTGAATACAATACAATTTCCCTGACAGCTGTAACAACTAGACAGATTGACACTTGCCATCTAAATTCAAATGTCCCTTTAAGCAAACCCTTAAAATCATTCTCTATTAGTGTACTGCTTGGAAAAAAAATAGGAGAGAGGAAAAAAGGAATAAAAATAGTACAAGGGGAGCTTCCGGTACGGGGCGACGGCGATGGCGGCTACTTTGTAGCCGTCCAGCTGGGAAGGTGTTAGAACCGCGGAACGCAGCGCGTATCAGCTGGCCCGTGGTTCGGAATTCCCTTCCCGGGCAAAGGGAAGGGATAGAGAACGCAGGAGTAGAGGTAGAACCCCTGAACCCCCTCTGGATTTATTCCTAGAGGGGGTGAAAGGAGTGTTCCCTCGGAGCTCCTGCTGATCTCCGCCTCCCAGCTGTTTTTGCTTCCTTGGAAGCAAAAGAAACCGCCGCCTCTATCTCCGTGAATACAGTGTATCGGTGAGTAATTTTTAAAACGGACAGAGCGGTTTAAAGGATTTTTTTATATAGCTTAGGGTTTTATTTCTTTTTTTATTTTAGTTTTGGTTATTTCTCCTTTGTTCTTTTTTGCTAGTATAGAGAGAGGAAATAAGATGGCGTTTTGAAAGTGTCGGAGTTTTTTTTTCCCTCTCTTTTGTTTCACTTTCTTCTTCAAAGGACTGGATTTTAATGATTTTGCTTTTGTTTTTTCTGCTTTTGGTATTGAACTCTTTTTTGATTCTTTTTTGTTTTTTCTTTCCTGGATTTTTAAGGATTATAGTGTTTTTGCTGTTTTTTTAAAAAGACTCTTTTTTCCTCCTCCCCCTCTCCTTTTTTTGGGGAGAAGGGAAGTGAGAACTGTGATATATAAAATGGCTTCAAAGAGACAGCCGCCCTCTATAACATCTAAGATGGTTTCTTCTCCTATAACTTCTACTGCACAACCACAACAACAATCTAAACATGCACCACCGGCTCAGCCACCACCCTCCCCTCCTTTACCAGGATTGTCAGCACAAGAGGCTAGAGGCATAATGGGAGATGCTATGGCCCAAATGAGAGATGAAATGAAGCAATTTGTTATACAGATTAAATCTGAAATTAAATCTGAAATCAAAGAAGAAATAAGTGGGATAAAGGATTTATTGGAAGATAATAATACTATTTTGAGGCAAGATATAGTTGCAGCAGTATCAGGCTTGGCTAAAGTGGTGGTGAAGCTGGATTCGAGATTGGAAGAAGTGGCAGAAAAAGTTGATTCTTTTGATGAGAAATTTCAAGATGTGGAAAGGAAGGTGGAGACTTCACAAGAAGATATTCTTATGTTTCAGTACAGACAGATGGAGCATGCCCTGAGGATTAGAGGCCTTAAGGAAGATGTGAACCAAGATTTGATGGAGATGGTGCTTACTGACCTAGCTATTGCTTTGAATATGGATAAAGGAGAATTACGTAGAGAAGTGGAAAAAATTTACAGAGTCAATTCTTGGATTGCGAAGCAGAAGAACCTGCCTAGAGATGTGGTGATTTATTTTACAAAGAAGTCTCTGCATAATGAAATTGTACAAGCCTTTTATAACAAGAGATTCCAGATTGCTACCCAAGATATTATTATTTTAAAGGAACTCCCATCCAAAATCTTAAGAAATAGGAAAGATTTTTCTTTTCTAGTTAATGAGCTTAAAGCTAGATCGATGCCATTTAGATGGGAGATTCCGATGGGTGTTGTTCTGAGCCATGCGGGGGCGCGTTATAGATTGAACACGGTTGATAAAGCTAGAGAGTTTTACAATACGGTCCTGGGTGCAGGCTCAGCTTCACCTGTTCAGAAACCTCTGACTGGCAAAGAGTTGGAGCAGCAATCTGAGGCATTAGGTTTGGTCTCTGCCGGGATGCTGCAAGCTGAATGGCAATGTCAAACGGAGGTTAAAGAGCAGAGAATGACCCGTGCAGCTTACAGGCGTAAAGAGAAGGAGCAACGCAAGAAAGAGGCTAAAGAATCTTCTTCTGAAAGTGTTTCACCGCCGGTGGGAGGAGCAAGACCCAAGAGTTCTGCAATACATGCACCAATGGCAGATCTTGAAGGAGTCTTCTCCAGACTCCTGGCCAAGGGAGATGGCAAAGTTTTTGACCTGGAATGTTAACGGATTGAATTCTCCTCAGAAAAGGAAAAAAATTTTTTACTATCTGAAGCAACATAACAATGATGTTATTTGTCTACAGGAAACTCATATTCTACTTAAGGATCAGAAATATTAATGCCCATCTGGGATCTCATTTTGTATCTTCTGCTCCTGCGAAAAAGGGGGGAGTGGTTATTTATGTGAAGCAAAATTTACCAGCTTGTCTGGTAGAAGCAGATCCCCAAGGAAGATATGTGATGGTTGAATTGGGCTTATATGGCAAGAAAGTACTTATAGTGGGATTATATGCACCAAATCAGCAACAGGAACAGTTTTATAGACTTTTACATGAAAAAATAAATTTGCTGGACTACAGATCCGTGGTATTAATGGGGGATTGGAACGGTGTCTTAGATGTACAAAGGGACAAAAAAGGTTCCTCTCCTCTTCTTAAGCAGGCAAAACTACCTAAAGCCTTTTTTGACATGAAAGAGAGCTGGGAATTAAGGGATTATTGGCGGGAATGTAATCAAGAGGAGAGAGACTTCACTTTCTTTTCAGACAGACACCAATCCTTCTCAAGAATTGACTTCTTTTTGATCACAACGGACTTATATAAGAGAGTAAAGAATGTCAAGATTTTCCCTAGGTCTTTGACGGATCATAGCCCAGTTTGGATGGAGTTGACTCAAGAAAAAGAGGAGAGAAGATCCTGGAGGGTGAATGAGAATCTATTTAGACAAGAAAAAAACGTTCAGAAACTAAAGGACTGCTTAAAGGATTATTTTGCTTTGAATATGTATAAGGGGACTTCAATGTCAATGGTATGGGATGCAGGTAAAGCATTTATGCGTGGGATTTTGATAAAAATGAACAACTGTCATAAGCAAAAACAGACTCAGAAACGTAAAGAACTGGAAGATGAAATTAAATTAAAAGAAAAGTCTTTGATTTTAAATCCTTCTGATGAAAGTATTAAAGAATCTATAAAGTTGTTAAGAACACAATTTAATATGTTGTTAGCAGATCAAGCTGCAACTAATTTATTGTTTATGAAACAAAATACATTTTGTAATGCCAATAAGCCAGGGAGATGGTTGGCTTATCAATTAAGAAAGAAACAGAGACAGAGAACAATAGATAAAATAAATTATAAGGGTAAATTAGTTTCTCAGAAGGAATTGATTAAGAAATCTTTTTTGGATTATTATCAAAAATTATATAAATCTACTAACGTGCAAATTTTAGAGATAAATAAATATTTAAGTGAGGCTAGTTTCCCCAAATTGACAGAGGATCAGAAACATGAAATTAATGGCTTAATTACTAAGGAGGAAATTGCGTTAGCAATTCAACAATTGAAACCAGGGAAAGCACCGGGTACGGATGGGTTAACAGCTGTTTACTATAAAGCCTTAATGGAGGAGATGATTCAACCATTAGGTGATCTTTTTAATGGTATTTTACAGGGTCAAGAGATTCCTCCCTCATGGCGTAGTGCTTTTATATCACTGATTCCAAAGGAGGATCAAGATCTTACTTTACCAAAGAATTATAGGCCTATATCTCTTTTAAATGTGGATTATAAGATATTTGTAAAAATTTTAGTAAATAGGCTTATGAGGGTTGTGCATCACCTTGTGCATAAAGATCAATCTGGGTTCATAACTGGAAGGTACATGAAAAATAATGTCAGACAAATTATTAATTTATTAGAATATTTAGATAAAAATAACCAAGTTCCTGCAGGGCTGATATTTTTAGATGCTGAAAAAGCTTTTGACCAATTGAATTGGCATTTTATGTTAAGAGTAATGGAAGAGATGAATTTTGGTGAAAAGATATTGCAAGCTCTTACGGTAATATATCAAAAACAAACGGCACAACTTATTGTCAATGGAGGCTTGTCAGAGGTTTTTATAATAGAGAAAGGTACTAGGCAGGGATGTCCATTATCACCGTTGTTGTTTGTTTTAACATTGGAAATATTGTTGATTAAAATTCGAGAGTCGCAGGAAATTAAAGGAATAGAAGTTAACAAAAAAGAGTATAAGTTAAGAGCTTTTGCGGATGACTTGGTCATTACTTTGTCGCAACCTACTTATTCTGTAGTAAAATTATTGCAGTTGATTTATAATTATGGTCTGGTTTCGGGTTTCAAGATTAATGTTAATAAGACTAAAATTTTACCTAAAAATATGACTAGCCGGGAGAAGCAGACTTTGGTTAACTTGACGGGTTTTGAAATTGTTAATAAGGTAAAATATTTGGGGGTGATGTTATCTGTTTCCAATGCAAAATTATTTAAAAATAACTATGAAAGGTTATGGGTTAGGGTACAGAAAGACCTGAAGAATTGGGAAAAGTTGCAACTATCCCTCATGGGAAGAATTGCAGTAATAAAAATGAATATTCTACCCAAGTTTCTCTTTTTGTTTCAAATGTTACCGATTTTGAAGAATGAGATTAATTTAAGTGAATGGCAGAAAGGTCTCAATAAATTTATTTGGGCAGGGAAAAAGCCAAGGGTTAAGCTTAAAATTATGCAAGACTTCCGTGAGAGGGGAGGACTCAAGGTACCGAATTTGAAATTATATTATGATGCGGTGGTTCTAACATTAGTTAGTGACTGGGTAAATTTGACAAACTCTGAGATACTCCATTTAGAGGGATGGAACTTACTTTTTGGGTGGCATGCCTATTTAATATTTAATAAAAAAGTGGATTGGGCTTTTAAATCTCATATTCTAAGAACTTCTTTACTTAGGATTTGGAGAAAATACTATAAAAGTGATTTCAAAGTACCATTATGGGCTATACCTTGGCATGCAATAGAAGGAATAAAAAGAGGGGTTAAAATGGATATGGTGTCTTATAGACAGTTACTTAGATGGGATGGACAAAACTGGCAGTTAAAATCACGGGAAGAGCTAGCACAAGAAAATATTATTTATTCTTGGTTCCAATATAGGCAATTAGCAGATAGATGGAAGATGGATTGTAAGGTGGGTTTTTTAAGAGAAGATGAAAATCTTATTAAGCAAGTGAAGGATCAAAGACAAACCCACATTAAGAGAATTTATGGGGTTCTAGTTGAACTGGATTCAGAAACGGAACTAATTAAAGATTGTATGATTAGATGGGCGCAGAATTTTGGTGAGCCAGTTTCATTGGACACCTGGGAAACTATTTGGGTGAGAAATGTCAAATTTACGCAAGCACAGAACTTAAGGGAGAATTTTTACAAAATGTTTTATAGATGGCACCTTGATCCACAAAAAATGTCTCTTATGTACCCTGACTTAAAACCTAAATGTTGGAGATGTGGTTGTATGGATGCTACTTATTATCATATTTGGTGGTCGTGTAGAGAGATAAAAGCATTTTGGATTAAGATATGGTGGAATATCCAGAGAATTTTTAAAAGGAGGGTAAAATTTACTCCGCAATTATTTTTGTTAGGTATAGTTACTGATTGTGAAACAAAGGAGGTTATATTGATGTTAAATTTGATTACAGCTGCGAGGTTGTTAGTAGGACAATATTGGAAGAAGGAATCTTTGCCTACATTGCAGGAATGGTTTCTTAAAGTGTCTTATTTGGCGGAAATGGCAAAGATTTCGGCTTTCTTAAAGGGACAAACGCAAGAGAAATTTCTTGCTGTTTGGGATAAATGGATAAAATTTATACAATTTAAGTTGGATATAAAAAAATATTATATAGCCTTTTTATAATCTTTATTTTTATATACATATATATATATCTTCTATTTTATATTTTCTTTTTCTTTATAAATATAATTTTTTAATCTTCTTTTAACTAAGCCTATATTCTGCTCTGGGAGGCTCAGGGGGGGGAAGGGGGGAGGGTGTGGGTAGGGGGTGGGGAAGGGGGGTTTTGTTGGGTAATGTTTGTTTTTTATTTGTATATGTTGTTTTTTGTTTTTGTATTGTCTTGTATTTTTTGTAAAATTTATAAAACTTTTTAATAAAAAAAAATAGTACAAGGAAAAGTAAAGATGGGAGAAAGAATGTAATAGAGAATAAAAGACTGTCAACAAGAAATAACTGTAATCCCACCTACTTCAGTCTCTGACTACAACTCAGATCATTTCTGTCTCATCCACATATCGGCATATACTCCCCGCCCCCAACATATAATGAGGCAATGTGTATGTTGAGAGAAAATAGATACCATATATGATTTGCAAGGTCCCTGAATTGAATTCTACTGAAACATTGAATTTATTTCCAAATAAATGTGTTAAGCATTTATTTTCAATCTGCTAAATCATGATCTGAAGTTGTTGTCAAAGGCAAACCCATTAAATACAAAAACTTTGATTCAGTTAAGAAAATAGCCACAACTACATTTCTCTCTTCTTCTCTATTCCTTTGTGCCTTTTTACGTATAACAATCACAGGCTTTCTATTGTCACCATCTGTTTGCTCAGGCCTTGAGAACATCACATTCAGTGTCCTAACATTAAACTTTGGCAATTCTGTGTGCTGTTTTGTCCAGTTAACTGTAGCAATCTGTGTGTTATTGTCAGCAGTTGCCAACAGACTTATTATCGGAAAGGTGAAAATTACTGTGAGAAGTTTGTCTAGACTTTTTAAAAAATTTCTTCAGAATATAGAGGAAGCTAAGTCATTTTGGTTGGTAAAAATTATTTTTGTTGGCTCCTTTGGGGCCATTCATACATACTATCCATGTAACATAATAGATGTACAGATGAGAATTAAAATGAGGGGTATGAGGTAACAAACTTCCTGAAGCTAATAAAGACTAAAATTGCACAGTCCTTGAATAGAAACTACTGGGAATCTGATGTAAGGTGTTCTGAGTTTGAGAGCAGAAGAAAAATTGATTAGAAATACATGAAATAAATAATTATCATGAATTCATTCTCCTTATTAGTTTGTGTCTGTGCCTTTAAGCCAGTATTGAATCTTGACAATTGCCTGGACTAGTCCCTGCACTTTTCTTGGCAAGATTTCAGGAATGGTTTGCCATGCCTCTTTCCTAGGCCTGAAAGTGGCCCAAGATCAGCCAGTTGGTTTTATACCTGAGGTGGGTCTAGAGCTCATAATTGGACAGTTTATAGCTTGATGCTTTAACCAATACATCAAACTGCCTCCTATTAGTTGTACCATGCTCTAAATGTAAGCAGAAAGAAACACTTTATTTATTTTTTCACATGTACATATTAAATTCTTGTCTCTTGAGTAAGGTAATTTCTTTTTTTAATCTTTTCTTAATTATAAGTTTCATTATAAAATAAAAATACAGGAAAAAAATAAAAAGAAAGAAAAAAAGAAAGAAAGAAAGAAAGAAAGAAAGAAAGAAAGAAAGAAAGAAAGAAAGAAAGAAAGAGAAAAATGCAAAGAGAGAAAATAAGTGATGAAATCTGACTTTCTTCTGTGTAGCAAAATAGCCAAAGAAAACAATCTCAATCTTTTGCTTTACATTTCACAACATTTCAAGCTACTGCTATAATAACAAAACTATTCTAAACCCCAAATCCAAGTATTTTTCAGTTTTGACAAAATTTTTCAGAAGTAATTTCCAAATAGAAACAAAACTAGATAAATTCTTCTCTTTGATTACAACAATCAGTTCACCAAGTTTGCTATTCCATCACTTTTATCATCTTTTATCTTTTTGGGAATTAGTGTGTTTTTACATCCTTATGCATATAACAATCTTGTCACTGTCAACATATATAATAACATTCCAAATTTTCTTTCACATTTTTTTGTCCAGCAAACCTAATAAAGTTCTGTTTAAAGTTATATTTATTTTAATCTTCTGAGTTAAAGTAAAAATATGGTCCCAGTATTTCTTTGCTTTGTCACAAGTCCACCAAAAATGATAAAAAGTAACCTCTTGGTAGTTGCATTTCCAACATGCATTTGAAACTCCTTTATATATTTTTGACAATTTCTCAGGTGTTAAATACCAATGATACATCATCTAATAAATTTTTTCTTTCACATTATAATTTGATGTATTTTAACCCATTAGTTCACAGATTTTTCTACCCATCAATCAGTATTTTGTAATGAAAATTCTTTGCCCATTAGATCATGCAATCGTAACATATTCATTTTCCACATTAAATTTCAAAAACAGTTTATAAAATTAACAATAACATGTTCATCATTGGCCCACAATTCAGTTTCAAATTCAGTTTTTCTATACAAAAAATCATGGCTTTCTTTTTTTTGTATTAAAAAGTTTTTATTTTCCATTTATTCATACAAAATAAAATAAATTCCTAACCATTGGTATCGCCTGCCCATTCCCCCCAGGCTGCGTCCACCCTCTCTAATCCTTCCCTACTTCCCTCCTCTTTCTCTCCTCCCCTCCTACTCTCTTCCCCTCCCCTTCTCCTCTAACCATCCTACTTCCTCCCTACTCCTTCCTCCCCTCTCATCCCTCTCACACACATGAACGCAGCATAGGGGAAATGCCCAAGCATTTACCATGACTATATTATCATTATCCACCCACTCACCCACCCACCCAACCTCAACCCTCCCCCCCTCGCTTCCCAGAGCAGAGTACAGGGTTATTAATAAGAAAGTTAACAATAATTAAAAAAAAGAAAAGAAAGAAAAAAGAAAAAAAAGAAAAAAAAGAAAAAAACATCATACTTAACCTTTAACTCCCCTTAAATTAAGTCATATAAACAAATCTCTACAACAGTTACTATAAAATTTACTCATAAAATAGCTGCTTGATCCACCGGAAGCTCCGTTTACCCCAAAAAATCATGGCTTTCTTATCTAGGTTAAATCTTTCTATTCATTGGAAATATGTGAACCAGTGACAAATTCGCCTTCCAAATCTAATTCTTTCAATTTCAAACTCGATTCACCTTGAGTAAGTAAAGCATAGTAGCTCACCATGGGTCTACCAGATTGGCCTTTCTAGAATTGCTTTTCTTTTCAAAAGCTTCTTATGTGTGTCAATTAAAAAGATATCCTAGGATGGAGTCTTGTTTTGTATTTAATCTCAGGATGGCATGCTCAACAAAATTATTCTTAAAATCTGCATTCACCTTGGCTTTATCATGACACAAGTAGGCATGCAATCCAAATCTCAAATCATGCCCTCCAAATCACCCATTCTTCATCCAAATGAAACAGTAAGCATCAAAATATAATTTTAAATCTGGTAAATGATGTAATTTCACAAAGGTTTTCTAAATGGTTTAGGTATAATTTTGTTTCATTTTTAAAAGGTTTTTGTTCATTATGCTTCTTTATGTATATGGTACACTATTCTTCCAGAAGCTTTGTCAGATGAATAAAAACATGATTTCCTGTGATATGAGCGCACATATAAGGAAGATACTAAAAACAATATTTTTTATTAAATGTATTGCACCATCCTTTATCACAGACACAGTAAGGACATATAGTCTTGATACTGAAGACATATTGCCAGGCTGCCCCAATTTATGGTGGTAGAAGTGGAAGAGGAGAAAGAAAAAGAATATAAGATTCATCTTAATAATCATCATAATAAATATAAATAGTGTGATTATATGCTATAACAGTGTTTCTCATACCTGGCAAGTTTAAAATGCATGGATTTCAGTTCCCAGAATTTCCCAGCCAGCATGGGAAAATCTAGGAATTTAAATCCACACATTTTATACTTGACAGGTTTGAGCAACACTGTGATACCATCTGTTTTTAAAAAGTAAGTTTTGTATAATACAATAATTGTGCTTCTTTATTTTATTTTTTTCATTCTCACAAATCCCCGGAAAAACTTCAGATTGGCTCTTCTTGCAAAAATTGTAAAACATATCTATCTATTCTGCATCTTGACATTTGTTGACTTCACTCAATGTGTTGCATATAAAAACTCTGATTTTGGGTTGTGTGCAAATATTTCAAGGTAATTAATATTTTGATTGCTGTCCAAGTTTTAAGATGTTATTAAAATTTTTGTTAGTGCTGTTGTATAAAAATATTATTCACATCTCAGGTCAACTGTTGACTTTGAAATGTTCAATCTTATTGTTATAATGAATGTTCAATATATGAAAAACAGCTTGATAGAAATATCACCAAAGAAATGCTGCTGCATTAATCAAAATGAAATCTAATAACAAATGTAATTATACTTACATTTATGAAGACAAGCTTATTTTAAAAATATAAGTCTCCAGAACTGGTAAATTAACATATCAGAATATCTGTATTCAAAATCTCATTCCTAAAATATTAAAATATTTCAGAATTCATTAGCTACTAGCTATGTATTAAAACCTTGATGCTAACAGGATAGAAGACTCTAATTTATTTTAAATAATAGTAAACAGGGTAGACGTATTCCGCAGCATTGGATTACATGAATAAATGCATTTCCTAATTTTGTGATTCAAATTAATCAGACTAAGTACATATTAGCAAATGATTGCAATATACAATAGTATTAGGCAATAATTTATTCAAGGAATTTTAAGCTGTTAACACTGATATTGCTACATGCTCATCCTTCTTCCACTTCTGGTTAAGCAATTGTTGAAATGCTGCAAAATGCTGAAAAGGCAGTTTCATTTGAAGATGAGAACAGAAAAAAAAAATAAACATATTGATTTCATCCAGAAGTGGCTGCCAGTGACAGAGTAGTCATTTTTCACATTTATGTAATCTTCTTCTACAATGGCTATTCTGGATAAAAGAAGTTTCATGCAAGTTTAAGGACTTTGTTTAGTTTTTTATTTGTGAACAAAGAACAAAAGGATGACCAGAAGATTTTAGAAAGTTATAAACAGATTAAAGGGCCAGATAATATTTCCTGTGGGTTGTTTAAATTTTACATATACGTAGATGATAGATAGATGATAGATAATGATGAAAAAGATGATAGATAGATAGATAGATAGATAGATAGATAGATAGATAGATAGATAGATAGATAGATGGATGGATGGATGGATGGATGGACGGACGGACGGACGGACGGACGGACGGACGGACGGACGGACGGACGGACGGACGGACGGACGGACAGACAGACAGACAGACAGACAGACAGACAGACAGACAGACAGATAGATAGATAGATAGATAGATAGATAGATAGATAGATACAGTGGTGGGATTCAGCCAGTTTGCATCACTTTGGCAGAACCGGTAGCTAATTTTTTGTTGCCAGGGTCCAGAATGGACTTCCGGAAGCGGCATCCACCCAGAGAACTGGTTGTTCACATATTTGAATCCCACCACTGGATATAGATAGAGTGAGTAAATGATTGAGTGAATGAGTGAATGAGTTTGAAACTAACTATAAGAAATAGTCTTGTGGGAAAGTGTTGTTGATTAGTTTAAAAAGGCACAGGATAAGAGTGGGTTTTGAAGTTTGGTTAAAGGGAACCAGAGAGAACTAAAAATTACATTTAAAGCAGAGCTCCCCAACTTTCCAGGTTGGCAGCCCAGAGGGAAAGGAGGAACAGGGAAATGTACATGCACTTGTGCACATGCACATGCATGTGCACATGCGCAAAATGGTCATGTGCACTGTGGTAGCACTGGTGGTGGTGCTGGCACCTGTGTGCATGCACAAATGGGCCACTAGTGCCCATGTGATGCTGGCAACAGTGCTAGTGCCCCTGTGCATGGCAAATAAGGCCACTAGCACCCGTGCCCATGCACATATGCAAACAGGATGCTTGTGCCCGCATGACATTGGCGATAATGCTAGCACCCCCATGCATATGCAAACAGGGCTGTTAGCACCCATGCAGCAGCACTAGTGCGAATGGGGAGGGTGCATGTACATGTGTGCGTACTCGCCAGCCATTCCCACAGCCCAGTGGCCAATAGGCCACAGACTGGTACCAGTAGGCCACAGTCCACAGGTTGGGGACCCCTGATTTAAAGTGACCCATTAATACAATGGAATAATATTATTTGATTGTAGAAAAATTCAGGCATATATGGGAACAGATTTTATTGAGAATAATGTGGATGTTATGTTGACTACAACACCATTTAATTTGTCCTTTTGGCTTCGCAAAATTGGCAATCAGAGAAGGCAGAACCCTCTATCTAATGGTAGAAATATTATGATTGGTTATAATGGCCCCACATCACAGTCGTCTCTTATCATTGCCTTTTAAAGACTAAATTCTGGATACCTCTGAAAAGTCTCATAACTAATAACATAATCCTCTGTTATATTCAGAAATGGTGTTATACAGCAAGAACTCCATTTTATAGTTTCTAGTAGCCTGCATTTTAGACTTAGTGCATGAATGTACTTACCCTTTGACTTATACTGTGTTTTTTTGTTTTTGTTTTGTTTAAAAAAGACCATGGTGATAGGGAAAGAATCTACAATTGTGGGGGGGGGGAAAAGTCTGGAAATATTTCCCCTTAGGGAAGAATATGTATATTTCTATGTAAGTATATATGTGTATGCATGCTGATCTCTGATCTCACTTCCACCATTCCCATTTTATTTCTACAAATAGGAGACAAAACAATCCTTCTTTAAAAGACTAAAAGCAAAGGACTTTTTGAAACAAGGTTGAAGAACACATGAAACTATGCTGTAAGACACATGTGACTTTGTAGTTTGTCTACTTTTGCTTAAGGAAATTTAGCCAGGGTGACCAAAATTTCCTTCTCTAGCTTTCTCAAGACAGTACTGTACATCATGGTTTGTATTGAAGAAATAGCACATAGATGTGCATGGGTACAGGTGTGTACAAATTGGTTTCTGCACAATACACAATCTCCATTTGCCAACTGATTGGAGTCCTAAAGCAAAGCATTCCTACTATACTGTAACAATACTGCATCATAGTTATTACAAAGCAATGTCCAATTAAGTATCTGGACGCTGTTCTTTATTTCCCATCAGAAATTCCAAAATACAGAAGTTTATCTCAAATTATGAACATTACCATATTTTGAGAACGTATTGAGTTCTCTACTCTACTCTGCTTTACATTTACTTCTTAAAATAAAAAACTCTCTAACCCCAAGTAGCTTGAACACTGACAATCATTGATTATTTACTGTTGCTTGTGCATTAGAAATAACTCTTTGAAGGAAAAAAAAATCACATCCAAACGTATTGTGAGAGATTCTCTAAAGAGGAATTTTCCGTATGTAATTTATCAGAGGGATTTTTTTCTCTTATTACAGATTTAAATCTGACACAAGCCATCAGACAAATTGCACTGATACTGTACTTGTTTCTGCTGCTTTTAAGAGCCAGGTTAGATCACATTTTGTTTTTACACAGAGGTTTCACCACTGGGGATATACTGTACAAAGTGCAATTGAGCATTTCAAACTCAAAACCAACAGAAATTGTCTCTAAAATCCAGCAGGCTTGCATTGCCAATGTATAGTATTAATCTCATAGGGAACTGATAATATACTTCTTTCACTTGGAAAAAATAAAATAATTTAATTGGAAGAAGATTGTACATCATAGATCCCTTCGACTCTGTTCAAATTATGTGTTTTCTTTTGATCTACTTGCAAGCACTCAAAAAGCAGAACTTTAATGCTGTAGTTATTAACTAAGAAATGGAAAAAAGAAATGTTCAGAACAGAAGGAGTCAACAAAATTTAGTCTCTGGAACTTAACACAGAAATGGCAGAGGAATTAGCAGAATAAGCAACGACTGTGCCTGCCAGTTTGAGGATTTCTGCCCACAAAGCAGGCACCATGCATTTGACTTTCAACCAGACAGCTGTCCCAGGGATGAAACACAGAATTCACAGAGGTTCCTCTCAGAAGAGATTATAGAGCATGAACACTTCAAATAGTTTGCCAAGCTTCTTCAAAAAACAATGCTGGTAATGTCTGATACAATATTTACAGTAGTATCTTACAGAATTAATATGTCCCAGGCAGTGTCTATTAGGATGACACTTGTACAATAAGTACAATAAGCAAAATAGATGAAATAGATCAGAGAACATATTCAGATGATGGCTCTGTTTATCTTCAGTTTATTATAAAAAGCCCACAGAAATTATATATTAACTTAATGTTTACATGTTGTTTGGCCATGTATTTTTAGACTTAGCTCCTAATAATGTTTTGCACAGTACTGACTAAAAACTACGCTGTGCCAGGTATGGATGAGTAATCCAGCATGGTTTGGTTCACATTGCACAGTACAATAGAGTAGAGGATACCAAAATGGAGTTGGATAATTTGTAGTTCAGTATAGCATATACACCTAGCTACCATCCTAACATTTATGTGCAGTTATAATAAGATTTCTTTGCTTTAGCACAGCACATTATGTGAACAAAACAAAAACTATGGGGTTTAGCATATTGTGTGAACTGAGCCAAGATAAACATAGTCTCAAAAAGTCATAGAGGGACTAGATTTGCTTTGAATTAATACTATGATGCTTATTAATGAACCTCATTTTGTCTCCTGCATTTCTAATATTGTCTTTGCATGTTTAATATTAGACATGAAAAAATTATCATATTTATAATGAAATGAAATTTTTCCTCACAAAATGTTCTTTTTAGTTTCCTTTAAAAGGTACTAGGAAATAATAACTGTGCCTGTAGGGAGTTTTCCTTTTTATAGCACAACATTTTAAATCAAAGGGCATTAGATAGAGGTTACTTATTTTTTCATATCTACCCTCCCCCACCCTTTTGCATGTATTTAAAGCTTGGTATTCATTACATTACAAAGATCAAAGAAGAAATGTTCTAGACTAAAGACTTAAAGACTTTATGCTCATAAAATTATAAAAATTGCACCTGATTATCTCTAAGATTTGGAGTACTCTTTTAAATAGTCCTTCAAGCAACACTTTGTTAAATTTGCATGAGTTTTTTCCCCACTTATATATTTATCACTGTTTATTTGCTACAGAACTAAGATTGGTATAAATAAGTGTTGATCCATTCAGTATGACAAAATTGACCAACTGACTTGCCATCTGTGCCTAGGTCATGGGCTTAGAAAGAGTGACTGGCTCCAAATCACCCAACTGACTGTCATATCTTAGGCAGAACTAGAACTCTTTGGTCTCCTGCCTTCAAGCCTGGAGTCTTAACCACTAAATCAAACTGTTAATTATACATAAATAAAATTTCTTTCAGATTAGTATGTATATAAATATAAGAATGAAGGTGTTTACATATGTTACATAGCTAGTCAAAATTTACATTCATGTAGTTTAAGATATCTCACATCCCAAAGTTTTATTTACAAATAAACTTTATCTACTGTAGGACTTTGAACTTTCCAAAAATGATTTTGGCAGAAGTGCTTTGGACTTCATCCAATCATAGCCCCTCATTTTTTTGACCCATATTATTTATTCTTTAATGAATAAGAGCAATTCTGAAGAGGACCCAGCCTTAATCTGTATTTCAGAACTGTATATGTGTAGCTAACATGTAACAAAAATCAATTATAATAGTAGAGCTAACATACAAGCATGCCTTCAGGACTGGTACTATATAGAAATAATCTTTAGGAAAACAGAAGTAGAATTAGTTCTATATCAAAGTTGCTGAGAACAGCAAAATTGCATCTTTTTTCATATGACTTGGGGTGTTTCCACCTACGGAAGAGTAAAGGGTAAAAAGTATATGTGTAACTCAGAGTAGTATGATAGCATCACATATCACTCCATATCGGATGATATCCCAACTCTGCGATGTTCCTAAGTAATATATGATTTCTAAATTTGTTCAATATCATAATGCTAGGTCACTACATCAAAACATGTATATATTTAGTATCAAATGTACAGACAGGGATAGGAAGGGAAGAGTAGAATGGATACATCTGAAATGCCAATGAGACTTTTAAAGGATCTTTTCAGTTACTTACTTCTAAGTTATTTAATTTAGTACAATTTTTATCAGTATCTGGCAATAATTATGCACATACTAAGCACAGAAGCCCAATGCAGCCACATTAGCACAAACTATACTTTGTCACATATCTAGAACAGGAGAGCTGCAAAAAAAATATACAAATCAAATCAGTGTTCGTGAGAAAACGTCTTACTTAGTTGAAATGTAAATCTTCAGAATTTCTACTATGCTTTTCAGTTTCAATTCAAAGATTTAAATCCATCTTTGACAATATGTCTGTTACAGCTAAGAGACATGAAGAATGAGCCATATGGAAATAGGATGAAATTTTAAACTATTTTAGCTACTGATAAAATATGGAGAGAAAATGGGATTTCCTAAGATTTTCTATTTTCTATTTATTCCATGAAACAATCATCTTCAAAGTGCACATCATCATCATCATCAAATTTCAATGTGGTTTATATTCTTAATTTTAACTGAAAGAATGTTGATAACATCTAACCAAAATAATCTCACATTTTTTATATAGGCTTTATTGTTTAAAATTGAATTAAGTAAAGAAGGATTGGTGGATTCATAATACCTAGTATTATGTACACCATTTTTTTTTTAAAAAAAGTTCATAGAAATTTTTAAAAAATAAATTCTAAAATATTTTTATGTCAAAAGTGTATCCAAATAACATCAAAACATCAGTATTTTATTTCAGGAATTTTGGGCATGGAAATTCTCAGTTTAGGCAATATTTGGAATGAAGGCACCTCCTATATATGCACCAACTGGAGGAGCATTTTCATAGACATATATCAGTAAGCAGAATTGTGTGACAGAAATAATACTTGCTTAGATTGGCTCAATAGATTTTGGAAAGAGATCATTGAGAAGGGCACTGTAAGAATTCAAAAGCTATGTTTGAAAGAAAGAAGAAAACAGCATTCCAGTGTCCCCGACCCATCTTTTTAAATTCAGATATATATTCTATAATCTCAGAAGAATTTGTCTGCTGTCAGCTTCAACCCCATTGATCACTCTCTATGATCAGCATATCAGGTTCCACATGTTGTCTGCTGTTGTCCTTCAAAACATGTCTCAACTGCTTTGTAGACTTCAAATGTTTCATGAATGAATGAGCCTTCAGCAAAGCAAACATTGCCTTATCTGTTTAAAGATTATTAGTTGCTCTTTCCTGGACTGAAATCCACAATCCATTTTCAATGGCCAGTAGAATATTTGTGTTAGCTATTTCAGCTATCAGCCATCATTTCCAAGCATCTTTTTAAATATTTTCAGTGTTTACATCTTTATCACTTCATATCTACCACCCAACTTTCTTTTATGAGCTACTTATGAGAATCATGTCTTATGAGAATCTAAATGACACCAACTCTCAGCTGTACAAATTGTTTTGCTGGGTGTCTGCATGATGGATTGTTATGACCCAGCCCAGCTGGATTGAATCATCAGTTCTTTTGGATCTGAAAGCAATGTTTACATAGTATGAGTACTTTATTCCAAGATAGGATATGAAAATAATGTAATAACATAAATCAAGATGGTAATCAAAAGAATATTAATCAAAAACAGCAATTTAAAAAATGCTTAAGTATACAAAATACTATAAGACAAAGAAGGAAAGATTAGTTCACTTTTTCTGCCAATTAAATAACTCAAAAATGTATAGGTAAGTGGAACTTTTCAAAGCCAGAAAATATGCAGCATCTTCCCAATTAAATTTCATCAAAGTTTCATCACATGGAGATTTATGACTAGCTTATATAGAGTTTGAAACATAATTAAGCACACCTACTTTTCAATGGTCTTGTCTCACTAGATTGTCCCACCACAAACATTTTTTACTTATACTGGCAAACGTTGGATGCTTTGTGTTGGATTACCAATAAACATTTCTCAGGCATGTTGAGTTGTATATCTCTGTTTTTATATTTATATTTTTCACTTGGCTTTTTTCTTTGGATTCAGTTTCAATTAGTTCACCCTATCCCATACCAAATGATAAGCAGATATGAATTAAGTTCTTTCACAATAGAAAAATAATAGAAATAGCACATTCTGTGTAATTTCCTTGAATCTGAGATACATATATCTATGTATTCTGCTGACTAATATAAGTCAGTGCTATTGTGTTTTAATATATAACAGAACAGAATAACACAGTTGTAAGGGACCTTGGAAGTCTTCTAGTCCAACCTCCTGCTCAGACAGGAAACCCTGTACCATTTCAGAAAATGGTTGTCCAATCTCTTCTTAAAAACTTCCTGTGCTGGAGCAGTCACAACTTCTGGAGGCAAGTTGTTTCTCCAACTGTTAATTCCCAGTAGATTGTGGAAACTGAATGTAATCCAACATACTTACTTAGATCTGGAGGAATTTTTTGTATTTATTTTTCTTGCAAAAGCTAAATTTATATGGGAAGAAAAAATATGTATCCTATACTTTGGAAATTGAGTGTCATAACTTCAGGGTATATGATCATAATTTTAGCTAATTCACTATGTATTTTGGCACACACAATATTCAATTCAAGATGAATTGTTTGATACATTAAACTGTAATTTTCATGTGCTCATCTTCAGGAACATATAGTCTATAATCAGTCATTAATGTCTTTTTGTTTCCTACAATATCTTTGAGTGCTCATAATTTCCATTCAGGAAGATCAAAAGAAACACCAAGCTATTGATAATGATCCCAATCACTTACAGTGCCTACCTTCCCTCTTTTTCTCTGTGAACCATTCATTTGGTCAGCTTTAGCAAGAAGGCAAGAAAAGCAGTGACTTCTACTTGGTTTTTCTTTCTTAATTCCTAAAAAGGAAAAAAAAAAAAAAAAAGAGAGAGAGAGAGAGAGAGAGAGAGAGAGAGAGAGAGAGAGAGAGAGAGAGAGAGAGAGAGAGAGAGAGAGAGAGAGAGAGAGAATACATTGCATAGAATTCTCTAACTCTATGAAGTTGTTTTGCTATTCATTCCTGGTTAAGGGTTACCAGAAAATATATATACTTCTGTTTATTTGTTCCTAAGATACCATGTCACAATGACCTCACCTCATATAATTAGCTAGATGTATTAGAGTGAAAAGCACTACACCACTTGCATTTAACCATGTGAAAACATACACTTATATTACACACGGCAACATATATTTTCTGCCATGTTCCCATGACATTGCCTTTATAATATTCCCAAACAATGAGTGAGTCAGCCTTAATTCATTCTTGATGGTACAGATATTAAAGTAGTGTTTCCACTTTTGATACATTCACAAGGTCAAGCTCACAGTGCATAGATCTATTAGACTTCGGAATGCATTACCTTGCGGAGAATTCAGAGACATTAGTGACAGAATAGGGATCATCAATGGAGCAGTAAATTTCATGCCAGTATAGCTTCACTGAACCAGTTTTTGCTCTAGTATTGCAATATTGCTGGCTATATTGCTGTCTATATTGCTGGTATTGCTATATTGTGTTTTGAGATTGGTAGGTGACTGCACATACCTACATTTTACTGCTGGTATCTTTCCTCTATGGTATTTTCTATCTTTACATAGTTGGAAATTGCTACTGAATCCCTGCTGTGTTTATTTCATTCTCCAATATGCTGCAAAGCTGGATGCTTATGAAAAATGCAGCCATTTCCCTTTTTGCTTAGTGATTCCTTGCCTAGTTCCCAAATGCTATTTAAAAGCTTAATATATTTATTGAAATTCATTCAAATGTAATTTTCTCAGTCACATCTCAGCTGTAACTCCTGAATCTCATTTTCAACTTATTACTGCAGATATAATTTTCAGAGGAGGAGGAGGAAAAGGTGGAAGTTTCTCTCTCTTGGTAGATAAATAACTCTTCCAATACCATTTAATTCCCTAGAAGGTTTTGGCTATCCTGCCTTTCCAACAACTGGTATGCTTATCTCTACAATGATATGAGTGTGGAAAATTGCTTTGAAACTCAAAATAAAAAAGGCTTTTAGTCTTGATACTTTTCCTCTATCAACTCTTTGCAAAAAGATAAATTCTTACATACTTGGCTCTGCTGAAAAGCATTGGTTTTACTGCCTCTAGAAATAAAATTGAGCAAAATTATGCATAAGGATAAAAATATCATTGTCTGGCACCCTGAATTTCTCTTCATCTCACCACAGAGGAAGCTGCAAGCTGAAGACAGATTCTAGAAAGGCATGGAGTTTAAATCATTTGTAGAATTAGTATGTATACATGTATAGTTTCCAGTTTCAAATTCAAAGCTTAGATATATTTATATTAAACAGTGTACCCAGTGGTAGGATTCAAATACGTGAACAACCGGTTCTCTGTGTGGATGTCGCTTCCGGAAGTCCATTCTGGGCCTGGGCAATAAAAAATTAGCTACCGGTTCTGCCAAAGTGGTGCAAACCAGCTGAATCCCACCACTGAGTGTATTCAAATATTACACAAGAGAAGCAAGGAAGCCAATTATTCTTATCAACCCCTAATATTAATAACAACAAACCAGAAAATCCTTAAGGGATACCAGTTATCTACAGCTGTTCAGTTTTTTTCTGGATGAGGGTACACTAGAAATTGGCTAAGACAGATCAATAAGAGAATGTGATCAAAACAGTAATGACATGTTGTAAGTAAAATTAATTAAAACCAAATCAATAAATGGACATATTTAATATGGGAATGTCCATGAATTTAATAATTTGGCCACAGTTTTAGCTTTTTGATCTATGTTCCACATGTATCCAGAAAACTTTGTTGTGTATCTCTGGATTATATTAACTACATGGCATAGATTGACATTCATGTTCTCATGAGATACTAAATACAATTAGTCACATGAGAACATACATGTGTCTCTTTCAAAACAGAACTATGTGAAGGAAATTATCAAAAGAGAGAAAAGGTTTAACCTTCTATTCATATCCAGAGGTGGCTTTCAGCTAGACTCTTCATTTCCCATGTGTATAGATCAAAAATAAGGGGGAAGCTGAATTATACAAAATTTCAAGGCTGATTCAAGACTTGTTGCAGCCTGAAGTAGAACAGAAAATGGTACTACACATGAACCCTCCAAATCAGTAATGTTATTTTGATGCTTGAATCAGAACACTGTAGTCCAGTTACTTTTAAACTGTTGATCCACTTACCCCTAGATGGTGTTGCATAATATCCCTGCGGGGAAGGTTCCCAAGTACTAGTCCCAAACTGATCTTTGACACACAAACAAAAAAAATCACAAATTATTACATTAGCCCAGGATAATCCTAGATTAGTTCCAGTTTAATAACTAGTGATCTAGAAGGATGTTCACCATTGTGAAAAATATAATAAATATAAATCAATTGCTGATAATTTTCTACTTTTTCACAACACCAAAAGCAGCTGTCTGGTTCTATTTCTTCCTGCACAATGTACCATATTAGAAGAAAAATAATCTATGTCGAAAAGCCATACTTGCCACAATCATTTGGGCATATCAAAGTTTTTTCTAGCTAGTTGTTAATAGCAGCTATAGGTTTAAATTCTGTTTGAATCAGCAAGTGGCTTGCTTGACCAAAGATTTCCTGTAAGAAATACAGTATCCATGAATATATATATTTGGAAACATTTATTATTGCAACAGGAATGTTTATTTATTTGGAAGGAGCCTATTAACTTGAAACATATGTGTGGGATAACTTTGTTAAGTTTTAAAATTTGCTTTTTCTAGATGACAACTATGTCGGTTAACTGCGTCAGACTCAATGCTAGTTAAAAATGTATATTAGCATCATTTATACCTCATGCTTCAATAATGGAACAGATGCAAACATGAAACAAAGCAAAACAAAAAAACAGACCACACTGCATGTCTAGAGTAGAAGGAAAATTAGACCAAATACATGAAGGGAACTTAACCAAAACAGAACAGTGGACCAATTCCAATCTATATGTTCAATTAAATAAAATAAAATTAAATTAAAATAAAGTAAATACCACACAAACATAAAATATACACAATTTCTTTTTTGGAACTATTTGACCGTTTGGGAATTAGGCTATGATTTACAATCAGAATAATGTACATCTTTCTTTTTTAATTATATAGGAGGATGAATTATCCAGGCTTGAATTTTTTTCTTAAAAAATGCTAGGCTTCCAGAAAGTTGACAACTCTTTATTATAAGAATTGAAACACTGCAACAAGATCTTAGATCATTAATTATTGAAATTTCCATTTGGATAAAGTTTCAATTGATTCAATTTTGTATCATAACATTAAATGGTTGTGGTGAAACCCATGGAAAATGGCATCCCTTAGCTTTAAGTAATTATACACTTGTGATAGAAATACTGTACGTTGACACAAATGGTGTCAGTTGCTTATATGTAGGAAAACATGCTTGCCATGGGAGTACAAAAATAAAATTTATTTGTTAAATTATGCATAAATATAAGATACAAATGTATTTTTAAAATACAGTTAAAGGTAATCACACTTGCATTGTGTACATATGAAAATACAGTATTTAAGATTCAACATACACAGACACATTTATGATAAATGTAACTAATTGGCAATGCCAGTTCTTTTCATTATGGGTTCCCATCTCTTCATTTTCCAAAAATATGGAAAATTAAGATGCTATGAAATAAGACACTCTAGTTCTGCCGGACATCATGTAGCAGCTTGTTAATTTCTGCCACCAGTTCACTAGCATCCATGAGTTCGTGTTTACCATCACTGAGGTGGTTCAGCACATTGTCAAACTCATCTTCTTCATAGTTCTCTGGAATTTCCTCCATGGCAGGTAGCCATTTTGAAGAGGGCTGGGCACCTGAATGAATTCCCAAAGTAAGCCCAGTGCTGTTTGCAGGGTTTTGAAAATGAGTACTGGCTGCCCATGCTGCCACCCCTTGTGGATAGCTTACAGCCTTGGCTGGCAAATGTCCTTTCCTGCGCTCTAGTGAGCTTGGAGGCTCTATTTCATTACATTCTGTGTAAGCATCCAGTGAAGGAGGCAAGAGACGTTGGAAGACACTGTTCATTTCAGAGAGCAGAGAAGAGGTACACATGTCAGCTGCTTCTTCTACATTCTGATTGTCTTTGCCAAAAGTTGAAAAGCTCTTTTTCTTTTCAGTTGATTCAACCTCCTGATGGTCCTCCTCCTCCTCTGGTGGCTGGCTTTGCTGAGGCTGAAATTCTTCTCCAGGTATAAACATATTGCTTCTGTAATCAGAAGATGGGGAAGGCAGGGGTGGCATCCAGCACTGGTCTGAATGCCCCAGGACTCTGCATTCCTCTGTGCACAATCTCATGGCTGAAAGCAAAATGAAATTAGATGTTAAAAATTTCAGTCACAATTCAAGGTGTAACTCTCGACTTTTTAAAACCTACGTTTAAAAGTAGTTTGAACAAACATACATTTTCTGCTCAAAAAAAACCTTATTCAATAAATCAGTGCTTAAGTCTTTTACACTGAATCTTAGAATAGTAGTGCCTAATTTTGCCAAAAGTTTGGTTTTTGGCCTTTGAATGGCATTCTGAGGTTATACTCCAAAGAAGTATGTGAAGATAAGAACAAAAGCTAAATTTCATTTAATTTTCCTTTAAAATGAATCAAAGTATAAATCCAGCACAATCATGGGTTTAATTATTTATTTGATTATATTTGGAATTTTAAAGTAGAAAAATATTGGTTCAAATGTTTGTGTTACTTTGGTACTATAGTTATATGAAATGTTATTAATTGGCTTATTTATATCTTATTTCAAATATTTTTCTCATAACTTTTGATGAAAATACCTTTTTGCTGCCCAGAAAAGAAGACTAAAACAGTCTAATTACAAAGACTGCCCTAGTTTTGAACATACTTAAAACCAGAGTTCTTGATCAACTTCATAAATCAAAGTTGTGAAAGGATTTTTTCTTAATAAGAGGGCAGTGTAGCATCAACTCCTGCCATTTTCATAAACATGTTGTGTTCCATTTTGATATATATATATATTAATCCAGTTAGACAAAAAGCTGCCATTTAGATGCTAGATCTATAGAATATAGAACTCCATATATCAGATATTACTCACACCACAGTAAAAAATGACAATAAAGGTTATCTTACCTAATTTCACATATGTACTTAAATTTTTTATAACTGCTCTAGTTTTGGTTAGTGATTAGAATGCAGTATTACAAGCTAATTCTGCCAACTGCCAGTGGTTTGATCCTGACCAGCTCAAGGTTGACTCAGGCTTCCATCCTCCTGAGGTCAGTAAAATGAAGACCCAGATTATTGGAGGCAATATGCTGACTCTGTAAACCACTTAGAAGCACTATGAAGTGGTATATCGTGGGGGCTCCGTCACTGGAGATTTTTAAGAAGAGGCTAGACAGTCACTTGTCTGAGATGGTATGGGTTCTCCTGCTTGAACAGGGCTGGACTAGAAGACCTCTAAGGTCCCTTCCAGCTCTATTCTATTCTATTCTATTCTATTCTATTCTATTCTATTCTAAACATATATACTGTAAGTGCTATTGATATTGCTATTATTTGTGTTATAGACTTTTATAGAAAATGTTTGAATGGCTATGTTTTAAAATTTACTGATAAGCTTCAAAGCACCTTTGTCTGATAAGTATATATTGTACTCTTTCTTCCAGGTGCTCAAAGTGCAAGGTAGCAGTCCCTTCTCCATTTCTTCCTGTGAGAACAAACCTATGATGGAAATTTAGTTGAGAGAAGTTTAGCCGAAAGTCATGGCTAAGGATGTATTTGACACTGCATTTACCATCATAATTCAAGATTTTGACTATTACAGTACACTACACTTGCTCTTATACATATAAATAATTTGGGATTATAACCAAATATTTGTATTTGGCAACTATATAAAACATCAGCAGCCTGAAATGATAAAAAAGTGGATAGTCTTTGAACAAGTTACTTCCTGATATTAATTTAGTTAAGTTTTCTGTTTATGAAGATGGAGATAAAACCAAATTTTTGCAACATTTTTTCCACTGTAATTAAACAGATTTGTTTTATTAACTCCAGTGCATGATTCTTGTTAGACCTATCATAATGCACCATATGGATCAGTGATTTGAATGATTTGAAAAGGGGTTGGATAGATTTATGGAACATATGTCCATCATGTTGTATCAGTCTTAAAGACTTATCATTACCTCTGTACTGGAAACAGTATTCCCCATGCAGTTGCAGGGCATCAATAGTAGGAAAGCTGCAAGTGTCTACCTCTTGCTTGTGAGCACCTGGCTTGTGAATCTAGCTATATGAGAAACAGATGCTGTACCAAGGTGGACCTTGGTATGAACCAGCAAGCCAATAATGATGATCTTATGCCCTCACATTTGGAAAACTCTCATTTAGTATAAATACAAATAGCTACACTAACAATAGGCTTCACCACTAGCTTTAAATATGGACAATATCTGCCAGATGAAACAAAAATATAGCAATCAGAAATTGTTCCCTTATTAGCATCAATATCTTAGCTGGATAATATTATAACATATTATTTTACACCAGAGAGCCTGATATTCTAGCAAAATATTTAGTGTTCTTAAAATATAGAGAAAAAAATATCATGCTATACCACTATATACACTCCAAAACTCCAACTTCCCCCAAAAAAGCCAATTATTTTGGCCACACCCAGTAAAAGAACATCCTGAAGTGGGCCAAGTCATAGAAGGATGCCAGAAAGTCAAGCATGGACATGGATTTCTTACTTGTAATTTAACAGTAGCATGATAAAACAGTATTGTAGTCCAAGCATTGTAGTAAACAAATACTGTATCTATTTGCCATTAACATCTGATATCTTCTTACAATTTTGTGGATTCAATTTATTTAAAATTTAGGGAAAATTTAAAGACACCGTTCATGGGATAGAAATTTATTCCAGTGAGTTGCAACTCTCTTGTAAGCTTTCATATGGCAAATATTACTTTTAAGGTTTTGAGCAAGTTTTAGGTGTTGTTCAGTACAAATGGGATACGAAAATAAAAGAGTTTATTTTCACCAGTGCAATTTTTTCTACTGCATGTATCATTGTCTGAAAATACTGGAAATAAGCTATTGAATATAAGCTGCTTAATTTTCACTGATTTTTTACCTGCAGGAATTCTCCCATCTGTAAGGAAAAGGTCACTGAATCCTTCTCCAAGAAGTCTGTCAATAGGAGAATCTCTCCCTAAATCATAATCACTGTCTCCTGCTTCACTGTCACCACGACCACTATCTTTCAGGCTGAACTTATCCATATCTTGAAGGGCATATCTGTGATAAAACAAAAGAGACATGTGGATTGAACTGGGCTTCATTAGCTCATGTGCTAAGCCTATACCCTCTGATAATGCTACTCTGAATTTTGACCAAAGAAAATCCTCACCTGTAGCTTCTGGAATACTTGTTGCCTCGAAAACTTGGCCTTGGTTGATATTGGCCTTGATGAAGCATGGAGAGAAGCTGAGACACCTGTTATGAAACACACAATAGCAAGAAAAAATGAATCCTTACAAAGATAATCTATAAAACTGCCCAATAAAACCAATGTATATTAATCCCCTCCTCCTTTTTTAAACCATAAACTGTCTGTTGAAATAATCTGTCAGAAGAAAGTAACAGAATGCAGTCAACATAAAAGATAGTTATGAACACCTTAATGTATCAGATATACTTTAACCTTGTTGCTTAGTCTCATGATCCAAAGCTTCTAAAAACCTTAACTCTGAACCTCGAGCTAGTTAAATTCAAGTGTTTAGCTGTAAATAGTTTAAATTCCATTGAAGTCAGTGAAAAAATATCTATATTTAACTGCTCTGAGCTATGGCTAAAGGCCTTAAAGACATTCATTAAAAATTTGCATGCACAGTTGATACAAGCTGTTAGGACAGATGTAGCTAAAACTTCATTAGTGTTACTAATATATTTCTTCATTCTTTTGTCTTTAAATATGTAAATATATTATAAGTATACTGAAATACTGACGCATAGAAGAACATGTGATTTTTACATCCTGGAAAGATTTCTAAGGACTAATTCTAAAATATATTTAATTAACTGGAGTAATATTACTGGTAGCCTATTAAAATTTAGTTAATATTGTTATCAATATTAACTAAATTTTAATCAGTTTAATTAATATTGCACCGATCACTACAAATAATGGTAATAGATATAGATTGCAAAACTCTGGATCACCACTAGGTACAACAAAATGATATGCCTTGCTCCCATCTAGTGGTCATCTGGAATTTGGATAACAAGGGTAACAAGATCTAGCTACCCTTTGTACTGAAACTAAAATCATACTCACCGTTGGAATTTCATACATTTTGTTATATTTTTATGCAAGTAGTTTAATAAGAAATAGTGATATCATCCATACATCATTGTATATACACACAGAGAGACACACAGACACACACACACCTATATATAGATATTGGGAAACTGCAACATATTTTCCCAGTGAATTTTTGAATATGTATAAATATATATTGTAAATATAGATGTTTACAATGATCGTAAATAACGGAAATGATACATTGCAAATTAAGTATTGTACTAAATAGACATAGGATTCATTTATGTGAATGATTTTTAATTAATACAATCTGTATGCTCTTACCTCAACAGCAGGAGTAGCATGAGTGAGTTCAAGAGAGAAATTCTCTGGTACATGATTTGATGAGATGGTCACCAGACTATTTAAAGATTGATGACTGTGATGGCTTTGTCTACTGCTCATTTGCCCTCTTTCTAGTGTTGGAGATGATGAAGGTGAAGCTTTGTGGTGGGATCTAATTGGTAAAGTACCATTAATGGTAGGCACTAATGTAATGTCTCCTTTGTGAATCTGTCTTGATGGCCTTTTGGGATGATGCTGGTATGTGGATTCTGCAACACGACAATTATAGGACCGGGTGTCTTTCTTCTCACGATTACACATTGTAGCAAAGGCGACCATAACCACCAACAAAACTGCACATATTGCTCCTAAGGATATTATTGTGATCATGGAAATGTCTAGAGGAGCTTGGCTTGGATATGTTGCTTCTGTAGATGAAAGCTGATATATATTTTTAACAACACTGCATTTCAGAAGTGCTTTGGTACTCAGTTGAGGACTTCCTTTGTCCCTAACAACCACTGTAAGTTCCCATTCTGTTGATGTAACAGATTCAATGCTAGCATTAAGATAAATGTCACATGTCTGTGGATCCATCACAAAGAGGCCTTCTTCACTACTAGTTGCTAATGAGCAGCTTAACTCTGCATTAACTCCCGAGTCTCTATCTATGGCCCTTATCCTAGTGATGCAATGGTTACTGTCAGCTTCCTTAGGGATTGAAATTTCTGCTGTATTATTGTGCAGTGCAGGCCCCACAATCAAAGGAGCATTATCATTTTCATCAATAATAGTTAGTACCACTGTTGTATTGCTAGCCAACTGTGGACTCCCTCCATCTCTAGCTTGAACCATAAAGACAATCTGGTTTACTTCCTCATGATCAAAAGTCCTAAGTGCATAGATGGCTCCAGTAGAAAGATCAGTGGTCACATATGTATTTATGGAAATTCCCAAAATGAAGCTCTCCAAGATAGTGTAGGTCACCTGCCCATTATCTCCCAGATCTGGATCAGTTGCTGTAACAGAGGTGATATAAGCACCTGGAGAATTATTTTCCAAAATTACAGTTTCATATCTGTTTGTCTGAAATTGGGGTGGGTTGTCATTTTCATCAATGATCTGGACACTAAAATGTTTCACTGTGGAAAGACTTGGAGTTCCTTTGTCTTCTGCTATGACTGTCAGGCTGTATTCAGATCGCTTTTCTCTATCCAGAGTAGTATTTGTTAAGATGAAATAGTTATTCTCATATGTCTTCTGAAGTTTGAAATGCCCATGTCCATGAAGCTTGCAAACCACTTCTCCATTCAGCCCAGAATCTTTGTCTTGCACCCTAACCAGGGCCACAAAAGTCTCTGTGGAAGCTTTTTCAGAAATATAAGCAATTTCTTCTTTTCCTGGAGACATCAGGTTTAAATTGATTTCAGGCTTGTTGTCATTCACATCAACAACCTTAATAATGATTTTGCAGTGAGCCGGAATTGAATTTGGACCCAAATCTTGTGCCTGAGCATCAATTTCATAGGATTTGGTGGTCTCATAATCCACTGGTTTGAGAAGAGTTAGTTGACCCCTTTCAGAGTCCATTTTAAAAGTCTCTATAATTTTGGAGGACACATGACTACTAAAGGAGTAGACAACTTTGCCATTGGCACCCTCATCTGGATCAGTGGCATTGAGGTCAATAAGTAATGTGCCAACATGTGAATTTTCTAAAAGTTGAATAATGTATGTCTGCTGTTCAAAAACTGGACTATTGTCATTAGAATCTGAAATGCTGATTTTTAGGAGAGATGATCCAGTTCTCTGAGGTACACCATTATCCGAGGCAGTTAGCTGAAGTTCATAGCTTGATTTCAGCTCCCGGTCCAGCTCCCGCACCACAATCAACTCTGCATATTTGGCTCCATCTGTCCTTGTTCTAACTTCAATGGTAAAGAAATCATTGGCAGAAAGAGAGTATGTATAGAGGGAATTTTCCCCAACATCTGGATCAAAAGCACTATCCAAAGGAATCCTCATACCTACGGCTGCACTCTCCGAGATTTCAAGAGGAATAAGAGCTCTGGAGAACTGAGGCGAATTGTCATTAATATCCAATACTTCAACCTCGACATGGAAAAGCTGCAGATGTTCAGTCGGCAGAGTGATCACGTCAAACTCTATAGAACAGTTTAAGTTTTTCTGGCAGAGTTGCTCCCGGTCAATTTTAGCTCCAATGCTGATTTCTCCGTTGTCCTCCCGAACCAGCAGCAACGGAGAATTCCCCCTCTGCATGGCTCTGAATCGCACCGAAGAGGGATTAGGCAACCTATACAAAACGTCGGCGACATCTTCAGAAAGCCTGGCAATGACCGAGCCAACCCTCTGCTCCTCATAAATCCTGTATTTCAGATTTTTGCCCGCTGCGCCTTCCCAGCAGGACATGACGGCGGCCAGTGCAAAGAGAAGCATAAAGTGCATTTTTCGACCCAAACGCGGCATCGGCACAGGTTCCCGGGTTCTTTCTGCCAACAAGTTACAAAGCAATTCGCTCAACTTAATCTCGATCCCTCAAACCCAACGTACATTTGCTTCTTGGAAAATTGGGAGGGGGAAAAAAAAAACAACCCGCGCTTGCAAACCTTCCTTCTGAAACGAACGCCACGTCCCAGTTGCTCAGGAAAAGTTGCCTACGGCGAGACCGAGGTGGCGGAGCTCCCAATATACATCCCGTAGGCAAGCCAGCCCGGATTCCTCCGCTTCTTCTCCTCCAAGAGGTTTGCACATCCAGGCTTCTTCCTTCCGCTGCAGCTATTATTCACCGAGTGTCGAGGGAAGGGAGCCGAGGCGGCGCGGCGGCGCGGTTTCTTCCCGAAAAGACCCTCTTACGTTCGCCCTCTTCAGCTTCTGGCGACTAAGTAGCCCAGATTGCTGACTCCCGTCTAAAAATCGGTGGAACTTCACTTCAACTCAGACAAAGCTTTTGCCCGGCTGGATGTGTTGAATTGCTTCCAGCCAATCAGCTTGCTTCCAAATCAAAGGACAGTGAAGTCACACATGCTCATAGACCAAAAAGGAGGGAGGCGGGAGGTGGGAGGTGGGAGCGGCTTCCACCCTCCTCTTCCCCCCCACCCCACTACCACAAAAGGAAACAAATTGCTGAAGAATGTCTTCAAATCAACTTCATATTCTCCAGTTTTTGTGAAGATTTCGGTTGGGATGGGCTTCTTTCTTTGTCATTTTAACGAGAACTTCCATTAATACCCTGGCATATGCATACCACTTCAGGTTTTGGTTAAAAGGCAAACCAAACCTTCTGAGTAAGTTTGCTTAATCTAGAATTTGTCCTGCCTCCCTCTTAATCCTTTGGCTGCTTTCAAGAAATTGCTCCTTTTGATTTTTACTTAAAATCTTTTTACCCTCAAGAAAATTTGATTTTTAATCTTGCACTTCCTTTCATTTTGCAATCAAGAAAAATCCATCCACAGTTTTCTCTTTTCCCTCATTCATAAAATGACTGTATAGCATTTGACACAGTGGGACTCTTGAGCGATTTGAGCTTGGTTGCTTCCTTGCAAATGTTCCATAGCTGGTAATAAAATGTCTGCAAGAAAACATCTAGGCTCAGAAAGCACCAAGAGCCCAGCATTTCAACCCTTAGCTTCACACATTCTCTTCTATTTGACATTGCTTTGTAGGTATGTTATCTTCCACAAAAGTCTTTTCTTTCTTCTTACTATAATACAGACCTTGCAACTACAGAAGGTTTCCCTTCCTCTTTGTTTTAAAAGCAGCCTTTGTCTTTGACATGATGAGGCATGCTAAACCATTTTGCCCATATGTGAAATCAGTTTAAAATATCTTTGGGATAGGATATTAGAAAAACAGGCCAGCATTTTCCAAAGGACAATTTATTTTATTTTGTTTTATTATTTTACTTATTTATGTATTTGCTAGTTATTTGCTTCTTTTTCTTCAGGAACTCAATATGGTGTTCATAGCACTCCCTCTGCTCATTTTTTTCCCTACAACACAATGCTCTGAGATATTGTCCTGAGTTACTAGCTCAAAATCTCCAGCACAGGTAGACCTGAACATGGGTCTCCTTAATTCTAGTCAAGCAGCTTAACCACTGCACCACACTATATCTCCACAAGTTCTCCTTTGTTTCCATGGAACCAAATTTAATTTCTTGTAGTCCTTTGTCATTTTTGGCAGCTTTGCTCCAATACATGGACTATTGCTATCATAATGCCTAGTCCGGAGAAAATTGATTAATAATAGATTAATTGAAATAATTTCAAACTTGGTTACAAACTTTAATTTCCAGTACTGTCTATAGCAATGACATCTGAATTTAAAGTTCTGTTCCTCCACCCATGCCAAACTCTGCTTTCATTGTGAGACATGGCAAGGGTCAGCCAAGTGCTGATTATTTGCTATGAGTTTGGGCTAGAGTCCATAAGGGTAATCCCATCTTGAAACTGAGAAAACTTTTGGTGAGTGAAGTTGCATTTGGGGACCACTCAGATCAGTCTACTGAATTGAGTAGAGCATATGCATTCAGTGTGGAAAATTCCATGTTCAGTTCCTGGTATCTCCAGATAGTATTGGAAAAACTACAATCTGAAACAACGGAGAATTTCTATTAAACAGCAGTAGATGAAACCTCAGTATTGGAATAATAATCCATATCAGAATCAGCTTCTTCTGTTCTAGACTGAATAGATAGCTTATATCTTATGTATCCTCTTTTGTATAATTATGTCCATAGTTATAGTCAGTGCTTTTTTAAAAAAACAAAACAAAACAAAAAAGGTGCCGGAACTCACACACGTCATACAACCCGCCTTGCCTACCCTACAAGGTTCCATCCAAAAAAGATGCCGGAACTCCGTTCTGGGCGTTCTATGAGGAAAAAAAGCCCTGGTTATAGTTCATATGTAGAAATGAGCAGTTAAGAAAATTTTGGCAATGTCTCTTAAATGAATTACAGGAGTTTAGGAATGACTTGGCTCATGCAGAAATGAATCAGTGGGAGAAGCCTAGGTTCCAGACCCAAGAGCTTTTATATCAGTTTAAAATTATTGTTTATGCTAAATAATGATTACCAATCAAAAATTAAAATCTTAATTGGATTCCAGTTTGTTTAACCATATTATTGTTTGAACTCTGAACTATAAATCAATTGGCGTTTCCATGGTGAATGTGAATCAACATTTAAAAAACTCTTTTCTTCAACTCTTACAAATATTTCCACCTGAAAATTTTGGCAGAAAATGACCTAGGGCAGATGCCTCTCTGTGGAGATACTATGTCTGGAGACACCTGGTCTGTACCAGAAAATAAATATATTTGTATCAGATTATTATCTTTTATTCTTCCAACTTTTAATAATTAAAGCTGAATGTCTTTAATTTGCAGTATGCTAATTATATCTCATATTTTGCCTTGTGAAGCTATTTGAAGTGTTTTGAAGCTGAAATTAATACTATATCTTTTAAAAATAGAATACTAAAACAAAAGTTTCCCAAAACAGAAATATTTTATTGGGCATTAGCCCAAAATCTACAATGTACATGTGGAAAACCACACTTGAAATAATTGTTGAAGTCATTTATAAGTAGGAATTGAGATCCATATCTTCACACACTATTGTGGCTTAACTATTTAGAATGAAGCAGATAGGATACATCATGGAATGTATGTGATATAATGGGAAAGCAATATTTCCATGTCCACTAAATCAAACTGATTCTGGACTGAATCATTAATTGTCATCTGTTAGTTATGAGCTTATGAATTGAAATTATTGTGAATTCAGGTGTAGGCTACAGACTTATGGACTCAAGTTGTTCTACTTTAATTACCTTTGTAATATATAAGGATGAGCTATTTTAGCCTGGCAAGTATGGACATCATTTGAGTGGAATATAGCTGACTTTTCCAATTGTATTCCACTCAGCTGCAGTCGTTCCATCTTTCTGGATCCAGAATGTTTTATTTCAGATCAATTTGACTATCAGACTATATCAGCCTGAGCATATTTAGAACTCTAATGCTCACAGAGATAACCAATCACTAAATGTTTTCTTCTGGCCAAGAACTATCTATCCTTTAGTGTTCACATATCAGTCAGTAGCCGAGGCTGTGTCTTGTCCCCAGCATTTGTCTCTCTCCAAAGTATATCTCTTTCCCCTCTTCACAAACATAAAAGAAAAAATTGCAATTGTGCTCACCATAGTAGCAATCTTTGATTGTCTTCTATTTTCTAATGTTGATGTTGTCCTAGTAATTCTACATTTTAGATTAATTATGTAATATTTCTAGCACACCTCCAGGAATTCGGAGTTGGGACAACAAAACAATCTCCATCAATCAAAGCAGAGATTGTTTTTTAAAACCCAAGATAATTATGTATTGTCATTTTGAATGACATTCACTATTTTGAAATAGCATCTGCCATTCATAAATGTAGTGCCACTGGTACAGAGATTTTTTGAACTGTCTTGCAATTGTAAATATAATATTGCTTGAGCAACAGATGTGGGGGTGATAATCAAGCCTACCTTCTGACGTTTACATGTGGGTTTTGGCAGTATCTGCTTTTTTTCTTACTAGGGCTATCAGATCAGACCTGCAAAAATATGGGCAACATCTAGATGGCTGCGAAAAATTACAGTATTCTGTAATTACAGTATTCTGTGCTGCCATTTAGGGATCATCAATATTTTTGCAGACCTGGTTTAAAAGTCATGCCACGTATCTCCATCTGATGTAACACTGTTTTTTCACACAGATCTTATATATATATATATATATATATATATATATATATATATATATATATATATATTAAAATGAACACCAAGGTATTGATTAAAACTATAAGAGTTTAATTTAAAAACGCCAAGCTTTCGCCATCATCTGCCGGCATCATCAGGGCTGGACCGTCAGGGTGTGAGAGAGTCATTTTATAGGCAGGCCGGAGTCTGCACTCGGCTCCTCGATCTCGTCACCGGACCCAATTGGTTGAATTGTGCTCCGGTGGTTCGTTTCTTTCTGTCCTTCCTAGCTGCGTGTGTATCTTCATCTACCTTCTTTTCTTTGGATTCTGAGGCAGGTGATGTAAACCCCTTGTCTCTTTAATTGCCTCTATCCCTCAATCCATTCCCCCTTTCGGGTTAAGACCACATATTGCTGCTCGAAGCACGAAGCTGAAAACACCAGCCTGAAGATGACGAATGGGACTTCGTCGAAACGTTGCCAAGACACTTCCAATTTTACGCGGGAGAAAACCCGAACAACCAAAGACCTACATACAAACACCCGCGAAAACCTCAGAAAACAAATATCGAACCTCTACGGGGAGGAAATCCACCATCTGACCAGGACCTATGAAAAACTTGAAGTCCAAAGAGCTTCTATTTTATGCGACCTCACATTCCTACGCAACTGCCGAGATCAAAATCTAATCCCCACATGTTTCCAACTGAAATTCCACTCCAACTCTGCAGCCACCAAACGGATCCTGAAAAGAACAGAATTGGCCCTAATCAGAAATGAACTTCACACAAAAAGATTCCTCCTAGACCGAATTAACAAAGATCTCCTCACACTCCACCTCAAACTCAGCAACAAGATCCACCCCGCACTTTGGGACAAATCCAAACAACTCGCCGTCTGGAGAGCCGAAACACAGACCACCCTCAAGACAGATACACACACCAACAAACTCCGAAGACTACAAGAATGCCAGAAACAAACCCCTCCTCCCTCACAGCCACACATGAAACAAACAGTGCATAACATCTCAGATAGGATCCTCACCAAAGCCAAAACCAATGTCCTTTCCAAAGGATTCAACTTTGCAGTCACTCCCAAACACATCCCCACTGAAACCATTATATGTGGAGTTGAAACCAGCCTGACCAAAATCAACCCCGACGACGCTAACAGAATCAGACTCGAAATCACCAACATCCTCTGCACCAGCAAGCCACCCAAAAGCAACTTACCCAAAGAGGAACAGACAGCACTACGTAACCTGAAAGAAGACACCAGCATAATAATCCTACCAGCAGACAAGGGCAACGCCACGGTGGTTATGAACACATCTGACTACCAAACCAAATTAACCAACCTACTCCAAGACTCCACATACAAACCCCTAAATACAGATCCCACCACCTACCTGGAAAAAACCACCAGATCCAAAATAAAAGCCTCCCCCATTAGCGAAGAGATCCAGCAAAGAATCATTCCCAGAGAGAAATCATCCAGATGCCCAAACTCTATGGTCTCCCCAAGATACACAAAGAAGGAACCCCACTCAGACCTATAGTCAGCTCCATAGGCTCACCTCTACAAAACCTAGCCAAATTTCTCGCCAAACAACTACAGCCCTATGCAGAATCCATCACCTCACACGTAAAAAACTCATTCCAGTTTATAGAGATCATAAAGAAACAAAACTTACAGCCCAGTGACCTACTCGTGAGCTTCGATGTCATATCCCTCTTCACCCAAGTGCCTATCAAAGAAGCCTTGACAGCTATCCAAAACAAATATAACCCCCCCAAACACATCTTAGATCTGACCAACCACTGCCTATCCAACACATACTTCATCTATAATGGACAAAAATACAAACAAACAGAAGGAGCACCCATGGGATCACCCCTCTCACCTGTCATTGCAAACCTCTACATGGAACACTTTGAAACCCAAGCTCTAGAAAAATCGGATCACAAACCCAAACTCTGGCTCAGATACGTAGACGACACCTTCATAATCTGGCCACATGGGAAAGAAAAACTGGACAACTTCCTCACACACCTCAACAGCCTACACCCCAAAATACAGTTCACCATGGAAACAGAAGCTAACAACCAACTTCCCTTCCTGGATGTCTTAGTCTACAAGAAATCCAATGGCTCCCTAGGACACACCATCTACCAGAAGAAAACACACACAAACCGCTATCTGCACGCTCTCTCACACCACCACCCAGCACAGATCAACTCTGTAGCCAAGACACTCATCTCCAGAACAAAACGCTTAGCTGACGAACAACACCTAAAAACCGAACTACACACTCTCACCAATGTACTAACATCCAATGGATTCCAAAGAAATAAGATTACAAACCTAATCCAAAAAGAAACCCCCACTAAAATCCAAGACGAAGAACAAGAAAACGGCAAAGCCCTCCTCCCATACATAAAAGGCACCACAGACAAAATCAGTAAGATCCTCCATAAACATAACATCAAAACAGCATTCTGCACAAACAGAAAAATATCCACCATCCTTAGAAACCCCAAAGATAAAATTGAATTAGAAAATCAAGGAGTATACGAAATCCCATGCACCACTTGTCCCACCACATACATCGGACAAACCAACAGAAGAATAAGTGCACGCATTGAAGAACATAAGAACTCAGTCAAAAAAGAGGAACCAACATCTTCCCTGGTCCAACACCTTAAAGCCACAGGACATGAAATTGACTTTAAAAATACCAGAACCATTGCCAAAAGTGAACATTTTAATAACAGAATAATCAGAGAAGCCATCGAGATAGAAAAACGCCCACACAGCATGAACAAGCGAGATGATACCTCCCGCCTACCAGCCATTTGGAAACCCGCCCTTATTGACAAACGACTCCCTAACACAAAAAATGATACCAGACCCACACTCACAAAACCACACAGGAGTCACCACCACACATCCACGCAAAAAACAAACCCAAAGCCACACCGATGATGAGGCACGACCACAAACCAGAAGCCAGACCACAGCTGCATCATTAGCCACTTTAAACCCCTCCAATCCATACATGAAGCAAACTGACACCCTCCATGAAGAGGAGGCACGACCACGAACGCGAAGCCAAAAAATAGCAAGGCAGCCCAAAATCTTAAACCCCTCTGCAACTCAGACTAACCTGAGCACAACCAAACAGAACACTCCCCCAGCCAATCAGAGCACAGCCAACCCCCCCAGCCAATCAGAGCACAGCCACGCCCCTAACCAATCAGAACACACCTCCACCCAATCAGAACACAGCCAAGCTCCCACCCAATCAGTTCATACCCCCACTGGCAGTTAAAAGGAAGAAACAGCTAAGACCACACATTGCTGCTTGAAGCACGAAGCTGAAAACATCAGCCTGAAGATGACGAATGGGACTTCGTCGAAACGTTGCCAAGACACTTCCAATTTTACGCGGGAGAAAACCCGAACAACCAAAGACCTACATACAAACACCCGCGAAAACCTCAGAAAATATATATATATGGTTTTGGACAAAGAGGTGTATGTAAACAAAGCTTTAGAACTACTCCAAGACAGTGCTGCCTATAGAGTAGTTAATAGAGATCCCTCCACTACGCTAAAGAACCATACCAACAAGCTCCTTGATGCCCTGAAACGCAATGGGAGAATGGGGGAGGACATATCGAGGAAGATACGCCCTGGCGATGCAGCTCTTGCCAGATTCTATGGCTTGCCAAAGGTGCATAAACCCGACGTCCCCCTGCGCCCCATTGTCGCGTTCAGAGGCACACCCACGTATGAACTAGCCAAGTGGCTGAGCACACGCATCAGCCACCTGACAGACAATAGCAACACTACTGTGAGGTCGGCAGAGGAATTCCTTGGTAGAATTAGGGCCCTGAGGGTGGAAGAGGATGAAGTCATGGTCTCCTTTGATGTAGTCTCCCTATTCACTTCCATCCCGCAGGAACTTGCTATTGCGGTCTTGAGGCAACGACTGAATCAGGGAGACCAAGGACTGCATCAAGACTCCCTTCGGACGGAAGATCTCATAAAACTAATGGGAGTCTGTCTTAATACTTATTTCACCTTTCAGGGCACGATATATGAACAGATCAAGGGAACTCCTATGGGGTCACCGATCTCCAGCGTGATTGCAGAGGTGGTGCTCCAACGTTTGGAACACATAGCGTTGGCCCAATACTAACCAAAATTTTGGGCCCGCTATGTGGACGATACGTTTGTGATCATCAAGGAGCGGCACAAGACTGACTTTATGGGCATCCTGAATTCGGTATACCCAGACATCTGTTTCACCATGGAGGAGGAACATCAGGGCAGTTTAGCGTTTTTAGATGTGTTAGTACAGCGCCAGGTGGACGGATGTCTAACCACCAGGGTATACCGAAAACCTACATGTACAGACAGGATTTTGCATTTTGAGAGCAATCACCCCATGGCCCATAAAGTCAGCTGTGTCAGGACCCTATTCAAGCGAGTGGAGTTGCACTGCAGCACTGCCAGAACTAAAAGAGAGGAGAGAAACTATCTCTTTCAGGTGTGCAAACATAATGGGTACCCGGCCAAGTTCATTAATCGGTTTAACAAACCATTTGGACCCCGGAGTAACCCCACACCTCAAGGACTTACACCCCAAACAACCACACGTGTTACTCTCCCCTACATTCACAATGTCTCAGAGGCCACAGCAAGGATTTTGGCACCGCACAAGATACAGGTGGCCCATAGACCAAACCAAACACTGCGGGCAGCTATAATGCGCCCTAAGGACCCACTCCCCGACACTGAAAGATCGGCAGCCATTTATAGGATCAATTGCATGGACTGCCGATCCAACTATGTTGGGGAGACAGCCAGACGGATTAAAACCAGGGTCCACGAGCATAGGTTAGCAGTGAAAAGGGGAGATCAGCACTCCCAGGTATGGGCACACATGGCGGAATTAGACCATAAATTCGATTTCAATGAGGTTAGCGTGTTGGCCAGTGACAATACCAAGGGAGGCCGCCTGCTCAAAGAGGCATGGCTCTCAGATGACAATTCTATCAATCGGCATGTGGACCTGTGCCCGGCGTATATGGCTTTAAGGTTGTGGAGCACAAATAACCAACGATACCACCCCCGACGTCCCAATAATAACCTCAATGACATTAAGGAGGAGGAACCAACCCCCCAGCTGATCCGAGACAGCCCGAATGAGGGAACACAATCGGAGAATGCTCCTATTGCGTCAATAATACCATCACAACCCCGAAGGGCTAAAGAGGCTGTGGGAATTAAAATCCAAAATCCGGATACCATAGATATCCGAGACGTTGTGACTAGTATAAAAGGAGATACGGTGGTTGGAGGAAGAGGGGAGAGACCTTCGGATACGATAATCCACCTGCATATGGAAGAAAATGTGCTAGCCGACTCGAAAGGAAAGGAGAGATCCCCCCGCCAGACTGGGATGGCCGGTCTAGGAGGGAGAGAATTGCAGAGTACGATCGGAGGGGGACTTTTGAATAATACTGGGGAAGGAGAAAAAACGCAGGAGATCGAGCTACCACATTCCTCACTTGCGCACCCCAGAATATCCCGGAGAACTTGTATGGCTATTGATGGCATAAGAGAGAGGGGGCAGACCGAGGAGAGACACTGTAAGGATCAAACAGAACGTGATCCCATGATTATTCCGCTCCCCGGACCAGTTACCCGTAGCAGGGGACGCGCGAGGCAGCTGAGCGCAGTGACAAATGGGGAACCGCTGCCCCCTCCCACTCACGATCAAACGGGCTATCCTTCGGTTCCGAAACATCGACGAGCCACACTCACAGAGGGGTCTGTGGGACTGGGTGAACGGCGTCTGACCCTGAGGGAGGAGCGAGGATATGAGGCTGCTGCTGCTCCCCCCGGACTGTCCGATCATGGTGCGGTGCATGTGAGACGACCGAAGGTAGGGGTGGTTGGGGAGTTGTCGTCCCCCCCCTCCACCGTGATTGAACGGCTCCTCCCCCAGCCCCGTATCACCAGCGGATTACAGCCACCTCGAAAGGACCCACGAGCCCACCTAGATGACAGCCATATGAGTAGTGAAAACATCAAAACTAAAGGAAAAACTTGTCATAAGAGGGATAATGGGACGAAGGAGGATCGTAAAATAAACATGGAATGTATATTGCCACCTGACCCCGGGGGGGAAGGATTAAAACATAGAGACCATCGTAGTTGCAGAGGCATCTGCCCATCCACCCTAAGACTGAGAGAAAGAAGGATGGAGGAGGATGAACATGCAATTGAAAGGAATAGAAAGGAACAGACCAGCCATGCGCAGTCATCGCAATTGGGCCCGATGACGAGATCGAGAAGTCGTGCGCAGGCTTTGTTACATCTATAAAAGTGACCCTCTCACTCCCTGGCCCACTAGCCCTGAGGATGCCGGCAGGTGACGGCGAAAGCTAGGCGCTTTTTTAATAAAAATTTTATAATTTTATTACCCTGGTGATCATTTTACTTTTTGCTATGAATATTCCCAGGGTTCACGTTTTTAAATTTCTTAAACGCGAATATATATATATATATATATATATATATATATATATATATATATATATATATATATATATGCTGGAAAATTGGCATAAAAATACGACTCCTGGGCATGTCTATGGTACAAATAAAATACGAACACCAGGAGAGTATAAATATAAAAATATACTTTACTAAAAGCTGCCAAGCTTTCGTTTGGAAACTCCAAACATTATCAGGGCTAAGGAGCCAGTAAACAATGATGACTTAAATGGGTTTTGCCGGCATCTGCAGCCGGCTCATGGACCGCGTCACCGGTCCCGGCCGGTTAATTAGTGTTCCAGATGTTTCCTTATTACTCTCCTTACGCTTCCTTCTATGGTTCTTCCGGATCGTTCCTTCCACTATCTCATTACTGGCATTCATCTCCTCCACCACCCCTTTATCCTTATCCGACATCCAGTTTACAGTGGAGGAAGAAAAACAAGGTCACCTATCCTTCCTGGACGTGTCAATATACCGCCAGTTGGATGGGACATTACTTACAGGAGTGTTTCGTAAACCCACCCACACGGACAGAATACTCCACTATAGGAGCAACCACCCCATATCTCATAAAGCTAGCTGCATTAAAGCATTGTTTAAGCGCGTGGACTCCCACTGCAGCACTGAGGAGTTTAAGAAGAAACTCCCAATCAGACATTACGGTCCAAAGTCGTTCGCCCCAAGGACCCACTCCCTGCCATGGATAGATCAGCAGTAATCTATAAAATCAATTGCAAGAACTGCAATGGCAATTATGTGGGTGAAACAGCTAAGCATTTAAGATCTCACTTGCATGAACATCAGTTAGCTATAAGAAGGGGTGAGCAGCATTCTCAATTGTGGATGCATATGGCACAACATGGCCACCAGTTTGACTTTGTGAATGTTCGCGTTATGTCTGAATATGCCACTAAGGGAGGCCGGCTATTGAAAGAGGCATGGTATTCCAACAAAGATGCGGTGAATCGTCACATTGACTTACATGAAGCGCAACAAGCATTGAGGAAATGGGATTTTAAACACCATGCCAATCATTATAAGCGGTCTGAACAATGCTTGTATAGCTGTAAATGTGACGAGACACCTGGACTCCATCCTGAACAGATAGATGGAACTTTGGCTAACCCTCGACACTCCAGGGGCACCCCCGTTTCGCCCGATCAACACCAATACCGCTCTAATGAACGTCTGAGGAGGCCACCACTGTCAAACAACGTAATCATCCACCGATGGAAGACCTCCCCCTTCCCCAATATCACCACGATAGACCCCCACCCCCAGAACTTAACAACAACTGTGGAGAGTGTGGAAGATCCAGCATGAGGAGTCTGCAGCCTGACGCTGTGGGTAGGGGGGAGAAGAAGAACGAAAGCACGGCTCGATTGCCTAGGCATACGGTGAAAGGGAGAGACACGGTGTTCGGCCTGGACCCTCTGCAGACAAGGAATACCCCACCAACAATACAGCCCCCCCCCCGGGACGAACACTTTGAAGTCCCCCCAAAGACGAGCACAGGAGAGGAGAGTGAGAACGCGGGTCCGCCTGAATACTGTTCCTTTCAGCAATGGGGAAGAACATCGATAGGGAGGAGGGGGGATGATGAATTGAGAGACGGAGTAAGCACCCGATCACGCAGCAAACAAATGGAACGGTGGAGAACTGTCGACACGAAGATTGCCAGGACGGAGGAGGAGGGCATAGACCCCCAAATATGCAACACCCATATGAAAGTTACTTATGACAGTGGAGGAGTGAGAAGAAAGGGTGTGGAGCAGGGATTGAGAAAAGCGTGTGTGGGGGGGAGCGTCTGTGAGCTCAGGGAAGCTTGTAACACTGATAGAGGAGAAACAGATGACCCCAGGGTGGAAAATGAAAACAAAAAGGGGAGGAGGGTCAGTACTATGGAAGGAAATAAGGATAAAGGGGTGGTGGAGGAGATGAATGCCAGTAATGAGATAGTGGAAGGAACGATCCGGAAGAACCATAGAAGGAAGCGTAAGGAGAGTAATAAAGAAACATCTGGAACACTAATTAACCGGCCGGGACCGGTGACGCGGTCCATGAGCCGGCTGCAGATGCCGGCAAAACCCATTTAAGTCATCATTGTTTACTGGCTCCTTAGCCCTGATGATGTTTGGAGTTTCCAAACGAAAGCTTGGCAGCTTTTAGTAAAGTATATTTTTATATTTATACTCTCCTGGTGTTCGTATTTTATTTGTACCATATATATATGGTACAAATGGTACACACACACACACAAACACATTTTTTAGATTGCTAACAAAGAATAAGGGAGGATGGAATAGCTATTTCGAGCTTCTTAGCTCTCTTCAGCCAGACATATCCTTCTGAGATTTGAACCTGGGCTGCTTACATGTTAGGCAGCTGTGTTAGCAGCCCAGGTTCGAATCTCAGAAGGGTATGTTTGGCTGAAGAGAGCTAAGAAGCTCGAAATAGCTATTCCATCTTCCCTTATTCTTTGTTAGAATCCCAAAAATGTATATATACAAATGATGTTGCAGTTGGCGACTGCTGCCTGTGGATGGCTCTAGATTGAGCTGATACAGGCAAAAGAAAAAGAAAGAAAGATTTCTTTCTCCCATATTTGGGCCGACAGGGTGCATCAAAAAACACTCAAGCTCTCTCTCTCTATATATATATATGTGTGTGTGTGTGTGTGTGTGTGTGTGTGTAGGTCTTTGGTTATTCGGGTTTTCTCCCGCGTCAAATTGGAAGTGTCTTGGCGACGTTTCGACGAAGTCTCATTCGTCATCTTCAGGCTGGTGTTTTCGGCTTCGTGCTCCTAGAAGCACGAAGCCGAAACACCAGCCTGAAGATGACGAATGAGACTTCGTCGAAATGTCTCCAAGACACTTCCAATTTGATGTGGGAAAAAACCCGAATAACCAAAGACCTACATATACATACATACATACATACATACATACATACATACATACATACGGTCACACTCATCATCTTCAGGCTAGGGTCTTCGGTTTCGTGCTTGTGCAAGCAAAGTGTGATCGGAGCTGCCGTCTCTCTATATATTGTGGGGGTGTGTGGAGTGCTGGCGTAGTTGCTGTAGGTGGATTGGTTGGCTGTGTGGGAGTTATTGTTTGTGGATTGTTTGGCTGTTTCATAACATCCTGAGTAGTTGAGGTGCTGGCTGTTTGCCCATTAGTCTTTTGTGTTGTAACAACCTGGGTAATAGGTTGTGTGATGACATCCTGAGATCTAGTGTAGTGATATCCTGAGTTCTGTGTTGCACCATCCTGAGTGGTTGGCTGTGTTGTAACATCCTGAGCTTTGGCGATGTAGCTTCCTGAGTTCTGTAATGTGATGTGATGTCCAGGGCTGAAGGCTGTGAAGTAGCATACCGGGCTTTGGTTTGGCTCCGAGTTTGTGGTCTAGCTCTGTATTCATGGAGTGTGTCCATTTGCTTTGTGTGGGGGTCAGAGGGAGGTGCAGCAGCTGGTGATGTCGTCGTGGTTTGGCTTCTGGATGGTGGTTGCATTTCATCTGAGGGATGGATTTGGGCTTGGGTTTGGGTCTGGTGAGGGTGAATGGTGGTGGCGTACTGTGTTGTTCTGGGTCCAGTGTCAGTTTTCATGGCTAGGACTCATTTGTTGATTAGGGCTAGTTTCCAGATGTCTAGTAGATGGGAGGTATTGTCACATTTATTCATGTTGTGGGGGTGTTTTTCTATTTCGATAGCTTCCATAATTATTCTCTTGTGGTGTTCAGTTTTGGAGATTAGTTTGGTTCCTTCAAAATCAATTTCATGTCCTGTAGCTTTAAGGTGCTAGAAGAGGGAGGAAGTTTTTTCTTCTTTTCTGACTGCGTTCTTGTGTTCTGCGATGCGTGCATTTATTCTCCTATGAGTTTGTCCAATGTATGTGGCTGGGCAGATTTTGCATTGTATTTCATAGACTCCTTGGTTTTCTAGCTGGATTGTGTCTTTGGGGTTTCTTAAGATGTTGGCTATTGTTTGGTCGGTGCCGAAGGCTGTCTTGATATTGTGTTTGTGGAGAATTTTGCTGATTTTATCTGTGGTGCCTTTGATGTAGGGGAGGAGGGCGATGTCGTTGTACTGTTCTATGTGTCAGTCCTTGAGGGGTGTTTCCCTTTGGATTAGATTGGTAATAGTATTTCTTTGGAATCTGTTGAAGATTAATAAGTTTGTGAGAATGTGTAATTCAGTTTTCAGGTGGTCTTTATCGGCTAGGCATTTGGTTCTGGAGATGAGGGTCTTGGCTACAGAGTTGATTTGTGCAGGGTGGTGGTGGGATTGTGCATTTAAGTAGCGGTTGGTGTGTGTTTTTTTCCAGTAGATGGTGTGTCCTAGGGAGCCATTGGGTTTTTTGTAGATTAGGACGTCCAGATAAGTGAGTTGGTTGTTAGTTTCTATTTCCATCGTGAATTGTATTTTGGGGTGTAGGCTGTTGAGATGTGTGAGGAAATTTCTTTTCTTTCCCATGTGGCCAAATTACAAAAGTGTCATCTACATATCTAAGCCAGAGTTTCTGAACACAAACCCAAACTAGATAACATCTAGATCTCAGAATGTCATCACACAACCCATTACCCAGGTCATTACAACACAAAAGACTAATGGGCACACAGCCAGCACCTCAACTACTCAGGATGTTACGAAACAGCCAAACAATCCACAAACAATAACTCCTACACAGCCAACCAATCCACCTACAGCAACTAAGCCAGCACTCCACACACCCCCACCAATATATATAGAGAGATGGCAGCTCCGATCACTCTTTGCTCGCACAAGCACGAAGCTGAAGACTCCAGCCTGAAGATGACGAGTGTGACCACGTCAAAATGTTGCCAAGATACTCTCAATCTTACACGGGAAAAAACCCAAATACACCAAGACCTGCATATATATATTTCAAACAACATATGCATGAATGTTTATACTTACATGCACCTGCCAAGAACACATATTGTAAATTATGTATAGTGGTTAAAATGCCAGACAACAGTTACAGAGACCCAAGTTCAAATAGGCCTTCAGCCCAAAATCACTTTGCTTGAATTTGTCCCCGTGGATGTCTACTGATCTGACTTCAGACAGTACTGCTGAAGAGGACCAGGTGGTGAAAGTGGGTTATGCATATAGCCTTGAGTGTGTGAAGAAAAAAGGGATACAAATCTGTTTTTTTTAAAAGTACAAATATATATGGACACACAATAACACATACAAACTTCACAAAAGGTACAAATTTGTTGTGCTGTGCTGGACATGATATAACCATGCAGTAAATACTTAGGTGATGAACTACTAGATTTCTGCCCTTAATATGTATATGTAATAGGTGGGAATGCTTATTTGAAATATTAGAAATATAATTGATTATTACCAGAGATTGATTCTACATTCAGAATAAAGAAATTTACATACTATTTTCCAAGATTACAAAGTATTGTTTCTATTTCTCTTTTTCTATGTATTTTATTTCAGATATATGCTGCTTCCTTCTCCCCCTTTTGTTCATTTTTTTGTTTTACATGCTAACTTGGATCCTTCCTTCCTTCCCTCTTTCCCTCCTTCCCTCTCTCCCTCCCCCTTCTCCTCCTCCCCCTCTCCCTCCCCCTCTCCCTCCCTCTCTTCTTCCCTCCCTCCCTTCCTTCCTCCTTCCTTCCTTCCTTCCTTCCTTCCTTCCTTCCTTCCTTCCTTCCTTCCTTCCTTCCTTCCTTCCTTCCTTCCTTTCTTTCTTTCTTTCTTTCTTTCTTTCTTTCTAGTCATTCCAAATTTTTGCAAATATGGCCTAGATATAATTGTAAAACATTGGTTCTTTCTCTGCCCCCTCTACCTCCAGGGCTGTTGTTCTCATCAGAATTCAACCAAAGTCACTATGAGCCTTCTTCCAATAAAGAAAGCAGAAGAGTCTCAGTGTGAACTCTCCTTTTTAAGGATTCAAAAGCAGTTTATATGCTACTGTCTCTTCTTTTTTTCAGAAACCAGTGTGGTGTATCAAATTGCATAGAACAGACATGGCTATAATGAATGTATTTAGTAGTGAGTCATGCAGATGAACACTGTGCCTCCCCATGAATAATACTGTTTTACAAGTTTGCAGCCTTTTCAAAGTTCAGAATCCCAAAACCTATAGGCAAACTGAAAAACCTAATCAAGCAACTGGGACTTTAGAAACATATAGCCATCTGGCCTAAATCACTAACAATCCAAGCCAATAATTGTATCAATTCAGGCTTTAGTGCTCCAAAAGAGCAAACCAAGGAATTAGTGTCCTTTCTGAGTTGGGTACAGAAAATTCATAGATAATTCCATTAGCTCAAGAGCACTCATTTGTGTTGCTCTGCTGCATGTTGTCAAAATATGTTTTAAAATATCAAAATAAAATTTCTTGTTTGAAAATCTTGAAAACCAATTTGTTGTTTGCTTTTCTTTCCTTTTTTCATTGGTCATAATGGAGAATATTTTAGGGTTGTTTTAAAAGTCAGGTAATTATACACTTTTCCATTGTTAGAATTGGATTTGTCACCTTTTAAAAGAGTATCAAATGACTAATTCATGGTTGAAAATAATTTCAGAGCTGCATCTTAAAATATTTAAACAATCTCTCTATATTCTCATATTCCTAAGAATAATAATTGTTAATGCATGGAAGCTAAACCACACAGTGTATTTATCTTCTGCATGCAATAATTTTCAAATGCATTTCTGAGGGATACTGTATATGCATAGTAAAAAACAAGGAACATATCTAAAAACAGGACTTTTTTTGTCATAGAACGCCCAGAACGGAGTTCCGTCACCTTTTTTAGATGGAACCTAGTAGGGTAGGCAAAGCGGGTTGTATGACGTGTATGAGTTCCAGGATCTTTTTTTTTTTTTTTTTTTTTTACAAAAAAAGCACTGTCTAAAACCATATCCTACAGCAAGAATTTGGTTCTTGAACTTCTATTTGTTATTCAATTATTATTATTATTATTAATTGTTATGTTTTAAATTATTTTAATTGTATTTTGGACTACCCAGAATCTTTTGAAATGGTATGGCTATAATAAAGCTTATTATCGATCATCGCACAGTCAGCCAGATGTTCAGACTGGATTTGGCATTTTGTCTACCTATCGAGTCAGATGTGGATGTTTGATGGTATTACAGAGATCGTCGCAGGATGGAAGCAGTTCCTAATAAGGCCGCCTTTTGCAATTGACTAATAGCGAATTTGTCAATGCCAATGGTGTTCAAGTGGTGCTCCAGTTGTTTTGGGATTGCACCCAAGGAGCCTATGACTATTGGTACTACCCTTGCTTGCTTTTGCCACAGTCTTTCTATTTCTATTTGTAGGTCTTTGTATTTTGTTATCTTCTCCAGTTCTTTCTCTTCTATTCTGCTGTCTCCAGGCACTGCCACGTCCACTATCCAGACTTTTTTGTCTTTCTTATCGACAATTGTTAAGTCTGGGGTGTTATGTTGCAGGTGCTTGTCTGTTTGAATTCTGAAGTCCCAGAGCAGTTTAATTTTATCATTTTCTATGACTTTCTCTATTTTATGATCCCACCAGTTTTTGCTTACAGGCAAATGATATTTTTTGCAGATCTTCCAATGCACCATTGTTGCTACTTTGTCATTCCGCTGCTTGTAATCAGTTTGTGCAATCTTCTTGCAACAGCTTACCAAGTGGTCCACTGTTTCTTCAGCTTCTTTGCATAGGCGGTACTTACTGTCTGTTGCTGTCTTCTCAATTTTGACTTTGTATGCATTATTATTATTATTATTGTTATATAATAATAATAATAATAATAATAATAATAATAATAATAATAATAATAATAATAATAGACAAAGTTCTTGAAAATGAACAAGTCAAGATCCAGTAGTACTCTTGAATCCAAACAGACAGACATCTGGCCCACAACACACCTCACATCACTATTATTGATATTGCGATACCAGGTGATGCACAAATTGATGAGAAACAGCTAGAAAAAGTAACAAAATATTGTGATTTGCAAATTGAAGTTGAGTGACTATGGAGGAAGAAATCAATGGTTGTACTAATAGTAATAGGAGCCCTTGGAGCAATACCCAAAGGGCTGCCTAGATACATAGACATTTTGAACTTATTAGACCTGAATATCCTGACTTTGCAAAAAACCACTCTACTTGGAACTGCCTACATATTCAGATGCCACCTTAATAGCTCTTAGGTTCTTGGTCAGGAATTGAACTAAGTTTTTACCAGTCCCACTGTGAATCGAAATGAAGATTAAATCTTAAATAATAGTAGCAATAGTAATAACTGAAAATATATCTGCATTATAGATGGTTTGGTTCATAGTATTCCAATGTGGGCAAATATTTGTGGAATATCTAGCTTACTCTGAATTAATATTATAAAAAAAGGTAAAATGGATCCTTTAATTACTGTGCATTATTATGTAGCACAACTGAATAGCAGTTACAAAGTTAACTTAAAATATTAATTTCTTCATTGAAGTTTTAGAGTTTTATTTTTGCATATATTATGTTTACAAGCAGAACATCCTGAAACTTTTCTACATTCCACAACCTTAGAGTTTTTTGGATATCCTCATTACATTTTTATGTAGTACACTGAGGTCATAAAGAAAGGAGACAATTCCATGTACAAACCACATACATTTTTTACAGAAGCATTTATTATGGGATATTGTTAGGCACATATCAAGTAAAATTAAGGTGGTCACTGAATTGCACTGAACTTCTAGTAATTTCATGGCCATATGCCTGTGTTTTCTTGGCAACAATACAGGAAGTGGTTTGCCATCATCTCCTTCCAGGATTTATTTTTATATGAGTGAATGGTTTAGCTTTTGTGAAGGTTAAAATTATTTAATATGAATTAAAACAGCTTCTTTTTTACCTCAGAACTTACTCTCCAGAATTTTTGTTTAAAAAAATGTCCACCATTCTATCGAAGTGAAACAAGCATGATAATTCTCAGAAGCTCTCCTGATATCAGCAGCACTACTTTGCAAGTTACAAATTTCTAGCAAGTTAATTAACTTTTATATTAGTGCACACTTATTCTTTACATATGCATATTTGATCCAAACAAAGCTAGAAAGCAAGAAACCACTAGATAATATTTCCAGTACAACCAGACTCAGCCTATCAGAATAAAGCAATTCAATCAATAATCTCTGTTTTATTTTGAAAAAAATAAATTCATATTTTGCATAGCACCTGATGCATTGCGATATGTCACATCATGTGATATCATGTCATCCCATGCCATAAGAATCAAGATTTATAAGAAACAGATGTAATTATAGCATCTGTATTGTGAGATTAAAGACATAACTTTTCAAAAATAATTTAAATTTTGGAAAATGTTTTCATTATAATGGAGGAGACAATATCTACAGGGCATAAAATGCCTCCTCCTGGACAGGAAAATTATGGCATTCTCAAGGGGCCTTCTCATAAGAATATATAGCATAAAGATACAAAGCAGAATGGAAATTTTACCAACTTTACCAACAAAAGGAAACTCCTCTGACTCCAAACCAGCATTAGGAGGTAATGTGGCCTAATGTTTACAAGTCTTGAAAAATGGGAAATCTAAATTCAAAAGTAAATAGCACATATTGTATAAAGGTCACTGGAAGGGTTCATCCAGTTTTTCTTTCTTAGTTCAGTAATTACATAAGAGAAGCATGATGGGAGAGAAAAAATTAAAATAATTGGTATTACTTGCAGAGACACAAAGGCAGAGGAAAATGAATTAGAATTATTACTTATCAAAAGTAAAATTGTCTGATTGATCTTATCCTTTAAGATTTCACATCACTGGCAGTATAGAATTTCAGATTTACAATTGTATAATAAAATACAGTTCCTTGATTTTAGCCTTTAGAAAGATAATTCTGTCAGTGGGTATGAATATAAATTATAATCTATTAAGAAAAAAAAAGCTGAGGATGGCATTATAAAAGTGCAATTGAGATTTAACCATATAAACAGTTGAGAAACATCTGATTTTAGTGTAGCAATATATTCTTCATCCTCCCCCATCTAATTATACATAGAATTTCCTTTCTATGATAATCAGTGTGGACCTGGATGTTCATTTCTAGATAATGACTTAGTTTGTTTGAATTTTCTTATATGTTTCTACTTTATGTATAGCCTGAATCTCACAGTATTAATAATTATTATTAATTATTATCAAATTTATCAGCTGCCCATCTCATGGTTTAGGCAACTCTGTGCAGCTTACAAAAAGATAAAACCCACAAATATTCAGCAATTATAAAAACAGCAAAATTACAAAAATTAAAACAAACTAAAAAAAAAAAAACCAAGGGTTTGGAGGGAAGAGATGGAGTGCCTTCTCTATTAGTATAACATACCCAAACCACAGCTTCTCCTTCAGGAACCCATGCCCACTGGCATAACCAAATGTTAACGTTTTTCCTGAATGCTAAAAGAGAGAGGGCAGATCTTAGTTCCTGGCAAGATGTTCCAAAGGGTAGGAGCCAAGTCAGAAAAAGTTCTTCTGGATTCCACCAATTGAAGTTCCTTGGCTGATAGTTCCACGTAAGGCCCTTCTGCCAGGACTAGTGGTGGGCCAATACCATTGGTGAAACACAGTTCTGCAGATATCCTAGATTCATTTCATAAAGGGCTTTAAAGATAATAACCTTTAATTTAATATGAATTTCATGCAGAAACAGATCAACAGCCAGTGCAGCTCACATATCAGTGGTGTTACATGAGCTATTCTAGGGGCCTCCAAAATTGTTCATGCTGCTGCATTTTGGACTAGTTGTAGCTTCCAAATATTCTTCAAGGGTAGCCCATGTAGAGCACATTGCAATAATCCAAGTGGGAGATGACCATGGAGTGATTGAGCACAGGACCTCACAATTTAGAAAAGACTATAATTGAAACACTACATGAACGTGTGCAAGGATCCTGCAGCTGGCCCAAAGGGGGACCATAGTTGATGATATCAAAAGTTGTCAAGGTCAAGGACAGCAAGAATGTATGCACAACCTCCATCCCACAATAGCATATTTTATGGTTAATCATAGTCAGCCAGATATTTAAACTGCTTTAGTATTTTTATCCACCTTTTAAGTCATTCCTAAAGACCTGGGATAAGCAGATGCTGTTGTTTGATGATATTAAAGATATCATTACAAGATGTGAACTGTTCCAAATAAAGCTGTGTTTTGCAATTGTCTGATAGTGATTTTGTGGATGATGATGGAGTTCAAGTGGTGCTCAGTTGATTTGGGGTTGCACCCAAGATGTCTATTACCATTGGTAGTCTCTTGTCCATTATTCCAGCTATGTATCTAATGACTGAATTTGCCCAGGTGTTAATTGCCTTGATAGTATTTCTACCCTGAGCTTGGCCTATAAGATCTTCATTCTCATGATGTTTTCTTTATAGCCTTCTTCTTGACTTCATCTGCTTGATGTTGTCAACTTCAGAATGTCCCAGGAATTTGTTGTGATCTTCTTCATCCAGACTCTTGGTGTTATTTCCATAGGACATCTTGATTCCTTATGTTTTCATTACTTTTCCCCTGCTGATGGTGAAGGTGGCACATTTGTCCATTCAAACTCCATGATGTCTAGCATTTTTTACTCTGCTTCGTCTAGGAGTCCAAAAAGTCCAAAATGCTAGAGAATTTCTGAAGTCTGGCACTCAGACAAATCAGGGACATAGGGATAAACAACATCTACATACCATTCAGAAGAGAAAATGAAGAAGCCAAAAAGAAAACAAAAAGACCAAAACCACCTCCTCACTAGCAGTCAACAAATAGATGAGCAGAGATTAACATCAAGAATAACATTAGAAGAAGCAAACAATACTCCAGTCAAGAAACTATTAACTCAGTCAAATGATCTAAGAGTAAACAATAGCCCAATCAGGAAATCATAGGTACAGATCATCTCTACCAACACTGACAGGGCAAATCACTAGTATATAAAATGAGAGCAAAGCCCACTCCCTATTAGCACTGATGAGTTTGATAATGAAATGTCTGCAAGAAAACAACCAAACTCAGAGACCAGCAAGGACCCCACAATGAAAAGTTGTTGGTAAGCAGATAATTGGCCCGTAGTTGCCTGGTGCTTCTTCTTTTATTATCAGGCAAGTTAGCTGCTCTTCAATTTCACCACCTTGTAGTATGTTGTCAAAGTTCTTCAATGAATGGGTGTAAACCAGTCAGATGTTTCAACCAAACACCATGCAGTTCATCTTCTCCTGGTGTTGATCAATTCTTGATTTCCTTTGCCCCTTTCTCCACAATTTCTGCTGCTATTACAAGTTCTTTCATTTCAGCATTTTGTTATCTTCTCCAGTTCTTTCTGTTTTATTCTGCTATCTCAAGGTACTGCCACATCCAATATCAGACATTTTTTGTCTTTCTTATCAACAATTGTTAAGTCTGCCTGCTATGTGGCATGTGATTGTCAGTTTGAATTCTATAGTCCCAGAATACCTTAGCTTCTTCATTTTCTATTACTTTCTCTGTTTTTGGTCCCACTTCTTCTTGCATGCAGGAAAATGGTATTTCTTGCAGATCTTCTAATGCACCATTGTTGCTATTGTCTCATGCTGTTGTTTGCATTCAGTCTGTTTGATACTCTTGTGGCAGATGGTCTTCTGTTTCTTCAGCTTCTTTGCAGTCATGGCACTTGCTGTCTGTTACTTTCTTACTATTACTATTATTATTATATACACAACAATGTAAAATCACAGTGCTAGCTCTTTAGCTGGTGTTGATCTTCATAAGCAGGAATCTAAGATGTTGTCACGTATTAGCATATTATATGTAATTGCATACATATTGTATATAATTAACAGATGGAAAAATTCTCAATATATAGCTTTACTCATAAGATTAGGGTAAGATAAGGTAAAGTAATATAAAATAAGATTAGATTTGGCCAAGCCATTCTTATATAATAAAAATAGAAAATGGCTGAAAACATAATTTGCTTGATTTTCTTCTTTCCTATTATAAACATCAAAGCAGAAGAAAGGTTTGAAGCATTTATTTTGACTAAAGATTTCCTAGGGAAAACATTCTTAATATTCTATTCTGCCATCCACCATTTTTCTCTACTTTCTTGAAGTCATAATAAATATAAAGAGCAGGATTATAACAGCTATAAATGCATTAAATAGCTCAAGGCAGTTTTAGCATGTGTGAATAGTTCAACATAATATTTATGTGGCTATAAGTCAGCTTTGCAAAACTGTCATGAAAATTTACTCACACAAACATAAAATCCTGTCACTTGCCTTTTCTTCTGTTGACTGATAACTGGAAAAGTGGATTGTACAAATGTGGCATATTTTAATATATTATTTGATTTTCAATTTTTCTTTACCAAATAACCAGGCCATTTAAATCTATAGTTTTATAATATGATTTCTTTATTTATTTATTTATTTATTTTAATCAAGTAGTTATATTCCTATGTCTTAGGTTCTTTTGAATGTCTATTGCAACTAATCCATTACATCAGAGATCCTAACCTTTTGGGCACCAGGGACTGGTTCCATGGAGGAAGGTTTTTCTGTGGACTGGAGAGTGCGTGGTTTTATGTGCTGCCTGCATCACACAGATGGGGCTTTGCTTGTTTGTGCGGACCGGTTGCTGGCATGCCGCGGACCAGTACTGGTCCACAGACCAGGGGTTTGGGACCCCTGCATTACATCATCCATTATGGATGATTAATGTTTTATTAATATTCTTCAAGTATCATGAATTTTGAAACAAAATCTCAAAACAACTGTTTTCTAATATTTTATTGTATATATAATTTGTTTGGTCATTGAAAATCACTGTACTAGATGGTCCTTTGATTTGAACAGCAAAATTCTTTTTATGATTTTCTGTTAGATAATTCATAATTACTTTGACTAAATCTGGACAGTACTCATAAATGGCTTCACATCTGCTTAGAGAATTGAATCACATAGAATGCCACCTGGCTCTATCCTGAGTGATATGCTGTACAACTTTTTCATTATTTGAATGAAGGACTATCATTTGCAAATTGTGCAAATGGTGCAAAACCTATTTAGAATGTAATCTAAACAGGACATCAGCAAAGTTGAGAAATTTTAAGAGGAATGCTACCACAGTGGTGAGGGAACTGAAAATCAAGTCCAAACAGGAGTGGTTAAAGGAACTGAATATGTCCACCCTGCAGAAGGGAAAACAGATCTTGCAGAGATACATAGAGATGACCCCGGAGAAGTTAAGTTGAAGCCATTAGCAAAGCATGAGTCAGCCCCTCCAAAAAAGAAAGCAATAAAAACAAAGTTGCCCACCCTTGATTCCCTTTGATATAAAAAAGGAGAAAGGAAAAAAAAACTATCGGGTCTGTTAGCCTAGTCTGCATCACTAAAAATGTAAATAATTAATCTACTATTTCTTTTTTTTAATGAAAGTTTTTTATTTTTTCCATATAAACATTATAAAAAAAGTATACAATACAATTTTAAGATAAAATAAACATTATTACGACCTGCGCACTCCCCCCAGGCCGCGTCCACCCTCTCTTAAAACATTCACTACTTCCCTCCTCTTTCTCACCTCCCATCCTACTCTCTTCCCCTCCCCCTCTCCTCTCACTACCCTACTTCCTCTCTACACTTGCCCACCTCTCATCCCTATCAAACCCATGAACGCAGCATAAGGGGAGTGCCCAGGCCGCACCCCTATAAGCAACCATTATTAATCTACTATTTCTTGTGGTGTCTATTTCCTAATCTGATCAACTTTAAGAGACTGACAAACAGAAATATTCAGATATGAAAAAGATATGGATGTATATATGGAGAGAGAGAGTGAGAGGAAGGAAGAATATGGAAAGGGTATGGAAATGTCCTGTTTTACTGCAGGTGGGAAGAGCAGAATTAAGGGTTGAAACTACAAAAAATAGGATCAGATTAAAACTGAGGAGGAAGCTTCTGATGGTAAGAGTCATGGCCGGTGGAAGAGGCTGTCCCATAACCTGTTGTTGCTGCTGAAGTACTTCAAACGATGATAGGAGGGCCATCTATGTATAAACTGAGGGGGCAGAAGCTGACTAGATAACTTCAGAGAAGATTCCCAACTATGAATAGAGTGAAACATCATCCAAATTCAACTTAAAACTTTATTGTATCAAAAACAAAAATTTATCAGACTCTTACCCCGTTTGCTTGTTCATTATCCCATAAGTAAGTCCAATATAAAAGAATAATGGGGATGATCATATGATGACACATGAAATATCCACACTGAAGGTGACTGCCTTTATGTTTGCTTGTTGGGGGGGGGGGAATGGGAGCTTCTCACTGTATGTTTGTGATGCATTAGAAATAGACTAACAAAAAGCAGGCATGAATGATGCCAAAGTCTTAGTTCTGGAGGTAACTAAGAGACATAACCATGTCTAATGAAACTAACTGAAACTATTTAATAATAGGGCCAGCTCTTTCAGTAGCAATCCTTTCAAAGGCTCAAGACCTCTCTGACTTGCATGAAAAACTTTAAAACATAAAAATAATTTGCTGTAAATGTGTTTGAACAGAATATAAATGAAAGTTCCCTGTTTGATCTCCCTAGTTCAAACAGTAAATATATTTGGTGGTTTTTTTTTATTTTGTTTTGTTTTTTTTTTGTATTCTGGTTCAAAGTGAAATATAATTATTTCAATTCTTCTTTTCTCTGATTGCTTTCAAAAGTGAGATTATGTTTCTAATGTAGTGGTGCCTGATTGAAAACAATTATTTTAATAAAAATGAGCAGAGTATTTTGCTAGTTGCTAGTTCATATTTTAAAATGAATAATGAAGGAAGCCATATCTATTTAAAAAAAGGAACAACCTTCCTCCTATTTCAATGTTGCCTTGTTTCATCAGTCTCAACATTTCAGCTGAAATCATTGTGCATGATTACCATTTCCCAGTTTATTAAATTCTATTAAATATTAGTTTGGTATCTCCCAAATGCGCTTAATTGGGAGTATTCTGTCTCCTTTCTTTGGAAGAATCTCTAATTATCTGATCAAAATGAATGACACTGAATCAGAGAAATATCAAAACAACTTTAAATATTCAGTTGCTAGCTTGGCAAATCCTAACAAGCTTATTACAAAACTTCAGATTTAGCTTAACTATATGCCAAAGCATTGCATTGTTGGAAAGCCATATGCTCAATAATTTCTTCAGAGCATCACAATAAAAGATTTCGCAATTGTTTCCCATGAGCTACATTCACACATCCTATCAAAAGGTCCACTAGATCTAGTGGATTAATGTTTACAGTATTGGTTAACTGTTACCTTGAATTTCTGGGGTTTGTCTTTTATTTATTATTTGTTTGTTTGTCTGTTTGTTTTTATTTGTTTCTGTGACTTATCATTATATAAAACCCAGCAATTAATTTAATTTACAATAGAATGTATTGTGGAACTTCAGAAATTGATTTAGCATCCATTAAGCATGTATACAGTCAACTACTATATAGAATAAGGGTCATCAATAGTCTTTGGTATAAATCTTGCAACAGTTTAATGACCCCATGAGAAGACAGGTCTATAACAACTTGCCATAGGCAACTCTCCACAGCCAATTCACCGTGGCCAACTCGCCAAGAGACAATTCACCATGGCCAACTCACCACAGGGCAACTTACCATGGGACAAAAGTTACACTAATATTGAAGAAATAGTGGAATACAACAATTAAAAAAAAGGATGCCAAAGGAGGGACAAAATGAAATGTGAATGACAAAAATTAAAATATTTTTTAACTATTTTAAATAATTCAATTGAATTGTTGAATTATCCCATAGCAAGTTGTCTTGTGGCAATTTGGCCATGGCAAGTTGTCCCGCAGCGAGTAGGCCAGTGGTGGGATTCAACCACTTCGACAGAACCGGTAGCTAATTTTTTGTTGCCCAGGCCCAGAATGGACTTCCGGAAGCAGCATCCACACAGAGAACCAATTGTTCACATATTTGAATCCCACCACTGGAGTAGGCCATGGTGAGTTGGCCATGGTGAATTGGCTGTGATTAAATAACCATGACAAGTGGCCTCAGTGAGTTGTCCCATTCTGTGAGAAGAGATGGTTCACTAGGTTGGTTGGTATTTAAACATATTCCAGTTATAGCTGCATTTTAGGAAAAAAATATGAAAAAACTGAAATAAATGGTTATGTGATTCCACCCAAGTAAGTGACAACTGGGAGAAGAAGTATGATATGTTGGGAAGTGGAAGGGAAGTTGATTTTTAGTCTTCAGTAACAAATGACATTATAGACCAATATGTAGTCCAAGCAAATGAATAAACCATATATATTGTGACAAGCTCATTCTTAATATAAAATGTCAGTATACTTTTTGTTTCTTAGCCACTTAGGGATAGAAATGTAATCTGTTCTTGATTACAATGTCTGTGGAATCATATGCCAAGAAGAATAAAAATTACTGCAAAGAAACGATGTATTATAAATTCCACATTTAGAAATTAGACCTTGACTTTGTATACACTGGGACATCATAGAATTTCAGAACTTTTAGAATTACAGGATATCTCTTGCCCATTTTCTCTTGCACACAAATGGTTTTCAGTGTACTGCACTACTATTATAGAGGAAAAGTATAAATGATTACGTATAATTATGATTCTGCATAAATTAAAAATAATATATGATATTTTTCATTGACAATATAGTTTACTTTATAATAACTATTTGTATACTATTATTTTTCTAATGTATTCTTAAAGTCCATGTAAATGGAAAGGACTGTTTATAATTTAACCATACCATGAGTCAGGAATGTGGTAGACCAGTCACATACCTAATGTTTCTCAGGTACAAATCTTCTAATAAATTTTTATGATCATTTTAACAACAATTAATGTTTATTTCTTTAAATCAGATACATTTAACATTTATATTTGTCTATGACTAGTTTATCATGTAAAGTATTGTTTGTTAGTAATAAGCATTCCAGTACAGTATGGAAATGAAATAGTTGAGAAACTTCATGAGCCTGTGTTCCCTTGACAAAGTTAAAGTGCATCAAGACTTATTTCATGTGAATGGTTGGATTTAGAGATTGTCTAGTTCTTGAATTATGTAAGTTAGGTATTGACTCAGCCTGGTGAATACATGGATGTGTGGAATGGAGCAATGAATTATTGTTCTAACTATAAGTGTATGTTCAAACTGTGTGTGAGCATCAGTACAAGAATGTGTGTCCCATACAAAGTAAATAGATAATGCTATTTTAAAAAATAAGTAACTGTTATATTATAATAGTTATAAATATAATATAATTATATAATATAATTATAAACAGGTTTGACTACACAGTGCTATCTTGGTACTCAACTGCTTCAAAACTTTTAAAATTTGGTACTCAATGCATTTTGATGAAAAAGCGTTGTCCCAGTACTTGTCATTTGTTTAGTATTCGACATGCTGTGATAGGAAGAGGAGGACAGCTGCGGAGAATGGACAGGAAGTTGGCCATGCTGGGGAGGTTGCTGCAAAAGGAGGGGGATGGCCAGAGAGGGCAAAAAGGAAGTCGGACATTCTGGAAAGGTTGATGACATAGGAAAAGGCACAGACAGAAAGATATTCCTGGATGAAACAAAGGGCCAGGTGGTAAGTCATGTGGTTTGTTTGGGACTCACCCTTTTTAATACTCATTGCATCTCCTGGAACCACTTAACAATATATACCGCTTATATCCTACAGTTATCCTAATAGCAATGTTATTTCCACTGTTAATATTGCATTTCTCCCTTGTCTCCTCTGTTTTATTTTATAGAATGAACTAGAATATAGTATACAAAGAAAAGAATAATCATTGCAGGAATTTCGTTAACAAGTAATAGTTTATTTCATACTATTTCCCCAAAAGTAAGACCTACCCTGAAAATAAGCCCTAGTTTGGTATTTGGAGGTGGGCCTAATATAAGCTCAAAAATAACCCCTAGTTTTGGAGTGAGGAGCATACCTAAAAATCAAGCTAGGGAGGGGGTGGGAGCTTACCATTGCAGCCAGGCCTCCCATGGATCGACACTTGCCTTGCCGGTCCACTTCTGTGGCCAAAGGAGCAGCTTCATTCTGCAGTTCTTGGCTGAAGAATGAAACTGCTCCTTCGGCTACCAAAGAAGTGGTCTGGCGAGGCAAGTGTTGATTCATGGGAGGATTCAATCCATAGCTCCATTCTCGGCTGCATAGGTCTTCTGGAAAGACCTCTCACAGCAGAATGCAGGCCGCAGCTCCTTTCTCAGCTGCAGAATGAAGCTGCTCCTTCAGCCACAGAAGAAGTGGGCTGGCTGGGGATGGCAATGCTGCTGCCACAAGGTGAGTGGAAAAGATACCCACCCACCCCGAAAATAATACCTGGTGCCTCTTTTGGAAGCAAAAAAAAAGACCAGATCTTATTTTCAGGGAAACATGGTAGTAGCTTTACTCATATATGTTCACAAATACACAGACACAAAGTGCAAACATTATATTTCTTAGAAAAATTTTCAGGAAACAGAAACCACAATAGGCATCATATTGGATGGAAATCAAAAAAAAGAAGAAAGTAGGAATGCTTAAAGGATAAATTGTAAGTGAATCTTGTGTGCTTTCTTTAAAGTCAGATGTTTCAATAGCCTGACTATGATAAACCTAGCACCATAAAGTCATTGCAGAAGACAGCAGTCAACTTGGCGATCGTAACTGTTTTTTATTTCCTTTTTCAAATGTAAACAATAGTTCTAGCAGGTGGCAAGTGGCTGAAAGTGAGTCTATCACCATCTCCGGGGTGCCAAGTTATCCCTGAAAGTTTCAGTGGGAGGAATTTGTTGGTGGGATTTGGATTGTAAAGGCACGCGAGCATCTGCTGCCTGCTCAGTCTCATTACCATTCACACAATTAACTCCTGCAGCTCTCAGCCTAGCAGCAAAGGATGGGATTCAATTTTACTGCCTCTTTGACAGTTCTCATTATCATTCATTTGAATGCAGAGCTCTTCTTCAAATCATTAAAGCAAGCAAGCAAGAAATCTACAAACTCTGGAAAAACTTGTAGAAAAACTGCTTCTTTAACTTAAATTAGCTCCAAGCATTTTAAAATAACCTTTATGTTCTGTGCCAAATGTCAATCCTAATTGTAATAATGGCTTTTTGTGACTACTACAGAAGTCATTTTAGATCTCTCTACATATTTTAAAGTTATTCTGTATGTGATATTTGTCCTATTTTTCCTCCTTTTCCTCATTATGTACTTACAGGTAAATAGGTATCACTGAATATCAACAGGTTGAATATTTACATTCATGCTATAATGTGAACAAGTTCATTCATTTTTCCAACATTTAAAATAGTGTGGAGAACACTTCACACTATGTATTTATGATGAGATTTATTTATGTGATTTTCCTTTCTTTGGTCTAAAAGAGTGCTAGGTGGCTTATGGATCTTTTTTAAAAAGCCAACAATAATAAACAGTAAATTACAATTCTAACATTCCATAGACTCCAAGTTACAATAAGACACTAATATATTAAGTAAAATAGGCAGGGATCCAAAGCAGCAGTCAATGTTTCCAGTTCTTCAGCTCCATGTTTCCTGAGAGGAAATCAAAAAGAGTAAAAAAAAAAAGCGGGCAATTTCATGTAATGGAAAATCGTAGCATAAAGTCATTTATGAATGAGCTAGAAAAAAAAAGTTGTCATGAAAATAATAAGAACAAAATACTGTTTAAGTGTTCTACATAATCAAAGAGAAACACCAACATGTTTACCGAGCAGAAAATCTGTTATTGTTCAGATGCTATTGGATTACAACTTCTGTCTTTCCCTATCAATGTTCTATGAAATCTTGAAACATCTGAGAATCACAGTTTCCACAATCATAAATTTTTCAGACCAGCCTCCTGTTATTTAGCCCTGAATAAGAATGCAAATGTAGGCTTCGCCTCCTGTTACTCCCTAACTGTAGATCAGTAATGACTTGTAAAAGCAGATAGTTGATGTTCTATCCTTTGTTCTTTACATGGTGAGTTCTTTACCACCAACAACAACCCCAATTCTGTCTATAGTCCTTTCAGTCTCGCAGGTATTGAGTCTGTCTTCCAAGTCCTCCTGTGAGGGGCTATATAATATAAGGCTCCTGCAGCTCACAACATTTATCTCTGGTGTTACCTGGAGTTGTTAGAAAGCATTTGATGGCACTCAGTGTGCTTTGCTGGGAGATTGTGCTAGCCTCAATAATAATAATTGCTTATAAAGATACTGATTAGCAAGTAGGCACAAGTAGAAAAGGATTGTAGAAAGAAAGTCTGTAGTTTGGAAGCTACAGAGCAGGAAAGATGTCTAGGTAGTGAACTCAATTTTGTTCTGGCTGAAAATGGCTATGCTGCTCTTATTTTCTCTCTCTGAAAACATTTGTTGCAGTCTTTCTCAGAAGAAAAATAGAAATTGCTTGTGTTTCCTTCCTTTTCCCAGATCTTACAGTAGCAGCTGCTACTCTTTCAGTATAGCCATTTCCTTTCTTATTTGGCATATTAATACTAGCTTCATTCATTGCTTTTGTTAATTGTGATAGTTTTGGTTGTGTTTGTGTTTACTTGCCCAAATTACTTAAGCTTCAGGGAAAAGTCCTGTGTCTTTCCCACAATAGTCAATTATATTGTATTTACTTAGTAATTATTCCAAATTTTACATTTATATATAAAAAATAGCATATTACTTGTCTTCTTTTGGTGGTGCAAATACATGCCTAGCTACAAAACAGGAGATATTGTTAATAGGCAAAATGGGTTCATGACCCAGTGTTCATGTCATTCTGATGAAACCTTGAATGGTTTCGATATCACTTGAATATGAGACATTTTAACACATGGTTCTGTAACCTAGTCCTGAAAAAGGGATTATTTACTTTGACATAAAGTTTTTAGAATATTTATTATCTCTCTCTGTGTGTATGCGTGTCTCTGTGTGTGTGTGTATGAAGGAGAATATTTGTTGCTCAGGGTTGAAATGGGGGTTTCTTGGTGCTCTCTGAGCTTGCTTGTTTTCTTTCAGACATTTCATTACCCTAACTAGGTAACATCATCAGTGCTGGTAAGGATTAATATTTGCTGTCAGTTTATATTTTGGTGTCTTATCTCTCTTTGGGGGAGGGATGGTCTTAGGGATTCTTTGATTGGGCTGTTTACTGATGGCTCTTTGGTAGTTTCTTGATTGGATTATTGCTTCCTTGACTGTTGATCTGAAGGTGACCTTAGAGTTAATCTATGCTGATCTGAGTGCTGATTACTGGTGAAGAGGTGCTGGAATCTTTTTCTCTTTTAGTTAGTTAGTTAGTTAGTTAGTTAGTTAATTGATTGTATCAGAAACCGCAAATAGACTGCTACTAGCATAGCACACAAGCCAACTAAAGCCCTTCAAAACATCCTAAGCAAACCAAAAGACTCATCTACTACAACATACAATGTAAGAACTGCAACTACAACAATCACTAGGTAGGACAAACAAGCAGAAGACTAGCAGAAAGCATCCATGAACACCAACTGGTAGTAAAAAGACGACATATAGACAGATTTAACCACAGTTTCAATTGGGAAAATGTGACAATTTTAAACCAGGCCAAATCCAAAAATGCCAGGGAATTTCTAGAAGCCTGGCACTCTGACAAATCAGCCATCAATAGACATATAGACATTAACAACATCTATAGATTATGCAAAAGAAACAATCAAGTAGCCAAAAGGAAAAAAAGACTCCAGCACCTCTGCACCAATAATCAGCACTAAGATCAGCATAGATTAGCTCCAATGTCAGCTTCAGACCAACAATCAAGTAAATGTCAAAGAGCCATTAATAAACAGCCCAATCAAAGAATCCCTAAGACTGTCCCCACCCACCCAGACAGGCAAGACACCAGAATATAAACTGACAGCAAAAAAATTCTTACTAGCACTGATGATGTTACCTAGTTAGGGTAATGAAATGTCTGCATATAAATAGATAATTAAATTTCTCTTAAATATGTCTACAGAAGAGGAAGAGAGAACATTTCCCAAGTGGTTTACTTAAGATTATTAACTGTAACGGAATGTGGGAAAGACCTTGCAAAAATAGGCAAAGAGATGCTTCCAAGGGAATGGTCAGGTATACAGAGTTTGCCAATATTTCTGGCTTTGTGGAGAGAGTAGATGGTTCCACATGAGTGGCCAGCAAGCACCTGCCATTCACAAATGGAGCATGTGTGCACATTGCTTGTGCAAGTGAGGATGTGTAATCATGCTTGCAAGCTGTTTCCGCAGCCTGGTTACAATCCCCTCATGGCTCCCTAGTGGGCTGTGGGTCACAGGTTGAAAACCCCTGAGGTAAGAAACAACATAGTTCACACCTGAATAGTAGGTGGAGCAATAGTAGGTGGAGCAAGAGGTTCAGAAGAGAGGGAGATAAGGCTGTAGGGACATAAAGTGGAAGCAGTGGAGAATTGTACTTTTATACTTGCAAGATTCTGTCAATGTAGCCATTCAATAAAGTAGAATTAATTCATCTGGTTATCATTCCTATCTCATTTACTCCACAAGTTTGACATCAACCTTGCAAGGCTGCAAGTACAATTCTGTCCCCTTACCCATCTCCTTTATAGTCCAAGAAACTGGGAAAGGGTCATTTCTGAAACTCTTACCCACTCATTATCCAATTGCAGGCCATGCTATCTCTTATCTGACCAGTCTCTTCGTCTACTCTTTCAAGATTTTTCCCACATACGATTTCATTAACACAGTGACTCAGATACATAATAATTTAAATGTATTCATTATACTCACTGTTGGCTTAAACGCGGTTTATCAAGGAAGATGTCATTGTCTGGATTTAAACAGGGCACTAAACCAAAGTTGAACCAAACCTATTAGGGCATAAAATTTTATATCTGCCTGGCAAGTCCTGTGTCTTATGTATTAAAATGTAAAAGAAATAACATACAAGGGTGCTAATAGCAGAATGAGAAGAGAAGAAACAAACTCAGGCATCTATTATTAAATTTATAAACTGATTATAACATTATATGTATGGATAGGATTCAGATTATATAGAAACAACTTGCAATTCTTCTTAGCAAAATCATGTAGAAAACCCTACTTTCATCTAATTCTCTACCGTATTTAGATGAGGTTGTTCCTATTAAATGGTCTCATGGAGTTTATGTCTCAGAACATTGACAATCTAAGTCATGTTCTAATGCTGTTTCAATGCCAGCACATGCATTCACTTTATCCAAGGTTCCCCTGGCAACATTCCACATCTAGAATTACCAGGTATTGATCACTCCTAGAACAGTCACTGTGTTGCTTTTTTAATTGGAAAGAATAAAAGTTCCAAAGATCATCATTAAAATTAATTTGGAGAAGTCCTGGCAAAGTTATTCAAATGTAGCTAAACTTAATGAAGATAATTGATTCCATTTTTAGTTTATTTTACTTTTACTTTATTAAGGCCCTGTTAATCAAATTAAAGTTTTGCATTACTTTATCTTCTATAACAGGGGTGTCAAACTGCGGGCCCACGGGTCGTACGCATCATGTGGAAGCTGCACTCACCCCATTGCCAGCAAAACTGTCCCGATATGTTGTGCGACGTCATGTGATTTTGCAGGTTTGACATGTCTATAAGATTCTGCCCATATCTTCAATTTAATGAAAAGAGAAACTATCTCAAATAAACTATATGGAGGAAATGTATGATTTTACCTTTCAATATAGTTATTTAAAAGAAACAGACCAAATAAAAGAGGAGGTGGAGTTGCTCTCTATATAAGAAATAACTACATCTCCACAGAAATAGAGCACACATAGGTGTAGTATACACCTATGTCAATGTCATTTTCTCCCCCTTTTATATTGACCCAAATGCATTCAAGACAGTTTTTATCATTATAAAAACTGTCTTGAATGCATTTGGGTCAATATAAAAGGGGGAGAAAATGACATTGCCATAGGTGTATACTACAGACCACCCAACCAAACAAAGGAAATAGATGAACTTTTTGCTAGTCAGCTAACTAAGGTATGTAGGAAGCACATCACAATAGTAATGGGAGACTTTAACTACCCTGACATCAACTGGGAGACAAACTCCGCACCAAGTGGAAGATCAAACAGGTTCCTGGCAAACCTAGCAGACAACTTTGTCTCCCAAAAAGTAGAGAAGGGAACTAGGGGATTAGCCATTTTGGATCTAATTCTCACTAACAGAGATGAAATGATAGAAGGTGTTGAAGCCATAGGAACCCTGGGAGGAAGTGATCATGCAATATTAGAATTCAACATTATAGAAGCACAAGCAATAGAACACAGTCAAACTAGAGTCTTGGACTTCAAGAGAGCTAATTTCAATAAACTTAGAGAGGGCTTGGGAAGGATTCCATGGATGAGAATCCTCAAGGGGAAAACAACTCAAGAAGCTTGGGAAATTTTGAAAAATGAGATAATAAAAGCACAGTCTAGCACAATACCAACAAAGAGGAAAAACAACAGCTCTCAAAAGAAATCAGCATGGCTGCATAAAGAACTCTCTGACAAATTGAAAGATAAAAAGGACAAGTATAGAAAGTGGAAAGAGGGGAACATAACTAAGTCAGAATATCAGCAAATAGCCCGAGCCTGCAAAGATGAAGTGAAGAAAGCCAAGGCTCAAAATGAACTAAGGCTTGCGACCAAAGTCAAAAATAACAAAAAAAGCTTCTTTCAACATGTAAAAAACAACAAAAAAGTGAAGGAAATGATTGGTCCATTAGTGGGTGGAAGTGGCAAAAAGGTGACAAGCAACAGGGAGAAAACAGAACTATTTAACACATTTTTTGCATCTGTCTTTACACAAAGGGAAAAAACAGACCAACCTATCAAAAATAGTGCCATAAAAAACAAAATAGAAACACAAGTTAAGATAGGTAAGAAAATGGTAAGTGAGCACCTGTCCAGCCTAGATGAGTTCAAATCGCCAGGACCAGATGGATTACACCCCAAGGTTCTCAAGGAACTGGCAGATGTGATATCGGAACCACTGAACTATATTTTTCAAAGATCCTGGAACACAGGGGAACTACCAGAGGACTGGAAAAGAGCTGATGTAGTTCCCATCCTCAAAAAAGGGAAAAAAATGGATCCAGGAAATTACAGACCTATCAGCCTGACCTCAATACCTGGGAAGATCCTGGAAAAGATAATCAAACAACGAATCAACGAACACCTAGAGGCAAACAAAGTCATTACTAAAAGCAACATGGGTTTGTCAAAAATAGATCATGCCAGACAAATCTTATTGCATTCTTTGACCAAGTGACAAAATTAGTGGATCAGAGGAATGCTGTGGACATAATTTACTTGGACTTCAGTAAGGCATTTGATAAAGTAGATCACAACCTACTACTTGACAAGATAGAAAAATGTGGGGTAGACAGAACCACCACCAGATGGATCCGTAGCTGGCTGACCGGCCGTACTCAGCAAGTGGTCCTCAATGGAACTGCATCTATATGGAGGGAAGTGTGTAGTGGGGTGCCCCAGGGCTCTGTTCTGGGCCCAGTACTCTTCAACATCTTCATCAACGATTTGGATGAAGGGATAGATGGGTAACTCATCAAATTTGCAGACGACACCAAGCTGGCAGGAATAGCCAACACTCCAGAAGACAGGCTTAAGATACAGAAGGATCTGGACAGACTTGAACACTGGGCACTAACTAACAAAATGAAATTCAATGGTGAAAAAAGCAAGGTTCTACATTTAGGCAAGAAAAACCAAATGCACAAGTACAGCATAGGTGGCACCATGCTCAATAGTAGTAACTGTGAGAGGGACCTCGGAGTCCTAGTAGACAATCACTTAAATATGAGCCAGCAGTGTGCTGCAGCTGCCAAAAAGGCCAACACAGTGCTAGGCTGCATTAACAGAGGGATAGAATCAAGATCACGTGAAGTATTAATACCACTCTTCAATGCCTTGGTAAGGCCACACTTGGAATACTGCATCCAGTTTTGGTCACCACGATGTAAAAAAGATGTTGAGACTCTAGAAAGAGTACAGAGAAGAGCAACAAAGATGATTAGGGGACTGGAGGCTAAAACATATAAGGAACGGTTGCTAGAATTGGGTATGTCTAGTTTAACGAAGAGAAGGACAAGGGGGGACATGATAGCAGTATTCCAATATCTCAGGGGCTGCCATAAAGAAGAGGGAATTAAGCTATTTTCCAAAGCACCTGAAGGCAGGACAAGAAGCAATGGGTGGAAACTAATCAAGGAGAGAAGCAACCTAGAACTAAGGAGAAACTTCCTGACAGTGAGAACAATTAATCACTGGAACAGCCTGCCTTCAGAAGCAGTAAATGCTCCAACACTGGAAGTTTTTAAGAAGAGACTGGACAGCCATTTGTCCGAAGTGGTGTAGGGTTTCCTGCCTGAGCAGGGGGTTGGACTAGATGACCTCCAAGGTCCCTTCCAACTTTACTACTATTACTATAATTTCAATTAAACAAAAACAGTGATTTTTGGTATTTGGTGGGTATAAAGCAAATAAATAAATAATAAAAACAAAAAGGCAATCAGTCAATACTATTTTTTAAAAATAATATTTCTACCCATAGATGAGATTCAAAATACAAAGAATAAGCCATGTAGTAATTGATTAACTGATTAATAGGAAGATAAATAAGATCTCTGTACAGTAGTAGAAATGTACATTTATCTAGGTAAAGTAGACAGTTTATTTAGACTTTCACTTAGTGAGGTAGCAATTCTTTTTAAAATAATAAGCATGCCATAAATCGATTCGACATAAATAAAGTCTAGGATAAATCATCCTAAATCCTACTTGGTATGATTTTGTAATTTTTAAATATTCAACCTTTTGGTGCTGAATATTTTTATTCCTTAAACAAAATCTGCCCACCATTTTTATTAAAATGTTCTGCTGCTATGTGCCCACACTTATTCCTACAATAAACCCATTAAGCAAATGCAGAATAAGTCAAGCCTAAATAGTATGACACATGAGTAATTTCATCAAAGAATATATATTAAAAAATAAAACTCGACACAAAGAAATACCAGTGTCCAATACTGTTGGTAGTATTTATAATGATTTAAGCCTTATATGAGTTAAACTCCAAAAGATGCCCTATTGTACCTAATAAATGTTTTTCACACAATGTGTTTCGTTGCTTCCATTGTAGATTGGAATAATAGCATACACATTGTACATGCACAGCATTTAGAATTTTGTCAAACTAATATAATATAATGTAATGATTGCATTTCTCAAGAGTTCAAGGTAAAAAAGAACATAATAATTTGTAGGGCTGGTTGAGCCATATTATGATCCTTCACTCCTGCAGGAGTGAAACTGTAACTATTACTTCCAATTGCTTAGTCTTCTTAAATCTCTTCAGTCTGTTCCTCCAAAATTTAATATAAAATAAAACGGCTTTCATATAGCCAACTAATACATAGAATTGGCAAGTTCCCAGCAGTACATGAAGCACACAGGCAAAGAACAGTAATAAAGAAGACCTACTGGTTCCTATTAAGTGTTCCTGATCATTTATAATAGTCTGCGTAACATAATTAGGATATATGGAATATGTGCTGTATGTGTTGCAGGTAAGTTTGAATCTCAAGGCTAAAATGCAAAGACCATTGCTTAGTTCACAAGAATCCAAATTGCTACAGTTAGGGATGAGGAAACTTATTGCTTTTTTAAACAAATTCCATATTTCCAACTAATGCATATGATCATCTAATGTGGTGCTTCTCAACCTTGGCATGCTTCCTGGAGAATTCTGGGAATTGAAGTCCACCCATCTTAAAGATGCCAATGTTAGAAACACTGAAGATGGAACTATTCCTCCAGATCTTATACAGAATCTGAAGTTGCCTTGCTTCATTTTTACAGGTATTTCTTAAATGTACTGAATTAGATTGTTTAGAACTTTTCACTGTAACCTTGCCTGAAAAATAAATGGCAACAACAAAGACCTACCTCGCATGCCAGAAAGCAGGCTAAATGCCTGGTCTGAGCTAGAGCATCTGAATCTTCATGGGTTAGTGATCAGAAACAATTTTTCTCACTGTGAGTTTTAAAAGCTAAAAGAGATGTATCTGGATCATCTGTTTTATAAAACTTGAAATGGTGAAAAATACGCTGAGAAAACTCTGTTCAGGTTTAAATGCTGTTATTAACTACTGTTACCACAGCATGGAGATAAATGGATACAGTAAGTAATATTTCATGAAGTACATTCTCCTGCCTGTCCTGATCATCTTGAGAAGGCTGGCTGAGAGTTCTCCCTGTTGGTGAGGTTTAGAGTTCAGTGAAAAAATGCTAGCCTCTGTCTGGAACTCAGAGCCCCAAACATCTGCTGTTATCTTTGGTGTTCTGTGAGGCATCGACAAGGTAGCAGGTGAATAAACAACTCTTTATTAAAGGTTTAAACAGAAGCCTGGATAGCTGCAGCTCCATCCCCATTTATACACTCAGTAACTAGGTGGCAGCCAATAGGATTCAAGTATTAGTTCCCATTTTAACACAAGATAATTAGCATGTATACAGCAAGTCTGGCTGTTAACTGACAGTCTTATGACCGTTTTTTCAACAATTCCAAGTAATTCACCTCAATACATTATACCCCTTCCCCCAGTTCATAAGATCATATGTTGAACATAGTCCCTTAAATATGTTGGTGGCCTTTTCACCCATTCCGAATGCCTCGGAACTGCTGGAGGCCCCATGTCTATCAGCTCACCTGCCAGGCTTGGAAGACCAGGGCTATGGGACCCATCCATCATGGGTAGACTCAAATCTCTGTGGCTGAGCTGTCCTGGTAGGCCTGAGCCAGTGTCCAGAGGTGGAACAGAGTCTACCAGTCCTGAAAATGGAGCCGTCAGCTGGCATTGTCCATTGGTTGTGATATTAGTGGTTGGGACTGACTCACCAGACTCCTGAGTCTCGTCCCTTCGTCAGAGAGTTCTACCATCGCTGGCAGAGTCTGATGCACTTCTACCATCGTGCTGATCCTGAGTTTGATTATCACTAGAGTCATGAGTTATTGGCTGGTTTGCTAATCTCCGCCGCAGTTGGTCACTGTGCCTGCATAGCACACGACCATCTTCCAGGACCACTTCATAAGAAAGTGGCCCAGTCACCTTACAAACCACAGCTATTACCCACAATGCCCCTTGCCCGTAGTTCCATGCCCAAACGGGGTTGCCCAGTTGCAAGTGCCATGGTGCCTCAGCAACTAGGTGGCAGCCAATAGGATTCAAGTATTAGTTCCCATTTTAACACAAGATAATTAGCATGTAGACAGCAAGTCTGGCTCTTAATTGACAGAGTCTTATGACTGTTTTTTCAACAATTCCAAGTAATTCACCTCAATACATTACATCTGCTGCTCTGATATTTCAGACAATGTTGAATCCTAAAAAACACACTTCTCTAATCTATGCAGTCCATCCTTGATAGTGTAGATCTGGAATGAGCCTACCCTGTTCAATGTTATCAGGAGGGGAAACATTGCTGGAGACGATCCACAAAAACCTGCATTCGTTATCCACTGTAGCATCTGTGCCCTAGACAATAATTCAAGCAAAAGTGACGGATTTTTGTGAGTAAGGTTTTCCATTCCAGAGGGTTGTAACTGGCTCTTAAAATGTAATTGTGTGAAGGTCCTAGTTACTCAAGAAGAGCTGTTAGTCCAAGAGATTCCAATTTATGAACCAGTTTTGGGAAGAGAAAACAATAGAACTTTATGCAAATAGAAAGATAGTAGTTCTCTCAAATTGGACAGCTCACAAATTCAAAGCTGTTCCATATTTTGGAAACTAATCCTTAACCCATTCCTCCCTACTGAAACTAACTAACAGTCTCCAGATACTTGGACAGTACCAACAGCATAATTTGGAAAACCTAGGGTTAGAAGTAAAATAGATGTCTGCCTACTGATGGTACTAATCCATCAATCATATTTCATTGCTTCTGTTATTAATAGATTATGATAAAATGTAGATAACATTCATTACTTTTTTTAAAATTTGAAGATCAACACATTTATCCAAAACATGTATTATTCATGAACTTCTATATGATACAGTGATGCTTCAAAATGCTTTCTTGATTGCCACAGTAAGACAGGTGAAATAATACTAAATGAAAAGCAATCACTATTTTTATTGTTCAACTTTAATTTCTATTAGTATTTCTATTACTATCTATGAGTCATTGACTAGTATTAGTTGCTGATCTGTTTTTCTAGTTTTCTATAGCTGTTCTCAAAATATGTGAAAACATAGTGCCTCAAGTGAAAAAAAAGTCTATTTTTAAATAGATAAACTTATCACTTGTTCCACAAATGAACAAATACATTCAAATTGCAGGCACAAGGCATATGACCCAGTAGCAAGAGGTCCAAAATTAAAGCTTTTTGTAGGTTTCTGATTTGAATAAGATTCTCTTTGATTAGAGATATGTGAATCAATGAAAGCATGATCTAATGGGGATACATTTGCTGCAGAACCTGTTCAAGGCATGGTGTTTCTTTAGATGATGGAGAACATAGGTCTTTCTCCCTCATTTTACACAAAGAAACAGATTCAACTAGTAGGGATAAACACGCACACACACACATCTTGTTTGCATTTTATATAAAGGTATCACAATTAATAATTTTTGCCTATTTTTATCACTATTGCATATTTTTATATAAATCTCAGAAATAATTCAATGTTGCATGTTTGTCAGTCAGAAAAAAAACACTTGGAGGGAGGAGACAAAGTCTCCCTCAAGTTGGACTCTACTCCCATCTTGCTGTTGTCTAGAGATTCCAATAATTATTTATTGCCAAGGTTATCTAATTGTTGTCTAGAGATTGTAATAATTATTTTCATACTACAAAAGATTTTATTCTAAGAGATTATACCCAATTTTTATTGAAGAGAAATAGGTGATGAGTTCCTATGCCAACCTTTTTTAGTCTGAAGTAAAAAAAAAATGCAGTAAATATATACTAACCATATCTCTAATTTGTAATTTGGACTTTATTTAATATCTGGCCTTTTTGCTGATAGTTTTAATGTGACACTTGTATAGTTTTGCTGCATTTATTTTTTTAAAAGCATTGAACACTCAATCACTTTGAGAATTAGGTATGCCTTATTTTAGAGATTACAAGTGGTGGGATTCAGCTGGTTCACACCAGTTTGGCAGAACCGGTAACTAATCTTTTGTTGCCCAGGCCCAAAACTGACATTCAGCATCATTCACACAGAAAATCAGTTGTTCACATATTTGAATCCCACCACTGCAGATTATCTTAAAGATATTAAATGCATGGATGATAGTGCTATCAAAGACTACTAGTTATAATGGCTATGTCATATTTCAAGATTCAGAAGCAGTGTATTTCAAATACCAAATATAATGTGAAAGAATGAAACTAAATTCATGTTCTATTACTTTCCTAAGAAAGAAAGAAAGGAAGGAAGGAAGGAAGGAAGGAAGGAAGGAAGGAAGGAAGGAAGGAAGGAAGGAAGGAAGGAAGGAATAGATGATTTAAGTTTTTTTTTTGTCAATCTTCCTCCACTTTACACCCAAAGAATACTGTGGTGAAAATACATTTTATTGGTTAGCAGGTACTCTGCATGCACACTGTAGTTGAAAATATAACTTTTGTGTAAGACAATATCCTCAAGGCTGGCATTAGCATGAAAGAAAAAGATACCGTACTTTTTCTCAGAAGGTGGAAAAAAGGGACAGTAATAGAAACACAGGTTGTTCTCTAAATTACAGTGTTTGCTGTTGCAGTGTTTTTCAAATTAAAAAATGGTCCTTCCTTGTAACATATACTGACTTTGGCCAAAAAATTCCACCTAGATTTCTATACAGAGCCTTTTATAGCTTCCTATTTGTCTCACTCACATTTGATATATTGATATGTTAGACAGATGTAGTCTTTTCCTTTCTTGGGCTTGTTTTAGCCTAGAGAGGAGAATAGAAAAAGGGAACGGTATTTATCTTCTGAGCGTCCTTTTATCGAGTTGTCCTCTCTGATGCCAGGTCTGTTCTTTCCAAAGTGTGCAATTTTTTCCACCAGTCAGTTTTTCTTTATAATCCCGAGCTTCCTCCTGCTGGGTCCTCAGGGGCAGATTCCTCTTCCAACTGTTGTTTGACACAGAGAATCTCAGTCTGCACTGCATAAATAAACCTACAGTAATATCCAATAATCTGTTCCATTGCCTTTTGCTTAAAGGCAGTTGTGTCCATGGTCAGGAATCTTAAGTAGGCAGGAACTTCTATGTGTCTACATGCCGGCTGGCTGGCTGGCTGGCTGGGGAATTCTGAGAGTTGAAGTTGATACATAGTCACATATCTAAAATTGAAAACACTGACATATACTACGATGTTGTATATTAAGACCATTTTAAAAACCACTTTATCCTAATCAGAGCATCTCTTCCTTCCATAAAATTTATGTAGGAATAACATACAGCTAAAAAAGTGAACTACTTAGAACCACTGTATTTACAATTAAGCACTTGTAATATACTCTTCTCCATTATGGCGAGACAGTGATTTAGACAGGAATAAGAAGTGTCCTGTTCAGTGTTAGAACTAACAAAAACTTGATATATAGTTGTGCAAGACAGGTGCAGGCAAAAATGAAATTCCAGTCGATTGTCTCTTGCTTATGCTGAATTTCTTATGTGAAGAGATTGCTACATATTAATAGTAGGGTTTAAAATAAAAAGCAAACATTAATTTCCTTCATATGATATTCTTTAACAGCCTCATGAAGAATGGGAGTTTTAGATAGCATACAAAAATAAGAATGAATTCAAGACCTGAACAATGAAATCCACTATTTGAGCAGTACAATAGATAAGTTGCTGAGCATCATAATTTTTTTGGGAAGCTGTTCCCTCATATATTAAAATTCATATGAGAGAAAACAGGACAGAAAGTTGCATTTTAAAATATACTTTTATTTTTATCTAAACATGTTATTCTCTAGTCAGAAAAAGTTTTGTTTTTATTTTTTTCATAATATACAGTATTCTTTGCTGTCAAGATGGTGGTTTTCTATGAATATTTTCTAAATGGCTGCATTATAGATTTTTTTTTGTTTATAATTCAAATATTATGATGAGTAGACAGATCAGTACATCAAGTCTGAACTGAAGTTTAATTTGATCATAAAAGGATAATGATGAAAATTTTCTGAATAAACTGATAAATTTTAAAAAACAGTATTATGACACAGTTATATAGCCAATGTTATAGAAACATATCTTATTAGTATGAGATGTACATGCACCTCCCACTAAATTATTTATGACAAAGTCTACTACAGTTATATTCCATTATTTGAAGTGAATCAGGTGGTTATGAAAGATAGTGAGTCTTGCTGCTATGTACAAAAAGGAAATTAATGAACTGTTGAAAGAATGTTGACTTATATCATCAGTTTCTTTCACTATGGAAATTATATTTGAATATAAAAATTTAGTGTCAATATACAGACAGAATAATATACAGACAGAATAATCTCTAAAAATGTATAGTTACTTAAATTTTTATGCTGTTGAAAATAGAACAAATACTGTATCTACATATTCAGTTCTAGTAATATATATGATACATATGATACATCTATTATATTTTTATCAGATTAAAGATTTATATCTACTTTTACCTTTAGTTTGAAGATGAAAATGGAAAGAAGTTTCACAACATTCTTTATTCACCAAAGAATACCAACTTATTCCTTCAGACTCTACTGCTATGATATTCTGAGATAAGAAAGAAAGAAAGAAAGGAAGGAAGGAAGGAAGGAAGGAAGGAAGGAAGGAAGGAAGGAAGGAAGGAAGGAAGGAAGGAAGGAAGGAAGACAATAGTTTGGTGAGACATTGATTTCATGCTGAGTATCTTCTAGAAAAAGTTGAGTCTGTCTTTTACATATCAGCAAGGAAATACTTCTACATGATATATAATGATTGTTCATGGCTCATTGGTATTGCAAGGAAATTTCGCTATCATAAAATCAGTTCAAATGAACCTTAAAAAATTATCAGCTCCCTGACGGTTAGGTTCAACTACTATATAATTTTGTAATCTTCTTATTGACTTCTATTTTAAAAATAATTGTGTTAAATATTATAATCACAATAATAAAATTGCTATTACCAGTAAAAAAAAATCTATAAAAATAAAAGAAAGGAAATAGAACACAAGGAGTAAAAAGTGCAAAGGAAAGAAAAAAGAAAAGCTGTACAGAAAAAAAAGAAAAAAGAAGAAGGAAGGAAGAACATAACTTGCATTCAAAATTCAGTTCAATATCCAGAGCTATTCAAAACAATAGGAAACAATTACTTCAGATGAGTATTAACTTGAAATATGGGAGAAACAATCATTATAGTATCTAATGTAGCTAATTCTAAATTTCTTTAGCTTGGTATAGTGACGAGATGTTCTTTTTAAATTCTGTTTGCATTTATTGGGAGTGGGGCAAGTGAATTAGCCATACTATACTTTCTATTGCTGGACAAATAACTATTAAAAATACTCTTTTTTGTCTATATACATTTTTTTCATATGAATGAAAATCCCAGGAAATCAATATTCTTAATCATGTAACCTTAAAAAAAATCTCTGAGCTATAAATATTTTCCTTTCTAGAATAATAGAAAGAAGTTGAAATTCTACTAACATTTATCAGATATATAGGGATGGTGTAGTGGATAGGAAGTAATGCCACCCCATAGCCTACTATTATTTTGTCTTTGTTTTGAGTCTTGTATGTCCATTCTTTTTGAGGGAGAAATCTACATAGCCTGTCAGAGGGAAATTGCTGACATATCACATTAGAATAGCAGCTCCCAACTTATTCTATACCGTGCACCCCTAGAACACTTCTGATATATTCTTGCACCCCTTACAAAAGTTTGAAATAATGGCAACAAATTATGTATATAAACTATAACTTTGAAAACCCAAGATTTTGCAGCCCCTGAAATATCGTCTCGCCCCCCAGGGGATGAGAGCACCCCTTGTTGGGAACTTCTGCATTAGAAGAAGAGAATGTGAAAGCACCATTATTTTTTGTGTAGAGTTGTTGGTCCTTGTGATATTGTTTTTGGTGTAAATTTGGCAGCAAGGTAGACATTTGAGTTTATGGTTTGATTTATGTGTTAATATCACATAAGGTTTGATTTATGTGTTAATATCATTGTTCTTTTATTTCTTGTTGTTTGTTACATTTGTTCCAGGTTTGGCAATTGTCTGTATGCAAGGGTCTATCATGAAGACATTGAGAAAGTGCAGTGCAGTTGGATTATAACATATTAATTACTTCTTTAAGTGGCTTGAGATGTAAGCTGTAGAAGACAACCAGTGGTATTCTGATGTTCCCTTTTTGTAAACTGTCTTGTGACAGGTCTCTGTTCAGAAAGTGTCCCAGTAAGAATCACAATCTGGATCTATCCCTAAGCCAACTTCCATCCCCTGGACCACCACTGATTAATCCCTAGCATATATAATTTCAAATGAATTTGAAGATAAATGTAGTTATAGGTTTCTAGTGTTTAAACATCATTTTGTGCTGTTCACGCTATAAGCTACAATAACAGGATACAAGGATATTTCCAGAATTTATTTCCTTTTATTATGTACCGTAAATGCCGGCGTATAAGACGACTTCCGCGAGTGCTGAAATCGGCGCCAAAGACGGGGGTCGTCTTATATGCCAAGTCGTCTTATACGCCAGAAATACTGGTAGTTTCCGGCGTATAAGATGACGTTCTAGGAATGCGGCCCGGCTATAAAGACGGGGGTCGTCTTATACGCCGGGTCGCCTTGTACGCTGGCATTTACGGTACTTATATTATGTCCTTGATTCTGCAGTATCTATAGCCAGGTAGTGGCTATATATAATAGATTTGATGTGTGTCTGGATTGAAACTAGAAGCATATAGATATGCATGATGATCTGTAGGTTTCCTTATAACAGCGGTTCTCAACGTTTGTGTGACGGCGACCCCCGTCACACAAACGTTCTGCGCATGCGTGGCGCCATGCGCATGGGGGGGCCATGCATGGCCCGCATGCACGGCGCCGCCCCCATGCGCGGCGCGCATGCACAGCGCGCATGCGTGACGCCGCCCCCTGAGGGGAGAAAATGGCAGATCACCTTCTTTGGCGACCCCCGAAAAATGGTCAATCGACCCCAAATGGGGTCGCGACCCATAGATTGAGAACCGCTGCCTTATAACATGTTGTTTATGTGTTCATTCTGCAGTTTTATTAAAACATCAAGAAAGTAGACTTATTCTATAAAATGATTGGGTTGAAGTGCTTAAAGTCTTGATAGAAGCTAATTGCAAATTATTTCTCATGGGTCGAGATCATGAAAATGTCATCAATGAATCTCAAATAAGGGATGGGTTACAAGAGGTAAGAGTTAAGAAAACATTGTGAACGAAAGGTGTCTGTCCTTTTTAAAATTGAATTATGCATTGTGTAAGACAAATAGTAATAATCAGGATTCTTTGTTTCCAATTACCTGCTTTCTTAAACAAATAATGTTATGCCTCTTTTAATTCCACGATGAATCTCCTATGGATTATTGTGAAATATTCTACTGCAGAATCAAGGACATAACATTGAATAAAAGAAGATGAGAACTGTTAGATATGCAAAGAAGGTTGATCAACTTTCTTTAAGTCCTGGAAATATCTTTGTGTCCTGTTATTGTAGCCTATAGTGTAAACAGCACAGAATGGTGTTTAAACACTAGAACAGCAGGATGTAGCTTTTAATTAAAAATAAATCAATAATACTACTAACCTATTCATGAAAAAATAACAGCAAACAGGTTATAAATTATATCTGCCATTGAGTAGCTATGTACTATTCCAAGGAGAGATATATCAAGAGAACAGTTCTGTGTTCTGTGATAAACAGATAGGAAAAATAAATTTGACAAGAACTGCTATCTTTTTAATCATCCACTGAAGGAAATAAATGCATAAATAGCTTATAGATAACCCTCTGACACTCATTCCATTAATTACTGACCTTGTCATGTTAATTGTCAAGACCTGAATAAGCATTCTACTCATATTTACTTGAATGCAAGTCAGGTGCTCTACATAGTATGGAGCTGTGTTATTAGAGTAAAGGAAAACAGGGTCAGGATAGATCACTGTGCAATCTTATACATATAAAATTCTAATATGCTAATAAATGTAATCTAATACATATATCTCATAAATGTAACAAAGGTATAGCATTATATAATAGAAAGGAAGAAAAATCCAATTGCAACATCTTCATCAACAATCTGGACGAGGGGATAGATGGGGAACTCATCAAATTTGCAGATGACACCAAGCTGGAAGGAATAGCCAACACTCCAGAAGATAGGCTTAGGAAACAGGAGGATCTGGACAGACTTGAACACTGGGCACTATCTAACAAAATGAAATTAAATGGTGAAAAAGGGGCATTGTCTCACCAGAACGCCTTTTCTCAGCATGATGATGGAGAATCCACGGATGGGTTGTCTTAATCTATCTGCTCCAATTAGACTAAGTCTGAAATTTAGTACCACCCCTTTGTGCCAACTGCACCCCAGTTTTAGGCTAAGGCGATACTCAGACTTTAGTCCGACGCGTCTGATCAATATGGGAACCAGGCCAACTGACCTTATGGGAGGGAGTGGATTCTCCATCATCATGCTGAGAAAAGGTGTTCAGGTAAGACAACGCCCCTTTCTCCAGCATGATTGGATGGAGAACCCACGGATGGGACATACCAAAGCCCTGTGTCCCTAGGGTGGGGAATTAGATTGGGCCTGGGTTCCATCCGACGTTAATGTGTGTTCTAGAACCTTGCGGCCAAATGAAGCCGTAGAAGAGGCAAATATATCCATCTTGTAGTGACGGACAAGGGAAGAGGGTGATGCCCATGTTGTTGCTCTAGAAATTCCCTCTATGGAGGCCTGATTAGACTGGGCAGCTGTAGTAGCTGCGCCCCAGGTGGAATGGGCCGTGAAATGCCTAGGAGCTTGCAGTGACTGAGTCTGGTATGCCAGAGAAATACAAGCTCTAATCCACCTGCGTATTGTGGGTGAAGAAACCTTCTGACCTAGTGATGAAGGGTGATAGGACACAAACAGAGCCGCTGTTCTGTGGAAGGATGAGGTTCTCTGTATATAACAATATAAAGCCCTACGCACATCCGATTTGTTCCACTGAACCTCTATGTCATTAGATTTGTTCCACTGAACCTCTATGTCATTAGATGGGTTAGGACAGAAGTCCGGCAAAACTATTTTCTGAGATCTATGATACAAGGACTTAACCTTAGGCACAAAGGAGGGGTCTAGCCTAAGGTTACCCTGCCCTTATGGAAAGTACACAGGTCCTTCCTCACTGAAGAGCAGCCAGTTCAGAGATCCTTCTGGCTGAAGCTACAGCACAAGAAATCCCACCTTCATCGATAACTGTTTGAACAGAGAAGTGTCAATAGGTTCAAAGGGTGGCGAAACAAGAGCCTGTAAAACCTGATGAAGATCCCACAAGGGGTATCTATGTACAGTTGGTGGTCTGGCGTTGTTAACTCCCTTCAGGAAGGAGCGTATCATAGGGTGATGTGTTAAGGATTCATTGCCACAGGAAATAACTGTGGCAAGTGCTGCTACCTGCCTGCGGATGGTGCTTGTGGAAAGCCCCTTGTCCAGACCATCCATCAGGAACTCCAAGATAACTGGCACTGAAACCGCCAAAAGGTCAATTTTGTGAACCGAACACCAACTACAGAAGCTTTCCCACATGGCATCGTATATTCTATTCGTCAAGGGTCGCCTGGATTGCTGAATCATAGCTATGACCCTCAACGAATATGAGTCTCGGCCTAAGGCCTGCCTCTCAAGTGCCAGACGGTTAACTGGAGCCATTGAGGGTCCGGATGACGTATTTCCCTCCTGAATGAGGGAGATGCGATTTGCTGGGATCCTCCATGGAGGGGATGCGGAGAGCTCCATCAGGTCGGCGAACCAAGAGTGTCTCGGCCAATGCGACGCAACCAGGAGATCTCTGCTTGTTCGTGAAGGATCTTCCTGATCGTGGCAGGAAGAAGCGGCAGGGGAGGGAAGGCATAGAGCAGTTCCCTGGGCCAGGGACTGCAGAGCGCATCTGTTCCCTCCGCTGATGGAGACGGGAACCTGGAAAGGAATCTGGGAAGTTGTGAGTTGGTTGGGGAGGCAAAAAGGTCTAAGGTTGGGGAACCAAACCTGTCCATGATCTCTCTGAACACCTTCGGATCCAGCTGCCCTTCGGAATGGTCCACGGTGGCTCTGCTCAGTGAGTCCGCCTGCTGGTTGGTCACTCCGGATATGTGGTCCGCCCTGATGGAGGCAAGATTCAGTTCCGCCCAGGACCCCAGCAGTTTGGCCTCCTGCATGAGAGGCCTGGACCTTGTTCCCCCTTGTCTGTTGACATGGGCCTTGGCTGTAATGTTGTCGATTAAAATTAGGACATGTTGGCCCTGTATTATATAGTAATAGTAGTAAAGTTGGAAGGGACTTGGAGGTCATCTAGGCTCGGGCCCCTATACAAATGTAGTGGCATTTGAGTTTCCACTGCCAGTTTATATTGTTCTCTTAGATCCTGCTTGGAGGTGCTTTGGAAAATAGCTTAATTCCGACCTTGAGCCCAGTTTATATTGTTCTTTAGATCCTGCTTGGACCACCGACCTTGAGCCCAGTGCATGTGGAGGTGTGCCCCCCACCCAAATAGACTTGTGTCTGTGGTAATGGTAATCCTGTCTGGTTCTTTGAATTCTGCTCCCCGTGACAGAGCCGGGGAGTCCCACCATCGAAGAGAGTTCAACCCCGACCGTGGAACTCGGACCTTCTGTTGGGATGTGCTGGTGTGAAGTCTCTGAAATGGAAGAAGAGGCCACTGTAATTCTCTGTCATGGAGGCGTGCCCATGGCACAACTTGCACGCAGGACACCGTCTTCCCCAGTAGCTGTGATAGGGAGGTCAATGTGACTACTCTGTCCCTTCGGATCTGACATACAAGAGTCTGAATAGAGTTCCGTCGGTCCTGAGATAGGTAGACCATACAATTGTCCGTGTCTATAACAGCGCCCAAATGGAGGAGCCAGATTGTTGGTATGGTATGACTTTTCTGGAAATTAACAGAAAACCCATGCTCCTGAAAGACCTTGATGGCTAGGGCGAGGTCTGACTGAGCATTTCGGAATGATGATGACTGAATTAGTATGTCATCTAAATGGCATTGAATTCTGATTGGAATTTGTCTAAGGTGGGCTGCGAGCACTGCCAGTACCTTGTAAATACCCTCGGTGTTGATGAGAGGCCAAATGGTAGGGCTCTGTACTGTAGTGGTGTTGGGCATAGCTGAATCTGAGGAATTTGCGGTGGTTAGGAAAAATGGGAATGTGCAAATATGCCTCAGTTTGGTCTATTGAGGTAAGAAAATCATCTTGCCTGATGCTGGCCAGGATTGATTGAAGTGGTTGCATCTTAAACTTCTTATACCTCAAGTAAGGTTTAGACCTTTCAAGTCTAAGATTGCCCTCCAGCCTCCCGAAATCTTAGGGATGATGAAGAGGTTTGAGTAAAACCTTCGTCCTTCTTGGTCTTGTGGTACTGGTTCAATTGCTGTATTTGTAATAAATGAGCTATGGCCTCTGACATAAGGTCAGCCCTAGACCTGCTTATTGGAATAGGGCAAGAGTGGAATTGTCAGGTGGTTGAGAACAAATTCTAGTCTCAGACCTTGGGTGACGCTGTCTAATACCCATGCATCTGTATTGGTGGCTGCCCAAGTGCTAGAATAAAGGGCCAGCCGGCTTCCTATGGAAGCTGAGACTGTGAGATCACTTGCCTCGTTTAGAGGAACAGCCCCCCGCGCCTCGAAGAGGTCGCTTGGCCTGGATCTGTGGTCTGCTTCTGTATGCTGAATGATCCTGCTGTCGTTCTTGTCTCTGAAAGGAATAGAGGGATGCCTGGGCCCAGTCCCAAGATGGGGCTGGTCGAAAGGCTGCCTCCTGCAACTGCTCTGTGACATGAGTTAACCAGAGTTTTACGATTGTCCTTACCTTCAGTTAAGTATGGTTCTAGTGCCTTACCAAAGAGATGTCCACCTGTGTAAGGTTTAGAGGCCAGACGCCACTTGGCCTTGGTGTCTGCTCGCCAATTCCTGGGCCAAGGAGCCTTCGTGCTGAGATGTCTGCAGCGATGGTCCGGGCAGTGTATCTAGCCATGTGCAGAGAAGCGTCAGCTAGGTACTGGGACGTAGCCACTAACTTACCCAGATTTTGGTGAGCTCTGAGCTGGTCCGGAGGGATCATGTCCTGGAGCTCACGTAACCCAAGGGCTGAAGCCCTGGTGAAGAAGGACATGGATGTTTCCGCCTTTGTTGCCCAGGCTGATGCCAGATGGGACCTACGCAATGCGGAGTCAATCTTTTTCTTCTTCACCCTAAGTGCCTCATTTATATCCCCAGGAATGTTAGCGTTGGGAAACAATGAGTTCAATGTTCATCAATCTCAGGAATCTCCAATAGGGAGGTCAGAGAGGGGGCAACATTGAATAATGTCTTCTCTACGGCACCAGGACTTGAGAGGGATCCTAACTTCTCCCATTGTTTTTGAACCTTATTGAGAAAAAGGGGAGGGCAGGGGAGTTCTGAGAGACTGAGGGCTCGGTTTATATGGCATGGGGACCCTTGGATGTTGTAATTGGGCCTCCTGCTCTTGAGAGTTGTGCAGGCCTTGATTAGCAAGGAATTAAAAGTGAATGGTCAAAGAGACTGACAGGAGGGGTGGGGTCAGATGAAGTGATACCTTCATCCTCTGACATAATCAGGCCCGATGGTTCAGCCCCTGTTGATTCTAGATCTGATGAAGGTTCATCCATGATATCTGGAGATTGTAGGGGTGGCTGTTGGGCATGGGGAGCCATGAATTGAGCCACAGCCTGAGCTATCATGGACTGAAGGTAGTTCGGGTTTAGAGTCTGGTTCTCAGGGGGGCAAAGCCCTGCTGCAGGGGGGTGAATGTGATCTGGGGGCCCACATTAAGGGTATCCTGGCTAGTCAAGCCTCTCCCTGGGCCTACCCTTGTGGCTGATTCTAGTTGGGAAATTCCCCTGGGGGGAGAGCAGGCCCCTGGGGCTGAGGCACAATGTGAGGAAAGGGGTTCAAAAATGGGCCTTTCTGTTGTGCCTGTCTGACCTGGGGAAGCTGCCCTCTGTGGATTAGTGGCTTCCCTGCTTGATTTGGTTTGCTTGGAGTTATTCTTTCCACTTGCCTCAGTAGGATGTTTCCTCTTGGCCGGCTCGTTGGTAGACTTTTCTGCCATGATGAATCTGCTTTGGGCTCAACCTTAGCAAAACGACCCCCCCTTGGCATTATAACTTACTAAGGGAGCCCAGCAGAGATGATCCAGCCCGGTGAGGGGGGTGGGCCATGGGGGATTGGTAGGCACTGCATCCTTCCGGAACGAGCTGGTCCTCCCCAATCCAATCACTCTTGTCCGGTGATAAGGTTGATCAAATCTAGAGGCCTCTGCCTCAACTTGTCAGAAAACTGCCTTCTGGAATGTTCCTGCAGGCAGTCTGGGCATCTGCAAGTTTCAAAATGGCGGCCGGGAGGTGATTCAAAATGGCGGCCGCTAGCTCTGCGCGCCAAAAATGGCCGTTAGAAGGCCTGAGGCCTAACTACGATGAGCCCTCGTTCCGGAGAATCGCCTGGGCTCCTAGCACAGCAGAGGCCTGAAGTGCAGTGAGCCCTCGTTCCGGAGAATCGCCTGGGCTCCTAGCACAGCGGAGGGTGTTAGGATGGTCAGCTGAGAGGCGCTGAGGCTGGCCGAGGCCGATAATGCCTCCAGGCCTCGGAAGATAAGATCGCGCCGAAAACGTTCTTCTGAGGCCGAGGGACCTAGAAAAGGCTCCCTCCAGGCCTGGCGAGTTTCGTCGCCGCTTGCGGAGCTCCCCGGTCGATCGGCAAGGCTTACCCTTGCCTCCGGAGCTGCATGCGGTCGGCGGATGAGGATCGGGCCCTCCGACGATCAGCTGGCAGCCGGGGAATCCTCGGAGCAGCGGCTGATGCTTCGGACCTTCTGACACCGAGGAACGGCCCCCTGTAGGGCTTGCCTTGTCTCAGGTGAAGGTAAAAAAACCCAAAGGAAATTGGTCTTAAGGAGAGTTCTCCAAGATAAGAGGGGTTCCCTTGAAGGGAAGAGTCTTTAGATGCCCAGCCTGTCAGCCTAGTCAGGCTGTAGGCTGAGGGTGGATGATCACTAGATAATCCTGTACTAATATTAACCTGTATTAATATTATCAAATCACAATGATGATGATTGGAACTAAGCTAAGAAATACAAAGTCTTCTGCTCCAGGAGCGAAGAAAAAACGTGTCTTAGAGCAAAGAGACTAAGTCTAAAACTGGGGTGCAGTTGGCACAGAGGGGCGGTACTAAATTTCAGACTTAGTCTAATTGGAGCAGATAGATTAAGACAACCCATCCGTGGGTTCTCCATCCAATCATGCTGGAGAAAAGTAAGATTCTACATTTAGGCAAGAAAAACCAAATGTACAGGTATAGTATAGGGGGATACCTTGTTCAATAGTAGTAACTATGAGAGGGATATCGGAGTCCTAGAGGACAATCATTTACATATGAGCCAGCAGTGTGCTGCAGCTGCCAAAAAAGCCAACACAGTGCTAGTCTGCATTAACAGAGGGATAGAATCAAGATCACGTGAAGTATTAATACCATTTTACAATGCCTTGGTAAGGCCACACTTGGAATACTGCATCCAGTTTTGGTCACCACGATGTAAAAAAGATGTTGAGACTCTAGAAAGAGTACAGAGAAGAGCAACAAAGATGATTAGGGGACTGGAGGCTAAAACATATAAGGAACAGTTGCTGGAATTGGGTATGTCTAGTTTAACGAAGAGAAGATTGAAGGGGGACATGATAGCAGTGTTCCAATATGTCAGGGGCTGCCACAAGAAGAGGGAGTTAAGCAATTTTCCGAAGCACCTGAAGGCAGGACAAGGAGCAACGGATGGAAACTAACCAAAGAGAGAAGCAACCTAGAACTAAGGAGAAACTTCCTGACAGTTAGAATAATTAACCAGTGGAACAACCTGCCTCCAGAAGCGGTGAATGCGCCAACACTGGAAGTGTTTAAGAAGAAACTGGACAGTCATTTGTCCGAAATGGTATAGGGTTTCCTACCTGAGGAGGGGGTTGGACTAGATGACCTCCAAGGTCCCTTCCAACTTTATCATTATTATTATTATTATAAGATTAAAACAGATAATTCAGAATGCAATATATAAAGTGAACCTTGATTTGCATAAAGATCTAATTTAATTGCAATAACTCAGATAGCGACATATAATTGTGTTTCTGTTATTCAACAGTTCTTTCCACTAAAGATGGCTCCTTTAGTCTAGAACAGACTTGTCAAACTTGTGACATCACGTGATGTCGTGTGATATATCAGAACTTTTTCCCCATTGCCAGCAATGGGGTGGGCGCAGTTTCCTTGTGACGCATCCAGCCTGTGGGCCAGCAGTTTGACACCCCTGGTCTAGAATATCAAGTAATTTATCTGGCATATCTGGAATATTTCATTTCAGAAGAACTGAACCTTAAAAAGGGAATACAGATAGTCCTCAACTTATGACAGTTCATTTAGTGACCATTCAAAGTTACAACGACACTGAAAAGGGGACTTATGGCAGTTTTTCACACTTACAACCATTGCGGCATACTCATATTTATGATGGTTGCAATATGCCAGAGTCACGTGGTCATCTTTTGCAACCTTCTGACAAGCAAAGTCAATGGGAAAACCAGATTCATTTAACAATCATGTTACTGACTCAACTACAATGATTCACTTAACAACTGTGGCAAACAAGGAATAAAATGGGGCAAAATTCACTTAACAAATATTTCACTTAGCATAAGAAATTTTGGGCTCAATTGTGATCATAAGTTGAGGACTATCTATAACAAGGTTATCCTTGCGTTTCTTCTCTGAAATATTTTATGCAGTTATGAAACCTGTCAGGTTCATTATCTTCCCAATAGCTTTTCTGGATAGCAATTTTATAATCATAAAAGAGCCCATTGGTAATAAGGCTAGTTTGCCTGTAAGATGAACTGAAGATGGCTCAATGAAGTCTGTGACAAAGAAAAGAAACTAGTTCCTTGTATCCTTTCTGGATAAGGAGAGGATGGGAGTGGTGTTCTCAATAATAATAGGTATTTCTTTTCATATTCCATAATATCAGTATTTGTAGCTTGGGATAACAAAAGAATATAGTGAGTATGTGAATGCAAGCTAGAAAGAGAGAAATAAAACTACACATGGGAAAAAAAGATTAAAATAGCTTTCATGAAGTTCCCAGTCCTATTGTGCTTCTAGGTTTACATTTGTATAAGGAAATAGAACATCAGTTTAAGCTGATCAACTGTATAATAATATAAATTTGAAGCCATTGAATGTATGAGTAATTTCCAACGAATAAAAAGGAAGAAATGACAGGTTTTTGCAGTTCCATGTGCTTTCTTTTTTTCCCCATGATTGGAATAGAATGTTTGAATCCTACCTTTAAAAAAAAAAAAAAAAAAGTTTAGACCATAGAATTATAACAACAAAAAGCAGTCATACTTGACTTGCTTTGTGAAAAAAATCCAAAATCCATAGCTGAGTAATGCAATTTTAAAGACCAAAGAAAATGGCACAAAACAGTATACAATTTTCAAAATGGCATAGCTATCCCATTATGGATTTTGGAGTTATAATAGAAATTTCTTCATTATTTCAAAGAAAGTCAGTTTTTAACAAAGCACTTAGTAAGACAGTCTGCCATTAGAAAAGCTCCCACTATATTTTTGGCATTTATTAAGAAACTGGGAGACAGCAAGACTCAGAAAGTGCTCTGAGGTTTCATCTCTGTTGTTAGTGAGGTTATTTAAAAGCATTCAATTGTTTTGAGATTTGAAAGATTTATTTGCAGTTGGGAATAGATCAGAACTCAAAGTAATTTCATGTGCAATAAACAAGCTTAGCATGAATGTCTTTCATACTCTCAGACACTCAGTGGCTTTTCTAGTGCACATTATTCTTTACTCAATGGATCCACATAAATTGCAATAGGACTCTGAGAAAATGCTCAAACTAAAATTTCACATCCTGTAAGGCCTTGCCCTTTAGTCTGGATACAGTTAAATTCACAGGAATTTCTTGAGCGTCTCTTCTTATGTGAGGGACCAAGTTAAAAGTTGCTTTGGAAATAACTTTACCCATGCCAGAAGTCCTTAAGGGAATGTGTTAAGTTTTAAATATGTATCTTTTAAATACCTATACTAGGTGTTTCCATTAAAAATATGGAACAGCAAATGTCACAATAGATTTTTTTTTAGAACCATGCAGTACTAGCATGCTTATTGCACATATTAGATCAACGGACATGGTAGATCCATAAACTAAATATATAAAAAAACTGTTGTAAGAGTGAAGCCAGCGGGTTTGATGCTATGTAAACAGTTATACTTCTACCATGAAATAAGCTTTCAAGCCAGAAGCATCTGTGATTGCCACCTTCACTTGTAGGAGGAGGCTTTGCTTGCATGATCGTGGTCACCATTGTGATGTTTTGACCTCCATTATAGACTCTCCTCTTCCAAGTAAGATTTTGCAAGATGTTCAATATGACAAAAAACTCAGAGGTAAAGAATTGCATATGGAGAGTAACCTATTGGCATTCCAGAAATAATGGCATATATTGAAACACACACATGCGCAGAAAGAGAGTAATAGAATATGCTCTTGTATATGCTTTGTTTAGTAGATTAATAAAGTATTTTTATTTATAACAGAATGAGACTCCTGAAGACAATTAAACTATGACTTGTGCACATCATAATGACCGTGATTTTTATTTATTTATTTATTAAATATATATGCTGCCCATCTCACTATCTAAGATATTTTTTTATGAATAGAATAGGGGTTTATGTGGCTGGGAAACTTTTACAGCTTTGTGATTCCAAATCCAGAGAGTGTCTCTCCAAAAGCAGCTGTTCCAGCCAGGATACCCATTTCAGACATTTGTGTTTGATTAAAAATGTTGGGGCAGGGCAAGGTATCATATAAAACATTGGGCACAAAGTATTTCTGTATACCTTTGTGCATAAGAAGGAATGTCCTTCATTCCATTAAAATATAATATGATTTTGTTCCCATCCCAGACTGGAAGTGTTGTTCATCAACAATAACAGCTTAAAAATCAATATACCTTATCTACTAATACACTTCTGCAGTTTTAAGAGCTTCCAAACTTAAGAGATTTCTTTCCACATGGTGTTAATTCACATATTTCCTGAAAACTGACTTTATTAATTAGTCAACAATTATCATAAAGGCTGTTATCTACAAATGAATTAATATTTATTTCTATTTTACAAAAGGATAAATTTAAGTATTGCATTCAATTTATTGAGCCATAATTCTGATAAATACAGAATTCATGAAGTATTAACAGCTTTATGCTTGTAGTCAGCTCATTTGAGATGAGAACTTCCATATTTTTCTCTGGAAGGCATTATAATATTTGCCTGGTAACAAGATTTCCTATTCAAGTTGATACTGCATATCAAAACAGACTATGAAAATGATGTTGACTTAAATGTATAAAATGAATGTTATGATATGCACTAGAATCTATACAAAGAAACCTATATTAACCAGCAGTAAATCACATGACCATGTTATATTTTCTGAATTAGAGCAGAGTGTAATTAAAGGTTTGCAGGAGAAAATGTAGTCCGTTTCACTGTCTTGTTCACCATAAATACAACTGAAAATGAATAAAGAGATAGTAGCACTACCTGTATTCAAAGCATTCCTGGTCATGCCCAAAACTAGCTGCATTTCGTTAGTTCATGCCTATTACCTTTGTAAAGAACTGCCCTGCTACTCTGATTTTTTTTTTACTGTTCTCATTCTCAGCTGCATGCAATAACCTCTGACACAGTTTTCATCTAGCTGTCATTTAAACAGCACACATCAGTGCAAGATTAAAAACTCAGTTAAACATTTCAGTCTCACAGCACAGTAAAATGTACCTTGTCCTTTCAGTCAAACCTATTCCATATATAGTCATAAAAGAGTCTTTTAGAAAGCCACATTCCATGTATTTCATAGATCTGTGCCAATCAGAAATAACCTCATGGGTATCTCTTATAACATAAAAGCAGGTATAGTGGATAAAAAAAAAATCATTGTTCAGTCTTATGATTCAGAATATTTTTAATTATGGTCTAAGATATATATGCAGATTATAAGAAGTATAAAGTACTATCTATGTAAGGACAGATATTTGGACAACTTCAATTTCAGTATAGGACATGTTCCCGATTTGGTAAGGTTTTTTGTTTTTTTCAAGAAACATCCTTTTTCTTCAGCCTCTTTCAGAAGAGGAAGTAAAATATCTATAAAAAATTACACAAGATGTTTTGAGACCAATAACTGATGAAACTTTCTGTCTGTCTTTGTCCGTCTTTTAATTTTAAATATTCCATCAGATATTTTTATTTGTTTATTGCAACATGCAGGGTTTTTTTGTCACCTTTCATATTCTTCCATGAATGATCACCCGACCATGTAATTTTATGGGATCCTACAAAAAAAGGGCAGCAAGATAGAAGCATATGATCTTTGCTGCTGTGAGTGAGGGTAGTAGAGATATTTTTTAAGTTAAAAAGAAGCATAAGCATCCTTTAGTCACCCCGAAGTTAAAAAAAAATCTCCTATGCTCCATGTAACATTTTTATTCCTATAATTATGATATACTATTTTTGTCAAATCTATATTCATTTATGTATAAGTAAATAGAAACATCTATTCTTACCATAATATTATGTTAGACCTTAACAAACTTAAGCAGACATTACCTTCATTAAAGTGTATTTTAGATAGGAATTATATTCCAGAAAATTAGTGAGAACATAAAAATAACAAATTTTAGAAATAAATAGCATTATGTCATGGTTAATCTAGATGAAACCTTCATGATTATCTTGACTGAAGATTTATGATCTTTATTTCTTTTCCCCATGCAAGGAGGCTTCCATATAAAAGCTTAGGCTTTTCATTCTCAAATAGGCAGTGTTCCATTTCAGGACTTACATCCCAAATGAAAGGCTGCTAGGAAAAAAGGTTTTTCCTTACTTCTTTCAATAATAATTAAGCTAGATCCTTAACATTGACTTTATGCAGTTTTTAGTACATATTTTCTCACAGCAACATTACTCTTGGGATCCATACTTTATTATTGCTGAAAGCATCTGCATCTTTTAAATGCACGATAGACTTCAGAACAATTGGAGTTAATGAAGTAACTTCATAGCAGTGAGATTTCATTTCTCCCCAGAGTTCTGTTTAGAATCCCAGCCTCATTTCTTCAAAACTATTATATCAGAGTTCTATTGGTTGATTAATAGATACATGACCATCAATATGGGTAATTCTAAACAAGCATGTCTGATAAATTAAGTGCCACATTATTTAATTCATCCTGGGGAGGATGGATATTCTGTGAATATTCTACAAAATATTAGTATGGTTTGAAGATTGTGATCATGTTTATTAACCAGAAATAGTGCTTAGACGTTATTAAAGGCAAATTAACACTTGAACAAGTTTCATGCGACTCCCAATAATCAGCACAGTGTATAACACTGTGCAAATACTTCTTCAATGTGCACATCAATATGGAATAAAAAAAAATGTTGACCATATGATAGCATTGACATTCAAGGAATTCATATCCACATATTTAAAACCAAATAATTTGGAGAAAGTATAGTAGTGAATATGCATGCTTTGGTATATTCACATGCATATGAATAACTGCATAGTTCCAATATAAAATTCTAAATTACAATTTTGATTTCCCTTCCATATGCAAATATATTACATAATGATTATATGCACAAAAGCAGTGTACATGTTAATTTATCTCATTATTTGTTCAGCAGTTTTTCAGAGGGTATTGATAGTGTGGCGAAATATCTTTCTACAAAATGATGGACAGCTAAATCACCTTTGATATTATTAATGTGTTCTTTTGCTCATTTTTAAACTACTACACTGGAGAACTCAGCTCTGATGCCATAACCAGATGAGAATAAATGCAAATAAAATCAAAGTACAAAAAGTGAAATTTAAATATTTTTGAAACACAGCATAATATTTAAAATTATTATTGTTTTTATGTGTCCCAGTTGTAATCATTTTAGTTAAATGTAAAAAATGAATTATAGTTATTAAGATGAATTATTGCACTTCAAACAACATCTGAATGATAGCTAGTTTTCAGTAACCTAAATATTTCTGGTTGTATTAAGGCATTTATCCAGCACAGCTCTCTATCTTTGAACTATTCATTGTCATAATTCTTGCTGTGCTCATAGCTTTAATAATCTGTTTCTAATGGGTCTCTAAATGTACACCCCATATTTGTGGGGGTAGAGATGTTGTAGAGATATAGAGAAAGCTCTCTGGGGAAAAATGGATTCAAGCCTCCAAATTGAATGAGAGTACCAACTATGACCATTTGAGAGACGTTACTATAAATTAGAGGTTTCAGTGCTGGCTTCCATGTGGAAGTTTGTTATCCATCTCTTTATGCTTCTGAAAGTGCATCTCTATAGCCACCAAAATGGTTCAGGAGAACTACCAGTAAATAGTAAAGATTCTGAGGGAAGTATCCCTCTGTGGCTGATTCAATCAACCACTGACTACTTAACATAAGTGTTAGCAGTTTTATTTATAATCATAAGTCAGACTAAAAGTGCCCTCTGAATGAAACACTTCTATTTTCATTTGTATATTTTAAAAAATTATAGCTCTGATCCATCCCAGAAATATCTAATCTGCATATTAAGCATTATTAATAAGTACTATACTAAACTTTGGGGGGGAAGGGAATTAATGGACTGGTTGGAAGATTAAAGCATTTTTGCTGAAAATCAGGTTGGAGAAGTCAACTATGAACCAATGCTTGTTTTTACTGTATCTAACAAAAATATGTATTCAGGGATCCTTACATGTTTCATTTATTAATTTAAAACAGCTTTCGATTCAATCTCTTCAGAATGACTATATTCCAGATTGTGTGTTCAGAACATAATACCCAAGCAGGATAAAGTCTGATCATCTTAACCTCTTGCTAGCTGATCAGAAAGCAGGGATTTCAGACAATAACCTTGGTTCTGTATCTGAGCTATGTTTGAACACAAATGCTTTTTCCTAGTGAGGTGGGCCTAGATTAACCTGTATCAGTGTATTTTGTAAACTTCATATATGTACGTACATGCACAATTTCTCTTAAACACACACACAGTCACCCATTCTAGTTATACTATGTTTTTAGTACACTCCTACTTCTAATTTTTATTTATATGTTTATTATTTATATAGAGAGACAGTTTGGCATAGTGCTTAAGGCATCAGACTAGAAATTGGGAGACCATTAAATCCAGTCCCACCTTAGGCATAAAGCCAGCTGGATGACCTGGGGCCAGTCACTTCCTCTCAGCCCTTCGAAGGAGGCAAAGGCAAATGACTTACTGTATGAAAACCTTGTCAAGAAAACTGCAGGCTCTTGTCCAAGCACTCTCTGAGAATTGGTCACAACTGAAGAGAAAGAAAAAAGATCTATTGTATACCTGCAATAATGCTAGTATCTGTCTCACTACAAGTTAGGATAGTTTTAAATTGTTTTACCATTTTAGGGATTCTAGTATTTCTTATGTTTTTATAGTTATCTAGTTTAACTATTTAAAGCCTTTATATTGCAGATTGTGATTGTATAGATTTTTTCTCGGTGTTATATTTTCTATTCTTTAATTTTATGCTAGTAATTTTCTATTTGGTTTTAGTAATATGATATTTTATTTGTCATACTATTTTTTCCGTGTTTGTAATGTTACTTGTTATACACTGGTCAATGGCTGAAATAAAAGCAAAACTAAAAACTGATTCTAGAGAGAATATTTATTTGAAAGAACAGCTGCCATTTCATTACTTGTTTTGATGTTTGTATCTATCGCACACATAGGCAATCTGTTTTAATGACATTATTTTTGTAACCTTGTTATTTTGATAATAAAATAGAGAATGTTCAAAATAGATTTTGCTATAAAATTGGGGCAAGAGGTCTGAGAGAGAAAGAGAAAGGGAATGCATATATGAATGTCCAAACTTTGGAAGGATGTCTCTTTTAATAAATTTATTATAGAAATAACATGAGTCAAAGGTGATAGCAAACCCAGGAGTATCAGTAGTAAAGCTGTGATTACTGAGGAAGAAATTCCATTCCCATGGATATGAAAATAGAAAGTAAATATAAGACAGGAAGTTTGGGTGAGTGCAGCAGATAGAAGTCAGCTAGGATGAGAAAAGTGGGGGTGGAATGAGAAAAAAATTGAGGGGAAGAGGGAACAAGACAGAGAAGAGGACACATAGTAATGTGAAAGGAAATAAGTTCTTTATAGTTGTTTTTGCCCATAGTGTGAATGTACTAAATGAAAGATCTTTCATCCTTTTTTTCCTGCATAGTTCCTATGAAGAATTGGAGAAGGAAGAATGCTGATTGTCCTCACATGTTTCCCATGTGAACAAAATTTCTGCATGTCACTACTCCCTTCATCAGCATAACTCAGGGGTCCCCAACATCCGGTCCATGGAGCAGTACCAGGCTGTGGCAGGCCAGCAACCGATCTGCACAAACAAGCAAAGCCCCATCTGTGAGATCAGGCAGCACACAAAACCATGCACCCTCTGCTTCGTGGAAAAACTTCTCTCCACGGAACTGGTCCTTTGGGGAACCTTTGGCATAACTCATTAAGGCTGCAATCAGAATACATATACCAAACACCATAGAATTTACTTTAAAATAAACTAAGAAAAAGTGCATAAAATGAACATTCCCATAAAAGCCATTGTAAACTGAACAGCATAAATGTATTTAAGCCTGCTTTAATATGTGTGGGATTTAGGTCATTGGATTTGAATAATGTTGTTAGACTGTCATAATCTTATTAACCCTCTATATTATTACTGTGCTTGGCTTTCTTTTTCGTGAGGGTTTTTACTATTTCAATTATCACATGAAAATGCTGGTTTGAGATACTTTAAAAAGGGGGAAAAGTCACAATAACAAATAATATAAAAGTTACAACAGAGATAGAAAGATAGCACTTAGGCTTATATACTATTCCATAGTGTTTTATAGCACTATCTGAGTAATTTACAGTGTCAGCATATTGCCTCCAACAATCTGGGTCCATTTTACAAACTTCAGAGGGATGGAAGGCTGAGTCAGTCTTGAGCCAGTCAGGATCAAACTCCTAGCTGTGGACAGAGTTAGCCTGCAATACTGCATTCTAACCACTGCATCACCATGGTTCTTGGATGCCATTCTATTCTAAACTAAGTTGGTTAAGAGCCTATGTAGCTATGAGCAAGGACTGGATTTGATTAAGAATAACTAATGATATATAGTCGTTGTTTACACATATGAATATTTCATTTATTGTTCAGGAAAAATTCTAGAATAAATTAAGTAGGTTTTTTTTACTTAGTAATTTTGGATACTGTTTTACAATTCAGTAAAATTTCATTTTTTTATTAAAGTTGTATAGGAAAAAATGTCTACACTAGATATATAGCTGAACTTTAGGATATTTATGGTTGAGAAACTTTTCATTCCTTTTTTTTAATTGATTGTTTTAACATTGAAGAAACCTACCATACTTCATAGTATAGATCTTATGGAAGCCTAAAGGTACTTTATAGGGATTTTTTCTTACAAGGAAGGAAAATAAATAGATAGTCTTCTTTCAGTCTTCTTTTCATCATAAAACTACTATTGATTAGCTGCATAGATATTCTAAATTAATCCTGACATGAATTGTAGTAGAATGGTTACAAGTAGTCCTAAATATAGAAGGAGCTAAGTAATGATAGAAATTTTAACATATTTAATCTTCTTGTTCATTGAGTAAAGTCTGATTTCATAAAATTATTATACATCTAGTTGTCTATACTTTGTGTATTCTCACTAATTTATCTGATATTAGTAACCTTTAGGATACTAAAAGGGCTCTTTTAAGCCAGTACAGTGTGTAATTTTGGGGAAGAGCAAGAATATGCTAGGGCCTTACTCCAAATAAATAGGTAGGTCTAGGACAAATAAGTGAATATCAAAAAATGCAATTTTGCCTGGGCAAAATTTGACTTCTTTAAATTCTTAATAGCACATTTTCATCAGTAATAATAATAATGACAACAACGACGATGATGATGATGATGATGATGATGATGATGAAGTTGGAAGGGGCCTTGGAGATCATCTAGTCCAACTTTGTTGGCCTCTTTTCTGACTATCTTCAATTTTTCCAAGCATCATGGATTTTTCCAGTGCCTCAGGCCTTCACATAGAATATTAAAATATTTAATCTTTAGCTTCATTATTCATGCTTCCAGTAAGGACTCTGATATAGTTCATCCAGTATTGAATTTTTTGTTTTTCTTATGGACTGGTATTCTGATTAATTTTCTCTAGCACTACCAGATCAAAAGCATTCATCTTCCTTTATTCAGACTTTCTGATGATCCAGCTTTCAAGCCATATATTACAACTGGGAAAACCATGGCCTGATAATATATAGAATTGTTGTCATTATATGTCTCTGTACTTTAATATTTCTAGATCTCTCATAAGCTTTCTCCCAAACAGTAATATCTTTTTATTTTATGTTAACAGTCATTATCCTGTGAATTTTGAAACCTAGGAAGATAAAAGTATTTTACTACTTCAACTTGTCTTCAGTGTTGGAAAATTACTGTCAGTAATGTCCAGTTTAGTTTGTATCCAGCACATTCTGTCAGTTTCTATATCTAGATCAGAGCAAGAATATCAGTACTTAATTTAGCTAGCAAAAATATAGCTTGAAATTTATTTATTAAATATTAGCAGTATCAAAAAATGAACTGGCAAAAATTGGATGAAAGTGGGCAAAAGAAGGGAGAAGGTGAATAATATACAATATAATAATACCTATCTATATTATTTATATCAATAACTATTTCAAAAGCTATCAATGGGTTTTCCAGGGCCACAGCAAACAATACTGTGAATAATTAGCATAAACAGTCCTAAAAGGATTAGCCTTTAGATATTCCAGCTTGAACCATTTTTTACAAAATAATTACCTAATAAAGACAGAAATTTGTAGAACAATGACAGTCCCATGAAGGAAATAATTTGATGGATGGGCTAGTACATCTAACTTTCCACCTATTTGAATTGGATTGGTATTGACTACCTATCTGTGCTGGGGGATTAAATTTGACCAGCACTGCAGCACTGTAGTTACTACTTTTCATTATAATTACAATGTACAGGTAGTCCTTGATTTACAACAGTTCATTTAGTGACCTTCAAAGTTACACTGGATCTAAAAAAAAGGACTTATGACCATAATCTCACCCCATGTTCACAGGATTTACATTCAGATGCTTGAGAACTGGTTCACATTTATACCGGTTGCAGTGTCCTGGGGTCATGTGATCACTTTTTGCAATCTTCTGACAAGCAAAGTCAATGGGGAAGCCAGATTCACTTAACAACCGTATTACTAATTTAACAACTGCAATGATTCACTTAACAAATGTGGCAAGAAAAGTCGTAAAACTTTGTGGGCAAAACTCCCTTAACAAATGTCTTCATTTAATTCTGGGCTCAATTGTGATTGTAAATTGAGGATTATCTGTATAGCAACTTTTGGAAGAGCTCCAGGGGACACACTCTTAGAGTTACATACTTTATATGGCCTTAGGACTGAGACTGAATTAGAAAGACTCTTCAGGCAATACATGCATTCTATCTTTGAGCCATAGCCTGGCTCATTTAGATTCAGGAAAAGATTAATCCTATCAGCTTTGTGCATTTCGTTGCATTGTGATTATGATTCAGAATTTATTTTTAAATCTTGCATGGCCATAGACACACTCATTAATTAGTTTCTATTTAATTCAGTAGCATTTAATATTTAGGGAACTGTGACTTAGAGTACAGTGCCTTTCAAAGAACAAATTTGGAAATGTTTTTCTTGTTGTCTTTAAGCAATGACATATCTAAAAAATAGTATGAAAAACTATTGTTCAATCTCCTTGTGCCTTTTTGCAGTATTTATCACTGTTGGACTATATAAAATATTAACAGAAAGAAAATACATAATAATTTATATACTTAGATGTTTTAGATACTTACCATTGCAAATGGAGGGTTTTTTTATTTCATATTACAAGGTTGGTCCTATATAATATAGAAAAAAATGTAGTTTCCAAGATCAGAAATGTCAAACTATTTTTCTAAATACAATTTTCTGCTAATTCTCCTTTCTCTACAATCCAAAAGAAAGGAAATCTATTTTCTTTCAAGTACATATACTCCTACCTTCATCTCCATCTCCACTTCCACCTGTATGTGAGTATATATAAGTCACAATTTATTGTACAATAAATGATGATGCCACTCATCCATGTGACTTTTCAGAACTGGCTCCCATTTTGTAATCTGAAGCAACAATTAAAACATTTCATTTGACATGCAAAAGCTTTTATTTCAACCATAGTATGGGAGAAATGATAATCTTGAGGCTAATTTCAAGACATGTGGAGAGTTTACCAGTCTACTTTCCTACATCTTTTACTGTTCTCATGGCACTTGTTTGCTACATGCCCAAAACAGTAATTTATAACAACGATATCAGTGGTTAAAGCAATAAGTACATAAGAACTTAGATGGCTATTTATTTCCATTGCATAGCATGCTCCTTTTTCTGTGCCTCTACACATTTACGCAGGACAACATTTTACATATTAAAATTTGTATAAAGATAGAAAACATTACAACAGGGATCACGTATTGAGGTCTATATGTCCATTATTGGTCTTCTGTCCTTCTTTTACTTACATGAGAGAATTGTTTCATTTCTATACAAGTAGGATAAAAAAAAGAGCAAGATCAATAGTTCCCTTATTTACATGAATATTTTACATGTGGCTGCAACTTTTCCACTTTCATCACATCTCTAAAGCAAGAAGATATAGATTCAGTGTTAAGGGAATTATGCTAAACTGTATAGACTGTTAAGCAATGGAGAAAATTTCTGAATGTAATTTCTTGGCTCAGAACTCTGATGTGCAAAACACTTTGAATTGAAACCATTTTGAAAACAAGACAGCTGTTTTGAACATGAAATATGTTACTTCAATCATTTTGTACTATCTTTTAACTGAATTTATTGTCTTGTTTTATATTAATTTATAATACGGCTTGTTTTGTGCATTGTATGTTACCCACCAAGAGTTATTTAGGATGGACAGCCATTTAATTTTTCTAAATAAATATAAATCTCGGTATCAATTGAAAATATTTTTAAAATTATTTAAAGAGCCCTTTTTGAACTCAGAACAATTCTTTGAAACTCAAGAGATGGAATTTCAAATTCAAAATGGTTTGAATTCAGTACCTTTGCATACCACTACTTCGAGATGTTTATCAGGTTTAAAACATAAATATGCATTTTCTCAAAGATGAAGTGTTATTAAAGAATAAATTGTGCTTTTTTCAATATAGGAGAAATGCAAGTATCTCTTTCTCTCTCTATTTATTTATATTGCAAATTGGGTATAGAATAAAATTATACAAAAGATTTAAGCAACTACTGAATGATAGTATCTAAGGGAACCTTTCCTTCTCTTCAGTTTCCGATGCTTGGTTTGTGCTATAGGTAAGCTATTGCTGGGATTCTTGATTTTTGAGCTTGGTTGTTTTTTCTTCAGATATTTCATTGCTAAGCTAGATAACATTAGAGTGCATGAGAGAATGAAGTTTTCATGTTTATATAAATGTGTGTGTGTGTGTGTGTGTGTGTGTCCACAATTTCGCACCTGTTTGCTGTTCATGTGGTTGTTGGCTGCTATGCAGGATGTGCTCTAGGCTGTTTTCTTTTTTGACATTTGGTTAGGTCTTTTAAATAATATGTAGATTGGACTTACTTATGTGTTATTGCTGATTAATTTGTCTGATAGCCAATCTTCCAGGAATATCTCAATATTTTTTATTTGGATTGGTCTAGAACATGGGTGTCAAACTCTCTGCATCATGTGATGTATCACGACGTATCACAACTTTTTTTGCATTGCTGGAGCTGGGGTGGGTGCAGCCTCCGTATGATGCAACCGGCCCGCGGGCCAGCAGTGTGACACCCCTGGTCTAGAATGTTGAAATTGTGCTTGAATTTGTTTATGTCTTAAGAGATTCATGAATTTTCAACATGTCTTCTGATTGCCCATTGAATTTCATGGATGCATTTTGTAGGTCTGCTACTTCACTGTCCTATATAGTGGGCTTTGAAGTCTTTACATTATATGTTGTATATGATTCCTGTTTCTTTACTGGGTCTTTAGATTTGCTTAAGACGTTTTGGAGAAATTTTGTTGATTTTTATGCAGGGATGATGATTAGCACTAATGATTTTACCAAGTTTAGGTGATGAAATGTCTGCAAGAAAACGAAAACAACCAAGCTCAGATGAACACCCTTCATTTCAATCCTGAGCTACAAATATTCTCCTTTACTGGATTTTTATGCTGCAAGGTGTGATAACTTAATACTTGTCTCGGAATTGTGCAAGCCATGGTATTTCCTATAATACTCTATGAAGGAAAATTTGGATTTTGAACAAGGATATGAAGAGTATTGATGCTTTTGAATGTTGATGTTAGAGAAGACTCCTAAGGCAGGACAGCTAAGAAAACAAACAAACTGACCATAAAACAAATCAGTCCAAAATTTTAATTTGAGGCACAAAATGAACAGGCTCAAATTATTCTACTTTAAACACATTATATCACAGTAGCTCTCTGGAAAAGGCTCTAATGTTGGGAAAGGTAAGAAAAGAGAAATGAGTGATCAGCAGCTGGCTGGCTGGATTCAATTACAGTGGCAATGAGTGCACTATTGAAAGATCTGACCAGTTTAGAGACAGATCATCATGGACAAAATTTATCTATGTGGTTGCTAGGAGTTGTTGGCATATAGTCAATAAACAATTCCTGACTTGAGAATGGGGGAGTAAAATCTAACACGGCTTTATTATTCTTTGTAATCATACTGGTGGCTTTAACAAGGAAATATTAATTGTAATTAAGTATGTTTAAAGGGAATGTACATTCAGCTGAAATTTATTCCTACACCTTTCATATTATGACAACAAAATACAGTTTTTGTCCACTAGGAGTTCAAAGGTATTATATAAATGTTAAAAATTATCTAACAATAAACTCCTTTGTTTAAAAAAGAAATCTTGAAAAGCCTTCAAAGAAAAGTTTGACAAAAAGAGCTGAAGGTCACTTAAGGCATAAGTTAAATCCATACCTGGAATTATGTCATGATACAGTAATAAATATCATTTATGTGGGCATTATTGATTTTTACAAAAGAAAAAACCATTTAGGTTTTTACCAGTTTGCTATCGTCAGCAACTCTCCAAATATAATGGAGATGGTGTATGCTAGTTTTTCAAAGCTATCTTAGCAGACAAGTGCATAAATGATTTTACAGCCATAGATCCAATACCTTACATGCTGAGAAATATTTTCCATCTATTAAAGGTAAAATTATTGTTTTCATTATATTCAGTTTTAATTAAAGTTTTTGTATCCATAAAGGCCATAGAAATATGCAAATGTTTTCCATGGGAATTCATATAGTGTCTTTTCTTTTACTTATAAGAGAGCTAAAATAAGTAGCACTGCCAAAAGCAGTCAATCCATTTTGGAAACATGGAGAGTTGCAGCAAAACAGTGAATTCTCCACTACAACAATAACAATAGCTTATTTATCATCCCAAAGCACTTTACAGCACTCCATGGGCGGTTTATTATGTAAGCATTATTTGCATATTACCCCCAACAATATGGGTCCTCATTTTACCAACCTCAGAAGGATGGAAAGCTGAGTTAACCCCATCAGGATTGAAATCCAGGCTGTGGACAGAGTTTGCTTGCAATACTGCACTTTAACTATTGCATCAACAGGGTTCCAGCAGGATCCAAATGGCAAAATTATTTTTTTTTTAAAGTTGATCTAATCTTACCAGCTGTATGTTATGACATCAAGCTGGTGTAAAGAGATATATCTGCCAATCAACCTATGTGGAAAAATAATAATCAAGGAATAGCAGCATTAAATCAATCTAAAAAGGGACAGAGGCAAACTACATGAATAGAATTTTAGCTGAAGAGACATGCTTTTTATGTTTCACAGGAGATAGCACTTACCTAGATAGCTGAAAAGGAAGCAAAATTTGTCCTGAAGATAGCTACATATATTGTGAAGTCAAGAGTGCAAGAGACAAATTGCCTCAGAAGGTCCAATACATTTTCTTCAGCTTTGAAAATATCTGACTTTTTAAAATGCTATACAGTTTCTGTGTACAGATAACAGCGATACTAGACATTCTTTCCATAAGGCTGTAGGACAAAAACGGACTTCACCCATAAATATATATTGGTATAAATAAATGGAAAGTCATAATATCAGTTATTATTCTTCAGAAAAAAATAGATATTCATATTCTATACCTCTATTAAGAGAGATTCTGGGGCCAAAATCTGACACCAAGTATAGTGATATTAATAGTGTTTAATAGCATGTTATTCAATCTTCTAGTTTACTTTATTGAAATAATAGTTATCCAGGTAATAGATGGCATGGTCCCATCATTAGGCAAAATAAAATCACAGCCTGCGATAACAAGTTAAGGCACATTAATAGCAATTATTTTTCAATGATTGCCCTTTAAGGCTTCTTTTTTTATCATAGTGAAAATGTAGATGTTATAACTCCTACACAATCTGGGAATAAAAACTTATCTTTGATTTTAAGATATAAGTATCCTGGGCTAATACTGAACTAAATTTTCTGGCCAAGGAACTCAGTAGCTACTGTATTTGGTATTAAAAGCCTTGCATTACATGCATTACAGCAAGAATTATTCTATATGTATTATTTAATAAACTTTATTTAATTCATTGAATAAATAAATTAACATTTGCTGTATGATTGGTGCTAAATTCTTACTGGGTGGTGCTTCATACTCTTATTTCCATTGCTAGAAAATTTCTATTGTTGAAATTTTAAGATTGTCAGACAAATCCTTGAGTGTTATTGACATATAACTTATTATAAAGATTTATTTTCTTTTTTCTCTGAGGACTGAGTGAAGTGAAGCATTAGAGATCTTTCTCAAGCCATTGAACTTTATGTCATTCTCAGTCAACATTACAAAGATAACAAAATGTGTGTATTTATTTTCAAGTTTGGTGTTTAGAGAACAAGCAAAGCATAGCTGTCATACAGAGACCCATTAGCCTCCTCCATGAAGAGTTTTATATTTCTGCATTTCCCTCTCCCTCTTGCCAGACTTACTCATTTGTCCGCATTGGCTCAGAAAAAAATAAATCAATTTCATCGGCTATCGTTTGATTTCTTTCTTCTCTTGGTCTAAAGCTTTCTACCTCTCGCTCCTTTTTTTATAAGCCTGTTTCTACTGCACCATATGGCAGCTGGGAGAAGAGTAAAGCAATGATATTGCTTTTAACAAAAGAGCTTGCAATGTCAAAGAAGCTCATGAATGCATGAGACACAATCATGTATAGAAAAGTGCCTCCAGCCTTGTCAAAGGAACTAAAGAGATTGCTGATAGACCTGACATTTCTTTAGATATTTTTCTTAAAGGCAATAGCTCTGTCTTCAGCTCATCTCTCTTTTATGTATGCCTTGTTTGCAGCTCCTGTTTCCTCTCCCTTCACTTCAGTCCAGTGCCAAAATTCTATTATAACTCATAACACAGAACACAAACTCAGTATGTGGGATGGAAGAAGTTACTGAATAATAGTGCCTTATCATCTTACCAACAGTTGCTATCATCCCTTTATTTCCAGCACCGCAATAAGCAAATCTCAGTGTGCCCAGCCAGCAAATAACCTAACCTGCATAGTCTGCATGTCTGTAGTGCTATAGATATCACAATATAAAAATCTCATTGTAAAATGCAGATGATCATCTCTGCCAATTCTTCTTAAAATAAAATGCATTGGTTTCTTCTTTGTAATCTAGGAATTACAATAAATTAATTATTAGTGCTTTGTCAATCTTCACATCACTTAGAGTTTGGTATGCTGCAATTACAATTCCAGTTTCAGTCATTTTTTTCCTCATCACCAATTCTTTCTCTTCTCATACAGCCCAAATACATATTTACACATTTTGGCTTTCTGTAATTCTGTAAAATTACAGTACATGCCAGCTCTCTTGTAAGTGTAGAGAATGCATGAGGCAACTCAAGGTACTCCAAGACCTATAACTTCTAACAGCAATAGCAAATACTTTTAGAAATGCTAAGTCTACATCATCATTAACATGAACTGTGTCTTCCTTTGTTTAGTCCACACCAGTGGTCAAATACTAGCAAAGCTAAGATATTCATTAATTCCAAGCTATCCAGTTCATAGCATCCCTGTTCTTCCATGTACAAATTACTCCCCTTTAGTCTGAGCAAGGTAAGAAGGTATGCTTGTAACAGCTAGCTATTGGAAAATCCACAGAAAGAAAATAAAAACTAGTGCTTTCTTCCCTGCTCCACCATCCGTCTATCACAAACACATATCTTTTGTAATCAGCATAATCTGACTGGTTGAAAAGGAGAAGCAATCTTGAGATCTATCCCTGTGTAAAACAACTGACCTTTATAACCTTCTGAAGAATAAAGGGGTTCTGCTGCCCAGCAGGATTACTTAACTTTGTGGAAGATGGAAAGGAAACTGAAAATCTGCAAAGGTGTGACAAAAGTTGAGAAAGCATGATTTCATTAAACCTTATTTGACAGAAACATATCCCAGCCCAGTCACAAACGGAGACATATTTGGAAACATCCATGAAGTTGAAGGGGAATTGAATTATTCTTCAAGCACTGGGGGGGGGGGAGTAACATAAGGAGAATTCTTAATCAAAGTTTGGTTCTGAGGTGTGCAAATTTCAATTTACTGTAGCACGCTTGTTCAGAAAAGCTTTAGTACTGTAATTCACACACACTTGTTCATGAGCCCTATTGACAATAAGTAACATTGCTATGCTCAGTATATCTCTGAACAACAAGAATTTAGATTAAAACTTTCTACATTTGTGAACCATTAAGGATGTAATTTAATGCTATGTACATTTTCAGATATTAAAGTGCTTTGTTTTTTTAAAAAAATGTTTAAAATCATAACCCTGTAGTTATTTATGCAAAGCTGGATAACTTTCCAAAAATTGGAATCTATAACTTTTTCCAACACCCCACAATAAGTTTCCCAGTAGTATAAATCAATGAACACATGTGCAGTATCAACAGTGGCGTGACTTTTTCCTTAGTGAAAATACAATGAAATAATCTACTCTATGTTCTCAATAGACTTGGAAATATTCAGAATGATTATGCCACTTAAAGGTACTCTTTACTTTCAGTATTACACTAACTCTGTTTTAGGTTGGTTGTGGAAATATTATTCAGTACTTAGACCATTAGCATAAAATATTCACAGGGTTTTATTTTATTTCCCCATCCTGTTCAATATTTAAATGAAATTGATAGGGGAATTTATTTGCAACTATATTAATCCTTATTGTACAATTCTAAGGGTCCTGCTTTCTTAGAATTGGACTGGTAATTTTATGCTATAATTTTAATATTGTTTTTGTTTTGTTTTGTTTTGGTCAATTTTTTTAGTTGCCACCAATACTTGCCAAAGTAGAAAAGTAAAGCATAAATCCAATAAATAAATACATAATACTCTTAATCTAGGGACAGGATGTATCAGAAGTTAAAGATGCTAAGTTTGTCAGCTGGAAAGCTGAAGCTCAGGTTCAAGACCTGAGCATTGCGCAATTGGGTTAGCTTCCATACCTGCCCCCAGTCTTGTCCACCTAGCAGTTCTAAAGTATGCAAATGTGAGTAGATTGATAGGGGAATGGTAACTGTGTTCTGTGCATCTTTGGCATATAGCCATTTTAGCCACATGCCTAGGGCAAATGCTTCTGACAATGCTGGCTCCCTCAGCCAAAAAAACAGAGATAAGTACCGCACCCTAGTCAGACACAACTGGACAGGGAAACCTTTACCTTTACTTTTTACTCTTTATCTGGAACAGTAATATGCTAACTCTAAACTTTAAGCATTAGTTGGATTTATTGCAGCATCATAGTACAAACAATATTTGAAGCACCATTTAGGTAAGTATACTGATGAGATGCAAAAAAGCATTACATTCATACAGTACTTAAGCAGTAAACACTATATTTACTGTAAGAGCTCTTTTGTTCATTATATTACTTAGCATCAAAGATATGGCCATTTTCCAGCCACATCTGAGCAATTTACTTCTCTTGTTCATTTGTAGATAGCCGCTTTAAAACAAGTGATATAGCTCAGTGCTGTCCACTGTTCTAAGCTTTGTCATATATCAGGAATGTCTATGGAGATTCTCAGTCATTCAGGTCATAGTTATCCCAAAGATGCTTCTTCACAAGGCAACTGGCTTTCTTGTTTTTCTTTGAAGATGTTTCGCTTATCATCCAAGAAGTTTCTTCAGCTCTGACTGGATTGTGGGGAATAGTAGAGGGATGGAAAAGGAAGAGTACAAACTAAGAATCTTCTATATGAAAAAGGGGGGTTATAATATAATCAAAGGACTAACAATATTACCCTTAAAGTGTTTTATCAAATCTTGCCTGGTAAAGCTTGCTTGTATTTGATGGACCATTTGGAAGTAATCGTGCCTACAATTTCTACTTTACAATCAAAATGGTGACCTTTGATTCTCTAAAATTTTGTCAACGATAACAGGTTGGAAATAACTCCATATACTGATATTAAAGAACAGGAAAATGGAAAATATAAATCTTTTGTAGAAACAGAATAGATTTCATCTATTTGAAATCTTATGATCTTAATACAGATTATGTAATGTACATGAAAGCTTACTTTTTCCTGAAAAGCTGTAAGCAGGAACAAGATAAGGTCTATGACTACGAGCATGTGTAAAATTTTACACATTTAAATCAGCAATACTAATTATAGTATAGTAAAAAGATACAAATGTGATCTTCAAATGGATGATGTACAGTATACAGGGAAATTTGAGGTCGGTGCCTAAAAAAAGATTAACTTAAAAACAAGACCAACTAATAAGACATGGTAAACCACCAAGGTTAACCGAGAGAAGAAAACTATATTAGGAAGTGTGACTATATTTTTTGTAGTGATGAATGCACTTCTTGTCATGTCAGAGAGCCAACCAATATTGATCTAAATGATTAACTCTAGAATTGGAAAGATTATTTTAAAATATGGGAAAAGGTGTTCAGGAAATGAATAATAAGTCAATAGATACCAAGGGTTTTGTAAAGGAAAAGGCTTATGAGATGTCAGAGTTTTAAAATCAAATAAATTAGCATCTTCTTTTTCCTTTGTGGAACCTGAGCTAAACTTCCAACAGAACATATGCATGTTGTAACTATTTCCTACAAGTTCATAGTTCTGCCTTCACTACTGCATGCTTACAGTGAGAAAATATAAGTGTGTGACAATATAAGTGCTTAATATTCTTTGTTCTTTTGGATCTATTGCAAGGTTTATGTCATTATAGAACAATATGTGCTATTAATTGAGCTTTTGATTAGCCAAATAGTTTGGCCTCTCTCAGCCAATCAGCTGAGATTCTATTAGTCTTCATATAAAATAATCTGTATGAGCAATTTCCAAGAAAGTACCACGGTATGTCACAAGAAGCTGCCAACTGGATGCTTTTGCAAAGCACAATCTGCTTGTGGCTTGCACCCAGCTGGTTGCTTAAACTAAAAAAAATTCCTATGTTCAGCAAAATAGCAAATTAATGTGGGCAAGAAGAGTTAATATCTTGTCCATTTTGTATAGAACTAAAGAAACTATCTTCATGTACAGTTGCAACGATATGCAAGAAAGAAGAAAAAGAACAATTATGCTACTGCTCCCTCCTCCAGTTTTGTAATCTTCCTTGCATTTTCATCTTTTGAAGTAGAAGTTTATACTCATGAATGTGCTCTGCATGATACAGAAATCAAAGCTTGTTGTAAATCAAAGGAATTTCTTATTTAAAAAGTTTGCCCTCAATGTGAGAGAGACAAAGATATGATGGTCAGCTGATCTAACACATTGGTTCTCACTTTTTATTCTCATTGTCACTAAATTTTAGAATTCCTCTAGAGAAACTATGGTACATTGCAGTTATTACTGCAACCAATACATTAATATTCTTTTAACATTGTTTTCCAATTCCCCTATCCTTTAAATTCTACCCAAACTTTCAGATGTAGGAGTTTTCAGGAACAAAATACACAAAAGACTGAAATAAATGGGGTGATAACCCTAACTGGCTTGAGAGGAATAATTTTCTACTAAAATAGTGTGCTACAGGAATGTGTTACCTTGACTAGTCATATTAAATAAACAGTCATATCAAATTAATAGAATGTCTAGATTTAAACATTACACTAAAGCAGGGGTGTCAAATTGCTGGCCCGCAGGCCAGACACGTCACGAGGAAATCACGCCCACCCTATTGCTGGCAATGGAGAAAAAGCTCCGATATGTCGTGCGATGTCACGTGACATTGCGAATTTGACATGTCTGCACTAAAGCATAAATAGTGATTTACAAACCACAATGGCTGGGTTCATAAACATGTAATGTAAAAATTTAAGAAACCATAGGGTAGGTTAAATTTACATGAACTTATCCAATGTGTTCAGGTTTATTTCTAAGAAATTTATAAAGAACTGTGGCCTAAGGCTGTTTGGATTGTAAATTGCTACACTAATATCCATTAACATATCAAAGGATTTAATTATCTCCACCTAATATAGTAACCAGCGTGATATTGCATAGCTATTCTCAGGCTAACAATAGTTTGGAAAGTTCAGATGGAATTGAACTATAAATTTGCCAGCCAAGTTATAAATATTATGTTCTAAATTAGGAATAGAATTTTTTTCACAAAGTAATGAAATCTAAGCCACCTCTTTCTTGCAATTACCCTAATTTTATTGTAATTCAGATCTTTTTTGCATCCAATAGATTTTTAAAAATCCAAGAAACTTTCAACAGACAACAAAGTGGACAATGTTGTCCTTGGTGTTCCTCAAGCTTGGTTAAGCTTAAACCTTTTAAGTTTTACATTGTGTTTCTGTTTGCAACAAAACAGACACCACTCAGAATGTTCAAAATCATGGTATCACGATTAGCCAAGCTCAAATGTGGGTCAAGTGTTCCGTCACAACCAAAAAGTCAGTGTATTTATTGGAGCTTCCTCCTCATAGCAGTATTAATCCTTATTACCTGCATCAATCATAAAAAGGGAACAGTAATTGCTTGGTAATGCATAAAAAGATCTGAGAGTCAGTAACTATCACCTGGATGAAGTGCCAGAATTCAGCATCCTTCACCATGGTGATCATCCACAGCTATGTTTTGCACATGATCATATGAAGCCTAATATATGTTGAGTTACCTTTTTATCCTCTCTTCCATGCATGACAGCTGCTTCAATCACTGTGCAGGTGCTATCCTCTGTTTGAGAGCAGGTATTTAGTTATTGATTGATGATATGAGCTGCCTATGCCTACCTGAAGTAAAAGGATGTCAGTGATACCTAAAAACAGTTGCTTAATAACTCCTGTGGTCAGAATGCACTCAGTATCTTTCTCTCTATTAATCCATACCTTGCAGGCACAATGTAGCATAAACCTCAAGCTCAAAACTGAAGCACTCCTACATTACATTGCTGTCTATTGCCCAGCATAGCCACTTTTGTGTTAATGAGTAGCCTAATAGTGCATCAAAAACCATCAACAGTTTTAGGAGAGAACAGCTCCCTTTCCCGATCCTCACTGTCAGTTTCTGAGCTGATTAACAAACAAGACTTGGCAAAAAGCAATCATCATGACCTCATTCACTTTGGAAAGTCCTTACCTCAGCACTGAGCCCTTCTTCAACCTCAATAATAAGAATGTCACAGGTTGGCAGTACTACTGACCCGAAAGGAAGCAAGCATATTAAGTAAATCAAGCTTTCTTACATCCATCACTTTCCTCTTCTTTGATCAGCAGATCTTAGTCTGATGCTCCTTCCAATTTCCTCCATATAGTAACTGGCCAACATTTGCCAGATATAGCTTTTCTGAAGGAAAACAAATGTTGAATGTATTAACTAGCCTCAAGTGAAGGTTGGAATAAACACAAGAAAATAAACAAAAAGAAAATGTTTTTATTTAATGTCTGTATGATTGTATTTACATGTGTCCAGCAAATAACAATGTTATCACAACTAGTGTATGCATAATCACTAATGGAAGAATTAATTTGCCCCAAAGCAAGCAAGCCTTATTTGTAAGGCAGTTTTAATGGTAGGATAAATTTGAAAAGCAAATTTGTCTGATCTACTCACCATAGTAATTTAAATCTGAAATTGGATAAGGAGAACAACTGAACTACCATAGATCGGGGCTAAGGAAGGTTGTTCATAACTAGAAAGCCAGTTACACTCACCAGCAGAAGTAAGAACAGTGAGTCACAACCTAATCCATTTTGCTTAACAACAGTCTCAGAACCAGATTGATGCCTCAGTGTGTAATGCACTTCTTAAATGCATGTTGTTTTGCTCCAATACTCTACCTATTCCAACCAGCTCACACCATCCAGTCTAAAGAAATAGCAGTAGATGTAGGTGACCAGCACTTATTATACCAATAGAATCAATAAAATTCAAAGTACAATAGTCCAATACAAGAGGAAAGATAACATTTCCTCAAAAAGAACCACACAGGACCTTTAAAATAATACTGCTTGAAAAGGGTGCTGCTTGCTTCAATTTTAAAACACAACAGTGCTTTAAAGACTGGAGTGCTCAAAACAGCCATTTTAAGCTTAAACTGATTAATATTTGAATAATGTTTTACATCCCTGCTCTTTTTTTCTCTCTTTTCATCTGGTGAACTTTTGTACTGTAAATTATTAATGTATAGACTCAATTTACACATTGCATAAAGCCACAACATTGTTAATTACATTTTGTGGAATAAATCACAAGTTGATGAATTCACATTGCCCTAAACATAAAAATAGGAAATGCAGATAGCAGGGAATATATTTGCAATTGCTTAATTTACAAACAATCATGGATTTGCACAAATATTGAACTTATTCACATATTGGTAATACATAATGATTACATTTCTACAGGTAGTTTTTGACTTACAACCACAATTGAGCCCAAAATTTCTGTTGTTAAGTGAAACATGTGTTAAGTGAGTTTTGCCCCATTTTTACAAGCTTTCTTGCCACAGTTGTTAACTGAATCACTGCAATTGATAAGTTAGTAACCCAGTTGTTAAGTGAATCTGGCTTCTCCATTGACTTTGCTTGTGAGATCAGAAAAGGTGATCACGTGACCCTGGGACACAGCAACGGTCATAAATATAAAGCAGCTGCCAAGTAGCTGAATTTTGATCATATGATCATGGGGATACTGCAAAGGTCATAACTGTGAAAAATGGTCATAAGTCACATTTTTCAGTGACATTGTAAAGTTAATAGTCATTGAATGAACTGTTGTAAGTCAAGGATTACCTGCACTTGTAACTATTTTTTTTCCTTTTTGACCAGTATGTGTGTGGTTATAGTTATTCCTGTTATCTCATACAGACTAACTTATTCTGCTCTCTGTTCCCTTGCTTATAAGTCTTTTTATGCCTCTCTATATTTCTAAATCAGTTGCAATCTCTGGTATCAGCATCTACTGAGTCACTTAATTTCTCAGTTTCATCATCTTCTCTGCTATTATACCAATAGTACCACATGAATACCAAGGTTTTTATTCCCTTGACCTAATGGAGGACTGAAACCCTAAACACCATCCCTAAATGTTCACGTCATGGAACAGGCCATAAAAGATGCATACACCGAAGCCAGCATTTTAATTCAGCTTGAAAGTTTATTGCTAAAGATGCAGTGGTCACAGGTATTGCAGTCTTATTGTTATTTGCTGAGATTCAGTTTCAATTTGTTTCATCCCATGCAGCTCAACAGCCTCTAAATACCAGATTAAACTTCAATATCATCTGTGGCCCACCTGGAGTGACAATATATATTGGAATATTATCAACATACAGACAATACCTCTACCTAGACTGACAGATGATGTCTTTATTAGAAGTTAAACAGCAAAGGGGAGAGACTAACTCCTGTGGTATTCCATAATGAAACAACCACATGCTCAACCTCTCCCCCATGGCTATTGACTAGAATTGTCCACTTAGGTATCACCCCTACAGTGATAATGGTCGCTTGTTAATCACTTACAGGATTGTTCAGACACCTCCACCATAGGGATGATAATATAATAGCAATAAGGTCTTATATCATCTCAAAAACAGAGAGTGGGAGTAACATATGAAGCAAGAAGATCTTTAAGGGAGTATAGGGAAATGACCTCAGTCCAATTACATTTTCAAGTAATTATGTTAGAAGACAAAAAGACAAAAAATAAAAATACAGAACTAAATGTCTATGGGCAGATTATGCTAGACGAAAAGAAAACTTACAAGGTGATTTAAAGGACACTGGGGTTACTGATATCAAAATGAATGGGAGAAAGTGGTAGAGGCAAAGCATATCAATACTACATTTTTCTGGGAGTTAAAATAGAGCACAGGGCTGCATAGGGCTGGACCCTGACCTTTTTTTTCATAAATGAATAGAAATAAAAAAAAACACAAGCACTCTAAGTATTTTGCAGTTCAAAGGAAATTTTGCCAGTAAGAAATATACTCCAGAGCTGAGAGCACAATCCCAGTTGATTATCCCCAGCCCTAGCCCGATACGAGTTAAAGGAAGATGTTTTTAGAGCATCAGATCAAGTTGTTGAAATGAGTCAAGTAACCTTTTCATGATCTTACAGTACTATATGCTTGTGCATTTTCAAATATTGTTTCTATCAGCTTTGATTGTTATGCAATGATTAGAGCTAATAAACTCTACTTCAGCAATACCTGGTAGGCCAAAGGTTCAATATCTCTCAGCAAACTATTAGTCCTCATCCGCTGAAACAAAGGTTAAACATATGCAATTATATTTCTTTGGTTTTCCCCCCACCCGTTTCCTTTTCCTTTCTCTAATGCCTTTATTGTATTCTCAAGGCATGGATATAGGGGAATTAGCTTCTTTTATTTACTAAAACAAGATGTGCAAAGATAGCACATTTCTTTTTCTGGCCCTCCAACCTTGATTACAACTTCATTTTAAAGAAATGTAAGTGCAGAATCCTTTAAATTTGTATAGATCTATGAGCTGGTCTTTGGAAGGCCCAATTCTGACATCTTTCAATGTTCTTTCAATGTTGATTATTCTCTTGATGAGTTTCCCTTGCTCTTTTATACTTAACTGCATTTTTCTTAGATCATCATAACAGGCAGAAATCCCTTTATAACCTTTATTGCTTCTATAATAGCTAAGCATTTCTCAACATTTATTTTTTAAATATACCTATTATGTTTGTAGTATGCATAGGGACACTATTTTCACTTGTTCTATTTTGTAATCAATTTTACAAACACTAATAATAGAATGTTTATGTAAGTGTCTAAAATATGAAATTTACAGAAAATATTTTCACATTTAATGGAAGGGAAATTAGAAATCGGAATAGCAATGTTATGAAACTTACAGGTCAGAAAAATGTTAAATTCAATAAAAAGAGATTAAAAATAAACTATCAATATCATACTAAATTTATACAGTACAAGTTGTAATAGGTTCACACTTGTAGTATTGTCAGTCTCTTCTCATCACATGTTATAAAAATAATATTTTATATATGAAAAAGTGCAGTCATTCCCATCTTCCACTATATTGAGCTGGTGGGAGGGAACAGTTGCCTTTTTACTGGCCCAAAATCACCCAGCTAAGGCATGAGAGCTAGCTAGGTGATTTTGGGTTCTTCATTTTTTTCTCATACCAACCCACCTCACCAGATTGTTGTAGGATTTAGGAGGACAAAATCAAATTAGGTATTCTTTCATCCTCCTAATTATGTATAAAAATAAGAAATGTGGGATATAAAAATAATAAAATACCAATAGCACTTGGACTTATAAACCACTTCACGGTGCTTTATAGTTCTCTCTAGGTAGTTTACAGAGTCAGGATATTACCCCCAACAATCTGGGTCCTCATTTTACGAACCTTGGAAGACTGGAAGGATGAGTCAACTTTGAGTCTGTCAAAACTGAATTCCCGGCAGAATTAGCCTGCAATACTGCATTCTAACCACCATGCCACCAGGTTTCTTATAAAATAAAATATAAAACAAAATAATAAAATAAATGCAAGTAAGAGAAATAATAGGCAGGTTTAGGCAACTCAGTAGTCTTCAGATCATGCTGTGTGGTGAATGGTATGATATCATGAGAATCACAGGATATACTGTATGATGGTCATTAAGTTGCCGATCTCATTTGGGATTGATAAAATGATATGAATAACTGAATAAAATGCTTCCGTCCCCTCACAAGGATTTATCATTTGTTATCACACATTCACCTGAGTAGTTGAGCGCTGAAAACTAATCTCTATTCATCCCTATTCTCTTTTCTACTTCTACACATTCAACTGGAATCTGAAAGTGATTTCAGATGCATTGCTTTGAATACTAATATAGTTCTCTGATCATGAACACTAATGTACAAGTTAATGGATTATGTGAATGCCTGTTCTCATGTTCAATTGGGGCTGCCTTTGGGTTCCCAACTAATCATATAAAGATTAGAGAGAATAATAGTGGACTAGGACTTGTCTGTTGTCTACCAAGTTTCACCTTTGTGTATTTAAGCAACTGCATAACCGCTAATGAATTTGAGTATTAGTATCAGCTTTTCTCTATTAGTAAATTTAATCACCTTTATTTTCTTTCTTTTTTTTGAGATTAACAGAAACATATAATGATATGCTGTGAAGTAATGTATCTTGATTTTCTCATTATTTGTTCTACTATTAATATTTTAAGAAATCAAAAATCAAGCATTTATGTAAAGTCACCCACAGAGTGTAAGCAGGTTCATTTAATATTATATTTTTCTGCTACATTGGAAATGCCATTTATGAGTGCAGTTGAAGTATCAAAAATCAAGCATTTATCTGTAATCACCCGCAGAGTGTAAGCAGGTTTATTTAATATTATATTTTTCTGATATACTGGAAATGTCATTTATGAATGCAGTTAAAGTTTCTTTCAAGGGCTAAGTGGTTCAGGACATTCTTATTATGATGGATCTCAGGTGTATTATTTTGCTTCTTTTTCTTTTTAATTGCTTGGCAATTGTCCTTTGCTCAACAAGTATCAGCAAAGATAACTATGACAGCATATATTGTTCCACAGTGCACACTTAATGAGCAACGGATCCACTTTGCATACCTATTAAAAAAACTAATGATAGACTTTAAATCATGGCAGTGAAATTTGCTTGCATTTGCTGAAAATAACATAAAAGAGCATTTGGATAGTGCTTTTAAAAGAACAGCACAGTAGCTTTTGTTTTAGAAAGACAATGGGCAAATATATGAAGCAAAGAATTATGGGTAGTGAAATCTGTCAGAATAAAGCATCAGTCATAAACACAGTTGCTCACAAAACCTAGTGAGAGATTTAATTTTTAAAAAGCAGTTAAGGGGTAGAAGTAAGAGTTGTTGGTATGATCTCTAAATATTATAGAGAAGTTTTGCTAATCATTGCTTGGCCAAACCATGGACTTAGGAAACATGGAAATAGCAGAATTTTAAATTCATTTTAGTATAGACACTCTGAGATGTTTCTTGGATCAGACTTGAACTATAAAGATAGACTTTTTCCATGACGTTATCTGAATAATCTTGTGTAAATTATTTGTTTTCAGTCTATTCAACTGTACAAAAAAATAATGATAATAACAGTTATTCCATCCTATCCCATCCTGTTAAAATTTTGTTTTGAATTCTTTAAAAGGATACTGGTGTAAGATAAATCATTATAAAAAATAAACAATACTTACATATTTTTCTCTCTCTGATATTGTTTCCTAGACCTCACATTTAGGGTTATATTTCACAACCCAATGTGAGAAGCTGTAATTTTAATATATATATTTTCAATTTAAGGGAAATTCAATTTATTACATAAAACAGACGATTGTATTTTATTGATATAAAGTCTAACAATTGTATATGACATTTGTTCTCTTATATTTCTAACCATATTGCCAATATTTCTTTTGAAAGATCAGAATAGTGCTATGGAAACGATAGTTGGACCTCGAAAAAGTAGGAGGAAGAGTATTGACACCTTTAAACTTTGACATGGGACAAGACATCTAAGAAACTAGCTAAAAACCAAACAAATGGATCCCAAACAAATCAACCTTGAGATCTAATTTAAGACACAAATGATCAGGTTCAAATTATCCTACTTCAGACATATTTTATAAAGATCATGCTCTCTGGAAAAAGTTCTAATTCTGAGAAAGTTACTAGGCAAGCAAAGAAGATTATCACCGGAAGCCAGGTGGCTGGATTCAATTATAGTAGCAATGAGTGCATATTGGAAGACCAAAAGGACCAGACTGGGGACACATTGTCATGGAGAAGATCTATTTATATGGTTGCTAAGAGTTAACACATGATTTGATAATGCATATGCAATCAATCTATTAATCAATCAATCAATCAGTCAATCAGTCAACTGTTTTATTTAATATGCAGCACAAACAAAATATTACCAGAAATTATAATTAAAGTATATTTGAATAACTCAGTTGTATGGATATCCAGGAGAGATCACAAACAAGGCTGGAAATGAGGCTAAGAGAAATATTATTTTTTTCAGTTTATGCATTAAATGTGTATTAAGTATGCATGCAGTGAATACATTAAGTATATATTAAGTACACACACTATGTGGAAGAACTATTCAAATAGATGAATTGAATCTAGTCATACAAATCAGATTAGTGAATAATGGTATCTGTTTTACCTGCTCATGGAAATTTAAATTTAGGCATTCAAACTTCCATCTGATTAAACAAATCCTTAAATGAAAAACAACACCCAATAAACTATGCCATTTAAAATGTGATGTTCTACAGTAGTGGTCCCCAATGTTTCCAGCTTGGCAGTTGGTGGGGGGAGAGGGAATGGTCCTGTGTGACTGGCAGGCCCATGTGTCAGGACTCAGAGCTCCATTTGTGTAAGCAGCAGACGCACACATACACCGCTCACACAAATGGAGCTATGCATATAAGCATGAATACCCACCCTGCTCATACAGGTGGAGTTGTGCTTGCACACACATTTGCCTGCCACTTGTGCAGCCCAGTTTTGAACAGGCTGTGGCTCAGTAGTGGGGACCTCTGTTCTACTGTAACCAGGACATCCTGCAAGATTACATTCCAGAAGTGTGAAAGGCTCACTGGCACACAGGGTGATGCAAGCGTGCAAAAACTCTAGATTTGTATTATCAGAAAGACTTACTCTCAAATAAATATGCTTGTCTTGATATTAGCCAAAATTTAGACCAGCTTATTGAAAATGTTGAATTTTATTTTATAATAAACCATTTATTCATTGGTAAAAGATTGTTGCAGGGAAGGGATGGTTGTCTAAAGCTTCACACCCACATAAATATGCATTTTTCATGTTTCACATCACCTCTCACGAATTAAACCAAGAACACCATGAAATAATAGCATTCTTTGGTTTCTTTTATGAATTTCCTTTCCATTATCCTAGCATGTATAAAGAGGGCAAAAAGTATTTGGAACATGACTTTCAAACAGTTCAATTATCATGTGAGCTTTCTGCATAGAGTGGGTAAAAAGAGAACCAACAATATAAAATATAGCTGATATTATATTAACAAAGTGCTTTCTGAAACATTCTCCCAAGTCAGTCTAATGCATTTCTAAAGGATGAAAGTGTCATACATCAAGATCTTTTAGAAGAAAAAAGAAGAAACAGTTTAATTATTAAAGTAGTGCTATCAAGCTGCCTGCCTCGGGAGAATTCTTTAATTTTGTGCTTTTTCTATACTGATAAGGAGATGCGATGTAAAATATTAAATGCATTGCCTCAAAATGCTTCCTGAAAGATCCTTGCAACTCTTTTCCTTTTCTTGCTGTTCATAAGGCATGTACATGTAGCAAATAATTAAGAAAGGAAAGGCAAACAGCTTCCTTTGATATTCATTTCAACTGAAACAGTGCCAAATGTGCTGTTCAAGGGGGCTCATCTGAGTGTCCATATAGGAAACAGAATGTCTGCTCATTAAACTGCAAGAAGTCAAAAACAATTATCAGAACTGTGCTCAGTACTCCTGCCAAGGAAAGCCGATTTTTGGAATAGTTAAAACTGCATTGAGATAATTCCAAAAAAGGATTATAGAATAATCATGTAAACTGCCTTAAACCCAAGCAACTAGATGATGAAATAAAGCATAATCGTGAAATATAAAAACTCAGTGTATGAAATATTGAACTCCAGGTAGTGTGGTCTTTATATTTTATATAAAGTGGACATTATTAGAAGTGAGTAAATGCCAAAGCCATTTAATCTCCTAGAACTGACCCCATTATCTTCATCTAGCAGATGATTCTAATTTGGAAGATATATGGATAAAGACTACATGGACTATTCCAGACTGTTGCCAGGATTCAAAATGAAGTCAAAAGTGTGCATATACACACAGACACAAAGAGGCTAAAATTATTTATTTAATAAATAAATAAAATATAGATTCCTTATTGACATCAGCTTTTAAATATTTAGAAAAAATAAACATAGCTCAAATACATAATGACAAATAGGAGCAGAAAGATACGTAGGATGGGCTTGCTGCCTTGAATTATTTGTAAAAATAATAAAGATGGGATACAGATAGATAGATAGATAGATAGATAGATAGATAGATAGATAGATAGATAGACAGACAGACAGACAGACTTATATTTGCAATGTGGAGAATAGAACTAATTACTAAATTAATAGGCTCCAAAAATGTGATTCTTCTAAGCAGATTGACAGAAACTTGCCAAACTAAAACATGCTAATAAAGCATATACAGGTAATCCTTCATTTAAATCATTCATTCAGTATCCATTTGAAATTATAATAGCACTGAACAAAGGGACTTATGACCCTGACCAAAGTTATGGTTGCTGCAGTGTCTCCAGTCACCTGAACAACAATCAGGTGCTTGGCAATCTGCCTACACTTACTGTATGACTGACCACAGGGATGCTTCAGTGCCCTCCCACCTATCTTCCTTCCCTGAGACTATTTCTCACCCCACTGGGTCCCACACCTTTCTCCCCAAACCTTCTGTGGCTCAGCCCACTTATCATAGATTATCTTTGGGAATCAGCTGACCCCCCCATGTAGCCTTCCTACAGGGTTTTCCACAATGAATTTCAGCTTCTCCCCCAAGTGAAGCTTCCGCAGTGTAATCACATTGTAAGTCCAAAAAAGAGACCACATCACATGCCAAAAGTAGATGGATAGTCCTGTTCTCCTTCCTAAAAATGAACTTGGAAATCACCTTCAATCCTTTCTCATGAAAGTGTTCAACCCAAGTTTTGAGATCAATTATTTAAGAACCTCACTGCACTCTTTACATGGGGCTTTGCCATAAAGCTGACCTACTTAAAATAGAAACTTCTGCCTAGATTTTTATTTTTTCCTATTAATTTAAAATTCCCCCTTTTTGTCAGCCAACTTGGCCCCTTTAATTATAACCAATACCTTTCAGTTTTCCTGATGACAGGTAATGTATGTCAAACTGCAACTTTATGGCTTTTCATGGCCAGTAATTATCCTTGTGAGCTATATATGCACACTAGGTGATCTCAAACAGTGGGTCAATAATTCAGAGCTACAAGCTGGTTTAGCAGTTCTACCTAGAAACATCTCCCTGAGCCACTCTGGACACCTTTTCCAACCAGCCAGATTCTTTAGTTGCATAACAATTCTACAATTTGGAAGAGTCTATTCTTGTACAGATTCAATGCCCTCCCAACAGCTGTTACTGAAGGGAGGTACCAAAATATTACCATTGAGCAGAGACTATGTCCAAGCAATGGAGAAATAATTAAAATGATGGAAAAAATGTGTTTCTAATTTTAGAACATTTTTTATTCTAATTAATTATAATTTTCTTGTTTTATTTGCTGGCTAATGCCCAAATAAAAATTGACTGACTGATGATCTCTCTTTCTCCCTCACCAAAGGCCTGGATGAAGGGTCAGGTCTTCATGCCTTTTATAAACAATAGCAGAGTGAGGACTGCCTGGATCTTGCAGATAACCTCACGGCTTAGGGCAGGACTACTCATAGAAAATGCATGCTTCTGGGGCTCACATTCTTTAATTAAATGAATGTAAAGTGTGCTAACCCTGCAGAATTGAATCATCTTAGCATATATCTTAGGAGGCATACAGTCCCTCAAGTAAACAGGCCTTATGTCATGTAGGGCTTTATAGTTAATAAGCAACACCTTAATAGCACACAAAAGCAAATTGACAACCAGTGTAGCTTGTAAAGACCAAGGTATGTCCATTAGTGATGCCATCACATTCTGGACCAGGTGAAGCTTCTGGGTGGTTCTCAAGGGCAGCTGCATGTTGAGTGCATTGCACTGGTGAAGCATTGATATGAGTAGGGTATGAGAGAGTGTCTGAAGGCCCCACCATTTAGGAAATGATACAACTTGTACACTATATGGAATTGTACAAAGGCTTTCCAGTATCAGCTGACATCCACTATTTGGGAAGGAGCTACAAGTCCAAGAGTTTCTTCGGATTATGTACCAATTTTGAAGAGGGAAATGCAACTTCATCTAAGGTCAAAGATGAAATATTCCCAAATCTTTGCAGCCAAAACACCTTTAGCCATTCAGGCTTGGTGGAAGAGAATCAAAGACATGTACTGACAAAGTTCACATGGCTGTCCTGAGATCAAAAGATATAATTGGGTTTTATTAGCATACTGATGATACTGAATCTTAAATTTGCAGATGACTTCATGCAGTAATGTTATGTAGATATTAAAAAGGTGGAACAGAGACTAGAACCCTGTGGCACTACACATTGTAAGAACCTAAGGAGGGATTTTTCTCCCCCATTCAAAACCAACTGGAACTGGATTCAGGGAAAGTAAAAGAATCACCATAACATTGTGCTCTAAGTTGTTAACCCACAAAATCAACTCAGGATGCTATGGCTGATCTATAACGAGCAGCCAAGAGATGAATGAGCACAAGGAAGATGTACCACCATTATACCCACTCCACTACAGGTCACTGACAAGCACAACTAAGGCTTCTTCAGCACTCAGCATTTCAGTATATGCTGGAGGAAGTTTTATGTAATGGAATATATCAATGCTCTTGAGGAGGGAGGGAAAGAGCTGCTGCCTAGAAAACAATCAGATTGAGAGACAGGAGCCCCCAGAACATTATCAGAGAAAGAAACTGAAGAAAACCTATCCAAATGAATCAAGCAGTTAAAAGTGGTGGCAGTTGTATTTCAGACTTGCAAGATTCTATTAATGTAGCCTTATAACAGGGGTTCCCAACCAGGGGTGCTTGCACCCTCTGGGGGTGCAATATGATATTCCAGGAGGTGCAAAAACTTGGGTTTTCAAAATTATAATGTATATGCATAATTCGTTGCCATTATTTCAAACTTTTTTTTAAAGGGTGCGAGAATATATCAGAAACATTCTAGGGTGCGGGGCATAGAAAAGGTTGGGAACCACTGCCTTATAATAAAGTAGGCTTATCTCATCTAATTGAGTTACCTGGTATACCTAAGACAATTTATGACTTTTACTATAACCATGATCTTGGAAATTATCTCTTACCCACATGGCAATTAATAATTGTTGAATTTATTAATTGTAATAAGCATTGAGTTTATAATAAAAATTATGACAATGTTTACTTCTTCTTATTAAAATTAATGACCAAGGAAAGTTAGGCTGAATCATTAAAAATAGAAATGTTATGGAATTTTGATAATCAGAAGGATTGCAATGTAATTTCATTTATCACATGTCACATATGTTGTTGTTGTTGTTGTTAATTGCGAAGTCGTGTCCGACCCATCGCGACCCCATGGACAACGTTCCTCCAGGTCTTCCTGTCCTCTACCATCTTCTGGAGTCCATTTAAATTCACACCTACTGCTTCAGTGACTCCATCCAGCCATCTCATTCTCTGTCGTCCCCTTCTTCTATTGCCCTCAATCTTTCCCAGCATTAGGCCTTCTCCAGTGAGTCCTTCCTTCTCATTAGGTGGCCAAAGTATTTGAGTTTCAACTTCAGGATCTGGCCTTCTAAAGAGCAGTCGGGGTTGATCTCTTCTAGGACTGACCGGTTTGAACGCCTTGCAGTCCAAGGGACTCGCAGGAGTCTTCTCCAGCACCATAGTTCAAAGGCCTCAATTCTTTTGCGCTCAGCCTTTCTTATGGTCCAACTTTCACAGCCATACATTGCAACTGGGAAAACCATGGCCTGGACTATACGCACTTTTGTTGGCAGGGTGATGTCTCTGCTTTTTAGAATGCTGTCTAGATTTGCCATAGCTTTCCTCCCCAGGAGCAAGCGTCTTTTAATTTCTTGGCTGCAGTCCCCATCTGAGGTGATCTTGGAGCCCAGAAAAATAAAATCTGTCACTACCTCCATTTCTTCCCCATCTATTTGCCAGGAATTGAGAGGGCCGGATGCCATGATTTTGGTTTTCTTAATGTTGAGTTTCAAGCCAACTTTTGCACTCTCCTTCTTCACCCGCATCAAGAGGCTCTTTAGTTCCTCTTCACTTTCTGCCATTAGAGTGGTATCATCTGCATATCTTAGGTTGTTGATATTTCTCCCGGCAATTTTAATTCCAACTTTTGATTCATCTAACCCTGCCTTTCTCATGATGTGCTCTGCATATAAGTTAAATAGGCAGGGTGACAGTATACAGCCTTGCCGGACTCCTTTTCCAATTTTGAACCAATCAGTGGTTCCGTGTTCGGTTCTCACTGTTGCTTCTTGACCCGCATATAGGTTTCTCAGGAGACAAATGAGATGGTCTGGTACTCCCATCTCTTTAAGAACTTGCCACAATTTGTTGTGATCCACACAATCAAAGGCTTTTGCATAGTCAATGAAGCAGAAGTAGATGTTTTTCTGGAACTCCCTAGCTTTCTCCATGATCCAGCGTATGTTGGCAATTTGATCTCTAGTTCCTCTACCTCTTCGAAATCCTGCCTGTACTTCTGGTAGTTCTCGATCCACATACTGCTGGAGTCTAGCTTGTAGGATTTTAAGCATAACTTTACTAGCATGTGAAATGAGTGCAATGGTGCGATAGTTTGAACATTCTTTGGCATTGCCTTTCTTTGGAATTGGAATGTAAACTGACCTTTTCCAATCCTGTGGCCACTGTTGAGTTTTCCAGATTTGCTGGCAAATTGAGTGTAGCCCTTTTACTGCATCGTCTTTTAAGATTTTGAATAGCTCAGCTGGAATACTGTCACCTCCACTAGCTTTGTTGTTGCTCAGATTTTCTAAGGCCCATTTCACTTCACATTCTAGGATGTCTGGTTCGAGGTCAGTGACCATCTCATTGTGGTTATCTGGGATGTTAAGCTCATTCTTGTATAGTTCTTCTGTGTAGTTTTGCCATCTCTTCTTAATCTCTTCTGCCTCTGTTAGGTCTCTGCCATTTTGGTCCTTTATCATGCCCATCTTTGCATGAAACGTTCCCTTCATATCTCCAATTTTCTTGAAGAGATCTCTGGTCCTCCCTATTCTGTTGTTTTCTTCTATTTCTTTGCACTGTTCATTTAAGAAGGCATTCTTATCTCTTCTAGCTACTCTCTGGAATTCTGCATTCAATTGGGTGTATCTTTCTCTTTCTCCTTTGCCTTTCGCTTCCCTTCTTTCCTCAGCTATTTGCAAAGCTTCCTCAGACAGCCATTTTGCTTTCTTGCATTTCTTTTTCTTTGGGATGGTTTTAGTTGCTACCTCTTGTACAATGTTGCGAACTTCCATCCATAGTTCTTCAGGCACTCTGTCTATCAGATCCAGTTCCTTAAATCTATTTGTCACCTCTACTGTATATTCATCAGGAATATGATTTAGTTCATACCTGAGTGGCCTAGTGCTTTTCCCTACTTTTTTCAATTTAAGCCTAAATTTTGCAACGAGAAGCTCATGATCTGAGCCACAGTCAGCTCCTGGTCTTGTTTTTACTGACTGTATAGAGCTTCTCCATCTTTGGCTGCAGAGCACATAGTCAATCTGATTTCTATGTTGACCGTCTGGTGATGTCCATGTGTAGAGCCGTCTCTTGGGTTATTGGAAAAGAGTGTTTGTTATGACCATCGTATTCTCTTGACAAAATTCTATTAGCCTGTGCCCTGCTTCATTTTGTACTCCAAGGCCAAACTTGCCTGTTATTCCGGTTATCTTTTGGCTTCCTACCTTAGCATTCCAATCCCCCATGATGATAAGGACATCATTTTTTGGTGTTAATTCTATAAGGTGCTGTAGAGCTTCATAGAACCGGTCAATTTCATCCTCTTCAGCACCAGTGATTGGGGCATAGATTTGGACTACTGTGATATTGAATGGTTTGCCTTGGATTCGAATTGAGATCATTCTGTCATTTTGGGGATTGTATCCCAGTATTGCTTTTCCTATTCTTTTATTGACTATGAAGGCTACTCCATTTCTTCTGAGGGATTCTTGCCCACAGTAGTATACCTGATGGTCATCTGAGTTAAATTCACCCATTCCTGTCCATTTTAGTTCGCTGATTCCTAAGATGTCGATGTTCAGTCTTGTCATCTCTTTTTTGACTACATCTAGCTTGCCTTGATTCATGGATCTTACATTCCAGGTTCCTATGGAGAAAAAATCTTTACAGCATCGGACTTTCCTTTCACCACCAGATATATCCACAGCTGAGCGTCCTTTCGGCTTTGGCCCAGTCGCTTCATTCTTTCTGGTGCTACTAGTACTAGCCCTCTGCTCTTCCCCAGTAGCATATTGGACACCTTCTGACCTGAGGGGCTCATCTTCCAGCGTCATATCTTTTTTCCTTTTAGTACTGTCCATGGGGTTTTCATGGCAAAGATACTGGAGTGGTTTGCCATTTCCTTCTCCAGTGGATCACATTTTGTCAGAACTCTCTGCTATAACCTGTCTGTCTTGGGTGGCCCTGCATGGCATAGCTTATAGCTTCATTGAGTTACGCAAGCCCCTTCGCCACGACAAGGCAGTAATCCATAAAGGGGATATAGAAAATGCTAAAAAAGAATAAATGTGAGAATAATGTCCAGAAGTTGTTTTATAGGAGTACTAAAAGTTTGTTCAGAATTTTAAATTCTCTATTTTTCTGTAGGTCTTTAGTATCAAGATCTTCAGTATGTAATATTCTAATACTCATTAACCAGACTTCATCTTTAATTTAGTGAAATTCATCTTCTTATATTTTCTTTTGTCAGAAATATTGTCTTGTTGTATGAAACTTTTTGATTGCCATCATAACTAAATGGATTTGCTACAGCATATTGAAGAAGCTAAAATGATTAATATTTGTTTACTGCCAACTGAATAAAGCTTTAAATTTATTGATTTATTGAATATATTGAATATAAATTATAATACACCCATAAGCACCAATCTTTAGCCTAATTCAAAATTCATCACCCTTTTCAGACATTAGTATATATTACAGATGTAGATGATGTAGATGTAGATAGATAAAATATAAATATCTTATATGATCTAATGTAGAAATGTCGGTTTGTGTGTATATGTGGGTGGTTTGCATATGTTTTTGTATCATGATAGTCTTGGGCATGCATTGCTGAAATCTGGTTTAATGGCATTGTGTCAGCATTATTTTCTTAGCATGCAATTTTGTCTTTAGTTTCTTGGTTAAAATATTCCTCTTGAAATATCTTGCTGGCTTCCTTTTCTGTAGAGACAGCTGCATGCTGCTGAATTTATCTTTCCTGCACAAAATAAATATACCTTGAGATCTAATAGGATGAAAGATTCTCTAAAGTCATCAATATTTTACTTGTTGAACAGGGACTTAATGTTATTCAGGAGAATGAAATTGAGTTTTGCTGGAGAAATATTTTTTATTTCCCTTCACTACTGTTTAGAGTAGACAGTATTAAAAGTTTAATACTTTTTACAATTGAAATCATATCATTTTTAAGGAACACTTTAAAATTGTGTAGAGTTGTGTATTGTACTGCTAAGAGATTACTTGCCTGAGTTTAAGCCAGCCAACTGACTCTCACCATCTCTTCCTCTTCTCTGGGCATTATCTTTTAATGAGAAGTGAGTGCCAGACAGATATTCTGAATTATTATATTTCTTTTAATCCATGCCCTGGAATTTAAAATTTAAAATATATGTGAAAATATATTGTAGTAAACTACAATTACTAATGCATGTGTGCTTCATTATCTTAGATAGGAAATTGGAATGATTAATCTAGAAAAGTAGTTCAGATTAGGAAGATTTTCTCTAGGCAACAGATTTATGGATATGATCAGTGTGTGATTAAGTTTAATAGTTCACTGAAAGTCCACAATTGTGAAAATATGAATAAAACAACACATATATGATACATACTATATTCTAATAATGATCTTACTAAAAGAAACAAGATGAAAAATTTATTGAGAGTCCACCTATCTTGTTGCAATAAAATAATCCAATGAAGTATGGGAATTATGCATTATGCACAACAGCAGGAGTTAAATCCTTGGATCAAGGCAACTCAGGCTTGAGTCTGTGTCCAGTTATAGAATCACCAAGTAGCATTTGAATTCTGCTTCTTAGACTTAGGGTATTTGTTGTATGGGAAAAAAATAAGGAAGAGCCCAGGTACCTGAAGAAAGCTGGGGAAACAAGTTAATTAACAAATTAAGTCACTTTTCTGATTTATTATGCATGTATTTATTATCCATGTGTTCATATATCCTTTTTAACTATTACAAGAAAAGCTATTTTTATTTATAAGGCTTCTGTAACATCTTTTTCCATATCATTCTTTTATCTTGTCATTTTAATCCGTATACTAAACATATTAGTTCTCAGTTTTATTCACTTCTAGTTCCTCTTTTAAACCCATTTTTATGGTAGCAGACAATTCTAAGAGAGATGATATTCCCAAATATCATTAAAAATACTTTTCTCCATTCTGTATTAATGGGTCTCTTCTCCTTTAATAATTATCTTGAGCTCTTTCTGATTGCCTCTAGTGTCCAACCTTCAAAATCTCCTTTTATCATGTTTTTCTGTAATATACAGCATTTTTCAATGGGAGGCTTCAAAACCTTCATATATTTTAAAGATTTTAAATCACCCACAAGGATTTTTGTAATTAATTACAAATATCATTTCCACTGGCCCTTAGTTTAGTTTAGTTAAAACTTTCTAAAATTACAACATAACCACAGTTTTTCTGTTTATATTTGGAATAAAATAAACATTAAATTCTTAAATTAAATGAAACTTTTTTTGCTAAAGGTTGGAGAAAAATCACCCAGTATCATAAAAATTATAGTTCTGAAGATTCTTAGTTTCAAAAAGCAGTAAAATGAAACATTGAAGTGATTGAGGAAGTAGATGAACCAGGTTCATTTGAAGGCTCTGAACCATGGCTTGGGCAAATGCCTTTCTTTTTGCTCCCAGAGCAATGAAACTCACTGGAGTTTCTTTTTATGGTGTCACCATGAGGAGCATCTGTATGGAATACTTTATAGGCTATCCCAGGTCTTCCCCTTTACATAAGGAGGAATATGGTAGCACCATTTGTTGGCTCATTTCGCTGCAGTCATCAGATCCACATGAAACAAAGCCATCTTCAGTTTGCCATTGGTTCCCTGAAAATCTTGTTTCTTGCTCCATGTGTAGCAGCTTGGCCTAAGTGAACGTGCAAAATAAGTATAGGTTAGGAATCGATAATAAAGGGCCCAGTGGCTAGCAGTTAAGATATTGGGCTTGTCAACCAAAAGGTTAGTAGTTCGAGAAGCAAATACTGTGTGATGGGGTGAGCTCCTGTTCTTGCCCGAGCTCCTGCCAATATAGCACTTTGAAAGCATGCAAATGTAAGTAGATAAATAAGTACCATTTTGATGGAAAGGTAACAGCAGTCCATGTGCCTTAGTGTATAGTTATGCTGGCCACATGACCACAGAAGCATCTTCAGACAACATGGATTCCCTTGGCTAAGATATGGAGATGAGCACTGCCTCCTTGAGTCAGACATGACTAGATGGGGAAACCTTTACATTTACCTTAGGAATTGATAACTTGCACTTTCCAGACATTTTGACAAATGTCATGCCATGCCATGATATTTGACTATTGTTTATGCTGCTAAGGATTATAGCAGTTATAATTTGAAAAAAAGTCATAGATAATTAATTTATTCATAAGAAGTAATTCAGTGCTTACAGTTTTCACCCTCTGGAATTTTCCAGCATTTCTAAAGTCATTTAATATCTCAGCATTTAATTTTTTTGAACATAAGTTTGATTTGGGGGGCTCTGTAGTAGTAAGAATATTTTAACAAGCATAGTTGAGGTATAAAAGATAGGCCCAACTCCACACAGTCCCCTAATGGCTTAGATGCAGCTTCCAGAGAATAATTTATAAAAGGGGATCACTGATAAATATATAGCTAGGAAAGACGCATATGAGATGCAGGTAATAGCAGTGATATTTACCTATATAGAAAGTAATTCAGTTTTGTATGAAGCCAGTTAAGTCAACGTATCCCTTAGTAAGGAAATAAAGAGATGCTCACAATCTTTCACTGAGAACAGCTTTTTTGTCAACTCCACTCCCCCAGAAAAAAGCCTTGGCCTTTTATATTATCAAAAAATTTAAACAAATACTCCTTGGCCTTTACTTTGCTCCAGACCAAGTTTCTCTGAGAATTTTTTCTTTCCACAACTAATTTCAAAGCAAACACTGCAGGAGACTGTTGTTCCCTTGTGGGCTACAAGCAAAGTATGCAGCCCCTCACAGTTTAGATTGCAATGACTTCCTCTTCCTAACTTAGATTGTTTCTTTAGGGATGAGTATGCACCAGAAGCTTCACAGGAAGTGAAGCTTAACAGATGGCTTTCATTCCCAAACATACATTCTAGGATGTGTATTCTTTATGTTGTTGTCCCAAAAGAGATTGTGAGATAGATGGTTGCATATTCACAGGAGACTATGAAAGTGACTTTAATAGCTTCAATCTGAAGGGTCAAGAAGAGATCACATGTTCAGTTAAGGCTAATTATCTCAGGAAGAATTTGCTAGACTGGTTGCTTCCCATATATCCTGTCATTTTCATCTTCCTACAATTCTTGTTTAAAAGTATTTGTTGGAACAGCCCTGGTGATTGTGGAACTGTAGTCTAACATATCTAGAGAACACTGATTTGAAGAAGACTACACAAAGTATATCTAAAGCATTAATCTATATTCTGCTTTAGACTATATTATTTTCATAGTGAATAATCCTTAGAGTGGAAGTAGTAATATAAATAAATTATTTTGCTTCTTGCTAAAAACTAGTTTTGTTCCAAACAAATATAAAGATTGAACTTTCTGATCAAACTCTTATCTTTAAGCATTAATCTGTTGAAGACTAACTGGTTTCTATTTTATATGAATAAGGAAACAACCGTTGATGATAAATAGTGATCTATCGGTTAAAAATTATTTTATACTTCAATAGTCCAGTTGCAATCAATGGGACTTAAATTAGAAAATTATTGAAAGCATGTCTGCCAGTAGCAAGAAATCAGGACCTAGGATTTAAGAATACTACAAGCTTATTGCATGATACCTACACATAAGAATCTGATCTATAATGGTCTATGAAAATTGGGGCCATATAAGAATAACAGATTTTGGAGGGGTGGCAGACTGGACAGGTCTCTTATAGGATGTAGAGACTCCAAATTGATAATGCATTTGACCCCACTCTTGAGGTGACCCTGGTCATCTCCTACATCAACTAAATTTTGGTCTGCTCCACAACCAGCAAAGTTTGAGAAAGCAAAATTATAAATAACTTTTGGAAATTGGCAAAAAAGTCCTTATTCTTTGTATTTTTCGAGAATTGAACAACTGATTTCTATCTGTTGTGAGAATGGATTACATATACATATACAAATGTTATTTGGATGCTCAAGGCTCAGGAAGATGTGCATCAAGGAGTAGATCATAAGTCCCAAGATGTTCCACAATATATTCCAACCTTTGTCAAGGCAACAGTCCAGAAGTGGAAGTTTCCTTGCTGTTTTTATAATCTGAATAGGTTTGAATTCCATGGGATTAAATGGTAAAAAGATGGTTCTGGAAAATTGTTCATTGATTGGTGATTGGATGTAATATGTTCTATAATATGTTCTGATTGGTCCACCTTGTTTATCTATTCTGAATCCTGTACCAGACTTTGCTCAGTAAATCATATCCAGTTGTGTTGGTAGTTCTTTTATCTGAGTATTCAGTTTCAATAAATTTTCTGATTTTTCTGCTTGTTTCATTATTTCTATATTATCCCACTCAAATGTATGGTTTAAGACCAAGACTAGCTGTTAGGCATTTCAAGTATTGGTTTTCTGTTGCAGTTTTATGTTTCTTGACTCTGTGCTTTAACTTAGACATTTAACTTAGTTTACTAATTTAGTTAATTTAATTTATTTATTTATTAAATTTAGGATTAGGGGGCTGGAGGCTAAAACATACAAAGAATGGTTAAAGGAATTGGGTATGTCTAGTCCAATGAAAAGAATGACTGGGGAGAAATGATAGCACTTTTCCAATATTTGAGGGGCTCCTACAAAGAGGAAGGGGTCAAACTATTTTCCAAAGCATCAAAATGCAAGACAAGAAGCATAGGTTGTAAACTAATCAAGGAGTGAAGCAACCTAGAACTAAGGAGAAATTTTCTATCAATGAGAGAAATTAACCAATTGAATAGTTTGCCTTCAGAAGTTGTGGATGCTCCATCACTGAACACTTTCAAAAAGAGATTGGAGAACTATTTGTCTGAAATGATATAGGGTCTCCTGCTTGAGCAGGGGCTTGGACCTGAAGATCTCTGAGGGCCCTTTCAATTCTATTATTTTATGTGCTATATTCTAACTGGCATTCTGTTTGCCATATGTAATGTTGCTTGCAATTTCAGCAGTTGATTCTGTATATGATGCCAGTCCTTTTTTGGTGGGTGCTGCAATTCTCCTATCCCCTGCTCTTTTTTTATTCCACAACTGTTAGGTTCATTTTGGAGACGTTGGTGAAGGACTTTACTAAAATCCATTTGAAAATCTAGGTATATTGGATGGTCCCATTTATATTCTATAGTTTTCTACAGAGAAACAAGAGTTCTATCTGTCTGTCTCTGTCTGTCTGTCTGTCAGTCAGTCAGTCAGTCAGTCAGTCTGTCTGTCTATCTTTCTTACATGCCACCCATCTTGTCAAAGGCAACTCTAGGCAGTTTACGCTCATTCAATAAATATGCAATATAAAATATTAAAACAATAGAGATCTTTAATTTATGTTATCTTTGCTTAAGAAGGTGTTTTCAAAATATATACACTTCATATGCTTGAACATTTTTTCTTTAATAATATCCTCTACCAGATTAATGAAAAAAAGATTAAGTTAAATGCTCTATAATGTCCTGGATTCTTACTCCCTAGGGTTAAAACTTTTAAAACAATATTGTTAACTATTTTCCAGCCCTCTAGTACAGAGCCAATTTTAGAACATGAAGATAAGTAACTTCACATCTGAAGAATTCAGAAGGATACTGCCCTTAATTAAAAATTATGCTGGGGAAGTTAAGATTTCATTTGAAGGCATCTAAAAGCCCCTAACTTGGAAATGATGGATTACAGAATACATTTAAAGTTTTGTGTCCTGGATTATATGTAAAAGTTATATTTATGTATCAGACAATGCTAAAAATGAATGTTATTATCATAGAAAATCTCCCAGATGTATTGAAGATCCAAACAATGCCCATAATTAGCAGTGTGACAATGATGATGCAGTCGGAATGTTGTTTATAGCTACCTAAAAGTGGTAAGTATAATTTCTGGGCCAGCCCAAAGTTAATTATATGGTAGTACTAACAGTGGCAACACTGCCAACATCACCAGCAATAGAATACAGAAGAGAGTCCTGGACTTAACATAATGATTCATTCTCATATATGTCAATATTTTTGAGAAGGTAATTAGACACCTCAGAAATAAATCCATAAAAGTGCTTTGAACGGTAAAGAAATGTGCATATCGTTATGAGTCAAAAAGAAGTTACAGGTAGTCCTCAACTTACAAGCATTCATATGGTGACCATTCAAAGTTAAACAGCACTGGGAAAAAATAGCTTGTTTTTCACACATAAACATTGCAGCATCTCTATGATCAAAATTCAGATCCTTAGCAATTAGCATGTATTTATGATGATTGTAACACCCAGGTTCACCTTTTGTGAACCTCTGACAAACAAAGTCAACAGGGAAGCAACTGTGTTATTAACTTAATTACTGTAGTAATTCACTTAAGAATTGTAGAAAGAAAGACCATAAAATGGGGCAAACATAATTTAATAATAATCTTAACAATGAAAATTTTAGGCTCAATAGTGTTTGTAAATCGAGGATTGACAATTCTTTTAATATGCTACCTGTATATTGAAAATGCTGTTAAGTCTCAAAATGCAGCACATCTTGCCAAATTGGTTTTGAAAGATGCTGCTTAAAAAAGCTGTGCCTACATGACTCCAGAATTGAGCTAACAGTTGCAACAATGTGGAAGAAAATTATGCATCCATTGGAACAGAGCTTTCAGCTTACTCCTCGATTGTATGGTAATTGTTCAGCTACAGTGATGCCAAGGTTTGCAGACATAATGTTGATGAACCTTTAAGAAACTTTAAGAGATAATGAAGCATAAAATAAATGACCACTCGGTCCCAAAGGAAAGGAATGTGAGAAAGAAACTCACTTAGCTAAAATCAATGGTGGGGGAGAAGGCAGAAAGTTCACTAGGGATAGGCAAAGAAGATATGCCAGGATATTGAGTATGAGCCATTTATAGAAGAGCAGGTGTCTAAGATCTGTCTCTAATCACATTTCATTTCATGGGTACCATCCCTCTCTCACATTCCAGCCCTGATTGGACTCTGCTTGGGAGACAGAGAGCTTGGGTTTCTTCCAAGGATAGGATACTTTTTTCAGCTCACTGACCTTAGCTGCCTATAGTGGGCAGGCAGTAACAACTTTGTTCCTATGTGGCTTCTCACTGTGTTTTGAATCCAAGGTATTTCTTGATGCTCTGAGGAACATAGGAGATAAAATGCCAGAAGAAATGCCTAAAGCACTGCTGGAAGTCAAGAGTAAATTAAATTGAGTGAGAGTAAGAGTTTAGATTAAGGATTGCATTGTCGTAATAAGAGCGACAAAACATACTTCCCCCTCCTCATTTTTGTACTGTCTAAAGATTGCCACTTAGCAACTCTTTTAAAGTGACTCCTATTTTACTTGTGTGAGATAGGTCAAATGGCCATTGTGAAGAATATTCTAGCATCTAGCATATACAGTAATATTTGAGAGCCAGTTTGATGCAATGGTTAAGGTGATGAATTAGAAACTAGGGGACTATGAATTCTCATAGTGACCTTGGGCCAGTCACTCTCTCTCAGATCAACCCACTTCATAGGCTTGTTGTGGGGAAAGTAAGAGGAGGAAGGAGCATTATGTATATTTGTCAACTTGAATTATTTATAAAAAATATAATAAAGGTGAGGTATATGTAAATAATAATAGTTACTCAGATTCTCTGAGTTACATGATAAATGAGGAAATCCTATTGAGGTCATATAAACTGGATCTTCTGTACTTATCTGGTATGATTTGGAATTCATAACTCTGAGAGTCAGCTACTGTTTATTGGATCCCTCTCCTTTGGTTGGTGAAGGTTACCTAGAAGCAACCTGTGGCAAAGCTCCCTTTGATATGGTTCTTTCTCAAGAAGCCAATGTTGGACCTAATTGTCCTGGACAAATTTGTCCAGTCTCCCATCTCTCCTTATGGGAAAGAAAAAGATCTTTCCACTCAAGTTTCAAACCACAACATAACATAAAGATGGCTTTAGCCACTTTTGTTGATGATCTTTGATAGAACCTGGATAAGGGCAGTGCAGCTATGTGCCTTCATCTTTCAGTAGATTTCAATGTAATCAACTATGGTATATTCTGGACTATCTACAGGGATTAGGGGTAGGAGGGACAGTGTTGTGTTACAATGATATTTCTTACCTGTAGTCAGGCCAGATTGAATACCAAATCCTGATATGTAGGATGCCTCAGGCCTTAAACTCTTACTCCTCCCATTTAAAATCTACATGAGGCTGCTGGGTAATGTTATATGTAGATCTGAAACCTGGTTTCATCAGAATGATAATATCCAGTTAATATCTTGACCCTAGGACAGCCAGTGATATTTTCCAGATTTTGAAAAGTATGGAAACTATGAGATTCTGAACAGACTTAAATGCAACCCTGAAAAAACTGAGTCAATTTGGAGATGTTTTATGCTTGCATTTTCTACTTCGGGCCTGGTACACAATTTGGACATCTCTTGAATTCACAACTTCTGCTTAAGGAACAGAGGGTCAGGGAAGCCTTCACACACATTCATCTAGTGCACCAATTGCTCCCTTCATAAAAACTGACAGGTCATTAGGATAGTTATTCGTGCTTTGGTCATCTCACAAGGAGATACTGTAAAGTGCTACACATGGAACTGCCCTTGAAGGCCATTCAATAACTGCAACTGATACAGAATGCAGCAGCAAGACAATTATGGGCATGCCATGGTATGATGCCTACTTAATATCTTTGCTTTCTAAGCTGCCTGGTTACTATGGTAATACTATGGTACTATACTATGCCATAGTACAAAGCCCTTCATATCATATAGTCTGATTATAACTATTTAAATCTCCTTAAATTAGAATTAAAATCAAGATAAGTAAAGCAAAATAATGCATAGCTCTTTCTTTTTCAATCAAGCCAGATCTCTTTTTATTATTTTGAGGGAAGTTTCAAGAAAAAAAAAACTAATTTCTTCTTTAGTATTTTAGCCAAATCTCAGAGAATGCTCTTGGGCTACACATGAACCAGTGCATGAAATCATCTGTCACCTTTTCTCAGCAAGCCATTATTTGCTGCCTTCTCTGCCAGCGTCAGATAGGATCTGCCAGTTTTGCAAACTAAAATATTAACATGCCATCCTGCTGCTAGGCTGTTTTATTGTTAATTTGGCTATGGCATATAAAAGAGCCATAATGCTGTGTTCATGTGGAGAGGACAGGGAATATGTTGGTAACTAAGAAATGTAGACATTTATAGTTTCTACAAATTTATAAGATCAGAATTAAAAATCAGAAAAAAAATAAAAGAAAATGTCACAGCAGATTAATTTTACAAGATGTGTGTTTTATTTTTCTGTGGTCAAAATATTTACAAGATGAGCAATGTGTATTCTTATAACCATATGTTAACTTCAATCTAATTTCAGAATATCATGGATTTAATTTAGTAACTATATTACAAGTAGTTAAAGTACCTGAACAATAATAGATACAAGGAATGAAATTGTATAGTACAAATAGTAATGGCTTGTCACTCTCCTCCAGCAAATTCTCTGGCTTCCAATCTCATGCTTTGAAAAGCCCCCAAAACAGGCCAAACAATTAACTCCATCTTTTCTATGAACTCACCAGTCTTCTGGTGATGACATTTCCTACCAAAAAAAATTATCAGAGAAATGATATTTCTGAATTATGCTGGTCTGATAATAACAACTGCACATCAAACAAATCAAAATTCCTTGGATACTTTTTTTTAAAAAGGAATGATAAGATGAACGTTTGCATCTTCATCATATTGTGGGGAGGATGTTCTTGGGAAGGATGAGCAAAGGATATTAGAAATATATGGCCAGAATGTACTTTTCAAGCAGGGTCACCCAAGGTGAAAGCAAGCAGGCACTTCTATGAACAGAAACAGTAGGAAGATGCCAGAGGCAGATGATCATTGGCAATGGCAAAGGCATAAATTTATACTGTAAGAGAGAAAGCAATGTTAACCATTCCTGTATGTTTACCAAGAAAACCACATGGATTGAAAAAAAAAATCATTGACAATATAATGCTGGGTGGTGGGCCCTACAGGTCAGGTGGCATCTATATGCTACTGAGAAAGACCTTTTGGCTTACTAATCTTTTGGCGTTCTTTTGGCGAACTAATGGTGTTTATGATGTGGCTAGATTAAAGCTTTGGGGATCTAGTTGCTGATATTGCCATTCAGGAAAAGAAATTCCAAAGCTGCAAAGGTATAATTACAGAGGAACATGGAATGTAAGAAGCAGGAAAAGCTTAGCACAGTGAAAGATGAAATGAACCTGTCTTTCTTGTCCTGCTCCAGGGCTGCTGCCTGGACTGAGAGAGTCTTGTATCCATCTGAAAACAGACCTCCAGCTAACCATGTTTTTTTTAAATAAAAGTATATCAAACAGAGAAACATGGTTCACCAAAAACAGAATTTTTAGACTTGTTGTTCCCTCGTGTAATATGCCATGAAAGGGCTGTCAAAGTTTTAGAAGTATCCAGAAATCAATCAAAATTTCCAGTACAAGGCATTGGCAGAAGTAGAATTTCTTGGGTACCAATAATGTGGGATGCTGCCATTCTTTAAAATTAGGATCAGATTTAGTGGAGGTGGCTGTACCTTGACATCTAAGTGGACTGCTTTGGATTAACCTATCTTTGAATACTTTTTAAAATAGAACTTATACTTTCTCTTCCTGTAATCATTACATCTTTATTCTCATTTTTTCTTTACCTTCCATGTCAATATTCTTTCTCATTATCTATTCTTAATGCTATCAAATAAAGTCTGCCTCTCATTCAGAACTTCTTATCACTCTTTTATTCTTCATTAACTCTCAATCTTTCATTCTACGAAATCCAATCAATTACACTTTTTATATTCATTCCTTTGACTTGGCTACATACTGCATGAAGACACATAAAAAAACCCCACACATTTAAAATAAATTGATCTTTTTCTAAACCAATACTTACTAAATGTCATAAACACATTCATCATCAGGTTTTAGAATCCTCAATAAGTTTTTTTGAATTATTTTCTGGCTTCATTTCCACCATTACCTGATGATGAAGGCTACAATTATAGCTTTTCTTAATCAAGGTGTATTGTGTAATTAGATTACCAACTTTAATAGTCCCTGTGCTATATGTAGAACTCCCTGCTAATGGAAAGTGTTATGTCCCGAGCCTTGCAAATGGGCTCGGGGCATTTGCAGGCAGTCCCGGGCAGGTGCAAGCTGCCCGGGACCAGACAGGCTGTCGCCAGCGCCTGTGCGCATGCGCGGGTGCTGGTGCGGGAAAAGTAACACAATTACTCGGGAACTGCCTATATAAGAGGCTAGGAGCTTTTGGGCGTCGCTGAAGCCTTCACTTGTAAGCTGAACACAGAATAAAAGGAAACCTAAGAACTACAACTGCTTCTCGCGTCTGCTTTTCGCCAAGGACTCAACACTGGCGACGAAGGTGGGATGCCTTACATCGCCTGGAAAGGAAGAGGTGTAAGCTTACCCAAGTGAGTCCTGAGCGGCGGAACGACGGAACGGCGTTGACTTGGCAGCTACCCGCCAATCCAGTGCACATTCGGGGGTAGGCTGGCTGATAGACCCGTCTCCTGAAATGGCAAAGGTTGGAAGGCTTTTGGAGTTCGACGTCTCACATCCAGAGCGGTGGGAGTCCTACGTAGCCAGGGTGGAAAATTACCTCAAGGTGAACCAAGTGAGGGAAGATATCTTGAAGGCTGCCACCCTGCTTTGTGTCTGCGGTCAAGACGCCTTCGAAATCGCAGAGAACCTTGCAGCACCTGTCCCGTAAGAGTCTGTCAGCTACGCAGATCTAAAGAAGCTATTGAAGGAGCACTTCCAGCCCAAGATGTCCGTCATCGCATGGCGCCACACCTTCGAGCAGAGGGATCAACGATCCGGAGAGTCGGCCAAAGAATACATCGCCGCATTGAGGAAGGCCGCCAAGCACTGCGAGTTCAAGGACCTCGAAGAACGACTGAGGGACCGATTCGTGTGCGGCTTAAGGCATCGAGATCTACAACAGAGGCTTTTCGCCAAAGAAGACTTGTCCTTCCAAGATGCCTTAAGAGAGGTCACCGCAGAAGAAGCAGCAGGCGGCGCCGTCAAAAACATGCGGCCGATCAGGAACAGTCCAGATGTTGCATCCGTGCACCAAGAGGACGTCCAAGGGAACTCCGAGGAGGATCCGGACGAGGAAGTCGACCGTCTCCACCCCACGAAGGAAGGGAATCAGAAAGGAAGCTCTGCAGTCCCCTCAAGTGCATCGGCTGTGGAGGTCGCCATAGGAGAACCGACTGCAAGTTCCGCTCCGCTATCTGCCGGGCGTGCGGGAAACAAGGACATATTGCAGCTGTGTGTCTGGGCCGACGAAAGGTACAACCTCAGGAAGAACTGCGCCTGAAAGGTACCAGGGTCCCCAGCCAGAATAGGGTAGGTTTTTGCGCTTCGCGAAGAAGCATCTTCAGGACAGGCACACACAAGCCCATCAAGAAAAAGCTGTCACTCAAGGTGAAGCTACAAGGGGTTCCATTAACTATGGAACTAGACACGGGGTCTGCCCTTTCAATCATATCCTTACATACATTTAGAAAGATTTGTTCCGGCAGTGGAACTCAGGCTAAATTAAGGCCTTCTGACATTGTGTTAACAGACTTTCAAAATTCGAGAGTATGTGTTAAGGGGGAGGCCACCCTTAACGTACAGTATGAGAATTTTGAAGGTCCACTAGACATATTAGTAGTAGGGGGTGAATGAACGAGTCTCATAGGACTCGATTGGTTTGAAGCCTTGGGGATACACGTCACGGGGCTCAACAGCTTACAAACACTCGACCTACAGGAAGTCTGCAAAGAATTTGCAGATGTCTTCAGCCCCCAGCTGGGCACATTCAAGGGACCTCCTGTGTCCTTAAAACTAGACCCCACTGTCACACCCATTAGAATTAAAGCAAGAAGGGTCCCTTTTGCTTTAAAGAGTAAAATTGACACTGAGTTAGACAAACTGATCCAACAGGGAATCCTAGAACCTGTTGATTCCAGCCTTGGGAGACCCCCATTGTCACGCCTCTAAAGGCAAATGGGGACATTCGCATTTGTGCTGACTACAAATGCACTCTTAATAAGGCATTGCAGCAACATGCCTATCCTGTTCCTGTGGTCAGTCATATTCTGGCCTCCCTCAAGGGGGGGGCGCGTTTTTGCAAAGCTTGACCTAGCTCAAGCGTATCAACAGCTGCCTGTTGATGATGATGCTGCTATAGCTCAGACTATTGTGACCCACAGGGGAGCCTTTAAGGTAAAAAGGCTACAGTTTGGAGTGAATGTCGCTCCTGGGATTTTCCAAAGCGTAATGGAAAACACACTACGGGGCATACCGGGGGTTTGCCCCTACTTTGATGATGTCTTAATTGCAGGAGACTCCACACACATTCTAGCTGAAAGGCTAAGGGCTGTTCTGTTAAGATTCAGGAAAACAGGCCTCAAGCTCAAAAGAGAGAAATGCAAAATTGGGGTGCCTTCTACTGAATTTCTGGGATTCAAAATTGATGCTGCTGGGATTCACCCTGCTGAATCCAAACTAACTGCCATTTTAGAAGCACCTAGGCCAAAGTCTAAGGCTGAACTTCAGGCCTTTCTGGGCCTCCTGAATTTCTACAATTCCTTTCTTCCACATAAAGCTAGTGTAGCTGAGCCTCTTCACAGGCTATTAGACAAACAAGCAGTGTGGCAATGGTCACAAACACATGAGGCTAGTTTCAATGAGGTCAAGGCCTTACTCACTTCTAACAGTGTACTTGCACACTTCAATGAGTCCCTTCCTGTGTGCATCGCTTGTGATGCTTCCCCTTACGGGGTAGGAGCCGTCCTGAGCCACCTCAGGTCTGATGGAACTCAGGTTCCTGTTGCATATTACTCCAGAACACTGTCTTCTGCTGAGCGCAACTACGCTCAGATAGACAGGGAGGCTCTGGCTGTTGTTGCTGGAATTAAAAAATTCCATGATTTCTTGTATGGCAGGCATTTCACGGTCTTCACTGACCATAAGCCTCTGCTGGGACTGTTTACCACACGTAAACAAACTCCCCAAATCATTTCCCCTAGAATGCTTAGGTGGTCTATTTTTCTGTCTGCATATGACTTTTCCTTACTCCACAAGCCTGGGAAAGAAATGGACCATGTTGATGGACTCAGTAGATTGCCCCTGCCAGTAGTAGAAGCTGACCCTGCGCCAGCTGTCAACATTCTATCCATCCAAGCCTTGCCCACGTCCCCTCTGAATGCCAGGGATGTCGCCGCTGAAACAGGCACAGATCACACACTTTCACGTGTCCTTTCTTGGGTTTTGTCTGGATGGCCTGAGCACTGCCCTAGTCCTGAGTTTCAGAGTTTCTGGTCCAAAAGGAACGAGTTGTCCACTTCTCAGGGTTGTCTGCTTTGGGGAAACAGAGTTGTCATTCCCACCTCAATGAGGACTAGGATCTTAGAGTCCCTCCACGAGGGTCATCCTGGCATTGTTCGCATGAAGGCCCTTGCGCGCAGCCACTTGTGGTGGCCTGGTTTAGATAAGGACATTGAGGCTAAGGTGGCATGCATGCCACCTGTGCCAGCGCTCTCGCCCAGAGATGCCCCAAGCTCCTGTGCATAGATGGGAGGATACACAGTCCCCATGGTCTAGGGTGCACATTGACTATGCTGGGCCCTTTCAGGGCCAGTTCTTCTTGGTCCTCGTTGACAGTCATTCAAAATGGCTTGAGGTTGTACCTGTCTCATCCACCACCACTGCAAAGACTATTCAGGTACTGAGGGGGATTTTTGCTGCACACGGGCTCCCAGATGTCATCGTCTCTGACAACGGCCCTCAATTTACTTCCTCCGAATTCCAAGCTTTCTTACAGGCTAACATGATTCGTCATGCCACGTCTGCACCCTTCCACCCGTCCACCAATGGTATGGCTGAACGCATGGTCCGCATCACAAAGGACGCCTTGAAAAGACTCACCTATGGGGACTGGTATCACAGGTTGGCTGACTTTCTCCTTTCTTACCGTACCACACCGTCCACTTCTACAGGGAGAAGCCCAGCTGAACTTCGCTGGGGGCGCAAACTTACTACGAAGCTTGACCGGTTGCATCCGGACAGACTGCCTTCATCTACCTCACATCCTAGGGCACCTAGACAACTACTTGTGGGTGCCCCGGTTTGGACTCGCAATTACGGGCCTGGTCATACATGGGTCCCCGCTTCTATTTCCAGGGTCACAGGTCCTCTATCCTACGAGGTAGCCCTGGACAACGGTCGTGTCCTGCGTCGGCACATCGACCAACTCCGCCCTAGGCGGGATCTTTCAGATGAGACTCCTGGGTCTTTTCCAGGGGGGGAGGGGGACCCTTTAGAGCAAAGGGAGGGGCACGAGCTGCTGCCCACCTCCAATGATGGAGCCACAAACGGCCCATTCCAAGATTCCGCGAGTGCCCCAAACAGGAATTCTAAGAGCCTATCCAACTACCAGGCATTCACGCCTACTCCAGCCAGGGAGTCACCCCGGGGGTACAATCACTATTCACCTGCACAGCACAGTACTCCAGTCAGGGAGGATACCCGGGAGCATCCCAATAAATCATACCCCGCAAGAGAGCTGGCACATAATCCCCAGAGTTGGCCTGACCTTACCCCAAGTCCTACAGGGGGTCAAACTTACAGGGAGGTGGTCGAGGAACCAAGTCCCGACCGCAACACCTCTAGCCCAAATCAGGGAGTAACTGAGTTTTGGGAAGGTACAGAGACCCACACGAGCCCGGACACAGAACAGGGCTTAGGGATTGGACAGCCTCCTGACAGGTCTTGGACGGACCTAGGAGGTTCTATAGAGACGCCCAGCAGTGGCTATCACTTCAAGGGGCCCGAGGGCCTACAGCTAGGCAGGTCAACCAGGTCACAAAGTGACAGAAGCCCTGGCCTGACGAGCCCGGTGGGCGAGCAAGCAGGCCAGGCATCGGGGCACAGTCCTTGGAAGGCACCAAGGCATGATAAGGAGAACAGGCTCACGTCTCCCCTCAGTCAGGAACACCTGTCAGAAACCCAGAGCTGAGAAGGTCACAGAGAGCAAGGAAATCTCCTAAATACTTAGAGGATTACATAACATTGCTGGCCAAACAAAAGCCAGTAAACAGTAGGAGCACTGGGGAGTAGAACACTGCATCAAGAAATAATTGTATGTTGGTAGTAGTCTTAGCCCGGGGGAAAGGGGTGTTATGTCCCGAGCCTTGCAAATGGGCTCGGGGCGTTTGCAGGCAGTCCCGGGCAGGTGCAAGCTGCCCGGGACCAGACAGGCTGTCGCCAGCGCCTGTGCGCATGCGCGGGTGCTGGCGCGGGAAAAGTAACACAATTACCCGGGAACTGCCTATATAAGAGGCTAGGAGCTTTTAGGCGTCACTGAAGCCTTCACTTGTAAGCTGAACACAGAATAAAAGGAAACCTGAGAACTACAACTGCTTCTCGCGTCTGCTTTTCGCCAAGGACTCAACAGAAAGGACACATTTTGGCTACTCTGCCAAAAGTACAACCAAACTAACTTTTACCAAAAGCAAGATTATTCTCTCCTATGCTCTCTGTTCTGGAGATTACTTATAAATCAACATAGTATTGCCACTATCCCATCAAATAGGAGATACATGTGTACTGGCATACACTTAGATTGCCACAAATTAAGAATTATGGCAAAATCAAAAATGAAAATATTGCAATGTTTTAGAGATCTGAGAAGAAATTAGACCATATGTACATTTATTACTGTCTGCAGAGAACCAGATTTAAGTAAAAGGAATAATGTTATGTAAAAGTACATTAGACTTGGTTTTGTTAACATTTTCAATTGTAAGTTGTTGATTTTAATGACGCTTTTATTTTTCAAAACCTTTTTTCATACCTCTACCCATCTGCAAGATATATTTGTAACATGTGTATGTTGTCTATTTCTTATTTTCCCTATTTTCTTCCATTAGCAATTTTTGAAGAACAGTTTTCTTCTTCACTGACATGCACACTTTCAAAAGTGACCATTTCTCTTCTAAGCATGACCCTGATATTTAAAACTTAACAGACATCCAATTATTTGACCCTGGATTCTCATTTGATTGTAGAAACAGATGACCCTTACTTTTAACTCTTAATCTTCAACATAGTGATCTCATGCTATAAAACTGCCAGGCTTTATTGAATTCCTTGCAAAGCCTCCCTCTCCAGTTTTGGTCTCAGAGGGTGGAGGATTTTCTTCCCTGCAAAGAATTAGCAATATGCTTTTAAATAACTGACTTCCTTCTCATTGTTTAGATTAACTGAGCTATAGTGAGGCCTGAGCATGGAGCAGCTTGGAATCTACATTTGGTTAGGGCCCCTGCAGCTCAAAGCAGTCTCATGTGAACCATCTGTAAATGATCAGATTGCGGCAAAGAACCTAAACAAAAATCTCGTCTACCAGCACAATCCTCTTTTTGTTCTGCTTCTACAGTCCCATTTCCTGTAATAAACAAAACCACATTCCAGGTCTAAATGTATGGAAAATTGTGAAGGTCCTTCATGCAGCCACCCCTGAATTTCAAGTGTTATTATAAAAAGATTGTAAACAAATAACTTTTCTGACATTCCTAGAACATATAGCATAAATCAATTCACTACCTCAAGGGCATTTTTCTCATCTTGGTAAGACAAGAAAGGTCAGCCCATGACAAAAATACATAATTATTCTTCTGTTGGTTATTTTTGCAGTGAATAGCTTGTAATTTAAAAAGAAAAATGCTGAACTCCGGATTTTCAGTTATGCTGCATCTCTTTGTGCATACAGCATATACCACTATACTAATGTACTTCTAATACAACATACAAAGAGCATGAGGGTCAAGAGGAAGATGATTATGTGAATGTAGAATGATACAGTTTTGGTGTTTGCTTTGCAAGCCTAGAATCATTTCTGAAAGGTCCAATTCCTAGTCACTATAATATCTTAATTTGGAAACAGACGAAGAAAGAGTTTGTAGACATTTTTGATCTCAAATACCAAAACTTTAGTTAAAAAGACTAAACTCAGAAATGAAGGTTTATGACTGATCAGAGAAGATGACAGTAGTCTATACTGGAACTGAAGAAACTTTCAAAACATCAGTATCTCTTCACCCTCTGTACCAAAATTGTCATTCTCCTGTCATAGCTTATATAGGCATGGTAAAGATGGGGCTAAAGAATTCAGCTATATATCCTTTTAGAGTTTTCATTGTTTAAAAAAGGTAGGGAACTCTAACCATATGATTATACAAGATTTAAACCCTGAGTGGTATGCAATTGTAATTGAGCCACAGATTCATTCATTGATATAATAGATATCCAATCAATAGTACACATTTCCCAATGAAGCTTTCCATTTTGAAATGTATTTTATCAGAAACCTGATGCCCAACTCATTTAGAAAGCCAATTAATATCTTCAACCACTGTTCAACAATAATAAATTTCATCAAAGAGAAGTGTGAAGAAGTAATCTTCAGATATTTTGGAGTAAAGCATGTCATTCTGCAGTGACATCTAGTCTGGTTCAAGATTAATGCTGGAAACTCTATGAATCAGCACTGTATGGCAGGGGTATATTGCTAGTTTATCAACAAATCTCAAGTGTGAAAAATTGCATTGGTAACAAAAGCTTCTTTTCCATTTTAACAACATAAACTTTTCAACAGCGAAGCATAATTCACTTCAAATCTCAGTTTTTACTCCTACTCACTAGGAGTTGATTTGTCAGAATTAGTCATCAAAGGAAAGGCTGGGTAGTGATAAGAGACAGGAGGGAAGCTGAAATAAGGCCTGTTATCTGAGAGCCCCCTGGCCTCACATGTATTGCCAAAGTAGTAGTTCTAGAATTATTGCTCTATTCCTGGAAAATATGGATGAGTTGTCAACATACAGCCACACCATTCACTATCTCTGCAAGGTTCGATGACCTTGATTAAACAAAAAGGCCTTCATAAAATTAAAAACTCCAGCATTTCTGTTCTACACTCTCAGTGCATCCTGCTCACACTGCATCAGCATTTCTATAACAAGGTATATGTTTGGCATTGGCAGCCTGGCAGACAATGAACTGTTGGAAAAGGAGTTTTACCTATAAAGCTGTATGATCACGCTATCAATTTATACCATGCAAGAAAGAGGTTTCCTATGGTATTATTCATCAGAAGCCAAAGCAAAGAAAAAAAAGATAGAGATGGCTGTAACCCAATGATAAATTATTCAGATTGCTTGTTAATGAAAATTAATTACTATGTACTTTTTATATGAAAATAAATTGGACTTTCTACAGAAATTCTGTATTTCTGTGATTATCAGTCAGCTTATTTAAGAAATGACACTTTCATAGCATGTTCAACCAATCCACCACCTAACTGAGGATCATATGCATTGATTTGCCATCTGCATAAATTCTAGTGGAAAATTATACTACAAATATAAATTAAGGTCTCCAAAACAAAACTGACCTTTTTTCTCTCTCTGGCATTCAGGGTTAGGTTTATACAGGGGAAATAGCTAGGTTTTGAAGAGTTCAGCATCTGAGTTATACCTGAGAATTTCTGAGAATTTGAAAGCAACCCCAGACTTCTATGTTCATTTATTTTTATCCCACCCTTATTATTTTTATAAATAACTTTAAGTTGCAAACATACCTACCACTCCTCTCTCCTCCTATTTTCCCCACAAGAACAACCCTGTGAAGTGGGTTGTGCTGAGAGAAAGTGACTGTCCCAAAGTCACACATCCTGCTTAAGAGGAGACTAGAACTTAGAGTTTCCTGGTTTTTAGCCTGATTGCCTTAACCACTCGACCAAACTGGTTCTCTCATTTCTCAGACTAGCTATGTTCTTCTTTTTCAGGAGTATTGGAGAAGTGTCCCGATTTATTTCTGGCTCAGCTGAAATTGAAATTGTTACAAAACTACATTATTGTTATTATTTGGAAATTCTATAGCTGTTTATTATTATTATTGGAGGGAATTTTTGTGTTATCTTTCCACTTGGCTTTTGAGTTTTAGGTCCTGTAAGAGAAATCCTGCCTTAGCTGCTATGTAATTCTTCTCATGTCATATTGCACTTACCATTTAAGCTGTTTCTGTTCAGTGTTCATGCCAGTTTGACACTAAGCCAGGTTAAATACATCCTGTCTGCACTGAGACACATTGGCAACAGCTTGCAAGATGTTTAGTCTGGACAGCAAGATACCACATACCCCAATTAGACAAGCCTTCTGCTGTTTTTTCTTTCTTTCCAGGAAACAATTTCCAATCACTTTCCTTCCTGTGAGCAGTTCTTATTGCTGTATTATACTTTTGTGTTTGTGTGTGTGTGTGTTAAGACATACACACACACACACATAGAGGAGTAAGAATATATATTGATCTATAACATCTTTTACAATTAATATTATGAATGCTATTATAATATTTGCCTTCTGAATATTTGTAAATAGAAGGTTGCTGGTTCAAAAACCAGATGAAACTATTTTTATTTACTATTAAGTAATTCTTTTTAATTTAATAATTTTCTATGAACTTGCTATTTTCCCCAATTTATGTGTGTACCTGTATAAAAGTAAATTCCAAGAATTCACCATTTTTACAGTTATTCAGTGGAAGATGGTATTGTGTCCAAAACCTGGCTCATCTAAAGAATCAAATCACTTTGAAGATACAGCATAATTTTATTAGTATGCAAATAATTAAATAGTGAACATTAGCTCCCAGCAAAGCATTACAGATGATGTTGAAATGTTTTTCATAAACCCATTATTGCCCCAAAGGGTTTCACATCCATTCACAAATAGCTTAAATAACCTATGTGATTGTTTACATCTGAAAAACTATGAAAGTACAATTGAATAATCTATAAGAAATGTGATCTCTCAGGCCAGAGAGCAATGTTTCATGCATACATAGTTGCACTCAACAGATTTGCTAAGCTTTCACATCTTAAAATTACTATAGAAAGAGAGTCAAAATACAGGCTTGTGTCCACAGCAGGCCCAAGACATTTTGAAAGCAATAGCAATAGCAATTAGACTTATATATCGGTTTCAGATATCACATCCTCCATTCACCCAATTCAAGATATATACATGTGGTCCTTCTTACCAGCTACCTCTTCAATCTGATTCAAGGGACTTCAATATAATTCAAGGGTTCAGGACAATACCTTAACTCCAAAAGTGAAGTTACTCTTATTCTTATTCACACTCAAAGTCCAAATCAATTTGGCTCACTGTATCGTCCAAGTAAATGTATGCTATGCATATTCAATAGCATTTACTCCAAGTGAAGTATGCTTCAGACTAAGATGGCCATCCCTTTAAAATTTTTCCTATAAATATCTGATATTGATAGACGTGGGATCAGCTCTACCATTAGACAAAGTGAGACAATTACTTGCTATAGCCAGATACTGAGGATCAAGAACCAGCAGAAGGTAGTTGGAAGTCACAGGTATTCCCAGTATCGCTCAATGCCTTCAGACATGATTGTGTATGTTATCTATTGCCACAGTCACAGTAAAAGTCAACTGCCAGTTCAGCTGCTTTCTATACAATAATTGAAAAGAAGTGTTATCTTGTTTTTTAAATCAAAGAATAAAAATATTAGCCAGCTCTGGATGCAATATATGCAACATATGTGACCATAGACTTGAATCTGTAATTTGCAGCATACTGTTAACATTTTAAAGGTCAGAATCTGAGTGAGTTGAAAGGACTGATTTATAGGAGATAACAGAGGCTCTCTTATCAAGGACACAAGCCCAACTCTATTTTTTAGTATCTGAGATGAAGTGCAAAATAAAGGTCTCAAACCAAAATTCATACCATAGCTAGACACACTATAGTGTTCTTTAGGCATCTATTAACATCCAGTGCAAAATGTTAGGCATCTTTTAATTGACTGGAAAAAATGTCTGGCATGCAATGTAAAAGAAAAAGCAATAATGAGTGTTCATTTTTCTTTTTTATTAGAGAAAAATTGTGAAGGAAGTATTTTTTTTCATTCAAAAGTATCAAACCAAGAGAACTTTTCTTTCAATTTTAAAAATCAAATAGCTCTTGTATATACTTATTTTTGTGAAATGCCACATATTCTGAATGAACCTGGTCTGTATCACAAAAACTGTCCTATGAAATATAACATTTATGAAGATGTTTTACAGATGGCATCTTCCACTAGCAAAGCTTGCCAAGATGTTCCAGAACAATTTGCCAACATGTTGGAAATGTAAAAAAGTACATGGAACATATTATCATTTATGGTGGACATGCCCAGTTGCGAAAGAAGATGGATCGAAGAAATAATAGACCAACCCGTAGACTGGAAACCAGAGATCTTTTTGCTGGGTATTTTAAACAGAAAATATAGTAAAGAAATACGGTACTTAATTTTACATATAACAACGGCAGTAAGAATAGCATATGCATAGTTCTGAAAAAATGAGAATATACCATCAGAGGAAGAAGTGATAAGAAAAATCCTGGACTGTGCTGAGACGGACAAATTAACAAAAGAGATAAAAGAAAAGGAAGACACAGAGTACTATCTAATATGGAACAAGTGGTATGACTGGTTGGAGACTAGAAATAATAGAGGAGAATAAATGTGGAAAGATCAAAAGTGAAAAATGTGGCTATAATAATGTATAGTAATAATAATATGTATGAAGAAAGAAAAATGCAAATAAGAAACAACGGGGCAATAAGGGCAAATATTCTAAAGAAGAATAAGGGGGGAATGTAAATAATAGAAGATTACCGTTATAAGTATGACATTAGAAAATGTTTAGTTTTTTTTCTGAATAATTTACAAAGAGGAGAGAAGATTATGGAGATTGAATGAAAATTCTAGATAAGAAGATTAAGTTTAATAATTTAAGGAGTATTTAAAAGAATATTCTGTTTTAATGGTACAATTAATGTTTATATGTGTATTTTTGAGTTTGATGACAAAGAAAGAGGGATAGATTTTATATAATATAAGTATGATATTATGGAGATTGAATGAAAATTCTAGATAGGTAGTGTATGTTTAGATATTAGATAGTGTTTAGCTTTTTGAATAATTTATACTGTTTATAATATTTTAAGGGTGGTTTAATTTTCTTATAAAATTTTCTTTGGTTTTTTTTTTCTTTTTTAATTCTTTTTATTATTTTTTTTATTTTTCTTCAGTTTTATATTGGTGTTTGAGTATTTTATAATTTGTTTAATGATTGTAATCATAATTTTTTCTGTTTTTTATATATTGGTCTTAAAGTATTTTATAATTTGTTTAATTATTGTAATTAATTGTTTATGGTTTACATGTGTTTAAAATTTTTTCTTTTAAGTTTTAATTAAGCCTGTATTCAGCTCTGGGAAGGTTGGGGGAGGGTTGAGGTGGGTTGGGAGGATTTGGGGAGGGGAATTTTTTTTTCTGTAAAATTTCAAAAAATTTCAATAAAAAAAAAGAACATTACCGTTACGAAATCGCTGTTAAAAAAAGGGGACACTGTGTGTGTATGTGTGTTATGTTTTGTTTTGTTTTGTTTTGTTGGTTTAAAAAAAATTATAAAAATAAATAAATAAAAGAAGAAACATAACATTTAGCAGTGGGTTATCTAGTTTATTGTTTGTCTGTCTGTCTGTCATGACATAGGCAAATATTCATCAGAAGAAAAAAATGGCTCTACAAACAATAAGTTACCAGATATTTGCTTCTGACATGCTATCTGCAGGAAGATTGAAGACGGAAGATCACATTCCATCTCAGGAAGAAAAATGCTGCATTAACTGCTTCCTAGTAAAAAACATAATGCCAACTAGGAAATTGAATGATCCAATATGAATCCCTAATTAATTGACTGGTTGTGATAAAGCATCTCATTTAACATGATAGGTTTCACACCCTAACCAAACTTATAAGACAATATTGTAGAAAATAGAGCTCACTATGTCTATTTATCTATCCATCTATCTATTTATCTGTAATAATATAAACATAGTCATACATGGAGATGTTCATTTGATTTTCTAAATAATTTTCCTTGAATCACATTATATTACATTAAACTTTATAAAGGAGAGGCTTTAAAAACTTCACTTAATCCAGTAAGTAATTAATAAAAATGCACATAAAAACAGATTTATCTTTAATTACATCTTTCCTTTTTGATTTTTTTGATCTCACCCCACAGTTACTCCTTGGGGAGGCAACTGGTATGAGTTTTTTTTATCAATTGAATACACTCCAACTAGGGAATATAAAAATTGTATTAACATAAGGTTCAGGAAGAAAAAAAGGAACTTCAAAACATTTCAGAGTTTTAAGGAGTGCCTGAAAGGCCACAGCTTCTATAGAAGCTTGTATATGTACATGTATCAGTGTCAGAATATAATCCTGATAATCATACAAAGGTGATAATCTCTAATAAGTATTATATTATTGTGTCTCTCATTATTTAGGTAGTTTCAGAACAGTTTTTTTCTCTTTTTCACTGATATTAATGAAACAAGATGATGCCTAAATATAGATTTAAGAATAACATGGGTTTGGAGGGCATGTATGTCATGGTGGTATTCTTTCTGCAATACCTCAACCACTAGATATAAATGAATTCAAAGCTCTCCAGGTATGCAGCATCCAGATTTCTTGAAACATTAAATGGGTTTTAACAGTTGTAGTAAATACAAGCTAAAATTGCAGATGCACAGATTGAAAAGGTCTGACATTTATTCCTGTGTGACCTTTACTAAGGACAGTACAGAACTGTTTTCATTTTAATCAAATGCAAGATCCATGTGCTAGTAATTTGGATAAAGGTCATCTTAGTCACCAGTGCTGGATGCTTTGATGCTGCCTACCAAAAGAAAATATATATTTATATTACTACCAACAAGGTATGCTAAAGAACTGAGACAGCTCATATTTCAAACTGAACAGGAATTATCTGTAATCCTAAAGGTGCCTTTTCACCAGGCAACTGGACTTGTTTTTTCTTTGAAGACATTTCACTTCTCATCCAATAAGCTTCTTCAGCTCTGACTGGATGATGGAGAATGGAAGGATTTATACTCCTTGCAGACAGCTGTTCATTTGCATTCTTTTAGAAAGTCATTGAGGCCACCTGGAGGTTTATCTGTGTCATCAGTGTCACCTGAGTAGTGCAAATGGGTGTGGAGCTTTTTTGGAACTGCTGAAAGGATTGTGTTGTAGACTAGAGATAGATGATGTTGTGTCCCTCCCCCTCTGTTGAGTGAGGACTGTTCAGTTTTGACATAATGTCTTCTTTGATCCCTCTTTCAAACCAGTTGTCCTCTCTGTCCAAAATATGGACTTTGCTGTTTTCAAAAGAGTGGCCTTTGTCTTTTAAATGCAGATGGACTGCTGAATCTTGTCCTGATGGGTTTGTTCTCCTAAGTTATACATGAAATGTACTCCCAGCCGGGAGTTAATCAAATATTTTTCATCTTTTAAAGCAATATGTGTCTCTTGCATACATATAACATCATTCTTATGTTGTTTCAAATAGTAAAATACTTTCTTTCTTTTCTGTGGTGAATTCAAGCCATTAACATTCCATGTCAGAAACTTTGCCATGTCTCATGGCTTGAAGCCTTTGGAGCACTGCATCTAAATCTGCAGTTGAGGACCTCTTTGGTCGTGTTCCTCCCACTGGCTCAGAGGTAGCCACCTGTGTTATAACTCCAGAATCTACCTTTTGTTGTTCTTTTTCTCTATGTTTATGAGCTGCACGAGTCATTCTCTGTTCTCTTGGGTCTTCTCTTATCTCCAAACACTGTTGCATAGATTCAACCAACAACTCTTCTCCTGTTGGTGACCTAGCTCCTGCAGCCAACTGTCCTTCAAACTTACTTTCATTTCTTCTAGATCTTGGAGATGGTGGTGCTGCTTTCAGCACAGAAACATAAAAATCTCTTGCTTTTAAAATTGTATTTAATCTATAATGAGTTCCAACATAATTCACCACTATGCCAACAGGTACATCCCATCTAAATTGAATTTGCTGCTTCTTGAGCTCCTCAGCCAAAAAAGCAAAATCCTTTCTTCTTCTAAGAATTTTTGGAGGTATTTCTTTTAAAATTATGACATCCTGAGCTTCAATTTGAAATCTTTGGTTATAAAAGGCTTGTATAATTTCATTACGAAGTGATCTTCTAGAAAAATAGATAACCACATCTCTTGGTAAATTTCTCTGCTTCGCAATCCACGAATTAACTCTAAAGATTTTTTCAATATCTCTCAACATTTCTTCAATTCCACATCCTAAAATGGATGCCAATTCTGCAGCAATCTCTTCTTTCAAATTCTCTTTCACATTCTCTTTCAACCCTGAGTTTTAACAAATGGGCAACTCAGAATGCATTTCAGAATTAGAATTTCAGTGAACACTGTTATATAGTGGATATTTTTACTTGTTTGCTTTTCTATTTAAAGACAAAATATGTAATAGATGTTTTTGGTATACAGATAGTCCTCAACTTACAATCACAATTGAACTCAAAATTTATGTTGTTAAGTGAGACATTTGTTAAATGTGTTTTGCCCCATATTATGACCTTTCTTGCCACAGTAGTTAAGTGAATCACTGCAGCTGATAAGTTACTAACCCGGTTGTTAAGTGAATCTGGGCTCCCCCATTAACTTTGTAAAAAGATTGCAAAAGGTGATCACAATGGTCATAAATCTGAACCAGTTGCCAAGCATCAGAATTTTGATCATGTGATCATGGGAATGCTTCAAAGGTTGTAACTATGAAAAACAGTCATAAATCACTTTTTCAGTGCTGTGGTAACTTTGAGCAGTCACTAAATGAACTATTGTAAGTCAAGGACTACCTGTATCTGCCTCCATGAGCACTATGCATGCATGGGGCACCAACAATTCTAGGAAGCATCAACAACCTTTGTTGCCAGGGTCACTGGGTGTTCAAATGAATGCAATATTTTTTAAATATTGCATTCATTTGCAATATTTAAATATTAATCTCCCATCTAAGCACAGAAGGGACTAAAACTCTCATCCCACCCCCTAAATATTGTTGTGTGACATTGCTTCAGGCTATAGCCTTCCACCTCTGTTGTCTCATCCTGCTACATGTGAAGAATTACAGGCAAAAGCATCTAATTTCCAATCAGCTGGAAGTGACTAATGAAGCTAAAACAAGTCAATGTCCAAGTAGATCCTATTTTCAGCAAATTATAAACATAGTATGCATAGAAGTTAGGTTTACACTTAATAATGAAGCAATCTAATTTACAAATTAATGAACATATCAGAATGCACGTGATGGCTGATATTCATGTGTTAGAACTTTGCAATGCAATGCATTAAAAATAACTAAGCATTAGGAAAAGGCATATAACATTAAATATTGCTTTATGAGACCTAATAATATTAAAAAAAAACTGAATTTCAACATGCATGAAAATGCATTTGAATTTTAAGCAGACTGAAATGGGTTATATGGAATATATGCTGGGAAAAATAAAAATATTATAGAAATAAAAACATGCATGTTAGCTTTAGTTTTTATTTTAAAAATATTTTGGGATATGTGGGAACATGAACATAACACCCAAATGCAATATAATTTCACTTTTTTTCCTTGTTTGAAGTAACCATTTGCCATGTGATCCTGGAAAAAAGACACAGCTGCTTTAAGTAGTTGAGAGACAGCTACATTTATGCCCTTGTATACTCTGAAACACAATTTTTGGAATGAATTCTTACAGTTGAAACCTACAGTGTGAATGCAGAAATAATTCCTGTTTGTGAAATTCTCATAAAAGTATCTATAGAATATTGGTTTAGTTGAACTATCACTTATTAAGCCCTAATGTTAAATAGAAAATCAGGCTATTTATTTTTTTAGCTAGACTGAAGTTGAAGTAATTGGAACCAGCTGCTGTTTCTCAGCCATTGTGGAAGGTATGTATAGAATCTGCATGTGGCAAATAAAATAAGGAGAAAGAACATGAAGAAAAACATTGAAGTTCTGTATGAAAAAGCCTCTGGAATTTATAATGTACTTCTTTTGGAAAATATCTGATTTTTGTCTAGGCATGCCAATTTGAAAGATGAGAGTAATAAAATTTTATTCATGTTCAGATTTTAATTTCCATAGTGCAATTTCTGCAGACTTCATAACTCATTGTAGTCTGTTTTCCCTCTCACTGAGGTGGTCACAGTTAAATATATATTTAAGTGAAACCACCTTGAATAAATTACAAAACACAAGCAAAAGAAACAAAGCATGCCCAGCATTTAATTAATCTTTGAAGAGAAAAATGTATGCTTTGTGCAAACCATTACCATAGATTCATTTTTTGTTCTGTAGATGTTGTGCATTAAAAATTTGTATTTGTTTGGCCAACCTGAGTGCTGACTTCGCTCACAGGGATGTCTAAACAAAACATTCTGCCCAAAAAAATGCTAATAATGCAGTTGATAATTGTATATGGATTTGACAATTTTACATGCAGGGATTGGAAAAAAATGGAAGCCCAGGAAAGCTGTGAATGGGATCTTTACTTTACAAGTAGTCCTCAACTTATGACCACAATTGAGTCCAAAATTTATGTTGTTAAGTGAGAAATTTAACATATTATTACCAACAATAGATTTGCCAGAGAAGGAGAAAAAGAACACATTTTATTGGAGTGTAAGAAAAATTCAAAAACAATGATGTAGAGATCAAAAGTTAGTTCAGAGATAAATGGAACAATTAGTTCCACCACTGGGTATACGCTTGTTTCCCCTGTATGCGTGTATGTATGTATATGTGTTGTGAGCAAGAAACAAAGAAGTTTTAATCAGGTGATGTGCATATTTATTGTTACTCTGTGTGTTTATTTTATTTATTTATTTTATTTATATCCCAACTTTATTATTTTTATAAAAAGCTCAAGGCAGAAAACATATCTAATACACCTCTACCATCTATTTTTCCCACAACAACAACTCTGAGATGAGTTGGGCTAAAAGAAAATGATTGGCCAAAGTCACCCAGCCAACTTTCATGGCTAACATAGGACTACAATTCATAGTCTTCCAGTCTGTATATTAGTGCCAACCATTAGATCAGACTGGCTCTCTACCAGACATTGTGTTGTGTTGTGTTGTCTGTTTGTGTGCATGTGCATGTGGTGTATGTGTAGGAGAGAGGGAGAGGGAGAGAGATTCTAATCTGCATAGGAATATATTTGTTGTTTCTATTTGCATGTGCTTACTTGAGAGAGAGTCTAACTCTCAGTAACCTTGTGGTCAGCTCTGTGAGGCACTTAGTCAAGCCCTGAAATCCAGAGGCAATGAAGGATGACAGGATTTATTTCCCACAAATTACCTCTCCTGTGCTTTGATGGAGGGGTGCTCCTAACTTGGCAAAGAGCGAGTCACTTGACTAAAATAGTTAATATGCTAAAAGGTGAAGAACAAATATGAACAAATATAATTGAGCATAGGCTCAAGCTTGTAGCTGAGATTATATCATGATGATAAGAGCATACTTTTTCATAGTTGGTGAATTACCATAAAAATTTTCATTGGCCCTTTTTAATGTGACTTGCTCTTTTAGGTGATTTACTAAGCTCAAAGACTATCCTATTAACTTCTGTCATGGGTATTCTAAGCATTTTGTGGGCAAAACTACTCCTATCCACATACTGATCCTGGACTGCAAGCATAAAAGATTTGATTTGCACTCATAAGTAGGCTCTTGGAGTTGAGCGGTAAATAGGCAGGGTATCACAAAGCTGAGGTAACATTTGAATGGCATGGGAATCTCTCAAGTCACTTATAATAATGAGTCCTACCTCTTGGATATTAGATCCATGTCCATTCTGACTAGTGCATGTGAATATCAAGGTGTCAGCATGAAATTATCATGAAGTTGCAAAAAATGTCAGAATCTCTCCTGCCTATTTATAAAATCAATAGTGATGGAAAAATACTTAGTAAAATGGTAATCATGGGAATTAACAAGTCAGAATCTACTTGTCACTATAGTAATACTTGTTCCATATCTCTCCCCCCCCACCAAAAAAACCCCCACCTGGATTATCTTCCAGACTTCTAGAAAAAAAATATTAAGTGATTAGATGGATCAAAAGTGGAATTTTTCAGGTTATATGGATTTTATAACATGAAAAGTTCAAACACTGCATTCTTCAAAAATATTTTCATGCTAGCTATGAAGTATGGAGATGATAATGTTATGCTTTGGGGATGCTTTGCTGGCTAAAGATAACTTCCCATCATTAAAGGAAGTATGAATTCTGTTTTAGGTATCAGAGTGTTCTGCAGAATATCAGGTCATCTGTCAGCTGAAGTTTCAGCACAAATAGTCATGCAGAAAACCAACCATCCAAAATACAAGCAAGCCTACAAGAGAATAGATGAAGAGGAATAAATTCAATGCTTTGGAGTTGCCAACTCAAACCTTTAACTTAAATCTTCCCAAAACACTGTGCAAGATCTGAAACCAGCCATTCCTGTTAGAAAACTTCCAAGTGAATTCAGTTGAAGCAGTTCACCAGATTCCTGCATTGCAACATGAGACATTGATCACCAAACTACAGGGTATGTTTATTTGCAGATACTGTAGCTAAAGACGGTAAATTCAGTAACTACTAAATCTAAAGAAGTGACTATTTTTGCACAATGGCACATTGTATGTTGGGATACTTTGATTATGTAATAAAACAAATTAGCTCCCAAATCCCTTTAGATCTACATGAAGCTCTATTAGTATTCACTGGCAAAGAATGGAAAAGGGGCAAACCCATCTTCACAGAACTGTAAATCTAGATGTTTGCCCATTGGAATGAAAATTAACTTAATTAACTTAACTTAAATGTAATAACATATCAAAAATATATTTAAAAGATATTTAAAAGGAAAAGGAATTTTAATATGTAGCAGAAAAAGAAATTATATACATTGGAGGAGATAGAGGTTTTCAATTGCTGATTACAATGTGCACTGTTACTAGTAAATAATAATAATAATAATAATAATAATAATAATAATAATAATAATAATAATAATAATAAAGTTGGAAGGGACCTTGGAGGTCATCTAACTCCATTATACATAAAAAACAAAAAGAGGGAAAAAAGAGAAGATTAAAAAAATAAAAAAATTAAAAATTAAAAAATAATAATAATTACACTTCTAGATAATATCTTAAACTTTAAATATAAATTATTCAAAAGCTAAATAATATTTTCTTATATCATACTTATATTGTATAAAATTTATCCATCTTTTCCACACCAAGAGTTACTTCTCTTGCGATTGATCTTTCAAGAAAGCTGAAATTTTTCCCATTTCCGCTAAGTAAGAAACTTTAAAAAACCATTTTTGCAAAGTAGGCAAAGATTCCTTCTTACAATATTGCCTTATTAACAACCTAGCCGCAGTAATTAAATTTAACATTAAAATAATCTCTTTGTCATCACAATCCGAAACAATACCCAATAAGAACAATTGTGAAGTAAATTTTATCCTTCTTTTAAAAATTCTTTGAATATTCCACCATATCTTAATCCAAAAAGCTTTTATACTTTTACATGACCACCAGATATGATAATAAGTAGCATCCGAGCAACCACATCTCCAACATTTAGGCTGCAGGTTTGGATACATACGAGACATTTTTTGTGGATCAAGGTGCCATCTATAAAACATTTTATAAAAATTTTCCCGTAAATTTTGGGCTTGCGTGAATTTAATATTCCTCACCCAAATAATCTCCCATGTATCTAATAAAATCGGTTCATCAAAATTTTGTGCCCACTTAACCATACAGTCTTTAACTAGCTCTGCTTCTGAATCCAATTCCACCAAGACACCATAAATTCTTTTAATATGGGTTCGACTTTGATCTCTAATTTGTTTTAATAAGTTCTCATCCTCTCTAAACAAGCCCACCTTATAATCTATCTTCCACCTTTCCAAAAGTTGTCTATACTGAAACCATGAATAAATAATATTTTCTTATGCTAATTCAGCCATAGATTTTAATTGCCAATTTTTACCATCCCACTTAAGTAATTGTGTATAAGAAGTAGTATCCATCTTAACTCCTCTCCTTATTCCTTCTATTGCATGCCATGGAATAGCCCATAATGGAATTCTTGAATCACTTCTATAACATTTCTTCCAAACCCGAAGTAAAGAAATTCTTAAGATATGAGATCTAAAAACCCTATCAACCTTTTTATTATAAATTAAATAGGCATGCCATCCACAAAGTAAATCCCATCCCTCCAAAAGGAGTATATCTACATTTGTTAGATTAACCCAATCACTGATTGATGTTAAGACCACAGCATCATAATACAATTTCAAATTCGGTACCTTAAGTCCACCTCTCTCTCGTATATCTTGTAAAATTTTAAGTTTTACTCTTGGTTTTTTCCCTGCCCAGATAAATTTATTGATACCTTTCTGCCACTCATCTAAATTTGCTTCTTTCTTTAAAATAGGTATCATTTGAAATAAAAAAAGAAATTTTGGCAGAACATTCATTTTAATCACTGCTATTCTCCCCAAAAGGGACAATTGCAGCTTTTTCCAATTATCCAAATCCTTTTGTATTCTAACTCACAGCGTTTCATAATTATTTTTATACAGTTTTGCATTGGAAGCAGATAGAATAAAACCCAAATATTTTACCTTATTAACGACCTCAAAGCCTGTCAATCTAACCAGGGTCTCCTTATCCAAATTGGTCATGTTCTTAGGCAATATTTTAGTCTTGTTATTATTAATTTTAAAACCTGAAACTTGTCCATACTGATTTATCAATGGTAACAACTCCGTTACAGAATGAATTGGTTGAGATAAAATAACAACCAGATCATCTGCAAAGGCCCTTAGTTTATATTCTTTTTTATTAATTTCTATTCCTTTTATTTTCGATGATTCCCGAATTTTAATCAATAAAATTTCCAAAGTTAAAACAAACAGCAATGGAGACAATGGACAACCCTGTCTGGTCCCCTTTTCAATTGAGAATACCTCTGATAAACCTCCATTAACTATAAGTTGTGCCGTTTGTTTTTGATAAATAGCTCGAAGAGCCTGTAAAATTTTATCTCCAAAGTTCATTTCCTCAACCAATCTTAACATAAATTGCCAATTTAATTGATCAAAAGCTTTTTCAGCATCTAAAAATATCAAACCTGCAGAGATTTGGTTGTTCTTATCCAAATATTCTATTAAGTTAATAATTTGTCTAACATTATTTTTCATATACCTTCCAGTTATAAAGCCAGTTTGATCCATATGTACTAGTTGATTCAACACAATCATAAATCTATTAGCTAAAATTTTCGAAAAAATTTTATAATCTACATTCAAAAGAGATATAGGTCTATAATTCTTTGGTAGAGTAAGATCTTGGTCTTCTTTTGGGATCAAAGATATAAAAGCTCTACCCCAAGACAAGGGGGTCTCTAAACCCTGTAATATATTATTAAAAAGTTCCCTTAAAGGTTCTATCAACTCATCTATCAAAGTCTTATAATAAATTGATGTCAATCCATCAGTACCAGGTGCTTTACCTAACTTTAATTCTTTAATTGCTGTCATCATTTCCTCTATAGTAATCAATCCATTAATTTCTTGTTTCTGATCTTCTGTTAATTTAGGAAAATGAGCATCTTGTAAATATTTATCTATATCTGAAACCTGTACTTTCCTGCCCATATATAATTTCTTATAATAATCTAAAAAAGATTTCTTAATCAATTCCTTCTGGAATACCAATTTACCATTATAATTTATTTTATCTATAATTCTCGACTTCTGTTTCTTTCGCAATTGATAAGCCAGCCATCTCCCTGGCTTATTAGCGTTACAAAATGTGTTATATTTCATATACAATAAATTAGTTGCAGTCTGACCTGCCATTAACATATTAAATTGCGATTTAAGCAATTTTATGGATTCCTTAACCTTCTCATCTGTAGGATTCGAAATTAAAACTTTTTCTTTTAATTTAATCTCATCTTCCAACTCCTTACGTTTCTGCACCTTTTTCTGTCTATAAGTCTTATTCATTTGCATCAAAACCCCACGCATGTAAGCTTTACTTGCGTCCCATACCATTGACATTGAAGTTCCCTTATGCATATTTAAAACAAAATATTCCTTTAAGTGCTCTTTAAGTTTCTGAACATTCTTTTCTTGTCTAAACAAATTTTCATTCAACCTCCAAGATCTCCTCTCCTCTTTTTCAGTATCCAATTCCATCCACACTGGACTATGATCTGTCAATGTCCTTGGAAATATCTTTACATTCTTTACCCTAAAATATAAATCTGTTGTGATCAGAAAAAAGTCAATTCTTGAAAAAGATTGATGTCTGTCCGAAAAAAAGGTGAAATCTCTCTCTTCCAAATTATGTTCTCGCCAATAGTCTTGCAACTCCCAGTCCTCTTTCAAATCAAAAAAGGCCTTAGGTAATTTGGCCTGTTTAAAAGAAGTAGAAAGTCCTTTTTTATCTCTATATGTATCTAAAACTCCATTCCAATCTCCCATTAATATAACAGATCTATAGTCCAATAAAATCAATTTTTGATGTAGCAACCTATAAAATTGTTCCTGTTGTTGATTTGGTGCGTACAAACTACTATAAGTATTTTCTTACCATACAATCCCACTTCAATCATAACATATCTCCCTTGAGGATCAGAATCTACTAAACGAGCTGATAAATTTTGCTTAACATAAATAACTACACCCCTTTTTTTCCGAAGAGCAAAAGATACAAAGTGAGATCCCAATCAAGCATTAACTAAATATTTTTGATCCTTAGAGATAATATGCGTTTCCTGCAAACAAATAATATCATTGTTATGTTGCTTCAAATAGTGAAATATTTTCTTTCTCTTCTGAGGGGAATTAAGGCTATTAGCATTCCGTGTCAGGAGCTTTACCATCTCCCTCATCCAAAAGCCTGGAGAAGACTGCTTGAAGATCTGCCATTGAAGATTGTACCAAAGATCTCTTAGGTCTTGCTCCTCCCACAGGCTCAGAAACAAATTCTTGTGGAACTTCTTTAACATCTTTCTTCTGTTGTTCCTTTTCCTTACGTCTATGCGCTGCCCGAGTCATTCTTTGTAGCAAATAACAGTTCACAAAAAGTTTGCTTCATTGCTTTTGATGCCATTTATCTAATACAAATCTCATTAAGATGATACAAGAGCTCAATAATAAATGTCTGTATTGTTTTGACCTTCAATACACTTTTTATTAGTTTCTTACCTATCATGCTCTAGATATGATTAACCAAAATTTTCTTGATTCCAAACACACAGACACTTAAGAAGCAAGGTAATCTTTTTTTTTAAAGATAGGATTTTTTCCATTAATTTTTAAGACAGTCAGATCCTTTATTTTATTCCAGCAATTACAAAAACATTTTTCACCCTGCCTGACTTCATAGATGTTATTCTTCTTCATGCTGCTTTAATTTGTTTGCATTTGGCTAAGAAACAGGGTTTTTTTCAAGTGCCTGATTTTTATTTTTTTGTTCCCTTGATCAGACAAGCATTGGAGGTTTAAGAAAGTCTGGAGCCAGTTAGCCTTCAACATATGGAAAGATAATGGAGTATATTTGGAAATAACCCACAGGAAAATAAAAAGGTACAGATGAGCTAACTGCCAATAGTTCCAGTTTTGCCAGGTTGGACGGTGTTGCTGACAGACAATCCCCTTATGTTTGGCTCCTAACAACAAAATAGATAGGATAAAATGAAATGCAGCTTTGAGTGGGATTGACTTTTTGAACAGGGAGCATATGTGCATCGCTGATATTGCAAATAGAATAGCTGTCCATCTTATATCAAACTCCTTGTCTTTCATGTTGTTGCATTGGTTTAAATTTACTATGGGCAAATGGAACTAACAGCTTCAGAGGATCTAACCAGGGAATGGGGTACAAGACGGAACACATATATTGATAGTGTCCATATCATTGTCAGTTAAGAGGCTGGGATACCAGATTCAAAGTCTGTTATATCTTGCATAAATAATTTTGTATTTTTTGACATCTGCATGACACTTAAGAGGAGAGTACCTTTTTAAAAAATCTTCAAACGACTAATGCTAAGATACAACACTTTTAATCTAGAATATACTGATCCACTGATGGAATATAGGAAAATTGTCATGGGTTAATAAGCCATCACAATGATAGAGTAGTGTGGGAAACAATATCAGAAAATTGTTCACTGCTGTCCATCTGAGACACCTACAGTGTTATAAGGGGATTTTCTTAACCCCTCCTCAATATTATGAGAACTGAGGATGGGAAAATTGTGAGATTTGAGTGGCGCTAAGGAAGGACTCCCTGAACCAAAGAGTGATCATTAAGCAAAAGCTATGCTGCTTGTTTTCAGAATAGTGGTTTGCTATTCATATAAGGATTTGTGAAAGCTCTCAGAAACAGTTTTCTGAAATCACTCTTCCATCCAATGCCAGAAGGGGAAAAAGGACAGAATCTATAACAGAAATAAGAAAAAAAAACTAACTCTGTATCAAGTGCAAGGACAAAGGAATGTATTATACAGAAGCAGTACAATGTTGATTATTGGCTTTATTTCATTTTAGACATGGATGTTTTAGATAAAACTGCTTATATAGCTTTGTTTGTAATGCCCTTCACTGAACTCTCCAAAATTATAGCTATTTCTTGTAGAAAACAGTGAAACAATATTTTCAATCTTTATCACATCTTTCTGTTGGATAGAATGGTATACACATAAGACCCGGGAAACCAGGGTAATTTGAAACATGAAATTATGTTTGTTCATTTATACACAGTTACTCTGAATGGTCTATTAATAGAAGATGTTCACAATTTAGGATCAGACTGCTCTATAGGCTTCTTTAAAAAAATGAAAATTGTTTTACTCTTGTACGTTTATTATCTTACTTTTGTTTTATCTTGAAAATTAGGTAATTGATTGATAGTTATGGGTTAATTTAAATATGAATTCCAAAATTAACAATTGAATGATATACATGTATCAATCAACTCCAAGTTAAGGCCATAAAGCATGTTTTCCATCATCAATGATAAGATAAATCTACAAAATGTTGATTAAAGTTATAAACCATCCTCAACTGACAGTTCTTCTTAGTGATTTTCTTCCTGCAGAAGAATTCAAGTCACTGCTCACTTTCTCAATACAGTTTTATGATATAGTGACTTGTTATAGGACAAAAGCACACATCTCATATTACTGATTAATGGTCTGTTTCATCTGACATGGAAAAGAACCTTTAGTAGCTATCTTTGAATTATCATAGTGTTTTGGCAATCAACTCAAAGAATAAATTCAAGCAAGCCAAACAAAAGCAGAAAAAAAATAAAAATGTGTGCAATTATTTTCCTATATATTTTCTATAGCAATAGCAATAGCACATATACTTACATACTGCTTCATAGTGCTTTACAGCCCTCTCTAAATGGTTTATAGACTTATCATATTGCCTCCAACAATCTGGGGCCCAAAGGATGGAAGGCTGAGTTAATCTTGAGCCAGTAAGAATGAAACTCCTGGCAGTAAGTTGATTTAGCCTGCAATACTACATTCTAACCACTGTACCACAATAGCTCCTATAGAACAGTGTTTTTCAACCTTTTCACAAACTGTACCACTTTTTATGATATAGCAATATTTGAGTACCCCAGTCACCTAGCAAGTGTCAAAAACTTGACCCCAAAAAAAGAAAAAACTGATAAAAACAGATAGTCTTTGACTTACAACAGTTTGCTTCATGACTGTTCAAAGTTACAACGGCACTGAAAAAAGTGACTTATGACCATTTTTCACACTTATGACCATTGCCGCATCCCCAGGGGCTTGTGATTTACATTTAGATACTTGGCAACTGATTCATATTTATGATGGTCACAGTATTCCAGGGTCGTGTAATCCCCTTTTGCAACCTTTTTACAAGCAAAGTCAATAGGGAAACCAGATTCACTTAAGAACTGTGTTACTAATTTAACAACTGCAGTGATTCACTTGTGGCAAGAAAAGTTGGGACAAGACTCATTTAACAAATTTCTCACTTAGCAACATAAATTTTAGACTCAATTATGGTTGTAGGTTGATGACTATCTGTACACCCACTTACTACACTTTTAATGGGAAATTTGTGCCTGTTTCTCTGATATTAATCTTTGCACTGTTCTATCCCCTTCCTTCTGGTTGACTCAAAGAAGCTAATAGGTGATTGCAGACCTTTGGGAGTATGTGTGGCTTCTGCTGTTGAAGTGGAGGCATGGGGGGCATGTCGGTGTGCTAGTTGGCTATCCCCCAAGGATTCCCCAACTTTAAAACAGCTCTTGGGTGGCAACAGTTACCCAGTACAAGGGGCTCAGGAGAAACAGATGCCAGCAATGCTAACTCCCAAAAATGAGGGGCTCAGAGGCAGCTACAAGCAGGTGAGGCAGGGAGGGAGGCCAAAGAAAGAAAATCAAACCTGATTGACAGGGAGCATAATAACCTTGCCTCTATTCACAGAAGGCAGATCCCCGTCATCCCTGGCCCAGCAGGGGTCTTGCTGCCCCACCATTGCAGACAAAGGGGGGCTCCGGTGAGGAGGAGGAGAAAGAGGGTTTAAGCAAGCTTAGCAACCATAGTGTGGATCCTACCAAAAAACAAACATGCTTCATGGGTAACCACCCAGCACAACAGAAGTGACCAAAACCTGCTGGAAACAATCCCCTACCGCTGCCAATCCTCAACAGAAATGCTCACAACAAAAACCTCAGACAGGAAAAAGAGGGCAGGCAGGTGGGAGTCTTGTTTGGCTATTGGCTTGGGGAGAGGGAAGGGGTAGCTTCACCCCCCCCCCAAATGTTGCCCTCTCATGAAAGCAGGATGAAAACTCTGAAAAATGAGAAAGAAAAAAGGTTAAAACAGAAAAGTGTTTCTTCTGAACAAGAAAAAAAAAGATCACATCACATACAGCTCTTGGGGGTGGAGTGAGGGATTTCTATTTTTTGTCTCGTTTTGTTCTTTTAAAAAGACCACACACCCTTAATACCAGAAACTGCACAACATAACTGTTCACCTGCTGTGCCCCCCACAGACCCAAAGCCCCTCTTTCCCTTCCTTTGAAACAAACATACACACACCCGAATCCTCCCTTTCCTCTCTTCTGAATTAAAGTGAAAGAAAGCCAAGTTTTTTCTTTTGTGGTCTTTAGGTATTTAAACTGCTAGAAGGAAGTGAGCTCTCAGCAGAACCCAAGCGAATCTCCACCCTAAGACTGCGTGTGGCTGCCTGCCACAAGACTGCCCACTGATCATCAAGAGCAGCATGCACCAATCCTGGACTCACAGCAGAGTCCCAGGGATATCTCATGTAGCTCCAGCTGACTCTCCAACAGGCCTGTACGACACTGCTGCCACTTCACCTAATCCACTTTTACACTTTTTTTACAGTGCTTTTCAACCCATCGTACTCATACCACCTCCCAGGTGCCAAAGTACCACCAGTGGTACGCGCACCACCGGTTGAAAAGCCCTGCTATAGAAGATACAAACAGTTTTATTACTAAAAGGAGACATTCCCATTAAGACATTTTCAAGCAGTCCATGAAACCTTCTATAGTGGTCAAGGTATGGGCAGCAGATCATCCAACTTGTTATTCTTTTTATCTGCCACTCAACTTTTCTTCACTACCTTGCTTCTCAATGATCTGTTTGTATATGAAATCAAGCAATCTTTGGTTATCATATCCATAAAGAAAAGAAACTAATAAAAAGTGCATTGAAGGTTTCATGATCTGCTTTGAAAACTTCTTGATGGGAACATCTCTTTTTAGTGATACAGTGCTATCACCTTTGAGAGCTCAAGGTTTGAGCAGTAAATCTACCCACCTGCTCTTCCTTCTTATCTGCTCCTCATGTCCTCACAATATAATTTCCATGCTGATAATGGCCAGTGGTATCAGAAATTGCACTGGGTTGAAAACAAACAACAATCTTGCATCCCTGCAGAATAAAGTGACGTTCATAGAACAGTCTACTTGCACATTTCCTTTGAAAAGAAACATAGCAACACTTTAATGGATTCTGCTGTCTGGGAGAGCAGAACAAACACAGCCAACCGCCAAACAAATCATCTTGACATTTGAGGCAGAAAATCCTTGGACATTATCTCCCTTTCAAATAAGTAACAATTTGCTGTTTTTTCATTACCCCCAAAATTAGCTGCCAAAAGCAACCACTTTAAGTTTCCTGAGAGTAAGGCCAATGAAATCCCAAAATAGAAAGTGAAAAGCAACAACAGACTTTGGACTTTTTGAGTTCATTTCCCCAGATCCATTTTGATAGATGTACTGCAGCTTGATTCAAAATGGATCAATTTCAAGCCTCTGCATAAAAGAAATTTTCTTTCATCCCTTGCATTTTATTAAATTTGCTGAGATGGAAAAGAGTGGCAAAAGGGCTTTTAGAATCAGCTATGGTAAGCTAACAAAGGGATAAAAATTGTTTGATGCATATTTTAATATGAATATATTTAATTTTGTGCTTCAAACCAATATATAAAAAAGTCACTCTTTAGGATCTGCATTTCTCTGAATTTTATTATGCACTGAATCAGTGGGGAAAAGAGGAAAGAAAGTGCATATATTAATAAAAAATATATAAACAAAACAACATTATATCAATCAAAATGCATTTATAAGTCATTTCTATGGAAATACATCAAAGTTTTCATGCAATAAAATAAGAAAGAAAGAAAGAAAGAAAGAAAGAAAGAAAGAAAGAAAGAAAGAAAGAAAGAAAGAAAGAAAGAAAGAAGGAAGGAAGGAAAGAAGGAAAGAAAATGGAAGAAACTGACCTGTATTGTCACATTGATTCTGGATTTACATTTTTCTAAGCAAGTTCCACAGCATGACCAGATTAGCACAATACCAGGCTTTCATATAATCAATCAAGCATATAGTGATTTTTTTAATATTATAATTATTTCACTTTCTCATGCAATAGCAATAATGTCTCCTATTCCTTGGTCTTTTCTAGAGTAAACCTGAACATGTACTTTTCCATATAGAACTCTGATATACAGTATATTGGAAGATTCCAAGCATTATTTTCTTAGTATGTGAAACTAAGGATTGTATGATAATTTGCACACTCTGTTTAGAATCCAGACTGATTTCTTCCAGTCTGCTGCTCACTGTGTTGTTCCCTAGATTTACAGCATAGCTGGTTAGAAAATGCCATATTCCCATATTTTTGTGAGAATTTTATAGAGATATTTTATTATCTCTAAATAATAAATTATTTGTAATAAATCATTATTTTAACTAAATTATTTTACTTAACTATCATTACTAAATCACACAAACACCTTAATATATATATATATATATATATCTCCAGGCCTTGGTATATTCGGGTCTTTTCCCATGTAAGATTGAGAGTATCTTGGTGACGTTTCGACGAGGTCCCACTCGTCATCTTCAGGCTGGGGTCAGTGCTTGTGCGAGCAAAGTGTGATCGGAGCTTCTGTCTCTCTATAAATATTGGTGGCGGTGTGTGGAGTGCTGGCTTAGTTGCTGTAGGTGGGTTGGTTGGCTGTGTTGGATTGTTTGTGGATTGTTCAGCTGTTTCACAACACACCCCCACCAATATTTCTCGTGGGGAAAAAAAGATCTTGCAAAGTTAGAATTAATTGATTGAACTTTTTAGTCCCATCCAGTCTGCCGTTACCACCACAGCCACGCCCACCCAATGGGCCACACCCAGCCAATGGGCCACACCTACTTGGCACCCGACGATGCATAAGTGGTTTTTGGGTTGCAGTTTGGGCACTCGGTCTCTAAAAGGTTCTCCATCACTGCCATATATCATTAGTATTATTATTTCAGTGAAATATTCCTTCAAATATTAACGAGGTTTGTATTGCCATCCCTAGAAAAAAACAGAAAGAAAAAAGTGGCTAAACAGAGAAAATTCTCATTCCTTGCAAACATTCTTCCTCTGCTTAATTCCGTAAATAACTTTTACACTTTAAGTTTCCTGGTTCTAACAGGACTCATTAGAAAGACAATTAAGACAAACTGTAGAATCTGATCCTTTGTCATCTCCAGTGGTATGATTCAAATATGTGAACAAACGGTTATCTGAGTGGATGCCACTTCTGGAAGTCCATTCTGGGCCTGGGCAACAAAAAATTAGCTACCGGTTCTGCCGAACTGCTGCAAACTGGCTGAATCCCACCACTGGTCATCTCTATAACTTTATGACCATTCAAATTGCATGAACACAACTTAAGAATATCACCAAACATAAATGGCTTTTATATTATTTTATTTTTCCCAAGTACAAGTTCTATTTCCTGAAAGCCTTTCTTCTGAACTCGGTTTTAGAATGTTTGGCAAATAAATATAAGGTTGGATGAATGCTCCTTTGTTACATTTTAGAATGCTCTTTTGGTCATATTGGGTGGTGAAGGGTCCTGAAGGTATTTAGATATTTTACTTCACCAGGATTTGGGGCAGGATGGACACTACCCAGAGTGAATTTTGGTCAATTTCCATCCTTCCATAGACAGAGATGTAAAGAATTTTTACTTTTGATATGAGATTAAAAGATACAGTAACTGAGATGTACCTTAATTTCAATTTTTTAAAAAAGATATGTTTATAGCAATACAGTGCCTTAAAAATGTTTGTATTTATGTTTTAAAGAACAGTAATGTTCCCAAAAATCAACGGAACAAATTAATATGGTCCCTTAAGTGAAATGCAAAAATGTAATTGTCTAAGACAGTGGTTTTCAACCTTTTTAATGCCGCGACCCCCAACCGGTCGTAAGTTGAGGACTACTCAACCGGTCGTAAGTCGAGGACTACTCAACTGGTGCAGCACCGTTTGCAGAATGGGACTTTTGGCGGGCTCAGCAAGGCAGAGACAGCCTGGACAATTCCTATTGGCTTTTGAAAGCCAATAGAATTAGACTCTATTCAAGAGAGTCTATTCTATTGGCTTTCAAAAGCCAATAGAATAAAAGGGAGTAGCACAGCTAAGGAAAAGAGGGAAAAAAATGGCGGACTGCGTTGTTTGGCGACCCCTGTGAAATGGTCCCGACCTACAGATTGAGAACCACTGGTCTAAGAAGTCCTAAAAACTACTTACTCAAACGAAATGGGCAAAATAAGCAGAGACCACATTGTCCATTTCTTTGGTACTGTCACTTGCTAAAATGAGAAATGTAGAACTGCAAGAACAAGATTAAAGAAATACAAAGCGCCAAGAAATTTCAGAAAGACTGAGGGTTTTGCTTCTATCTGAACCTCATTATGAATCATATGTTACTGACCACTGATTCATTGTTTGCTTCTACACAGTACAGGTAGTTCTCAACTTATGACCACAATTGGGACCAAAATTTATGTTGCTAAGTGAATTTTGTCCCATTTTACAAACTTTCTTGCCACAGTTGTTAAGTAAATCATTGCAATTGTTAGTAACATGATTGCTAAGTGAATCTGGTTTTCCCATTGCTTGTCAGAAAGTAGCAAAAGGTGATCCCATGATCCTGGGACACTGCAGTCGTCATAAATATGAATCAGTTGTCAACTGTCTGAATTTTGATTATGTGACCATTGGCATGCTGCAATGGTCGTAAGGGTGAAAAATAGCCATATGTCACTTTTTTCAGCAATGTAACTTTGAAAAGTCACTAAATGAATTGTTGTAGGTCAAGGATGACCTGTATCTGATTTTGATTCCTACTAATTCCACTAACCACCTGAAAATTAGGCCTTAAAACAAAATTAGAATGCTAGAGCATATTCAGTTCCAGGTTGCCAACAGAAATTCAATATCTTTTATTTAGCAATTTTTGAAGATAACATACTGAAGATTTCAAGTAAAAAATAAACCAAACCTTCCAGATGTTTCTAGCTTAGATGTATGTAAAAGTTCAGGTAACGGTAGTGAAATTGTATGTTTCAATCAAGCCCTAAGTGTACAGAAACTGACACAGTCTCTACATGGTACAAAATTAAACATTCCTGCAGATTTAAATACACACTTAACTATTTAACAAAATAGTTAAAATAGCAGATGCAAAAGTGCAGACAGATTTTAAGTCAGTACTCTGTAACACATCTTTGGCAGAAATAACAGCTGTGAAGGTCTGAGGCATATTCTGAAAATGATGTTTTTGAATACATACAGAGAAGAAGCAAATGTCTGTTCTGTTTTGCTGCTTTGAGCAGTTTCAGGGCAATTATAGCAGTGGGTGTTTTTGTATCTTCAAGTTATTTTGTTAACCTGATTTTTACTTTTTTATCTTCAAACTAATATTCACAGTCAATGAACAAATAATTAATAATTTAATATATGTTAGTGTCTGATCTGCTATAATAGTTCACATTTTATAGTAACAGTATCTCTTGCTTATTATGAAAAAGACCAAAGTTTATTTTTATGAAAATCTTTTTTCCTGTTATATGTTTTATGAGTTCAGCAGATACTGAACAGATTATAACCTCCAAGTCTCAAAGGAGCTTTTTCAAAAAGCAACTAGACTTTTTTTTTGTTTTTCCTTGAAGATGTTTTGCTTCTCATCCAAGAAGCTTCCTCGGTTCTGGATGACTGAAAATCTCCATAGACATATTATTTCCATGGTAGTCAATATTGGTTTAACCCAGTTATGTAATAGGCATGGATATTGATGTTTGTTTGTTTGTTTGTTTTTCTACCCATCTTATCATGGGGCTACTGGGGGAGCTCACAACAATAAAATGGAAAATAATAATAAAAATGTAAAAATAACAATAGTAAAGGATTGAAACAATAAAAATAAATGGTGGAAGTAGAGCAATATGAAGTTAAAAAGAACAGAGGGGAAGCAGAAAGCAGCGAGGGGAGATGGAGTCAGCAAGTATAATGTGCAATATTATACAATACTAATCTGTTGTATAGTATTATGCAATCTGTAGTTTCAAAAGTACTCTTTGGCAGAAATAACAGCTGTGAAGGTCTGAGGCATATTCTGAAAATGATGTTTTTGAATACATACAGAGAAGAAGCAAATGTCTGTTCTGTTTTGCTGATTTGAGCAATTTTGTAATTATGGGATTATATTTTGAACATAAAAAATGGCCTTGGAGGACATTGAGAAGATCCATTATCAAGAGAATGATCAGACAAGTGTGGGTCAAGTCCATTCATAAAAATAAAGTGCAGGAGGAGAGAACATAAGTTTCTGCTACTATAACTATTATAATAAAAGTAATTTTATACCCATATGACATTTATTTCTTAGTGTGGTCTATTAAAACCCAAATCCCCTATAACTGTCATAACACAAAACCTTTGAACCAAATTATTTTTAAGTCCTTCAGCATAGACAACTGCTGGACTGAGGGAAACTAGGCAAAATTGTTCCTGCCCTTACCAATACCTTAAAATTCATTGAAAATCAAATGGCTAAATGTAGAGTGCACTTTCCTTAAACCAAGCTTAGGACTATTATGTAAGTAGCAGACTAAAAAAATCATACTAGAAAATAATTGGGTGCAGCTAAAGAAATAAAATAAAATCCTTTGTATTTGTTTAAATGTAATGAAATATCTGTAATATGATTCTTTTTCAGGTAGATTTTGAATATCTGTCACTTTGTACCACATTTACCATTTTTGATTTCTCTGGGAGTTCCATTCCAAGGCTTTCAGCAACCGAAAACATGGTGGAGGTTTGGTTTGTGCATCTTTGTAGTAACAGCATAACTGGGAACTGGAATTGGAATTGGTCATGAAAAAGATAAACAGATTACCCCTTCCTTCCTTCCTTCCTTCCTTCCTTCCTTCCTTCCTTCCTTCCTTCCTTCCTTCCATATTTTTTTTTCATGTATACTAATAGAATCTGCTCCATTAGTCCTTTCACTTTCAGCAACTACCAGCCTGAAAGTTAGAGAGTGTGATAAAGCCTTCCAATGATTCTTGATTTCCTGGTCTACTGGTTATTGCAGAGATAAGAGTGTTTTTTGTCCTGAATAATACCCATCCAAGCTGTTTTTATCTGTTGAACATGGCTGTCTGAATGCCAGTATTCTCCAAGTGGTTAATAGTTCATTTCATTGCCCTGCCAATCAATTGAATCATTTTGCTGGCACTTGTCAGTAGACAAGATATTGTATTCTAGCTTCTGTCTGGCAAAATAAATGTGAAGGTTGAACAATAATTGTTGAACAGCAGAAAGATGGAAGACAATTAAAGTATAAAGAAGACTTGTCATTTTAATGCTGATGCAAAATTGCTCTGTTAGATAGAGCTAATGCAGACAAAAATGATATTAATGTATATAAAACAAAGAATAAACACACATTTTTTCAAATGTGGTTTTACTCATGTTTATGCAAAAAGAAAGAGAAAGCAAAAGAAAATTAAGCAGCATCATATCAGTTAAAATCATTCATCTTAATTTTTAAATAATTTATTAAACATGGACCACTCAAAACAATATTCATGTTTTCTGTCTTGAGTTGCTAAAGTGTAAATTCATGAATGGAAAGTGAACACATATCTGAATTTTAAATCCAGCATAATTCTGTATTTCTAACATTTAAATATCTTTCAATGAATCAATGGCTTGTCACATTAATAAAAGAGTTCTTATTTGAAAAATATATTGAACAATATCTATTTCAGTAGATGAGTTGACAGGAATCTAGAAAGGGAAGCCCAAGGTAGCCATTGGCTTTGAAGGAAAAGTTGTTCCCTCCAAAGTTTGGTCTTCTTTCCACTTTTGGTGGTTGTTCCAAAGTTGCTTATCTGTTACTCAACCTTAATTCAGATAGTCATAATCAAGCTCAGCTATTTTCAACATATTAAACCAAGACAATACTTTCAAATAAGGGAGATGAAACTATGTATAAAAAATTATAATTTTAGGCACTCAGCCTCTTATCATCTCTATTTTTTAAAAAATAGTCATAATTTTATTCATTGTAAATAGAAAAATGTGGTTAAACTTTTGAGAAAATCTCAGGGATGTGTTTCTGTGTGTCTTATACATCACTCTTTTAATGTATAAATTGTCTTCAAGGCATTACATTTAAAATTACTATATAGTGATTGTGTTCTATCTTCCCAAATTTCATATTATTATGAAGATAGTTGACTTCTAAGAGGTATTTTTCAACAGCTGTGAGGTGCTTTGGAACAAGGCTACAAGGACATATGTAATATCCACCCTCTGTCCTTGCAAATAATGATTCATTTATTCATATGTTCCCCTTTTGGCAAGGTATTAAATGATGATATGAATGCACATAAATTCCCATGCCAGCTTAGGAATAACTCTAATGCTTCACTATCAAAGAATATAAAAGGGATTAGTGACTGGGCATATTTTTTGCCATAAAACAATTTTAATTCTAAATCACAAAAATGACTGACAGACAGGTTATATATAAAAACATAATACTAGGAGGATCAAGTTGACTGTAAAAGAATTCTGAGCAAAAATGCATACATAATAAAAGGTCTAGATATGGCAAATGCAAAAGGTTTGGTAGACCTATAGAGATTTATCTGAAGATAAGAAAGCAAAATTGATGGGAGAAGAAAGGTTATAGATGCTAAAAATATTTTTAGGAAGATAAAAATAAATGAGAGGAAGAGATGTGTTCATATTTTCTCTAGAAAATAGGATTAGTATTCTTTTAAAAGTATTTACAACTATTTATAATACATAATTAGAAATAATAGTGAATTTTTGTTTCATTGCTTCAGAAACTCAGATGTGCAGGGCTTTTTATTCCCCCCCCCGGTAAGTTTCCAGGAATTAAACATTAGATCAAATATGGATTTTTTTTCTGTCTCTATGACCACAGTGCACCTTCAAAAGATATTTAAATAGTCTGATTCCACAGTTGTTCATCCATATTTCCATGCAAAGTTTGTGAAATATCCCCTGGAAAGAATCCTTTACCTAATGAATACACATGACCCTGTTTCCAATATTTCCACCCTTCTGGAATGTGCATGTGGGTCAGTCAGTACAAAACAAGTAATTTTTTGACAATCCACTGATATAAATCTACAGGTGTAAATCGGTACGGCTTTATCAAGTCCCACTTTAGCCATGACAGCCAGCAGGGTAGATGGCTAAATAAACAAACAAACAAACAAATAAAGTATAGTAGTCACTGGCTTTGGGGAAGGAATGCAATTCTTGTAAAGTAACATGCAACGTTTAAAGCAAGGGTTCTCAACCTTGGCAACTTTAAGACTTGTGGACTTCAACTCCCTGAATTCCTCAGCCAGCAAAGCTTTAAAGTAACATGTTCCTTTCAGATTAAGACTAGCATATATATTTTCAACTAAATATTTATTGCACATATTAAAATATGCTTCATAGGAGCATAATAAAATCATACATTAAAAACAAGTATAAGCAAAGATACATTATCACAATTACTTATAACATACAATTTTTAAGAATAATAACTTTGCCTCCCTTGAATATATAAATATAACAGCACTAATATTTATACTGCTGAAAACTCACACAATCTAGGCTAGTAACTACACACAGAAGAAAGAGATTGTTTTCAAATAAATGAATTGGAAGTCATCTCTCTGGCAAATCCACTGTTGGTTATAATATTTCATGATGATATTTCTGTCCAGAAAGCAATTTCTGTGCCCCGGAGGCCAGTGAACAGTAACAAGCAGTAATAATAGTCTCTACTTTATAATCCAGATGGTCTTGCCCTTTTCTTGATCGGATCTTCAGGAGCAACACTTCATACTAAATACATCGATAAATTCATTCACCAAGTTCACGTTGGGAAGTCATGAAAGGAAATAATAAAAATGATGGCAAAGTTTTCTGTCTAGGAGCCGGTATATGTAGCGTTTAAAGTTTTAGTGAGTCAGGAGACCAAGTCCTACTCAATCATCCATACACAGTCTCTGGGTAACTTTGAGTCATCTCTCTCTCTCTCTCTCTCTCCCTCTCTGTCTCTCTCTCTCTCTCTCTCTCTCTCTCTCTCTCTCTCCCTCTCCCTCTCCCTCTCCCTCTCCCTCTCCCTCTCTCTCTCACACACACCCAAGGGAATACAATGTAAATCACCTTCATATCCTGTACAAAAGGTGGGATTTAAATCTAATTAATAAATAAAAATAAAATTCAGTGTTACCATTTCTTATCACTATGCAATGAAAGTACCAATATCCATTACATCTAGAGTCAATCACAACTCTAAATTACACAAAAATGGGTAGCAGAAGTGGTTTTGTTTTCTTTTTAAACATTCCTTTTTCTGCTTTGACTTAAGTTGTAGATCACTTTTGGGTTAATGGCACACATGTACTGTCAGCTGTGCCTTCTGTGATGCCAGATGGAGAAAATGAATGAACAAAAGCCACCCCACTTTCCACCAGCAGAAAATGCTTTCAGCCCTGAAACTTTGTAAACTGTACCATTAAAAACTAAATAGCATTTCCACCACAGAAACAAAGCCAGAAGGAAGAATTTAGTTTCCTATTAATATTAAATAAATTGTCTCCTTCCATTATGCAACCCTCACATATTTCAGGATGCATGATAGAATTTTACTTCAGATGGATAACAAAATGTGTCTTCTTTGTGGGAGTTATTGAAACCTCCATTTGGGATGACATATTTATAGTGAAGTGTAGATGGGCTTATATTTAGAATTATTTTGCTGTAAATTTTTTTTTTTTTTTTAAGACAACTACCCTACAGGCATGAAAAGGTCACTCATTCGACACCTGGAGCATTTGGGACAAGAAAGAGAACATTTCATCCACCCAATCTATTAAAAATTAGTATAAATTTGTTTGAAATATAACAAAGGAGAATGCAATCTGTGTAGTGTAGTGTGTAGTTCTGATTTTTTAAAAAAGGATTTGTCCTGATGTATTGCTAATAGAACGGAAATTATAATGGTTATCTGCATTGTTGCTACTATATTTATTTATTTATTTATTTATTTATTTATTTATTTATGAGACTTATATACCGCTTTAAATGCAAGCACTCTCTAAGCAGTGTACACCAGTAAGCAATGTATATATATATATTTTACATTGCCCCCAACAATCTGGGTCCTCATTTTACCTACCCCGGAAGGATGGAAGGCTGAGTCAACCCTGAGCCAGTGAGATTTTGAACCACTGACCTGCTGAACACAGTCAGCTAAAGTGGCCTGCAGTACTGCACTCTAACTGCTGCGCCACCTCGGCTCTTCAATGGCAAAAAAATGAAAATACAAAGTTTCTGCTTATTGTCCTTGACAGATGAGAAATATATAACATTCAAAATAGAACACTGAAACTTCTTTTTTCCAATATAGGAACTCATGTTAATACTTTGAAACTATATGTCCCAGATTGCAGTCTTATTCTCAGGAAAAGGGAAAGGAATCAGTTCTACTTCTTTATTTGAGATTTCGCATAGTCTTCAATTTAATTTAATTTATCTCACTATCTAAAACACACATATTCCAATAATTAAGATAATTATTAGATAAGATAGAGTGTCCTGCACCTGAACATGTCATACCTATTTTTTCTCCATGTGTTTGTCATATTATTGTCAAAACTTTATAGTTGAAGAAAAAATGTTTTGTTTAGGTATGTGGTGATAAAAGAGATGATAATGGATTCTACACAGCAGTTGTTTCTTATATTCCTATTCTGGGATCATTTAATGTTACCCAGAATAAAATATGTTTTACAGAGAAAGCAAGTAATTTTTCCATCACACCAAATGTTTAAAAATCAATTATACAAACATGGATGTTTTCACTACATGACTCTAGTAAGGATGCAGGAATGGAAAAGAAATTTTAGATGAGTTCTGCTGAATGAGAGGACAAATAAGTGGAATCAAACTGGAATTCTGCCATTACTAGAGAAAGAATGTGACATGGATATCAATCTTCCAGGCAAAAAAAGTGCCTTCTGGATAGGTCTTTCAAAGTTCAGATGGAGAAAGAAGTTTGGCATAATTTGCTTTCAGGATCATAGCAGTCTGGCTGCACAGAGACCTGAATCTAGCAGCAGATGGAAAGCAGGCAAGCTGCCAAACAACTGCAATAGGAATGAAGACTCTCATTTTGTTAAGGGGTCTTCCACAACTGAAATTAAATTATTTAAACTGTGTAAATTATACATAAAGTTATACATTAAATTGTTTATAATTACTAATGGGAAAAATTTATACTTTCCATTTCTCAAGGTAGAAGTATCGGTTATTGAGCAACATAAAATGAGAATGTTTAAACCCAGTCTAACTTTATTAAATAATTAAACTTATTTTTATCAATTGAGAAAAAAAGCAAATAAGTGAAAATGCATTAATCTAATTGACAAGATATTAGACTAGACAGGAGAATGGAGTTCATCAACAACCATAAAAAAGTTAATTGCTCCCAATTCAGTGTAACTTATAAGATGGCATCTCAGAGACGATTGGAAAAATGACTTCCAACGTATGCTATCCTGAGTACCTGGAGTAAACCATTGTGGATAAGAAAAATATTAGTTCCATTTTAGATGCCTCCTGCTTCAGCAGTGCTGCTATATTCTTAATCAAATTCATGTACATTTAACTAATATATTGGCAAATGTCTGCATTGCTAAATGGTTTCAAGAAACAAACTCTACTTATCACAGCAAAATGTACAGAGTTTCTTTCTAAATATGCATAGTAGTGTAAAATAGGTGAGATTTAATTTATCAGAAATGATCCTACTAATAGGAGCTCCAGCAGCCTAATGCTCTAAAGTTGTCAGGAACCTGAACATGCATACCTAATGTATAATCTTCCACTAGTGTGTTAGGAAGTTGCTTATTTGCTTTTGCAAAAAAACTTATTTTCGCAAATTAGGAAAGATAGCTTGAAGTAACTTTTACAGGAGAGCCCTGAGGCACAGCAGGTAGAACTTGTAAAAGAAATAATTCAAAGTGAGGAAAGAAAAGAGAAGAATAATGCAAAGGAAGGAATCGGAATAGTTGTATCCAAAATGGTACAAATGCTTACACAAATATTAAAATGTTCCCTGGAGCAGTATATGATTATCTGCCTGCACAAAATATCTGACACCTTTGGAAGTTTGACAGAAAATAAATGTCAGTTTATGTTATCAAGAGAAGAGAAGAACAATAACTAAAGTATCTAGTGTTTTTCAGGCTTAAGGTGACAAGAGTTTTCATTATCTTTTTGGGAGTCTGAGATATGTTCTACAATTTATGTCTTTGAATATAGACAGGCAAGAAGAAATTCTGAACATCTGAAAGAAAATGTTCAGATTGCACTTCAAAATAGTTATTTGTGGGTAGATACTATTTTTTAGGGTAACTTCTGAATAAGAATGTATATGATTTTCTTTGGGAAATATGTTGAAGTAAGATAGCTATTTCAAAACATTTTAACATTCAGACATAAATTTGCTACTTCTATTGAAAACTCAACATGTATAGTCAGAAATTTTAGCTGTTTCCTTTTTTACATCAAAATTATGCTTTTTTAGTAATAGGAGTACTTTTGACTACAAAATTGTTCTGCATATTCATAAAAATATGAGTCATTTATGTAACAGAAAAAAAGCACATCGATGAAAGGCAGCCCAGAAAATTAATTATATTTTATTTTTCTTTGCACTTTAAGGGGTGGCTTTATAGGCATCCAGGATCATCATTTTAGAACAAAGGTTTAGCTTGCTTGAAAATTTGTGGTCTGGGAGAAGAAAAAACATAACAACTAAAAAAAAATCAAAGGCCAAAAAGAGTTAAGGCTGTAAATCAAATTAAACTTGAAACATGGATTTTTGTAATTGAAATATATGATTGGTCATAAATATGAGTCAAATAAAAACATTTCTCTGCTTAATTGAAAAATAAAAAATCACTTTATCTCTTATTCATCCAACGGTTCTACACATAAAGTATTTTAAGTTAAAATTTCAGATAAACCAGCATTCTTCTTTCTGGCACACATTCATCAGAACAGTAGTGTTGTGTCCTGAGCCTGCAAAGGCAGGCTCGGGACATTGCAACAGTCCCGGGCAGTTACAAGCTGCCTGGGACCAGATTGGCTGGCGCCTGCTTCGCGCGCATGCGCGAGAAGCAGAGCGCGCCAAATGTTGCCATTTGGCCCAGGGAATGTTCTTAAGAGAGGCAGAGAGGCCTGCATGCCTCAGAGCTGAAAAGGAGCTGAAGGAACAACAATAAAAGCTTCTTAACTCTACGAGATGCTCTGTGATTTATTGCCATTAAGCTGAGGACTCAACAAGTAGTATAATTGTAATCCAGGAAGGTACCCTTCTTCTCCCACCAATTACATAAAGGTGGACAATCATTTACCTTAAGAATTCCAGCCAAGAAATAGACACAAGTAATAGCTATTCTATTCATATATTTATATCCTATATCTTCCCTCTTGACTGTGAGCTGAGGACTGCAATTTGGTTATAACAATGGTTAAGTCAGACTTGACTGTCAAAAGACTTCTGAAAATATTTAACCTGTTTTTAGAAGGCTTACTAGTGAATTTATATACTAGGGTGAAATTATTACATAATATTGGGCTGCCAAATCAATGAAGGGTTGAGCATGCTCACATGGCCTATGGAATCCTAGTTCATTGCTTCAATATGTAAAGAGATTGTGTGAATTTTCTAGTCATTTTTCAAACAAATGCTCATTAACACAATAATAGAAGCACATCATTTTGAAGAGCACTAGATGTTATAACAGTTGGGATATAAGTAAATACAATTTACTTTATATTCCATCTTTGGAGTTGCTTATAACAGGAACTTGTTGATGTGATTGTATTTTGTTTTCCCCTCAAGACTGACCCTAAGAAATACCTTGTTGGCAAAAATGTCTCATCAACATGGATTGTACGATTGATTCAGTGGGCACTGACAATAAAAGCTTTCCTGTGCCGTGATCAGAAGCTTTTTGTTTATAAAACAGTAACTTGCAGAATTGCACTGATGCTCACTGATCAATAAGTATTGTCTTTTTGCAGTCAAAATCTCATTTCTCTAATTCAGCGTCATCTGCAAAACACCCAGATAGAATAGGTAGCCTTATTTTTGTAAAGATTTCTTGCCAAGATGCAAAGGTCTATGATATATTTTAATTCAATCCACAACTAATTTCAAGTAAGTAAGAGGTAATTATCAATGTATTGACAAATCCTTTCTTCTATTTAGATATAATTTTGCTCAGTGAGCATTGGAACTCGGAGGTGTTATAGATGCTTTTCTTCTGTCTCCTTTAACTTTTTAAAATACAAAATAAGCAAAACTAAAGGGAGCTTTAAGATGTAATGCAGTGGTGCAAGATGGTATTAATCTTTCCTTACTCATGTCTTTAAAATGCAGATCTTTAAATTTAATGATAAATCTTTCCAGTGGGTTTGTCATATGAAAATACTATGAACACAAAACATATTGTCTATACTGAAAGGTTTCTTTGAAAAGTATTGCTAAGCAATCTAAGTGCAATAGATTTAAACCATTGTAATTCATGATACTTGCATAATGTCATCATACAAATGAAGTAATTTGCATTATTTGCATCACCCATATAACATATACAAATTTACCAAACTATGATGGATTTCCTTTCAGCAATGTCAGTTAAAAAGTATTACAGTGTAAAGCCTTTTGTAATAACAGCTCCTTCTCTGTTAACGTTTGCATAGCACATATGAAAAAAGTATATATTTTCTCTTTGAAAACATTTAAACTTATTATTACTTTATCATTTTAAATTCTTTTTACATACATTTACAGCGATGTAAAATTGGCATGCTAGTCTGATGATTATCAGAGATGATACATGGTAATATGAATCAAGTGCCATAATATTGTGCATTATGCAAGCTGCAATATCTAACTTAAAGTCCACCATGAAAGCCAACTGGAAGATACATGTACTTCCTATCCAAGATGTTTGTTTGTTTTTTCTTTATTATTTTTTTTCCAGTTTTTCATATGCACAGAATTTAACTTTGGAGTCCATTGGAAGTGAACAGCTAATAATTCAAAGAAGTAAATAAGATAAAAGACATGAAAATGTGCAAATGCACTTGAATATTTCTTGAATCTAGAAACTGATTTAGACATTTCTTATTTAATCAAAAATTTAGACCAAAATCAGGTCAAAACAAACCCTACGAACACAGATCTATTCATATTCCATTCAGATCTCATTCAATGAAGTTTAAGCCTAAGTAAACAAATATAGGACTTCAGGCTTGCAATTTGTGTTTAATATTCAATATATTCACAGAATTTTCCAACTCTTGATATTCTCAAATATTCCTCATCACATAAAATTATATGAAGGAACAATAATTTAAAGATATTGTTACTATGAGTAATATGCACTTAGATTCACAGCCTAAAACTAGTGAAAACTTAATAATTCAAGCCTTAACCAAGGACCTAAGAATTATTGAGGTACTGCCTAAAGATATAGGTAGCCTTAAACAAGGTGGGTATTAATGTAAAATTAGGATTTTCAGGTCCAATAAAGTCCAATATTGAGGGAGACCTTTAGGTTTTGTTCCAAGGGCTTCAATAACAATTGGTATAATAGCAGATTTCTTTTTCCATTAGCAAGTCCCATTACTTCATATGTTTTTTTAACTTGCTTTTCCTCCATCCTAAAATTACCCAGTATATCAAAATCAATGAACTAGACTTTCTTCTTTTCAATGACTGTTATATCATGCATGTTATCAACAAGATGTCTATTTGTTTGAATTTTAAAGTCCCATGAAATCACAACCTGCTCATTTTTCAAAACCACCTCAACTTGTTCCCAGTAGCTTTTCCTACATTTAAATCATAACCTGTGGAAAAGTTCCCAATGAATAATTTTGGACACTGGGTAAAGGAAATTGCAATATTTTACTTCAGCAATCAATTGTTCCATCCTTTTATCTATAAAAGTGAAATTTGCTGTTGTTTGTTTCATGCTGAATTTTCACCATCATGTAATTAGTTGGCAATTCTTGAGGCCCTAAAATAAAGCCTTCAGTTTTTTTCTTTAACACTCCTGATTTTAATCAGCTCTACATGGGTTTCTATCCTGCTTTAGAAGGCCACCTGAAGAGACTAGAAGCATTTGAAATGTGGATTTACAGGCAGCTGTTATGTATAAACTGGGTTGACAAGATCAGAAACGAGGAGGTGATAAGCCGCCTGGAAAAGCCAAGGGAAATCATCAGAACAATTAAAAAACAAAAATTAGAATATTTCGGGCATGTGATGCGACACCCAGAAAAATAAGGCATACTCCATTTAATCCTCTAGGGAAAGACTGAAGGCAAACAAAGTCCAGGCAGAAGAAGAACATTGTGGCTTCAAAATCTAAGAGACTGGTTTAGATAAAACTCAGCAGCACTTTTTCGTATGGCTGCTAAAAAAACAGGATCGCCAATGTGACCGCCAATGTCCAATAATGGATATGGCACAACAAGAAGAAGAAGATGGGTTTATTATTGACTTTCCCTTCTGTATTGACAATAATACCTCTCTTTCAAGTATTGATCATACATTGGCTTGTTTTTTCCAATTTAGAAATAATTTTTCATTTGTTTTTCTTTACTTGTTACTTTTAAGAGTTATTCTTGATTGACTTCCTTTAGCATTGGTTGCTGGATTTTCTTAATGCAGTAATTCAAGCCATGATTTCTTTCTTGCAGTTTGTTTCATCTGTAGGAATCTTCTTGTTCTTGTCAGATTCAGCCAATCAATATCAGTTTGAATGTAAAGCATGGTGCTTTGTTATTAGTTTTCTTGTTTACTGATCTAGGTTCCATCTGGACTCAGAATTATTCCTGCTGTACATGGAATAACACAGACTGCCCATATATATTTGATGATATATTCACCTTTTACTGTAGATTTCATTTTTTAAAAATTCATTAGGTGTATTTGGTAGAAGTCCTTCCAAATATTCTGAGAAATTTTTCAATATAGCTATATCAAAGAAAATTGAATGCTTTTCTATAGTCTATCCAAGAGATAAATAGATTTATTATTATTGTTATTGGTTCATCACACAGTCAATCTCCCAAAGACTCAGGATAGGCAGATGTTGATGTTAGATGGTGTTAAAGCTTTCACTGAAGAATGTAAGCTGTTCTGAATAAAGGTACCTTTTTCAATTGATTAATAGTGATTTTGTCAATGCTGATGGTATTCAAGGGGTGCTTCAGTGTTTCCATTTTTCACCCAAGACACCTATTATAAGGGTAGGTAATAATAATAATAATAATAATAATAATAATAATAATAATAATAATAATAATAATAATAATAATAATAATAATAATAAAAAAGTTGGAAGGTACATTGGAGGTCATCTAGTCCAACCCCCTGCTCAGGCAGGAAACCCTATACTATTTCGCACAAATGGCTGTCCAGTCTCTTCTTAAAAATCTCCAGTGTTGGAGCATTCACCGCTTTTGGAGGCAGGTTGTTCCACTGGTTAATTGTTCTAACTGTCAGGAAGTTTCTCCTTAGTTCTAGGCTGCTTCTCTCCTTGCTTAGTTCCCACCCGTTGCTTCTTGTCCTGCCTTCATGCATCTTGGAAAATAGCTTGACACCCTCTTCTTTGTGGCAGCCCCTGAGATATTGGAACACTGCTATCATGTCCTCCCTCGTCCTTCTCTTCATTAAACTAGACATACCCAATTCCAGCAGCTGTTCCTTATATGCTTTAGCCTCCAGTCCCCTAATCATCTTTGTTGCTCTTCTCTGTACTCTTTCTAGAGTCTCAACATCTTTTTTACATCGCGGTGTAAACACTTCATGTGATCTTGATACCATCCCTCTGTTAATGCAGCCTAGCACTATGTTGGCCTTTTTGGCAGCTGCAGCACACTGCTGGTTCATATTTAGGTGATTGTCCACTAGGACTCTGAAGTCCCTCTCACAGTTACTACTATTGAACAAAGTACCCCCCTATACTATATCTGTAGCATTTGGTTTTTCTTACCTAAATGTAGAACCTTACTTTTTTCACCATTGAATTTCATTTTGTTAGATAGCACCCAGTGTTCAAGTCTGTCCAGATCCTTCTGTATCTTAAGCCTGTCTTCTGGAGTGTTGGCTATTCCTGCCAGCTTGGTGTTGTCTGCAAATTTGATGAGTTCCCCCTCTATCCCCTCATCCAAATTGTTGATAAAGATGTTGAAGAGCACTGAGCCCAGAACAGAGCCCTGGGGTACCCCACTACACACTTCCCTCCATGTAGATGTGGTTCCATTGAGGACCACACTGAGTACGGCCAGTCAACCAGCTACGGATCCATCTGGTGGTGGTGCTGTCTACCCTACATTTTTCTATCTTGTCAAGTAATAGGTTATGATCTACTTTATCAAATGCCTTACTGAAGTCCAAGTAAATTATTTCCACAGCATTCCTCTGATCCACTAATTTTGTCACTTGGTCAAAGAATGCAATAAGATTTGTCTGGCATGATCTATTTTTGACAAATCCATGTTGGCTTTTAGTAATGACTTTGTTTGCCTCTAGGTGTTCACTGATTCGTTGTTTGATTATCTTTTCCAGAATCTTCCCAGGTCAGGCTGATAGGTCTGTAATTTCCCGGGTCCATTTTTTCCTTTTTTGTAGATGGGAGCTACATCAGCTTTTTTCTAGTCCTCTGGTAGTTCCCCTGTGCTCCAGGATCTTTGAAAAATATAGTTCAGTGGTTCTGAGATCATATCTGCCAGTTCCTTGAGAACCTTGGGATGTAATCCATCTGGTGATTTGAACTCATCTAGGCTGGACAGGTGCTCACTTATCATTTTCTTGCCTATCTTAACTTGTGTTTCTATTCTGTTTTTTATGGCACTATTTTTGATAGGTTGGTCTGTTTTTTCCCTTTGTGTAAAGACAGATGCAAAAAATGAGTTAAATAGTTCTGCTTTCTCCGTGTTGCTTGTCACCTTCTTGCCACTTTAACCCACTAATGGACCAATCATTTCCTTCACTTTTTTCTTGTTTTTTACATGTTGAAAGAAGCTTTTTTGTTATTTTTGACTTTGGTCGCAAGCCTTAATTCATTTTGAGCCTTGGCTTTCCTCACTTCATCTTTGCAGGCTCGGGCTATTTGCTGATATTCTGACTTAGTTATGTTCCCCTCTTTCCACTTTCTATACTTGTCCTTTTTATCTTTCAATTTGTCAGAGAGTTCTTTATGCAGCCATGCTGGTTTCTTTTGAGAGCTGTTATTTTTCCTCTTTGTTGGTATTGTGCTAGACTGGGCTTTTATTATCTCATTTTTCAAAATTTCCCAAGCTTCTTGAGTTGTTTTCCCCTTGAGGATTCTCATCCATGGAATCCTTCCCAAGCCCTCTCTAAGTTTATTGAAATTAGCTCTCTTGAGCTCCAAGACTCTAGTTTGACTGTGTTCTATTGCTTGTGCTTCCATCATGTTGAATTCCAATATTGCATGATCACTTCCTCCCAGGGTTCCTATGGCTTCAATACCTTCTATCATTTCATCTCTGTTAGTGAGAATTAGATTCAAAATGGCTAATTCCCTAGTTCCCTTCTCTATATTTTGGGAGACAAAGTTGTCTGCTAGGTTTGCCAGGAACCTGTTTGATCTTCCACTTGGTGCAGAGTTTGTCTCCCAGTTGATGTCAGGGTAGATAAAATCCCCCCTTACTATTGTGTTGTGCTTCCTACATACCTTAGTTAGCTGACTAGCAAAAAGTTCATTTATTTCCTCTGTTTGGTTGGGTGGCCTATTGTATACACCTATAGCAATGTTATTGTTTTCCCCTTTTATATTGACTCAAATGAATTCAAGACCGTTTTTATCATTGTTGTGCTCTATTTCTGTAGAGATGTAGTTATTTCTTATATAGAGAGCAACTCCACCTCCTCTTTTATTTGGTCTTTTTCTTTTAAATAATTTAAATCCCTCTAGCTGTGTGTTCCAAGTGTGGATTTCATCCCACCATGTTTCCGTAATGGCAACAATATCATATTTGCCCTCATTAACCTGAATTTCTAGTTCACCCTGTTTGCTGTTCATACTCTGTGCATTGGTGTATAGACATCTGAGTTCTTTATGACTGGCCCTGTTTTTCCTTTCTACATAACCTGTGTGGTGCCTGAGTTCCCCTATTGTCTTACCACCTATTTGGTTAATGCCACTTTGTGTGGCACTCGCTATTAGAGGCTTGATTTTGCTTGACAGCAAGGTTGGTATTCTTGCCATGCACACATCTATGTTACATGCACTGATAGCCTTATAATTTTTAGATTGCCGGGGACAGGGTTGTTCTGTATCAATTAACTCACTGTCCCCGCTGTTTGTTTAAATTTTCCTCCAGAAAATCTGTGAATTTATAGCCAAGTAACTTTTTTTGATGGATGCAAACCATCTCTTTTGTACATCTTTTCATTGGACCAGGTATTATCTTTGCCTTCTTCTGCCAAAGCTGTTCTATTTCTATCTGCATGTCTTTTTATTTTATTATCTTCTCTAGTTCTTTCTATTCTATTTTACTATCTCCAATAACTGCCCTGTCCACTATCCAGATTTTTTTTGTCTTTCTTATCAACAATTGTTAAGTCTGGGTTATAATGTGGCAGGTGCATATCTATTTGATTTCTAAAGTCCCAGAAGACTTTAGCTTTTTCATGTTTATTATTTTTTCTATTTAATAATCCCACCAGTTCTTGCTTGCCAGAAAATGATATTTCTTACAGAGCTTCCATGTACCATTGTTGCTACTTTATCACACCATTGTTTGTAGTCAGTCTATTCAACCTTCTTGCAGCAGCTAACTAGGTCATCCAATGGTTTTCAACATCCTTGCAGAGGTGATATTTGATGTCTGCTGCTGTCTTCTCAATACTGGCTTTGTATGAATTTGTTATTTTTTAATACATTGGCCATGTAATATTTTGTCTTCCTATGTATCTTTTTGATTCTTCATTTGATCTTTCTTGTAGGCCACTTTGGTCTTTCCAGTATTCAGAAAGACTTCCTATTCATTAGCTTCTGCTTCACTGTCTTTCATATAGATAATCTTCCAATGCCTTTTCTTCCTCAACCATCTGATGTACTTGCATTATTCCACAGTCACATATTTTCCTTGGTGAGTAGTCTGTCAACATTGCTGAGAGGATAAAAGGCATGATTCTTTTTTGTTATTTTTCTGATCTTCCTTTCCCAGGCTTTTAGCTGTGCATGAGTCAAGTCCACTATTCCATCTATACATCTAATGTTTGGAATTGCCCAGATATTAATTCCTTTGATAGCATTTTCTCCACTGAGCTTGGAATTTAATATTTTCTTCATTCTCTTGAGGTATTCTCTCATACAAAATATGTAAATTACAGAAACCCAGACTGGCTCAGTTGTTGTCTGGCTCAACAGGACTTAGCTATACGTTATTGTTCCTAGACATCTGGTGAAAAATGGGCTACAGTTCTCAGAACTGTTGGCTGAGGAACCAGGGCTGAGAGTTGTGCAGAAGTACTGGAAGAAAGATATTTATCTATTGCAAATATACAAAGATAGAAAACAAAACTTTGACAGAAGTAATTCAGACTAGGGATACAAATCAGGAAGAGTTGGCACTAGAGGAAGGCAGCACAGCTATTATTTCACTCCCAAACCAGGCATCCTCTCCTCTGCCTCAGAAAGAACAAAAATCTCTAACTAAAGTAGAAGAATTGAAACAGAGAATCACTTACCATCTAGAACAGCACAAAAATAATGGAATAAGGTTGCATGCATTGAAGATTGTTCCAAAGAAACAGCTAGAATAAGCATTAAAAGATGCTAATACTGTAATATCAAATATAAGCACCAGCTCACTGCAAGAAACAAAGCAACTAACGTACAGCACAGCAGCAGTTACAAATGAATACCTATAATGTAAAGTCAACAAAGAAAGAAAAAAAGCCAAGCAATGCATCACCAAAATGGAAAATTAGGTTGGAAAATAAGAACAAGCTGACATCAGATGCAAGCAAATTAGAACAGATGAAAATAAAGAAGCTGAAGAACAAGAAGACTAAATAATACCTGATCAAGAAATATTATTTGGAAACAAAAAAGGTAAATGAAGCATTGGAAATAATAAAGCAGCAAATAATAGCAGCAGATCAGTACATACAAGGTTTTGATGAATTGCATAGATTTTGTTTGAAACATCTGATTAGCCAGCCTACTCAAGCAGTTAACAACATACTGTAAGGTGGTGAAATTGAAGAGTGGCTAACATCTGGAAAACCTAACTAATATGAAAGATCCAGAAAAAGGGGCAGCATCAGGCAACTACAGACCAATTATCTGTTTACAATAACTTTCAAATTGCTAACTGATATGGTAGCTGATACAGTCCAATGGACTCTAGTTGAAAACAAGCTCTTTCCACCTAAGCAGAAAGGAAATCACCCAAACCGTAGAGGAACAAAATATTAATTCCTAATTGACAAAATGATTTGGAAACCTACAAAAGAGAGAAAACCAACTTAAATGTAATATGAATTGATTACAAGAAGCATTCAACTGCCTAGAGGTATTATTATTCTGATTATTCTTCAAAACCAACCTGTCAATTAATAAGTGGTTCTTTGTTTCCTTCAATTTTTTGCAACATGCTTTTTGTTCACAAAGAGTAAATCATTCTTTTTCAGATAATTATAAATGTGATTTGCAGTTATGTTGATAAATAGCTTCTATGTTGTTGGCAAACAGGTTATAGGTCTGTAGTTTCCAGGCTCATTTCCCTTCTTCTTGCTCTTTTGAATTAGGAATGTCCTTCCAGTTAACCATTCTTCATTTTCTGATGCTTTCAAAACTCTGTTCATCTGGTCTGCCAATCTTGAGTGCAAATTTGCCAGTGATTTTAGCCAGAATCCATGGAGCTCATCTGGTCTAAGAGCACTCCAGCTTATTACTTTCTTTGATTGCTTTCATACTAGTTCCTCAGTTACCCTAATGTCTTTCATGCTGGGTACTTTCATTGCATTTTAATTTACATGATCCATTGTTGTATTCATATTGTGTCTCCTATTGTTTTCTCGCAAATTTGTCCAACATTTTAGGGCCTTTTCATTGTCGGGTTTTTCATTACTTGTGCTTGATTCTTTCCCATTTTTAAAGGTTTTGTAGAATTGATGCTGATTTGTTCTAACTGCAAATTCTGCTGGAATTGGATGGTTTAATCGCTATATGTATATTAGTATCACTATCATAGCAAAAACTAATAGACAAAACTTGGAATGCTGGTAATGAGGACAAAAGTAGGGAACTACTCTTTACATTTACACTGAGTCTTTTGAGGATCCCATGATATACTTTTCTTTCAAAACTGGATTTTTCCTAACAGAAGTGCTGAGAATAGAACAATGAGAAAGAACAAGAAAAGCTACCTTAGCCTCTTAGCAACATAAAAGTAATAGTGTGCCTTTCTGAATTCATCAGCAAGCTATCAAGCATTGCACTCAACATCCAAAGACACTGCTTTATTTAAAAAGAAATAGAAAATAAAAGGTATTAGAAGTTGTTCACTAAAAAACAAGCCACTCTAGGTTTTGTTCCATTTATGTGACAGGGAAACAAATCAATGTTTCCAAATGGAAGAGGATAAAATCAATTGGTGGGTGTGGGGGAATGCATTTTCAAGACATTAAAACATTTAAGATTAAAAATAATGTTTAAAATCACAGGATAATTACCTGAATGCATCCTATTAAAGCAAAGTTCAGGGCTGGTGTGATATAAGCTATTGCCAAGCATTCTAAATGAAACTGCACTTTTATTTTGCAGTTTGCTCATGTAATGGATCAAAACTTGAATTTTGAAAAGCATGATTTATGATTTACAGACACAGTATTTTCAGCTATATACATTTTTAAAATTAAACATGGAGCTTTTATTTCATCAATGATCTTCCATAATCATTTTAAAATAAAGAAAAAAAATGCTAGTAAGCCATTTTTTAGCAGAAAGGTCTTTGCTGATAGTTCTGGAAGAGGAGTTAAAGGTAGCAGTTTTCAAAAAAAAATTGTTTTCTTTATTGATTTGCATTTTGAGGAAGCAGACTATCATTTCTTTCAAATCACAAACAAAAGTAAATTTTTGTTCACTATTATTTTCTCTTTGAGCACTTTATGTCTTTATGTTATAACAACAACAAAACCACAGTTAAAGCAACACAGAAAATAGAAGCCTTTGTCATATTTTCCTACAACTGTGTAGTAAATCTTACCCACAGTCCTAATGGCACCAGCCTCCAGAATATCAAGTACTTGGTCATTGTATACCTAAGAAATAGGGTTGAGTTCTGATTAAGTTAAATTAGAATGATTTTACACAAATAAATATGTTTGACAAACAACAAATATATATATATATATATATATATATATATATATATATATATATATATATATATATATATATATATATATGTACCTTTGGGAATGATATGAATTTCCAATCATGAAAACAAATCATTTGTGTATATATCTAAGAATGACTTATTCAACTTTATGTATTTTGTTGTACTGAATATTAACTCTCAGAATTTATAAGCAACATTGATTTCCATTGGGAATTATAGAAATTATTGTGCAATATAGCAGATATGTACCATATTAAGGAAGGCTGATGTAAATTTTAAGCACTCGTTTGGCTAGAAATGCGTACACTGTACAATGTAAGTAGATTTTCATTTCTCTTTATTTATTCAGTAAAGGTGTAAAGATCAATTCCTGTTCAATGCTGATGGCCAATTTGAAATAGGACTGGAATGTGTGGTGCTTACACACTATGTGAAGTACCTATTTAGGCTTGTGAGAACTGTTACAAGGCAAAAAAAGGTTAAAGTGTTACATTACATTGCAAGATGGGGGGGGCAGAGGGAAGGAGCTCAATTTTCTTTGCTGCTATTTTGACATCCAGACTTATGGTTTGATGAGCTCCTAGAATCAGGTAGTGGCGGGACAGAATGGATGGAAAAACCATGAAAGAGATTTCTCTGAGCATATCTGTCTATGTCTCTCTGAGGGCATCTGCGCATTCCAGAGTTCAGATAGGGTGGGCATGCTCCAGGTTATTTCCCTTAAAAGTTGTTATCTATGGGAATCTAGGAAGCATGTTTTTTGGTAGTTGTTCAAGCCTTGTGGAACTTTCTCCCCTGAATGCTAGCAAGCTTTCTCACAAGTATTGGGCTGGACTGAAAAGGCTATAGCTCTACAAACTGGAATGCTGGTACAGGGGGAATGTTGTATTTAAGTGCCATGACTTTTTATTATAGTTTAATGTTTATATCACTTTTTGTGAGCCACCCAGGGTTATGATATGATATTGTACATAAGATGGGTAGCCAGATTAGTCTAAATAAATAAATAAAATCAGCTAAAAGGGCAAACAAAGTGTCATGCACTGCCATTTTATATGTGCATTAATGTAGCATGTGCATTCAAAAGAAGGAGACTTACAAAGTTATATATAAAAATTTTTAAATACATAAATATTCAGTATCTTGAAAAGTTGTACTGTCTCTCATTATTGCTAATCTGTCTCCAAAAGGCAAGAATCAGACAAACAAAAAATAGCAATAAACATTAGGAAAGGCATAAAAAGGTGTGGATATGTGAGTCCACAACTATAAGCCTAGGGCTAAATCTCTCCCTCTAATCAACAGCAACTGGAATCAGATGAGGAAAGCTACTCAGGAATCCATAAATCCCATTGCCAATCTCCCTTGCCTGACCAGAAGGATGCATGATTGATGATACTAAAGACTATTCACTATCCAGAATGGATACAACATCCTCATCCTGAGGCCACCAGGGATTACCTATAAGCACAATCAGTGTTATCTGAGTCCTATATCTCAGCTAGAAACCTGAATGTAAAGTGTCAAATAATCTGCTTCTTCCAGAATCCTTTAAAGCTGCATGGCTACCACCTTTTCAACAATTTTCCCCCAAATGTTGGATATTATTTCCAGGCCCAGTGATGACTTATTGATGTTCTTACCCAGTTACATGTCACCTCCCAGGAGACCATGACAAACTGGAAGGGTCATGAATCTAAAGCACAGGTGGTAGAATTCAACAATCCAACCCATTGATTAGATGTAAAAAAAAGAAATTAAAGATTGTCGGTAGAATGATTTGTTGCAAATTCAAATTCATAAAGAATTCTTCTCACAAAGATTTAATCAAAGCTGCAGTTATAACAAGATGAGTTCTTCTATGCTCACTACCATTTTAGCACCATACAGTATACAGTAGGCAGAATGAAAGCACATGCTAAATTTTTTCAGACAAATTGTTTGTTTACTTGAAATAGTAATAAGACCTAGGGAGATGTATGTTCGTTTCTACCTCCTGTAAAGGGCATACTAGTTATTATAAATCAGACATAGAATTATTCCAAAGAAGTCCAACATAACTCAGTAATGTGACTGAATTTGATACTCTAATAATATCCTGGATCTCAAAACTACCTTTCCCTTTACATATTACATTTTATCTATTATCTTTTAGAAAAAGTATAATCATAAATAATGCTGACATGCTGATGTTTGGAATGGCACCAGCTCCTACTAGTACATCAATTGTTTCCAAATCAAGCTAAAAAGGCCTAAAATAATTTAAAATATAGTTAAGGAGAAAAAAGAGCTACCCTTTTGTAGGTTTTAAAAATCTGCTTCCCAATGCTTTTATAAATAATTAAATATTTTAAGAAAACTAATAGTAGACTCACCTCTCCAATACTGGTCATTGTCCTACCACATTAGTTTTGTTGCATAAGACAACATGCTTTTTAAAAGGTTTCTAAATGATGTAGTTAAGAAATACAACACATTATCCAATAGTTATTGAACAACATCACTTCCACTCTCCAGGCTAATGGAATTACTTGATCCTTTTTTATATCATTTTCTTATAACATCTTCATTAGTAGTTATGAAAAGGTAAGATGAAAGGACTCTTCTTCACCCTTTAAAGTTGCACCTACTGTATCCATACTTCCTTTATTTCCAAACTCTAGGCACTCTTTCGTAAACAAATACACACAGCTTTGCTACCACACCTATCATATATGGGTAACAAAAAAAGACTGATATAATATCGAAACAGACATTTAAGAAGCATTGATAAACTATAGCATGAGTTTCAAATACTTTTTGCCCCATAACTTTGGTATGAAAAAGAATGGATTTTTTCTTCCTGCTTGTAGTTTGAGAACTACATGTCTTAGGCATGAAAGCTGTCTGGGTCACATTATACGATCAAGTTTGACACCCGTGCTATATTTGTACATCTCTATACCTTTTATTTGCCAATGTATTTTGCAATTTATACTGTCAATGAACAAATTAATTTGTGTATTTCTGTCTTAGAATGAATTGATGAATAAGTGCATTATTTCTGGTCATAACATTGTCCACTCTTCCCAAGAAGTGCTTTGTAGATTGTAGACAATAACAGCACATAGTTGTAGTCATAAAAATCTAATTGAAAACAGTGAGGCTTATATACTTATGAATTATATTGGATAGTCACAATATATTCTGAGTTAAGCACTTGTTCACTTGTTTTTCAGTGAACTTAATTAATCTAAAAGTGTGATTATATTATGAAAATATTTTATGGTATCTTTCCAGATACAGATTCAATATTTCATTCCTTATTCCTCTACTTTTTTCTTAATGTCATACATTCTACATGGATACATTTGCAGTTAATAAACATAATTCATCTTTTGACACCATCAGACCATTGCAAAACATATCAGTAGACTTGTTTTTTAAATTTGTGTTATATATTACTCTTGTCTATTTGAACTAATCAGAAAGATTATTTTAGCTTCTCTTTTTAATCAAAAAGGTATTGCAAAAGGCATGACCAGGGAAGCAAAACTCAAGAAAAGATATATAAATGATACTAGGCTTGAAGATTAATTTCTGTGAATGTTAGAATAATTCAGCTGAGATGTCTTTAAAAGAAGCACATTTTCAAAATAGAAGTCCCTGCAGATTGCATTTCTGTTGTAGGAGTAAAAAAAAAAAAAAACCTGTCTGCCTCATTGAAAGATTAACAGACCAAAACCTTTAGAACCACTTGGATCTATAGTTCATTTAGTTTTCCATTCAAACCAATAAATAAAGGAGGGTGGAAATTCAGCCGTCTTTAAAAATTGTATAAAGCTGTACTTTATTTATTCAAACATGTGGAATTCAAATAGCATTTTAATAGGATTCTAATAGACACTGGTTGAATATTATATTTTAACGTAGATATTAATATAATTCCATCCCACCTCCTAAAATATTGTATCACTGTGAATGCCTTGGAAAACATTTTAAAGATTGAAAATTAAAGACCATTTTGTGCTGCTAAAAATAAAGTCATGTGAGTGAGAAAACATGCCTGCTAGCTTATCATGTAGACATATCCTTCATCATTCTTCCTTCTATAGCTACAATTTCAACATAAAATTACTTTAGTAGTTTACATATAGCACTAGAGTTTAATCAATTATTCTTTTATTTGATTGATTTTTATTTCTTGGCATATGGTATGAATATAGCTATTATGATTTTGAAACCATGACTCAAATTTGGCGTTATTTATGAACTTAGCTGCATGATGCTTAACATAATTTGGGACTCAGATATCACTGCAGTTCTCTACCATAACATAAATACCTACTGAACAGGTAGGTATTTCTAGACACATGATGAAATTGTATGCCGTACGTGTGATAGATATGGCAGTAAGCATGTTACCTTCCTAATTTGCTTATGGGTTATTATTTATGTACATAGTTATGAAATTTATATTTGGCGATATCTCAAGCATTTTTATCATATTTTTTTCCAAAGTTAAAATACAAACTCCAAAAGGCAGGAAAAAAGAAAACAAGAACAAAGCAAAATTAAACAATACAAAAAAGAAGAAAAGTGCATAAAAATACCATACACAAATATTGCTCTCCCTAGGTGATTACTGATAAGCAACACTAATACTTTTTCTCTCCTTTGGAAAAAGGTCCACAATTTATGAACTTCTACAACCAATTTGACCTATCATCTATCTGCTATAAAAAAGAACAGTTAACAGGTAAATCCAACAGCAAAGCTAAACTTCTGTTAACAATCTATGATTGTAATTAATTTACAGCAGGTCCACAATGGCTTCTAATCTATCATAAACCACTGCATTCATTATCTCTGATCCATCCAGGATCAAATATCCTTGGCTGATTCTTAATAATAAAATAAAATTTCCAAACAATTGTATCTCATTCACCACAGTTATAGATCTCTGTTGTAAACACCTCCACAGCACTTGTTGTTCAGAAGAGTTATACAAAAGAGACAACCAACCATCCCAAAAAAGAAAAGAAAAAACTCCAGTACCTCTTCACCAGTAATCAGCACGCAGATCAGCATAGATTAACTCCAAGGTTCCTTTCAGACCAACAATCAAGTAAGCAATACCCCAATCAAGAACCTGTGAAAGAGCCAATAGTAAACAGCCCAACCAAAGAATCCCTAAAACCACCCCCACCCACACAAACAGGCAAGACACCAGAAAAAACTGACAGCAAACAGCACTCCTTACTAGCACTGTTGATGTTACTAGTCAGGGTAATGAAATGTCTCAGAAAGCACCAAGGACCCCTTGTTCAGAAGTTTTCCCTACAAATTGAAACACATCTCTTGATAGTTATTTCCTGATTGCATACAGTAAATCTGTTCCATGATCTCCATCAGTTCTCTTAGGAAAATCCAGTTCATCTCTAAATCTTTTGAATTCATGCTTCTTTCAGTCTTCTCCAATGAACTTCCAACTTTCAAGCAGAGCTTTTTCTCCTTCAAATCTGCCAGCAACAAATTAGATTCAATACACTCAATTGAAAGTCTGATTTAGCTGCTATTACTTGTATATGGGTATCATCTTCACCTGATTTGAAACTGTTGTTAATTCATCAGCCATTTCATCCAATTTTTTAATTTGGATCTTGTAAATTTAAAAGCATTCTTTTTCAAAAGCTTCCCAAAAGGTTTTGACATTAAGTTCATCAGGCTCCTGCCTTTCTTTTGTATCTTTTTTGTGGGTATTGTGAATGAATGTTCAAAGTCATTAATTTATTGTTGCTTTAATTTTACTATAGTCTAAATCTGTCTTATGGTCAGGCTTTCACAACAAAATGTAGACAGTTCCTCTCAAGTACAAAAGAAATAGATGTTTGATCACTCAGTAGTCATGAAGAAAACTGAGATAATATTTCCCACAAAAGAGAGTAAATAGAAAAAAAGGGAAATTTCCCCTTAAAAAAAAGACCAGAGGTATATACAAAAATAAAACAGAATAGCAAGTTCTTTTTAAAAGTAATAAAATACAAAATCCTTGCAATAAAAATCCAATGTAAATGTAAATCATATCAGATCATTTTCACTGCCAACAGGAAAGTCCTCATGCCATCAACTTCCATATGGCAAAACTGAAAATGTTTCATAACTCCAAAGTAAAACAGTAAAAAGAAGTCAAAAATTCACACTTATAATCCAGCCAGGGGGTGTAAATCTGCATTCAAGCAGATGATTAAGAATTAAAAATGTAAGTCAAATGAAAGGAAACTTCAGAATGTGATGTTAAAACAGAGGTGTGCCTAAAAAGAAAACAATCAGTGTCAGGAAAAAATGGAAACCCAACCCTTTGGCTGCTCTCATCAGAAATCATCATTCTCTGGCTCCATTTCCCAAGCAAGTCCACAGCTGTCCAAGGGTCATCATGGGTTGTTCCTAGTTGCTCCTAATCAAAACTCGGGAGGCATGCTGCCTAAGAATTGGCTTTGGCAGCACAATCAGCTGTTTGTCAACAGGAAAAAAAAATAACCTCACAGCTCAGGATGCTATTTTATGGGAAAGTCCAAAGAACATTAAAAAAAAAATAAAAACCAATACCAAACTGGGAAGAACATAAAAACAAAGAATCACATGGAGAGAACCATATTTTTTGAAGCTGTCAATTGTTGTTTTATTATAAGGCGGAAAAATGGAATTTTTGTAAACCATACCTATATTGTGTCCATAAGGAATGCTGGATTTAATGTCATGAAATTTATTTCTGCCTCTAGATTTGCCTCTATATCACATAATGGAATGCAATTTTTCAAAGAATTTACATGGCTGATCTATGGAACAGGCTTTTGACTCAAAATGGCAACAATCAGCATACTACCCTACTGCAGAAGAATGTAACTGTGTGAAGGGAAGAGAGAAGAAAGAAAAAGTTTATAAATATGAGTGAAAGGAAAATAGCATTCATATTGCAAAGATTATTTATTTATTATATTTATTTATTCATTAGATTATATATTCCTTTCCTCCCGGAGCTGTTCTCATTCTGCATAAGGCTGGTCCATCCTGCATAAAATTATATTTCATGTCGGTAGATGTACTAATTGCACTTCTGAAGCCAGACTGTCAAAATAAATCATCAAAGTGAATATCTGCACAAATTTTGCACAGCAACATCTCCATTCAATATTTCTAAATATCTGAAATACATCACATCAATGCACATTAAGAAGCTTGTGGGCTTTCAAAAATCTTAGGAAAAAAAAGAGAAAGAGAAGTAATATAGACACAGGTGGGATGTTGAGATTGATCAGATTCCAAAATAAAAATGAAACAAGAATGCAATCAGTATTACATTAGCTGGAAGCTAGGAGAAGATACATGACATTTTTAATGAAGATATTATTTCCTGTTTATTATGGTTATATCTTATTATGCTTACAATGTCAGGCTTGCATTGTGATAGCGCCTTTATATTATTTTATTTAAGTGCTGAATTAAAAAGTATTTAATGTGTCTACAGCTGATGCTGAGTTGTGAGAGATCTTGTGATATGCTCATATTTATCTCCATTTCCTTAATGGACAAGCTTTGTTGCATTAGAAAAAAATTCAAATTCTTTAACACTGAATGAACTCTGGCCTATGTCTTTTGAAAGTTGTTTTCATGTTGTTGTTTTATAGATAATGTCAAGCAGAAGATATGAAAGGTAGCATGAGATATATAGTTTAACTGTAATGAAAGAGCAGAAGAAAGGTACATTTGAAATAAATATGTTTTATAGGGAAAATAGTCTCTTGCATTTTACAACATATACTTCAGCCACTAATGTGCATATAGTTGACTGAATTTTAATTGTCTTATACAAATCCTTGGTTGTGACTGTAAAATATAGAAACTTATAAATTGGTACTAAACAAATGATATATTCTTATAGTCTTATAGCCAATAGAAATGTTTCACCCATATCTCAGAATCCAGTAGTGGCAAGAGATTTATGCAAATTGTCCTAGTGACAATCATATTTTGTCACTAATGCAATTCATAGCATCAATATAATGAAACAGAAGAAAAGTTGTTGTGCCTGGGAGCATGAGCTTCAAGTACCTCCAAAATGCTTTCATGCACTTAGCAATTTGTTCATAACACTCTTCACTTCTTTCTCCTGTCCTCTGTTTAGCAGCTGAAAGATACATCGAGTTCAAAACAAACAACTTCAGTCTCTGCCAACTGAGTTTGTTAATCTCTAAAAAGACTCATCTTTCGGCCAGTGTTGGCTGATTTCTTTTACCCTGGAAGGGCTTTTGAGCACATTTATTTTTATTGTCTTTTGACATATTTTTTTCAAAAAGCACAAAGCTTAGACTTCTTGTAAGGTCAGCTACTATACACCATACCCCTAGAGCCTAGCTATTTGTTAATTCACTTGCTTATTTATTCTCTTCTTGGTGGAATGTGTAGTAACTTAGCAGTAATAAACAAGCTTGAATGATGTAAGTGACCAAATGAACCTCTTTGTCAACTAAGAAAAATGACTTGGTTCAAACCAATTGAACACAGTGCATTTCAATGAAGCAGACATTATTTTCTATCCTGAAGAAAAGTGCAGCTTTTTTCTATATATATATTTAAATTTATAGTATTTTTTACATTAAGATTGCTTTGCTATTTTCTGGTGGATATATTTTATTATGCATTTAATATCAAGTGTGTACTGTAATACATATTTCAGGGCATATTCATTCAGTTAGATGTTGAATTCAAAAGCTTTTGCTGTGTCTGTAATTAATGCTCAGTTGTAGTGGTTCTTAGGAGATGATATTCTTCACCTCTCTTTTCTTGATGGATAATCTTTTTTCTGTCAAAAACCACATTCTTTTTACGTAATTTTAGCTTTAAAAATTAACAAGATCAAAGCAATACAAATATTAGAAAATAAACAAAGAAGACTCATTAATACATAAGAAAGAAAATAGAAAAAGAAATTTTAAAAAAGCTGCTTCTGATCTTTTTGACAGGGGTTATAAATGCATTTATATTTTACCCTCTCTCTCTCTCTAAGGTTACATCCTAATTTCTTTATTCCTTATCCTTATTCCATGAGCCACCCGTTCTAATTATTAAAGCCATAAATCACAAATTAATTTTCATCATTAATAATTGTAATAGTTTATCTTTCTCAATATAATTTCCCTATCGCTACTACTTCTTCATCTTCACGAACCATTTCTTCATTATGGATATACAATATTGGAGTCTTTCCCAAAAGCCATATTCTTGAATATGAACTTGAACTTCACATAAAGTATTAGTACTGCTTTATAACTTAGTAAAGGCCACACCTGGAAAACTGCAACAGTTTTGGTCACCATATTACAAAAAAGACATTGAGACTTTGAAAAATGTGCAGAGAAGAGCAACTAAGATGGTTAAAGACCAACAGATATGAATAAAGGTTGCAGGATTTGGGTTTAGCTACTTAGAGAAAAGAAGGATTAGAGGGAACATAATAGCAATATTCCAGTTTTTTAGAGTTGCCACAAAAGAGGCAGGATAAGAAACAATGGATGGAAACTAATCAAAGAAAGAAGCAACCTGGAATTAAAGAAAAACTTCCTGACAGTGAGGACAATTAACCAGTGGAACAGCTTGCAGTCAGAAGATGTGGGTGCTTTATCACTGGAGGTTTTTAAGAAGAAACTGGGCAGTCACTTGTCTGAAATGATATAGGATGTGAGCAGGGGTTGGACTAGAAGACCTCCAAGTCCCCTTCCACTTTATTCTGACTGATTGATTATTAAATAAAGCCAGCAGATACCTTATACATTGTGTTTTTATAGTAATGTAAACTATAAATTCAATCATATTTTGTTTGTGTAGAATTTCTGACTTCTTTGCTCATGCCCAGTTGTTTTCTAAGGAAATGTATCATTGCTTAAAACTTTAAATTTTCAAAGAAAATAAAAGTCTGTTTCAGTATCTTATTTGCTGCTCTTAGCTAAAAGACATAATCAACTTAGAAGTCTGTAAAACACCTTTTGCCATGAAAGGATGTTATTTCTACCAAACAAATTATCACACACACTTTTCAGACTGCATTTACAATGCATTACAATTACAATTATCCAGTTCCTTATGAAAACAATGTACCTATGAAAGCTAATTTGAAAAGAATAATTTATAGATAATACGTGAGCAGAAAAATTTTTTGATATAAGGTTGACCTATTTTATAGCATGTATACATCAACATTCAGAAATATTGATATGAAATTTCAGGATATTGAGAGTTTTGCTAAGTGGTAAATCAGCTGTCAAGTTACAGATTGTTGTAAATTAGCTCACTCATCACTGTTCTCTTTCTGCATAGGAAAGATGTTATAAATATCATGGGCTTGACATAGATTTATCTTCTTTGCAAATATAGTTCCCTTAAACCTATAAGCATATTAATATATTGCCCTTTTTGGATAAATGAGAACCACAAATAATCAAGGGATATTCTTTCTTAGTATTCCTCCAGAGAAAAAAATATCAGTATAATTTGATATTCTTTAATTGTACCATTTTATCTTTTTAAAACTTATTTTAAAACAATATTACAAATGCTGAGATAATAAATTCATATTCCAGATTTTCTTCCTATTCAGTTATTTGGAAATAATATCATATTATTGCCAGCTTGAACCAGGCCCTCAAATTAATATTACATTGGAACAGGTTTTTACAGCCAAACTTCATGACTCTGTGTTGCTAATGAGCAGTTTAATTTAAAGCTTAAAATTATTAAGTGTTCCACAGGAGTTATAAATAATGTAATTTATAATATTCCTATCAAGCGCATAAAACGACATTTGTCTTCCATTAACAACATGCTTATTAAGTAATCTGACCTCTTCAAATGTAAGAAAATGCAATTAGTACAATTTGTCACAGATCTTTTACATTTTAATAAGACATAATTTATTCTCTCTTTAGTCTAATTAACTTTGAAACAATGGCAGATTTCAGAAAAAAAAGCAATACATGTTTGCATTGCTAATATTAGGCACATTGATTCATAACAGACACTGAGTTTCAAAATTGTGTAATGCTGATGCTACTAAGCTTGCTTAGATCTTAACTATAGTTGTTATATGTCTAAGACAGGATTCAGTAACCTTTTCATATTAAATGTTCCAGGGTCATACAATTGCCCAAAGACTGTCCTAAATGTCCAAAATTGTATGATATTTCAATGATCAGCTGAGAGCTTCTGAGGTTTTTTTTCAGATGCTGAATGAGCTTGAAATAAAACATATATAAAACACATAAAAGCTAGATGAGATATTAATGTTCTTATCTTTCAGGCTGACATTTTTATTGTTTTATTTTTTAATTTAATTTTTAGGTGTTATGCATAGCAAATGCTGTAATGTGTGGCCAAAGGCACTTTGACATCTGTTCTATGCACAGCTTTATTTTCAATTCCTTGTTACTTCATCAGTTTTATTTTGGTCATAGACCAGCATAGAACAAATAACATAATTACACTAAAAGGGGAAAAAGTCACACTGAAAGAATAAAATAAGGTGAAGATAAAATTATTCACATAAAATTACAAACTATGGAAATCAAAAGACAAAAGAATTCTATAAACTTATAATTAGTTTTACAATGAATAATCTAATAATACAAATAACTGAGTTAAATAACTATAAAAGGATATAAATAATACTACAATTTATAAAATACTTTGAGAACATAAGCTATGCTAACTTAATTTTAACACTTACTAAATCCCTGTTTGTTGAGAGTAAGAGTTTTGGTCCAACTAATTATAGCAAAGAATTAAAATAAAACATAGAATGATAAGTGTATATTTAAAAGGAGAACAAAAAATGTAGAGGGGAAAGAAAGAAAGAAAGAAAGAAAGGAAGGAAGGAAGGAAGGAAGGAAGGAAGGAAGGAAGGAAGGAAGGATATATATATATATATATATATATATATGTTTTCTGAGGTTTTCGCGGGTATTTGTATATAGGTCTTTGGTTGTTCGGGTTTTCTCCCGCGTAAAATTGGAAGTGTCTTGGAAACGTTTCGACGAAGTCACATTCGTCATCTTCAGGCTGGTGTTTTTAGCTTCTTGCTTTGAGCAGCAATTTATTTAGAATTTAGAAGCTAAAAACACCAGCCTGAAGATGACGAATGTGACTTCGTCGAAACGTTGCCAAGACACTTCCAATTTTACGCGGGAGAAAACCCGAACAACCAAAGACCTATATATATATATATATATATATATATATATATATATATATTATATATATATATTACCTTGAATGTACACCCTGTCAGCCCAAATATGGGAGAAAGAAATCTTCTTTCTTTTTCTTTTTCTTTTGCCTGTAAAGATTTCTTTATCCCATATTTGGGCTGACAGGGTTTTACATTCAAGGTAAAAATCTCCTCCCCCTGTCTCTCTCCTGATAGCTAACAGAGTGGGAGAGAACCTGTGGCTTAGAGGTTATAACAACTGCCTAACATGCAGATAAGCCCAGGTTCGAATCTCAGAAGAGTAAGTCTGGCTGAAGAGAGTTAACGGAACTCGAAATAGCTATACCAGTTCTCTCTTTATTCTTTGTTAGCAACCTAAATATATATATATATATATATATATATATATATATATATATATATATATATATATATATATATATATATTTAAAACCAAACAAATAAATGTGAGCACCAGAGAGTGCTAAAAAATAAATAAAACCAATAAAACTCCTAGCTTTCGTCAGCAACTGCTGACATCATCAGGGCTCAAAATGCCGGTCAGTAGGAGAGTCCTCTTTATAGATTGGCCAGAGTCTGCACCCGGCTCCTAGATCTTGTCATTGGGCCTGATGGAATAGGCTGTTTCCCGGTTGCCGGTTTCTTATTAGCAGTAATTGCTTTCTTGCATTTCTTGCTTGTGTAACTGTCATCGGGTGTTTTCTCTTTGCCAAATTCTGGGTTTGGTGGAACGTCCTCCCTCTTTTTTTGCTTTATTGCCACACCCACTTTGTTTAGCTGCACACCTCCATCCCCCCCCTTTTTTCACTCCGTTCTGATTGCCCCGTTGCAATGCACTGTCTCTTATTATCTTTGTGTTTTCCCCAATTATGGTCTCCGCAGATGTTATTCAAATTAATTGCCATTACACCCCGTTTCCTCCTTGCTCCTTGCTTGCATGGTGCCGCCTTGAGGGTTCTTCCGTGTTGCCTGTTGATACGGGCAGATCAGCATTGCGAGGTGGGGTGGGCAGGTCGTATTCACCAAACATGCTAATGAGGCTATTTCTCCCCTTTTCAAGTACGATCTGGTAGTTGTTGCTCCCAGGGGTCTCCTCTCTTTATCTCCGATCTTTATACATTCCATCCTAGTTTTAAATAACTCGCTCTGGATGTTCTCTATATGGCAATCAGGAGCATCAGTCTTCACTACCCTCTCCCTTCCACTCTTGGTATTCCTCCCCTGTGCATCTTCATCGGGGTCACCACGCTTCCCGTTGGCGCATTCGGGTTGGTACTGCTAAACGGGGTGATTGAGTTGTTACAGGCAGTGAGGCTGGAGAGGCTACCCTTTCCCCTCCCAAATATGGCAGGCAATGCAATGCCCCCGCCAAGGTTATTTTAAATATGGATCTCTTATCAGGTGATGCTCTCCCCTCCGGATGCCCCTGGGTGTGTGTGCAAACCCCCAGTCCACACGTTAATGCTCCTGTGTCTCTCAACACTCCTTCAGATGCTCGGAGATGTCTGACCATTTGGGGGAGGGAGGGAAGTCTCAATCATTGTTTGCATTCCATCTGAATACTCCCGGGCTGTGGATGGTAAGAGGGGGAAGTCTTCTCTACAATCCTCTCCGTTGATATATTCAGTGTTTCCTTAGGCTGTCTCCAGTGGGGTGGGGGATTACCCATGCTCCAAGCTCTCAACGTTAAGTGGGCTGGGCAAAGATCAATATGCCGGTTAATTGAGTCCTTATTGGATAGCCATTCCTCTTTAAGCAAGCAGCCCCCTTTCGTATTGTCACTGGCCAAGACACATACGTTTTCAAAGTTAAATCGGTGGCCTGATTCAGTCATATGTGCCGCAATCTGAGAGTATTGTTCGCCCCTTTTTACCGCTAATTTGTGTTCATGGACCCTGGTTCTTACTCTCTTGGCGGTCTCCCCAACATAGTTACTCGGGCAGTCCTCACAGTCAATTCTGTAGACGACTGCTGATTTATCCATGGTGGGGGGGAGTGGGTCCTTGGGGCGCATGATTGCGGCACGTAGCGTCTGATTGGGTCTATGGGCTACCTTAACATTGTATGGTGCTAGTAATCTAGCAGTTGCCTCAGAGACGTTGCAGATATAGGGAAGGGTAACCAGCGTTGTCTGTGGTATCGGTTCATTTGTACATGGATTCCTTCGAGGTTCAGGTGGCACCACTATAGCGCCTAATGAACCTTGTTGGATATCCATTCCACATATATGGAACAGATGGTTTCTTTCTTCTATTTTTGCTCCGGCAGTACTACAGTGGGATTCCACCCGTTTAAACAGGGCTCTAATACAACTAACTTTTTGGGCCACTGGATGATTACTCTTGTGATGGAGGATTCTGTCCGTGCAAGTTGGTTTTCGGTATACCCTAGTGTCAAGAGTTCCATCTGTCGATGGACCAGTATGTCTAGAAATGCCAGTGAACCCTGATTTTCTTCCTCCATCGTGAATTGAATGTCTGGGTATGATGATGTCAGCAGTTGCTGACGAAAGCTAGGCATTTTATTGGTTTTATTGTAATTTTATTGACATTTTACTAAATTTTATTAAATTTTTTAGCACTCCCTGGTGCTCACATTTATTTGTTTGGTTTTAAATATGGATATACCCAGGGATCATATTTTTAGTGTAATTGTTAACATATATATATATATATATATATATATATATATATATATATATATATATATATATATATATATTTCTTATATACAAGTCTGTATTTTGTGATACAAGGAGAAATATACTGTACATTTTTTGCAAATTTCTATAAAAAGGTAATGCAGCAACACGTGACCATGGTTTCAATTTTTCCACAGTTTTTTTTTTCATATTATAGAACTTTCTTTCTAAGAAAGCAGGGGTGGGGGAAAACATGACAGCAAACTTTCTGGAAATAATATTGTACAAGTAATGTGCAGGAGCAATATTTTTTTCTGGATTTATTCAATTAATATATAATGGAGCCTGACTAAGATCATTTTGCAGGGCCATATCTCCAGCATCTTGCTTGAAAGATTCTTTGGCCTGATCAGTCCCATCGGAATCAATAAATTGGGAAAAAATCCACAATGGCTTAGGGTGGCACCAAGAAATTTTTGCCAAGAAGTCTGAAATTTGCTTGAAGAACCCAGACAACATAGCTAGTATATGCTAGGTCAGTGGTGGCGAACCTATGGCACGGGTGCCAGAGGCGGCACTCAGAGCCCTCTCTGTGGGCATGCACGCCATCGCCCCAGTCCTAGGCCTTCAGCTGGGTTTTATAAAACCTTTTTGCTTTAGGTCTCTGCCGCCGTGTGCAAAAAAAAAAAAAGGTTCAATCAATCAGTCAACTTCAACTTCTCGTGGGAAAAAAAAAAGATCTTGCAAAGTTGAAATTGATTGATTGAACTTTTTAGTCCCACCCAGTCTGCCATAACCATCGCGGCCACACCCAGCCAATGGGCCACACCCACCTGGCACTCGACGATGCATAAGTGGGTTTTGGGTTGCAGTTTGGGCACTCAGTCTTTAAAAGGTTCACCATCACTGTGCTAGATGTTTTAATTAGAGCCATTTCAGCTTCAGATTAAAAGGTTGAGTTAGGAACAGAATTACAAACTGATGACAAGAATGCATTCATCCTTTCAATTTCATACACTTTTTGTCAACTTAAAATCAGTTCAGAATGTCCATTAGAATAAAATAGATACAATTATAAATGTACATTTAGAAGATAAAAATTAAAATTTATCTTAAGTAAGAAAATGGATCACGTGATTTCTGATTTAAATGCAGATTAATGCAGTACTATATCAAAACTAAATTTGTAATAGGTAGCTGGTTACCTATTGTTTTATAACTGCAATACCTTTCTCAAATCGGTCCTGACATTTCTAAGCATCATCTGTAAATTGAGAGCCTACAACAACAACAACAACAACAACAACAATAATAATAATAATAATAATAATAATAATAATAATAATAATAATAATAAAGTTGGAAGGGACCTTGGAGGTCATCTAGTCCAACCCCCTGCTCAGGCAGGAAACCCTATACCAGTGGTGGTAAACCTATGGCACGGGTGCCAGAGGCAGCACTTGTAGCCTTCTCTGTGGGCACGCATGCCCTCGCCCCAGTCCTAGGCCTTCAGCTGGGTTTTATAAAACCTTTTCGCTTTAGGCCTCCACCGCCATGTGTAAAAAAAAAAAGGTTCAAACAATCAGTCAATTTCAACTTCTCACAGGGGAAAAAAAAGATCTTGCAAAGTTGGAATTGATTGAACTTTTTAGTCCCACCCAGTCTGCCGTTACCACCACAGCCACGCCCAGCCAATGGGCCACACCCACCCAGCACTCAACGATGCATAAGTGGGTTTTGAGTTGCAGTTTGGGCACTCAGTCTCTAAAAGTTTCGCCATAACTGCCCTATACCATTTCAAACAAATGGTTGTCCAGTCTCTTCTTAAAAACTTCCAGTGTTGGAGCATTCACCACTTCTGTAGGCAGGTTGTGGTGTAGTGATATGGTTCCATATATTATATTAAAGCAGCTTACTTTCTTTCCAGAACAGTTTTCAAAGATCTACATAGAAATGCCTTAAGTGACTGCCTAACAAATGACACAAGTGATAGCAACATTAGGAAGAAGTATGAGAAGCTGGAAAAGTATCAGGGCCTGAAGCAGGAACTAGAGAGAATGTGGAAAATAAAGGCCAAAGTGGTCCCAGTAGCAGTAGGAGTACTTGGAGTTGTGACTTGTAAGCTGGGACAGTGGCTCCAACAGATCCAAGGAACACCAAAATCTTTGTCCAAAAGAATGCTGTGGTAGGAACAGCTAAGATATTGTATAGAACCCTCAGACTCTCAGGTCTCTGCTAGATTGAAGATTATGTATGCTAGTCATGGGAGTGAGAAGGGATATATAAGCCAGGAACTGAATTTGGACATTTGCCTTCAAATCGTTTGCTCAGCTACAGTCCTAATTTCTAGCAACCACCAGCATATGTTTGGTGTTTGCAACATTTTTTTTAATATTTCCAGATTAAAGATCAGTCCCAGAAATACTATAGCTGTACTGTACAATGGCATACAGTCCCAACAGTTCTCTGGCTGTAAAGTTTCACTAGCTGTCAGGGCAGTGTACATTTTCTGAATTTATAGGCATCTGATTTCTATTCTAAAATAATGACAATGCATAAAAGTGGACTTTCATGCCTATCTTGCAGAAAATCCAATGTGTTTTCTAAATATCACTTTGCTATGCTATATGTGGACTGACAGAGACAGAATGAGTATGAACGCAAATATGCAATAAAGAAATATTTTTTATTACTTTAGGTAATTCTAGATGTCAGATAAAAATGAGAACTTTAGTGAAAATTTTGCACAATGACAGCTGTGTTTCACAGATAACATTTTATAGTTTGATGTATGAGGCAGAAAATATGAAACATATTGTGAAGTTCTACCTTGACATAATGATGGAAAGCTATTTGAAGTGCATTAAATCTGAGAAATGTGACAGATCACCACGAAATAGTCCATCTTTGGTGAAGAAATAGCACATAGAGCTTGCCAGAAACTAAATTGCCATTTATAGCTGTTTTATTTTCACTCCACATTTTGAAACTTCAACTATAGCCTCATTTATTTGTAATTAAAGAATGAATTAAATCTTATTACAATAATATAATAATTTCACTTTCATTAGATTCATTCCATGCTGCTCTTAAATTAAATGCCATTGCATTATGTGAAAATCTACCTATCCAATATTTGCTTGTTAATACTGTATAAATTTACTGAAAACTTAATTTTAATTACTATCTTTAATTTTTCACATAAAATATGATCAAAGGCACATGTTTTCAAATGGCCTTTTTATAATTAATTATGATCAGAATTTATTTGAAAGCTTCAGTTAAATGTATTAATATTTAGCTTTAAAAAGTAGAAAAGTGTAGAGTATGAAGAATAAAGTCTATAATCCAATACAGAATTAGTTGCAGTTAAGCTTCAGGTTAAAGAGGATGGGTGGGGACTTCAATGCTTCCTGCCTCTCAATAATTCTGGGTGGCTCACAACAATCAAGAAAACTAATTACAATAAAATCAATAAATCATATAAGATAAAGATAAAAGATGACAATGCAATGAAGCAAAGAGCCTTTGGGAAGTCTCCTGAGCTCTTCTAAACGACCTTGGAGCATGCCAATCCTGAAGGATCAAATTGGTTGGGCAATCATGTAGTGGGAGAAAGCTGGGCCCTCTGATGAACAGCCCTATGCCAAGTAAGGATTATAGGCAACATGGCAGGCCCAAGTAAGGATTATAGGCAACATGGCAGGCTTGCATTGGGAAGGGAGGGGGAAGGAAGGAAGGAAAGAAGGAAGGAAGGAAGGAAGGAAGGAAGGAAGGAAGGAAGGAAGGAAGGAAGGAAGGAAGGAAGGAAGGAAGGTTCTATTTTTATTTCATTCCAATTTTGTTGAGACTCTAGAAAGAGTACAGAGAAGAGCAACAAAGATGATTAGGGGACTGGAAGCTAAAACATATAAGGAACGGTTGCTGGAATTGGGTATGTCTAGTTTAACAAAGAGAAGAACAAGGGGGACATGGTAGCAGTGTTCCAATATCTCAGGGGCTGCCAGGGAGTCAAGCTATTTTCCAAAGCTCCTGAAGGCAGGACAAGGAGCAATAGGTGGAAACTAACCAAAGAGAGAAGCAACCTAGAACTAAGGAGAAATTTCCTGAGAGTTAGAACAAATAATCAGTGGGACAATCTGCCTCCAGACACAATCTGCTCCAACACTGGAAGTTTTTAAGAAGAGACTGGACAGCCATTTGTCCGAAATGGTGTAAGGTTTCCTGCCTGAGCAAGGGGTTGGACTAGATGACCTCCAAGGTCCCTTCCAACTTTATCATTATTATTATTATTCTCTTCCATGGTTTGGAATACTAATATTTATAAAAAGAAAAATCTAGATGTTTCTGGTATACTCTTAAGAATATAAGTGTGCATTTACTTGTATTTCACTTCTTGAATGGAAGGGAGCTATATACTATGTTGTGTCTGTTTTGGTACATTTGTGTTTCTAAACAAAGCAGTATGGAGTTTTTATTTAGCAGCTGTGACCCAGTAAATAATTAAAGTAAACAGTAAGATATTGAATATTCATTTGTAAATGTGTTATATTTACGTTTAATTGTTACAAATATGTATTGTCAAGTGGTGCATGACTGTTTTTACTCTTAAATTTTCATCTGCTTCATTTTAATAACTTTTTTTTAATAAATAAAAACACTTTGGTATTAAATTCTTAACAGCTCTATCAATGCAAATTGTGTTCTAAAAGCTCCAGGGTAAAGTTTCTGTTACAAGGTTTTGTTTCTGTTTTTTGTTTAGTGAGCTGTATGCAAACATCTGTCTGATAAATAAGCATAACAGAAAAGACTCCCTTACAGAGGGCTTGGATAGTCTTACTTTAGTGCTTTAATGTAATATCATTTTAATTAAAGTCCCTCATTGTCTTAAACAGTTCGTCTGGCCAGCTGTATAACTCAAGGGATCCTATCAAAAGTTCCCAAAGGACCAATAAAATTATTGCCTAGGTTCTAAACCATATCTTATTAGTCATACCTGCATGCTATCTTCACATGTCCAACTTTAGATAATTTAGCAAAATTAGATATTTTTGTATCACATATTCTTCCAGATGTGGGGGGAGAAAGGGAGAAAATAGAAGAGAGTTATTTAGTTATTCACTAGAAAATATGTGGTCTTCAGACTGTGGATGAGCACAATATCCTTCACTTCTAAAAATTTAGTTGGGAAGTCTACAAGGGATTTTACTCAGATTTGCTTGCATCATAAATGCAACTGTTGGGGTAACCTGGGATTTTGTTTCATTAGGGTACAGGATACATGGTGGTCTTGAGTCCCATTTGATGTCTGAAGAGGCGGAGTTAAAAATTTGATTATATTTAACAATATATACATCAGGGGTATCAAATTCAATTTCATTGAGGGCCGCATCAGCACTGCGGTTGCCCTCGGGGAGGTGGGTGGGTGTGGCCAGGGTGGATGTGGCCTACTGGGTGGGCGTGGATGGAGTGGGTGTGGCCTACTGGGCAGGAGTGGCCAGCTCTACATCGTTCGCGTCAAGGGCACCTATGGGGCAGGAGTGGGACAGATCTGAGGGTCTCTAGCAGAAGGGGATGGGACCAGGGCAAGTGCCAAGGCATGGTCCACTGGAGGAGCCTCACTGTTTCTCTCAACCATGCAGGGGGGCTGGATGGTGGCACCGGCTGTCCAGAGCCCTGGGCAACAGAGGTCAAACACCCAGCCTGGCCCTCAAGCACCTGTGGCCCAAACCCAGCCCCACTTTCCCAAGGGGGCACCCAGCTGCACTTACCTCCTCCTCAAGGCTGCTGTTGCTGTGCTTGCTCTCCTTAGCCAGGTTGCTCATGATGGGTATAAGGACAAAGTCAGAGGGAGGCCCATTCCCTCTCCAAGGGAGGATACCCAGCTTTGTATCCAAAGCTTCCTTAGCAATAGGATGGGAGACCCCAGGATAGGCCAGAGGAGGGGGCAAGGGGATGGTGAAAGGGCAGAGGGCAGGACTAAGGCAGGACTTCCCTCAGATCCTCCCTTTCCTTCTTTCTTTCTTTCCTTCTTTCCTTCCTTCCTTCCTAAGCACAGAGTGGTGGGAAAATATTTGAGATGAGGGAGGGAGAAAAACAGACAAGAAACGCAGCTGGGGAGATGTCACCCTTCATGAAGAATGAAGAAATGTACCATCACCTGGAAGTGGCCAGCACATGGCCTTCACCTACTTCACATATCTGGCTTGGGGGTTCTGGGGGAGGGGATATCATGAGCAGCGTGAGAGTCAATGTTACCTGCATAATGCCGCCCAGCCCCCAGCCTGCCCAGTTTCAGCAGGCAGTGGGGTGCTCTCTTCATAGCTCCGAAAGGCTGAGGCAGCTGGCGCAAATCTGAAAACAAGCATGAGACCTTGCAGCCCCCAGCCTGCCCAGTTTCTTCTTCGTCACAGCGCTGAGAGGTTGAGCGGGAGGTTTGAAGCTGCCAGCTTTGCACCTTGCTTTCTGCTGAAACTGGGCAGGCTGGGGGCTAGGCAGCATTGCACTTCTCATCAGATTTTCACCACCCAGCTCAGCTCTTGGCGCTGTGAGAAGAGCACCTCGCTGCCTGCCGAAACCGGGCAGGCTGGGGGCTGGGTAGTATCATGCTTCTTTTTGGATTCTCACCGCCTGGCTCAGCCTCTCGGCGCTGTGAGGAGAGCGCACCACTGCCTGCCAAAACCCCTCCACTGGAACCATCAACCCAAATATGTGAAGTAGGTGTGGGCCATTTGCTGGCCACTTCCAAGTGATGGTGCATTTCTTCATTCCTCACGAAGGGTGACACCTCCCCAGCTGCGTTTCTTGCCTGTTTTTCTCCCTCCCTCATCTCAAATATTTTCCCACCACTCTGTACTTAGTAAAGAAAGAAGGAAAAAAGGAAAAAAGGAAAGAAGGAGAGGGAGAGTCTGAGGGAAGTCCGACACAGCAGGGGCTGGTTCCTTGCTGTTTCCAGACGGCCTTGTAGAGCTAAGACTGAACATGTTTCAGCATAGATGGCCACCACAAAATTGTACATTGGCTCCTGGCTGGACTGGGCCAGTGCCAAGGCAGCGGGGGCCGTTCCCTCACTGTTTCCAGGATGACTTCATGGGCCACATGAAACCACTTCATGGGCCGCATCCAGCCCGCGGGCCTTATGTTTGACATGTCTGATATACATGACAGAATAGAAAAGTATTTGTTTTGCATTATTTGTGCTCTTGATGGAGATTTTACTCTCAAGAGAGTAAAATGCTAAAGTGGTTTGGTTGGGCTTCAGTGTAATCACATTGATCACATTGATTGAGAATAAGAGGTAGCATAGGATTAGGAGTGACATGATACCAGTGTTTCAATATCTCAAGGGAGAGAACTCTCTCTCTCTCTCTCTCTCTCTCCCTCCCTCTTTCTCTCTCTCTCCCTCCCCCCCCTCTCTCTGTCTCTCTGTCTCTCTTTGAATGGTTTTTGCAACACTTCTTCCTCAATGTGCTGGGTCTTTGGTTTGTTTTGCTGGAAGGCTGAGTTTAGGATTGTCTCTTTTCCTTCCCACTTTCTTAGAAGCAGAAAGTCACTGGTCTAATCTAATACAGCGTAATAATAATAGAAATAAAGTGCATTATTTACTTTGTTTATTTAGAAAATTTAGAATATATATAAGAAATCATCCTGAAACCTCCCCCCAAAATTGTCTTCCATGAAACTGGTCCCTGGTGCCAAAAAGGTTGGGGACCTCAACTATAATGAACAAGAAAATTCAAATGAACATTTTGGATAGATCAAACTAGTATATATTCTTTTCAGAAAAAGCAAGGGAAACTGCAGTTGCCTCAGTATGTCTACCCGTGATGTCCAAATCTCTCACAACTTTTCATTTCTAACCCCACACTGTTCATTTACAACTATGGAACACACTTCTAGACTCAGTTTGAGTTTGGTGGTACATAAGCATTTCTGTGTGTACACATTTAAACACAGATACATACATTTATCTCTCCAAAGAATTAGTTAACATGAATGAAGGCAAAGAGTTAGTTAATACCCAATTCTCTATGTGACCTGCACTGACTGCAGTTAGCTAAGAGATTGGCTACCACTTGAAAGCTCTAAATGACTCAGGACTTGGATATATTTGAGACTACCTTCTTTTGGTTGAGGTTTCCCCCATTTAGTAACATCCACCCACTCCACTGGAGAATCATAAAGACTTAATTCTTTACAAAACCATTTGGGGACATTAAGTATTAGTCTGCACCTTTCTGGCAGCTTATCTAATGTTTGTTCTGATGTATACCTTCATGATTATCATGTTTTTAATCCTTTGTTATTGACTGATATAAGCTACTCAGAGTCTTTGAGAGCTGATGGGCTTAGAAGTTTTAATAGATTAGTCAATAAAAAGAATCTCTGTTATCCCACAAGCAATATGCTTAATATTTTAAGTTTGGTTTTTAATTACTGCTTTAATATTAAAATGATCAGTCATGGTCACTATTGGAATATGCCAGGTTATATTTTGATTACCGTATTATTAACTTTTCACTTTTTATTTTTTCATCTTCCTATTGAAAGCATCATCTCTTTCATGCCTTTTGTCATTAAACTAATAGCATGGTTTAAATTTTTAACTTCACTTAAATAAATATTTATTTGTTAAATATGCATACATGCGCTCTTCCATACAAATAGCCTAGAAAAGACAGCCATCCTTGTCCTTTTTTCCAATTCTATAATGACATAATTATTATTAATAATAATAACAATAACAACATCAATAATAATAATAACAACTTTATTGTCACTTTGCATGTACACCAATCAGCATAGATCAAAATGAAATTCCGTGGCATAGAGCTCTCTAAGCTCACACCAAAATGAAGATGAATTCTAGTTACTTTATATTTCTTAAGTTTTTTTGATTGTTTTAAAAAAATGCCACAGAACTTGAATTTGAACTTTTTTTCTAAATATTTGTTGAATGTCAATGTAAAACTCTGCCATCCATCCATGGCCTTGTATTTTCATGAGTTATATACACAAACTGAAACAACTTTGTGCCTAAGGCTAGCATGCAAACTCAGTCTACCAGTACAAAACAAACAGAGTAATTATGGAACGTGTATTGAACATGTGCCTCTCGTTGTAAATTATGACTGACCTGACAATAGTTATGCCACAGTTAACTTCCTTAAACAAAAATCATCCAATAAATTTATTTAACTAAAAAAAATCAAACCATATTAAACTAAGGCATTATTGTTTAACCTAATAGTGTACTTGGATTATCATTTAGGACAATATCAATTAATAATTGATTAATATATTATTCCATTTAGAAGTGACTTTTATCATTGCATAGAGCAGGGGTATCAAGCCCGATCACAATGTATCGGAAGTTTTTTGCCTTTGCGGCGCCAGGATCTGCATGGCCTGCGCGGGCCAGATACAGCCCGCGGTCTGTGAGTTTGACATGTCTGGCATAGGGCATTGTTAAAAACTCTAAATTGATAATGAATGGTGAAATAATATCTATATAAACATATATATTAAATATAATTAACTCCTTAATCTCACAGTACATGGGCAGACAGTGATACAAGTTCTATTATATTTTAGATCAAGCCAAATCCAAAAATGCTAGTGAATTAATGGAAGCTTGGCATTTTGACAAATCAGGCATCAATAAAATATTGAGATAAACAATATTAGGATATATTCAAGAGACATTTTAAAAAAATAGAAAAGGAAACAGAAAGACATATGCCCTCCAGCAGCCAGCATTCAGACAAGGGATAAAGAAGCAGACAATCAATAAAGCAGAAATTAAAATTATAATAAAGAAATCATCAAGGAGAAACCACACTTCACCCAAACTGGCAAACTCTAGAGCTATCTGAATTGTCTTTTTATTCAATATTATTTAAGAAATGTTTAACAATAAAAACAAAACAAATATTAGAAAAGATACAAAGAAAATAAGGAAGAATAGGAAATAGGCAATAAAATAGGAAATGATAAAGAAGAGCTTCCAAATTTTTTGACAGTACTTATAAATGCATTTAGATTTCATCCTCTTTCAGTAATGTTATATCATAATTTCCTTCTTTCATTAAGGTACTCTTTCTAATCATCAAATCTATAAATCAAAACTTCATTTTTCTCTTTTCTTCAGGAAAAAGTCCATAAGGTGTTTTCCAGTCACTGATAAATGTACTTGTTGATATTTTTCTAATCAACAAGTTAATTTTACCACCTGTGCTAGTTCTCTCAGGTTCACCAGGCATTCCTTTATTGCTGCTATTTCAGAATCTTTCCATTCTTGTGCCTTGCAGCAGTAATCATGTATAAAAGCAATCTTACCTACCTGTAACTGACTGTCCATTAATCCCAGAAAAATAAATTATGATTTCAGTTGAATCTTCTTTGTATCATTATATGTATTTGAATCCAGAAACATCTGCATTTCTATAAGTGCACCAAGCATGAAAAAATAACCATGTTGTCCCAACATATATTTGAAGCACCTTTCTACATTTACACAATTTATACCATAATGTCAATTTTAACTCTTTTAACCACATGTTTTCCCACTGTTCCAACTTTATCTAAAGTGTTTAACTCATTTTATCTTACAGGATTTTGCCTACTTTTTTTCCATTTTAGATTTCAATAACAATTAATACATTTTAGTAATTACATTGTAAGAATCAGCAGCTACCCGAAGAACTTGAGGTTCCAAGAGGGCAAATCAGGAGACTCAAGAAGAGGCTTCCAAGAGAAACAGAACTTTATTTGGCTAAGTGAAGTTGCTGGGTGGAACATTATCTGAAACACTGACAGCTGCATTCAGAAGTGCCACACATTGGTCAGTTAGGCACTTCTTTATATAGGCAGGCAATAACCAATCACAAAGACACACATGTCAGTACACATAATATCAGCCAATCACATTTCATTCCTTTCCCACTCTTTTCCTTATCTCTGGTTCTGTGTACGTGTTCTTCCTGCCTTCACAAAATGGTGTCACTACGCAAGCACAGTTTACAGAAGAAAAATGGTGGGAATTAGGCTAACAACAAGAATACCCTTTTGTACAACCCCTATAATGTGTTCATCATTTGTACACAGTTCAGTTTTAAATTCTGTCTTCTGCTGCTTAATTCCAAATATCCTATTATCTACCCTACATTTTCTTTTAAGTGTGCATTAAAAAAAAACATGACAAACTAAATCCCTCTATAGTGAATTGCTGTCTTGATTTTATCTTATCTTCTCCATGTTCCTGTTCTAATAATTCTTGATAACTTAACCATTTTTCTTTATCTACTTTTTCTTTCATGTAAAATGCTTCTACTACTGAGAACCATAAGGGCATTTTCAGATACAGTCTGGTCTTATATTTTTAATATGACACTCCTGATATAATGTTTTTTTATTAAAAAAATCTATATTAAACTTAACTTTATTGTACCTTAGAGAAGCATGCTACTGGAACCACTTCTAATTCTAAAATCCTCATATTTGTCACACAGGTAATTCTTGAGTTCATTTACTAATAATTTGAAATTGCAATGGCATTGAAAAAAGTGACTTATAACCTTTTCCCCCACTTACGACCATTGCACGTGATCAAAATTCAGATGCTTGGCAACTGACTCAAATTTATGACAGTTGCAATGTCCTAGGGTCACGTGATCACCTTTTGCAAACTTCTGACAAGCAAAGTCAATGAGGAAGCCAGATTCAATTAACAACCATGACTAACTTAACAACTGCTATTTAACAATTGTGGCAAGACATGTCATTTAACAATTGTGGCAAGACATGTTGTAAAATGGGGCAAAACTGACTTAACAACTATCTTGCTTAGTAAAATAAATTTTGGGCTCAGTTGTGGTCATAAGTCAAGGACCATCTGTAGAGCCCACTTTTTCTTCCAGACTAAGTAGCAGGCTGCAAAGAATAATTTGAAACAAGCTTCCTCATTCCTTTACAATTTGAAGTATTTTACATTTATTCTTGGTCTTTTCCCCCTTGTCGTACAAATTTAGATATTTTAGATATTTTTCTGCCATTGATTGTTTAAATGGTATATCAGCTGTCAAAAATGGTATTGTTTGAAACAAAAACATTTTTTGGCAAAACATTCATTTTTACCACAGAAATTATCCCCAAGAATGATACTTGTAATTTCTGTCATCTTAACATATCTTTTTTTATTTCATTCCAAGTCCTAATATAATTATTGCTGTATAACATACAATTTATATTGATCATAAAGATACCCAATTGCTTCACTTTTTCTCAATCTTAAAACCATTTATTTCCACTTGTTTCTTCTGTTTTTTGATATTCATATATTTTGTTAATATCTTCACCTTTTGTTTAATTTTAAAACCATCTGATATGCCAAAGTTATTTAGTTTTTCCATTAATATTTCTATTCGTTCAGAAGAATCTTCCAGGTCATCCACAAACTCCTGTAATTTGTAAGTTTCTTTTTTAATCTTCGCTTCAGCAATTCTCTCATCTTGTCTTAAATTTCTATTCAATGCTTTCAGAGTGAAGCAATAGAGATAAGAATGATCCTGGTCTAGTCCCTTTCTGTATTGCATAATGTTTTGTTAATACCCCATTCATAATTATATGTGCCTTGTGTGAAGAAGGAATCATTTTTTTCCTGTTTCTCACAAAAGTTCATATCCTTCAAAATTTTAAACCAGAAAATCCAATTCAAATGTCAAAGACTTTTTCTGCATTAAGAAAAAAAAATCAATCCTGGTCTTCTGTTATTCAAAAAGAACTATTCTTTCCATGTGTGCAATGTTCTAATTGTAATTTCTTTAAGTACAGTCAAAGTTGCATTATTAATATTTAGTTTGATAGTAAAATGTGATCTCTAATCTTTCTGACATAGCACATAATATACCTTTTACAAACCATATATTGAATCTATAAATGTTATCAATTTATGCTTCCAAATCATCTTCATCCCAATTCAGAAAGTTTGTTAAAGACTGAACAATTGTTTATCTTATATCTGCTCCTGTATCCTCTGGAACTTCTCTCAGGCATAATTCTTTTTTCTTAATAGCAAAAATAGCAATAGCAGTTAGAAATATACTGTTTCATAGTGCTTTACAGCCCTCTCTAAGGGTTTATAGAGTCCGCATATTGTCCCAAATAATCTGGGTCCTAATTTTATTGACCTCAAAAGAACGAAGGGCTGAGTCAACTTTGAACCAGTCAGGATCAAACTCTTGACAGTGGGCAGAGTTAGCCTACAATACTGCATTCTGACCACTGTGCCACCACAGTTCTAATTATAGGTTACTTAAGTTTCCTTCTTCTTTCATCTCTGTTTATTATTTCTGTTTTACTTTCCACTAGTCATTTATTTAGTTAGTCATTAAATTTATATGCCACCTATCTCACTACCAAGTAATTCTGGGTGGCATATAGCATCTCCTGGTTTAACATATCCTGTAAGGTGCCATATGGATTCCTCAATTTTTTTATAACTCATCTTTAGAAAATATTTTTTTTCCATTCTCTCTCCTAAAATGCAACCTGTTCACTTTTAATAGAGTTGACAGATTCAGATACCTGCTTCTCCATTTATTCAAAGCAATTTTATAATATTTCTGGAGTAATCCCTTTTCTGTCAATTGGCCTAGCTAACTTCAATACTATGCCTTTTATTCATTTATAACTTTCATAGTCAGATTTTTGCTCTTTGCTGTTATGTTAAACTCTTTTAAAAGAATTGTTTTTATTCTTCCTTCTATAATTCAGAAAGAAGACAGACTCACTAAGAAAATTCCATTATTTTTAAATTCTTCTTTTCAGTTGTAAAATGATTATGTTCCAAAGTGATTAAAGAAGTCAGCCTTGGGATTTCCAGTTTTGTCCAGTAGTGCATGATTGTGGGATTGCAAAGTCCCATGGCTCTTTTTGCCCTGCCAGGGGACCCTAAAGGGGTCTAAAGTTGCCCCGAAGAGGCGGTGAAGAAAGAGGGGCACCCCAGAGATTTGGAAATGATGGCGGTCATCCCGTTTGATTGGGAAATTCCCTCTAACCAAACAGGAGAAAGACTGGCCCCATCTCAGTAACCAGCCCAAGCTACTTGCAGCCAAAGTCCATAAGTACTCACCAGAACATTGGTGAACAGCGTGCTGCAACTGGGTGAGAAATTTGATCTCCTACTCTATATCTTGACCTTTTGGAAAAGATACCCCAAGAAGCAAAAAAGCCTTTAAAAAGAGCTAAACAAAACATTCTGGGCCAGCCATAATAAGCAAAGATTATAATTGAAAAAAAAATAACTGACTTTCCTGAATGATAAACACCTATTGACTGTGACTTTAAAAAATTTTCAGACAAAGAAAATGTTTTGAATTCTAGCTATCATGGAATCTCAAGAGCTTGCAAAAAGAACTTGTAAAAAAAAAAACCAAATACTTTCTAGGAGGAAATGCTTGCTATGTTGCAACTAATTCAAAAACAATGGCTCTAAACAATGAAATTAAAAACAACTTTGATGATATAAATGGACATATCTTTATGTTAACCTCACAACATAAGAATTTTCAGAAAATGAAAGAATCTACCAATGGAAGGGATTGTGATTTAACACAGATGGAGGAAAATATATAAGACGTGACTGAAGACCAGAACTGGAAGAGATGGTCCACACCCCAGAATCATAAAACAAAGCCAAAGATAAGAAGAAAAGCCTGACAAAATGGATTACAGAGATATCAAAAAATTTAGACTTGAGAGACAAAAAAGATAAAAGAAATCAACATTTTACTTGATTTGTCTCTCCCATCTTTAACAACATCCACAAGAAAATGGCAAGACTTTTTAATTAAGTGGAATAGATGGATGAGAAAATCCCTTTGGCAAAAGAAAAAGACTAAAATCAGATTCAAGGGATTAAAAGATTGGACCTATCAGAAACTATTTTTAAAGATTAAGCATTTGTTTGAATATGGTTAAAATATAACATGGATTACTTAATTAGTAAATATCGAATGGAATAGAGTTTGAAAAATGGGGATATAAATGAATTTTAGTCTGAGAAGGATATGTTTTTCTTTCTCTTTCTCTTTTTCTTCTTTCTTATTCTGAGTAGTATTGTATTTTTTTTATGATTTGAAAAATGTAATTGTTGGGAGGATTATTGTGAGGGAAATAATTTAGATATTTAATCATAAACCAACTTTGAGAAAATCTTAACAGATAAAAATGATTTCAATTTTGTGGAGAAAAAGTCTAAATGAAAATGTTGAAAATAGGACATATAACACAACCAAGAGGACTAACTATATTGATGCTATTACTAATTGGATAAGTGTTAGAAAAATGTTTATATTTAATCTCTTTGTTACTAAAATACTAAGAACTGTATTAACCAAATGTTTGCAAAAGAGAACAATATGGGAAGAAGAGAAAATCAAGGAAAGCTGTTATGTAGGGTACAATATGATAGAAATTGAATATTATTGATTGTTTTGAAATGTGAACCCAGATAACATGCTGTTTACTAAGCACCAAGTTGTTAGTTTTAAAAAAATCATTTTTATATATATATACACACATACATACATACATAGATACATATATAGGTCTTTGGTTATTCGGGTTTTCTCCCACATAAAATTGGAAGTGTCTTGGCAATGTTTCAACGAAGTCCCATTCATCATCTTCAGACTGGTGTTTTCAGCTTTGTGCTTCTATGAGCAATGTGTGATCATAGCTGTTTCTTCCTTTTAACTGCCAGTGGGGGTATGAACTGATTGGGTGGGAGCTTGGCTGTGTTCTGATTGGGTAGAGGTGTGTTCTGATTGGTTACACCAGAACTATCTCCAAAACTGAACACTTTAATAACAGAATAATCAGAGAAGCCATCGAGATAGAAAAACGCCCACACAGCATGAATAAACAAGATGATACCTCCCGCCTACCAGCTATTTGGAAACCCGCCCTTATTGACAAATGAGACCCTAACACAAAGAATAACTTCCTTAGTGCCTGATAAGCAGGCAGTAAATCTATGTGGCAATTAATTGAATGTTCATCCAACAGCCAAGCCTCCTTCAGTAATCGGCCAGCTCTGGAGACATCTTGTGCGATGGCCTCCGCCCTGGCAAGGTCAAACGTGTGATTGTTGTTGGCCATATGGACCCATATCTTCAAGCATTGCTCATATCATTTAATGGCCAATTTGTGTTCATGGATTCTAGTTCCAAGCCGTTTGGTTGTCTCCCCAATGTAATTGCAGTGACAATCCTTACACTTCACTCTATATATCATTGAAGATCTTTCTTCATTGGGGAGTGGATCTTTGGGGCACATTATTTTGGCATGAAGGGTTTGATTTGGTTTAGGGGCAATACTAATGTTATATGGCGCCAATATTTGTGCCGTCGCCTCTGATACCCCATTGATGTATGGCAGGGTTGTCCATGCCATAGTGGTGCCTGTGTGTTGTATTCTGCGAGGTTCATATGGTCTGCTGTATTGTCTGATGAAATCAAATGGATAGCCATTTTGTCTGCAAACACGGTATAGATGATTCCTCTCCTCAACTTTTGCCCTATCTGTGTTGCAGTGAGTGTTCACACATTTAAATAGCGTTCTGATACAGCCTATTTTGGGTGATATGGGATGATTACTCCTGTAGTGTAAAATTCTGTCTGTATGTGTTGGTTTTCGGTCGTGTGGAGAGTGCCATCAGGCTGACGGCTGACTACGACATCTAAAAAAGCAAGTGTGCCATTGATTTCTTCCTCCGCTGTAAAGCGAATGTCTGGGTAAACTGAATTTAAATCTCTCATGAACTTAGCGCTATCTTGCTTTTTGATGACAACAAAAGTGTCATCCACGTATCTAACCCAAAATTTGGGGTGATGCGCGGACATCACTTCAGCTTCAAGCTGTTGCAGGACTGCAATGACTCCCGAAATTGGGGATCCCATTGGCGTGCCTTTCACCTGCTCGTAGATGGTGACCTTGCCGGGGTGGAGGCTATCACACAGGATGTCTCCAAAGCTGGCCGATTACTGAAGGAGGCTTGGCTGTCGGATGAACATTCAATTAATTGCCACATAGATTTACTGCCTGCTTATCAGGCACTAAGGAAGTGGGAACAACAACGCAACAACCCACAATGAGTACAACAGGTACAGCCTATGCAAGACTAGAACAACTGTCTCATACAACAGCAAAGAAATATGACTAGCAAAAGGGGAGAAATCCCCAGCACGATTCATACAGGAGTCAATGATGGGAAATGGAGTGCCACACTCACAACAAGGGATGGCCACAAGACAGGATGCACTGGGGGATCATCCTATAGCAAAGTGTACCCAGATACCCCCAAAGCAGGCAAAGAGAGCGGCAATAAGAGAGGTGGTGATCCCTGAACTTACAAATATACAGACGGATGCAAGACTATTAGAAGTAATATGGTCAGCTGGGGTGGGCAGACCAGTGATGTGTTCTGTGAGCAGAGCACATAAACTGCCAGTCTTATGAGCATTCCTCTGGCATTCCACTCTGATGACGGTGGCAGTTAGCCGACGAAAGCTAAGTTGTTAGTTTATTAAACAGTTGTTTTTATTTATCCTGGTATTCGACTACTTCTCTCAACATATACATATATATATAGTCAACCTTGGTCTTATTTAGTATCCTTTAAAAGGTTGACTGTTGTTAGACAGAGCTATTTCTCCTGTCACACAAAGACTACAAGATTTTCATCCCACAGTTTCCTCCTAGGAAACAGCTGTCCAAGACTTAGTGGGTGATCTGCTTTATTCAGAAAGACTTTTGCCAACCATAAATCACTCCTGGTTGAGGTTTGCTTTGCTAAGCCACCTCCACTATTTTGGAGGTTTCTGGTATGCCATAAAACCTTACCTAGAAACCAGATATCTGAATTGTTAAACGACTTTCTTGTTGTTGCACTCAGATTTTTGTGATCCTAGAAAAATGGACTTTATCCAAGGAAAATATTTTCTGAACTAGAGGATGATGTCTATGTCTTTGGCTGATGACCTGAATATTGAACTACTTGTCCTTTCCTTGAAAAATACATTTGAGTTTTATCCTTATTGGTGTCCTCTTTTTTTTCCTTAAGCATCCAGAGTCTGGAAACTGTGACATTAAGGTGAATTAAAATGTTTTAATGACCAAATAACTAGTTATATACAAATTAATCTCACCCAACTAAAAGTGTGCAATGAATTGATTTAACAATCAATGACATTCCAATTTGCATTCACTGGTGTTCTTCTGAACATTCATTTACATTTAGAGTTTAAAGATATACTGATTCTATCCAGACAAAATATATGCTTTCTTAACTAAAGCAAAGCATGCCATTTCTCTTTTCTGAAATGAAAACAGTGGCATATATAATCGTATTTATTTTTTTTATGCAAAGAATAAAAATGAGATTTTTTTCATGTTACAAATGAGTTTTGACATCCTATTTGAAACCTTTCATACCCCAAGGTGAACCAACATAAGAATAATAATCATAAAATTCCAGTGTTTTCCAGTGGGTCTAATGGTTTTTAGTTTGCTGTAAAATGCATAAATTCTCTGTGGCAGACATTTCATGCATGTTATTTTTTCCTTTAGCAAAAAGTATATCATCTATTGAGCAACAAATGTTTTTATTTATCCTGAAGTGTTTCTATTATATTTTCAGTCTTCTATTGTTTGCAGAAATTATGACAAACCTGAAAATCAAAGTAAATTACATTATGTAGAGCAATCCAATAATTTTATATACTGCAAGTTGGCAACTACCAGCATTTTTCAAGATAGGACATCTATTCTTAATTCTTACTGTATATTTTGTTGCTACTCATTGGAAGTGCATGGTCCAAACTCAGAAATAACAGGGGAGGAGTGGCTCAAAATAAATAATCTTGCTATGAGTGGCAGCTCTTGAAATAGAAATTCTGGTATTAAGAAAGTTCCTGTGACTCAACCTCCGTAGAAAAGTAACGGATTGGAATTTAGTTCATTTCTAAGTACTTGGTCATATGCCTGGATAAAGAGTTCATTGAAAAGGTTTATAGACTTTGTACAATTATTACAAATGTGAGAAGATGAATATACCTGCCATGATGGGCTGTAGTCAGTCTTTTATTTCCTAAACAATTTGTTCTAATTGAGCCTAAATTTATAATTTTGTAAATTGCATGTGTGTGTGTGTGTGTGTGTGTGTGTATGTGTGTGTATATATATATATATATATATATATATATATATGTGTGTGTGTGTGTGTGTGTGTGTGTGTGTGTGTGTGTGTGTGTATGATCACCAGGAAAATCCAAATAGGAGAAATTTTAATAAAAACCAAGCTTTCATTGGAAACTTCCGACATCGTCAGGGTTAAAGCCAGTCAATGGGAAAAAACTTGTATAAGATCACCAAGCGCCTGCATCTGGCTTCTGGACTGCATCATCGGTCCCAGCTGATTAGATTGCACTCTAAACGTATCCTTGACACCAGCACCCAGCCCTTTCCTGTTCCTACTTCGTACATTCCCATTCACTCCTTCATCACTAATTCCTGGACTAAGTGGGATCCTCTCCCCCCTTTTTTGGGTGATAATTGTTTCTATACTCCCCTCACCCTCTTGTGCATTGTCCTTCTCACCAGGGGTCCTGGGGTGTGGGCAATTCAATCCTCTCTTGTTCTCACCATATGCTCCATTCAGACTCCAACTGGTTCCCCCCACCCTCCTGGGGCTGTAACCCAGGCGTCTCCCTTCGTTCTATATCTTCTACTCTCCTATCCCTTCTTACGTGAGTGGCCCCTAGTTATGAACTAGTTATGAACAGAGTGGACTAAAGAGTGGACTATATATATATATATATATATATATATATATATATATATATATATATGCATTTTTCACTTTCTTAATATATCCCTTTTGCCAGCAATTTTTCCAAAGGTGATATGTTTTATATATTTTTGTAATACATGTGTCTGGGGACTCATTTTCCTTAGATTGTAGAACTACACTGCCAAAAGTTGGAAAAATGTAACTAATAAAGAGTTACATTGATTGATTTTATATACTGTCTCATGAATTGCTGATTAGGTAAATTTAATGAACATGTTCCTCTCCTAGCATAGCTAATTCCATTAGTGTAAATAAATAGATTTTCTTGGAATGAAATCAGTGATCAATGTCCCTGATACCCCTAGCTTCCAACAAAAGGCACTTTTATCATCACCATACTGAAGTCATAGTCAATAAAACAATAAGGATACGATTACAGCACATCTTGACCTAGCTACTACTATTTCACAGCAATTCTAATTATGAACAGAGTGGATTAAAGATATCAAATGAAAAGTCAGGTCTTCAGTGGTGAGGGTTACTGGGACAATGTGGTGTTTCAGATTCAGTCTACAAAATCTACCAAAATTACTCTGAAAACTACAGGAACATTTGTCTGCAAAACTAGAAACAACCGTAACTTTTCCCAGGATTAAGTGGCAATTGTGTGATCCAGTGTAAACATGTACACTGCAAACAGGTATTTCAAATGTTCTGCCAAGCACTCCAAATCATTTTTGGGAGGCTAAATCTGAGACACTATAAAATTTTCATGGCTATATTGAATATATTCAGGTTAGGTTAGAAAAGAAAACAAGGTATATTGATTCGCTTGTTATAAATCTTATTATCTTGATAAGTCTGTCACAAACAAATCATTTTGTTTGTGGTAAATACCTGTTTTGTAACTGGAAGTCTTCTCAGTGTAAATATACGTATTATTGCACACACAGAAAAAAAAAGCAGAGAGATAATTTTGTTCCTATTTTTCTGGAAACAGTCAAAAAGCAAATTAATTTTTGTGGTATTTTGTTTTGTTTTTCTTAGTTGACTGACAACTGACAAGTTGTGAAGCTATGAATTCAGAATTGAGGTCCATAGTGCCCAGCTTTGTGAATTTCCAGATAAGAGAATAGTAAAAGATGGAAAGGCAACAAATTTGCTTGAAATCCGTACCAGGAATAATAAAATCTATAATGGGCCACAAGGCTAACATTGGTTACTGTAGCAAAAAAAAAAATTTATTGTTAACTGGCTATGCATTTATTTATTTATATATTTCAATTTATTAATCGCTTAACTTCAATGGACTCTGGGTGGCATACACAGTTTAAGAACAACACATACTGATTACATTTCTACCTGATTTTCTTTACATTTTAGTTATAAAATTTATAAGTGGATTAAGGATAGATATGGATGAGTAGCATGGTGGTCTAGAAGTGGAGCTCTTGCCTCACAATCCTGAGGCTATGAGTTTGATCCTAGGTAGCAGCAGATATTTCTCTCTCTGGGCACATAGAGAAAATATCTGCTGCAAGGTCCATGTAGGCATCAGAAAGAGCATCCAGCCAATAAGCAGTCAGCTCCATTCAGTCATTCCAACTCCACCCCAATGCAAGGGATTACAGGGTCATTAAAAGGAGAAAAAGGATAGACATGAATATGTTTACTCATCTGCCTGGTTTGGGGGACAGATTTTCAATCATAATGGCTAAATTATTTTAAAAAATAGTTCTTTTTCATTTTTTAAAAATCAGGATATAATTTTACAGCTCAGATTCATTTATTTGGGGGCTTATGGACGTACTGCATCACATGGTTATATAGGCATTATAGGAAGTGCTGAAGATGTTCTTCAGAGAGCTTCTCTAAGCAGACCTTAAGAACAAAGTATAGGAAGTGATTTAGAAAGTAACTAAAAACAGCTGCAATCTTTGTTCCCCTGCCCCACCCCTGCAGTAATGGAAAAATGCTAACTTCCCAATGCCATTCATTATAACTAAATAGGTCCACAAAACAAGACCATAATGTTCATATATCTGTGCAGGTTATCTCTTGGATTAATAGAGGTGCCACATACTGTATGCACAGTCCAAAAAAAAAAAAAATATTTGAACTGGAAATTTTAATTACACAAAGGTTTCACTGAAAATATCACCATAAATTCAAGGTCAAATCACTTTCCAGGTACAAACCAAAACATTTTTCAGCATAGCATAAGATGTAACATAAAACTAAAGCTTTGGAAAACTGGCTGCCTTTAGTATATTGCCATACTTGGTATACATAAAGTCACTGTCTAATAGAAACAATTGTGTTATTCTTTCTTAGAAAAGCCTCCAGGTAGAAAACTGTTGATGCAAAACTATTTACAAGGAAAATTGGGAGTGGGAGGGTTTCCACCCTGTTGCAGTCCTTTGCTGAAATGGAGGATGTGAACACAATATAAAAAACATGCTGCTCAGGATTTTAATGCTCACTGACAGCTTGCAAATATTTCTTTACAGACTAAAGAAAAAAATGGCTTTCTTTGAGAAATAAGTTTGGTCAAAACATTATTCAGGAATGGAATGGAATACTACCACTTAAGAAAGCATTTTGCTGGACATTATTAGAGATAAATACAACTGGCTGGAATTAATGTGTGGAACTGCAGGAACTAGATGGTTTACATGTCATGTAAAACACATAGCTACAAGATTACAGTAGACTGAAAGTTTTTCTAAAATATAGGTCATCATAGAGAAGATTAATGTCATAAGAGTCATTAACTTGTGCTAATATCTGCTTGATGGATTAGGCTATAAAGCTGTCAGAAGTGGGAGGAGTGTTTGTTTTTTGCATTTGTTAATATACTCAAATAAACAAATCTATGTAGGGTTTGATCCTGAAAATATTGGAGATTATTAACTTTCATAATACAAAATTCAAAATAATCACTGATTCATCTTATTTTCAGGGGCTGCCACAAAGAAGACGCAGTCAGGCTATTCTCCAAAGCACCTGAAAGCAGGACAAGAAGCAACAGATGGAAACTAACCAAAGAGAGAAGCAACCTAGAACTAAGGAGAATTTTTTTGACAGTTAGAACAATTATTTATTTATTTAATTTTATTTATATGCCGCCCAATCCCAAAGGACTCAGTGGAACCAGTGGAACAACCTGCCTCCAGAGGCTATGAATGCTCCAACACTGGAAGTTTTTAAGAGGAGACTAGACAGCCATTTGTCTAAAATGGTATAGGGTTTCCTGCCTAAGCAGGGGGTTGGACTAGATGACCTCCAAGGTACCTTCCAACTTTTTATTATTATTATTATTATTGTTGTTGTTGTTGTTGTTGTTGTTTAATTTTATTGTGTTTATTATGTTTATTGTGTTTATTATGTTTATTGTATATATTGTCTAAAAGAAAAATGTGAAGCTCATATCAAATACACTCTGTGAAGGAAAAAAAAGTCAAAAATCATGAGATGAAGAAAGGGCTATAGTTCAGGTAGTCCCTGTGTTCCAAACACAGTACTAAGGAGGGAGGGAGGGCTGTCTACATTTGAAACATGGACTTGCATCAGACACTGACTGAAATTACTCTTCTTTCCCAGAGATTTTGAGCTGTTTCCTTAGGAAGGATTATTATTATTTTTTTTAATTGAAAATTTTTAAATTTTTACAAAAACAAATCCCCTTCCCATACCCCCCCCAACCCTACCTCACCCCCCTCCTCCCCAACCTCCCAAGCCCTCCCCTGAACTTCCCAGAGCTAAGTACAGGCTTAATTAAGAAAAAAACTTAAAACACTTTTAAAACCTAAACAAATTTAAATACAATCATCATTCTATATAAACTCCCTCCAAAAACGCAAATTTAAACATTACTTTCTTTGAATATCTATGTCTATAATATAAAATCTAATTTCTCCCTCTTTCTTTATCCTAATACAAAAAAATAAACATATAAACCTTTGTTATACCATTAAAACTAAATACTCTTAGAAAACTTAAAATAAATACATATTTCCTTCAATCTTCATAATCTTCTCACCTATCCAAAAAAAAAAAACTTAAAAATCCTAAACAAATCTAAACAAATTATTTTCTCTTAAAAATATTAATAATAATATTTAAAAACTTGAAACACTTTTAAATCCTAAACAAGTCTAAATACAATCATCATTCTATATAGACTTCCTCCAAAAACACAGATTTAAACATTACTTTCTTTCCTAAACAAATCTAGACATTTAATTAAACAAATTATTTTCTCTTAGAAATATTAATAATATTTAAAAACCAAATTTAAGCATTACTTGAAACTTAAACAAGTTATACTCCCTTCGAAACACAAATTTATTAGAATCCCCTCACTGAAATAAACAAATTGTAATCCCTTCAAAACACAAGTTTAAACAATATTATCATTAAAGGTTTAAAACTTAAAGCTGAAATATATTATTATCCCAAAACACATGTTTAGACATTACATAAGACATTTTCCAAAAACGATATAAGTTTTACTTCTCCCACAATCTCAATAGTAAACTTCTTGTCTAAAGTTCTCATTCAATGTCCATAATTTTCTGTCCAATAACCAGTTACATCCACTATAAACACAAACTTCTTATCTAAAATTTTCATTCAATATCCATAATCTTCTGTCTAATAGCCAGTTGCATCTACTATAAGCACAATCCATATCAGTCTCTCTTGCCCACAAGCATCGAAAAGAATGCGTGGAATTCTGCCCTTGAAGATCGCTCCAAAGAGTTTGTAAGTCCTGGTTGACCCCCAAGCTCAGGAATCAGTACCTGTGAAACTTCCTCAACCTCCTTCTTCTGTTGGTCTTTCTCTTTACATTTATATGTTTTCCCAATTTCCATTTCTGAAGATTGCTCCAAAGACTTTGTAGGTCTAACTTCCGAAGCCAATACAGGTAAGGATTCCTTAAATTCCTCCTTGTGTTGATCTTTACAATTGTAAGTTATACAAGTTATCCTCTGCCCGTTCCTCTCTTGTTGATGCCCCTCAAACTGAGATTTCCCAATTTCCATTTCAGGCAGCAATTCCACCCTTGAAGATTGCTCCAAAGACTTTGTAGGTCCAACATCTCCCAGAGATTCAGAGACCACTGAATATGAAACTTCCTTAACCTTCTTCTGTTGCTGCTTTTCTTTGGAATTATGTGCTACACAAGTTGTCTTCTGCTCCTCGATCTGGACTTGTTGAGACCTAATAGATGGCGATGCACATACCCCCAGGACCGAAGTATAAAAATCTTTTGCTTGAGAAACAGTATTAAGTCTATGACATGTCCCCAGGTAGTTCACCACCATTCCAGTCGGAACATCCCATCTAAATAGAATTTTTCTCTTTTTAAGTTCATTTGCTAGAAAAGCAAACTCCTTTCTTCTTCTTAAAATTTTAGATGGGATCTCCTTAAAAATTATAACATCTTGTGAAGCAATTTGAAATCTCTTCTTATAATAGGCTTGCACAATTTCATTGCGTAAAGATCTTTTACCAAAGTAAATTACCACATCTCTTGGCAGATTCTTCTGTGCTGCCACCACAGAGTTAACCCTAAATAATTTTTCAATTTCACTAAGTATTCCCTCTTTTTCTTTATTCAAAATCAATGCAAAGTCCTTTGCAACCATCTCTTTCAAATCTCCTTGCAAAGACTCTCCCAGGCCTCTGATTCTTAAGGCATATTCCATTTGTCCATATTGAAGCATAAGAATCTCATTTTCCATTTCTTTTTCCATACTTTCAATTTTCCCCTCCATTATGTCCACTTTTTCAGCTACCTCTTCCACATGGGAGTTCACCTTTTCAAGAACAGAAGCAACTCCTTCTAAAGCCAAAACAAAATCTTGTCTCAAGATCTTATTATTTTCCTCTAAAATCTTTTTCATTTCTGCCCTAATTTGAATTATAACATCTCCCATCATGTTTTGCAAATCCTTCATAGTTATTAGCTGACCCCCAGAAGAGGGTGAAACTGTTGATTTAGAAGCTGTAGAAATCCCTGGACGCTTTGGAGCCATCTTAAAGAAAAACCTTTAGCCCTTCTTAAAAAATTATAAAAAGTCCTTCAAAAATCATAACTCCCTCCAAAGAAGGTCATTATAATAAAAAGAAAAAAGGGAAAAAAAAGGAAGAGAAAAAGAATTAAAAAAAAGCTTTACTCCTTCTTAAAAATTGCAAAAAATTAAACAGAAAAAAGTCCTTCAAAAAAGGGTCATTACAATAAAAAGAAGGGAGAAAAAAAAATAATAATTAAATAGAAAAAGTCCGTTCCAAAAAAAATACTTAGAGATACCAAAAACAACCATTCCAATCATAAGAAAATAAAAAGGGAAAGAGAAAGGAAAGAAAGAGAAACACCAAAAAGCCTGCCGGTCAGCATTCTAACTTCAGAAAAAAAAACACCGAGAGATTTGCCGATCGCCATTTTACTTTCCCTTTCAACAAAGAAAAAAAAATAAAAAGAGAGAATAAAAATAGAAGCAAGTCTTAAAACTTAAAATCCAAATAAATCAAAGAAAGGAAAAACTAAATCCTCTACTCAGCTCTGTCCGTTTATAAAAAAAAACTCACCAGTTCTCTTTAAGCACGGAGGTGTTTGCAGCGGCTCGTTTTGTCCCTGAGGACAAAAACAGCTGGGAAGCGGAGACAAGTCTGAACTCCGTGGGAGCACTCCTTTCACCCCCCCCAAAAAAAATTTGGGGGGTGCAAAAGAGGCTCTATCACTATTCAGACACTCTCTACCCCCCCCCGGGAGGGGGATTTTGAACCGCTGAACAGCTGATGTCTGCTGTTCATAGCAGTTCTTACACTTACCCAGGAGAGACGGCTACAAAGTAGCCGCCATCGCGCGCGCAAAATCCACCGGAAGTCCCTTAGGAAGGATTATTATAAATCAACATGGATTAGACCTTTCATAAAACTCCAACATCTTAGTCTCTCCAAGGAGGAATTCCTATGAGCATACTCAGGGCATTTAAACAACATATTAAAGACAAGGAAGTTTCCTCAACCCAAGAGTGTTTTCTTGAGAAATCAGTCCCACCCCCATTCATAAACTGGCAAGATACTTACATTATATAACTGTTTTTAAATTTTGAAGGCACTAACTCTAGCACACTGTAGCACTCTTCCCACAGTAAGTCTAGAGGGTTGATCATAGCTAAATTCTGCTATAATATCTATAAAATTAAGTAGATTTTCACCACCCATAGATGATCTCACCACTAACTATAATATATCTTGTTCTTTTGTTTCATTTTATTTTAATGTTTTAATTTTTAATTCTAGTCTGTGACCATAATAAAAGATTGACTGATTGATAAGACAAATGTATAGTTACACACTTACTAGAGTAATGGACTTTATCTGAGGAATGGGAGAACACATGATCTCCCAAGAACCCTTCCAACCAAACAGAAGCATGGAAAACTTTCTGGTATCGAAAAGAAAAGAAGACTAACAAAAACTTTGAACTAAAAAGGCAGAGGAACCTGGCAACATGTATCATCCAGAGAAAAGTGAGAAAGAGATTAAGCAAAGAAAGAGAGAGAATTACTAGGAACTTGACTTTTCCAGTCCTTAACCTTTAATTTTTTGGGAGGGGAAATCATGACTCAAATTTAGGCTTGCCTCCCCACCGGTCAAAATGTAGTTCTGCATTCTCAGGGTGTTAAAAACCCTCAAATTTAAGGGTGTTGATGCATATGTTGCCAAGAGATAGTAGCCTGCCCAAGCCTGATTTGTTATATGAGAAAAATCATTATGTATTAAGCTTCTAATTAGCTTTATTTAATTGACACAGGATTCTTTTTTTAAGGAATAATATGAATATGCTGCATTGTGAATTGACATCACTTGGAAAAGATTATTTAAAAAACAATTAGATTTGCTGCATTAACTGGAAATTCACATCATTTCTCAGTGTTCATTTTGAACAAACATTCTATACAATTAATTCCATGACTTGAAGTATGAACTGAAACCCTCCTTATTCCTCATTTTCTTTTCTTAAGACAATATCTAAAACCATTATCTTCAAATAGTTTCAATACAACTTGTAATAATAATCCATTTTTACTTTGTCAATCAAATTGTATTTTATCATTATTCATATAAACTCAAAATATTATATCATAGAATTACATGTTGGAAATGATCTAAGAGGTCATCTTTCCAATCCCCTATACACCAAACCATACAGAATAATATATGGTTATCCAAGCATATTCTTGAAAACATCCAGTGACAAGGAAGAAACCATTCCATATGATACCCTATTCCATTGATTGACAGCTCTTACTGTCAAGAGTTTCTTCCTAATGTATAATCTATATCTACATCGAGAGTTCAGCCAATTAGTTCTCGTCTTAATTTGTATAACAAGTGAGAATAAGTCTGAACTATCTACAATATGACAATCCTTCAGATATCTGAAGATCTCTAGATTTTATCTTCTGCAAGCTAAACATACAGTACCTAGGTCTGACCAGTACTTAGGTCAACCATTGATTGAAAGATCTTTCACCATCTTTCAGCACTTCTCCAGCCTTGCTATTATTTATTAATATATTTTAACTGGTTTGAACACAATATTCCAAATAAATCCTGATCAAGGCAGACTACAGCAGAATTATCTAATATAAAACATGGAAATAAAGTAAGATTAAAGAGAAAATTAAGCTAAATCAAAGAAAGTACAATGAGAGGTATCATGACTACTCAGGTAACTTCAACTACAGTATTACCACTAAGGCTTCAATGAAAAGACCATTGTAATATAGCTATAAACATAAATGTTGATGTTATTGTTATTGCTATACTTACTAAACTTAGAACAAGTTTAATCAAGTGTTATATAAATAATACAACTTTTCTCCTATGTTGTTTTCAAGCTGTCAGGTTTGTTGTTGTTTTTCCTTCTTAGAAAACAGGACCAAGTCAGGCAAAACTTCCTTAAGGCCAAGGAAGTACACAGTAATATGTGCAAACTTTTCTTTCATGTAAGGTTAAATATGCATCTACACTGGAGACTCTACTACTGATCTATTGCCTTTTTCTGATATTGATCCAATGCACAAGATATTTTATACCAACTTAGGCTGAAGGAAACCCAAATGTGACTAAAAGGATTCCTAGGTTTAGTCAGCATCTTTAATGAGGAGGAAGAAAACGATACCGAACTATTCCTGGAAGTCCATTAACTGCCTAAAATAAAATGAAATTCAGCTAACAGTCCCCAAACAGAATAGTAGCCATAAATCACATTGAATATTTATATTATATGTAATTGTTTAAAAAAGGTAATCAAATTTTGACATAATGGCTTTGAGCTCTACTCTCATATTTTTAAATGAAGTCCTTTATTAAAGCTAATGGCAAATTCCAAAGAAATCAATGCCTAAAGCAGCAAAACTCCTGTCTTCTGAAACAACTTAGTCAAAATATTCACTTGTCCATGAAACTAAATATTACGGAAATACTTTTACTTCATATTTCAATAGCTTTGCTTCTCATAAAAATAGCTGTTAAACACTACAATAATTTCTATACTTATTTACTTGAGTAAAATTCAGTGGAGGTTTCACTGCAAATAGACTTAGCACTAAGGTTCATTACATTAATTTCTTTATTCTGAATAAATAAATGTGAAAATAAAATCTTATTACTATATCAGTAGCATAAAGATCAGCTTCAATCCTGTTGTCTCTTGTATTAAAATGTTCTTCATGACTGAATCACATCTTACAGAAGACTGTAAATTAGTAGTACTGAGACCATTTCAAAAAACAGTTGAAACACTAAATGCTTTCATCACGCACATTTCTTTTCCATTATTTTAATTTTGTATTTTTTTCCTCTTTTATTGTAGCTGGTTTTCCAGGTGAAATTGGCTTGTTAGGCTATCATAACATTACTCAGCTACAACTTCTGTTATTTGTCCATAAAAGAAAAGTTATACCGTGTTTCCCTGAAAGTAAGGCCTACCCCGAAAATAATCCCTAGTTTGATTTTTGGAGGTGGGCCTAATATATGTCCTACCCCCAAAATTAGCCCTAGTTTTGAGGCAAGGCACACACCTAAAAATCAAGCTAGGGCAGGGGTAGGGGTGGATCTGCCCCACGTGCCCCACACCCACTTACTTTGCAGCCAGGTCTCTCCTAGCTGGTCCACTTCTTCTGATGCATCTTCTGCAGCCAAGCCTGCATTTCTCAGTCACAGGCTTCTCCAGAAGACCACTGCAGCTGAGAACTGAGCTATGAATTCATAGATTCAATCCATAGCTCGGTACTCAGCCACAGAAGACTTCTGGAAAGGCCTGGCTGTGAAATACAGGCCAGAATGCAGTTGCAGAATGAAGCTGCTCCTTCGGCCACAGAAGAAGTGAACCTGCTGGATGGGGCTGTAGGTGCCAGAGGTGAGTGGAAAAAAACACTCCCTGAAAATAAGACCTAGTGCCTCTTTTGGAGGCAAAAAAAAAAAAGACTCGGTCTTATTTCAGGGAAACACGGTATATATCTTCATCTAATCTACAGGTTTTACATGCCCCACATATACATATTCATATGTCTGCAAGCTATTAATACTTTTAATGTATTGTTCTGAAATGAACTATGGGGCAAAAGTTTTCTAAAGTTTATATTTTAAATTTTGCTCTTTAACTATCTTAAAAGTCTATATTTGCAATTCAGCCCTGTTTGCTTCTATGATTACCTTTGTTATATATATTTCTGTTTGTAGGTACTGTTTCAGTGTTTTACCATAAACAGGTCCTAGGTTTACTTCTCTTTATCTATACTTTATGTAATAACTTGTTTGTAAGCCAGTAACTGTAAAATGAACACCCCCACATCTGTAGATAGGATTCAGATACATGGTACATGAAGTTATTCCCTTTTTCAGTTATATAATATATGCTAATGTAATTATCAAAACATAGGCTATTAGGGTTGAAGGAAATCTTCGAAATCATCTAATATACTTTGTCTACCACAAGAATTCATTACTACAGTATCTCCAACAGATGGTTAGCCAGATTCTGTTTAAACAGAATGAGGATTCCAAAAATAAGAATCCATTACTTTCTGAGGCAGTAGTGTTTCATTAGTTCTTATTACCGTATTAGGAAATGCTTCCCTGATTTTTTTTCCCTTATATTTTAAACTATTGTTTCTTGTCTTCTGGAATAATGCTGAAGAAATTTTTCCTGTCTTCCACATGAAGATTGCTATTGTGGTGTTCTGCCAACTTGTTCTTTTCCAGGGATAATATCTGCAAATTGTCATCATAAACTGTTCCTTTCATGCCATTATCATTTTGGTTGCTGTTCTTTGGATACATTTGAGTTTATCAATGTCCTAAAATACAGCCAGAACTAGCCACAACACTTTGATAACAGATCTTTTTCTCAAATACTGCTTCCCCATAAGTTACCCCTGATGCAATTTTCATACCTTTGATGTTTCCTGTTGAAATGAAGCACTTTGTATCTGTGCCTGATGGAATTAATCTTGATGGTTGCTGCATGTTTTTCAGCTTCCAAAGTTCCCCTTGAATCTAACTACTGACTTTTAGAGTGTTAGCTGCCTTTGTGTAGCCTGAAAACTTGATAATAATATTTTCAAATATTCAGCTAGTATATCTCACTAAAGCAGCGGTTCTCAACCTATGGGTCACGACCCCATTTGGGGTCGATCGACCATTTTCCGGGGGTCGCCAAAGGTGGCGATCCGCCATTTTCCGCGGTGCCGTGCACGCGCACCGTGCATGGGGGCGGTGCTGCGCATGCCGCTGTGCATGGGGCGGCGCCGTGCACGCACGTCGTGCATGGAGGCAGCACCGCGCATGCGCGCCGCACATGGGGGCGGTGCCGTGCACGCGCGCCACGCATGGGGGCCGCCGCACATGGGGGCGGCGCCGTGCATGCTCATCGCACATGGGGGCCCCGCCCCCATGCACGTGGCGCCATGCATGCGCAGAACGCTTGTGTGATGGGGGTCGCCGTCACACAAACATTGAGAAGCACTGCACTAAAGACTGCCAAAGGCAGCTGCCAAAGTTACAACAATGATCTAAAAGAAACTTTGTGACCAATGCCTATATTTTCATCCTTTGCAATGTCTATCTCTCAGTCACATGTTCACTATTTCAGTCAGTTAGTACATTTGCCCTGTGCCTAACCTATTTTTTTCCCCAGGCAGAGATTAAACAAGCAATCACTTCCTAAATTTGTTTAGTCAACAGAGCAGTGCTTCCTGAAAAGGTGCTAACCATAAATTGATAAGATGCTCTCTGTGATTTTAATTATTCATCTTGCAATCATTGCCTGTAACTGATAAGACTTTATTTATTATGAGATCTCTGCGTTTTGTTTGTCTTCTTAGTGGCTCAGACTCAAAGCTTAGTGGCTCAGACTCAGCACAGCAGGCAAATAGTGAGCACTAGGACATTTCTTTGATCACATTTCTAATTGTACACCTGCTTGTTCTCTTGTAAGGCCTTCCTTTCCAATGAATGTAAATTGAAACCTTAATTCCTTTCTGGTTAATTATCTCAGTGCCAAAGCGAGCATTCCAAAATATGGGGTCTGGGGGAAGAGAAAAGTTGAGGTAAAATTGTAAGCAGAGTGGTATTTGCTTGATTTTCCACTTAGAAACTGCATCATTTAGCAACTAATTCACCAGTCCCAATTGTGGTTGCTAAATGATAACTATTTATATTTACCTTCCTGCATTAATACTTGTAGTTCTTCAGGTTTATTCCCCAGTCGATGCATGTATAGAGACATTGCAAATCTTGGGCCATGGCTTAACACATTCTTTCCTCTATTTACTCATTAATTGCCTCTTTTCCCTTTGTATCTTTCCTAGTGCTCTTCTCAATACTCTTTTCAATATTTTAGTACTTTTTCAGAACTCTTTTCTCCTTTTACATATGGTTCAACTTGGAGTTCATCAGATGTACCCCACCTTTTCCAAGGAGTTCCTACATAGATAAATACTTTGTGACTGAAGAATCTAAGTTGTTTCCTTTGACACCATCTGTGTACCTAGTTGTTCACTTATGGAATTTTTTTCTGTTCCTGGTCATAGCCTTTGATGGAAAGGGATGAAGAACATGTAGATAAGTTGCTTAGGTAAAATCACCCATCTTTCCATTGCTTTGATTTTCTTCAAACCTGTTTCAGTAGAATTCTTCATTCAGGAATAAGATCAAAAACTTCAAAGAGATACATAATATAGGATGTTGGTTGCTTTAAATTCCCTTATAATGATGTATATCCTGGATAGATCAAAGAAAAAGAGATAGGTGAGCAAGAAGATAGATAGATAGATAGATAGATAGATAGATAGATAGATAGATAGATAGATAGATAGGTAGGTAGGTAGGTAGGTAGGTAGGTAGGTAGGTAGGTAGGTAGATAGATAGATAGATAGATAGATAGATAGATAGATAGATAGATAGATAGATAGATAGATAGCACACATACACATATATACAAATTTAACTGAAATTAATTTAATTGTATCTAATCACTAGGTTGTTATTCATTTTCTCCTCAATCATTCTAATATCACAGTTTGTGTTTTTAATTTTAATCAAATGTTTATTTTTAATTGAAGTTCCATTGAATTATCCTAAAGAACTCCAGAAGAAAAATTTCAATACTTTCAGCAACATAAGGAATATTTTTACTCAGTGAAGATCAGTTCTATAAAATTATGCTTATTCTTTTTATGATGCAGAAATGTGGATATCTCCTACAGTTCATAGCAATTACAACAATTCCTTTAACAAGTATTTCAATGAATTAAGTATTTACAAAGAATATAGATGGAAACTACCCTAATAGTAGAGCAGAAACGGAAAATAGCTGATCTACATGTTCATTTTCAAATTGGGTGGAAATAATCTATGGGTGAATATAAGATATTTATGTAAAAAAAAATCCAAGCCTATGAAATAATTCCTTCAGCAACTTACAGTATTTTCACAACTATGCAATGCAGTTTAGAACCATGTTAGGTACAAAACAGAAATGCTTGCAAAATGTTACTTTTCCTATCATTTGAAACATACATTTACAGAACTTCTACGTATCACTGTAAAATTATCACGTAAATGTGCCTGCACATTTAAGGATGCAATTTGAATTGCCTTCATTGTCTAGATTCTTCATTCATTTCTGACATGAGAATGTGCCAATGTGTCTTAATAAAACAGCTTATTGAGTAACAGTTCAGTTGTTCACTGTGTTTGCCTTTGAAACAGTTTCATTAAAGGAAGAAGCAAAAGCTTCTTCTATCATCTCAAAAAAAAAAAATAACTCTGAAGGTTTTATTAAGTAGCCACATTATAAATGAAAGAGCAGCTCATTTTTCCCATGAGAAGCCTGGTTTATATTATTGTATTTATTTCACTGTATAGAAGAAAAAAATATTGCTTCAACTGAAATAGAAGATAACGCTGTCCAAGGACAAACTGAATTAACTTACAGACCACTGACAATACAATATGCCTATTTTTATGACTAATGATTTCAAGTGTCTCAGGAGAAATTATGCACACTAAATCCTAACATCCTCTTTTCTACAAAATTGCAACCCAATTTCATTTGCATGAATTAATATAGGACATACTTATCAAATATCCATGGATATTTATGAAAGACAGGTTCACTGAAAATAATTACAGTTCCTTTTCATATTTACTTGGAAATACTTTTGGGGTGAGAGTGTTCAAAGCTTGAATATGTTCATAAGAAATGCTTACTACGAATAATAAATTTACTGTTTTAGCAATAGCAATAGCGCTTAGACTTATATACCACTTCACAGTGCTTTTTTAGAAAAAACAAATTTTATTGGTTTTCAAATTTTACATTGAGTATTTGGAAAGCAGTGTGGTGACTGGGTAATCAGTGGTTCAATAATAAAATCTTTAGTACATATTTCAGGTTACATCATCAGAAATTCCTTTGTTATATCACATTTAAACTAATAGATTTTTAATTATAACAAAGTTAATTAAAACCTTTATCAATATATTTTTGTTAATACATATCCATATCCTGTTTTTGAGTTTTACCTAATTTTTTGTACCAACCAGGCTTCCATACCAATGCCTTTAGATCATCAGATAGATCTCCCTTCATTTTTGCAGATATTGCTTGAACCTAGGGAAACCATCTAGTTATCAATTTTTCAGAAAGGCTGGTTCATTCATAGTTGTTAGGCTGTTGTCCTAGTGGCTCCTTCCATACAATTTGGTCATCTTGTTCCTCAGGTTTCCTCTGGTTTAGGTAGAAAGTCACGTCCGGCTTTAAAGTTGTTATTTGGTTATCTAGGTTTCCAGTATAGTGTATTTGTTGGTCTTTAACAGCCTCCATGTTGGTGTTGCTTTGTTCCATTTCTGTTGCTTTTTGGGTTGTAAGTTCTTTAGTTGCGGTCAGGGTTTGCCTGTCAAAGACAGTAAATTGTATTTGTTGATCTTTAAATTCCTCTGTCTTGGTATTTGTTTCTTCCACCTCTGTTAGTTTTTGGATTGTAGGTTCTTTCGTTGAATTCAGAGTATCATTTTGTAGATTTAACTGGCACCTTTATCTTACGATCTGGATTTAATTATTTCAGTAGCTTCAAGAATTTTTTCAAGTGTAAGTTTATAGTTAAGGTATGGCTGGTCTTCCTCCATTTCTAACACAGTTATGGATAGTCCTTTAGTGAAGGCTATTTCTCAGATAAAAGTCAGTAAATATTCACCTCCACAAATCCTATAAAGCAATTTCACTGTCCAGCTGTTCTCCCAGCTCTTTATCTCTTTTAGATAGTACCAAGGACAAATCTGGGCTGTAGGCAAGTCTCTTTTAAAAAAGTATTTGCTTGCTATACCAAGCGTTGCCACAAGATGTCCCTAACAGCATTTAGAATCTTTTTTTAAGACCAGGCTAGATTTTTATCCAAACAGAGTTCTTTTTCGTAGATAAAGTGACAGGTCCCCATGAGAATAGGAGTTTTGGGTCCCCAGATATCAAGGTAAAGTAAATCCAGCTGCTTAATTGTATTTTTCAGGGCTTTTTTTTCCTGCGTAGTCAGGAGCCGCCATCTTAGAGGGTAGGAAAGAAGCATTCCCTTCCCTCTCTCCTTGCAGGGGAAAGAAATTTCAGAGGGCTTTTGACAGGAAAATACTTGGGATACAAGAAGGTAAGGTCTCACCTAGTTCCTCTGCATTGCTTTCAAGTGCTTGGTTGTGAATTTGGCCTCGGCAGATAGTGGCTTAGTGATGGACCATGTGAATGGCCAATCTTTTACCCGTCAGTCCGAAGAGCTGCTCTGGATAAAATGGAAGGGCTGTCATCCTTCTGCGATCAAACAGGAGGTCCTCTTCATGGTCATCATCCCTCCAAGGCAACTTTAGTGAAGGGTCCCCAGCAGGAGAAAACTGGACAGCAGAGGGAGCGATCACCCCGCACGTCCGCCAGCGCCACAATCCAGAACTATATGCTACCACTTCACAGTGCTTTACAGCCTGCTCTAAGCGGCTTATAAAGTCAGCATATTGCCCCCAACAATCTGGGTCCTCACTTTACCAATCTCGGAAGGATGGAAGGCTTCAACTGCTGAACTTCTGGTAGCCAGGAGTCAGCAGAAGTAGCCTGCATTGTAACCATTGCAACATTGTACATTTTAGAGACTCTTATAATAAAATTTAAAGCAGAGGCTCCCAATCTTTGCAGACCAACCAGGGGGGAGAGATGATTCCATGCAAGCGGTGGGCACACTTGCCCGCCACTTGCACAAATGGAATGTGTGTCCTTGCCTGCCACTTCCACAGCCCAGTTCCAAAGGGCTCAAGGCCCAATAGTGGGCCATGGCCCAGGGGTTGGGGACCCCTGTGTTAAGCTAATCTCAAAGCCTTCTCCAGATGGTCTTAGTGGCTTCAGATGTATATAATTGTACGTGTCATATTTAGGTCTGCTGCACCTCCAGTACTGATAGATTCAAAATAAGTAATGGAAAAAAGCTGATCAGTCTTTTTGACAAGATTATGGTACTCTGGTGATATTTCACTTATACTCTGGGAAGAGAGTTTGTGGGTGGGCATGGATGTCATAACACTTACTAAATGTCAACTCTCATAGCATATGTATATTGTATAGACAGAGCATTGCTTGAATCTAATAATCAATGCAACCAGTCTTCAGCTGGTATTACAAAGAACATCTAATTGTAAGAGTAGTGGGTCTTGTACTTTAAAGGTTAAAATAGCAACTAAGATATAGGACCATACTCCCCTATTTTACCACCATTATCTCAGAATTCCCTTTACAATCTGATACTGAGGAATTCAATTTAATTTCTTTCTATGCAGAAAACTGAATACATTAGAAGTAAAAGAAGTTAGGAAATGTTGCATTTGTTTATTTTCATTCATGTAAGACATCATATTATCCCTTAGTTAAATCTGACTTAGCTGGTAGCAATATCAAAATAATCCCTGGGTTCTAAAACTATGTATGAGTAGTCTAGTTAGTGTTTGAAATGGAGACCATAGGGAATCCAAAGCTATAGTTTAGGCCAAGGAATATATATATATATATATATATATATATATATATATATATATATATATATATATATATATATAACAATAAACAATAAAATATACGAACACCAGGAAGTTACAAAACTATAAAAAGTTTTAATAAAACCAGAATAAAACCAAGCTTTCGCTGGCTTCTGCCAGCATCATCAGGGTAGTGTCCAGTCGATGGGAGAAGCTATTTATAAATGTGGCGCTCTTTGCGCCCGGCGTCTTGACCTCGTCATGGGTCCCAGCCAATCCACCTGCGTTTTGATCGTAGTTTCTGTATTGCAAGCTGTAATTTCCTCACTTTCCTTGCTTGTGCCGATACCACAGCTCTTCCTCCCTTCTTCGTATGACTGTAAGTCGGGGGGACTCTTTAATTCTACGTAGTTAAATGTGCACTGTCTGTGTTTATGTTGTTTATTCCCCTCATCCTCCCTCTTAGTACTCCCTATTTCCATTCTCCTCCCCGTTTCTCTGTTTACGATCCTCCTTCACAACTATATCCTCATTGTTCGTCTCTGTAGCCCAGGATTCCATTGTGTTTGTATCATCCTGTTTCCCGATCTTTCGTATTGCTTTGTTAACTCCCCTTTCTATTTTCTCTTCAATGGGGATGATTTTAACATCCTTCCCAGAATACGTGGCACCCACAAGTTGATTGTTAACCCCTTCTCCCGAGGGGGCTGTCCCCTCACTGTTGTTTATACATTCACTCATTACTTGAGGGTGTGCAATCCTTAAAGGGAGAGAGGTGGGGTCCTTGCGATCATGATTTGCACCTCCTTGTACATTCCTACGTGGGGGTCGTTCCTCTCAAATGTCTGTGGGAGCATGTGGAGGCTCTAAGATTATAACAAACAGCCTCCCCATCTTCCTGTAGTTCTCCTGCATTCCCAAGGCGAGAGCAGCTCAATAGGGAAATGTCGTGGGCGGAGTTAGTTGCAGAGTCGCCGGTGGAGTTACATGTGACATTCCAATCATTCAAATCATGGTTGTTTAATAATCCGGGGTCTGTACAAGATCGCTTCTTTGACAAACTCCTCGCTGTTCCTGGGGAGACCCTCGATTCATCGGCAGTTGGCTCTTGGTTGTAAATACACTCTTGCGTCCATGGGAGATGGGCGTATGTTTCCGCAGGTGGAGAGTTACTCAGCTGCTGATTATTCCCTATCCAGGCATTTCCAAGGCTCGTCTCCTCCGTCAACCCTCTTTGCTGAAGGCACGTAATGTTACATTGTTTTCCTCCGGAGGGACGGTAACGCATTGCCCATGCTCTTAATGTTACGTGTGCTGGGCATAGGTCTACATGTTGGTTGATGGATTCTTTGTTGGAGAGACATGCTTCTTTAAGGAGCTGGCCCCCCTTCATGTTGCCACTGGCCATCACCTGCACGTTATTAAAATCGAACCTATGCCCAGATTCCAGCATATGCACTCTGATTTGGGAATATTAGTCGCCTCTCCTTACCGTCAACTTATGCTCATAAATTCTAGTTTTGACACATTTGGAGGTCTCCCCCACATAATTGGCAGAGCAACTTTCACAGTTGATCCTGTAAATGACACTGGACTTCTCTATGGTGGGGAGTGGGTCTTTCAATCTCATCACCTTAGATCGCAACATCTGGTTAGGGTTATGTGCCACCCTCCCGTCATAGGGTGCCAATAGCCTAGCCGTGACTTCTGAGATGTTGCTAATGTAAGGGAGAGTAATGCGAAGTCTCTATGATGTATGTTCTTCTATTTGAGACCTGATGGGGAGGGGGGGTCTGGATGAACTTCATGGGGTAGCCATTGTGCCTGCATACCTTAAAAAGGTGCTTCTTTTCTTCTGTCCTAGCCTTAGCAGTGTTGAAGTGGGAGCCTACTCTCTTGAAGAGTGTTCTAATGCAGCTGGCCTTGTGGGCCACTGGATGGTTGCTATCATAGTGCAGAATTTTATCTGTGTGCGTGGATTTGCGGTAGACCCTGGTCCTCAGGGTTCCATTAGGTTGGCAATGGACCAGGACATCAAGAAATGCCAACTCACCCTGGTGCTCTTCTTCTTCCGTAAACTGCAAATCCATGCACACAGAGTCAAGTATGCCCACAAAGCCAACTTTTTGGCTCCTCTTGATGATGACAAATGTATCGTCCATGTAGCAAGCCCAGAATTTAGGACAACACTGGGTCATCGCTACATGCTTCAATTGCTGCAACACTGCCTCCGCTATGATGCTGGAGATCGGTGACCCCATGGGAGTGCCCTTAACCTGTTCAAAGGTAGTGCCCTGGAATGTGAAGTATGTTTTTAGACATACTTCTAATAGATTTATAAGGTCCTGAGGCCGAAGGTGGTCCTGCTGATGACCTGAACCCTTTTTCTCAAGAAGGTCTTTTATCATCTTGATGGCCAGATCTTGTGGGATAGAGGTGAAGAGGGAGACAACATCAAAAGATACCATCACCTCATCATCCTCTATCCTCAAAGACCTGATCCTGTCAAGGAATTCCTCAGCGGATTTAACGGTAGTAGAGCTACCTTCAACCAGATGACTGATGTGATTGCTCAGCCATTTGGCAAGGCCTGAGGTCGGAGTGTCCCTAAATGCCACAATAGGGCAAAGAGGGACACCCTCCTTGTGGACCTTAGGAAGGCCATAGAATCTGGCCATTGTGGTGTCACTAGGGCGCAGCTTTTTAAGAGTGACATCATCAAGCCTCTTGCTACATTTGAGGTTGTTAAGTAATTTATTAGTATGGTTTTTAAGGGCTGTCATGGGGTCACCGTCTACCACTCTATAGGCTGTAGTATCGTTGAGCAGGCACAATGCTTTACCAATGTATTGCGCCTTGTCCATAATGACAGTGGCCCTCCCTTTATCTGCTGGCATTATAAGGATGGTGTCATCCTTTTTGAGCTGATTTAAAGCCTCTACTTCTTCCTTAGATAAGGTTTGGTGGCCCCTATGATTCATAACCAAACCTATGACCTGTTGTCTGATGGTGTTTCTGGTCTCCTCCCCTACTCCAATGCGATGTATGGCCGGTTCTAGAGCTGCAACGAAGTCCAAGGGATGGGCGTCCCTGAGATTACATCCCGCATCTCGTTGTAGGAGGGCAAGTTGGGCTGAGTCAATGTCTTATTAGACAAATTATACACCAGTCTTTCTGAGGGATTGTAGCCATTCAAATTATGTAGTCTCTCAGTCCTATGCTGAAATTTCTCCGTCGCCCGTTGGCTTGTAATCCTAGCCATGGAGTGGATATGTTGGTCTAGCATAAAGAAATGTATCCTGTGGTAACATTCTCAATGATTCTGAATGTTCCTCATCAAGCCATCAATACGTCTATGTAGGTCGTTTATGAGTGCTCGCATGGTTCGATGTTGGAACCGCCGGAGTGCCTGACGACACTCCGACACTCAGTGGAGTCAATAATGAGTTTCCTCCTCAACGACCTGGGTGGAAGATTTTCCTTGATACAATTATGCAGGAATGCTAGCTTGCAATAATTATCAGCAACACGGCGTGCAAGCTTTTCCCATCTTCTGGCTTCGAGCAGAACTGCTCTATTATAATTATTTTTAAGAATATTAAAAACAAAACGGTGATTCCTGGGTAGACTCATGTTAAATAATAAAATATACGAACACCAGGAAGATACAAAACTATAAAAAGTTTTAATAGAATAAAACCAAGCTTTCGCTGGCTTCTGCCAGCATCATCAGGGTAGCGTCCAGTCGATGGGAGAAGCTATTTATAAATGTGGTGCTCTTTGCGCCCGGCTTCTTGACCTCGTCATGGGTCCCAGCCAATCCACTTGCATTTTGATCGTAGTTTCTATACTGCAAGCTGTAATTTCCTCACTTTCCTTGCTTGTGCCAATACCATAGCTCTTCCTCCCTTCTTCGTATGACTGTAAGTTGGGGGGACTCTTTAATTCTACGTAGTTAAATGTGCACTGTCTGGGTTTAACTCCACCGGCAACTCTGCAATTAACTCCGCCCATGACATTTCCCTATTGAGCTGCTCTCGCCTTGGGAATGCAGGAGAACAACGGGAAGATGGGGAGGCTGTTTGTTATAATCTTAGAGCCTCCACATGCTCCCACAGACATTTGAAGGAACAACCCCCCGTAGGAATGTACAAGGAGATGCAAATCATGATCGCAAGGACCCCGCCTCTCTCCCTTTAAGGAAGATTGCACACCCCCAAGTAATGAGTGAATATATAAACAACAGTGAGGGGACAGCCCCCTCGGGAGAAGGGTTTAACAATCAACTTGTGGGTGCCACGAATTCCGGGAAGGAAGTTAAAATCACTCCCGTTGAAGAGAAAATAGAAAGGGGAGTTAACAAAGCAATACGAAAGATCGGGAAACAGGATGATACAAACACAATGGAATCCTGGGCTACGGAGACGAACAATGAGGATATAGTTGTGAAGAAGAATCGTAGACAGAGAAACAGGGGGAGGAGAATGGAAATAGGGAGTACTAAGAGGGAGGATGAGGGGAATAAACAACATAAACACAGACAGTGCACATTTAATTACGTAGAATTAAAGAGTCCCCCCCCCCGACTTACGGTCATACGAAGAAGGGAGGAAGAGCTGTGGTATCAGCACAAGCAAGGAAAGTGAAGAAATTACAGCTTGCAATACAGAAACTACGATCAAAATGCAGGTGGATTGGCTGGGACCCATGACGAGATCAAGAAGCCAGGAGCAAAGAGTGCCACATTTATAAATAGCTTCTCCCATCGACTGGACGCTACCCTGATGATGCTGGCAGAAACCAGCGAAAGCTTGGTTTTATTCTATTAAACTTTTTATAGTTTTGTAACTACTTCCTGGTGTTCGTATATTTTATTATTTAACATGAGTCTACCCAGAAATCACCGTTTTGTTTTTAATATTCATATATATATATATATATATATATATATATATATATATATATATATATATATATATATATATATATATATATATTTAACCCAAATATTTACTTTTATTGGCACTGAGAAAAGAGCAAACTAATGCACAAAATGTTAGAAAGGCTCATGAAAGAATCTATGGTGCTGGTAGGGAAGGTCAAAAACCCAAATTATATAAACAGAATAATGTAATTGCAACATGAGTTCCATATTTTTTTTACATATTTGCAAACACAAAGGGAAATAAGTTTTCTTACAATGGTGTGACACTTCTTTTGTCATTTGGATGAAAGCATTAGGATACTGCATACACATTTCATACAAAAATGAAAGCTAATTTCCATAAATGCAGTAAACATATTTCAGTAAGGGACATTCAGTCACATGGTGAATTTATTCATTTTAACAATTTCAGTTTTAATGTCATTCCAGATTTCATTTAGTAACTGGTTTATTAAGCAAAAACATGTTGCAAAGTGTAATGCAGTACAAAAGCATTTTGTTGGTTATATGGAAAGTTCATTATTCATTTATTCACTTATGTTTAGTTGCTACTCTCTGTTCTCTTCATTCTTTTTCTATATGTATATGGAATAGTGATGTCGTTAATTCCAAGACGTAAGAATAGATTTGATATAAGTGAGTTACAGCCATCAGTGCACTACATTAAAGTGCATCTAATGCTTCATAGCATCCTATATGATTTCACCTTGAGGCATGCAGTGCTGGCAAATTATGTACACAAAACCATTCAGCAATGCTACGTTGAATCTAGATACAATTTAAATTTCAACCCACATCTGAATGTAGTTTAATTTAATATTTAAAAACTGGTAAGAATTATGTCTCCATCTATTTGATAATGAAATAAAATTCTCTAAATTTAATAACTGAATATCAGTTGAAAGGGTCTTTGGAGGTCTTCTAGTCCAACCTCCTGCCCTCCTGCACAAATAGTTGTGCAATCTCTTCTTAAAAACCTCCAGTGTTGGAGCACCCACAACTTCTGAAAGCAAGTCGTTCCACTGGATTAATTATTTTAACTGTTAGAAAATTTCTCCTTAGTTTAGGTTGCTTCTTTCCTTGATTAGTTTCCATCCATTGCTTCTTGTCCTGCCTTCAGATGCTTTGGAGAATAGATGGACCCCCTATTCTTTGTGGCAACCCCTTAGATATTGGAAGACTGCTATCATATCACCCCTAATCCTTCTTTTCAATAAAATAGACATACCCAATTTCAGCAACCATTCTTTATATGTTTTAGCCTTCAGTCTCCTTATCATCTTTGTTGCTGTTCTTTGAACTCTTTTTACAGTCTCAACATCTTTTTTTACATCATGGTTACCAAAACTCGATGCAGTATTCTAAGTATGGTCTTACAAAGGCATTTTAAAATGGTATTAATACTTCACATGATCTTGATTTTATCCCTCTGTTAATGCAGTCTAGAATTTTGTTGGCTTTTTTGGCAGCTGCAGCACACTGTTGGCTCATATTTAAGTGATTGTCTACTAGGATTCCAAGATCTCTCTCACAGTTACTACAGTACTATTGATCATTTATGCAATTTGTTAAATAAATACTAAAGAAAGCACAGAACAATATATGAAAGCTGCTGCTGAAGACAAGAAGGCAAAGTATTGAGGTCAATTGGATTCAGACTGACTCTGAAACTTTCCAGATTGTCCCTCATGCCCTAAACTTCTCAATGACTGGAATATGGAAATGTCCTCTAGACTGGACTGTTTCTGTAGACCAACTGGAATGGCTACTACTTTGACATGCCCAATAATAATGTGTCCACCATTGTTCTTTAAGTTGCACTTCTTGCCAATTGGGTTCTGGGTACAGTTCAAGGTACTGGTTTCTGCATATAAAGACTTTCAAGAGTTTCTCTCATCCTGTTAAATCAGGATGAATGGATGCCCTTTGGATGCCTTTCATTAAACACTATTACGAGGACCAGATAAATATGTCTTGTCATAATATCTGACAAGAGCATTCTCCCGGAGATTTGTATGGCTCCCACTGCAATAATGTTTAGAAAATCTCTGAAAATTTGGGAATCTCTCAGCCCTTGGCATAGAATAGATAGTGATCCCTGTGCATTGTCTTTTGTTCAGCATGTGTATTTCTTTCTGTACATGCATGTTCTATGTTCTTATTTAATTGGAATAGTTTTAAAGTTGTTAACCAATCTTGTGAAATAGGGCAATTTCTCAATTGTGTGTGCTTGGGTTAATGTACTGTATATACTGTATGTATTCATCACTGAAGCTTAGTTTCTCTTATCAAGCCTACTACAGTTAGCAATATTTTGAAATATTATCCAAAATGCTTTGCCAGGAGTAGAATACATTCTGTTTTGTCCCAAGAATACTGTCTCCTAATAATATTGCATCCAGAAATGTGACAAAGACAAACATAATAAACCAGATCCATATTATCAGGATAGTTCAGCTGTTAATTCTATGGCTATTCTGTAGCTGTAATAAATGTGTAAATATTTCTATTAATATGTGTTTTGAATCCCTGACAGCTAGTTAGACAAAGCACACTTGTAGAACATAAAGTGTTACTGGACACTATGCAAAGCACAGTCTGAGAGAGAATGAAATTTTGTAGGACTTTAATGTCAATTACAAATTTATGTATAGGCTTAAACATGAAGATTTACAAGTAGAACATTTTAGGAAAGAATAAGGACAGAGCTCATAAACAATCAAGGGAAAATGTGCTATCAACATCTGGCTTATTCAAGAAAGGTCAGCTATCATTTCATGTTACTCATTTGAAACAAAATCTAATGAGTTAATCAATTTGTACTGCAGATTGTCAACTTTTATTCCACATTTCTATGCTCAGCTATTTCATTTGCTTAAGAATTATAACTTTCAACAATCCCGTTTCATTTTTAATTCATGGCAAAAATAAAATACAAACACTACTATTTAATTTTATTTAACAATTTGAAAAATTGAATTGCTAAAAATTGCTGAAACTAGGTTGTACTTGATCAAAAAGATACCACATAATCAAAACCATAATAAATCTCTTCCAGCTTCTCCAGCAATTTCTGCAGAACTATAATCTTTTATATGATAGAAGAAAATATTAACATGAAATGAAAATGGAATGATCATATTAATAGAATTTAATCAATGCAATATAATATTAATTACATTTAATTAAATTAATTTTGTTTTTTGGGAGGGGTTTTGTTTTAGTCCTGCCCCCCCCTTTTTATTCAAAAGTTCTTTTTTCTGAAAAAAAATTCAGAGGTTTTAGACTCCTCTATGCTGTTTCACTTCTTTATCTTATTTTAATTGACCAAGACGAGAGAGAGATTGTTTTGTTCCTTTAGAATAAAGGAAATCTCCATAGCTTGGATATAGAAGAAATAGGGCCTAGGTTTTCTCTCGCTATACTGGCAATACCAGTAGAACAGAAGACAAAGAATAAGAGAAGATTTTAAAAAATAAAACTAAAATCGAAATTGAAAAATAGTGCCATAAAACGGCCCTGGGGATCCCAGTGATGAACTCTACACTGAATGCCATATGAAAAAAATCTTGGATAGCATTCTTAGAAAGTGTGCACATTGACAAAGGTTTTATCTATCAATTGCAAAAGGCCATACATATTGCATAGATCCACATATATACCTCCCTGATATATTACTATATTCTAGGCTTTGGGGAAGAATGTGATGCATATGAAGGCCAAAACTGGCTAAAAACTGATGATGATGATGATGATGATGATGATGATGATAACAACAACAAGCAAGAATTAGAGGCACAATATAAACAAAGTAATGAAGTAGCTAAACTGCATTAGGACTTTAGCATTAAAAACAGACAAACATGTACTACACTTAACAATTGTTGATAAGGAAAAAAAAAGTGTGAACATTACCTGGAAACAGAAGAATAGAAGATAAAAAAACCAGACAAAATCACATAATAAAAAGATCAACAAATAGATGTTACACACACACACACACACACACACACACACACACACACACACACACACACATTACCAATAATGAAAGGTGCCTTGAGTGCAATCCCAAAACATCTGGAACACCACTTGAACACCATTGGCATTGATAAAATCATCACCAATCAATTTCAAAAGGGAGCTGTAGTTGGAACAGCTTACATCTTGTGACAAAACCTTTAATACCATCAAACAATATCTGCTCAACCCAGGTTCTTTGCATAAAAATGCCAAATCTAATTTAAACTATCTGACTATGACAAACCATAATATTTTATTAAATTGATATGCCACCTCACTCCCAGCAACTCTGTGCAGTTATTCCCAGAAAAAAAAGGCACTCAGTTATGAGTTTCTTTTTTTTGGTTTCATAGCAAAAATATCAACATTCATTTACAGAAAACTGGGTCTTCCTAAGAAGCTGATTGTCTTTCACAAGAAAAAAATCCTGTATAGTGGGCAATAATACACTTTGAATTTATAACAGTTCACAAATCTTCATTCTATAAGAGAATGACCTGAAGCAAATATGTATATTACCTTCCCTAGTCAGACAAATAGACTAAATTATTGTACTATAAATTTAATTATTGTATTCAATTATTTCAATGATGGTAAAGACTTACGGCACATTTTTTCTTTAATTTTATTTATTTAATTTTTTTCAATTGTAAACTGAAATAAGTAATGATTGTTTTTGGCCATTGTGTACTCCCTTTGCTCTAAGGAGCTAATGAATCCAGGTTTCCTTGTTTTGCATACTGTATATCTTCTATTTATCTTTTTTGTGAACTTCCTGATTTCCCACTACTTTTCAACATGACCTTCACATAAGTGAAAATGTATGGAAATACATACTTGTATGTGAAAATGTATTCTTTTCCAATGCTTACTAACAGATCTCAAATCCTTTGAAAATGCAACTGGAAAGATTTTGGATCTGTATGAAAGGATATTACAAAGAATTTAAAAACTCAGACTTTAAAATAGGCATTTGAATCAGAATTCTGTTTCAGTTCTATTTCAAAAGGAATGATTAATAGTATAAAAGGGGGAAAGAATCAAGAGGGATACTAAAATTAGCAATTAGCAATTACAACATAGTTTAATAATCAAAAGTTACCTTCATAATAACTTCCTTCTGAAAACATTTTAAAATTATCACTTTCTCAAGTTTTTCATTATCAACCAATATTATCTATCTGTGAAATGCAAAACATGCAGAAAACGGATAAAAGAATCAGTATTTAGAAGGCTATATTTTTGTCAATCAAAATTCAAATATACTCAAAGGATAACTAATCTCAACAAACTTGATGTACGTGTATAATTTAGATATACATAATTTTGGGGTGTATAACTGTATAATCCGTGAAAAAACAACATTCTCTCAAGATCACCTTGAATGCTAATCATATAATTCCTTTGTGCAAGAAGAACCAACTATAAATCTTCACCACAATTGCTGCATGGTGGACCAGCCTCTGAGCCTGCCATTAAAGCATAAAGCCTTTAGACTATAGAGCTGCACGAATTCTGTACAACGTGTAGCCCTATTCGAATGGGATATCAGTTCAAATGAAGTAAGGGATCAATTACAATTCTGCCAACAATATTGCTTGGAACATATTTCAATGTTCCATTTCTAATGAAACTATGGCAGAGTGAACAAAATCCAGCTAGCATTTATCTTTTCCAGGAAAAAGAAATGCAATGAGCTTTAACAAGAATGCATTTACATTTACATAAAGTTAGCTAACAACTCTTATCTTTTAAAAAATTCGCCATGCTAAGAGTGCTGCTGGATTTTTAAAGGAACATAGTTTATTTTCCTGTCTTTCTTAGAATAACTGTATTATCAAAGAAAATGCCCAACACCCCAAAGCTATGTTATATATTTGAGTACGTACCATAATCCCTTTTCGTTCCTGAGTCTGATTTAGTGAACTTTTCTAATCAGTAGGAAAATCAATAGGATTTTTTTCTGGACTATATTTTTTCCCTAAAAATAAAAAAATAAAGGGAGCTGAGGTGTTGTGGACCACTGGCCAATATAGTGCTCCATAATTATATACACTGTATTATATTTACACTAGTATTAGTATATAAGTTAAAACTGTGATGGGTTTAGAGACTATTTTCATCTATCAATAGTAGTAATGGAATCAACCTCCATAATTAAAGGCATTGAAAAAGTAATAAGATGTTAACAGGCCAATATAAAAAAAATATTGATTTTGTCTTGAACAAATATATTCTACAATCCGGCACTGCAATTCACCTTGCTGTAACTAATTTACAGAAATAAAAATAAATACAGACTGATACCATTGAACTTCCCAGTTTTTTGTTAATTAAAAGTTGATTTAAAAGATTAAAATCAGGCAAACTAGGTAGCAGAAATTCAGAGAAGTGATAGTTGGGGCAGTTTCAGGGCCCAGATGGGGCAGATTGGCAATTTGTTTTTCAGCATGTTTTTCAGCATTTCTGGGAGGGAGGGAGGAATTCGGATGTATTGATGACTACCAGGCAATCTATGTCGCCTTTATCCTTATAATACAATTATTTACATCAAAAAATATAGAGAAGAGGAACTATTCTTCACCAATTTAAGAATCCAGAAAGACACAAAATTATTATTTAATAAGTGCATTTTGTAGCTTGAAGTCTGTGAGCCCAGAATTTCTAACAACTCTGCAAATTCTTCTTCCTTTCTGAAAGCAAGATTTAAAAAATGTCTTATGAATCTATTTTTTTCTTATTGCAATATTATTTTCTTTATGTAAGAAGAAGAAGAAATTCATGGTCGTTATTGTTTTTCTGAGAAATATCCTCTAAGGATTATTAGCCTAGCTATAGCATTCACACGATTTAAAAAGGCATAGGACTGAATCCAGAAAACATCATTCCTTAAAAGAGTGTCCTAAAATCTGGTTCTAGAAATTCAGTTTACAATCATTTGCAGGTTTACAGTTTGGCCAATATTTTCTGTTCAGTCTTTGCTTTTAAAATCTGATGAGTGAATGAATTTGACAATGAGAGAAATAATAATAATTAAAAAAAACCAGAGTGGAAGCAGAAAATCTCTTTTACATTTACTGGTTGTTTGTAACTGCTGTAAAGAAGTTCAGAAGTCACTTCTTCTATATATGAAGAACAGTGAAGATGGGAAATGGCTTGAGGCAAAAATTTTCAAACAACTGTTAAAGAAACTTGGTATGTTTAACTTAAAGAAGATACAGTTAAGGAGAAACATGATAGCAATATTCTAATACACGAAATCATGTCACATGAAAGGCGTGGAGTTATTCTCTCTAGCATCTTGAAATAAGACAATAACAAAAGGAGAAAAAGCTCTACAATGAAAGATCCAAATTTGAACTAAAGAGAAATTCCCTGACAATGAGAGCTATTAACCAATGAAACAACAGATTGCCAGCTAAAGCTGTCAGGGTTCCATCACTAAAGATTTTCAAGAAAAAGAGTGGACAACCAGTTCAACTTTCCTAATGATTTAACATTGTATTATTGCCAGTTTGTCTACTTAGGATCAAATAAAAATGACTTCAATCCTATACTTGATATTGCTTCAGAAACAAAAAAGAAATCAAGACAGAAGTGACTAATGGAAATCATAAGGACTTTGACTTCTTTCTGTGCTTGATTCTTAAAATTCACTATTTGATCTGGGTTTATTAATTACATAAGTACTGTATGAAAAGGCAGGGAAGACTCAGCTGAAATATAGAAGAACAAATTTAACACTTTAGCTCATGGGTATTGCGATGTTTTTTTACTTTGGGGACCCAGGAGGGCGTGGCCTGCTCATGATGCATCCGGCCCATGGGCCACCAATTTGACACCCCTACATTAGCTCCTCTTCAATTTCTTGATTATACGATAGGACAGACAAGGACAGGAAAAGACTGAAGTTGCTTTCCTAAATAATGAGTAATGGCTAGTTCAAAGCACTAGATTAAAATCTAATCACAGCCTTACAGATTAGTCTGTGGTTAAGAACATAAGCAAAGTAATTGGATAATCTTTTAAAGGTTTAGAACCTTTCTCAAGGCTTTGATGTATCATTCCCATCAGTACTAAAAGTATACTTTTGAATGTTTCTTAATACACTTGAAGAATCTGAAATCTATGTTTTGCTAGAGCAGAAAGCAATTACCATAGGAAATTGGGGACACAGAAAATCAAGAAAAACACTTGAGTTTTATTGAACTGAAGATTTTGTAACACTGCAGCATATGTTGAAAATACAATAGAACTTCAATTTAATGGGCATTTGGGAAAACAGGGTGTCCCTTCAATCAAATGTCCACTAAATCTGAATCTATGTCATTTGTATTTATTTGCACTACTTGGATCGATATATATCTTTTCCCATACATTTTACCTGAATTGCATCATTTGTATTAAAATGATGATTTAATAGACAAAACACAGTGTGGGTGTAGCCTGAACAATCAGTTTAGCTGTTGTGTCCAAAATCCATTAAATTAAGAGTTTCCATTATTACGAAGCATTCAGTGATTCCTTTGAGCAACACTTTGCCTTCAGTCTGTTATGCTTTTACATTTGTAAATAAACAATTGACACAAGCACACTATGAACAGAAATTTTGATTCAGAAATTGCCCATATCCCAGTGAAATTACCCCATCCTCAATTTCTGGATGTAAATCTAAAACAGAATGCACCAGTATACAAAAACTTTGTATTATAGTTTGGCATTTAAACAAATTGCACAAAAACAGATATATTAAAGATAAATGTACAAAGAAAGAAATGAAATATATATTATTGTTCATTGTAGTAGTGGAAAATATTTTAAAAATCATTTTGTGCATTTGTAAAATGTTTGTAAACTTTTATAAAATATAGCTAATAAGTGTAAACAGAAATTGAAAGAATAAAAACTGAGTGCATCATGAAGTTAATAGATTTTCCCAGCTTAATATAAGTTTTCTTTATTTATTTCCTTTTATTCAAATTACGTTCTACCTAATAAATTTTTCACTATTTATTGAAGTGGGAGCACCTAATAGTATGCAAGGATCAATGTGTAGCAAACAAACTATGAGATACAGTTCAGCTGCATTCTAAGCAGAAGCAGTATGAACATGTGAAGAAAAATATCATGAATCATCCGCTAAGTGTCTGTTGGCATGTCCTAGAATTTGAGTTTCCATTGTCAGATTAATTAATGAGATGGTTTTCTCTGGATCTGTTTTGGACAAGTTTATTTTCAAAAAAACCACTTCCTGTTACCACCATCATCCCTATTATAGTTCGTCTACCATCTTAAAATTACAGATACTTTAATGGCAGACAATTTAATTTAAAACACACTGTTGTTTCTAATTATGCAGTCATCCTGTGTATTTTTATTTCAAAGTACTTTAAAGTTTCAATACATTTTTAAAACTGTGCTGGATTACTAGTATCATAAATCATTTTAGGAAAAAGATCTAGGTCAGGATAGGTGAAAGCCATGTTCTTGTTTTATGTAATTTCCTATCACTCATTGTTTTAGTTACTAGACTTTAGAGAAGAATAGTAGTAAATCCAGAATGCTGTCTATTTTAAGATCCATGTTACTAATTTATATGGCAGGCTGCAATGTATTAAATTGCCATAAACTTGTTTACTGGTTGTGTTTCACTTTTACATTTTGATAGTATAGTGAGATATACAGTAGTTGCCATAAATTCCTGAATTCTAATTATGCTTGTAAAGCTCTGCAGGTTGGATAGCTGCACACAGTTAGTGTTTTGGCATTTATGTAGACTTAATCAGAATCATAAAACACTCTAAATTGCAAAGAAATATTATCTTCCTGTAACAAATATTTGGCATAACATTATCTGTACAAGACAATGTATTTCAATTATTAGTGTTCTTATCTGCATTTGCTACTACAATCATGATTATGATAGATATCTGTTAGGAGCAATTTATTTAAGTGAAGAATTCCTTGGAAGGATTGCGAACACAGTATAATACCATAGTAATATAAACACCTTTAGCAAAGAGAGGCTGACTTTGTTAACAATACAGCAATATTATAATGACTGTAACAATTGGTGTTGAAGTCCTAGTGTTCTAAGTTTGAAAACAATGTACACTCAAAATGCTACAAAAATGCAACAGACTTAGAACTAAGATATTTTGAATAAAGTAATCCTTTTGGAAAATTCAGGCAAGGCAGATACCATAGTAAAGTAAAATGTAATGGAGATCCATAGGCATAGTGGTTGAAATCTTGAATGACAGATTGCTTTTAACTTTTCTTGGAAATTTTATTTATAGCCAAACATATGAAAGAAAGATGAAAGGGAGAGTTAAAGAAGCACCAGAAATATGTTACAGTATGCTTTCAGTGCAAACTTCAAAATAAATACATATTTATACATTTATTTATTTTTTGATTTTATTTGCCATCCATCTCGTAATGAAATAACTCTAGGCAATTTCTAACATTAAAACATTAAAATTATGACAAATATTTCTAAAACCATAAAATAGGAATCCTAATCAATATAAAATTTACAGCTAAAAGATGGGGAGGGAGGGAAAAGGATGCATGGGGGTGGAGGTGGGATTGCCTCTTAATTCAACAACCATATGAATTGTTGATGCTCAGATAGAAAACTTTTGGGTTACAAGAAGAGCTAGGAGATAGGATTCTGCTTTCCTTCTTCATATTTATTTGTTGCAATTATTGTATGATTCTTATATGTTCCTGAATATTTATTATTTTCTGAAGATACTTGCGGAAATGTAAACAGAGAAATCCTTGAACATAGATTGTTCTATAGCTATGCAGATTTAGAGAGGCAGTAGTGGAATGGTTAAAGGTTTGGACTGGATATAAAAAGACCAAAGTATACATCTGCCCTAACCATGGAAATTCACTTGGTGACTTTGGCCATTCACTGTCTTTCAAAGCAGCCTAACAGAATTGTTGTCAGGAAAAAATGGAGGACCTGTAGAAAAGAAGAGTCCTAAACTTTACCTATAAATATGGAAAATATTTTCTGGAGCATTTAAATTTTCAAGTATTTAATATAATAGTTACATTCAGTTTAATGTCCTAGCAATTAGTTACACTTGGACTATGGGGTGGGCTTACATTATTTTGCCACTATAAATCAATATAATTTCAATATATTATATATATTGAAAAGACACTTCAGAAGTAATACAAGAATCTTGCTTAATGCTATTATTTTCTAATGAAGTTAAATCCCACTGTTTTAATCCTTTTTATGCACACTAGATATATAAGCTATTCAAAGTCAGAATGATTGGGGTATCCTAGTAAAATTGGAGTATTACCTGGAACTCTTAAAATCTTAGAAAATATTTATTTTTGATTATAGTTATACATATTTGGGGACCATCTAGGAAAAAAATTAAAATTCTCATGCAAATTTATTGCTTGGAATAAACCTATCTAAAAATGGCAGAAAACTCCTTTTTAAGAAAGAAACTTTGTGTAAAATTAGAACTACTCTTAATCAGACTATTATCAACAATGTGTTTATTATTCTGAAAGATTACAAAAGGAGAAAAAAATCTACTCTACTCTCCCCCAAAAAATCTGAATGGCAATATATACAGATAAAGCATTTGTTATATTCTTTATTTACTTTAGCATCCAATAACTTTGAAAGCACTGTAGATTTCTCTTCAGGCTAAACAAACAATTCAACATTATCAGCCACATTTAAAACTGTAAGAAGTAAATTTAAATAATAGAACAACCTGTATTACCAGCAACTCCAAGTCATGCTGTGGATGTTCGCATCACTGTAGTGGATGTTCTTGGAAGGGATAAGAAAAGAACATTGGGAGTGTATGCCCACAGTATATACCTCCAGAAGAGTCATCCCAGTTGCCCCTTTGTATCAAGTAGGAACCTGTATTGGGCAGCAACAATAGTGGAAAATTCTCTCAAGTGCTAGCCTTTGCTGTATATTTCACTGTTTGTTCCTTTACTAAAAGGCAAAAGAATATCCACCACTTTAATAGATTCATTGCGAATTCTAAGGTTGATGGCTCTACCTATTGTCTTCTTTGTATTTAATTTTAATCCCATTTTTTCACGGTGCTCTTGACTTTTATTACTAAGATTACAGATCCTTTTCCTTTTTAGCTAACCAGGTAGTCTTATCAACATAGCACATATTATTGATGTTTCTTCCTTCAATTTGAAATTCATGCTCATCTTCCTCCAATACAGCTTACCTTAGTATATACTCAACATTTCAGCATAGCATGTTCCATTATATGAAGTGCTTTTGCACTGCCAAATATGGTCTATATATTAAAACAGTATGACTTTCAGAAAAATAAGCAACAATCTCAAAAAACTGTAGTATAGGTCTATGATTTATTTTACCAGCTATTTCACATTGGACTTCCTTAAATAGACATTCTTTGTGTTTTATTACAATTTTGTTCCATTGAGTCATGCTCTCAGTGGGAGGTTGCATTTATATTAGTTCTTGCCATTAATCACCTTATGGGACTGAACCATGTTTCTCATTTATAATATTGGCGCCTACTCATTTTGCCATAGATAAGTCTGTCAGTATTTCCATTAGAAACCTCATCTCTCTGGAGCACTTATAAAAATTTTGCTGCTGGCTCCCAGTCAAAATACATAGCCATAATTACCATCAGACTTCTTCCCCTTTTACATTTAAACAACATAAATTGGATGATAAGTTGATTTTATTTAAATTACAGGATAACAGGCAGAACTCAAACTTACTTGGAAGCCATAAGTATTTTGAAGTCAAGAATAGTTTTGGAAATTCATAAACTATCATAAGAGACAGCTCTGTTAATATATTTTGCAAAGTTGTGAACACAAATTGCTGTTCTCTTATTTTAAATAACTGGATTTAAAAAATATTTTTATCAATAAAAATAAGCATATAACCATATATGTTTGACAGAAAGCAAACAGTCATATATTTGATACTTGGAACAATTTCTATGATATCAGGTATCCTCAGGTAGAAAAGAAACTTTATCCTATTAAAGATTATGTATGACTACTTAACATGCATATTTATTTTATTTTATTATCTTGGGACTTCATCATTATGGATGAAACTGGTTATAGCTTCTACTTTGGAAGAACTGGTTTCTTCTCCCCCCACAAACTTGTCTTTTATTTAAAGCTTGCAACATTAGTGTTTCCCCATTAATACAATTCATTAAATTAGTAGACCTCAATTACTGGACTCCATTAGACTACAATGAGTGTGTATATAGATCAGATGCTTTCTCGGGAATGGACTATATTTAGCAAGTAAGTTGTTCAATACTCAGAATCACTTAGAGATGGATGGTGTATAAATTGAATTAATAAATAATTAAGGTGACATATGTATCTAGAACCATAAATTCTTAGACTGGCTTTTTATGTACTTTCTGGGATGAATTGGATAAGTCTGATCAAGTGATATACCTCGCTAAAGTACACCAACATGAATAAGAGCTAAATATGGTAACCTTTCCCAACATAGTTAAAATCTTTGAATGGAAAATTGTGTTGTGTAATAGGTTTCCATCTGTGGCTTCTTGCATATGACAGCTTTTGACTGTTCAAATTTAAGTCCAAACTAAACTCTTAAATTGGATTTAAATTGATGCATCAATAAAAATTGATCCTGCACAAGGTTTAAAATAAAATAAAAACTAAATCTATACCCTTTTTGTTTATAAATATATGGTGAACTAGTTAGTCTCTGAATTATGGGGCTACTGTCTTAGCCAGTTCCTGAAAATTGTATTAAATGTATTAATTTAATTGTATTGTTAATTAATACAATTAATTAAATTGTACTAAATAATAAAATATGGTATATAAAGGTATAATGGCTGAATATGATTGTTATAGGCTGATTAAAAATGAAAATAAATTGCTACCCTATCACGTGCAATCAAATATTTGGATCTTTAGTTTAATTAAAAGGAAAAACTGTCTAGTATTCCATGCTCTTCACCTTGCTTCTTACTACTAAGCTTACTACCAAGCATGGAAGAGAAACACTTTTTTTCCAGAGTAGGTCCACAAATAAAGTGGGACTAACAGCACTTGTTAGAATGAAAGCAATCATCAAGAATGAAATTAGAACACACAAAGTGTGAACCATCACTAAATCACAAGAAAGAACTGCAGTTAAGCAGAATTACTATCTCTATAAATCACCAGTCATTGTCATTAAGTATCATTTGTCTTAAATCAGTTCCCTATGAGGCATTCTGATTAAGCTGCTTTCCTGAGTAAGCACATTTCCAGTAAGTGCTGTACTCTGTACAGCTTGGATTTGTGTGTATTGAATTACCTTCATTATTTTAAGGCAAAAGTACCAGTTATACATTATAACTACAGATTTGGGCATTCTGTTAAAAGTAAGGAAAATATGAATTTGCATGTATTTTCATAAGATTATTTACACACATGCATTAGGACATAATGTAGAATTGGTACTATAATGTCAGATTATTGCTAGAGAAGGACCTGAAATTTTCCACAAAGATTGTAAGCAATTCAATACTATTTCTCCTCTATGTGAAGTCTAATATTTTTTAACATGAATATTAAATTTCAGTTTTTGATTATGTACATTAAGGGCTTTATTATTAAATGATATATTAATATTGATTTATAACTGGTCATGAATACCTTTTGGCAACAGGTAGTGAATATTACATGCATACCTTCACACATACAGTTCTTACTATGCTATATTCTTTGCAGTTTATTACATGAGAGCTAATAAATTGAAATTCAGTCCAGACAAAACAGAAACCCTGTTTATGGTGTAGCTGTCCAGTTGAGTAGTGCTGGGAGGTCTACATTCAACTTAAAAGAGCAGGTTTATGAATTAAAAACAATTAGTGTGATATTACAAGATGTCATGATAAACCTATTAAAATATATTGAAATAAAAAATGAATTTTCATCTGCCAAAAAGAACTTAGAACACACCCAAAATTTTCATGCAGAAAGAAAATATCTTTCAGAATGGTAATCATAACCGAACTAAAACACCTTTTGGAATATTAAGGCTAATATATTTTATATGAGAAATAGCACATAAGATGTCTTAGTTTTTTGCTTTCAGGGAAGCAAAGTACAGCCATTTATACCTTTCCACACAGAACCCCACAAGGGAAATGTAAGGATGAAGAAAGTTTCCCCTTCATCAAATAAGTACTATATAAACAATTTCAGAACTTATCTTCTCTTTAAATAGTGACACAAAACCTTAATTACTTCATTTTCTCTTTGTCTCTTCTTAGGAACTTCTTCATAAGTTAACGCATCTCCTTTGTAAATCTAAAATAAGAAAGTTGTCCAAATCACTCTTCCCATTTATTATTTATGTGTCCCTTTTAATTATTAAGATATTGGTTGATTTCATTTGTAAATCCATATCATTCTTGTAACTCATCATTTTTTAAATCCATATCCAAAACAGCTTCTCAGTGATAACTTCTAGCACTTCTTTAAAAAAGACAATTGTGACAGCATTCAAACTTAAGAAAAATTTCTGAATGTTTTGTTCCTAAATATCATTGAATTCTTCCAAAGTTAAAATATTTTTTCTCAATTCTGCATTAGTTGGTCTCTTCTCCTTTAATTATAATCTTTACTTCTTTCTGGTTGCCTTTGGTATCCAATCTCTTCTTATCATATTATTCTCTAATCCTTAACATTTTCCAATACAAAGATTTCTTACACTAGATTTAAATTTTTCCTATATTTTTAACAGGATTTTAAACAACCCACAAGAAAGATTCTTATAACTAAAGATTGGATCTTACTTCCAGTCCATTTTGCCTTGTAGTCCACTTATAATTTTCCAAAATCAATGTTCTAATCAACCTTTTGCTATTTATTTCAAAATAATTTTTAAAGTCCTTAAAATTACATTAAACTTCTTTTGCTAAGGATTGAAAGAGAATATGATCAAACTTGTCATTCTGAAGGTTCTTAATTGCCCAAAAAAAATTACAAAAAAATTCCAGAAGTAATGAAGAAAAAAAAAAGATGAACCCCAATGTTTGTCTGAAGGCTTTGCTTGGGCAAAGCTAATTTTCCTTTGGCTCCCAGAACTCTAAAACCAGCCAGTCTTTTTATGGGAATAATTTATATGGAACATTTTTGGGTGATCCCAGGTTCTTTCCTTTATTCAGAGAGAAATAAAAGCCAGCTGATCATTTTTTCTGTCGCCTTTTTTGGTCATGATCATTAGTTCCATTAAAAGCAGACCTGTCTTCAATCTGCCATTGATTCCCTGGAACTCAAATGTTTCAATACTCAAAACAGATATCTAAGCATAGAACTATATCATTCTCTGGAACTCAAATGTTTCAATACTCAAAACAGATATCTAAGCATAGAACTATATCATTCTAGTCACTAAAACTGAGTATAAATTAAATTTGGAGATGGAAAATATATGTAGAAAATAAGAACTATGTTTGCAAAGTAAAATAAATGTTTTATTGTAAATATTTATTCTTCCTGCATTTAATTAAAACTTGAAACCCTTATTCTGATGCAATTATCTCCTAATCTCCATGATTGTTCCAGAGTAAATGTGTTGATAAATATGGTTGCAGGCAGAATATTTTAGTGATCAGATGAAACTCAGCAAACAAAGCTCTATTGAATGCTTCTTTTCTGCTAAATAAGTTTCTGTAAGAAGCCCCGTTTTGGAGCAAAGCCAAAGCATGCTCTGAATTCATGATCTACACTACTAACATTGTGCTGCAATCGTATATTATTTTAATAACCAGTAAAAAATGTGAAAGCCACCATATCTAACAACTGATTTACGTAGTTGACCAAAATGCCAAGAGCTGGTCATGTAATCTGCTCCTGCAGCTAACACATGATATGCATATGTGCAAAAGGATCCTGAACTCCTGTTATTTATTTATTTATATTTTGCCTTTATTATTTTTTAAAATATCTGAAGGCAATAAACATATCCAACACACCTTTCTCCTTCAGTATTTTCCTCACAACACCTCCATGAGGTGGATTTGGTTAAAATAGAGTGACTGGCCTAGAATCACCCAGTTAGCTTTCATAATAATAGTCTCTTGTCTTCTAGGCCAATGTCTTAACCACTACACAAAACTAAAAGTGGTTGTGGTTGTTATGTGGTTCTTCAAACTTGAACTTGAGGTCTACGTTATAACTATATGACAAGAAAAGCATTGGTATAAGAGCAACTAAATTGTTTGGCATATTTACCTTTATGGCCAGGACTGCATCCCAGGTATACACAGATACAAGTTGTCTGATATATACTAGTTGTTAGTTGAGATTCTGTTTTCTGCTATAGTTACCATATAGTTTTAGTTGTTTTGAACTGGCTAGGATAATAAAAATGTGATTCCACATACCTACTTCTGTAACTTAAGTATACTATTTGCAAATTAATGTTCTGTATGAATTAATATCAACCATTCACTTGCTGGTGGATAAATGTGCCCAAGTGCCCTTTAAAATGTTTGTTCAACACATTCAAAGCAGAAGGTGACCTTAATCTAAAATCTCATTTCAATTTCCTAAAAATGTTTTCCTTTGGAAGAAAAAGGACATACATCCTTCAAACAAATTTTACTTGGCATGAATGATTTACTGCAACAATATTTCCAAAATGTTCTTTGATTAAAAAAAAAACTGCAGGAGAAATTATTCACATTCCACTCTGAATGCACCAACTTTTGTTTTTTGTTTTTGTTTTTTTGTATGGCAAGTAGATATTATTTAGTAGGCACATCAAAACAAGCATAAAATGTATATTTTAAAAATTGTCACATCTTCCCATAATAATAAGAGCTATTATAAGCATAACAATAATATTTATTTAGTAATAGATGTAGTTTGGAACCAACCAGAAGAAAAATTTTAAAAGAAATAAAAATGAACTCAAATACAAATATGCTATAAATAAAAATAGAAATAATTGAAAAAAGATATTTATTTATCAATCCATCCATCTATTTAAAAACTTCTGTATTGCCACTCATATTAAAGTCATTTTTTTTTTGCTAAAGTAAGCTAAACATTTGTAAAAGGGAAAACCGATAACAGTATCAACTAGATGGCAATCCATTTTTTTTGTTTGTTTGTTTGTTTTGTTTTGTTTCATGTAAACTGGCAATGATGTGTAACAGAACAGCATTTCAGGTCCCCAAATTCCTTGTAGACACAAAGCTAACTATTCCAGCCATTGTATGCAGGATTGTGGGAAAGACTCATGACTACATCATGAGTCTTAAATAGCCAAGAAAACAAAAACATTGATCATAGACCAAATGAATTCAGAGTTCTCACTTGAGAAATATATGACCATGTTCAAATTATATTTTGGTTGTGGAAAAATGGAAGAAGTTCACTGAAAATATTAAATCTGAAACAAAATCTAAAGAAACTAAAATCTAAAGAAACTAAAAAATGTAATAGAAAACTATGAAATCAAATGAAAATTATCACAACTTCATAATTTAATGCTTAAAATGAATTATAAAGACAGAACCATAAAATGAGTTTTAACATGGAACAAAAAATGAATGTCTTGCCCTATGTTTGTTAGTATTAAAAAACTTTAAACACACATAATTTTGCATACCTTATTTTCCTCAGGAACCTCTCGCATTTCTTTAGTGTAGCCTGCAGAATATCATTCACAACTTAACATGAAAGCATTGATCATAATGAGGACAATTATCCTCCCTTCTCCAAGTGTACCAAGATATGTCACATGAATCTATAGTCTATAACAAACTATCCAAAATCTAGATAATTATTGATTTTAACAAAGAAAAACCTTTTTTTTCTACATTTTTGCCTTTTTTGATTGTTTTGGAAGTTGTCGAAAATTGTGCTCTATACTTAATTGTACTGAAGTCCTTCATTTATGCTGGTATACAGAGAAGTGATTCAGAAATCTTTTACATAAAGGTTTATACAACTGCATGGGCAGCTACTGTTTAAGGATCCACAAAAAGTCCTGAAATGCTTTTATGGTAAGAGCCACACATAATCTCTGATCTAGAATATCTTGTCATAACTGAGGCCCAGAATTTTGGTTGAACATTCCTGACGTCATAAATTGAATAAATATGACCACTTTTTAAAAATTTTGTGGCCATGTTTACTACAAATCACATGGTTCTTAAGCAAATCTCATGGTTCCAAATCCAAATCCAGATTATTTAATGGACATATTTTGCTTTTTTGTAAAAATAACATCACAAAACACCACAAAACACTGGACATGCAACTGGTCATAAATGTGACTATAATGTGGTTATAAAGCATCCAAAATGCCATCACATGCCATCAGATGATACTGCAGTTGTAACTTCCAGCATGGGTCATAAATAACTTTTTTTGAATATGTTGTAACTTTGAATGGTCATTAAGTGGCCAGTCATAAGTTGAAGACTACCTGCAGTGATATCCTATACTAATGAAAAGAAAAACGTCAATAAAATGCACTTACTAATGAACTGTAATCACATTAAAAGAGTGATATGTTATTGCCTATATTTAGAGAGAAAAGATTTCCCATACCTTCTTGTTCACAACCGATACAGACTTTGTATTAAAGACTGAAACATGTTGATTGGAATACCCAGAAAAAAATGGGTAACAAAACTGGCCTACATAAGATGCCACAATTGCTAGTCATTCAAAAAAGCATATACAACTATCATAATATTTATTGTTGATTTGAAAATGGGTCAACTCGCACCCTATTATTTACAAACAGGTTAAGCAGTGGTTTGGATTTAATAAAGATTTTTAAGGCAGGAAGAGCCAAAACATATTTTCAATTCCCCAATATACTTTATGAATACTGTGAATTAAGGAATACTAATAACATAGAAGATGGAAAGGATAGCTCTAGGCAAAGCCTGCCCTTCTTAACTTTCAAAGATGTTCAAGATGTACTTTGAATTCTCCAATTATTTCTCTATATTCTGAGTTTGTCAATTATTTGCAAATCTCTTCTTTAAAGTATTTAACTGCTGCATTTCAATGGTTCACTGAATATTGGAAGATATAACAAATATAACTGTAACATGCTTTTTTTTAAAAAAATGATATTTACTTATTAGTGCCTTTGGTTAGTCTTGACTCTTAGTAACTTCACGAACTCAGGATCTTTGGAGCAATATTCTGGAAGTGGTTTTTCATTACCTTCTTCCATCTTCTTTCAGTGTAGGGCTTAGAGCAGACATGTCAAACACAAGGCCAGGGGGATGGATGCGGCTCACGAAGTGGTTTCATGTGGCCCGTGAAGCCATCCTGGAAACAGTGAGGGAATGGCCGCCGCTGCCTTGGCCCTGGCCCGGGCCAGCCGGGAGCCAATGTACAACTTTATGGTGGCCATCTATGCTGAAATGCATTCAGCCTTAGCTCCACAAGGCCATCTGGAAACAGTGAGGAACCAGCCCCTGCTGCGTCGGCCTCACCCCCTGGGTGCATGCTGGGAAGGTGTCACCCTTTGTGAGAAATGAAGAAATGCACCATCGCCTGGAAGTGGCCAGCAAATGGCCCTCGCCTACTTCACATATCCGGCTTGATGGGCTCTGGGAGAGGGGTTTCGGCAGGCAGAGGGGCACTCTCTTCACAGTGCCGAGAAGCTGAGCCAGGTAGCACAAATCCCGAAAGAAACGCGAGGCCGCCAAGCTCCCAGCCTGCCCGGTTTCAGCAGGCAGCGGTGTGCTCTCCTCACAGTGCCAAGAGCTGAGCTGGGTGGCACGAATCTGATGAGAATGCTGCAACCCTGCCTAGCCCCCAGACTGCCCAGTTTCAGCAGGCAGCAAGGTGCAAAGCTGGTGAGCTTCGCAATGCCTGGCTCAACCTCTCATCACTGTGAGGAAAGCACCCCGCTGCCTGCCGAAACTGGGCAGGCTGGGGGCTGGGTGGCATCACGCTTCTTTTCAGATTCAGGCCGCCTGGCTCAGCCTCTTGGCACTGTGAGGAGAGTGCCTCGTTGCCTGCCGAAACCAGGCAGGCTGGGGGCTGGATGGCATTCTGCAGGTAACGTTGACTCTCACACTGCTCATGGCACCCCTCCCCCAGAGCCCACCAAGCCAGATATGTGAAGTAGGTGAAGGCCATGTGCTGGCCACTTACAGGTGATGGTGCATTTCTTCATTCCTCACGAAGGGTGACATCTCCCCAGCTGCATTTCTTGCCTGTTTTTCTTCCTCCCTCATCTCAAATATTTTCCCAATACTCTGTACTTAGGAAAGAAGGAAAGAAAGAAGGAAACAAGGAGAGAGAGGGTCTGAAGGAAGTCCTGCATTAGTCCTGCCCTGCTGCCCTTTCACCATCCCCTTGCCTATCCTGGACGTCTCCCATCCTATTGCTAAGGAAGCTTTGGATACAAAGCTGGGTGTCCTCCCATGGAGAGTGTATGGGCCTCCTTCTGATTTTGCCCTAGTACCCATCATGAGCAACCTAGGTAAGGAGAGCAAGCACAGCAGCAGCAGCCTTGAGGAGGAGATAAGTGCAGCTGGGCGCCCCCTTGGGGAAGTGGGGCTGGGTTTAGTGCCGTGGGTGCTCGTGGGCCAGGCTGGAAATTTGACCTCTGCGGTCCAGGGCTCCCAGCAGCCCGCATCGAACCCCCCACCGCATGGCCTGAGAGGAACAGTGAGGGTCCTCCAGTGGACCATGCCTTGGCACTTGCCCTGGTCCCACCCCCTTCTACCAGAGACTCTCAGATCTGTCCCACTCCTGTCCAGGCCCCCACAGGCACCCTTGATGCAAATGATGTAGAGCTGGCCATGCCCACCCAGTAGGCCACACCCACTCCATCCACACCCACCCAGTAGGCCACACCCACCCTGGTAACACCCACCTGCCCCCTCAAGGGCAACCGCAATGCTGATGCAGCCCTCAATGAAATTGAATTTGACACCCCTGATGTATATATTGTTAAATATAATGCACCCCTGGCTTAGAGGGACTAACTGACCCAAAGACACCAGTCTGGTTTCTATGTCCAAGGAAGGATTACAATATTGGTTCCTCTGTTCGTAATTTAGTATCTTAAAACATTACATCATCTATCTTAAAATTTAGTACCATTTCCACATTTTTTCAAATGATAAAATGGTCATTTTGAGTCATTTCAAAGCCTTTATTGTTTAACATTTTTCCATTTCTCAGACTGAAAGTGAATGACTAATGATTATACTGGAGCAGGAGTATCTGCAGGAACTCCAAAAAGTCAAGATGGAAGCTACAATTATCTGACTGAAGCCTTGGCCTTTTTTACATGATGGGCAAACTTGATCACATGTTATGACCATCATGTTGACTTCTTTTATACCTCTATTCCTGGAGACAAATCCTGTCCTGGAATGTGAATTTGAACCTGCTGATATCCAGCCCTAGTCCAGCATTAAAAATCTATATCACAGCTTCCCCTAATCTGCCTTCTATATGTTCTGTGTTGAATACCAAGATACAATGTCCACTAAAATTTTGAGAATTGTAGTTTTCTCAGGCAACAATTAGAACGGGCTATTCTAACTTAAAAGTCATAGTATCATAAGGTCTTCATGATTGCCAGTAATTTGATAAATATAGCTTTATGATGATTGCCTAAAAAGAATTTTCTTTATATTCCAGTCTTTTGCCTGTCTTTTGCATGGTCTTTAAACTTAGTTACAGAGCTCACAATTTTTGGCAACCACAACAACAAAGAAGACCTGTTCTGAAAATGGCTACATGCCAGTTATCACAAGACATTTTCTGTTTATGTTTCACTAGTTTATTTTCACACTACTTTTTGAATAAGAGAAACCAATTAAACTATTGATGTACTAATTCTATGTCTACTTTAAAATGGCTAAAGTTCATAGTTTTTAGACATATCTTGATTATTTTTTTCCAGAACACCTGATAGACTCCCCTACTACTACAAGATCTCTCTATATATGACATTCTTATATGTTCAATAACTAAACTTATAAAGATAAATAAAATTCAGGTGAAGAATTTTTGCCCTTGGAAAACTGAAAGAATTACATTTGGACCTCGAGTTTTGCAAACTAGGAGAGTGAATCACATCAGAAACAGCCCTTAGCCAAAGTGATTTGCTCTTATTCAAATTCAGAGCTTTCAGGAAGAATTAAATCAGCAATATCTGATAGACACATCTGCCTCCAGCATGTTCAGGTGTGCACATGTATTATTCCCTTCTTTCAGAGATGCTGAAATTTGTTTATATTGGTGCATTTTCTCTCAAACATCTTTTGGCTAAATGAAAAAGTTATAGGCAAAAGTCAAGAGGTTGTTCCCATCTGTGCTGAGCTGTTTGGTTTTAACTCTCTTCTGGCTAAAATTAACACACCCACATCTAGCAGTTGGCAGTTAACAACACTTGCTTGAAATCCTAAGATCCTGCAGGGATTTTAGTTCAACTTTAACAAACCAAAGGGCACTATGATACATAATTAACATGCTACTTGCCCTTCAGGTACTCAGCTATTGTTCTGTCTTTTTAATTCTCAGCTAAATTTTAGAGAACCAAACAGAGTTTGGAAGGCTGAAGTTAAAGGTCAAATCATGCAGCAGCAAAATCACTGTTATAGAATGAGATTGGTCCAAAGCTATATCAAAAGTTAAGTGTATATAAGGGAAGTACAGAACTTGTACAGCAAAAAAGGAACATAAAAATGTACCTCACCATTCTGTGTACCTGTGACTTTTTAAGCTATAGCCACTTTTCACTAAGTATCTTCTACTCTATTTGCTGGATACTCTGCACCTGAGTTTTGCAGAGAAAAAATTGTGAATTTCTTTCTACTAGTTCTCCTTCAGTTTGCTGAAACAGGTTAAAAAAAAAAAGAGGGGAAGGAACTTTGGTGAATTTGCTGCAGTTAATTAAAAGCTAGCCAAGGCTAAGAATGAAAGTTCTGGCTGTATTATGTAAATGTCAAGACCAGCAGTTTGCATCCTACTTGCTTTGTATTATTCCATGATATCTTAAGAGAAGCTATCATTAGTGAATTTTTCAACATGATTTTTTTCAGACAAGAAAGTGCAGACTTTAATAATCACTCTGCTTCTTAAACCACTTAAAATGCTGCTGAAGTACTTATGTGGATGTGCAAAAGTTTTCCAAGCCCTGGGTGGGAATGGGACATTAAATGTATTTGGAAGCAAGTTTAAGGTTAAACACTTGTGAAATAGAATATGTGAGGGAAAGTTTAGAGACAAGGGAATTCTAAAGTCTAAGTTAAAGGAGACTGAAGCACTGATGAGAAATGCAGAAGAAATTAAGTAATCACAACTGTTTCTGCAGCCATGCTGTCAGGATTATGTATGGTGAACTAGACATGAGATATTTAATATTTCCACTGTTTTCCAGACAGAACACCTGTTTTTTTACTTGCTTTACAATGTTATATTGTTCTCAATTTGACCTGGAATAAATGCAGATGTAATATAGTAGCCAACTTACTATTTCCTAATTATGTTTAATAAAATTTTTATGTTGAAACAAATCTTATATCATGACAGATAATGTAAAGTCATAACATAGTTATCTGGGACAATATCTATTCAGAGTAATAGTTACGTGTCATACATTTCAGTAGCCTATTTTGAATTGCAATGGGGGGAAAGGAAAAGGAAAGAAAAAGAAAAGAACAGAACAGAAAAGGAAAGAAAGGAGAGAAGAGGAATTATTTTAATGGGGATTTTTTCCTGTATGGGCTAAAAAGGTTCTCTTTGCTTTTTATAAGTATTCATGCCTTGCTGAAAAGAATTCTTTCTTGTTAGTCCAACTAATCAAGTTGTGATTTATTTTACCTTATGAATACCTTTCTACCTCTCAACAAGTTCTCTTCAATGTGACCTTGACAGAATTTTCATGCTTGTTCAGTCCACAAAATCTCTGTGCAAATTATCCACAACAATTGCCAATTATGGATAGGTATATATATATATATATATATATATATATATATATATATATATATATATATATATGACTAGAGAATAGCTAGTACATACTAGCACTCTCTGAACAGACTGAGCTGAAGTGACAGGAAATTGAGGAGGTGGTAACATATTGGAAGACAATTCTCTTGTATGTGCAAGCAAATACAACAAACACTACTGATTAGTACTTCATGTTTGATATGTATATAATCAACAAAGGCACTGGTTTGTTATAGTTAATATAGTCAATTAATTTAGCACTGCCACCTGCAAAATTCCATTTAAAATTGAAGACAAACATATCTTTTCTTACAATAAAAATATGTTTTACTCATAGAATACCATTTTTACAACATTTTTAATTGAACAAACTAAGAAAAATATTAAAAATAAGAAGTGCAGTGAGTGAAAAAGGAGGAAAGGAAAATTTATATATATATAGATATATATGGTTAGAAATATGAGTAAAAATTCGACTCTTGGGTATGTCCATATTGCTAAAATAACGATCACCAAGAGAATGAGTAAGAAAATAGAATTTAATCAACCTAGCTTTCGTCGATAACTCTCGACATCATCAGGGTTAAAAGGCAAACGCTGAGAGAGAACCTATATATGATTGCTAAATGCCTGTTTCCGGCTCCTGGAACGTGTCACCGGTCCCAGCTGATCCAATTGCACTCTAAATGCACCCCTTTTGTCAATGCGTGTTCCTTTCCTATTCCTTTCCTGCACTCCATCACACACTGTTCCACCGTTAACCCCAGGGTCGGATGGGGTCAGAATCCCCCCTCCTTCCTTGTGTGCAATTCCTCCATTACTTTGCATATCCCTCCTTCTATAGGGTAAGGGGGAGGGGGTGTTCAAGGGGGACAACATCTTAAGTTACAATATGGCATTAATTTTCATACACTGAATACTAGTATTTTATCCATGTCATCTCATAAAAGAGAAGATCAAAACCACTATAGCAGCATTAATATTCATTACATGAAAATGGTAGCAGCTATATATAAAATGCCTCAGTACAGAATGCAATTGTACTCTAAACTTACATTTATGCACAATTACATGAGAAAATAAATCTCAATTACTTACTAAGTGGTTCCCATAAGTGAACATATGCATAAATGCCACATGTTTGTCTCACTTACAGTATATCCATAGGATTTTTATATAACCATCCTGATTCTGTATTGAATCAGACAATTGTCTTGATGTTATGACAAAGTATATAGTGGGTTTTTTTCTGTACATTCAAGTCTTCTGACTACATATTGTTGCCTTATTCAAATCATTTAACGTACTGTTGAAGTCTGAACTCTGCCAAAAGTTATAACTAGACTGTATTTAATCAGCGATATTATTGAATAATGTTCTATGTCAACTGGACTGACTAAACAAGTGTATTAGTTTAATTCTAATCAAATAATATAGTAAATACCCTTTGGTGGCACAAATAATAACATTAAAAGACTCCTTTATAACTTTCCTAAAGTACACTATGCTATCCATTTGCTATTTAGATAAAATTTATTTTTCAGAGATTTTGAGTAAGATTATTTCATGAATGCTAATGAGACAATTGTTTGGAATTATTTTCACTGAGATATAAAGTACAACAATGATGTAATAGTAATATTTTGACAGATTAATATTGAACAATCTAGTGAGATACACAATTCCACAGAAATAAAAATAAAAAAATATTTAGCTTGAAGTATTGAGGAACCATATATCAAACTCAGCTCAGCCTTTCATGAATTGGCTCCTTCAGTGCTATTCTGCCAGGCTTAGTCACCAAGTTTATGGATAAATGCCAATCATCTTGATTTGATATCAGTGATGAATATTATATTTTTCAACAGAATTTTCAAGACCTTCTTGATTCTATCCATGCATCTTATTTGTTACCTTTTCCTTCTACTGCTTACATATTTGCCAAGCATAGTAGTTTTACTAGTTCACCATCCACCTACATAACATATCAAAAAATATAAGGCTTTGCTTGATGATTCTCACTTCAAAGAAGTAGTCAGTCTTTTTCTGGTTGAGAAACAATTCATCTTGAAGTCTCTCTTCCTTAATATGAATGTTTCTCTCTTTTTCCACTTTGTCCACTTTTAAACATTGCATTGGGAACATCATAGGCTTAACTATTCTGGTCTGCATTGTCATAGAAATATCCCCATACTTTTTTATTTTATCTATATTTATCACTGCCTTCTTCTCTAGAATTAATTTGTTCTTTACTCCTATAGCACATTTATCCTGAGCCTGAGAAAGTGGATCTTGAATCTATATAATTGTGAAGACAATAATATAGTCAACTGCAAGATAATCTCAATATTAGAAATCCTAGCTTGAATAGAATAGCATAAGCATGCTTGGGGAACACTGAGTTTGGTTGTGCATATGGGGAATAATGTGTCAAAACTGATCAGTCCTATCCTTATCATTAACAGAGAATTATTCATGTGACCTAAGTATGCCTAAGGTTGGTAACATGACTATATTTTCTTGATCTTGCTAAAAAGCATTATGTGGAAACCTTCACTGAATATAAATTATGTGTTGCAGTGATTAAAATCTATGGCTGATTTGATGACAGCCATGGCATTTAAAAGATTGTTACATGTATAGTATAAGAGTAAATGGTAAAGAGTGTGATATAACGAATAACAGGAAGAGGAGAAGGAAATTATGTATGTAAGAGTCATTAAGGTGACTTCCGGTCCTGCGCAGTAGCGCAGCAGTCGAGGGGTTCGGGACTCTTTGCCCTTTGGCTGAGTTTCTTCCTGTTAGGGGACCCTAAGTGGACCAGAAGCTGCCTGAAGAGGCAGCAAAGAAGGAATGAAGTCCTGGGGACATCGGAGAAATGGCGGTCAACCTAATCGGTCCAGGAGAAGCCTTCCAGAAACCAAAAGGAGAAAGGCTAACCTAACTTCAGAGTCTAGCCCAAGCAACCGAAGTCAAAAGCACTATTTTAAGCTGTAAACAGCATGTTTGAATCTGGATAAGAACATCAATTTTCTCTATCCTACTTATCAACTTTCCTGAAGGAAAAAAAATCCCAAGAAGCAAAAAACCTCCGAAAGTGAAGGACAGGGATTTTTGCCTTACCCTTTTACTAACAGAAGCGGTGAATTAAGCCTTTTATGGAAGACCAAAATGTATTGAAATGAAATGAAATGACTAAATTTGGATAAGTTTGAAGTTACTGAATGGTTAAGATTCTCATTTTAAAGGCAATTTGTTCATTTTGAAAATTTGAAAATTTGATATCTAGTGGTGGATGAAAACTACAACAGCTATGGTTTTTATGTAGGACTTGACAAAATCTGGAAAAAAACTAATCTCTGCTTGTGACCTTCAAAGCTCTAACAATAGACAACAGCTGTGACAAAAAAGAAAACAATCTGGGCTGCAGATTGCAAACTTCAGGGAACAAAAAAATTTTTTTTTGAACTTTCTGGATTACAAGTATCTATTTAACTCTGACCTCAAAGCTATTTGCAGAGAAAAGAAAGTTTGGATTCTTGGTTATCATGGAAAATCAGAGATTTTATAGAAAGAACCTATCAAGAAAAAATAAATACTTTTCAAGAGGAGACATATGATATGTTGCAACTAATTCAAATAACAATGATTTTAAACCAGAAAGAAATCCAAAGTAACTTTGAAAATATAAACCAATTCATCTCCAATTTAACTTTACAACAAAAAAAATCCCAGGAAACAACAATAGAGAAAGAACAGATAAAACAGACATTTGAATACAAATTTGAGGATAGAGATTTAAAGATAGAACCTAACAAAACAAAGAAGTATGATTTAACCCAAGTGGGGAAAAAAATACAAGAAATATTGGATTTGGAAAAGACAACTTATATTTTAACACCACAAAACAAATTTGAGAATAAGAAAAAAGATTAGACAAAATGAACTGCAGAGATGCCAGGAAAAACACTAGAATTGGAGAGACAAAAAATGATAAGAGAAGCAGAAAGAAAAAGAAAGAAAAAGATTATCAACAAAAATGAATGGGCAAATGCCTCTCACAAAGATATTGTACTTGTCTTACCTTTTATATCTACAGTAACACCTATAAGAATATGGAAAGATTATTTGACTTAGCATAACATATTGATTAAGAAAGATACTGGGCAAAAGAAAAAGGCTAAAGTGAAAATTAAGAAAATAGATGATTGGGCCTATCATAGAGAATATTTTAAAAAGAAACACCTGTTTGAATATGGTTAAAGAAATAGAAAAATTTTAGAAGTGAATTTGACTTTAAGAGGGAAGAGCCCCTCAAGTAACATAATACTTTCATTTTCTTCTTTTTTAGTTCTTGATATGAGTATTATAAAAGAGTTGGAATGGCTTATGTAAAGGAAATGTTTTAGATATCTAAAGGTGATTGACTTTTTAAAAAATACAATGGATTAAAAATGTTTTGAATAAGAGTTAAAAGACTAGAGGACTAGATTTATTAAATAGAATTATAATTATGGTAAAAAAGAACAAAATTTCTTTGGAAATAAATATGTATTAGCTTATAGGAAATAGGGATTTTAAGTAGCATACTATCTTATTATTTTTTTTATTCTTATTCTTCTTTTTTCTTTTTTTAGTCTTATTTATTCCTTAAGAAAGGTAAAAGTATTAGGTTGGCTTACATGAGAAAAAATAGACATAAATATTTAAATGTAATTAATTTTGAGAAAATCTTAATCAGTAAGAATGTTTTGAACATTTTGGGAAAACAAATGTAAAAAAGAACTGTAAACAGGATCTATGATGAGACAACCAGAATGACTAGATAGAAAAGGAATATTATATTGATGTGATTATTATCTGTAGAAATATTAGAAAATTTTTATACTCAATCATTCATTAAAACAACAAGAATTGTATTAACTTAAGGTTGATAAAAGAGAACATTATGGGAAAAAGAGGAAATCAAGTAAAGTTATTATGTGGGTTATAGATTATAGAAATCATCTGTTAGTGAATATTTCTTAAATGTAAACCCAGACAATATTACCGAATATTAAGGTGATTATGTTAAAAAAATAATAAAACATATTTTTTTAAAAAAAGAGTCATTAAGGTATAGTAGTTAAGGAGGTCCTTAAGAGCAGGAGATCCAGGTTTTCATCCTTGCTTGAGTCAGTTCCTCCCTCTCACTTTCAGACAAGCCACTTGATAAACAAAATCCCTGTCACAGCATTCATTGATGATTTCACTATAAGAACTAGCTAAGTGCAGTGCAAAGATAAATAGCTTCTGCAAACCTGTGGGACAAAAGTCAAAGAAATATAACAACTAAGCTATATTGTATGTCTGTGATCTAACAAAAAGGAAAATGTGCGATAGATCAGAGTGAACTTGCAGAATTCATGAATGTATACAAAGTTATGAAGTCTGCTTGGTTCAAATACAAGATTTAAACATAAACCATTAATTCATGCATATAAAACATTATATATACAGTATGTGTGTGTGTGTGTATATATTAGAATAAATGACAATCTCAAAGCATAACTGAATTGACTGTTTATAGGGTTTTTTAAAGGATTAAAAAATAGTGGTGAAAGGTTATCTTTTTATTTAATTTTATACATTTTATTCTGCTTGAGCCAGGGGTTTGGACTAGAAGACCTCCAAGGTCCCTAATATTTGGAAGAGACTCAGGTAGGCCCATTGAAATATAAGAGAAAAGTGAAGTAAAGCACAATCAGAGTCACAAGATTCTATTTATCTTATTTATTTATTTATTTATTTATTTATGCTTATCTCCAAAACTGTAGTTCTAGTCTATTCCTGATCTGGTTTATCCTAAAGGGCTGAAAGGTAATTTTTATTGAAAAATTATCCTATATAAACAATCCTAGAAAAAATAAGTTTCACTCATCCCTTTCAAGGATTGGAAAATTTCCTTTAAATCAGTTCAATATCTTCTCTCTCTCTCTCCCTCTCCCTCTTCCTCTCTCCTCTTTCTCCACCCTTCCCTCTTTGTCTCTTTCTTTTTCTCTCACACATAAACAAAAACCACACCTACAAAGAAAATTTCTGAGTTGTTATTTGTAATTCACCTTTTAACAGCAAACATATTAATGGAGCTGTCAGTGTTTTCAACATCTTTATTAAGCTGCAAATCAAAAGGCCTGCAATAGGATTTTCAACATATATGATATTAACTAAAAAAGTAAGCATGATTGTGTCTGACATTTTCTTATGGAGATGTAAACTTCAGAATTCTTAAGTCATCATTGTTTAGACACAGAGGCGTTTACATCAACATTGCCACTGGCAGAATCTCACATATAACTACCTAAGCCACACTGGGTTTATTTTAAAGAGTTTTTCCAATGGGATAACATCACAAGACGTAAACAACTACAGGAGGTTTTGTGAAGATCCCAGGGGGGAAAGTTGTCATATAATGTTACTGGAATGTTCTCTGTTATTAAATATGCAGTACAGAGTAGTGCATATCTTCTAAAGTGGCAGATACTGAAAATAATCTTTCCAGTTTTCCTATTTTTAACACAACACCACTTTCAAATTCTAAAACACATGTCATGTTGTAAAAATATACAAAATACAGAAGGATAATATTGTTTTTGAAAAGGACATAAATAAGATACTTATGCTAATTGATAATTTTTCTATTGCAAAGATAGGAAAGCACTAGCCTTCCAGCTATTTTTTTTTCACCACAAGTTCCAGAAGCCCCAGTCAAAATAACAGAATTGGAAGGGATCTTGGAGGTCATCTAGTCCAACCCGCTGCCCAGGCAGGAAGCCCTATAGCATTTCAGACAATTGGTTGTCCAATCTCGTCTTTAAAACCTCCAGTGTTGGAGCACCCACAACTCTAAAGGCAAGTCGTTCCACTGATAGATTGTTCTAACTGTCAGGAAATTTCTACTTAGTTCTACATTGCTTCTCTCCTTCATTAGTTTTCATCCATTGTTTCTTGACCTGCCTTCAGGTGCTTTGGAGAACAAATTGACCTCCCCTTCTTTATGGCAACCCTTTAGATATTGGAACACTGCTATCATGTCATCTCTAGTCAGCATGGTCAATCATGAGAAATACAACATTTAGGGGACTATAGGTTTCCTAATCTAGTTCTACAGGAAATTCTTTGAACAGTATTATTAAAATGAAATGAAATACTGCAAAAATTTCATGAACTTTAGATGAGAAAACTTTATTTTGAGAAATAAACATACATATAGAAAAAGAAATGGGAAAGCCAGACCAGATTTATCTTATGAGTAAATAATTCTTCAAATATAGGTAAGCTAGCATTATGCCCCTTCAAATCCTGCTACACTGCTTTGTCATAGTAGAGAAAGGGGCGTTGTCTTGCCTGAATGCCTTTTCTCAGCATGATGATGGAGAATCCACGGATGGGTTGTCTTAATCTATCTGCTCCAATTAGACTAAGTCTGAAATTGGCAACGCCCCCTCTGTGCCAAGTGCACCCCAGTTTTAGGCTAAGGCGATACCCAGACTTTAGTCCGACGCGTCTGAACAAATGGGAACCAGGCCTACTGACCTAATGGGAGGGAGTGGATTCTCCATCATCATGCTGAGAAAAGGCGCTCAGGCAAGACAATGCCCCTTTCTCCAGCATGATTGGATGGAGAACCCACGGATGGGACATACCAAAGCCCAGTGTCCCTAGGGTAGGGAATTAGATTGGGCCTGGGTCCCATCCAATGTTAATGCGTGTTCTAGGACCCTGCGGCCAAATGAAGCCGTAGAAGATGCATATATATCCATCTTGTAGTGAAGGACAAAGGAGGAGGGCGATGCCCATGTTGCTGCTCTACAAACTTCTTCTATGGAGGCCTGGGTAGACCAGGCTGCTGTAGTAGCTGCGCCCCGGGTGGAATGGGCCATGATATGCCTGGGAGCTTGTAGTGACTGAGTCTGGTATGCCAGAGAAATACAAGCTCTAATCCACCTGCCTATAGTGGGTGAGGAAACCTTTTGTCCTAATGACGAAGGGTGAAATGACATGAACAGAGCCTCAGTCTTGCGGAAGGATGAGGTTCTCTGTATATAGCAATATAAGGCCCTGCGCACATCCAATCTATTCCACTGAACCTCTATGTCATTAGATGGGTTCGGACAGAGGTCCGGCAAAACTATGTCCTGGGATCTATGATACAAGGGGTTGACCTTGGGCACGAAGGAGGGATCTAACCTGAGAGTAACCCTGTCCCTATGGAAAATACACAGGTCCTTCCTCACTGACAGGGCAGCCAGCTCAGAGATCCTTCTGGCTGAAGTTACAGCCACCAGAAATGCCACCTTCATTGATAATTGTTTGAGCAAACAAGTGTCAATAGGCTCAAAGGGTGGTGAGACAAGAGCCTGTAGAACCTGATGAAGGTCCCAGGAGGGGTATCTATGTATAGTTGGTGGTCTGGCATTGTTAGCTCCTTTTAGGAAGGAGCGTATCATAGAATGCTGTGTTAAGGATTCCTTGCCACAGGAAATAACTGTGGCGAGAGCTGCTACCTGCCTACGGATGGTGATTGTGGAAAGCCCTCTGTCCAGACCATCCATCAGGAACTCCAAGATGACTGGCACTGAAGCCTGAAAGGGTCAATCTTGTGAGCTAAACCCCAATTACAGAAGCTTTTCCACATGGCATCGTATATTCTATTCGTCGAGGGTCGCCTGGATTGCTGGATCATGGCTATGACCCTTGACAAATATGAGTCTAGACCTAAGGCCTGCCTCTCAAGTGCCAGATGGTTAACTGGAGCCATTGAGGGTCCGGATGACATAGCTTCCCTTGCATGAGGGAGATCCGATTGGCTGGAATCCTCCATGGAGGGGATGTGGAGAGCTCCATCAGGTCGGTGAACCAAGATCGTCTCGGCCAATGCGGGGTGACCAGGAGGACCTCTGCTTGTTCGTGAAGAATCTTCCTGATCGTGGCAGGAAGAAGGGGTAGGGGAGGAAAGGCATAGAGTAGTTCCCTGGGCCAGGGACTGTGGAGTGCATCTGTTCCCTCCACTGATGGAGACGGGAACCTGGAAAGGAATCTGGGAAGCTGTGAGTTGGCTGGGGAGGCAAAAAGGTCTAAGGTTGGGGAACCAAACCTGTCCACGATCTCTCTGAAGATCTTCGGATCCAGCTGCCATTCAGAATGGTCCACGGTGGCTCTGCTCAGTGAGTCCGCCTGCTGGTTGGCCATTCCAGATATGTGCTCCGCCCTGATGGAGGCAAGATTCAGTTCCGCCCAAGACCCCAGCAATCTGGCCTCCTGCATGAGAGGCTTGGACCTTGTTCCCCCCTGTCTGTTGACATGGGCCTTGGCTGTGATGTTGTCGGTTAAGACCAGGACATGCTGGCCCTGTACTAAGCTACTGAATCTCTTTAAGGCCATATGTATGGCTCTTAGTTCCAGCCAGTTTATATTGTTCTTTAGATCCTGCCTGGACCACTGACCCTGGGCCCAGTGTGTGTGGAGGTGTGCCCCCCACCCAAATAGGCTTGCGTCTGTGGTGATGGTGGTCCTGTCTGGTTCTTTGAATTCTGCTCCCCGTGACAGTGCCGGAGAGTCCCACCAACGAAGGGAGTTCAACACCGACCGTGGAACTCGGACCTTCTGGTGGGATGTGCTGGTATGAAGTTTCTGAAATGGAAGGAGAAACCACTGTAATTCTCTGGCATGGAGGCATGCCCATGGCACAATCTGCACGCAGGACACCATCTTCCCTAGTAGCTGTGAAAGGGAGGCCAATGTGGCTAATCTGTCCTTTCGGATCCGACGTACAAGAGTCTGAATAGAGTTCCGTCGGTCCTGAGATAGGTAGACCGTACAGTTGCCTGTGTCTATAACTGCGCCCAGATGGAGGAGCCGAGTTGTTGGTACGGTATGACTTTTCTGGAAATTAACCAAAAAACCGTGCTCCTGAAAAACCTTGATGGCTAGGGCGAGGTCTGCTTGAGCGCTTTGTAATGATGATGACTGAATTAGAATGTCATCTAAATAGCATTGGACTCTGATGGGAATTTGTCTAAGGTGGGCTGCGATCACTGCCAGTACCTTTGTAAATACTCTCGGTGCAGATGAGAGGCCAAATGGAAGGGCTCTATACTGGTAGTGGCGTCGGGCGTAACTGAATCTGAGGAATTTGCGGTGTCCTGGAAAAATGGGGATGTGCAAATATGCCTCAGTCAGGTCTATCGAGGTAAGATAGTCACCTTGCCTGATGCTAGCCAGGATTGATTGAAGTGATTGCGTCTTAAATTTCTTATACCTCAAGTAAAGGTTTAGACCTTTTAAGTCCAAGATCGCCCTCCAGCCCCCTGAAGTCTTGGAAATGACGAAAAGGTTTGAGTAAAACCCTCGTCCTTCTTGGTCCTGTGGTACTGGTTCAATTGCTTGTATTTGCAATAAATGAGCTATTGCCTCTGACATAAGTTCAGCTCTGGTCCTGTTCTTTGAAATAGGACAAGAGCGAAATCTGTCAGGTGGATGGGAACAAAATTCTAGTCTCAGACCTTGAGTGACGGTATCTAACACCCATGCATCTGTAGTGGTGGCCGCCCAAATGCTGGAATAGAGGGCCAGCCGGCCTCCTATGGGAGGTGAGGCTGCAGGATCACTTGCCTCGCTTAAAGCGCCTCGAAAGGACCGCTTGGTCTGGAACTGTGATCTGCCTCTGTATGCTGAACGATCTTGCTGTCGTTCCTGTCTCTGAAAGCAGGGGTGAGAGGCCTGGGCCCAGTCCCAGGATGGAGCTGGCTGAAAGGACTGCCTTCTGTAGTTACTCTGCGACAAGTTCCCCCAGCGTCTATCTCCTTTCTTTGATGTGTTAACCAAGGTTTTACATTTGTCCTTACCTTCGGTTAGGTATGGCTCTAGCGCCTTACCAAAGAGATGTCCACCTGTGTAAGGTTTAGAGGCCAGATGCCACTTGGCCTTGGTGTCTGCTCGCCAGAAACAAAACACATTTAATTTGCAGTGATACTTATTGCTTGCATGTTAGACTTTCCTATTTGCAAAAACCCTTTCCACAATCTGGTACTACTGTCCTAAAGTGGGGGTGCAGAGCAGTTCATTCTACAGGTAGATCTGACTCTTCGTTTGAAACACCATATGGAACAAATATCTTACATTTTCCAACTCAGTAAATCACAGTATTTGTGCAACTAGGGAGTTTTGTTGCACTTTCTAGCCATGTTCTACTGTTGGATATACTATTAACTCTCTAATTTAATCAACCCTACCACCCATGGCTAACACATCAACAAATTTATAGGACCTACGAGTCCCTTCACTTCATTTTTACAACTATAAAATGTCTTTACCTCTTCACTTTCATCTTGGGAGCTGTTGTAGTGAAATAGCATCCACATGAAAAATTGGCAAATTATTGCATCGGAAGGCATACTAAAATCAAATTTTAAAAGAAGAAAATAAATCAGGAAGCTGTTCAGTCTTTTAACAAATACAATAATGCAATTTGGTCTTGAGATAAAGCAGCTAAGGTAGGACATGCCTTTTTAAAAAGATCCTGTTTCAGGATGTCCCTTCCATTCCTCCCCATGAACCTGACTGAAATAACTTGCCATTCACATGTCAAAGAAGAAGAGACTGAGCAAATAAAGTATTTTGTACAAAAAGTACATCCACCTCTTCAGTGACACTTGAAGCTGTCACTGTGGATACTACCAGCTAAGCCTTTTCAACCCAAATGCTCCATTCCTTACCTTGTGCCCTTTCATGCAGTTACCTTTCATATAAATCTTCAGCTATAACTTTTGTTTATGAAAATTGTGTAGTCCTTCCCAGTTGAGTTGAACAGTGATCAAACAGAGTTTTTAGATCTGAGGATTCCAAGGAGGATCAAAGGAATGTGAATGGATCATTGCCAAAGGCAGAGATTAATTTTTAATTTCAGGATCTCACTGGTTCAGTGGTTGAAGAAGAGACTGCTGAATGAGGCAGTTATAAAACATACAAGAGAACCCCATGTATCTACCCATTGCTGTACATTGTTTTGTGAAAAACTATGGGAGAAGAACAGATATTTTTCCAAGGGAAAAAAGACATCAAGCATGTGGAACTATAACTTAGATATAGATGTAGCTTTGGGATGGAAAATTCTGTCCTGCATGGCTTCTTGATTTAGGTATAGGTCAGTGAGGGCGAACCTTTTAGAGACTGAGTGCCAAAACTGTAACCCAAAACCCACTTATTTATCACTGGGTGCCAGGTGGGCGTGGTTGTGGTGGTCATGGCAGATTGGGTGAGTGTGGCCAAGGTGGGCATGGTCACCTCAATGTTGCTCGTGGGGAGGAATGCCTGTGTGGGGTGGGCAGGGGTGGGGGAGATCCAGGGGATCTCTGGCAGGTGGGGCAGGAGGCAGGGGTGAGGCAAGGCAGGGGGGTGCCATTGCCATGGGGCAAGGCAAGGGCTGGGGCGGCTGCTGCCTGACACCATCGGCCCCCGCACACAGATGCCAGCAAGCTCATGGGGGCCAAATGTCCATCAGCAGCTCCGCAGCCTTCCGCCAGCAGTTCAAAGAAGCCACCATTGAGCTGGATGGCCGGTCGACAGCTGAAAAGGCGATGCATTGGGTCGTGCCCAGGAAAAGGAGAGCATGCGAGGCCAGGAGGGACAGGATGGGGGGGAGGGAAACCAGCAATGCCGGGATGCATCTGGCCACATGGGACCTCAGCAAGTTAGTGGGCAGCTGATTGAAGAGGGGCAGTTGCCATCTCCAGGGCATGGTGCACGTGCCCACAGAGAGGGCTCTGAGTGCTGCCTGTGGCATACATGCCATAGGTTCACCATCACTGGTATAGGTTTTGTATGAGAACAATAAGATGTTCCAAGGTATTCATTTTTTCTGAATAAATTCAATAGGTTGACATGATCAACACAATTAAACACTTTCCTATAATTAATTTAAAGATATATTTACATTTTTTGCTTATTTTTCTTTTTTTCTCAGTTACCGTAAATGCCGGCGTATAAGACGACTTCCACGAGCCCTGAAATCGGCGCCAAAGACGGGGGTTGTCTTATACACCGAGTCGTCTTATACGCCGGAAATACTGGTAGTTTCCGGTGTATAAGACCACGTTCTAGGAATGCGGCCCGGCTATAAAGACGGGGGTCGTCTTATACGCCGGGTCGCCTAATACACCGGCATTTACGGTAGTCAACATGCATCAATAATAATGTGTCTTGTTCCTCATCTTTTTCTAAAGCCAGCTTGAACATCTCCCTTTCCATGTAAGCATTTGATCTGCACTGAATGATCCAAAGAATTATTGTGTCAGTATCTGAAATTGATGTTATACAATAGTTTGCACACTTATAAAGACTCCTTTCTTTGGTATTGATATATATATATATACTGCCCTGAGAAAATTTTCAGATGGGATGCATAAGAATCATGCTTTATCCTCTACTATATCATATTTTCATTAATTGTTGTTGTTTTAACTATTGACCATGTCCAATTCTTGGCAACTTTATAGGCAAGGACTCTCCATGCTATCCTGTCAAGTTCAGTTTCTCTCAATTGTTAGATGTTCAACTTTGTATCAGATATGATGTTATTAAGCCATTGTATTCTTTGTGTGCCCCTTCTTCTTGTTCCACTAACCATTCCTAGCATCATTGCCTTTTGCAATGAATTTGCACACATAACATGGCCAAAGTAAATCAGATGTAGTCTTATGATTCTAGTGATGTGTCTGGTTTTATACAATTTAACACTTCTCTGTTAGTTACTCTGGCTGTCCATAGTATATGCAATAATTTACACCAGCATCATAGTTCAAAGGCATCAATTTTTCTTCAATCAGCCATTCTTAGTATCCAACTCTCACACTCATTTTCATTAATTACTTGAACATAACAGATTAAATGTTTAACAAATTTTTCAAACAAAAATTTTGAATATTTAGGTTAATATCCTAAATCATATAGCACTGCTAGGCAGACATACTGAAAGTGACAGGTTTGAAACTTTCATTCTTCAAGTAGGAAAGAAAACTCAAATGCAAGATATGAATACTAGCCTGGTAGTAGTATTTATGAAAAAGACCTGGGAATAGTAATTTAGTAAAATTAAATGCAACTAAACAGTAGAATTTAGCAAACTAAGTACAAGCCAGTAGTTTGATCTGTTTGCAAGAAAAAAAAATATTATTTTAAGATACATGTATAGAATTATAATTTCCACATAAGAAACAATTTCACTTTATTCTACTTTGATGATACCCACCTTAAGTATTACATACTATGAGGAGTTCAAAAAAAATTCAGAGAAATGGGATCAAGTTCAGAAAAAGCAAGAGAACAATAAAGACTAGCTTTTATCATCCAGGAAGACATTCAGGTCACAAAATATCAACCCCATTAGGCAGACCAGACCAGAAAATCAATTCCACAAGAAGGCTAAAACCATTGGTTTTACAGTGACAGAATTTTATAAATCTTATACTACTGTACCTCCTCCTTCTCAAACTTTCAATGAATTAATTATGTGTTGCCTCAATCACTTCCAAATGTTCTTAATGGGCTTAAATAATGTTCCAGTTCTTTTTATTTACTTCCTGCATATTTCCATTATTCTCCACACATAGGAACTGGTAGGTGAAAGTGGAAAAAACTGTACAGATAGGTATGCACTTGGCATTCAAAAGTTAAGAGATCAAAATTTCAGTGTCATTCCAACTCTTATTGTAAATATTTGAGCATCGAGACACTAGAGTCAATCAATATCAGCATGCCCAACTATCTTTTTGTTTATACATAAATGACATGGCTTTATAGCATAATAGAAATCTGACAAAACAGGGATTTCCTGTCTTGCATTATAGTGACGCGGCCAAAGGATTGTGGGGCTCTATACCCCACAGCTGGTTTCACCCTGCCAGGGGACCCTAAATGGGTCAAAAATCACCCCGGAGAGGTGACGAAGAAGAAGAGGCCCTCTGCTGATCACAGAATGATGGTAGTCAATGCTTTTGTCCAGGGGAAGCTCTCCAACCCAACAGGAGAAAGGCTAGCCACACCTAGCTGACTAGCCCAAGCTACCTGCAGCCAAAGTCCAAAAGCACTAACCAGAACAAATGTGAACAATGTGCTTGGAACTGGGTGAGAATATCAGTCTTCTTTCTCCTATTTTGTAACTGATTTCCTGGAAAAGATCTCCAAAAAGCAAAAAATCCTCCGAAAGTGAGAAGGGAGGGGACTACTCCTACCCTTCCATAGAAGGAAGCAGCGAATTAATGTTTATGGGAGACAGAAATATATTGAAGTTAATAATACTACAGTTTGGATAAATCTGAAAATTATGAAAACTGCTAAGAGTCCATATCTAAAAGAGTATTGATGAAGTTATAAGAAAATATAAGAAAATAATTCTTTGCTTAAAAGTTGGAAAATGAATAGCTACTGACATCTAGTGGAGGATTAGAGTATAATACTACAGCCGCATTGACTCAGGAATTGGCAAGACACTCAGAAATAGAGAAAAACATGTTCCTGTCATGGTTCAGATAAATGAGACCAGTAGAAATAAGAACTCTGAGGCAATTGCTTTCCTCAAGGAACACTTTTAATGGTTACATAATATCAAAGGTGAAACCAAGGTGAACAAATGTGAAACCAAGACAGAAAGTTACCCCCCCCTCAAAAAAAGGTTACAAAGTAAAAGTTAAACTCCCTACCCATTAGTGTGTCATAAATCACTATCCCCAATTAACACCTTTGGCAGGCTTCCTAACGGTAGCTCCAGCCCGCCAAACACTTATGCTGCTTGATCTTGGCTCCCACACAAAATTTATTTTTTTGACTAAACTATAAAACTATAAGAATGTATCTTCCCCCTCCCATTGCTGTGGTAGCCAAAAAATGAAGAAACATGGCTGTATTCAGAGTGTTTGAAGGTCTGACAGTTCCTTTGAACCTAGAGACTTTAGCCAAATAAAGAACAGCTGACAGAGAAAAGATAATATATTGGGCTATCTACTACAGAGTGAGAACCACATTTGTTTTAAAAACTGCTGACCTTCTGAGATTATAAATATTTACTGAGCTGTGATTTCTAAGCTCAAGAATTGTTTGCAGAGAAAGAAAAACCTTGGCTTTTGGCTAATCTTCTAGGGGGGAAGTTTTACTGGAAAACGCTTAGGTGGCTAAACATTCTGGACTGCAATTTTGGCTGGTTATTAATTGGACCCCTGAACAGAAGAACTGTTATAAAATACTGGTTTCAATAGTGCATTGACAAATTGGAAACACATTGGATTACAAAAACCATACATAAAGATAAGAACTATATAAGATTTGGTTGTTTGGATTTTAAGATTGGCTGGTTTGATAAAGCTAATCATAGGGACTATGGTACTGGTGAAAGACTATCTGCAGGGAGGGGAACACAAAATGGATGTTACATACCTATTTAAAAGTGACAGGAAACCACACCTAATATTCCCTCCTGAAGGCCTCAGCCTGGAACATCAGAGATCTGCAGGAGCAACACTCCAAGACAAGGCAAATACTTTCCAGGAGGAAATGTATGCAATGCTGCAACAGAGTCAAATGACAATTGTTTCAAACCAAGATGAAATTAAAAACAACTTTGATGACATAAATGAGCACATCTTCAACTTAAACTTACAATTAAAACATTCTCGGAAAACTATGACAAAGAATGAACAAACAAATCAGATACAGAACATAAATCAGAGGAAAATGACCCAAATACAGAAGCTACAAATGAAGAGAACTACAGCTTAATACAAACAAAAGAAAATTAGCAAGATTTTGCCACAACAATGAAAATGAAAAAGATATTTTATCTTTCAGGACTTCAAAACAAACTTGAGGATAAGAAAGAAGATCTAACAAAATGGATTACAGAACTGCCAGGAGAATCATTAGAGTTTGGGAGACAAAAAACGTACATCCTATTTAACTTGTCTTTTTCATTCCCAACAACACTCACAAAAATACAGGAAGAACTCCCAGGCAAGCATTCTGACTTGGAAAGCTACCTGGCAAAAGAAGAAGGCTAGAGTTATAGTCAAGAGATTTGATTCAGCTTACCAGATGAAGTACTATATGATTAAACACTTATTTAAATATGGTTAAAAGAATAGATAAATTTTGGCTATATCCCTACAGCAAGAGGGATAAGATATATAAGTAGTATAGTACTTTTTATAATATATGTAATGTAAAAATATTGGGATGGTGTACGTGAATGTAAAGTTTGGATATTTAAAGGTAATTAATTTTGAAAAAATTATGATTGATAAGAATGGTTTGAATATTGAGGGGAAAACAAACTTAAATAAGAATCTTGAAAATAGGACATATAGTGAGTTAAAGATGACTTTTACAAATACAATTGAAACATAAGTCAATCAGAAAAGATGTTATATGTTGATGTTATTGTTATTTGTACAAACACAAGAAAAATGTTTATATTCAACCTTGTATGTATAGAAAGTATTAAGTATTATATTTGGTTAATGTTGACAAAGGAGAATACTACTGGAAGAAGAGAAGATCAAGGAAATATATAATTAACTAATCTATTACTAATATATTGATTATGGAATTATAGAAATTAATTATTATTGACTGTTTTTAAATTTTTGAACCAAGACAACATGCTGTTTACTAAGCACTAAAGATTGCTATTTGTAAAAAACCAATAAAATATATTTTTTTTAAAAAAAAGAAATCTGAATAAAACATCGTTGTTACTGTGTCTAAAATCTTATTCTCTATTGCTGGCCTAAAGTTTCAGAACTGCCGTAACAACAACTTACCTTAATGCCATTGTGAAATCACTTGAAGGATGACAAAATACTTCAAGAATATCTCATAAACCTATGTTCAATTCCCCAAACCTACATTTGGTGCAGATCCTAACCTTTCCACAGTCTTTGCTTATCAATCTTAGAGTTGACTACTCTTTCCCAACAGGAAAATACCCTAGTTGGGGAAGGCTGCTATCTTGAATATCTCACTGTGACTCAGATTGTTTCAAAAAGACCAGTCATAATTGGAATACTGAATTGGTTATCCTTTTTGGAAATATTACTCCAAAAGATTGATTCTGTAAATTTATTATCTTATTAATTATGTTGTACATTAGGAGCTGAGATAGCTTTGTTCTTTTCTTTGTCTTTGTTCTGTTTTCCATAATCAGAAGACTATATTCTTAGATTGTTTTCCTTAACTGGCTTCCTACAGGAAATTCTTCTATCATTCATTTTATTCCCTGCACTATGAATGAAAAAAATGCATAGTGAAGGGAATGAAACATTTTCTATTGGAACATGCAACTTGCTTAATAAACATTTACTTATCTCTTTCAACCTGTCTTTAGATAGCCTTTATGAGTTTTATTCTATCCACATGTATATGTTCTGTTAAATTCAGGTCCTAGTAATGAACAATAAAATTCCAAGGGTTATTTCAAAATAAGGAGATTGAAGTGTACCTACCCTTTGATCCAGAAATTCTATAACCTATCCTTTCATTTTGGAATGGTTGAGCTACAACATCTGTAAAATATAAGCAATTAAAAAAAACCTAGATTAGGATATCTTTCTGAGCTAAGAACATCCTGCTGTTAATTGCTCACATAAAAAGAATAAACTAGTAGTGCAGTAATTGAATTTTTATGGAAATAAACAGGTGGCAGATTTACTATAATTGTGGGAGATAGCAGGGGGCAAATGGCTATGGACGTATTAACCTGTTTAATTGAATCATCTGCATTTCCAACACAAATAAATAAATAAACATCATGATACTACATGGTGAGCTGTGTACCAAATCAAAATAGTTACAATCATCCATGTATGCCAATGTGCCAGTAAGATAAGTCACTATGCCAGGTTCCATCATGTTGATATGTTTTTTATTTATACTGCAGGAAGCTACAGAAACAAAAGTTGACGTCCGACAAAAGAGACACAAAACATGGTGTTACTTAGATATAGGAGGCAAATGAAAAGACTCCCTGCAAAATCAAGGTTTTGCTAAGGGAAAATCTCACTGAAGCCATTTTATGTATATTTTTGTATCGTGCTACCTCCTAGTGGAGCAATGTAGTCAAGACATCTGCAATGAAAGTTTTTAAGTACAAAGTTTTAGATAATTTAGTAACCAGTCAGTTTTTAAATTGTAACTAATCACATACTGTCAGGCTGTAAGAATGTCTCTTATTAAATAAGTCATTTCTCACCTGCTACTGAAACAGAAATAAAAGATGCTTTTTTATGAGAATAATGTGCAACTAGATTATATTTCTATTGCCAGTCTTAGGTTTTTCCATATTAAATAGATGGATAAAAAAGGTTAAAGGTCCAGCTTTGCCCAGCCCAGGAAAAAGTATATTTTTGTACAGGAGAAAGCCAAGATGTGCTAACTACTCTTCATGAGTTTTCTAAATAAATTGGAACCTGATTAGGCAAATTTCCATCTCAAGTGGAAAAAAAACCTTTGCTTACAGACTTGCTTGGAGATACCTTCATGGGTAATGGCCATTGAACAAGTCTTTGTTTACATGTGTATTCATGCGTTTTTTGGCAATATTGTTGCTACTCATGCTGACAAAGCTGTCCAATCTTTTCTTCATTGTATTTATTCAATCATTTGGAAGTCTATAATACTTCCAAGAGAAGTATTAGAGAACCTCTGAAACTACGAAAATAATGAAAAGTCAACAACAGGCTCTTCACCATGACTTTATGTGCAGATAAAAAAGAGAAAATTTGTTACTGGGGAAAACAGGAAATGTCTGAAAATTGCTTCCTCAATAATATTGGAGGTAGTAGCACAGTAGTGGTGAAGCAAATCACAGACAAGCATTAGAGGCTTGGTAGGTGGATAAAGCTGATGGAAGTGAAATCTGAAAGCCTACCTTGAACCACTAACTCCATCATCCTTTACAAGTCCTAATTTCCCTGATGGAACTAGTAAGTGCCATATCTGGCAAACACTGCCCACACCCACTATCTGATTATAAGTCACCTGAGAAAACTGATTTTTAAAGACAAGTGATCAATATATTGAATGAATTAATTAAATTAAAATACCCAAAAGCTCTGCTGAAACCATAACATGATTTGGATTCATTAATGAATCCCAGAACTGCAGTGTCTGTTGCTAGGCATATTTTAGCTTTTAGTTATCAAGGCTGGAAATGGAAAAGGTAGAACTATATAATCCCCAAAGCAATTGCTGTCAACCAGCTATATATGCACTGATTTGAAAGAGATTTTTATCAGTCTTCTGATTTGCTACCTGAGTCAGGGAGCTCTGTTTTGGAGTGTAAATAAGTTTCTTCATACTAGTTTTAATTAGGTTAAGCTGATCCTCTGAAGATTTCTTTAGTGCTGTTGTGATGCCAGAATTACATCCATGCATATCCTTATTGGGAAATGTTCTATTTGCCCAAGACAATACATAATATTAAATATATATATGGGTGAATGATATTGTGAAGCTATAACCTATATTATCAGAACTGATTAATTTGAACCATAGTTCACTGTGGAAGCCAAGAAATAAAGAAATAAAAAATAAAGATATGAAAAAAATAAAAATTTACAAAACTGTTTTTATCTGAGTTAATGCCAAATCTATAGCACTGTAGATAATTCAACACAAGGTTTTACTTGTGTTTTTAATTATTCTGCAGGACATGTGATTCTAACATCTGCAAAACTCTAGCCTCAATTTAAAGTGTGTGTATGTTTTACAACACTTCCCCCAAGGAACAACTTTTTAATTTAAAGTTTTATCACTATTATGCCAGGCTAGGAGGGAGGGTATAGGACACCCAGCCTAGCAGCTATAGTCTTTCAGCTGATAAAAATTTTTTGTTGCTGCTATTGCCTGTCAGGGAGACTTTTGCAGCTACGTCAGGATGATTAGACAAGAAGAAGCTATTCTGTGTTTTGAGAAGATGAATGATAAGTAAAGCGGTGGATTAATGATTTGGTAACGTGGTACATCAGAGGCATGTATGAATAATAGAGGAGAGTGTAAGTTAGTGTTCATACAGTACCTGGTCATGGATAGAAACAATATTAATCACTTCTAAAAGACTCCTTGCATTGGATCTGAATAGAAAGAATGAGTCCTTAATTGATTATTATAACATTCATCTAAAAGGAAACTGGAGTTTCAGAAACCCATCCAAGAGAGGCCATGGTGGGCAAGGTAGGCATGGTAAACTAGAGTTATGGTCTATTGCTGGAAGTTTTAAGGAATTGTGGAAATGCTGTGATCAAAAATCAAAAAGGTCATAGCAGGCGATGCTCAAAAATAGCCTAAAGAATATAACATAGTATAACATTATTATTAATCACCCCCAGATTAATAATATCAAAAGAAAGCATAGTCACACAAAATAAAATATATAATTGACAGAAGAGTGGAAAACTGTTTGGTCTTGTAACAAAATTAGCAATACCAACTAGTAAAGCCCAACTCTCTATCCTATGTTAAATAATCTAATACGAAGACTACACAACTTGTTTTTTTTTTTAAAAAAAAAAAAATACAGGTTACCACTTTGGGGGAAGTTTAAAAAAGAAAAGTTTAAAAAACCTTTAGTGGTATTCCCAAACAACACTAAAACAATCTTTGTAAGGAGTTGATATAGTGCTTGAAAGGTACTTTGTTCATTATGGCCAAAGGAAGTAGGTATTCCAATACTTAGTCATGTTATCACCAGAATTTACCTTGCTATGTGATGGAATATTCATATAGCATAGTTGGTGGAAAGAGAGGAAAAATAATTTTTAAAACTAGAACGGTTAAAGACAAGTCTGAGCCATCTTCACAATGAACTGGGTATAAGATGGAGGCTGAAGATAGAGACCTGGGATAAAATGGATACTGTGTTGTCATGGCATGTCCTTTGGGGGGAAAAAAAACTGTTTTCAGGAAATCTTCATAGCAGAATTAGTGAGGTGTGTGATTGAGTTCCACAGTACGTAACAAAATATAACAGTTATCCAAAGGAAAAGGAAAGCTCTATTACTCCATATTATACTCAAGAATGATGATTGAGTCAAACCAGATTACTATATATCAATGCCAGACTTCTTTTCAAACACTGATCCCTGTTAACATGGGTGGGTTATCTCCACGTAGTCTTCATCATAATATAAGAAATTATCAGTAAGATAACCTTATTAAGCATTATTCACAGAAGAGATATACTTTTACAAGGTAAGTTAGAAATGACATCTACCAGAAAAATAAAGTGACATTTATTTTAGATTTTGGTTTCCAAATCCAAGTTTCATAAAATGCAAGAAGCCAAATTTGAAAAATGAAAAAAAAAAAATTAAAAATATGAACTCTGGAGGTAAAGCAAGGAAATAACAGCATAATGTTTAATATGAATAATTAGTAATAATGGCATTATAGATATGAATGGGACATAGTATTAGAATCCTTGATCTGCTTATGTTGTTATCTAGTGTTCATAAGCACATGACTCATAATGTTTGATTTTGTGCAACATTTGTACTGTAAAAATAGTAAGAATATCTCATTACTAATTGCTGGAGAAATACAAAAGTGTGCTCCATAGTAACTGTGTTGAGTACAGTGAGAATGTAATGCTGGACAAGATTACTTTTTGATCTACACCCACTCTTTGTTTAACAACCGCATTCTATTTCAATGTCTTGGCTGTTAAGCAAAGTGGTCATTAAATGACTGAGAAATTAAAGAGATGCTGCGCTCTTTGGTTGCTGCTATCTCATTCAAATAAAGTTCTCTCTTACCATGTCTTGTGCCTGACCCTTCTTCCCCCTTTTTGCCCCTTCGCAGGGTAAAGAAATTGCTTAAACAAGCTGTCTCTTACTGAATTACTTTTCTCTGCAGTGCAAAGCTTTAAGTTAAGTGCTAACTGTAAGTTAACAAGGTTAGCTCTGTAACCTTAACTTGTTGATAACAACCCTCCAGCCAGCTTGTGTTGCTGCTTGAAACTGACAAGACCTTAAATCAGTTTCATATTTTTGTTGTCAACCCTATGAAATTTGATTATAAATATGCGCATATGTATATATTTATTCTATTTACTATCATCATATTTGCAAATAGTCACTGATAGTTACTAAGCAAGAGTGGTTGTACTTCAGAAATGTTGAAGTAGACTAAAGTCCAAAACAATAAAATGATGAGATGGTTAGGACTAGGGTTGGAGTGAGGATGTGACATTTTTTTAGGAAAGAACATTTTTTTATTTGGGAATGAAATCTCATCCACATGTGCACTACCTACTCCCTAAAAAGTGGAGACAGTCAATCTGAAAAAAAATACACAGATTAGGATTTGGGTCTGGGCTAAATGATTATGGCACCTCAGCTTCCCATTCTTTCTTTGATAAAGATTCACATGCCAGCGCACAAGCATATACAGATTCTAGAAACAATAAAATATTGTCTAATATTCTTAGAGTAAACTGGTTAAGAATGTTATAAGGGAGATATTTATTGTTCCTCAGCCAATGCTTCTTCTATATACCAGAAGTGTTCTAAATGTTACTTCTATTTAAATGTTATCATCTCTGTATTTTTGAGGCAACTAGAAAATCTTTATCCATCAGTGTCAAAATCATACAAAATTCCAGTTATCAAAAGAAGAAACCAAAAAGAGTTCAAAATAGTCATTGAACATTGGATACTGTATGAAGCATCAATTTTCAATTATTATCACCTACAACAACTATTTAACCAGAAGAGAATATGCAAAGTATTACTCTTTAAATTTGTTTTTCTAAAACTTAGAAGTTACAGCTGTACCAATGATGCCACCTTGTGGTTAACAGTACCTTAAAGCATTTAGCAGAGGAAAATGTCTGTTTCATAAAGAAATAATATATAAATATAAAACATTCAGAGCAAATTTTTAGCTATTATATAAGAGTGCAAAATAAAAGATTATTGAAGTTTCTTTCCTCATGTCTAGTTTCTGAGAATACTGGTCTACAGGAGATTTGAAATATAAAAGCTTGCTTATAATGAGTATATAATAAAAAAGTAAGACTTTAGTATCACTAATTCAAATGCAACTCTTAATTATTCCGAGTGCACATTTTCATTCACATTCTGCCACAATATATAGTCAAAAATAAAAGTATCAACATAATTATTAATTATGTTTAAAATAATCCATAGAAATATTTTGTTCCCTTTCTTTTTTTTCCTACAGAGACTTCAAGATTAAAACATCATTCTTATAGAGAATTAAAAAAAGATTATTTGAGAAGGTGGGAGAAGAGATGTTCATTCCTAGTCTTTAAAACAAATTAGCTAAATACTATGACAGATTATTTGCTTCCCTATAGATATAAGCAGTATTTTTTTCCAAATGAAAAATTATGCATTTTATGTTTATAAACCTTTACAATAAACAAAACACGTTTGTGTATAACAGGGCTTTTCAACCTTTTTACCGATTGTACCACTTTTAGGATATGGCAATATACCACCTAGCAAGGTGTCAAAAACATGACCAAAAAAAAAACCCTGTCAAAGTTACAATTGCACTGAAATGACTTATGACCATTTTTCACACTTATGACCATAGCAGCATGCCCAGGGTTATGTGATTTATATTTGGATGCTTGGCAACTGATTCATATTTATAATGGTCACAGTGTTCCAGGGTCATGTGATTCGCTTCTGCAACCTTTTGACAAGCAAAGTCAATGGCAGAGCTGCTGCTGGCCAAGTGCTAAGGCGGGAGTTTTTTTCCTCCCTCCCTTTCCTGCCTCCCTTTTTCTCATTCCCATCTCCCTCTGAAGGAAGAATTTGAACCCTCCCCCATATTTTCCCTCTTCCATATATTGATCAAACAAGGAAAGGCCTCCAGAGATAGAAAAGACAAGCAGCTGAGTGAACTAGCTTAAAAAGGCACATTCCCCTTTAAGAATTAGCTACTGGCTAGAAAGGAAAGTAAGGAGCGCAGCCGGCACTTAAGGGAAAAAAATGTAAGTACTGGCTGTCGACTAAGACAGCCTCCCCAAATGGCTCCATTCCTAAGTAATAATAATAATAATAATAATAATAATAGTAATAATAGTAATAATAATAATAATGTAAAGGAATGCTACAGACAAAATCCATTCAGGAGAAAAATACTTCAAAATCCCTTGCAGCAAAACTTACAGCTAACAACAGCAGAGCAATAGAAGCTAACACGAGACATTAGCCAAATAGAAATTGCCAAACACTCCTTAAGAACACAAAGCCCACATTGCACAAATCCCAGAACTTCAAAGTCACAAAAGCACATAAGAATCCTTCCATTCTCCATCTCCCTCCCTCATACCTCACCTCCAGCCATTGCTGCCTTTTTTCGTTCCTCTTGGAGGGCGACCCCTCCTCCGCTGCATTTCTTGCCTATTTGCTGCTGCCAGCACAGGTGGCTGCCACAGCAGTTGTAGATCGGCTCATGGCCAGCCTGCTTGATCTCCTCTGCCCCCACCCTCCCCCTCCCCCTCCTCCTTCTTCCCCTTCAGTGCAGCTGACTCTACCTCCTCCCAAGGCTGCTGCTTTTTTTCTCTCACCTTCTCCTGCCCAAACTGCCTCCTTTTATAGGCTCTTCTGTATCCACCCCCCTCGTCATTTCTCATGGGGGAGAGTGAGCCAGAAGTGAGCCTGGGGCCTTTGCAGCTCCAGAGGACTCTCTCACTGTAAGTCCTTTCCTGTGCTGGCTGTTTCCCTCCCCCACTACACTTGGCTAGGCAGGGCTGCGTACCACCTGCCACTCATTAATGTACCACAAGTGGTACGCGTACCACCAGTTGAAAAGCCCTGGTGTATAACATACATCACTCTTTAAATATTTCAATCTATTCACTTAGAAATTACCATGATTAATTTGCATTATGATATCATAATAAATTTGTGTCAAACTTAAATTCCAATATTTACTGTAGTTCTTATTTCAGTTATTTTTGATAATGAAGATAACAAAATGAAGGCACCATGATAGTTTATTATAATTCACCATTATTCTGCATATGAACCTACTCTCAGAATTTCTTCCTACATTAATATGGGGAGAATTGTAATTTAAGAAAGGATTAGTAGGGATGAAATCTGAGCCAGTAATGCCATAATGCAGAAGTGTCCCTGATGATATATCTCCCCATAGCTAACCAAATGCTATGTATCCCATGGCAGTAACAATGGACATCATTCTGTTGCTTGTTGTATTTTGTATTATTTTCTATTATATTACAGTGTTATATTCAGAGATTAAAAGATGACTAACATATTTGGGAGATTTTTTTAAAAAATATGCCAAATTTAGGAAAATGAAACTAAGATCTCTGTACAATGTGTTGTCTTTAGCATATTTGAAAGATGCAGTCAGCATTATGCGGTCATGATGCTGACACTGCTGCTAATCTAGCTTGCCTTGGCTACATGTCCTGTAGATGGTTGGAAGCTTGAGGAACAAGTAGTCTTGTTCATTTATTTTAAAGTTTTATATGGCCGTCCACATTAATAACTCTGAGCCGCTAACAACAATTAGACCTCAAAAGACAAAAGTTTAAAAGTCCTTTCACCTCACCAAGCGCTAGAACAGTCTCAGCATAAAATCAAAAATACTCATATCCTGAGCGAAAACACATCTTAACAGGAAGGTCAGGAAGGTAGATACCCTCCACATCTCAGAGGGGAGGCTGTTCCACCAGGTAAGCACAACTATGGATACCAGAGGACACTAGCTTGCGGAAGACAAAACTAGCCCTACTATATCCAGAATGCACCCAAGGAATCACTATCAATAGATGATAGCAAAGAAATAGAGAGAGCTCTAAATATTGTTGTCATCTCATATTGTCTTTATTTTTGAAGCCCACTAGCCAGTATTTGCATATGAGTATTATAATTTGCTTTATTCAAAAATCATGGCTACTGCCCATTAAATGTTTGGCTCAATGGTTCTATTCATGCTCTAAGTAACACATTTATCTGAAGATCTGAAGTTAATAGGAATCCCCTTGCCTCTATCCTCCCAAAAAAGAGAAAGAGATCAAAGAAGATTATAAATATGGGAAAATACAATATTTAGCTTCCCTATCTTCACAAGTCCTACCAGTCCTGAAAATTTCATTTTCCACAATAGTATGTGCTTTTAGGTCCATTTTATGTCTACATACTTTTTATATACAAATACAGATACACCTATCAGAAGTCATATTCCAAAAAGAGAACAAACACTAAATTAATTATTACTGATTCAAATTAATTATGGATAAAATAAATATTGATTTATCAAATCAATAAATTATGAACTTTGTCAACTATTCTGTTTCTTACACTGATAACCATGCAAATACATTCAGAGAGGCACGTTCCATTTCTCCATCAGAAAAAGGTTCAATGGTTGGAAAGAAGGTAAGATAAGCTAAAAGAAAGGAATAGTTGGGAAGGTAAAAGAAAGGGAAGAATAAAATTTGAAAGGAAAAAGTAAGACATATACAATCAACTTCACAGAGAAGGAAAGAAAAAAATTGAGACACCTTGCTTTGACATTTCAAAAAGAATAAAATTAGTTTGGCAATGCCCTCCATGCATTGGCTAACCTTCAAATTAATCCTGAAAGGCTTCCAATTTTTAGCCAGTGATGTCTGCAATCATTTTTATTTGCTGCCCATTTTTTTACTTCCAAAATTTCTGTTTATACCAGAGATGGTGAGATGATCCTCTAAATAAATGAGTGGTTATTTGGAAGAGATATGTCTTTCTATTTATATGGTATCTAGTTAAATATCTAGTTAAAGACGTCTCCAATAGAATGAAACAAGATTTGAAATAACTAATTCTCTACCTTGAACTAAAGTCAGTTGATCCATGATATAATGAATAAATGAATTCTCTCCCTGCTGTTAGCCTAAACATTCACATATGCAGATATATATGCATACGTAGGATTCCTTAGGTGAATTATCAATACTAATTCATCCTCATTTCTAGGAGATCCAATGATACACTTAAGTGCAAGGGCTGGCCAAAAATACATTCCATTATTGGTTGCTATAGGTTGCTATAACATTTGTTCAAACTGGAGTCATTATTTGACTTATCTTCCCCTGTAGCGATAAGGAGAAACCCCCATTTTTGGAGTTACAAAATTCTAGCATCTATTCTGATTTTATTTCAGGTTTCTGCCAGATGCAGTGTGACTGTTTAATAACTGTATACTAAAAGCAAATATGCCTTTTTCTACATGAGGAGGCATTATTCATGGTCAATCCATGCCTTAGTCAATTTTCAATTGGACTATTGCAATATGCTCTATATCAGGGCTTTTCAACCAGTGGTACGGGTACCACCTGTGGTACATTGGCAACTGGCAGGTGGTACGTGACCATCCTAGAAAAGTGGTAGTGGGGGAGGGGAATGAGTTGAACCGGTGGCAGCACCGCACAAGCCTGAGTGAGAGATGGCTGGAACTGCAGGGCTGTCAGGGCTCAGTGGAAGCACCAAGATCAGCGCTTCTTCGGGACTGTCAGGGCTCAGTAGAAGTGCCAGATCAGCACCAGGCTCCAGCTGGAGCTTGGCGCTGATCCTGGCACTTCCGCTTAGCCCAGAAGAAGCGCCGATCAGCTGGAATGTTGCAGCATCCCCAGGGTCTTGTGATTTACATTCAGATGCTTGGCAACTGATTCATATTTGTGATGGTCACAGTGTCCCAGGGTCATGTGAAGTGACCAAAATCTGCTACAACCACCCAGCCGACGGGGGAGAATAAAAACCAAACATCCCCCCACCCCACCCCCGCTGCCAATCCTCAACAAAAATGCTCACAACAATGAAAACCTCGGACAGGCAGGCATCTTGCTCGGCTGTGCCTTGGGGTAACTTTTTTTCAGTGCCATTGTAACTTCGAACAGTCACTAAGTGAACTGTTGTAAGTCGAGGACTACCTATACTTTATCACTTTTTTCCTTTTTTGGGGGGGGTCATCAAGTTTTTGACACCTTGCTAGGTGACTGATGGTACTTGGATATTGCCATATCCTAAAAGTGGTACAATGGGTGAAAAGGTTGAAAAGCCCTGCTCTATATGGGACTGCCTTTAATAGCATTTGGAAGTTACAGTTGGTCCAGAATGAAGTAACAAGGCCAATAGTAAGTTTATCATGATATACTCATGTAACACCATTCCTTCATGAGTTGCACTGGCTCCCAGTAGTCTTCTGAGTGCAATTTAAGATGCTACTTGTCACATTTATAACTTTGGGTGGTGTGGGTTGAAGTTAAATGTGGGACAATCTATCCCCACTCTGGAAGGATAATGTTCTGGTTTCTCTCAGTGAAATAGTACTATCTGATAGGAATCTCTCTGCATGACACCTGCCTTATAGAACTACTTTTCCCAGTAACATGAATAGCCTCAATTTTGGTGGCCTCCATGAAAGCAGTGAAGACCTGTGTTTTCCCAGGATCTGTACCAGGATGTTGTTGGAGCTGCATCACATGGTTGATTTATAGTTTTATCAGAACCTCAGTGTTGATTTTTGTTTAGTCATTATTGTTGTCTATATCTGTTTACAGCACACCGTTACCAAAGCATGATGCAATTCTATTGAATAAAACTGTTTATTATTTTATTAAATGTATTAGGACCATCCACTCCAACAGACTCTGGTTGGCTTACAATTTCTAAATATACAATTAAAAGTGTTAAATACATGAAACAAAATATAATAGCTCTGACTAAAAACAGCCATAACAGTAAAAACATGACAGGAACTTCACAGATATCCTAACTCCAAGCCAGAGAATAGAATCAGGCCTTAAGGGCTTTACAGAAGAACCATCTGTATCTATGGAAAGGTACTGTTCCAGAGACTACAGGTACAAAAAAAAAAAGGCAAACACTCTTAGTACTATGAGATATCAAGTGTTAATTGAGGGGACCTACAGAGCATCCATTTTGCCAGAACATTCCAGTCAGGCAGAAATGTTTAGAGCAGTGGTTCTCAACCTTTTTAATGCCATGACCCCCTAACGGTCATAAGTTGAGGACTACTCAACCGGTCGTAAGTCGAGGACTACTCAACTGGTGCAGCACCATTTGCAGAATGGGACTTTTGGCAGGCTCAGCAGGGCAGAGACAGCCTGGACAATTCCTATTGGCTTTTGAAAGCCAATAGAATTAGACTCTATTCAAGAGAGTCTATTCTATTGGCTTTCAAAAGCCAATAGAATAAAAGGGAATAGCATAGCTAAGGAAAAGGGGGAAAAATGGCAGACTGCATTGTTTGGCAACCCCCGTGAAATGGTTGTTTGACCCCAAATGGGGTCCCGACCCACAGGTTGAGAACCACTGGTTTAGAGATACTGTAAGCTTTCTCTCAAATAACCACCAGGTTCTATGTCATGAAAATTAATTCACATTTAACCACCAAACCAATAAAACCAATGTTTACAATTAAAACACAACCAAGCCCAATGACTTGGGACATACCTAGAGGAAAAAAGCCAAGACAAATATACTGTGTCACACGATAACATTGCAGGATCTAATTTGGGTCGGTCACCAGAACCAGAGATTTATTCTTCCAAGCTTTTGAACTCATGCTGGAACCCATCTTCAGGGAACTTCTCTTTAGCTGACAATATGTAAAAATGTATGTATGTACCTAATTTATAGAAAACTAGTATTACACTAGAAAATCACCAGAATAAGGTGAAATAAACAAGCCATAAAATTACTAGTAAAACACTATTAAAAGGCAATCAAACTTGCACAGATATAAAGGCAAGGAGGAAACATATTCCAAAGTTGCAAGGTCAGATCCTAGAGATGACCCTAGTATGAAGAAAAGAAAGAAATATTGAATCCTACAAATTTTGATAAAATGAAAAATAAAACAACATTTATTGTAAAACCCCAAGACTGTAAGTAGAAGGGCAATTTAGAAATTTGGAGGAAAAATAGGGATGAAAACACAACAAACGGTGGAAAGACAATCTTCATTTTCCCCATATTCAGCTTCAGATTATAAGGAATTTGTGATGAAACACTAATAAAACATGCTGACACAGTTAACTATACATTGTCATCAAAGATCACAAGAAACCAATAGATATTAATATTAGAATAGCAGTGGTATTAAAATAGTTAATCATGAATCATGATTCATGAATAATTAATCATTCACCAAAAAGATTACAAAAAGGTAAATAAATAGATCCCAGAATTAATTTTGTTTAGTATAGTGGAAAATTCCCAGAATATCAGGATTTTATATACTTGATCACCACATACTGCCATGTAGATTATAACTTTTGAGCATTCCTAGTTTGCAGGTTATTGATTAATCCACCATATCATTCTGCAAAATAATGGGAACAAAAAAAAATCTTGAATCTATAACCAGCACATCAAGAATACTCAAAAATTATAATCTACATAGCAGTATGTGCCAATCAAGTATATCAAATATTTCTGTCAGATCCAAAAGGATCAGTATTCTGGAACTTGAAGGATTGTAGGAAGGATGTGAATAGGATACTAGACATAAGCAATGAAGAGATAGAAGAACAGTCCATTGGCTGTTTAGCTTATAAATGAACACTCAGCCCAGATGGCAAGAAATTTGGTATGATACATTTTATATCATTCAAAGAGATTCATTCTTAATGAGCTCATTATAAATGAGAGCTGGAAATTCTTGCAGTTTCCAAGATATATGTAATGCCCTATAAGGCTAAACAGATTAAGGAAGCAAAAATTACATAGGCTTCAGCAACATATTTTTAATACTAGTCCTAGGATAAATTCAGATTTTTTCTAAAAAAAAATGAAAGACATAACAGATGCTTTGAAGATAGAATTATAAAGTTTGCAGAGATTTAACCTTAGGAAACATTTTCAGTTTTAAACATATTTTACACTCCCTTTTAAGATTTTTCTCCTCAAACTCATGCTACAGCATTCAGTTTCATTTATCCAAAGCAGCTATAAAAATCAAAACTGCAAAATTCAGGCTACAAACACAACCAATTATTAGCAGCAACTGAAATAAAACTCTAAGCTTAAAAGAGTCTTCAACAAGAGGTTGAAAAAAGGTCCAGACTCAAATAATTTGAACATGATAAATGAAAAAATAAAAGAACTATAACAAGGAAGATGCTATGAGGAAGATGCTATAAGGAAGGCTTCCTCATTACGGAAGAGATACTTTAGAGAAATCAGATTACCACTCTGAATGGTACTACATGCTTGCTTGATATGAATGGCATCCATTAAAGTACCCATTCTTCATTAGATGATGATGGTGATGATTATAATTATGAAGATCTGTTAGATTTCTATCTTGCCTTTGTTCCAGTATATCCAGGTGGCATCTACTTTCACTTTATTGTACGAACAGACTGATGATTGGACTGAGAAAAATTCCATCAGGCCAAAGAGCTTCAATTAGTTTCTTTGGAATAAGTGTTGGACTTCTAAGACCTAGTCCAACATATTAACCACTGGGTCTATATTAAGCATATTTAAACAACACATAAACATCTGAACTCTGTTTTTTACTGTACAATATACTAAATAAACACATTCCAGTAGAACAACTCAAACTGACATATGTGTCACAGGATTTAAATCTTTTGAAAACTGTTCTATCTGAAACATACAGATCTGAAGGACACATTGCAGTAACCAGGCCATTGTAAAAGTAAACAAAGAGGTAAGTCCTGCATCTGCAACTAAGTTCTCTTACAGCAATGGCTAATAAAAAGGGAAAAATCAATTGAAACAGATGTATCAGCCACATATTTCCATTGTAGGAAGAAATTATAGATTTAAGGCTTCTATCTCCATCAGCCCATTCACTGTGGGAAAAATACAATTTGCAGCCAAGGCAGCCTTCATGCTTCACTCCTCTTGTTATTTCTCAAATAAATGTATTTTGTGGATCAAAGCAATATACCTCCATCACAGCTTTTAACTCCAATAGCTCAGCATGCAGTTTGCACAATGATAAGTTTCGCTAGAAATTTAACAATTTTAGCCATTTATTGGATAATATCTTGAACTGCAGTAGCATGACACATGACCAATTAAACATTTTCACTGCAACAGGCATTGAAAGAGAAACTTGATATAACAACAAAAAGTTGAGTTTTAAAATCAATATTAACCTTGACCTTATGTTTGTCTTTGTCTACTTCTTAAAATTTGTGGCAGTGAAATGAAAAATAGTCCCTATGCTGAATCAGCACACTGTGCTTGTCCTGTGAGTAGAAGACTGCTTTGGATATTCTTGAAAGAGCATAGGCCATGCAAGTGGTATTCCATGCACATAGATCATCTTGCGTGAGTGATGGGCCACTATGCATGTGCATACATGAACAACTTAGAAGTTGAACTGTGCATGCATGTGCACATGTGCCAGCCTACCACTTGTGCAAGTCCACCACTTGCACGGCCTGGTTGCAAATAGGGATACTATCTGTTCATCTAGCTTGGAGCTTCAATTAACTTGAAGCTATAATGAGAGCCAGATTAAGACTTGGTCTATAGAGTGTCTTATCCTGGCCCACTATAAAATTGAGAAAACTCTTCTAGAAGCTTGCATAATACAAAATGAATTTTAAGATGCATAAAACCAAAGCAAGCAAGCCACAAGCAACCTTACTAGCAAAAATATTTTCAATTCTATGTAACTAATAAAAAGCATGAATAGCAATTAGTAGCATTAATCACATATAAGGGAAAATCATCAAGCTCCACACTGGCATAGAAGTAAGGATATTTATAGTCAAAGCAAAGGAAAAGGTCTTACCTCCTTTAAAAAAAGTAGATGTGTCTATCTTTAAATTGTGTGTTGTACAAGAGGCCATTCTGCAGATGTTGAACTTTGAATGAAATATATTCAAATTGTGGAATAGCTGGCAATTGACTACTCAACCTAGTTTTACTTTAGAAATTGCAGAATGGGAAGCTTTTGATATTTAATGATTTGGTCGGGAATGCTAGCACTGGTATATTAGAACTAGCAGGTAGAACAATCTCTACTACTAGGAATATTTTTTATAGTTGTAAGACAATTCATTTCTGTTATAAGGCTAGCACAAGTTAGAAGATTGTGTGAGGATGATCACTGTATGTTTGTATCATTTAGTAAAAAACAAATTCTATGAAATAATCAGTTAAAATACATAAAATAATAAGACTGTAAAGAAACAATATTTGTCAATGTCAGATATATTGTAAGATAAAGTCTCATTTATCCAGATAGATTCATTTTGAATAGAGCCATGCCATTTTCTTGGTAACAGAATGGAAGTCTTCTTCTGGGATGTTAGAATTAAAAAGAATAAAAATCATATAACAAGCTACATTGAGAACAGTGTCCTGCCCTAAGGGGATAGAAGCCTCCAAGTCACTGAGGTTACCTCAGGCTCCAGTAATAGTACTAGATCCAAAAGAACCTAGTCTATACTTCAGATCATTTTGGAGTACTGCAGCCTTTTTTAAAAAAACATGAATTTAAGTAACATTTAATTAAACAAACATAGCATTTGCATACAAATATAATTAGACAAATATAGCACTTGCATAATTTCCATTCCAGTAGCATTTTCCTCTCCCAGGCTTACAAAACTAGTTAAAGCCAACACATCAATAACAACAACATTACCTGCAGACGTCTTGATCTCAGAATGCAGAGAACAGCCTTTCTCTGACCTATTGATCATCAAAAGAGTTCATTTTCATTCAAATAATGCCATCTCCTCAAGCTATCAAAAATGTTCTCTTACCTCCATTTTACACAAAATGAAATTGGTAAATTGATAACAATTCTTCAATGTCATTTGGTGTGTAGTCAAGTTATTGCTATTAAAAATGTAACAAAAGCAAATGTCCAGAAATTTTCCAGTTTTCATACTTCTGTTGCACTTAAAGCTCTAGGAGGCTCTTAAAATTAAAATGATAGCATATAATCAATTTTGCATCAATGCATGTTTCCCCAATAGCATCTCTATTGTGATGTGTTGCAAGTTGTAAGAACTGCAGAACTGTAATGCTTTTAAAACACAGCATCCATTTTAAAAAGACAGCAGAATCAGAAATCTGCTGACTGTCTTTGGTCCATATCTACTCCATTACTATCTTATCTGATCAGCAAAAACTAGGCAGCAATGAGATACAAAAGTATACATTACTATCTACTGGTTATCTGGTTTTCAAGTTCTGAACTGGAATCTTCAGAGAAGTGCGGCGTGAGTGATGTTTGCACATGTGGCTAAGTTTTGAAGGAAATGGGGTGAAATAGTGAGGGACAACATACTTTAGGTGTGTTTAGCCCTCCTTTTTCCTTTCTCTTTCTTGTTCTCAGTTGTTGAAGCTGGTAGATAGAGTTCAGCACCTCTCTTCCTTTATCATTGGAGGACCCCATCTAAGAGCTTTGCCTTAATACCCGAAGAACTCTACGATCACACCATTTTCTTTTTTTCATATACGCATCTTATACCTTATTTAAAGTAAATTCTGTTAAGTTTTGTTTACTGAAAGGATTGCTTAGATACAAAGGATCTAAAAATCTAAAAATTCCAAACAACTGTTTTTGCCTTCATGAAGTAAAAGTCTGCTTTTTTAAAAAAATAATCAGTTGTAGAGAACATGATAGTTAAGAGCTAGTTCAATATAGTGGGCTAGAGACCAGGAGGCCATGTGTTCTAGTCCCATTTTAGGCACAAAAACTAGCTTGACTCCTGGGAAGAAGGCAATGACAAATCCCCTCTGAAATCTTGTGAAGAAAATTGCAAGAACTCTTTAGCAGGTAAATTAAAATATTATTGAGATTTTGCAGGGAAAAGAAATTGTGGAAATTATTCTCAAGAATTTGTGCCAGTAAATATGGTTAAGCGGAAAACAAAGGAATAACAGGAATAAATATTACCAGTTTTCTGACCCCTATCAGATGAACGTGAATTCTTTTTGAAAGCCTACTAATGTGACACTTGGTTATTTATAGCAAAATCAGCTGCAATAGAGTTGCCGTGATCAGTGCCTACAATAACAGTCTCATAAATCAAAACAGCAGCAAATCAGGCTATGTTCTGTTAATGAAGAGAATGACGTTTCTATAATATAGAATGTTAATTCAAAATCCATAACAAACTTACTTCACAAGCCACTATTACAGGAATAGAATCTGCAGATATATTTATTATGCAGGAAAAATGGGAAATGCAACTTATTTTTACAACAAAATCTGTTACTGAAAATCTGCTAGCTGATTATAGTTGTTGCTTCAGTATTATGTTCCTCATTAATCACAATCAGTATTATATATATTTAATAAAGGAAGATTTTAGAACACATTTGCCACAATCTTCATTAGCTGAAGCATAGCAATATAATCTGACTAGATATAAGTTTCTAATCAGGCATTAGAAAATATGTTATATGTTGATGTTATCATATGCCTAAATACAAAAAAATGTTTATATTCAACTTGGTATGTACTGAAAATATTAAGAATTATATTTGCTTAATGTAGACAAAAGGAGATTATTATTGGAAGAAGAAAGGATCAAGAAATATATTACCAACTAACATATTGATTAATTGGAGAAATTTATTGTTATTGATTGTTTTGAGTATATGAACCCAGACAACACACTATTCACGAAGCTGTAAAGATTGTAAAAAATTAATAAAATTGGTCATGTAAAAGTATAAAAGCTTTTTGGATTAAGATATGGTGGAATATTCAAAGAATTTTTAAAAGAAGGATAAAATTTACTCCACAATTGTTCTGATTGGGTATTGTTTTCGATTGTGATGATAAAGAGATTATTTTAATGTTAAATTTAATTACTGCGGCTAGGTTGTTAATAGGGCAATATTGGAAGAAGGAATCTTTGCCTACTTTGCAAGAATGGTTTTTTAAAGTTTCTTACTTAGCGGAAATGGCAAAAATTTCGGCTTTCTTGAAAGATCAATTGCAAGAGAAGTATCTCTTGGTGTGGAAAAAATGGATAAATTTTATACAATATAAGTATGATATAAGAAAATATTATTTAGCTTTTGAATAATTTATATTTAAAGTTTAAGGTATTATTTAGAAGTGTAATTATTATTATTTTTTTATCTTCTATTTTTTTTTCCTCTTTTTGTTTTTTATATATAATGGAGTTAAAGTATTTTACAATTTGTTTATTGAGTGTAATTATATTTGCTTAAGGTTTATTTGAGTTTAAAACTTTTTTTCTTTTAAGTTCTAGTTAAGCCTGTAATCAGCTCTGGGAAGAATGGGGGAGGGTTTTGGGGTGGGTTGGGAGGGATTGGGGAAGGGGCTTTTATTGTAAAATTTAAAAAAAAATTAATTAAAAAAAAATTAATAAAATATATTTTTTTAAAAAAAAATCTAATCAGGCAGACTGTCTTGTCTGCCATTCACCCATGATATGGATCACCAAATCCCATAGAAAAGAGTAGGATTCTTGGCTATTTTGCCAGACTCATAAACATAACACCAAATTCTCTTACCTGATTCCATACAACCAGCTAAGCTGAAGTAAAAGAAATTATCATAAAAGGAATGAAAGAAACCCCGAAAGATTTCATTTGGCTGAAACACTAATTCAAAATATTATTATCTAATTTATAAAAAATAAATATACATAGGCTATCATTTTTTCATCTGTAAGAGAGCTAAATTTGTGAAATTTGTGAACTTTATTGCAGAATAATACATTTGTCTTTCACAAATATAGTTAGTGATTTCTATGTGGAATTTTTTATTAAAAGTTTAAATAAGTTTATACATATTTTAAAAAATAAAAACAAAAACGTGTTAACATGCTGTTCTTTCTGTGTGATGTTTTTTCCTATATTCCTCCCATAGCAGACATATGAAATTAAAAAAATATGCAAGAAAATATTACATGCAAAAGTGTGTTTGATGTGGACATATAAAGAAATTTTGCAGTTAAAAGTATAAAAGAATTTAAAAATAGCCATTAATTATGAAAGTTGAATCAAAAATTTCTCACCAGGAATTTGCAGCACCTTTATAACATCAGTTCCTAATTATTAAAGCAACATAAAACCAGTTTTCATTACTGTCATATCAGTACAACAATGATTGCATAATGCTAACAGTATAAATCACTGGTGAAGAAATAACTAAGGAAACCTATATAAAATAAGCCTACAAAGGATATTTTTAGAAGATGTTCCAAGAATAGGATCCTTCCATAGAAATATTATATGTATATTCATATATTCTAAACAAACAACTTGGGCCAATGCAAATATATTAATTTTAACTGTGTACTTACCTACATGTTGTGAAGTAGTTCTCACCTAAAAAAGATTCCACAAATATAAATATGTGCAGTTAGATAAACTATGTTTACATATGCATGTTCTGTGAGAAAAAAAGGATATTAATACTGGATTATACGCAAAGATACCTGGTAGTAAATCCCAGTGAACTTAATGTGAATTACTTTTAAGTAAGCATCATAAGATGCATAGAAAAATTATACATTTTTATTGCACATTATAGAAGACACGAATGAAAACAAACTTATCAATATATGCAAAATTGACACTCTGGGAAAAGACTGATCCATCATATCTGCTGTTACTGAATTTAAATATGGAAAATGATATAACCTTCCTTTGTTTTGGTCAAAAACTACTAGTAGTTCCTATCTAATATATACAGCTTGAACATATACATAGAAGATTTGAGAGAGCAGTATAGGCAAAAATAAACTAAAAGTAATAGGGTTTTACTTTACATTGAATAAAACAATTCCAGTTCAAAATAAACATAATATTCTGATTTTTTCATCTTATCCAACATTTCATTTACTCTTTGCTCTTTTTCATTTTTGCTTACTTTCAATCCTGACAAAATATATTGATGACCTCTGAAGCTTGCAAACTTCTTATAATCTTGCTTAGTGTGGATCTAGTTTCATCCAAGAGTTCAAGAAGTCATGTTTTAATTTTCCCACCAAAAAGAATAACTGACTTCAGCAGTGCCACATCAGAACCACAAAAGCATCTCAGAAGCAAAATCATTGATAATAGAGCTTTCTGTTGAAAGTTAGATGGTGCAGTTCTCTAGTGGAATGACATTATTCATTCCCTTTAGAGAATAGCTTTCAGCCTAGAATTAGTATATGCAGTGTTATTCATTGTACATTTACCTCACCAGAGAATATTTTCTCCTGTCTACATATTCTATTCTGCTAGAGAATGATTTTTTTATAACTCATTGGAGAGTTCTATTTTATTTTTTAATGTTGCAGTCTTACTTTTAAAATATCCATATAATCTAGAAAAAGAGACATTTTAATGCAAAAGTATATTTCAGCTTCCCAAATAACATTTCTCCTTTCCCTGCAGAAATTGTTTTTATTGATTCTGAATCTCAGGGAGCTTAGTATTCATAAAAAGAGGCCAAACAGCTACCTGAGAAGACTAAAGTTCTTCACTTAAGTACATAACATATTTAGGGGAGGCAGGACAAAGTAATAATTGCCAATATTGTCCATTCTCCAAATACACCTCCACTATCTTTTCTTTTATAATCTGGTAAGAGGCAAAATCCTCGAAATACTGTTTTGACAATGAATATGATCTTCTTCAATAGCTTCAATCATCCCTGGAAAAATAAAAGGAAGATAGACAAGATTATGAATGTTTGTTTCTTATGAAAATAAAAGCCCCTGAACAATTTTAAGTGTATTGTGGTATACACATAATTCTCATTCAGGCAACCCTTTGGTGCATTCAGGGTTAGGATAAGCAACAGACTCATGTTGTCCCTCAAGGACTTTAATTAATCTTTTATGAAAAGCAAACCTCTGCAGCTCCTATCTGTTACAGAAGTACATCTACTGAGACCAAGAAAAAGGTTCTTCTTTGTGGTGGCTCCTTCCTTATGGAATATTCTACCCCAAAGATAAGAATCATCCTCACCTTGATACTTTTGCAGAAGGCCCTGAAGATGTGGTTGTGTTAGCCAGCATGAGGACCTCAGGTTGATGTGAAGCCGATCAAATGGTTAGTGGGATGGTGTATGTTACCACTGTGGACGGGTGGGAGAGTCTATGGGTTACTGTAATTTTTAGTTTTATTAGCTGTCCAGAGTCACCTTATGGGAGTTGAGTGGACATATAAATTTGTTTAATAAATAAAATGAATAAATAATGTCAGGAAAATGTGAGTTGTTATGTGTATGAAATATTCTTTCATTTGTTGGATGTGCCCAGAGGAAGAGTGAGACTATTCTTTACCCATTGTGTGAATTTATTAAATATGCAAGCTAAATTCTTCAGTGAAGCCACAGCCAAGATTTGTACTGATACTAATTATCCCAGAACAAAACATTCCTATACTACAAACTTTATAGTCAAACTAGATAAGATGTAGGTAACAAATCAACAGCACTTTCACTTAGTTTAGTGTTCACAGTCTTGACTATCACTGAGATGACTCAGGTCCAAGTCCATTTTCAGCCATAGAAACTTACAAATGACTTGGATCACTTATTCTTTCTTAACCCAAGCTACCTCACAGAGTGGTTGTGAGATATAACAAGTGAAGGAAATGCTGCCTATTCCACTTTCAACTCCAGAATGAACAGTATGATGCAAATATAAATATATAAATATTTTAATTATTCATTTACTTATAAAATTTATATAACTGCCCATCTTAAAACCAATTTTTGGCAACCTACAACTAATAAAACAATATAAAATCAACAATGCTAGAAATAGGGAAAACATTGCACAATAGCCATTCTTTTTTAATGTCCCCACTTTCTTTCCTATCCTGGTCTCATTCACTCTATCCCAATGCCTGGGATATATAAATTTGTATAGCAGGAGAAAGAGCATTTTGATTGTTCTGACTGGGACAATGGCAATAGTGAAGTACTCAACTCCCCCTCATCATCTTTCTAATGAGAACATTTTGCCAATAAAATTATTTCTTTAGTGGCAAAACATATCAATATTTTTAAGGCTGCATAACTTAGTTTTTAAGTAGAATGGCCAGGAGTGATAACAGGAAATTATCTATCTGGGAACTCCAAATTATAACTTATTCTCTTTCACAAAAACTTTCATATCAATTTTTATGATACACAAGTCAGTAGATACTTTTATCAAGTCAATTCTTCATGGCTTTTTTAAATGCTTCATGATGATATAGGCTTGAACCAAAACAGATTTAATATTAAATATAGCTTTGTGTACAGAATGGAAATAAAGAAAACCAAGGATACAATAATTAATGCTCAGATATAGGCAAAAATAATGATGAATGCCAATCATTATTTTTCAGCCTAGCATACCTTGTTTATGAGTTCCGATGATAAAATGAGGTAGAGGATGAAGCAGAGCTCCTGGAGGGAAGGCTGGATATAAATCTAAAAATAAATATCTGAACTGTCAAAATGTCACAGATGAAGAAGCAGTATTTAATAGTAAGCCTGAGTAACTTCTTCAGCAAAATGAAGCACCTTTCTGGATCCACATCATAAAGCTTGAAAGCAGATGCATGGACATTTTGGGTGGTTGCTCCGAGGCACTCCTGAGACCCTGCATGATAAGCAGAAGTCACTTTCACTCTAGACAGCTATGGCAGAAATGTGTTCCCAATGCATACAGATAAATGAATGTACAAAAACCTAAGCTTCAAAATAACCACACAAAACTTGAATGATAGATATGAAGTTTTCTCCCTCTTCATGGGGTGAAGCCACAGGGACAAAGCTTTCACATTCACAAAACTCTATGTAATAAGAAATTAAATGTAGGATTATTTCATCATAAGCTTAAGCTGAACCATGGTTCACTGAATTAATTCAATTGCCTGAATTCACACATCATTTTTACCTTAAATTAGTCAATTGAATTCACAAAACAAGGTAGCCAATTGAATTTTCATCCTAGTATGTTGTTCAGAACCACTCATAGTCACACATAAATCAAATTATTTTCATATTAACTACTTATAAATTAGTAAATACATACATAGGAAAGCACAGAAAAATAGTGCATTTTATTTTTATACATATTAATTAAAAAAATTCTGCTACAAGACTCTTAATAACGTATGAGGGAAGTTGTATTTGCTAGAAACTGGACTTACCCATGGTAATGGGGAGTAACATTTGTTTGTTATAAATCACATTTTGTATGTAGGTCAAAGCTGAATCCAACAGTATGTTACTTTGCTTCTTCAGTATTGCTGCTTCATAAATGAATGACATGGTGTAATACATAATTAAAGTCAGGGTCTTTCTACTATAGGATAGACTCAGACTTGAACTTGTTTTGTGTTCCATCAGATTTCAGTTTTGGTTGTTGTTGAGTCCTTGGCAGAAAGCAGACACGAGAAGCAGTTGAAGTTCTCAGTTTTCTTTATTCTGCGTTCAGCTTACAAGTAGATGGCTTCAGCAGCTCCCAAAACCTCCCAGCTTCTTATATAGACATTTCCCGGGTAAATGCGATACTTTTCCCGCACCAGCACCCGCGCATGCGCACGGCGCTGGCGACAGCCTGTCTGGTCCCGGGCAGCTTTGCACCTGCCCGGGACTGACTGCAAACGCCCGAGCCGTTTGCAAGGCTTGGGACATAACACCCCTTTCCCCCGGGCTAAAACTACTACCAACATATAATCATTTATTTTATGCAGTGTTCTGCTTCTCAGTGCTCCTATCGTTACCTGGCTGTTGTTTAGCCAGCAATGTTATGTAATCCTCTAAGTATTTAGGAGACTTCTTTGCTCTCTGTGACTTTCTCAGCTCTGGGTTACTAGCATGAGTTCCCTGACTGGAGGGAGATGTGAGCCTGTTCTCCTTATTTTGCCTTGGTGCCTTCCAAGGACTGTGCCCCGATGCCTGGCCTGCTTGCTTGCCCACCGTGCTCGTCAGGCCAGGGCTTCTGTCACTTTGTGACCTGGTTGACCTGCCTAGCTGTAGACCCTCGGGCCCCTTGAAGTGATAGCCCCTGCTGGGCGTCTCTGTTGAACCTCCTAGGTCCGTCCAAGACCTGTCAGGAGGCTGTCCATTCCCTGAACCCCGTTCTGTGTCCGGGCTTGTGTGGGTTTCTGTACTTTCTCAAAACTCAGTTACTCCCTGATTTGGGCTAGCGGTGTTGTAGTCGGGACTTGGTTCCTCGACCACCTCCCTGTATGTTTGACCCCCTGTAGGATTTGGGGTAAGGTCAGGCCAACCTTGGGGATTGTGTGCCAGCTCTCTTTCGGGGAATGATTTGTTGGGATGCCCCCGGGTATCCTCCGTGACTGGAGTGCTGTGTGATGTGTGTGGAAAGTGAGTATGCCCCCGGGTGACTCCCTGGCTGGAGTAGGCGTGGATGCCTGGTAGTTAGGTAGGCTCATAGAATTCTTGTTCGGAGCTCTCGCGGAACCCTGGGATGGGCCGTTTGTAGCTCCATCAGTGGAGATGGGCAGCAGCTCGTGCCCTTCCCTTTGCTCCAAAGGGTCCCCCTCCCTCCCTGGAAAAGACCCAGGAGTCTCATCTGAAAAGTCCCGCCTAGGGCGGAGTTGGTCGATGTGCCGACGCAGGACACGACCGTTGTCCAGGGCAACCTCGTAGGAGAGAGGACCTGTGACCCTGGAAATAGAAGCGGGGACCCAGGTATGACCAGGCCCGTAATTACGAGCCCAAACCGGGGCACCCACAAGTAGTTATCTAGGTGCCCTAGGATGTGAGGTAGATGAAGGCAGTCTGTCCGGATGCAACCGGTCAAGTTTAGTAGTAAGTTGACGCCCCCAACGAAGTTCAGCTGGGCTTCTCCCTGTAGAAGTGGACGGTGTGGTGCGATAAGAAAGGAGAAAGTCAGCCAACCTGTGATGCCAGTCCCCGTAGGTGAGTCTTTTCAATGCGTCCTTTGTGATGCGCACCATACATTCAGCCATACCGTTGGTGGACGGGTGGAAGGGTGCAGACGTGGCATGACGAATCATGTTTGCCTGTAAGAAAGCTTGGAATTCGGAGGAAGTGAATTGAGGGCCGTTGTCGGACACAATGAAATCTGGCAGCCCGTGTGCAGCAAAAATCCCCCTCAGTACCTGAATAGTCTTTGCAGTGGTGGTGGATGAGACAGGTACAACCTCAAGCCATTTCGAATGGCTGTCAACAAGGACCAAGAAGAACTGGCCCTGAAAGGGTCCAGCGTAGTCAGTGTGCACCCTAGACCATGGGGACTGTGTTTCCTCCCATCTATGCACGGGAGCTTGGGGCATCTCTGGACGAGATCGTTGGCACAGGTGGCATGCATGCACCTTAGCCTCAATATCTTTATCTAAACCAGGCCACCACAAGTGGCTGCGCGCAAGAGCCTTCATACGAACAATGCCAGGATGACTCTCGTGGAGGGATTCTAAGACCCTAGTCCTCATTGAGGTGGGAATGACAACTCTGTTTCCCCAAAGCAGACAACCCTGAGAAAGGGACAGCTCGTTCCTTTTGGACCAGAAACTCTGAAACTCAGGACTAGGGCAGTGCTCAGGCCAACCAGACAAAACCCAGGAACGGACACGTGAAAGTGTGTGATCTGTACCTGTTTCAGCGGCAACATCCCTGGCACTAAGAGGGAGCTCGGGCAAGGCTTGGATTGATAGAATGTTGACAGCTGGCGCAGGGTCAGCTTCTACTACTGGCAGAGGCAATCTACTGAGGCCATCAGCATGGCCCATTTCTTTTCCAGGCTTGTGGAGTAAAGAAAAATCATATGCAGACAAAAAATAGACCACCTAAGCATTCTAGGGGAAATGATTTGGGGAGTCTGCTTACGTGTGGTAAACAGTCCCAGCAGAGGCTTATGGTCAGTGAAGACCGTGAAGTGCCTGCCATATAGAAAGTCATGGAATTTTTTAATTCCAGCAACAACAGCCAGAGCCTCCCTGTCTATCTGAGCGTAGTTGCGCTCAGCAGAAGACAATGTTCTGGAGTAATATGCAACAGGAACCTGAGTTCCATCAGACCTGAGGTGGCTCAGGACAGCTCCAACCCCGTAAGGGGACGCATCACAAGCGATGCACACAGGAAGGGACTCGTTGAAATGTGCAAGTATACTGTTAGAAGTGAGCAAGGCCTTGACTTTGTTAAAGCAGGCCTCATGCGTCTGTGACCACCACCACACTGCTTGCTTGTCTAGTAGCCTGTGAAGGGGCTCAGCTATGTGGAAGAAAAGAATTGTAGAAATTCAGGAGGCCCAGGAAGGCCTGAAGTTCGGCCTTGGACTTTGGCCTAGGTGCTTCTAAAATAGCAGTCAGTTTGGATTCAGCAGGGTGAATCCCAGCAGCATCAATTTTGAACCCCAGAAATTCAGTAGAAGGCACCCCAATCTTGCATTTGTCTTTTTTGAGCTTGAGGCCTGATTTCCTGAATCTTAACAGAACAGCCCTTAGCCTTTCAGCTAGAATGTGTGTGGAGTCTCCTGCAATTAAGACATCATCAAAGTAGGGGCAAACCCCCGGTATGCCCCGCAGTGTGTTTTCCATTACGCTTTGGAAAATCCCAGGAGCGACATTCACTCCAAACTGCAGCCTTTTTACCTTAAAGGCTCCCCTGTGGGTCACAATAGTCTGAGCTATAGCAGCATCATCATCAACAGGCAGCTGTTGATACGCTTGAGCTAGGTCAAGCTTTGCAAAAACGCGCCCCCCCTTGAGGGAGGCCAGAATATGACTGACCACAGGAACAGGATAGGCATGTTGCTGCAATGCCTTATTCAGAGTGCATTTGTAGTCAGCACAAATGCGAATGTCCCCATTTGCCTTTAGAGGCGTGACAATGGGGGTCTCCCAAGGACTGGAATCAACAGGTTCTAGGATTCCCTGTTGAATCAGTTTGTCTAACTCAGTGTCAATTTTACTCTTTAAAGCAAAAGGGACCCTTCTTGCTTTAATTCTAATGGGAGTGACAGTGGGGTCTAGCTTTAAGGACACAGGGGTCCTTTGAATGTGCCCAGCTGGGGGCTGAAAACATCTGCAAATTCTTTGCAGACTTCCTGTAGGTCGAGTGTTTGTAAGCTGTTGAGTCCTGTGACGTGTATCCCCAGGGCCTCAAACCAATCGAGTCCTATGAGACTCGTTCGTTCACCCCCTACTACTAATAAGTCTAGTGGACCTTCAAAACTCTTGTATTGCACGTTAAGGGTGGCCTCCCCCTTAACACACACTCTTGAATTTTGAAAATCTGTTAACACAATGTCAGAAGGCCTTAACTTGGCCTGAGTTCCACTACCGGAACAAATCTTCCTAAATGTATGCAAGGAGATAATTGAAAAGGCAGACCCTGTGTCTAGTTCCATAGATAATGGAACCCCTTGTAGCTTCACCTTGAGTGACAGCTTTTTCTTAATTGGCTTGTGTGTGCCTGTCCTAAGGATGCTTCTTCGCGAAGCACAAAACCCTACCCTATTCTGGCTGGGGAATCTGGTACCTTTCAGGCGCAGTTCTTCCTGAGGTTGTACCTTTCGTCGGCCCAGACACACAGCTGCAATGTGTCCTTGTTTGCCGCATGCCCGGCAGGTAGCGGAGCGGAACTTGCAGTCGGTTCTCCTGTGGCGACCTCCACAGCCGATGCACTTGAGCGGAGCTGAAGAGCTTCCCTTCTGTTTTTCTTCCTTTGTGGGGTGGAGACGGTCGACTTCCTCGTCCGGATCCTCCTTGGAGTTTCTTTGGACGTCTTCCTGGTGCAAGGATGCAACCTCTGGACTGTTTCTGATCGGCCACATGTTCTTGACAGCGCCGCCTGCTGCTTCTTCTGCGGTGACTTCCCTTAAGGCATCTTGGTAGGACAACTCTTCTTTAGCGAAAAGTCTCTGTTGTAGATCTCGATGCCTTAACCCGCACACGAATCGGTCCCTCAGTCGTTCTTCGAGGTCTTTGAACTCGCAGTGCTTGGCGGCCTTCCGTAATGCGGCGATGAATTCTTTGGCCGACTCACCGGGCCGTTGATCCCTCTGCTCGAAGGTGTGGCGCCATGCGATGACGGACATCTTGGGGTGGAAGTGCTCCTTCAGTAGCTTCTTCAGATCTGCGTAGCTGACAGACTCTACTGGAACAGGTGCTGCAAGGTTTTCTGCAATGTCGAAGGCGTCTTGACCGCAAACACAAAGCAGGGTGGCAGCCTTCAAGCTCTCTTCCCTCACTTGGTTTGCCTTGAAGTAGTTCTCCACCCTGGCTACGTATGACTCCCACCGCTCTGGATGTGAGACGTCGAATTCCGAAAGCCTTCTGATTTTCACCATCTTCAGGAGACAGGTCTATCAGCCAGCCTACCCCCGAATGCGCACTGGATTGGCGGGTAGCTGCCAAGTCGACGCCGTTCCGCCGCTCAGGACTCACTTGGGTAAGCTTACACTTCTTCCTTTCCAGGCGGTGTAAGGCAATCCCATCCTCGTCGCCAGTGTTGAGTCCTTGGCGGAAAGCAGACACGAGAAGCAGTTGAAGTTCTCAGTTTTCTTTATTCTGCGTTCAGCTTACAAGTAGATGGCTTCAGCAGCTCCCAAAACCTCCCAGCTTCTTATATAGACATTTCCCGGGTAAATGCGATACTTTTCCCGCGCCAGCACCCGCGCATGCGCACGGCGCTGGTGACAGCCTGTCTGGTCCCGGGCAGCTTTGCACCTGCCCGGGACTGCCTGCAAACGCCCGAGCCGTTTGCAAGGCTCGGGACATAACAGTTGTCTTCCATTGTTGTTGTATTCATAGCTTCTATTCTGTATTTCCTAAACCAAGGAGTCAAGTGAAACCAGTAAACAGAAATGTCATTAAGGAACAATCACTTCAAAAGCTCAGATTATTTCCTATTGATGATGGCACATTAGTCCAACAACAGAACTGGCTGGTGATCATTGAGAAATTCCCCAGGTTGTTACCAAAATCCCACCTAATCCATAAAATGCTTAAGGAAGACCACCATAATTGGCCTAGTACCCACAAGCAATTGTCAGTAAAATTGGGTAGGGTGGAACTCAAGCAAATCTCTGGGAAGATTCTGTTCCAGAGGATAGAGCCTGACAAAAAGCATATCTACAAAAGACACCATTTACCATGCTTAGACAAGTTTTGGTAGTACTGACTGAAATAAGCCAAATCTCTGTGGTCATCAACCATCAACTTAGATACTTAGTTATTACAAACAGACCTCGCAACAACCAGAGACCAAGGTCACCAATGAACTGGACATTAGTATTTAGGACATCACATGAGATCAGGGCTATCTCCCTGCCTTACACTCAGATAAGCCTGCCAGCCATAGCAGGAATATTTTGAAGAAATAAGATAGTCCTGCATGATATTCTAGTGTTTAAGGCACCAGGCTAGAAAACAGGACACCATGAGTTCAAGTCCCATCTTAGCCACAAAAGCTGGCTCTGTGACTTTAGGCTGGTGATTGTCTCTCAGCCCAGTTCACCTCACAGGGTTATTATTGTGGGGAAAATAGGAGGAAGATGTGTTGGATATGTTTGCCTCCTTGAGTTATTTGTCAAAATAATAAAAGTGGGAAATAAATAAATAAATAAATAAGCCTCGCATTCAAACCAGAACCAGTTTTACTCAAGCTTTCTCACACTACTATGTTACCAACAGTACTCTATGGCAGGGGTCTCCAACCCCCAGTCTGTGAACTGGCACTAGGCCACAGCACACCAGAAACTGCCATGCAAACAAACAAAGCCCAATCCACAGGATGAAAAACCATGCCCCCTCTGGTCCACAGAAAAAGCTCTCTCCATGGAACCAGATCCTGGTGCCCAAAAGGTTGGGGCCCCCTGATCTATGGATTGCCTTGTAAGTCAACATGTTGTTGCCTGTGTGCAACCAGTCAGGAGGTATAGCCAGTATACATTAAGGGTGAACATTTTAAAATAATTTTATATATAGTAAATATGTATTTAGAACAGTGGTTCTCAACCTGTGGGTCAGGACACCATTTGGGGTCGAACGACCATTTCACGGGGGTCGCCAAACAAAGTTGTCTGCCATTTTTTCCCCCTTTTCCTTAGCTGTGCTACTCCCTTTTATTCTATTGGCTTTTGAAAGCCAATAGAATAGACTCTCTTGAATAGAGTCTAATTCTATTGGCTTTCAAAAGCCAATAGGAATTGTCCAGGCTGTCTCTGCCCTGCTGAGCCCGCCAAAAGTCCCATTCTGCAAACGGTGCTGCACCAGTTGAGTAGTCCTCGACTTACGACCGATTGAGTAGTCCTCGACTTATGACCGGTTGGGGGTCGCAGCATTAAAAAGGTTGAGAACCACTGATTTAGAGCAATAGCAAAGGTACTTTCATTTTAGGAAATAGATGAAATTTTCCACAAAGTTATTATCACAAAAGCCTTTGTCTTTTCTACTACATTTTAATCAATGAATTTTACCACCATGATAATCCCTTCTTTCAATTACACATCTGATTTAATGGATAATCCCTGCATAAGGACTGTTTGGTGTTTGTGTATGTGTATGTGTGTGTTTTTTAAAAAAGAATCATAACCTATGTTTGTTTACTGTATACTGGACTGGCTTTTCTTTTGTGCTTAAGCATTCATTTCTTTCTTTCAGTGCTGAACGAAGCACTTGCTATAATTGAACAAATCATCAAAAATTAAGATACAGAAAATATTTGAAACTATAATTTCTCCTAGCCATTCCAATAGAGAGCAAAATGCTGCTCAATGTTTTAAGTGCTTAATTTTTGGAGAAGGCATCAGTGCTAGCAATCAAACAGCAATATAATAAAACCTAATTGCATATTTATTGCACAGTTACAGGCAGAAAAATTGATCTCACCAGAATTGTTTCATCCATCTGTTAAACCACTGAATTAGGCTGTACTTTCATTAAATTAGAAATTCCAGAGACAATTACCTGAATATTTCATTACATTTTATATATTTACTTTATTCTAATTCTCATCCTTGGGTATGAGATGTTTACCAAGTTCTTATTTAACTTAGGGTTTAAAGAAAAGAAATGGGGTGAATGATTGCTTGTATAGTGTAATTGTCATGAAAAGTTTCTAAAAGTGATGAGGGTACTTACGGTACATATTGCTCTGAACAACTTTCACTAGTGGAAAATAAACAAATGCAATCAATTGTCATAATGAATAGGAGATTATTCCATCAATAGAAGTTTATATTTCTTTGAGAAGCTTCAGGATTCATTATCTATTCTATAATTTTAAAAATGTGCATACTGTTACAGCATTGACATGAAAATCAGATGGATTTTAATATTTGTGCAATATTTCCCGAACCATGTATCTCCTAAATGTGTTGTTTAGAAAGCTCTTTAGCTCTTGACTGCAGCACTTAATTGCTGCAGCAGCATCAACTATTTTTCTTCTTCATTTTTTCCCTCTGATTGCTTTTTGTACTTCCTTGCATTATAAGGAAAGCTAAAAGTCTTAAATATTTGGCCATACCATTGTTTATACTGATTAGTCCCAATAAAGATATTGCTTGATTGTAGATTTTGAAATTCAGATTCAATAACTTGTTCTCAGATATGGTTAAATGTTTAAAAATAATATGTTCTAATATCAATGGGCAGAAAATAAATTTCACACTGTTGTAAAGTAAAGCATAGTTTTCTAAATAGTTTGATTTTTATGATATGGTCAGTCTTAAGATGGTACAGAAGCTACTTTTAATAAAATAATTATCACTTCTATTTGCATTTATTTGTTCTGATGTCACTGTTTACTATGCCTTCTGAAAAGTGGTGTAAATATATTCCTATCTAATATCACATTTATGTATCTAATTAAATACATGTAACCTGTGAAAATGTATGTTATAATAAATGTGTTAGCCTTAAAAGTTCCACAAAACCCTGAAGGTGTTTCTAGTGCCTGGCTCCAAAACTACTATTCAAATAGCATGTTACAGATATTTCATCATTTTGTCTTTAATGTATTTTTCCGGCAAGAAAAAAACCCTCAAAAAAAATTGGTGGAGCTTGGGTAATGAATAAGTAAGAGTGATGGTTTCAAAATGGATTATACACTGCTAAATACAGAGATGAGCCCCCACAAAAGATAACATTGCAAAGTGGTATCACCACTTTTTCCTTGCTTTGAACTTTGAGAAAAAGTATCAAAAATACAGAATGAATTCTTACCATTCAAAGGTAGATGATAAATAGATAATATATAAATAGAAAATGTGTTTGTGTGTGTGTGTGAAAGAGAGAGAGAGAGAGAGGGAGGGAGGGAGGGAGGGAGGGAGGGAGGGAGGGAGGGAGGGAGAAAGAGAGAGAGAGACACTCCAGCACTTCTTCACCAGTAATCAGCACTCAGATCAGTATAGGTTAACTCCAAGTCAAATTCAGACCAACAATTAAGTAAGCAATCCCCAATCAAGAAACTGCCAAAAGCCAATAGTAAACAGCCCAACCAAAGAATCCCTAAGATCGCCCCACCCACATAAACAGGCAAGGCAGCAGAATATAAACTGACAGCAAACAGCACTCCTTACTAGCACTGTTGATGTTACCTAGTCAGGGTAATGAAAGGTCTGCAAGAAAACAAGCAACCTCAGAGAGCACCAAGGACCCCTCAAGACAGACAGATAGACAGGCAGGCAGGCAGACAAATAATATACTGTAATCCATTCACTTCTCTACCCTAGAAGAAGGAGGAGATTCTCCAGTGTTCAGAAGCATGGCTATTATAGGATGGTAAAACAACTTCCAAAAGGTTCAGGAGCACCTCCCCTGCAGATTGAACCTCTTTCTTCTTTGGTATTTCTGCTACAGAAAGATGGAAGAAGCATGGAAATCAAATTGGAATGCTTGGCAAAATCTCCAACCTTCCTAAAAAGCAGTATTTTCTAGGGGTTTTTTCTTTCAAACGTGTATAAAATCAAGCGAACAATCAACCTTAAATGAAGAACCCATATATCTCTGTAAACCATCAAGGTATCCAGTTGTGTATCAGAAAGACTGATAGAGAAAACTTTGCTCGAACCTTAGTAATTAAAATGATTGGGTAAGGGATTTGGTTTCTAGGACCATATAAATACAACTGTCAATATCTCTTCATCTTCATCTATCTTATTTGTAAGATAGATAAAGAAATTTATTAACAGCCCAATAATTGTCTTTGCTATTCTTTTCTTTGACCCAAGCTAATGTTTTCTGAGCATCCACATAACAGGCATAATGCAGCACATAATCTGCTTATGGGTATGGTCTTCCGCCATTCCGTTTTAAGGATTAACTATGTAAATTTCATGATTTAATCTGGTTAGCATTTTTGTTTTTGCCCTAAGGCAATGCATTACTTCAGAAGGAATTCAGTTGAAACTGACAGAATCAAAAACTGCTTGTTGAAATGCAAGTATCTTGAGAAATACACAGTTCTTTCAATAATTCCATTTAATTTTTAACTGAGACCTGAAAATATCTATCACCCATGCTTGCTATTTCAGAACCTGGAAAAAAAAAAGAATAGTAGCAAAGTGGCTACTTATACATTTTCTAAATCATTTTCAAAGTACAGCATATGAGAACTGGTTTAATGTGGTTTAATGTTTAAAGTGCTGGACCAGATGTAAGGAACAAGGAGAAACAGATTTAATCTTCCCTTATTCATGGAAACTGGCAGTCACTGTTAGCCCTAGGCAGGAAGTTAAAAAAAAAAAACCTATCTACCAAACCACACTGGTCCGTAATCTTCAGTCATCCCTTCCTCCTGCAGTGTATTAATTCATGCTGAATATATAGTACATGGATACAAAAGGGGACAGAGACATTATATTAAGAGGAGTTTTTTTCAGCAAATTTCTTTTGATTAATAGTTTATCTATTCTATATAAAGCCTGTATTCTGTAAAACCTTATACAATATAACTGTCCCCTAATTAAAATCCAAGTACATATTTTCTATAGGAGAAAAGTTGACAGGTTTATATTTGTCCTAGGTTTCACTTAAAACCTACAGTATTAATAATAGCCATTTATCCATTAACACCTGTAGCTAATATTCATAATCTAACACTTATAATTATGTTATCCCAAGCAGTGTTAGTTTTGCACCAATGCTTTATATAGAGTTTTTGAAAAGAAGCAAATATATACCTGCAGAGAATTAGTCAAAGAAGTCATTGAGACTTCATTTTGATAGCGACAGATACGGTGGTGGGATTCAGCCAGTTCGCACCACTTCGGCAGAACTGGTAGCTAATTTTTTGTTGCCCAGGCCCAGAATGAACTTCCGGAAGCAGCATCCACACAGAGAACCGGTTGTTTACATATTTGAATCCCACCACTGGACAGATAATTCCAGTGGTGATTTGACCAACAATGTTTGGGTGTGTGGGTGTACGCATGCACGCACATGCAGAAGCACATACTGTGTAACACAAAGTACATCAAAGAGAATCAGTAGTAGACAGTATTGTCAGTTCTTACCACCCTTATTCAGAAAACAATTTCTAGCAGATTGGACTTTAAGGCTGTGTCAATACAAATTGTAGCTTCTTGCCATAGGAGGATTATATCTCTATTTATTTAGTCCTAAGTACATGTGGCCTGTGACATAAAATGAGGGATAGCAGATGAGTGTGTGCAATTAATTGGTTATTCCCCTCCTGCCTCAGCATATTAGAAAAGACAGCAGTGCCATTGAATGCATTTCTCTTAACCAAGACTGCTCAGGTGGAAAGAACCAGGAAGGGCATTATAGGTGTTTTATATACCATACCTCACCTTTCTTCTTAAATCATATCTTTTGCATTTTTGCTCTTCATGGTAGTAGCATAATAATCCATGCTGTATTGTGTTGCAAAAGTTAGAGATTTGGACCTTTTCTCTTTAGTCAGTGGTTGGTGCTATCCATTTATTTACCAGAAAACGTTGTTTATCTCTTGGGTTTCATTCAGCTATACATATCTTTGCAAACTATTCTCCTTGAGTACCTCATTAATATAGTTTTGTATTATTATAATGGTTGTAAATTTTCATGTGATGGAATTATTAATTAGAATAATAAGCCTCCTGTGTGTCTTTCTAAAAGTCACACTATTACTTTACAAATAATTCAATGTGCACAGAATATAAAATTTCACAATTAATGAAGAAGGCATTCTCTCTAAGGACATAAAGCCTGTTTTGGGGCCACTAATCTTGCAAAAAAAAATGATGCCTGAAACTATTTTTCTTAATGCAGTGTTGCTAAATGGAAAAAAAAACCCAGAAAGACATTGAATAGAATGGTATCAACATCAGTTAAATTGCATTGAATAACTTTCTGTTTCAAATATTAAAGCAAAGAAAGGAAAAGACAAAAGAGCCAGCCAGAATTATTGACATGTGCAGCTTTAGAAACTGAATAAATAAAAAAATTGCAGCAAAACTAAGTGAAAAGTGGCCAGGTTTACAGATGATGTCAAGCCATTGTTTGCTTAATCATGATTTGTTAAGTAAACAAAATTGGGCTCACAAAAACACTAAGCTATAAGCTAATGTATACATTTATAGGCTATAAGAAGCGCTAGTGGCACAATGGTTAAAGTGCGATATTGCAGGCAAATTCTGCCCACAGCCTGGAGTTCAATCCTGATGGTGCTCAAGTTGACTCAGTCTTCCATCGTTCCAAAAACGCTGACATTGTAAACCAGAGAGTGTTGTAAAGCACTAGAGTGCAGTATATAAGCCTAAATGAGATTGCTATTGCTAATGTACCAACAATAGTAGATTTCCATAATATTTTAAACAAACTAGGATGGCTTAGTGTATTGAAAGCACTGCATTGTTGTCTCTGTGTCACTAAAGATAATATAACCTTGTGCCATGGCAAACTTATTTTTAACTTCTCCCTATTAAAAAAAAGTGTTTGACTGTGGAACACAGTAATTTAAGACTGCTTCAGATGCCCATAATTAAGATTTTGGGTTCTGGAAACAATTCCAGGTTTTTCAAATGTTAAAGATCTAAAGCTTAATTCCAGACATGATGGCGCAGTGGCTTAATGACACTGGAAAAGCTGGCCAGAGATAGTCTGCATTCCAGCAGTTCAAGCCCAGCTCCATGAGGTGAGGTGAGCTCCCATCGCTCGGTCCCCAGCATCTACCTACCCTGCAATTCAAAAGCATGCAGTATTGCAAGTAGATAAATGGGTAGCACTTTGGTGGGAAAATCATAGCTATGTTCATGTGTGCAGAAAGCAGAAGCTAGTGCTAGACCTGGACATGAGGCAACACATAAGACCAGCAGAGGAACCCAGAAGAGCCAAAAACCCGAGTGCTGCTAATCACCCGGTGTAAACTAGTTTTCCCCCTGCAGTGCACCAAGAATAAGCACACAAGTGCTGAACAGAATGAATTTGCAATTTAGGCTGTCAGGACTGCATTGTTTGTAGCATTTGTAGATTTCCCTGACATTGTATGCCATACACTAAATAATAATAATAATAATAACAACAACAACAACAACTGAAGCATTGATATACAGTTAGGACTGAATAGCACTAGATAACAGCAATGAATGTATTCTGAAGGAAATAAACCCTTCCCTTCTTCAACAGAAAAAGGGAGACTGCCTATATCTGCTCTGGGTGATTTAAAAGTACCATCAAAAAATGCTTCCATAGTAGATACACAGTACTTAGGACTACCAGTTAGAAAATATAGAACTCTTCTGTTTCAAATATTTTTGTGGAAAAAATAATAGAAAAGGAAAAACATAAAAGCCATAAACTTTTTACAGTATCTAAGTACCTAAGCTAATGTATCTGCCTGCCCATATCTGTAAAACAGGGTACAGTAACTGCATCATGAAAGCTGGAGTAGATAATGTAGTGTCCAAATTTTTAAAATAAAATCTTTAAAATCCCTTATCATTTGCCAGAGTGGTTAATGTGAGTTTTAATACAAAACACCCAGCCCAAGCCATATGGCTTTTCCTTGATCAAATGCTGATCTGGAAGCTCCTCAAATGAATGGTGTATTCATGCTGATTTGCAATAACAAGGCAGTAAATGGAGAACCTCAAATAAATAGTGAATTTATGTTGATTTGCAATAAAGAGACAGTAAAATGGAACAAATATATCTACATCACCTCAGATGGAAGTTACTTTTGCTATGAAGTATTGACAAAGAATGCTCTTTTACCTATTATATGTATGTTCTTTAGGTGTCATAACAATTAGGTGTCCTAGCCACAACAGACTGGGGGAAAAATAGAGTTGTTTTTAATGCAATAGTGTTTCCAATGAACCATAAAAGTGTTGCTTTAAAAAATTGGAATAATTTTCTATTAATACAATTCTTTTACTGTTGTCTTACATCAAGTCCAGTAGGGAGAATATAATCCATTCTAATATTTCTAGCTATCGTGAACATTTTTAAAACAAATGTTCATAGTAAATATCACTATGAAAAACATCTTATACATTTAAAATATTGGAAATACCATATCAACTCCATTTACAAAGCAGAAGATAAGCACTATTTTACAACAGTTTTAAAACAGTTGCCTACAAACAATTGGCTACAGTATCAAATAACATTTTTATGTATATGTACACACATACATCTATAACAATTCTGTTTAAAGTTTCCATCAAGTATCAGGCTAAATCTGATGCCCCAATATAACGTTTCCAAGTTTTCCAGTAAAACTTTTTTAAAAGCCATTTTGGCAATATATATATATATATATATATATTGTTCATTCAATCAATGAGGATTTTAATGTTTGTCTAACAATTCAGATTCTTCTAGCTGAAGATCACAAATTTGGATTCTCTTCTGTTGGAACAACTTCTAAGATTATTTGCAATGCTGATGTCATGTTGTCTGTGAAAGAACAAAATATGAGAATCTGTTCATGTTTACTCAGATATAAGTTCAAATAGGTTTTTTTTTCCAGAACATTTGGAATAGGACTATAGACAAAAAGAAAGAGATGAGAGAGACATAGAATTTAAATGAAACAACTGACATTTTGATTCAAATCCAAAGTGTGTGTTGCACAAAATGTATATAAAAACACTCTGGTGATTCATTTTTTTAAGAATTTGAATCTTATTAAACTTTTTAAGGAGATAGCCTTTACAAAGTAATACAAACATAAAAATAAATTAAATAAGTTAAAAACCTAACCTGGCAAATGTTTATTCTCAATAGTACATTAGATGTATTGCAATTATAATTACCTATTCCTGCTAGATTTATTTGATATAGTGTCTTTGGACCATTTGCTTTCTCTCATTCTAAACTACCACATAGGATTGTTCTTATAATAAAAAATATTATTGTCCCTCTATACTATTTGGAGTTCCTTTCTCCAAATAGTAAGGAAAGTAAGATGTAAAGGTAAACAAATAAATATAAATAAAATAAAAACTGTTATTGGAATTTAGGGTAGAACTTCCTACTCTGCCTGTCTAATAGCTCCCTTCTGTTCCCTAAAATCAGATTTTTACATGCATACACTAAAAATCCAGTGAGAACAACCATTTAAGAGTGCTAAGATGTTTCAATATATTTCGGTTCCACCATGTTCATTTGACACCCATGAAAAGCATTGGTTTTAAAGTTGAAATAAATTTATTTATATTGCAATTTTGCATCTGCGAATGTCCCATTAAACTAGTTCATATGCCCTCTTCCTTACTTGAAATCATTTAATTTATTTCTGAAAAATATTTTTAGAAAAATCAGGAAATCTTTTTGATCAAATTATATTTGCATACAGAAGGCATTGATGACTATCCATATTTAAGTAACACATCTTAAAATCGAAGCCACTGTTGCCTTAAGAAGGAACAAAGATCTATAGTTACCTTCATATAGTATTATTGATATCCATGAAAAAAAAATATTGCTGTCTCCTTAACAAAATAATTACTATTAGAATACCAAAGATGATATCCATGAGATGGAAGCATAGCGTTCTAATTACAAACTATTTTGTATATTGAATTTAAAAAGGATTTTCAGAGTCTGTATGTTTCATTTATGGTATTTATATTTTCTTCTACCAGGAAACAATAATAGTCACAGTGCTCAAAAAAAATCACTGCATTGTTACCAAGAGCAGAAATCTCAAAAGTATAATGTTTTTTAGTTAAATGAAATGGTTCAACACTGGCATCCTGTGGCCATACTGATTTATGAAACCACACTCAACAGATTATGAAATTGTATCTATCTGATGAAAGAATAAAATACAAAGACTCTTCTGAGGCAGAGAGAGCTAACTACAGAATCCTATAGACATAAGGTTAGATAAATAAAAGTGTTTCCCAACACACAAGTTTGTTTTATATTTGTTATGTTTATAACAATTCTTTGAAGAAAACAATACTTGTAAATACTTATAAGTAGATAAATAAAGCTATGAGGATATTTTGACTATCGCACAGTAATTTATTTTATTGTAGATATTGAAAATATTAAAAATATGAAACTTTAGATATTATATATTTATACATAGTAATTTTATACATTGATATTAATTGGTAACTATCTTTTAATCACCATATTCCATTTCACATTCTTGAAAAATAGCCCGTTAGCCTGTACAACTCCTCTCACACAAACATACACCCACCCACACACACACACACACACACATATGTGCAAAAACACCATTACACAGATTTTTCTTTCTGCAAAAGCAGCAGCAACTTGTGTGTTAAAGCATAGCTAATTAAAATTAATTGCAGCTACATTAAGGGATTTCTTTTTAGAAGAATCACAGGTACTGGGGTTTTCATTAGGACTGCAACATAGAGGAAGGAATGATATGGATTATATGTTCATACCCATTATAACTCTGACATTGTTCCCCAGGCCAAAATTAGTTTTGTAGTATAAAAGATTCCTAATGGTCTCAGCTGAAAATGTTTCCTAAAATTAATTGAAATGCTGAGATTTTCACAGGAATTTCAATTGAAAAGATAGGGCCATTAGCCCTTCAAGCCCAACATCCTCTCCTGTGCAAGAGTACAAATTAAAGGATCCCTGACAGAAAATTACCTGGCTTCTGCCTGAACACAGGTAAAGGTATAGTACTGACATTCTGCTGCTAAAAATTTCTTTCTAGTATTCAACCAGTATCTGTGCTCAACAACTTAAACATAATGCCATATCTTGCACCAAAGAGGTGTTGACTTAAGAGTAGAGAAAGAATTTTGAAATAACTAAAATGTATCTGCTAAGTTTCAGTTACAACCAAAGTGGTCCTACGCTGCTTTCTGGGGTCAGTAATATATAAACCACAGGAATATATGCTAAAATAGTCTCCTATCTCTGGTGGTATTATCATAGAACTAAGAGTCCAGAAAAATGAGTATATACTTATAGATTGTCTATATCCTTCCTGCCAATCTTTGGCAACCAAGGTCACTATTGTTTATAAAATCCAGTGCACTGCATAAAAATTACATTGGACTAATTCCAATTGAATTCCATAAGATCTGTTACTACCTGTAATGACTATCTGTACCTGATGAATCACAGTAAGGCTGAAATCATTTGTCCATTAGTTCCTGGTGGCCCATAATACATAAAACCATTGATGTTAATTCAAAAGTCAGTTATTGTATTAACAGGCAGAAAAGGGATTGTGACTTCGATGAGATAAATGTGAGAAAATGTCTACTGGTTTCTTCTCTACAATTCATATAAACATAATGTACTGCAGTACACTCAAAGAAATTTCCATACAATTGTTCAGTTGTCATATTATAATCTTTAATATAGTTGAAAAAAGACATTATATTTGAGAAAGTGCAGGAGAAAATATTCCATTGCATGCTTACAGGAACATATACCTACCAAATGAATTGCCTCCGCTCCCAACAAACTTAAGGAATTACCAACCAGAATTCATATGTCATTTGACAGACACACATAAAGATGGTTTTATAGCCATAGGAGAACTAGAGAGCCACTTTTTTTATGGAAAGGGTATTAGAAAGGGGAATGCATTTGTGTTTCAAATTATAAATTGTGTGAGATGAGTTCTGTTACTTATCTTGAATTAAACTAACACAACGATACATCAGATTAAGAAAGATAATAAATTATGTGACATGAGAATAGTAAAGATATGAAAAAATAAATTATATGCTCCAAATTTATTCATTTTTTATAAAAATCGATTAATAATAAGAATTACCTTGAGGTAACATGGGCAGCCTATAAATTTTATAAATAAATACAAAAATATCAACTTTGCTCAACATTTACTCACCTAAAAATCTCCTAAACCATGTTGGCTTCTTGTCCCATATAATAAAGAGGTAGTAGGCAGGGATACCTGTCATTGTAATTACAAAACCAATGCCAGTATTAACCGGATCAGCATAAAGTGACAGTGCAACCATGAAGAGACAGGTGAAGGAAAACAGAGCAGGAATAAACAGTGGCACCTGGAAAACATTCCAAAAAATTACTATTATAACCTAAACTTGGCTGTTAAATGTCATTAGTATTTAATATTCCATGACAATTAAATATAGTAATACTCTAACTTTGTAAAAAATTGGATATTCAGGAAGACCAATGCAAGTGGCTATTAAAAGAAAAGGAAACTAAATGCATTTTTATTCAACATGCATCAAGGTGGTGATTTAATTAGTAACAAGTTCTACACCATTGTCAGTTTTCTCAGTGGAATAAAGTATTTGATCTGGTTAAAAATCAGAGGATACCTTTAAACTGGTGAAAGAAATGCCTATGTAAACTAATGCCTTCCAAGCTATGCTGGCTATCAACTGCTGAATACAATTCAAGGTAATTGTGGTTATCTATAAAGTCTTCCATGATATAGGATCTGGATATTTGCAAGATCATCTCTTTTCAATTGTCTGTTTAAGACCTATCTGAGTTGGCATGTTCTGTATCGTAATGTAATCTCATGTGAATTGGAGAATTCTTTGTAGTTACATCTGCCTTTTGGAACAGCATCTCCCCTGAAATTCACATGCCTTTGAGCTTGCTGTCTTTCAAGAGGGCATTTCAGGCCAAGGTCTTCACACAGAGACTGGACTAGGCAATGTGTGACACCACTAATTGCTATATAATTGTAACTTTATGTATTGTATACTTTGTTTTTTCCTTTATAATGCAGTTCTCTAATAATGTTGTTTTGGAATGAATGTAAGTCACTCCCAGTCATTTATGGGTGGACAGTCTTAGAAATTGATTAAATAAATAAAAAATAAAAGGGGTTGTATCAATTCATGAAGACCAGTTCTGACATTGGCTATTAGTTTTGAAACTCTGTGTTATCTCTACACCTGAAGCAACAAATTCAAAGGTACAGTAGAAACAACAGTGGAAGAGAGGTTGCAATTGTGTCTTGCTCACATATACCTCAAAGGCATCTGCACTGTGAAAAACTAAATGCTTAGTGTTAAGTCCTGGGAGCGATGGCGAATTAAGAATACACATGTTTCTGGAACAGCTCTTTATTGGCTTATTTCAAACTCCAACAACGAGCAAAGGCACCCAGGCCTCCTTTTATATGTCCCAATTTCCCAGACAAGATGGCAACATCACTATGCACTTTTCACACCTTGCGCATGCGCACTCGGTCAGCGCCACTCAGTCTGGTCCCAGGCAGCTTTTGCAATTGCCCAGGAACCTTGCAATGTCCCGAGCCTGCATTTGCAGGCTCAGGACACAACACCCCTCCCCCCTTAGCTAGAACACACACGGTACTTGCTCTTACAATCCATACAATAATATAAAATAATAATAAATTTCTTTCCATCCTACAGACACTCCATTCTACTACAACTTGTTTGCCACTCTCTAATGTGTGCTTCGCGGGTTCTATTGCTACCCACATAGGTTCCATCTCCTCACCATAGACTTGTACTGTTCTTATGATGACAAGAACCTTACATACTCATCTAGGTGTTTAGGAGGGCCCTTAACCCATTGGGACCTTTGCAGGATGAGGAAGCTGACAGCTCCCCTACTCGACTGGACAGACCAGGATTTGACCTTAAGGGTGCCTGGCCCACCGGCCATCTGATGGGCTCGCTAGATTAGGACTTTTATGTACAGGTGTTGCAGGTGACCCCTGATAGGGATACCGGCAGACATGCCAGAGTTTCCCCCAGGCTCTGTGAGAGCAGCTGCACTCTCCCAACCTTCTGAGTTGGCTGAGGATTCCAGAACTACTCTGGATGGTTCCTGAGAACCTACAGGTATGTCCTCGAGCAGGCGACCGTTTTCGGACATGCCCTGTGAAACAGGTGTGTGTAAGGTAACCCCAGTATTCGGCGGACCCCAAGGTCATGCCTGAGGTGCCAGAGTCAGGAGAGGCCTCTCTGCTTGCCCCCCTTACATAGGACCTCCTTTTGGAAACAGTTGCAGAATTGAACCTGCTTCCTAGCTGGGTTGCCAGTTCTTGCGTGTTCTGTGAGTTCTGTGGATACCCCCGGTTATCTTCCCTGTCTGGAGTGTTACTGTTTCTATGTGGAAAATGTGGAATGCCCCCGGGGTGACTCCCTGGCTGGAGTGCGTCTTGTTGTGTAGGGTAGTTCTCTGTCCCATGAATTCTTGTTTGGAGCACTTGCGGAATCTCGGGATGGAGGATCAACGATCTCTTCAACTGCCGGCACTGGCTACTGACATTGATCCTCAGAATGTATTCTATAACCTTCCTGCCCCCTCCCCAGAGCAGAGCCAGGAGCAGAAGGGTGAGACTCCAGCCTCTCACGCAGCTGATCTATGTGCCGCCGAAGAACGCGGCCGTGTTCCAGGGACACTTCATAGGACAAGGGCCCCGAGACCTTGCAGACCACAGCTGGTACCCAGAGATGACCAGGCCCATAGTTCTGAGTCCAGACCAGAGCACCACTTGCAGACTCCTCTGTGCCCACGGATGCAACACCTGGGACGCCCCCCTATCTGGATGCAGCCTGTCCAGCTTAGTAATAAGCCGGTGACCCCAATGAAATTCAGCAGGGCTCTTCCCGGTGGCTGTACAGGGTGTGGTGCAATGTGCAAGAAGAAAGTCTGCTAACCTGTGATGCCAGTCACCGTAAGTCAGTCTTTTAAGGGCATCCTTTGTGGTGCGCACCATACGTTCAGCCATTCCGTTGGTGGATGGGTGGAAAGGAACAGAAGTTGCATGGCGTATCATGTTGGCCTGAAGGGAAACTTGGAACTCAGAAGAGGTAAATTGAGGACTGTTGTCTGAAACTAGAACATCTGGAAGGCTATGAGTTGCAAAAATACTTCTCAGCACCTGGATAGTCTTGGCAGCAGTAGTGGAGGACACAGGAACAACCTCTAGCCACTTAGAATGGCTATCAACAACAACCAAGAAGAATTGCCCCTGAAAGCGCCCAGCATAATCTATATGTACCCTGGACCATGGGTTTTGAGTTTTCTCCCATCTAAGAACTGGGGCCTGAGGCATTTCAGGCCAGGACTGTTGGCACCCATGGCACCCATGCACTTGAGCCTCAATGGCTTTATTGAGGCCAGGCCACCACAAATGGCTGTGTGCAAGTGCCTTCATCCTGACTATGTCAGGGTGTCCTTCATATAAAGAATGCAGCACTCTAGTCCTCAATGAGGTAGGGATTACTACCCTACTTCCCCATGGCAGACAACCCTTGAAAGTGGACAACTCATGTCTTCTTTGCCAGAAACTCTGAAACTCAGTATCAGGGAATCTGTCAGGCCATCCTGACAACACCATGACAGAACGCGTGTGAACGTGTGGTCAGTGGCAGTTTCTGCAGCCACATCCCTTGCATTGAGGGGAGACGCAGGCAGTTCTTGAATGGACAGAATATTAATGGCTGGAGCAGGATCAGGCTCCAGTGTTGGAAGGGGTAATCTACTCAGAACATCAGCATGACCCATTTCCTTTCCAGGCTTGTGAATTAAAGAGTAGTCATATGCTAACAGGAAAATGGAGCAACGCAGCAATACGCAGAGAAAGAATATGTGGGGTCTGTTTGATTGTGGTGAACAACCCTAGCAGTGGCTTATGGTCACTGTATACCATGAAATGGCGGCCATATATGAAATCATGAAACTTCTTAATGCCAGCCACAATGGCCAGTGCTTCCCTGTCAATCTGAATGTAGTTCCGCTCAGCAGAAGACAAGGTTCTGGAATAATAAGCCACAGGGACCTGTGTCCCATCAGCCAACAGATGGCTAAGAACTGGCCCCACTCCATATGGAGAGGCATCGCAGGCAATGCAAACAGGTAACTGCTCATTGAAGTGAGCCAGTACAGCATTAGAAGTAAGGCCTTAACCTCATTGAAACTTTTTTTCATGGACCTTAGTCCACTGCCAACAGGCTTGTTTGTCTAACAGCCTGTGCAAGGGCTCAGCTATAGCAGCTTTGTTAGGCAGAAAGGCATGGTAAAAGTTTAGTAGCCCCAAAAAGGCTTGTAGTTCCTCTTTAGACTTAAGGCTTGGGGCCTGCTGAATGGCCTTTAATTTAGCTTCAGAAGGGTGTATACTTTGAGCATCTATCCTGAATCCCAAAAAGTCAGTAGAATTGACTCCTATCTTACACTTGTCCTTTTTTAACTTGAGACCTGCTTCCCTAAAATGAAGCAAGACAGCCCTTAATCTCTCAGCCAAGTTTTGAGGTGATTCTCCTGCAATGAGGACATCATCAAAATATGGACAGACTCCTGGAATACCCTTCAGTGTGTTTTCCATAATACTCTGGAAAATGCCAGGGGCTACATTTACCCCAAATTGCAATCTCTTCACTTTAAAAGCTCCTCTAGGAGTCACAATTGTCTGAGCCTCAGCAGCTGCCTCAGCAACAGGCAACTGTTGATAGGACTGTGCCAGCTCAAGCTTCACAAAAATCCGCCCCCCTTTAGGGAAGCCAGAATGTGACTTACAACAGGTACTGGATAAGCGTGTTGCTGTAGTGCCTTGTTTAGTGTGCACTTGTAGTCCGCACAAATACGAATGTCCCCATTAGCCTTTAAAGGCGTTACTATGAGGGTTTCCCAAGGACTCGAATCTACAGGCTCTAGAATGCCCTGCTGGAGCAATTTGTCCAGTTCAGCATCAATCTTGTTTTTAAGTGCAAATGGAACTCTCCTAGGCTTGACCCTAATGGGTGCTATGGATGGATCTAATCGTAGTAAAACTGGAGGCCCCTTGTAGGTTCCAAGCTCAGAGCTAAATACATCTTCAAATTCCCTGCAGACTTCTGCAAGGCTAGACATTTGCAAATGGTGCAGCCCCGTGACCTGGATTCCCAGAGCCTCAAATTAATCAAGTCCAATAAGACTCGCACGTCAACCCCCAACAACCAACACATCTAAAGGACCCTCAAAATCCTTGTACTGTACCTTAAGAGTGGCCTCCCCCTTAACACACACCTTAGAATTCTGAAAGTCTGTAAGTATCACACTGGATAGCCTGAGTTTCACTCGAAAGCCACTGCTGCTGCAAATCTTCCTGAATGTGTTGAGGGAAATTATGGAGAGAGCAGAACCAGTGTCCAATTCCATGGATAAGGGAACCCCTTGCAACTTTACTTTAAGGGACAACTTCTTTTTTAGGGGTTTATGTGTGCCTGTCCTTAGAATACTTCTGCATGTTGCGCAGAAACCCACCCTATTTTGGCTAGGGACCTTGGTACCTTCCAGATGCAATTCTTCTTTAGGTTGTACTTCTGACGACTCAGACATACGGCTGCAATGTGGCCTTGCCTTCCACAGGCTCTACAAGTGGCGAACCGGAATCGGCAGTCTGCTCTTCTGTGGCGTCCTCTGCATCCGAAGCATTGTGGAGTTATTGAAGCCTTTTCTGTGCGATCTCTCTGTCTCCTTCCAGCTGCCTGGCAGAGCTTATTCACCTCATCTTCAGGAACCTCTTCCGAATCTTCTTGCACGTTCTCCTGGTGGACAGCAACAGTCTCTGGAGGGCTTCTGGTGGGCCGCATGTTTTTTACTGCTCCGCCTGCAGCTTCCTCTGCTGTAACTTCCCATAGAGCATCTTGGAATGAAATGTTTTCTTTCATGAAGATCTTTTGCTGTAAGTCTCTATTTCTCAGTCCATACACAAAATGATCACGCAGTTTTTCCTCTAAATCTTTAAATTAACACAGTCTAGCTGTTCACCTCAATGCTGCGATAAAGTCCTTAGCAGATTCTCCTGCTCTCTGATCCCTTTGTTCAAACGTGTGCCTCCATGCAATGATGGACAGCTTGGGTTGAAAATGTTCCTTTAGAAGTTTCTTTAAGTCTGTATACGTTACACCTTCCAGCGAAGCAGGAGCCATGAGGTTTTCAGCAATTTCAAAAGTCTCTTGGCCACATACACACAATAACATGGTAGACCTCAGCCCATCTTCACAAACTTGGTTAACCCTAAAATAGTTCTCTACTCTTGCAATGTAGGATTCCCATCGTTTCGGATGTGCTATGTCGAATTCTGACAAGCGGCCGATTTTCACCATTGTAGTTCATTTTTTTTTTCACCACTCGCTTCTGCAGGGAAAGGGTCTCTCAGCCAAACTCACCCTCCAGCGACGCTGTACTGGCAGGATAGCTGCTGAATTTAACGCCATTTTTCCTTCCAGGACTTCTTTTGGGTAAGTCTTAAAGTTTCCGTCTAGCTTTCCTTGTTAAGAATCCCACCTTCGTCACCAGTATTAAGTCCTGGGAGCGATGGCGAATGAAGAATATACATGTTTCTGAACAGCTCTTTATTGTGCTTATTTCAAACTCCAACAATGAGCAAAGGCATGCAGGCCTCCTTTTATACGTCCCAATTCCCCGGACAAGATGGCAACATCACTATACACTTTTCGTATCTTGCGCATGCGTGCTCGGTCAGTGCCACTCAGTCTGGTCCCGGGCAGCTTTTGCAATTGCCTGGGAACCTTGCAATGTCCCGAGCCTGCATTTGCAGGCTCAGGACACAACACTTAGTGTCATACATTAAGGCTAATCATATGTTCTCACAAATCTGTACAGAATGTATATTGAAAGGCTTGTATAATTTTCTTTTCCTAGCACTTTTTTGCTTTGCTAGTCTACTATTAAATGATAATAAACAGGCAATGGCAATCAGAATGTAATATTTTAAAACTGTCTATTTGAATCAGTCTTACAATGAAACAAGATTTTCAGGGTATGGTCTATGATTTAAAACTCTTCACTATATATTGATTAACTTCCCAGCTCTCCCAAATCAATATATCATCAGGTAAAAGACTGCCAAATTAAATGGTATTTTAGAAATGAATAACAAGTTCTGATAGCAAGATGTACTTACAATATTCCATACTTCTTTATTCAAAGAAATACAAAATATTTTAAAATTAAAAAAAAACTGGAATATATTTTAAAATAAAGGAAAACCTAATTAAACAGTTCAGTTTTCATGAATGATGTAGTGTTCATTACTGGCAAAACAAAAGCATTTTTTTTTAGATTTTATTTTACATTTTTTTATCCTGCCTTTATTATTTTTATAAATAATTCAAGGCAGCAAATATACCTAATACTTCTTCCTCCTCTTATTTTCCTCACAACAACAATCCTGTAAGGTGAGTTGGACTGATAGAGTGTGATTGACCCAAAATCACCCAGCTGGCTCTCGTGACCATGGCAAGACTCATACTCTCTTGGCTTCTAGTCTGGCTCCATAACCACTAGACCATTAACAATAAAGTCCCAATGAAGTATTGAAATAAATCTAAAATAAAATTAAGGGGAAAATAATTTCTGTATCATGACACAGTATAAAACAATGATCAAGATATTACTGTATCAAATAATATTGAAGAAAATATGTTCTTTAACTGGAAGGACTAGAAACTGTGTTCTTTAACCAACACTTAAATCATTTAAGGTCTAGCTGTGATACCTAGTCCTTAAAAGCACAAGCTGAGAATCAGTTCAGGCAACTGCCATTTGACACAATGACTGAAATACTGTTAATAGTTTTTAACACTTCTTCATAAGTTTAATGTTGAAGGATGTGGCTACATTTGCTACTAAACCTGTTTGGCTCCCAAACTTGCTTATTACAATAGTTGTGTTGGACATTGTTGAAGACAAGAAAGTAGCCTGCTGTAGGACTGGTGGCATAATACCATCTTGTTTGGGGCTGTTCCTAAGGAAGGCCTCAGAAGATATTTTCAGAGAACTGATAAATTCATATGAATAAATTCATATGTATGAGCAACCAGAAATAACGATATTTTCATTAGGTGATCTCTTTTTAAAGACAGGGCTTGGGTTGAACAAAACCTGTTTATGGAAAACCATGGTTACCTTGAAAGGACGAGGCATATCAGGACGTTTATATCTGAGATAGATCATCCCGGCAACTGCCAATCCTATAAAAAGCCATCTTGCAAAACTGAGGAAGTTCAAGAGGCTTTGGAGATCACTGGTGAAGAGCATGATCATAGTGAGAGGGTACTGAAAAATAATTTAAAAATAAAAAAGCTTCATTGGTGCACAAGTTGTTGCTTATTACAATGTATTGGATCCACCATAAACCACGTTGAATTTTCTCCCCTCCCTTACTAAAAAAATCAGTTAATCCACTTTTTGAGACTATTTTAATAGAAGTTCTAACATTTTCTCCAAAATCTTTGCCACAGAAAAATATTATACACTAGACAATTGATATCCAAAATGACTGGATCTAAAGATGACTTCCCCAAGAGAAGAGCATTAGCAATATCACTGAACTTGATCCAATCATCCCAAAGGACACTGGATGAGTGTGAATGCAGCCCATGCATGGTGAAGCTCATACTGTCCAGGACCTGATCCAATTCCTCAGAATCCATGAAATAAAATTGATGACAGATAATATTGCAAGATTCTATCTTTGTCATGTCTCTTATCCTGCCTATATGAAGTCCAAACCTCAATAAATTTGACCAATGTTATTAGTGGAAAGTTGCCAAATTTTTCAGTGGCCTATTCATTGCTCTTGTTTGTCACCTTCTAATAGGGAGTAAATCACCTAAAAGGACTGCTGAGACACAGACTACTGATGCAAAGGACAGAAATGTTTACTGCCCTAATCACCACAATATAAACTTGGATGTGAGCTTGTAGCCAAGTTTATTTCTGATCTCTCTCCACTGACTGGTAATGAATAATTAATTTTCTAATATTATACTGTTTCTACAATGAGATACCATACAGTGGCTATAAGAACATCTGACCCTATTCTCTTCAGTCAATTTACTTTCTCTTTATACAGTCACGGAAGAAGATGTTTGTGCTGCAACCGGATTAACTTATAAATATAAGTGCTTATTAAATTGACCAAAACTTTTCTAAAAGATTAGGGCTATCCAGCTTGACAGGACTTTTGCATTGTTATTGGATTTGATAGTTGTGACAGTGAGAAAGCAGTATGTATTCCTCCACTTATCCAATTGCAAGTTCTGTAGTACATTTTCATTGTCATCAATAAAACTGTGATTCTTTATCCAACATGACACCTTATTTCAGCATTGCAGATTGGTGATATAAAAAAGGTAGTTATATACTGTACTGTATGTATATAAATTACCTAGAATTAGCACCATGAAAGGAGGGCTAATGCTTTTTATCTATCACTGCTGTTTACATTTTCTTCAAAATATCTACCAGTAGAATGTAACTTAAGATCTTCAAAACAGCACATTAGCATATAGCCAGTCTTTAGACTTTCATTAGTCTGCTTCCTATCTAGGAAGTATCATTCCACTGAGAGTTTAACTAATCAATCTCATTCAACCTTCAAATAAAATACAGCAGTCTGATTTAAGTGCTAGCCTTTGAGAGTTAAGGGCAACTAGCAGAAAGTTCTTGAATACATCATCTCATTATTTATTTTCTATAGCTCCAAACATAGTGAAATGGAAATAAATAACCACATTTCAAGTAGTGTTTAAGTTACATTTGAACGCTTCCGAGCAGGACCATGTTATACAGTCTTGATAAAGAGCCATTTGTTTATATGATTTACCAAAACAATGACAGCTGGCAGAGGAGTGTGCTTGTGAACATGAATCATGGAAAGAATTTCTGGAAGGTGACCCTCACGGGATGCAACGTAGAACATCCTGATGGGAAAATGAATTTGGACAGCTTTTAAAGATGCTCATTACCAAGATTAATTGAAGCAGTTCACCAGAGATACAGAATACATTCAACGTTATCCTCAATAGTACTATTTGTTTCTATGCAATACAAGCATGAGAAGCTGAGTTAAATAATTTGAGAAAGCAAATTCAGAAGCTTGGGAAAAAAACCTTCTAAAACCTATCTTGAATCTACATCTTTGTCTGCATTCAGAAATAGGAACAGTTGAGCACTGCTTTATTTTATCTTTCCTGATAATTTATACAAGTATTAGTGAAGTATTACCAGGCAATGGGAACAATGATAAATCTATTTTAAATGGGAATTGTACAATAGTATGCATTGTTCTACAGATTTCATTCATTTTAGTATTATATCGTGCTCAGTGGTAGCTAAACCAGAAGGAAAAATATAATATTCTCTATGTATTCAATTATTAAGCGACTATGAAGAAATAAATCTAGTAAGTATGCATGTGTGTGCATGGATATACAATATATTTCTATATTCCATTCACTTTTATTTTACCTATTATTTGCAAAAGAATAACTTACCTTGAAACTGCAAATATACCACCATTCATAGATCCAAAACAAGAAAGTGCAACAAAAATAGGAACAGCTAAGGAAAAATTTCCCAGTAGACGTTCAGAAAAGGTCTAACAAAAAAAACAGAAAAAAATTACATATACATATATATATATATATATATATATATATATATATATATATATATATATTCTTTAATATTAAAATATAGATCCTAGAAATGTAGTTCTTCTCTTATAATCAAAGAATTTATTTTCAATATATTATAATGTTCTCTAATTTCCTATATGTATTTTTATCACAACTTACCACTGCCACTGCCTTGGAGATTAGTATATCCTCAGGGCTGAGAGTTGTAAAATAGGCCACATTAGTTAAGACATAGCCAACTGTGACAATAACCATTGATGTGCAAATGGCAAGTGGCACATTTCTGAAAAACAGAAAGAAATTGAGCATAATCCATCTGCACATAAAATAAAAGCAATTTGGTTAGGAAATATATTTGATTCATGCTGTATCATTTTCACTGATCTTGTTACGTGAAACCTGATTGCTTACAACATTATACTGCAAGTCAAATTAACTTATTTCTGTGTTATAGATAACTGCTAACTGGGTAAATTGCAAACAGTAAGCAAATTCTTTTCCCATTCTGTTTGCAAAGTCTGAAACATGATGCTTTCTTTCCTTACTCTACCTTTACTCTAAGGCAGCCCATGAGCCAGATGCGTCATATAGAGGCCACGCCCACCAGGCTCCGCAAAAGCAAAAAATGTTGCGATACATCACAATACATATTGTGACATGATCGAATTTCACACCCATGCTTTAAGGAAAAGAACTATTTTAGGCAAACATTGTAAGCAAGTCTTATTAGCCAAGGCATTCACTATTCAAACAGTGATGCTGAAAGTTGCATTTATCCTCATCTCTTTTTAATTTACAATTGCATAGAAATTGTTTGAGCCAGTGGGATACACTATATTCTGACCAATTCTGGACAATTATCATCAAATTGTAACTTAACTTATATTTTGAGATCAAAGTGGACCCCTGGATTTTCCTAGGCAATTCATTATCTGGAAAAACAGTGATGGATAGAAATCTAGATAATCCAAGATAGATTGTCACCACAAATCTGAATATAAACTATTCAAACAAGGAATTACAATTTGACAAATCCAGATAGATATAACAAGATATTATTATTTTAAGATACAAAAGAGAATGTAACTAGGAATGTTTCCAAACAAATTGATTCCTAGCTTCTTATTTTTGAAATGAAGACATGAATAAATTTATTAAATTAAGTTCATATATGAAATTTTTGAAAGAAGGCTAAAAATGTTAAAGAAGCATTAGACGTAACCCAACATGCCCCATTTGAATGACTCAGGAGAGCAAGAGTGACATTTTAAAAACAGGGTGAAATCAATCAACCATTAGATCTTTTCTTCAGTCTGATCTTGCAATTCACCAAATTCTCAGTCAGTGTTTTCTTGCCTCATAGAATAATTTGGGTTTTATATTTCATACACACCTGGTTGGAGAGGGTCACCCTACCAAATTCTGTAATTAAAACTTAATGACTACAATTTTCACCACAAGAGCTAGTCTTGAATAATGGCATAATTACACATATTAGAATTGTTAAATTACAGTCTGATTGAGAAAGCAGAAAAAGCAAATGTTGTATCACCATATTTATCCTAACTGGTTATTTTTTGCTTTTTCATCCAACTTGCTATAATAAAATTCTAGCTAAATCCAACAGCAGCTGAATAAGGATAAGCAACTGCAGAGACTGATAGATAGAATAGCTTTGTACCCTAGATAAAATAGGGTAGGGCTGTGGTGGCGAACCTATGGCATGCATGCCACAGGTGACACGCAGAGCCATCTCTGTGGGCACGCACGCCATTGCCCCAGAGGGACATGGGGTTGGGCTGCTCCCCTCCCCCTCTTCACATGTGCCAGCGCTCTCACTCTCTTTCTCTCTCTGCACTGGGAGTCAGGAAGCAGTTGCAAGAGCTGGGTGGGGAGAGGGGAAAAGCCAGAAGCAGTGCAGAGAAAGAGGTGTCAAGACAAGCTCAAGGGCCGGGGAGGGAATGGAATAAAAGATCACAAAAGATTGCCACGATCTCCCTTCTGCTGGCCACTGGGGAGTCTGGCAGCACAGCTTGGCATGGCTACACGGGAAACTCCAGTGCCCAGGACTTGCAAGTGAGTTTCGGCACTCCCCAGGTTTTAGTGCTGCAGCGGGATGAAACTCACCAAAGTGCTGAGTTCTCTTTGTGCGGGTTTGTGTTGCCTTCCCATCTCCCCTTAGCTAAGGGGTGCTTTGGCATGGATAGCTGGGGGAAGGGGAAGCCCGGCTTCTCTCAGGGGGCCAAATTAAGCACACATTTGAAGGGGAACCTCTGAGTCAGGGGAAGCCAAAGTTAGCCCTCCAGCTTAGTAGAAGAGCTCCTTCCTTTCTGCATGGAACAACTCCTGCCTCCCACAGCAAAACTCTGCAGGGGCGAGAATCACAGAATTTAGGCAGTGAGTAAAAAGTGCAAGATGATTGAAAGCCCTTCTTAAGATTTTAGGGGGGGCGGTAGAGGGGGGGGAAGGTGGTGCAGAAAGTTTGGTGGATATTGCTAAGAAGTGAGCGAACGACTTCAGTTCCAGAATCACGTGGAAACATGTGCAATATCTGGAGTGTGGGTAGGAAAAGGGCAGGCTATTCTTTTATTCTTTTGTGAATGGAAGTCCCTAAATTGGGAGAAAAGACAGGGGGGAGGTTTAACCAGCTTAAAGGAATAATCTATATGTTGAGGAATTCAACTTTGGAAATGGTATTAAATACAAACCCTCAGATAGCAGAAAGCATTTCTGTCTCTCCCCCCCCCCCCCAAACTGGGATAGGAATACTTGATAAAAGCAAATTTTGGCATTATTTTACTCCAGTGGCCAATCTGATGCAGAGGGAAACTAAAACTGGACAAGAAACCCACACCAACTTTCCATTCTGCATATAGAAGGTGTAGTTTTGTATAAGGAGAAGAAAGATAAAATAAATAACACATACTGGATAAACCAGTACTGTAAACTCCAACTGTACTTGCAGTGTGACAGCAGTTAAATCAGTGGTGCCACATTTCAAAGTTACAGTAAGAGTACTCCGATTGCAGCTGCTTTCTTGCAGGTATGTAGAATGGCGTGGGACCCACAGGTTTTGCAAAGTGAAGAGAGGAAGTTGGTTACGGCTTATTAGGAAAGATAAAATAGAGAACCAAGAATGCTTTATTGACCATTCTTCATCCAGATTTTATATCAGTTGTATCTGCTAATACACTCTTCTATTTTAACTTTTTTTTTCCTTGTCGCTTTTTGGAGTTTTCATCATGCTTTCATGAGAGGGCAGCATTTGGGAGGGGTGTAGCTTCCCCCTTCCCCCCCAAGCCATCAGCTGAGCAAGATGTCCACCTGTCCTTGCTCTTCCCCCTGCCCGAGGCTTTCATTGTCATGAGCATTTCTGTTGAGAATTGGGGGGGCTGTTTGGTTTTTATTCCACTCCCATCTGCTGGGTGATTGCAGCAGGTTTTGGTATCTTCTGTTGGGCTGCGAGGTTACCCGCAAAGCATGTTTGTTTTGGGATGGATCCCCACTCTGGTTGCTAAGTTTGCTTAAACCCTCTTCCTCCTCCTCCTCACCGGAGGCCCTCTTTCTCTGCAACCAGCACCTGCCCTGGCCTCTGCCCCTGCCTCGCCTTGCCTTGCCCAGCAGCAATAGAACCCCCATCCTGTCCCCTCCCTTGCCTCACTTCACCCTGCAGGACAAGCCTCCTGCCCACCACCCCACCTGCCAGAGTCTCCCTGGATCACCCCCAGTCTTGCCCAGTCCCCACAGGCATCCCTCCCCAGCAGCAACATCAAGGTGGCCGTGCCCACCCTGGCCACGCCCACCCAGTCGGCCGTGACCACCTGGCACCCAGCAATACATAAGTGGGTTTTGGGTTGCAATTTTGGACTCAGTCTCTAAAAGGTTTGCCATCACTGGGGTAGGGTAATGAGAGTGGAAGGACTGATAGATAGGATAGCCTAACCCTAACCCAGTTTCATTAGAGATTAGAACAATAATAATAATAATATTCAATCATTTTCAGTGTAGGCATTTTGAGTGAGAAGTAAATATTCGCTTGCCTGGAAAATACTCTTTGTACTTATCACAACAAATCCAGTACAATATTATATCTTTCCTTTGAAGAAAAGCATGAGAAAAAGGCTATAAAATTATCCCCCTATTCAAGAGAGTCCAGATTCAAGAGGCATATTTTTTTCCTGGATATTAGGCATGCAGTAGCAAGAACAAAGAGAAAGGGTTATTGCTGCCCCTTTCCAGTTGAGTACTTAATAACATTGCTATTTATCATCACTCTCATCCAGTAAATTTACTAAGGCTTTGGAAATGAGTTGCACCATTTCCACTTTAAAAAGCCTAACACAACACAGATATTAACAGGCATCAAGCTGGTCACATATATCCTAATTCCAAAACACTGCAGATAAATGCTACACTGAGATACAGCCCAAAGACATTTGAGGGTAATTTTAACTTTTGCAGCTAATTACTTTTTCCATCCATATCCTATCACCAAATTTGTCTAACTTCAATACTGATCATGTCTACTGATCATTTGATAGCAATAGTCACCTAAAGTTTAAACAAAGGCTATCCTTTTGGCTTCATGATCACAGGTCCTGTGCTCTGCCTTATTAGTATTAAAAAAAAAAATCCAAGGCATCTCTTGTGTATAAATTAATGTACTCTTTTGTAAAACCAGATGTGAATATATACAGTAAGCCAACCAGAGAGAAAGCATTCTTAAATAAAAATACAAAGAAAAATTCAAAAAAGCAATAAAAATGAGGAGAAGGGGGAGGGAAAAACTTGGTGTAAGGAGGGAAAAGGAAAGAAAAAGGCATCCACTTCCAACTCTCTTTAGCACAATAGAAGATAACAACATTATAACCTCAACTTTATATCTTTACACAGCAGTATATACTAGTCATTTCTATAACAATAAACCTATTTAATTAGCAAAAACAAAATCAAAGTTTCATTTTTTTTTCATTGCAAGCTCAAAATCCAGAAGCAATTTCCAAATAGAAACAAAGTTAAATATAATCTCTTCTTTGGATATAAAAGAATCAATTTAGCCATGTCTGCTTCTTCTTGCTTTGGGGAATAATATATGCTTCTGTTTACTCATTAATCTTTATCTTAATTTTTATTAAAATAATTCCCTATATTATTTCAATTTTTTTAACCCTGAAGGAAGAAAACACTTTTTCTAATTTTGATATTTTACAAATTTTAAAAATTACTCAAATATTATATATAATTATCCTCATGGAATAAATCTTTCTCTTGTTTTCAGATTTGATCAATAGTACTTTATAAACTTAGTGAATTATTCAACATTACATAAATGGCCAGAAAACATAAATTTACAAACTCATTTTATAAATGCAAAACTATCTTAAAGCTTTCTTTCAATACATATATCAAACTTATAAAAACCATCCTAATTAAGTCATTAAATTTAAGTCAGTTCCTCCAGCTTATCTTCATAGAATGAGATCTTTTTCCTCTCAGGAGTGTCTATCAAGTCTCTTTTCTTCAAGAAATTTTCAGTCTTCTTAATATCCATTGAAAAGGAATCCCAAAGTTGTTCTGCTAAATGTTGTAGGTTGCCCTGGAGCACTTCCTTGCAGAATAAAATTTTCTCAGAGATGTCTATCATATCTTTTATTTCTCAAAAGATTCTCGACCTTGTTAGTATCCATGAAGAAAAACTTGACCTCTTAAAAATTTACTTGACACTCTTGTTACAATTGTGCTGGGAAAGTTATATTCAAAGTTTCATAATAAAAGCATTCTTAAGCCTGTATGTATCTGACATGCCATATTATGCTTAGTTGCATGTCCCTTTGAGGATAATAAGAATAATATTAGTAATAATAAATTGTTGCTCAACACTGTCCCTGTATACAGCCAAGATATCATAAATGAAGTTTGAATAGGACAATTATGTCACTATCATACAGGAAAAGTAGTGAAAACTGTAGGAATCAAAATGCCCTTTGGAAATAACATTGAGAGTCTGGATGAACAAGATTACTACAAATACCTAGGTATCCTTTAAGCTGATAACATCAAGCACACTGAAGTCAAGAAAAAGGTTAGAAATGATTGCATCATCAAGAGAATAAAGAGGATCTAAAAGTTCAAACTCAGTGGAGGAAATATGATCAAGTCAATTAACACTTGAGCAATTCAGTCATTAGATACACTACTAGAATAGAAAGCTGAACTAAAAGTGCTTGATAATAATGACAATGAATCATGCCCTTCATCTACGTAGTGATGTTGACATATTCTACTTACCAAGGAAAATAGGTGGACATAGAATGTTGCAAGTATATCAGATAGTTGAAAAAGAAAAAAAAAGTCTTGGAAGAAACACTGAAAGATAGCAAAGACAAGGCACTGAAGCTAATATAACAGGAAGGCTTACTGAGTACTGGAAAAACCAAACTGCCCTACATGAAAGACCAAAAGGAGAATAGAAAAGAGACAAAGGGACAACAGAAAGTGAAGACAAAGTATTAGTTGACCAGTACATTAAATTAAAAAAAAACAGGTGAAACAGAAAATAACAAGACCTGCAATGGCTAAGAACAGGAAAACTGTAGAAAGAGATAGAGGTGCCAATTCTGCCTGCACAAGACCAAGCCTTAAGAACAAATGCATAAAAAGCCAGAATTGAGAAGACAGCAACAGACAGCAAGTGCTACCTCTGCAAAGATGCTGAAGAAACAGCGGACCACCTGGTTAGTTGCTGCAAAAAGATTGCACAGACTGACCACAAACAACAGCACAAAAAAGTAGCAACAATGATCCATTGGAAGATCTGCAAGAAATATTATCAAGGACTGGAAATATAGAAAATAAATAAGCTAAAGTGCTCTGGGACTTTCAAATTCAAACTGACAGGTACCTGCCACATAACACCTCAGATTTAGCAATTGTCAATAAAAAAGACAAAAAAGCCTGGATAGAAGATGTGCCAGTACTTGGAGATAGCAGAATAGAAAAGAAAGTGCTGGAGGACAAAATACAAAGACCTGCAAATAGAAATAGAAAGTCTGTGGCAAAAGAAAGCAAGGGTTAGGGCAATAAGCGTCTTGGGTGCAATCCCAAACAACTGGCGCACCACTTGAACACCACTGGCATTGACAAAAACAACATAAGTCAATTGCAAAAGGCAGCTTTACTCTAAACAGCTAACAACCTGAGGCAATACCTTTAACATCATTGAATATCCACATCTGCCTATTCCAGGTCCTTTGGAAGGACTTGATACGTGGATAAAAATGCTAACTCCAGTCTGAACATCTGGCTGACTATGTGATGAACTATAATAGTAATAATAATAAAAACTAGCAGATACTATTCATTACCTTGCTAAAAGCTTGGGACTTTCCATGGTCCTAGAAGCCTGCAGCAGAATAAGTGGTCTTTCTGTCTTCCCCCTAGTAAAATTGCCCCCTTAGGGAGCTGCAGTCCATTAGCATGTAAAATCAGCAAGTGTTACTTGTTAGTTGATGGCTTCAATTGACAAGAGTTCACATAGAGAGAAAAAAACCCATATGAAATATCTGGTTTAATGATCCCAGCAATAAGCTATCTGATCCATGTCCATTTTTAACTGAAAAGTTAGTTTTTTCCTGTCACTGTGCCACACATAAGCCAACAGTTCATTCCTTTTGCTATATTGCCATCTAACACTTTAAAACACGGAAATACAATTTCTTTCTCTGAGGCAATAAATCAAGTATTTTGCTATAAATTAATTGGGCACGTATAAACTTCAGGTATTGATATGGCTATTGAAATTGAGAAACCCTTTTCTACTGAATGACTTTAAATTAATTATTCATAAAGTCATGTTTGAAAATGCCCCAAAATACATAGTAAGAAAGAGACCTGAATTTTCTTAATATTAAAAAATGGAGATCTTTTCTAAGCTGTAAAAAAGAAAAAGAAAGGTGATGAGAAGAAAGGTGAGATGTAAAAAAAAAAATTCTAGACTTGAAGAATGTTATATGAAATTCTCTTTATACAAGGTAGAAAGCCTGAAAAGTTAGGCTTATCAAACTGAAAATCCAAGCCAAGAAAAGATAATTGTTATTTAGTTCACTAATTGCAATGAGGTTTGTAATTATTTTCTACTTAAATACATTGAAGTTTCCAAAGCCTTAATGTGTGCCTCTTTTCTGTAATGATTTCCCCATTTGTTCACTTTTACTTATTATTCAAATGTATATACCACAATTATGTTCATATATGCATTATATATATGAAATTTATTGAAAAATCATCATAGCCTTATACAATACTTTTTCATGAACAGAACCTCTAGCCTCAATCTTTGTGTCATATATAGCATGGTTCCCTATTATCCATGCTAAATATCTGCTAGAAATTCCCTACAGATCAACAAATATTAACAGATAAGGACTCCACAGTTTAGAAATGTATTTGTGTGGTGTATTTGCCTTATAGAGATATATACAAAAGCTGTTGTTCATGTGTATTCCTATAAAGTTCCTATAAAGTATTAAAGAAAGAATTATCCTGGGTTTTTTGACATTAGTTGCAAGTTGAATCACTCCCCTGAATTGTCATTCATATATGATGAGTCAGCTATAACTTAGAAAGCCAAACACACACCATTAGTATTGTTTCAAAGCACTGCAAGGTAAAATCAGGAGACAACCAATACATTAATGATAAATTTCCCAAAGTCTTTTATGTAGCATAAACATCTGCCACTTGTCATTAGGAGATAATAACTCATCAAGAATCACCTCTCACCTGTGTTTGCAAAATATTCTACATTTTAAGATAATGGAAATATGGCAAAATATACAAATAATATGTACTACTTTTGTACTTCCATCAATAATGTAAACAACAGCTAATTGCAGAAACCTTAAAGTTAACAAGTTAAGAGTTGAAGGAAAAATTCTACTTTGTTTTCTGTTTTGTTTTTGTTTTTTTTTTGCCTGCAAGAGTCCTGTTGGAATTATTTCCCTGGCTTGGAAAAATAGCTTCTACTTGTTTGGGAAGGAAGGCATGAACAAAAAAAATATAACAAAATTTTAAAGACTAACATTTTTTTTTATACATGTTTTGGGGTACTGTAAAAAAATTTTTTTTTCTGTATTATCAGTTTATGCTGTTTTTTTTCTTGCTGAGCGCTATTACTATCTTATATTGGAAGAGTATTTCTTTTCTCCACTTTTTCCTTAAAAAAATAGAAAGAAAGGGAAAAAATGACTCTTGAAAAAGATTTTTTAGCTTACTGAGGACATCTACTGGCCCAAAAACTAATATTGTAATTGTTGACTATTTGGAGATGAGAGGTTTTTTTCAAACTGTATTCTTTTTTGAGAGATAGATAACCTGATCCAGCTGAATAACTTTTAAAATGGAGCTGCATTCACACTTAAATTGTGAACTTATTCTGAAAAGATTTATGAGGCTAAAGAAGAAATATGTGCTACAATGAAAGAGTTTACTACAGAATTAAGAGCCATAATCTCTCCTTTAAACTTCAAAATTGACTCTCAAACTACTTCTGATTATTCTATAAAACAGACTACACAAGAAGAGGACTTAACTGAGAATAAAGAGAAATTGACTTTGCCTGATAAGCAGTTTACCTATGGTTTTGAGGACTAGGAAAAGCAAAGACTGAGATTTGAAATGTCAAAGCAATGCAATTTTATGGTTAAGAGAAACAGGGCCAATGCAAAGGCCAAGATGGTTTACATGGATTCAAATGATACTGCAAGCAATAAAGAGAGACTTATCAGTTGGAAGGGAAGCTCTGTTATGGAAACCTACCTGGCAGAAGAAGAAGCCTAGAATAAGACTGAAAAGAAGTGAAATTTAAAATTTTATGTAATGAATTAAAGGCAATTTAGAATTATGGACTGATTTAAGGACTAAGATTATGAGCGAGATGAAGAGAAATGGGTGATTAATGGAAGATATGTATTAAATTGACTAAGAATGTACTTTTTGAATTGATGGGTTTATCGATATGAAAATTATTATTTTTAATAAGATGATTTGTTTGTTTGATGTCCAATGGATTGAAATGATTTAAGGTTTGATACTATCTTTTAAGCTTAAAAAGTAAGAGAAAAGGGGATGATTAATGGAATATATATATCAAATTGATTAAGAATGTGGTTTATTTATTTATTTTTTAGAATAATAGGTTTATTTGTAAGAAAATTATTATGTAATGTTGAGTTAACCTAATAAGATGATCTGTTTGTTTGATAACATGGGTGTGATTAGTTATGAAAATTAACTGGATGAAATTTGAATTCTGTCAAATGGATGGAAATGATTTAAGGTTGGACTTTATTTTGTCACTTTAAAGAGATTGATTGATTCATGGATTAGATATGTATAGGATAGATTAATATTTTATTTTAAATAAGGGATATTAGTGGAAGAAGAAATAAATAAGATCTATGATAAAATTAAGGAATTAGAATATATTTGGAAGGGATACCCAAACTGATAACGTTTGTACTTAAAGTTATTTTGATTATGGTAGTGCAAATTTATAAAGCTTTAAAAACATGTTTAGGTTGAATAAATTTAAGCTAGAATTGGGTTATTTTAAATAAAATACGTTACTTAAGGAAAAAGGAGAGGGAATATTTGATGTATTGATTGAATTATGTATATATGTTTTGTTTGCGGATTTTTGACCACCCTAACACCACGGTGTGTCTTGAGTACTTTGTTTTAAAAATCAAAAAACCAATAAAACTTGTTTTTAAAAAAAAGAGTTGAAGGAAAACAACAACTGTTCTGTTGCCTCCATAAACAATCACAAGTTGTTGCAGATAATAACCCAATACTGGTATTACAGCAGAGAAGTTGAAAAAAGAAATACTGATATTATTATAGGATTTTTAATTCAAGAAATAACAAGGCATGTATCACAAGGCAAAAAGCATTATTTCATTGTATAAACTAGAATCATATTGTTTACATGACAGTAGTGCCAACTACTGACACTGGAAAATGTTAGTAAGATGAGATGTCAGTAAAATGAGCACTTAAGGTTTAAATCAGGCATGTCAAACTGCCGGCCTGCGGGCCAGATGCATCATACTGAAACTGCACCCACCCCATTGCTGGCAATGGGGAAAAAGTCACAATACATTGTGCGACATCACATGATGTCGCAAGCTTGACATGCCCGGTTTAAATGAACAAGTGGTCCTTCACGTATCTTAGTTCCAATCTATTAAAAATATAAAGACCATCTATACTTGTTAAACTGTGTTTCTAAGGGTTGTTTACTACTATTTTTATTATATGTCATATACCTATGTTTATATGTGATGTAGTTCTGTAGACTATTTGAAATGTAACGTATCTGAGGGAGTCTAAGTAAGTGTAAAAATAAAATAAAAAAATATAGTTGCTGAATAGCCCATTTCCAAGCCATTATCCCATGCAACACCTATGTAAAACAAATATTAACTTGAATCACAGTAACACTTATTTTAGATGTACTGTACATTCATAATCCCAGTTAATATCTAGCTAGAAAATGGTATGATGGATATCACTGCAGATAAATATAAATCAGCTGTTCTGATTTTGTTGGATGCTGAACAGATCTTTAATGCAAATTATATTTAGGAAGTTTGTTCAAAGAAAATGCAGGTTTCCGCTGTATTTTTCATTGGATTACAACTTGGTATCTTTACTCAAATCAAATTAAATATTTATTGTGGTCATAGACTAACATAGTATCTTCATCAGTAACTACAGTTATAGGAAATGGATTTGTCTCTCAGCCCATCAAAATATAACCAGTAAGTAAAATGGAATAGAAGAATCATCTTGAAGAGGAAGAGCTGAAACCAAGATAATGGTCATAAAAAAAACATTTGCATCCAAGGCAGAAATGTAATGTTAGAAAATATCTCATACCTGACCTTCTCTAGTTTTCTTCAAGGTAAAGGAAGGAAGAGGGAGGCACATTCAAACCTGCAAGATTACTTGTTACTGTAACCTTATAATAAAAAAAATTATACTAGGATTCATAATCTTAATTTCCCAGTGTGGATCTAACTCAAAAGCCTGGTAATAAAGGTACTCTTTGTCTCTGTTAATTTTCATTTTGTTTTTTCTGTCATTGGCTTCTTTCTTAGAGTATGTCAAGATATTAAAGGCACTTAATATTGACTATAAATATTTTATATGCTGATGATATTGTGTCTAATATTGATAATTATGCAATGTCATTATTAAAATCTAGGTTAGATGGTTTATATTAATATTAATGAGCTAATCTATTACTTTGGGGATCTATTATATCTATAGTAACTTTAAGATATTAGGATTGCACAAACTTTATAAAGTACCCAGGTTTATCCCTTTCTAGAATATACCAAGTATGTTGAATTAAATGTTTAAACAAATAGGTGACATTTTAGTAGATATAATTCAATATCCATACCTTCCATTAAATATTTGGGGCACAATTAAAATTATCAAAATGAACATTTCCCCAAGATTAATGCCATATTATCATAGGAAATCCATTGTAAATTCCAGTTAGATGCTTTAGACAGATAGGTAAGTTAATGAGAACATTTATATAGTTGGCTAAAGTCTCTAGAATAACTTTGGCCAAACTGAGATTACTTTACAATGATGATAACTGCAGTTTACAAATTTTCAGCTATATCACTAGACTTTTATTTTAACGTTTTTAATTAGATTCCTTATTACTATTATTCTTCCTTTTGGGCCCATTTGGAGAACAAGTGTGTAACATGGTGAGTCTTGACAAATGTGAAAGTCCAGGTGTACTAATAAGAGAGTTTCATTTCCAGCTTTGAAAGTTGCAAGGCACATTTGGTTATTAATAGATAAGCAGGATAACTTTCAATTGGTGTTGAAAATCTTTTTTGTTTGTTTAGGAAAAATGAACATGCTAATAAATGTTAATGTTATTTTAAGAAGAGATTAACATATTTTAAATATGTTCTGGAACACTTCGTAATAAAGAGGATCAAACAATTCCTCAATGTGGCCGTTCATTAAGTGAAATCTCATTAGCTTCCAGTTATGTGTTTGTCTTACTGTGTAGCAGCTGCTGTATAAAGTCCCTGAATGATATGCAATCTCAGATATTGCATAGGATACAAATAGATGGCCGGAGCTGCCAATGTGCCTTTATTGGCTTCTACAGCAAAAGCTAATATTCAACATTCAGGAAGATGTTCTTTCAGGGAAACAAATGACAAAATTCAGTGTTTCTCTCCTCCAAATTCTCTATCCACAAATAGGATGAGAATTTGAGGAAACCAACCCATAGCCAACCCACTGAGAACCACACATATTGCTAATTATCACAGTATTTAACTGTTCTTACTACATATTCTTGCCTCTGAAGGCTAACAAAAAACTACTAGCTTTTTAACAATTAAATGCAATGCTTTTATTTCCTAATTTTAAATTAAACAAGTTTGATCTGATTATCCATTAAAAATAATTAAAACAATATCTCAACTCTAAATAAAACAAATCCAAAAAAACTGAAACAACATCATTTAAATTTTCCAGAAATGGGCAGAAGTTAATATCATAGCTGATCAAATTTTATCAGCTGGTAAATTTCTAGTGCTCTCATCATACAATTACAGTACAATGACAAAAAGGCAAATCACATTTTGATTGTTCTTTGCTTCCACATAGCAAAAAAACTAGTACCAGAGGAAATTCAAGTTGCATTTCTATATTTTGTTCCAAGAAATTACATAGAACTTTTATAATCCTTTTAAAGAATCAAGCAATAATTTTCATAAAAACAACTAAGACAAAGCAATGCATGTCTCTTTTTTTGTTATAATTTAAACAGGACCTCTAAATTATTTTTAAAAATCCATCTTTATTGCACAAAGTATGAAAAGGAATTTTCCCTTAAGTATATGTATGAGGGGTTGTTGGTGCTCTCTGAGCTTGGTTGTCTTCTTATAGACATTTTGTTACCCAAATTAGATATCATCATCAGTGTTAGCATCAGTGGACCCCTCATTTCAAATAATCTCCTTTAATAGAGAAATAAAATAAAATCTGTCTAATGTGAAGCTTGTTTCAGAGACAGCAGTGTGTTCCTGTTTGGATATTATCTAATTGCTTTCAAATTATACTTTTATTAGAGCTGCCAAGTCAGATGGCCACAGTAATTTAGCTGATTGATTATTCAATCAGTTAAATTTGCATTTGATTAAAATCTCTCTGATTCAGTTTTGATATGCAGATACTCTATTATAAGCATAATATTAAAAGAGGCATTCCATTTTTGGACTTACATTCAAGGAATGCATCTTCAGTAGCTGCTATCTGCAATTTTTAGATTATAGCTGTCACTTGATTATTCAGTTAAATGATTGTGTAATGTACTTTTTGAGGGATAGAAGGAACTCTTAAACTGCTGTTATACCACTGTAGTTAAGAATATATTTATGAAATGAATATAGGTATAAGGAAAACTTTGTCAACGCTTGTTATTTTGCCTACAAAAAATTATTTTAGTCTGGAACCATTCATATAATTACAGATTATATTTAGCGTTAGTGTCATTCTCCTTTCACCTTTTCCAAACAAAATTAAATGGAATATGAACATGTATCTATTTATTAGATTTATATCCCATCTTTTGTATAGAAACTATGCATGCTGCCACGCTCCATTTATGGTGCACTTTTTCTGAAGCATCTGTCCTTTTCTGTGCATATTTGAAATTCTAATGAATAGAATAGAAAATCCTGTAGTTTTCATTTTAGAAATGTTAAGTAGTGAGTTATTATTATATTTTATAAAACAGCTTTTTGAAAAGAAATAATATTTTTCATCTTTCACATTAATGGTTTTTTAACTACAATAGATGTTTATGGTCTTGTCACACTATTATTTCATTCATTTCAAGAGACAGTCTCTTTTCACAAACCTCATGCATACTTTAAAATAGTGTGAAGTAGGAAAATATAATAGCACTTAGCAATAGCACTTAGACTTTTATACCGTTCCACAGTGCTTTACAGCCCTTTCTAAATGGTTTACAGAGTGAGCATATTGCCCCCAACACCTTGGAAGGATGGAAGACTGAGTCAACTTTGAGCCTGGTAAGGTTTGAACTGCCCAACTGCTGGAAGCCAGCAATCAGCAAAAGTAGCCTGCAGTACTGCATTCTAACCACCAAATACTCTTAATTCCTTTTCTTTCTTTTGGAAATAATGATTCCTGGTTAAATTTTGCAATATTATTTGAGCTCTTTGTTGAAAATGTTTAACAAGATTGTTTTAACATTGGAGGATGACAGCCAAAAATATTGCAATATTGGCGTTTCTTCATTAAATATGGAACCAAAAGGAAAAGTTTAATTCCATCTCTTCTAGTTACCAAACAAGACTTAAGATTCATAATGACTGAAATCCAATGTTATTAACTTTTAATTATTAGTTCTGCATTCTAGAGAAATCAGTCATTTTCCTCTTGGCTCCATTCTTCAGTCTAAGAACCTCCACAAAACAAAAAGAGAAAAAAAATAAAAATAGATGGCCAAATCAGGATAAAATTATAAAATTTCATCCAAAATATTTTTACCTAATACTAATTCTATTGCCAATGTTCCAATAAATATCATGCAATTCTGCATTAGTAGACTAATATTGTGACTTTTTTCCCATTGCCAGAGCTGGGGTAGGTGATGCATCCAGCCTGCGGGCCGGCAGTTTGGCATCTCTGCTCTTAAGTTATTTAGGATCTTTAAGATTATTCTGGGCTGTGATTCATTTCCTAGCTGTGTGTTTTCTGGTTGGTGTGATTCCTGCCTTGCTTTGGATTGACACTGTGCCTTGACTTAGACTATGCCTTGTGAACTCTCTTGGCCATTGCTCTGTGGACTAGCATTGATCTGCTTGTGGTTGCATTAATTGGGACAGTCCTGAGTGTTTGGTGAAGGGAATTGCTGGGGTATAATAATAAACCCACTAAATCATGGTTACATGTGTGAGTGAGCAGGCAGCACATGGGCCGACTTTCATGAGAAAATGTTTCTACAATGAATATTTCTCATTGACTATAATTATATTCTGATTTTAAATCAAGATCACTGCAAGAATAATTCACAGACAAAAACAAAAGCACATCTTTCAGTTTCAGTTTTACAATATAAAATATGCACCATCAAAGCAAATATTTTGGTATCAGTTTTTAAGGTAATATATGCTTAACAAAGGCCAATTATAATGCTATGCCTGCGTTATGCAGCCAGAACTGTTTTTTAATCCTATCAGTTGGAAGCAAATACCAATTTAAAATGATCCTCAAATTCCTGATCTTTAAATATGGTGACACTTAGTTTAATGATGTACAGTATGAATACATGGTCCAGTATCCTGAATTTATTTGAATTATAGTACTTTGCATAATGATAGTAAGATAAAAGAAAATTAAAATAAATGACATTAGAATAAAATGAACATAGCAGACACTTACAAAATCACGATTTTGGCTTTGGTGGCTGCATTATGACAGGAAACTAAAATAAATTCATATTTTGGGAATCACATGGCAACTTTGGAGATTTGTTAAAGATACATGAAAAATAATAAAATTAATCAAACTGTAATTATCAGTTCTAGTTTTTATACAATGAATATTCCAAGATATGTTTTCAAGCAACCATATTCCAAGCCCTAAAGATAAATAAACCTGAACTGGGACTGTCAAAAAAAATGGAGAGAATACTAAAAAGGGTTTAAATTGCCATGTGAATTTAAATGATTAAATTATAATGCATCTGATTTAGTAGCAAGAATTAACAATGTTCTGATGTTATTAGCAACTGCAGAAATCAAAACATGAAGTTTAATATCATACTGCAAGTCTTTTATAATTAGAACTAAATTAGAACTTACAATCATTCTTGTGGAGATATATATAGGAAACAGGAAATATAGACCGAATCTCACAGCATAAGAAACTCTGGTATCATAGGACAAACTAGCCTGTCAGTAATTTTTGAAAGTCCTTGAGATCTACATCTTGCAGATAACATTTTTGATGTAAATAGTGGCTCATGTTCTTGTCATCTTTAGTTGCATTACACTGCATATGGGACTAGCCTTGAAGATGACCAGGAAGCTAAGGTGACAGAAAAGAGGCTTGTTATTACCTTTAAAGTGCATTTATATCTTGAGTCTTTGCTACATTTGAAACAATCCATTCCAGACAGAATCTACCCATCCATTGTATACTAAACAGGATGGAACTATGCAGATTTCCACTCCCTGACAGATAGGCTTAGAACAGGGGTGTCAAACTGGCAGCCCACATGCCAGATGAGTCACGCACATGCTACACCCACCCTGGCTCCGCAAAGGCAAAAAACATCACATGACACAATCGAGTTTGACACCCATAACTAAGAAGATGGCCTCTTTTGTTGCAAGCCTCTCAGTCTGGAACAGCTTATGTCCTCAAGTTAATATTAAGGAAGGGTCTGTGCTCTTTCGACAGAATCTTTGATGAAGAGAGCACAATTATATAGACAGCAGTATAATAGCTTTCTGAAATATTTTCTCTGTTTAACTGATTATTATTGCATTTTTACCATCATAAATTGACTTGGGTTCAAATTATAGCAGCATATAAATACTGTAGCTGTGTAAATAAATAGTCACTTAGAAGCAGACTGAAAGAGTTGCCAACAGCTGCATGTGCTCTTGATGCTTTGCAAACCCAGTAAAAGTTCTTTATTTCAACACAGTTGTATTCATATAATCACTGTAATGACCAGATTATGGATTGTTGGAAAAAAATGTGATTCTTCATTTCAAAATTATGGAATTTAAATGCCTTAGAATATTTCAGTCTGAACAGAATCATTTTAGCATAAGCATAGAGGTGTTCCAGATGACCAAGCTCTTTGCTTTGACCCAGGATTAGTTTACACTGTGTGGATTAGTTGCAGATATGTTATGCCATCAAGATATTATCTACACATTTATGGCTCAGAAAATTATCCACCAGCACTATTGTTCTTTTTGTCTTACAGATAACCACAGGGAAATGACAGCCAATCAGTGTTTCCTTGCTCTGCCCTCAAGCTGGTTAAATTTCATTAGTATCTTGCATGTCTACTTAGGGTTTCACCATGATTTTTTAAAATTCTTTCTTTTTGCTTTCCTTCTATTCCTTTCCCTTCTCAACCCACATGGCCTTACATTTTAAATATATTTTTAAATAGTGAAAGTTTGCCCAGTGTTTTTTAAACACTGTTGTTTTCAGTTTGAAGAGATGTAAGAAGAGGGAAATTCTTTAAATAATTAATATGTACATTGAAATTGAGTCATCTTGGCAGCAAAGCTCCCTTACCTTCCTCAACCCTTCATCTTGTAACCCTAGCATGCCAGCAGTTCTGCAGTCATTCCAAGGCAGAATAATTTGGTTAATTCTTGCTGTGTAATGGCAAGAGTACAGATAACCCTTAGAAGCCAGCAATATGTTGCCATTTGTGAAGCAATATTCTCTGGGCTTTAACTGGATTAAAAAATGATTTGGAAAAGAAAGCATGCCTTCTTTGGCAAATCCCTCTAGTGCTTGAGATTACAAACATTTTAAAGCTTTGGCTATGCATAATTTCATGGTGATATTAGAACAATGATGGTCAGCAAAGGCATGGTGCCTAACAAGTCCAAAAAGAAATTCAGAGATCACGTAGACGAACAAAAAATCTAACCCAAACAGGCATTTATTAATGCCATAAATATTTTGCAATTCAGGCTGACAATTATTGCCACAAGGCCCAGTGCATACCCATAAAGCCTATATTGCATTTTTATGTCAGGTATTTTGTGCATATTTCCTTTTTATTAGCAGATGGTTGCTAAACCATATTGGCAACATTTCTTAGTAGGTGAACTGTAATACGAACAATGTGTCAACCATCCCATTTGGAACCTTAGACAAAAGAAACTCCTGGCTCTTTAGATTGACCAAGACTGTAGCTTTATTGTAAAATCCATCCAGGCACAGTAGAAGCAAAGTCAACTGTGGGATTTTCCCACAAAAGCCCACATAGGTAACTCCCCTCTGGGCCACCAACAGTTCATAGTTCACCACTTGTGTTCAATTCTTCTGTTTTGCTTTGCTCAAGTCAAACATTTTTCATGACTTGGCCTTGGTAGATAACGTTTCACTTGCTTGCATTCCATAACCTCCCCACCCTTAGGAATTCACCATCCACCTCCCATTACTGTTTGGCAAAGCTGAATGAAAGCAGGTACAGGCAATTATGGAGTCAAATCAGGTTTGATACAATGAAACAGTGAAAGTACAATTCTAAGGTAACTTTTCTTTTAGAATACACTCATCTTCCAAACCTTATGCCAGTTGTGAATGAGCTGGTGACATTATAGGAGACACTGGAGACACTACCATGAGATTACATCCAATATCCAGCTCTGGACATTTATGAAAGCTATTAAATCTTCAATAAATGACCTGCATGACACAATGTCACTTATTCTGCAGGAGTCCAATGTGATTTGGATGGATAGTTATTTCCCAAACCAGAATTTTTTCCAAATGGGAACACTTCAACGTATATTTTCTAGTTAATTGAACAAAATAAAAACATACAAGTGTGCACTGTTTTCTCATGTCAATGTCAATCCCTTATTAATTGCTCTGTCTACCTTATCTACTTTCTGCCATTAACATCAATTTGTTCCATACCAATTTGCACTCTAGTGCAAACTGCCATCATGTACAAGCATAACTGCACAGCTTGCACTGTGCTAAGGCAGGGATGGAATCAGACAAATACATTTGGAAAAGCTATTGCAAGTAATTAACCCTAACCCTAGAAAATCCCTAACTAGAACACCTGTAACAGTTTACAAGCAAGACATTGCTCAACCATCTCTATGAGATTACCATATCACAGTCCTAAATAATGGGTCCCATGGTCAAAGTTGTGAAAAAAATTCTTTCCCAAATCACATGTTTATCCTTTTATAACTTAACCAGCATGATTAAATTAACTTTAGAATCTCATTTGTAGTCTATATTTCTGTCTCAAAAATCAGTAATCCTGAAAACCTGCGGCATACACAGCCATAACTAGCAATGTCCAATATAATTTCAACATCACAACATACCAGAACCCTAAACAAGTGCAATGATAGTTTCCAGAGCGGTTGCATAAAAGCATTGCGACATTCAACTGCTGTGCTGTCTCACACATCTTGTGCTTTTTACAGAACTATATTCTGAGAGAGAGTCTCTCTGAGACTTGTGGTTAACAAGGCTGCCTCAAGATATTTTGATACCTGCAGGGAAGAACAAGGTTATATTTCCTTCTGGTGTGGCATCTGAATCTTTCTTCAACAGTAATATGGTATTAATTACAACAGCGATGTATTGTACAACAGTAATGTTGTGTCAACTAAGGAAACTGTATACTAACATAAGGAGCACCCATGGCTCTCAATTTGCCCTTCAGCACTTAGCAGCCAGTCTCAGATTTGTTGCCTGAAATAAGCACCTCAATTTGTTTAATAGTAAGGCCAGCACTAATGATTAGCTCCTATTGCCCCAAAGCTATACAACTCTGACATTTTGCCTGACATTTCCTGCTTTCTCTTATCTTTAGTTTCTCCAAAGAAAATAAAGATAATATCTGCGAAATTTCTTTCCTGTTTATTCCCAAAGTCTTCTCCATACTGCCTAGATAGATTGCCTGACCATCTAACTTTGTTTTATTCCCAAGAGTTTTTCAATTGACAGATTCATCCTTAGAACTACTAGCTTATGCCTTTTATAAAACAATTCCTTGATTCAAATAAATCTGTCTGGATCATACTTAAGCCTATCCCACAAATTATATATGGCTGATTACTAATTACATGAACGAAGAATGAACAAAAATTATACAAGGGTTTTCTTTAACTAAAAAAATGATCAGTTAATCCTAAACAGATCTATGTTTGAGATAGGATTGCCTATTCTAAATGTTATGTTAAATGATGCTGAAAAATATAGTTCTTAAAATAATACTATAATCAATTTAAAAATGATTAACTCAGATTCTAAGAGATTAAAACTAAGATGCTAACCTGCAGATGAAATTGTATAATAGATGATACTATTCTAAAGATAAAGGTTTCTAACTAATACTGAAGCAGGTAATTAATATCGATTATTATAATCTGCTTTGGCTATTAAATGGAACAAGGAAAATTTTTGTAAAATAATATAGGTACATGAAGAAACTAATGATGAAATTTCACAAACATTTCCCTGATGTTTAGTCACACTTATATTGTACTGAAATTGCAACATAATTATTTTATTGGAAATAAAAGACAGCTTAAACTGGAGCCAAACCTTTGTATTTCATGTCACCAGAACCATTGTGTTTAGTATACTAACTTTTCAATTAAATTTCCATTCTAGCATGAAAATGATACTATGCCATCTACTTCCTACAAGGCAGGCATGTCAAACTCGCGACATATCGGGACTTTTTCCTCATTTCTGGCAATGGGGTGGGTGCAGTTTCGATGTGATGCATCCAGCCTGTGGGCCGGCAGTTTGACATGTCTGCTATAAGGCTACTGTGATTTATACTGGATTATAATACACAAACCAAGATGTTTAATATTGCCTGGATGTACTGTCAGGAATGTCAAACTAAGAAATGAATGCCAAAAATAGGGTTGGTGGTGATGCTCCCCCCCCTCTCTCTCATTAAAAAAATCTAGTCATATGGAACTTGAACTCATTATTTCAAAATTATACTTTATATGGAATAGAAGTGAAAGGAAAAAGTGAAAGTCATGCCTTTCAAAGTGATGATAAGGTAAATAGGCACCTTTTAAATTCATGTGAACATGAGAGCTTTAGAGAGCATTTCCAAGATTAAGATATGCCACTGTTAATTACATCAAGATAAAAAATCACAATAAAAGCCTATTATATCTGCACCACTTATTTTGTACAGTGGCTTAATGCATTTTTTTTTTGTATAATACAAAAAGAAAATCCAAGGTAGTCAAAGTGTTTCTTAATGTAGGACACTTCCATCTTGCTAAGGAGTAAAATGTCAAAAAATATAGTTTTATGACAATTCACGGATAGCTGGGCAATGTTGAGCTTCAGGGTTTAGTGGCTATGGTTTGGATAGCACATTTCCTGATGTTTCACCAACTAAGTCTTGCATTTTCAAAATGCCTCTAAAACTGCCAGGCACAGTTATTGCAAAAAAACAGAAAATCTGTTTCCTAGACCATAGTCATCACACCCTGAAGCTTAACACTGGCTCATCAGATACCGGCTTTGAAAGCCTATACCAGTAATTCATGGATAGCATTAATGTATATGATACCAAGGAAGGAAATGGCCTTTTATTAAACTTGTCCTTTTAGTAAAACAATTACGTGTTTGAAAATAATACCTAATCCTGTTTCCTAAGTAGTAATTCTATGTGATCAAGACATAGAATGAAAGACGTGTTTAAAATTTATGCTGAATGAGTTTCTTTTTCCTGCTTCTTTTGTGTGCTTGTATGTTAGTATTGTTGCTGTTTTTCCCCCCTTCTTTTTGGATTTTATAATTTTTAAAAATAGGTTAACAATCTTTAGGTTGAAGAAGCAATTAGCTTTAATAAATGTCCTTGGACTATGACAAAGAAGCAAAATGTTTCTTGTACATTTATTTAACACCAAGCCTCAAAACTTTCATTACTAAAAACATATCATAGATCAGTTCGTATCTCAAATGTGTGTGTTAAGCATTGTCTTGACTAATCATGTATTAAAGTTATGCACTCTTAAGCAGGATTTATTTACAAAACTGTTAATACTATATATTTTGCAATCTGAAATATTTTCATACTCACTACCATCAACCCATAGCCCTGATTTTTCAAAAACCTTATTGAACTATTAAAAACATCACTTATTTCTGCTCATAATGTTGCCAAAAGCAAACCATTTTATCTTGTCATAAGCAAGGTTGACACTCTATCTCTGTGAAGGAATATCTCTTCACAGCAGGCATTATCTTCCAAAGAAGCTACAATCCCACAATTCATATTCCAAAACAAATAAATAAAAAAAATATCAATCATAAAAGTGAACCAACTTTCTCAAGGCCAATTGTTATAATTTATACTGCAAAGTAAATGTTGTTACATAAAGCACTGAATACCCCAACACTTTCTATTTTGTAAGTACAAATATATAATAAGACTATTAAATACAATGAACAAAATTAGGACAAAAGCATCAATACATTTTGATCTGTACTGCAACCATGGATTACCACCCCATGACCTTGTTCCAAGTGACCCATGCATTTTTGGGCATGGAAGACTTGAAGATTCATATACAAGACTGCACAAAGGAATTTTCAGAGCATCTATTAAAAAAAGTTGCTGAAATTCAGTCCAAATTACATGCTTGGTCCAGGTCCTACTGAGACTGTGACAAGCCTAATATCCTAAATTAACCCTTTTGCAATCTTGTTTTTACTGGTGTTGTTTAACTGATTTAACTGTTTTTTTATATTGTTTTAATTGTTGATTTATTGTATTCCGCCTAGAATCACCTTGTGTGATATGCACAGCCATATAAATTTGACAACTAATTAATTAATAAAATTAGGTATATCCAGATTGTTCTTTAAAGCATCATGAGAGAGCTAGTGATTTAACTAGGAGTTACATTAGAATATGGCATTCAAAAATTTCAAAAGTTGGAATTTATTATGTGTTAAATTAATCTATAAATTAAATTAATATATCTTAAATAATATATTCTTAAAAGTGGAAATAGATTCACTATTTTGCTTTGTCTTTTCATTTCTCATTGACTCTGGGTGCTGAGACTTTCAGGCATTAATTAATATAAATAGGAAGCAGATAATATGTTAATTACATATAACAGTCAGATTATTTAAACCTGATTTTTAAAAAAACACAAAAGAATATGGAGGCTAGTCTGATAGTTTGCTTTTCCAAAATGACTAATGATATGAAACCCTGGCAACAAATTTGCAGCATCCTGGCTTTCAAGAACAGAAGGAATAAATGAAGTGAGAAGTACACTGCAGTAAGTCTAATAGACAAACTGACTAATCTAAGACCCCTCAAGGTTATAATAAAGCAATTCATTCTTTGGATTTCTAGAGGCACTAGACATGATTTATCAACCCAAGACTAGGCTTACAAATACTATACATCTCAATAATACATTACTTTCACAGTGTAACTTTTTAAACAATGATAAATTGATAGAACAGCCTTAAACTTATTTAACAAGCAGAAACAGACCATTTGCAAACTTTTGAAAGGTCCATTTTATATGTAAATAAAGAATTCTGCTCTACATTTCTTTAACAGAACCCCTAGCACAGCAATATCTATGTTTCTGGCCATTCTGACTGTTAAGGAATGTTGCCCTCAAATATTATTGTTTTCATTTATTTACATGTTTTTCATGTGAAGCCAAAAACTTTAGAAGCAGTTCCTGATACCAAAACTCTAGACCAATTTGTTAGGATGTTCATATTTATAGCCTAACATCACATTTTAATTTATCTAGATCTTTAAAAAAATGCTTTAAAATATATAGAAGATGGATGTTTTTACTGGGTTGGGATTTAATATCCTAAATATATAACTTGATAGTTTATATAAACATAGTCCTCTACTTATGATCACAATTGAGTCCAAAATTTCCGTTGCTAGACAAGCCAGTTGTTAAGTGAGATCCCAGGATATTCCAACTGTCATAAATACATGATCTCATGACCATGGGGAGGCTACAATGGTCATAAGTGACAAAAGTTGTCATAAGTCACTTTTTTAATGCCATTGTAACTTCGAATGGTCACTAAATAAATGATTGTAAATCAAGAATGTACTTCATTCTTATTGGATTAAGGTTGTTGTTGTTATGCCTGGAAAAGTCCATGCAGTTTTCAGAAGTGGCTTGCCAGTTCTTTCTTCTGAGGGTTAAGAGAGCATGACTGACTCAAAGTCACCCAGCTGTCTTCTTTCCTAAGGCTGGACTAGAACCCACAGTCTCAAAGTCTCTAGCCTGATGCCTTTAACTGCTAGATTAAACTGGCTATTAATTATTGTTCTACAATTTATTTAATTAAATTGTTCTTATACTACATTATTCTTTTCCATCATCTTGCTTCTTATAAAATGGTTGCTTAATTATCCTTTACCATATGAACAATAATGTCAGTGTAACAAAATGAAATAGTGTTTGCTCCAAACCAAAGGAGGGGAAAAAAGAATATTGTAGTCTGGGATGGGATGGGAGGTTTGAAAAGATGTTACATAAATCAATCGTTAAAGGATTCAACTTAGCTGAATGACTTAACTCTAATTCAATTTATGCCTTGCATTACAGAGATTTATTTCTTCAGGCCACATAATTATTTTCCAGCATACAGTCATTGTAATATTAAAGGTAATTACAACTGTTTGGGCATGATCCAATGAATATGAACTGTCTTTCTTCTGCATCATGAAGTTCACCTGGAAACATAACTGTGACTAATTTTGGAGCAAGCATTCATTTTGGTAAAACATAGACTGACAAAGCATCATCCAGTCCAATTCTCTGTATTGTATAAGAAAATCAGTTCAACCACTCTCAAAAACTATTGTTTGGTTTCAAAGCCTCTAGAGATGGAACAACCATAAATTCTGTATGTAAACTATTCTACTGCTGTAAGATCTTTATTTGTATTTAAATGAAATAAAATTAGCTGCAACTTTTATATGTTAATTTTGGTCTCACTTTCTGTAGCAAGTAAAAACTTAAAACTGATGATATGTTTTCATTAAATCTTCTTTTCTCAGATTTTTGCAAGTACTCATTTTTCCAAATGAAAGGATTACAGAGAAAGATGGGGCTTCCTTACTTTCTATATCTGTATTGAGTCACCCTGCACCTATGACAGAATAAATAAAATCTGGAATTGATAGTGGACAATATGCAAATAACCTACTGTTTAGGCCTGAATAACCAAATTTTGAAACATTCTTTGGAACCAATTGAAATGAACTTGAAAATTACAGATGTCTGCAAAACAGATGGCAACAACATTCCCCCAAAAAATAAGCTCGATGCAATCTGCTATAATTTCTGTGTCTGATAGGACATTTTTGCCTGTGTACAGACTTCCTTCACGGTCCATTTCAGTGTGCTTGTTTATATGGATCTCACTTAAACATACTGGTCACATTTTCTATCTTTCTCCTTGTTTTAGGCTTTTTTCAATATCTTGCAAAATGAAGAGTTTTAGAACTTTTTATCACTTAGTTTTGGAAGCTATACTGTGTATTATTTTATAGTCTTTTGTAAATCTTAAAATTTCCTGACAAAAGTATCCCCTGCTGCACTTCGATATTCAAGCAGCTATATAATACTTAAACCTACATCACAAAACTTCAACTTTCTGGAATCAGCACACAATTAAAATTTCTGAAGGATGAGCCAGTAATTAAAATTGGTATGTGGGTAGGATTGTTTTTTTCTATTTCTTTTCCAGTGGTAATGGAGAAGGATTTTACTTTAGTTTTTAACCAGGTAAAATACATTTTAGTGATCCTAATTGTTTGTGTTGGCCCACCTCAAAGATATATGAAATCATTTTGCTAATTTTCAACCATCACACCAATGAGTTTTGGATAGAACTTCAGGGGTTGCCAAAAGAGGGAAAGGACAGCCTGTAGCTCTGGGATTGCAAGTTGCCAAACTTGAATTTATATCCATACTAGAATACATAACAACATTACTACAGTGCACTGGTAGTAAAGTTCCATCACAATTCCAAAATTCTTAGATGGTTCCCAAATTGGATTTAAATGTCAGATGTCCATGGTAGAGGGAGGCATATAAGCATTGCATATAGCCCCAACTCTATCCCAAATTAAGGGATTATAGAGTCATAAAATGGGAGTCATCTTATTGAAAAATTCTTGTTATCCACTGGATAATTTATAAACAATGTTAAAAGTCTAGCAAAACATCATCATAGGATTCAGATTGTTAACATACTAAGTCTGCACATAAATGGTTTAATTGTATCCTGCCATTTAAAGCATCAATGGTTTACATTAATGTTGTCTACAGGGTCCTTCCTTATTTAAATTGGGTCTTAGTAGGATGAAATCACAAAACAATTTGGCTGACTTATATCCAAGATATAACATCTGGTACAAAATCTTCATTAAGAATGTTAACTCTCCCTTAGGGCCTTGCCATTGAAATGATCTCATATTACCGAAAAGAAGATTACAGATCTACTTGCTTATTAACTCAGGACAAGTCAAATCAAAAATAGCAAAGTCTGAAGCAACAACATGTTTCGAACCTGCAAAGCAAAAACAAGCTGAACATCATGCAAGGTAATCTTAAATAAATTAAAGGATTTGTATATAAGCCTTTTCCCACTTTTTAAACAGCAATATAAATTTAAAAAGTTTAAGAATTGAGTTGAAATAGGGTGGGTACATGCCTTTCAGGGTTTTCCACTTCTTCAGTAACAAAGTTGAGATAAAACCTATAAAAACAAAGTTGCCATTAACACCATCATTTTAACATTTCTAAATATTATTTGAATAGTTTTTCTTAATAAGTGTTTGGAATAAATGTGATATAGGATGTGAGGCTTAGTCAGGTTTATGGTATATAACCAGCTACAAAATTGGAATTAAGGCTCCAATCTGAAGCCTGTTTTATATTACATCAAAATATCATCGCACAATATGAGTGTTAATAAAAGTGATTAGCAGTGCTATCCATAGTTTCTAAAATCCTGTCTTTGAAAGAACTAAACTATATAGCAGTTCGTGTCTTGGATGGACACTGATATGATTTAGATTATATCCCACTTTCACCATGGAAGCTCACTGGGGGCTTCACCATGGAAGCTCACTGCTATCTCAAGATTAGCTACCACTAATCTTGAGATAGCAGGAATTACTAAACTCTAATCTGTTATATCACAAGAGTTCTACTGCATGCCATTTTGAAGTTTGGATGGACTTATACTTCAAACTAAGCTATATAGATTTAGCTATGATTTCTTGTCTAAATCAAAAGAACATGATTTATAAATAAACAAAGCCATTTATTAGTGGCAAGATTTTCATAGCATTCTATAAACGCAAACCAAAGAAGACACCTTACAACCTTACAGTATAATTGGGAATCCAGAGGAGCAAAACTAATTCAAATGAAATCAGTATAATCTTATCTATTGTACTCAAAGTCTGATAGCACTTTTTCCCTTGATTCCTCCTATGCAACCAAGGAAATTAAACACTGTCACAGATAGTGACAGTTTTCCTAGAACTTTCCTTGTGCCCTGAAATTGCAGATAACTCTGGAATCTGTCTCTGAAACTCCCAGTGTTGGAATTCACATATCAAAACTTTCACTAGGATAGGAACTCTTTCCACCCCATGTTTAGCCTCAAAGAGGCACTAAAGGAAAACTGCAGGCAATGTCTCTGTGGGTTAGAATTTATTTCACAAGAGGGTTCTTAATCAAAAGCCATTCAGTAAATCAGCAGCATAACTTACCAACCAGAGTAAGCGTACATTCCAGAATAAAAAGCTAGAGGCAATCCTTTGACACTGGCTACATTTCCCAAAAATGCATTTTGAAAGTGCTCCGTTTTTCCTGGGAAGAAAAAAAAAACATACCAAGGTTGATTTCAATTTTATTAAGGTTAAAATATTACCAACATAAACAACCCAGAGATAAATCATTATACAATATTTTGTCCCACTTCAGTTTTATCAACCCCAATTCTTTAGATAAATCAGAAATAGTTTCTTTGTTCCTGGATGCCAGGTGTAATATGACTGATATAATCTTCCATTATGAATGCATTCAGAGCACAATCTGCATTTTTAGACTGATTTAAATTTCAGAAAAAAACTGAAACAATAGCCTACATTTTTAAATATTTTTTAATTCTCCGTGCCATTTTCTAACATTCTGGAGAACTTACTGCAATGTGTCATTCAAGAATTGCAGCCCAATTTTTGTTTCAACAAAAGGTTTTTGAATGATGCAAGAATGCTGCTAAGAATAAAACATTAACTTATTTACTTCTGACAGGTTTACTAGTTAAAAAGTTTCTTTTAATTGCATTCCCTTAGGGTTCCCTTATTTTACTCTTGAAAATACATTTTTTTAAAACTCAAGAACATAAAAGCCCAAACAGACACCACATGAAAGTGTCATTGCCTATTATAAAGTGTAGATGTGCACACACACACACACACACACACAATGTACATACTATGCTACAATATTTTGGCACTTATTTCTTTGCTTTTCTGTGGTTTTTTTTAAATCTGGAGCAAATAAATTCAAATATTTTATTCATAATTGGCTTTCATTAGTAAATATCTGACTAGGAGAAAATATGGTTTGAACAGTTAGTCATCACGTGATTTCAGATCCTGTCTCTTTAATTGGCCAGGGCTTAGACAAATCATAGTTCTTATGTTGGAATCTAACAGAAAATGTGACTTAATCCAAACTGTACTTTTTTTTCCCTTCACACATACAGAACGAGAAAAAGGAAGCCATGAACCAAAATCTTGGTTACTAGATTCTCATATAGCTGAATTAGATCTTGATGAAAAAATGTTTTCAGGATGAAGAAACAGTGTTGGAATAATGGCTAATAAAATGTTATTCTTGTAGTAAATCCACCCCATTAGAGACTTTGATTATGATTAGCATCTGGTGCAAGCACAATATTACTGTAGCCAACGGCAGTCTAAAGGAATAGAACTCACTTATCCACTTAAATAACTTTAAAGATTCTACTTAAGAAACATGTTAAGAGTGAGCACCAATTAGTGGGAGTGGTGCTTTATACAGGAATGTTTCCAATAAAGAGAAAGGCTATAAAGTTGTATTACATATACACTATGCTGTTCTATATAAAATATACAGTATAGAAACTTGAGTTTTCCATCATTACAAGAATCTTTAAGATCCTGTTTGCTTGTTTTTGATTTTGCTGCAAGAAGCAATTTTTGGTCCAACATTTAAAAATTATAGATGTAGCATCAATATGATCTGATAGCCAGATAATGCAATGTAAGTTTTACTTCCAATTATTTACCTGACAATATGGAACTTAAATTGAACAAGCAGAGACTAATTATTACTATTTTTGCTGGCATAAGCACTCTTTGGTAGGGGCAAGAATGGGAAGGAGGGAGATGAAAGCACATAAAATAGCATTTACTTTTCAGTTCATACCTCTAATTAGCTGCATAACTCCGGGGACTATAATTATCAGAATTGCTACAAGCTTGCAAAAGGTTAGGAAAATCTGAAGGCGGGCACTCCAGCTGACACTCATACTATTCAGGACCATTACAACTGCTGGAGAAAAGGAAAAAGAAAAGTTAAAAACAAGTGTTTCTCATTCATTCAAAAGCGCCATAAAAGCTCTGTTAGGCAGAACCTCTCCCACCATGCATCCCAGGCATTAGCAAAACAACTCACATTATCCTTACTAACCTTTACTGAAAAGTTTTCTTACAGCTTATTATTAAAAAACTTTTTACAAAGTATCATCAAATAAAAATCTCCTATACCTTCCGAAGTAGCAGTCATAGCGTTCTGTTAGCCTTCCAGTAAACATAATTAAGCTTGTCCCTCACTGTAGAACTAGATTTGATAATAGATGGACTGCTATAACTCAAATTTTAAACCAGACTTAATTTTACTTATAAAGGAGAGTATTTGTTGCTCAAATGAGGAATCCTAGGTGCCCTCTGAGTTTGCTTATTTTCTTGCAGACATTTCATTACCCAAACTAGATAATGACTAGCAATGATGATGTTATCTAATTTGGATAATGAAATCTCTGCAAGAAAACAAACAAATTCACAGAGCACCAAGGACCCCTCCCTCCCCAATTTTACTTCTCTGCTCACATTCATTTCCTATTTGGTTTAATATGTAGGTCTTTGGTTATTCAGGTTTTCTCCCATGTAAAATTGGAAGTGTCTTGGTGACGTTTCAACGTGTCGCCAAGACACTTCCAATTTTACATGGGAGAAAACCCAATAACCAAAGACCTACATACAAATACCTGCGAAAACCTCAGAAAACACACATATATATATTAAAATCAATAAAATGGTTGAACACCAAGAGAATAAAATTACACAAAAGTTAAAAATACTAATGTTCAGGATTAGTATATACAATAGTTGTGGACTCTACAAAATTATAAATTTATGCTACATCTCTGCACACTCCTAAAAACTGTCTGCAGTTTTCTGTGAAGAAGTGGATAGATGTAAGAATTCTCCTAATTCTTTTAAGAAAGACCAGTTATTTGGATTATACTATTGTAATAGTACACAGTAGCATGTCTGGACTCTCTGTAAGCAAACATATGAAAGAGGCCTATCAGTGCTACAAAGTTTTATACCAATTTCACCAATTTCTCAAAAACAAAACCAACAAGAATGCTGAGTATACCAAGATTCCTTATTAAAAATTCCTCAGAGACTGGTATTCAATAAAAAAACAAATTAAACCAGTAATAAATATAAATAACAATAGACAATGTCCTAGTCCTTGAACATATAATCAAATATTATTTATTGACATGTGCACACATTTTATGCAGTAACCTTTTTTTTGAGGAATGCTCACTTTTAATTACCATATCATGTTGTGGAATTCAATGGGCACTTAAAATATAATTAGAAGAATACAACTTTATTGAGTATTATACAAAGCTATTTCTTTGAATAACTTTAAGGTGTTATGATATTATCAAATTTGCTGAAATCAATGAGAAAAAAGTTCCTCAAAATAATTCCTAATTCACCAAATGAAAAAATGATTGCAGTTTGTCTTTTATTATCATTATAAAGATTTCAAGGAGCTTAATAAGTAGTAAATAGGTCTTATATTTGCTACTTCATTACTTGGTGTCTTTATCAATTATTGATGACAAGCAAAATGCTTTTCTAAGCTATGGACTCTCTGTGTCCGCTCCTCTATTCCTCTGTCTCAACCCATTTATTTCACCTTATTGTGCCTTACATTCTTCTACTTGTGACTAACTGGATTGAAAATGAAAAAAAAAAAAAGTGGAATCTTAGTCTAGCTCATAATAGCAAGATATTTAAAATATAACTCTATAAGATCATACTATGACAGCAAATGCTGGCATTATTGACATGATTATGACAGTAATATCATTACATCATATAATTTTGAAGTGACAGATATGTGTGTAATGTATGTTGCAATTTATATATAAAACTGCACATTATAATATCAAAGTTTTTAAAACTTTTTTAACAGAAGAAAATAACAAACTCATGGGAGAGAAATATTTGACTGACCTCTCTGAAACATTAATATTATTGATGCAAGTGAGAACATATTAGGTATCTACCATATATTCCACCGTATAAGGTGACCCGGTGTATAAGACGACCCAAGTCGTCTTCGGCGCCGAGTCACATACCTAGAAAGTCGTCTTATACGCCAGAAACTAGTGTTATTTCTGGCGTATAAGACAACTTGGCATATAAGATGACCCCCGACTTCGGCGCTGATTTCAACGCTTTCAAAAGTCGTCTTATACACCGGAAAGTACGGTACTTCTCTAAACTTTAAGTCAGCAGCAAAATAAACACAGCTATGGAACACTTATAGGTCTCCCCTCTACATCAGGAATTTCAAACTGCTGGCCCACGGGCTGGACACGTCATCCAGAAGCCGTGCCCATCCCATTGCCGGCAATGGCAAAACCGTCCCGATACATTGCGCAACGTCACATGACGTCGCGAGTTTGACATGTCTGCTCTACATTAACTTAACAACTGAATAACAAGGATTGAATATATTTCTTATAAGACCAGAGGAGACATAGAAACATCTCTTTCCTATGATCATTAGTCTTGTTAGGATTTTCAGCACCCCTTAGGTCAGTGGTTCTCAACCTTTTTAATGCTGCAACCCCCAACCAGTTGTAAGTCAAGGACTACTCAACCGGTCATAAGTCGAGGACTACTCAACTGGTGCAGCACCGTTTGCAGAATGGGACTTTTGGCGGGTCAGCAGGGCAGAGACAGCCTGGACAATTCCTATTGGCTTTTGAAAGCCAATAGAATTAGACTCTATTCAAGAGAATCTATTCTATTGGCTTTCAAAAGCCAATAGAATAAAAGGGAGTAGCACAGCTAAGGAAAAGCGGATAAAAATGGCGGACTGCGTTGTTTGGCGACCCCCGTGAAATGGTCGTTCGACCCCAAATGGGGTCCCGACCCACAGGTTGAGAACCACTGCCTTAGGTCATGTTTTAAAAGCAAGGAAATTTCTAAATAGTAACAATTTGGTTACAAGATTATCTTCATTGTCTAGTATCAAGTATCAAAATGTTAGCATAAACATTCTTTGGATGCTACATCTTCCATGCTGAGTTTCATTTAATTGCTCATTACCAAAACTGTCTTGAGTCTGACCAGATACTGGAATGGGCCTAAGCTCAAGTTTACACGGTGGTGATTAGTGTGCCATGAACTGAAGTTCAGCTGAACAATGGCAATACAGTGACTGAAGCCTTATGCTGTTAAATAGTATCATTTGTGAGTCTTGAAGAAGTGGATAAAACTCTCTGCAAAAGTGATGTGCTGTCACTTCTGAAATGGATCCCGGCTCCTCCTCCCTGATTAAGTGTGGAAGGAAATGGATCCAAGCAATAAATTGACTCTGATTTGAGTCCAGAGTATTTCCTCAGAAAGCTATGGTCCAGCTCAAGAAGGTTTTCCTTGATCCAACAGCCTTGGATAATTATTTTGGAAAGGTTGCATAGAAAGTGGCAACTTTGTAAGAACTCTAGAAGAAACAGATTGGGTCTTTGGAAGAAGGATTCAAGATGGTCTATACAAGTTGAGGTAGTCCTCAACCTATGACCACAATTGAGCCCCAAATTTATGTTGTTAAGTGAGACATTTGTTAAATGAGTTTTGCCCCATTTTACAACCACTAAGCCCTGATGGCGCAGTGGTTAGAATACAGTACTGCAGGCTACTTCACCTATAATATATGGAATGCATCAGTGATCTTTTCTCCATTTATTCCTGTTTAACATTGTCATGAAGCTGCTGAAGGAGGTCATTGCTGGCAACAGGGTTATTATCATTAATGATAATGATACCCAATTATGCATCTTGCCTTTTGGAGCAAATACGTAATGATGAAGAATAAATTTCAAATGAATCCCTCCAAGGAAGAATGGTTTTAGATTTGTGGTTGGAATGATTCCAGAGAATAATAATAATAATAACAACAACAACAACAACAACAATAAAGTTGGAAGGGACATTGGAGGTCATCTAGTCCAACCTCTGCTCAGGTAGGAACCCTATCCCATTTCAATCTCTTCTTAAAAACTTCCAATGTAGGAGCATTCATAGCTTCTGGAGGCAGGTTGTTCCACTGATTAATTGTTCTAACTGTCAGAAGATTTCTCCTTAGTTCTAGGTTGCTTCTCTCTTTGGTTAGTTTCCATCCGTTGCTTCTTGTCCTACCTTCAGGTACTTTGGCAAATAGCTTGACTCCCTCTTCTTTGTGGCAGCCCCTGAGATATTGGAACACTGCTATCATGTCACCCCTCATCTTTCTCTTCATTAGACTAGATATAACCAATTCCAGCAACCGTTCCTTATATGTTTTAGCCTCCAGTGCCCTGATCATCTTTGTTGCTCTTCTTTGTACTCTTTTCATCTTTCATTCTGAACAGTGTTCCACTTCCCTACTCTAAATTGGAAATTTCATAATTTGGAAATTTCCATGACTCACAAAGTCCTGCTTGAAGAAGAGAGGCAGCAGAGGATGTTAAGCAGTTGCATCCTCTGCATATATATTAATTTTAATGCATATACATTTTAATGTATATATATTAATTTTAATATACAATATAGATAAAATATAGTGGGTTGAGAGAGCACTATGTTTACTGACTCAAATTCCTGAACAAAAGGTGGAATACACATCTAATAAATAAACTGAGTTTGGATACATCATTTTCAGCAGTTTATACATTTTTGCTTGCACAAAATACAAATGGACAAATATCAGCATTCATAGTCTTCTGCAAACAGTTTTTATCTTCAGTTTCTATATTCAAGTCCAGTAGGAACCATGAAAGGCATGGAACTTTTCTTAATCCTACTAGTGTTTCACTGGCTAGCATATAAAGAAAATTAAGTATTAAATTAAATAAATAAAACACATTTGTTGTTTTCTTGCTGCATCATATTCATAATTCTCATAGTACTCAGCCCTCTAAGAGTAAAAAAATCAGACAGAGACCAATGGACGCTCATATGGATCCTATATAAATTATATCCCAAATAAACTAATCTGAGATATACAACATATCTTGCATATTTTTCTTTCTTAGAATTGTTATAATCAGAACATTTAGATGGTATATGGCCAGAGATTTTGTTGTTATTGTTATTCAATAAGTTGTAAAATTTACAAAACAGATACAGACACGTTAATATATTATGGCATCTTCCTACACATGTTTGCCTTGCAGCAGTTCTAGAGTGCTTAATTAATCTCAACTGTGCTCACAAACCACATGATGTATGCCTAGGGTTGCATACCCCATTATTAAAGCTTCATGACTACATCTCTTTCTGCAAGTGAAAAGGCCACCTTTTCCCTAATAACATTTTGCAGGACCCTTATAAAAGAGAGTGCTAAATGCTTTATTAATTAATAGAGGCAGTAATGCTTTCCCCAAAACAACCTAAATGTTTCACAATAGCAAAGGCTCTTAGTTGCATTTCTCTTCTCCATTGAGATCATTTAATGACAGTCAAACCACTATTTCTTCTTGTCTTAATCAGAGCAAGTCTCCAAATAACTCTCATTGTATTGTTCTTAGAACAAAGAAGTGGAAGTTGCAATAGAACAGAGACCAGTAGCTTTTATGTCTATTTCCTAAGTGAATTGAGATGAAAACTTTACTTGCATCTGCTCTAGAGCCTTTATAGTATATCTGGTCTATAAAACAAACCTCTACAGGACCACAAAGAATTAGTATCTTTTATATTCATTTGCTATCATCCAGTAGTTAACCATATTTTGGGGAAGCTGTAATTCAAGGATAATAAAATGCAAGCTGAACTAATTTTCATGGCTAATTAGAATCATCTTGCATGATGTCATAATTTTTGATACATTAATTTTTTAATACCAGCCACAAATATTTTTGCATTTTAATAGCAAAAATTCCATTGGCAACATCTATTGTTTCATTATTGGCATATTATGCCAATTATACAGGACCTGGAAACATTAATATTTCTCTTTTCAATCATTAACATTTAATGGTCTACCAAAATGATGCACGTTATCTGTCTTCTAAGGTGGAAATACAGCCTCTGAAGGAATACATTCCATTGCCTGGAGCAAAGCAAGAAAAGTCTGTCTCCCAAATGCCCAATATATGAGCCTCTAAAGGAGACATACCTCAGTATCCAGAATGGCAGAGATGGTCTATCTAATAACCAAGTCCTAAAACACTACAAGATTAAAAATTACATTCCAGTGCTTAACACCTAAAATTTAACTTTCATATTTTGCAACTTTGCAACTTTCAACATCTTAAAATTTTGAGAAGTCTATTTTGGGTTCCAGCTTTTTCCTTATATTATAACTTCAATTTGTTATGTTTTGCCTTCTTTAATTTGTAATATGTTATCTAATTATATATCTCACTGAAATACTTAATCCAATGGGTAGTGGTGTCTTACATCTGCAAATTGCATTTAAAGTTCTGCAAAAAGAAAATGACTTTCCCATTTTTCCTTAACCCAGAGTCTAGCCTTCTTTCCCTTTAAACCCACATAAAGTTACTCATATATTGCTTAACTTTAGAAATGTTCTTCCAAATAATTTCCAATGATTTATTCTGATATTATTAATATTCTTTTTATTGAAAACTACATGTAGATATAAAACTGATAGAAGCTATAATGAGTAACAGTAAAAAGAAAAGGTACAGGTAAAAAGAAAAGAGAACTTTTTCCTTTGTCCTAGCAAGTATAAACAATTTTAATGTTGTATTATATCTTTAAATACAACTATCTCTTCATCCCATATCTCACTTCATCCTCTATAAGCAATTTTTAAAAATTTTCTCCATCAGCAAAAATCCCTTAAGGGTTATCCAAAATAACAACATTTCTACTATAAACTTGATCTAATAATCCTACTTGAATTCCTTCCTTTTATAGTTATGTCTTATCTTCTATTTTTAAAACAAACCCCCATTCAATATAATCTATAAAAATCCAATAGAAGTTACAGATATCATTATATTCTATTAGTTTATACTTTAATTTGCCTCTTATAAAATACAATCATAGTAAGTTTCACAATATGAAACATTAAGTCTATTAACTAGTGCTGAATAAAGCTTTACTTCAGATATTTGATTCCAAAGTGATTTGATTGAATTAACTCTATGAATCAAGTTGGAAAATCAGAACAAATAATTATACTGAAAACTTTTCAATCAAATGATTTGAATGTTTCTGAGCAGGTACAGAAACACTTTTTTCAAATTAATTTGGCTACCCCAAATCAAAACAATTTTTCAACCTGATTCAACCTGCCTAATCCCTTTTCTATCAAAATTCAGTACTTACTGATTCCTACAGCTGTAATGAGTTTAACAGCAAGCTCAGGGATTTCACACTGTATAAAAAATGGTTCCAATATGTAGCGTCCAAATGCCAGAGAGATTACTGCTGTGGCAGCAGGGCTGGAAGATAAAGAAAGAGATTATTTTTCTAAGGAATGCCGATACCACTAATTTTGTTTCTATATTAAATATATGTATCAAATAAATTATATGGATATCAAATTTCCAGTATGCATTTAGATCCATAATAGATCCTAAATGATAACTTGATAGCTCAACCAATACCACAAGTAAAATTGCAGCCTTAAAAATAGAAGAATTAAATCTTGTACAGTACTTCTTTTTAGTTTTTTTTTTTTAAGTGAAATATCAAAACAGTAAGTCTGGTTAGACCAATTAAAAGTTAACTCGCACTGATCTGATCTGGTATCATTGAGAATTATTACTACTGTTAGTAGTTAGTATATAATGTTTTTGATTTTACAATCTCTGGATCTTACTACTCATTAGCAGATATTTCAGTTGGATCTTTAGAAAGTTGAGACTTTTTATTAAATTTTAGCCTTAATGTACATGAACAGTACTAATTAATTTACAACAGAAGTTAGAAATATGTTTCATGTGTACTGTGCTTTTGGCAGGGGATAAAATTCTCTTGTGACAGTTATTGGTTTGAACAACCATTTTTCTTCAATCATAGTAACTGTAATAATTTAAAAATGATTTTCCATTATTTAAGTCCCAGATTTGGGTCAGCAAGTGCTAATATATGCAGTACATGTCATTCATGGTGACTGATCAAATTCTTTGTTGCTTTCTGAATATGTATATTCTGGGTATATGTAGCAATAAGATAAATAGAAAAGAGTGAGACCTGAAAAAGGAAGTAAGAAAGCATTTTTGTTTCATAGAAATGAAATCCTTTCAGACTATGAACCTGTCACATGTACACTAAGTAAATGAATCAAAAGACTGAACTTTCTATTCCTAAACTGATTAGCAATTTAGCACCATTTGTATGCTCATTTCAAAAAAAAAAAGAACATAGTAAACATTGAGAATTTTACTATGGTATTAAAAAGTCTTTACGGCTAATTTTTTTTAATATGTTCAGAAAGGATCCAGACAAACATCTCTTCTTCAGGTAACATGTCAAGTCATCTTCTGCTTATGCCTCAAAAACATAACAATTCCTTTTCCTATTCCATAAACAAAGCCATCTTCAATGTCAGATGAAACTTTATTACTTCCGCAATGGTAGTAAATTAGTGTCTCCACCACATCTAAGACAGCAGGAATGACAAATTGCGTGCCAATACACAAAAGAAAAACCTACTATAGGTAATTCCTAAAGAACAAGAAGTTGTTGTTGTTGTTTTTACATATCTGCAGCTCAAAATGATCTGTTCATTCTGCACAATATAATTCTTCTGAATGATAAGATCCAATGCTGGTGCATGATTTGACCAGCTACAAGATCCTATCACTTGGTGTATGGTAGCCCTCGACTTACTATCATAATTAGATGCGGAAATTCTGTTGTTAAGCAAGGCAGTTGTTGAGTGAGTCTTGCTTGATTTTTTTTGCCATGGTTGTTAAGTGAATCACTGCCATTGTGAAGTGAATCATATGATTGTTAAGTGAATTCAGTTTTCCCCATTGACTTTGCTTGCAAATGGTGGACACTTCACACGAGAATGCTGAAACCTTCCTAAATGCCAGTTACCAGGCACTCGAATTTTGATCATGTGACAGTGTGAGAACCAGTCATAAGTCCCTTTTTTCACTATAATTTTGACTGGTTCTAGGTTGAGGACTACCTGCATTTAATCTCCAGAAGTCTATAGCTTACCTTTCCAATTTATTTTTATCAGAAAAATCAGAACATTAATGTAAAATATATAAAAATAAAAAACTCTGTAGAGGCCATATGCTAAATAAATAAATAACCACAAATTACATATGTAGCTTAACTTGAGTCATATCCAAATGTACAGCACTTGAAATTAATCCAATCCAAAATGTCTAAGACAATCTTTAATATTTCTAATTGTGTTACCAATGTTATTTTGTGAGTCTAAGTAAGTCTTCCGAAGGTAAAGGTAACATTCTGGATTGCTACCATTAAACTTGGGGCCCATTGTATTGCCAACTTCATATCAGTTTTTTTGGAGCCTCCTTTTGAAAACTAAGTTCTAAGCATATGGAATTGTTCTTGGAATACTGTTGACTTTTGGTTTGGAGAATAGCACAGCCAATAATTAAGCAACAAATTAAGAACATGAACTGATCATTCATTGGATATGTTACTGGTTCCAAATCATTTGGTTGTGAATAGAACTGACTGTTCTTGGAAGTCAGCATATTATTTAATACACCAGTGCCAAAATATTGATAGGCTTTTACTTTAGCTCTGCTTTGTCTTCATAAGTTCTGTTTGGGATATAATGTAAATGAAAGTCCATACTGCATGTGCTGTTTTAGAATGGCAGACTGAATCTTTACAATACTATTCTATTATTGTATATTTTATAATTGCAAATATTTTATTACCCCACTCACAATGTCATCAATATATAATCCTTTTTCTTTTTGCATGTTACAGGAAAAACTACATCATTTATATCTATATCATTTATATCTATATCTACATATTACCAAATTTTGTATAATAGCTTATAAGCCCACATAGGAGAAATATATTGCTGTCTCTTGATACAAAGCAGCTTTTCTAATTTCTTTTAAGTATACTAAGTTTGTGAGTTTAGGGTGGGAGTTTATTTTATGTGAATATTTATCACATGTGTGTGTATACATTCTGATAACTGATCATAATAAATTAAATTTTCTATAACTTATATCTGTTTATAAAAGTACATCAGATACTCAGATATATAAAATCTTGGAAAGAAAGCAAACAAAGGAAAACTTAAGAAAGAAAAACCAATAGACTGTGTCAATTATTATCATATTTATAATTGTTCTTTGATTTTCAAAGCACACAAGGAGTAAAATGACAGCAAAAAAGGTATGTTTACTTACCGTATGATGAGTAGTTCTACCCAGACTCTTACAAAGGCAGGTAGTGGGCCGAAGGCTTCAAGAATATATGTGTAATGACCACCAGATTTCTTAATACTTGTGCCTAGTTCTGCATAGCAGAGAGCACCTATAACAAAGCAAACTTAACTGTTTTGGCAAGATTTATCAAAAATTTTCATAATCAGAAGACAATTATCATTTGTTATCAATAAGCAGATTTATATCTCACTGGTATCTGGAATACTCATGTACTAAAATATCATTTATTTACATTTCTTTCTCCCCCAGAAAATTATCAATCATTAACCCAAGTTCAGTTCAGGTGAGCCTACAGGAAAATATTTTTTAAAAAAGTAAACTAAACTTCTGCCAATGCGAAAAATCATAGTGTCACAAATGAAAGTCTGGAAAATAAGGACTAAAATAGACTCTTATCATATCGGGAGCCAATTTATGGATATGATTGTAGCAGATTGTTCCATAGTGATACAAATGCAAGTCAGCATGAAGTTGAGCTATTGTTTTGCTCAGGGCTTTTTTTCTCATAGAATGCCCAGATAGGAGTTCCGGCACCTTTTTAGGATGGAACCTAAAAGGCGGGTTGTATGACATGTGTGAGTTCTGGCACTTTTTTTTTTTTAGAAAAAAAGCACTGATTTTGCTTTTCTACAACAGAAGAACAGACATGAGATATACAATAGTACATGGGGTTGCAACTGAACTTCCTTTCCAAAAATTTCAGAGTTGGAAAGCCTTAAGATAGATTTATGATTTTTAAAATTATTATGGTTGGCTTCAGAGTAACCCAGATATTTAGACTGGATTTCACATCATTGTCCACCTATCAAGTCCTTCCCAAGGACTGGGATAGGGAGACTTTTTTTTAATAATACTAAAGATATTGTCATGGAATGTAAGCTGTTCCAAGCACAGCTGTCTTTTGCAATTGACTGATGATTATTTGGTCAATGCTGATGGCATTCAAATAGAATGCAGATATCTTGGAATTTCACTCAAAGGACCTATTACTATTGGTACTATCTTTGATTTTTTTTTTTTTTTTGCCATTTTCATTCTATTTCTATTTTATGATTTTCCCTCTCCTCTAAGTCACAGGTTACCAACCTTTGTCAGTTGGTCATCACATGACACCAGGACAGTGCAACTGCCATAAATGCATGCCAGTTGCCAAGTGGCCAAATTTTGATCATGTGATCATAGAGATGCTACAACAGTGGTAAATTTGAAAACTAGTCATAGGTCATTTTTTCAGTGGTTTTGTAACTTTGAATGGTCACTAAACAAAAGATTATAAGTCAAGGACTACCTGTATAACAGTGGAGTTCTTTTTCCATAAGTCATGAACTTCAGTCTGCAAATCTCAGTATTTCACAATTTTGTATTACTTTTCTTCAAACCTAGCATCACCTGTATAGCAATATCAATTAACCAGACTTTTCTTTTTTCAATATGTATATCAATCATTGCAAATAACAAATTATTGTTATATATTCACAATGTGAAGTCATAGCTACTAGTTCCTTAGCTGTGCCGCCCTTCATACACATCAAGTTCTTCCCAAGAACCTAGGATGTCATAATATATTTGCATAGAATATGTGCCAATCCATGCCATATATTATGTAATTTTTGCAACTGACAAATGTCAATTTTCTCAATGCAAAGATATATACTTTTCGATACCACCATAAAATGTTGTGAGTTTTCCAGCAGAATTGTAGTCAAACATTTACATGCCCATTTGATGTATTAGAAACCTATCTCTAGACTGTATAAAATTAGTCCTGTCTATTGATCCTTAGTGTAAAAACATCATTGCTACCTGAGGCAAAGAGTCACATTGTTCATACAACCAGTTATGCATGTCCTAAACTATTAAACTCTGCACATTTCAAACTCTACTTTAAAATTATCTTAACAATTTAATTGTTCTTCATTACTTTTAATAGAGAATACAAAATATATCCATTGAAGGAACAATGTAAAAACACTTTTCTGATAAATATTTGTCATTTTACATTGGAAGGTTATTAATAACCAACAACCATTCTAAAAACTTTGCAGTATTCGCTGGCTATTTATATGGACATATTTTAGTGTTTTAGCCTTCTCCCTCTTGTATTTTTCTATTCAAACATCATTCCATCATAGTTCATTTTGGGACAGTAATTTTCTCTCTCAGAAGTTTTGTTATGGAAATAGAGGGGAGGATCCTGCATCTGCCTCAGCTTGTGCTCAACGACAAAGGTAAGAAATGAATGAGTAAAATCTAAATTACATGGGGTTTTTTACATTTAATCAACTCACTACATCTCTTGGCCTCTTCTCTAAACCATTCTCAATAGAAATTACAAGATAAACCTAGAGAAATATATCAATAATTTGAAATAAACATTAGCCTGATTCCTAAGAAAATGTTCAATTCTCTAAAATAAGCATTTTCAGAAGTATCTTTGTATTACCTTTCAACAGGCCTGATTGGATTAATGGATTAATTTGGTTTAATTTAAAATTTCAATTCTTAAAATTCCAAGGAACAAAAATGGAAAGTGGAATAGTTTGGAGGCAGTGTTAATTATATTGAATAGTAACAGGAAGGACTTACTGCTATACTCATTCTCAGTGAATTTATCAGAAAACATTTGTGCGTTACAAATTTCAGAAGAATAAAAATTATTTCTGTTCCTTTAGTTATTCCATAATAAAAATAAGCAGCATAAGTGAAATAATATCATTGTAAGAAGTTCAGAATATAGATTTATTTATTTATGAGACTTATATACCGCTTTAAGTGCAAGCACTCTCTAAGCGGTGTACACCAGTAAGCAATGTATATATATATTTACAATGCCCCCGACAATCTGGGTCCTCATTTTACCTACCCCGGAAGGATGGAAGGCTGAGTCAACCTTGAGCCGGTGAGATTTGAACCGCTGACCTGCTGAACACAGTTAGCTAAAGTGGCCTGCAGTACTGCACTCTAACTGCTGCGCCACCTTGGCTCAGATGTACTTTATGGATAATCCTTGCATTGTCTGTGTTGGTTAACCAATATGGGCACTGCAAAAATAATGGACTGTACTATTTATAATAGTATAGAGCTGGAAGGGACCTTGGAGGTCTTCTAGTCCAGCCTCCCGCTTAATCAGGAGAACCTATACCATTTCAGACAAGTGACTATCTAGCTTCTTTAAAAATCTCCAGTGATGGAGTGCCAATGATTTCTGGAGCAAGTTGTTCCACTGGTTAATTGTCCTCACTGTCAGGAAGTTTTTCCTCAATTCTAGGATGCTTCTGTCTTTGATCAGTTTCCAATCATTGTTTCTCATCCTTCCGTCTGGTGCTTTGGTGAATAAAGTGACCCCCTCTTCTTTGTAGCAGCCCCTCAAATACTGAAATACTGCTATTATATCTCCCCTATTTCTTCTTTTCTTTAGCCAAACGTATGTTTTAATCTCCAAGCCTTTGATCAACTTATCATCTTGATCATTTGTATTGTTCCTTCCTGAACCAGTCACACTACCTGAGTATTATAAAATAAGACACCTGGAATTTATAAGAACTGCAGGGGGAATAACATCATCCTCATCTTAGCTGTTTTCCATATTTTCAATTCCTAGAATGTTTGATAAATGTATCTAAGAATTCTGGAAATCTGAAATCCATATATCCAGGAAGCACTATATTGAAGGAAGCAACCATAAATTATTCTTGGTGTGTCAATTCTACATCCTACTTCTGATTCAGTTTGTTTATGTAAAACAAGTTGTTTATCAAGGTGGATTAACCTCTGCTCTTTAACATGCAGAATATATTGACAGAGAACAACATTCATTCCACTTCTTGAGTGGATATTTGATACTCAGTCTAGTTTATCCACTGTTTCTAATGCTAGAAAAAAGTACTACGGACTATAATAATTATTCTAGTCATATGGATTATGCCCCTTCTTAGCTGATTAAGGCAACCAATGAATTCATTGTTTGGACAGTTTAAGAACAAGAAATAAGTCTAATATCAATGATACATTTTACTCCCAATATAATTATTAACATTTAGAGAAACTCAAAATCTTTAAGCAATGTCTTTTTGTACATTGCAAAACTGTCAGGCAGATTATTAATGCTGCTCCTCAAAATTGTATTCAGATATAGAAATGCTGAAAAGAAATTTATATTGCTCAATAATGAAAATGCATAGAATTGCTACTAAAGTTTAAATTTAAAATATCTAGAACTTTAAGTCACAGCAGCTGCCAACTGCTGTGACTTAAATTGCTGTAATGCTTCTGAACATTTACTAGGTTTTTTACTTTTGCCAAATAATCTTCACTAACAATTAGAAGTAACTCCAGTTCAGCATCTACAATTCCATCTACAATTAAACAAGACTTTTGTCTCATTTTTTAAAAAAAAAGTAATTTAAGTCTGTATTACTATATATTGGAAACCAGCAAATACATCAGTTAAAATTTACTCCATTAATAATTATCTTCATACAACATTGAGCTAGGTATATTTTATTTCTTGCAGGTTTTTAAGACTGAGAAGATCCTCTCCCAGTTGGAACACTGCAAGCCTGCTGCAACTTGTTTTTAGAGTGTGTACAGAAACATCACAAATAACAGATTTTTATGATTGAGGAAACTCCTTTCTTTGTCTATTTCGGGGAGCCTCATCTATTTAAAAAAACAAAAACTGAAATTCATTCAGTACAGAAGACACATTAACCAAACTTTTGATCTTCAGGCTTTGTGTATGTCTGTGTGGGTAGATAGATGGACAGAGAGACAGATAGACAGCATCACCAGTATAGCTAACCACGCCAAGGATCAATTAAAAACTTTCAAAACTTACCAAAGAGTGAAAGAATGCCACAGACAGTCCAGACAATCAAGGACATTCCCACAGTGCCAGTGTGTTTCAGAATTCCTTTTGGAGAGATGAAGATTCCTGCTCCAATTATAGTACCAATGATAATGGATACTCCTCTCAGGAAAGTTATTTTCTTCTTCAGCACCACTTTGTCTCTTGGTTCTACCTTGATGTCATATGTTGAAGGCAAGTTAGGTTGTCCTTGAGGGTAGCTTCCATTGGAAAATGATGACACTGGAGATTTCCTAAACATGCTTTAGAGCAGCTCACACAATTAACAAAGATTAAAACAAAAACCTTCTCTCTTCTTTTTTCTTCTCTTCGTCTTTTCCTAGCTAATAGCTATTGCACACACTCCCTTTCTGCCTCTAACCTTTAAAACTGCTTGTGCCAACAGGTACAAAGCTCCTCAGGCGTCTTTTAACTTTTCAGTGATATCAAAATGCTACTGAAAAACACCTGCCTTTTGCCTCAGCTTTGGTGCTGTTCTGTCATTGGAAGCCAGCTCCACTTCAGTATGGTATTGTGTTTAAGCTTCCTTGTCATACCAAGTTAGCTTTCCTGAATGATGATGCAAATTCCACAGGTTTGCATCAGCCATATGAACTAGTTCCAGCATTACTCAGCACTTTTTCTGCTTTTTTTTCAGAGTAGCAGGATGTTGCACAACTAACTCAAACTCTTGCAGAAAATACCCACATATACAAACACACAATCTCCAGGGCCAACCAAATCTTAGTTAAAAGATTGTATTGCTGGCATATTTCCAAATATTTAAATGGACTCCTAATGTGAAACACATCTGTTTCAAAGAACAAAATCCTGAAGCTAACAAGTAGGAAAAAGCAAATCAAATATAAGGTGTAATGTCTTATTACTACTATAACTAGCTTTTCCTACATTATAAAAAAAGATTTTAGGTTTTTATATGGTTTATATAGACTGTGAGAGTTTTCCTTAAACATTTTATACATTTATAGAAAAAAAAATCTACATCCACCTCTTTTCTTCCTTGGGTTGCCTATCAACTCAGACAATCCATACTGTTTGAATGTTGCTGTTTACTTGATTACTCCACAGTGAAAACATTCAACCAGAGCAATAGATTTATTGGAAGCTAAAGCCTTGATTTCCAAAGATACATATTACAGAATGCTCAACAAAGGTCATTGTCATGTTGTTGTCATCTTCTTTTAAATTTAAATTTGCTTTTGTTTCCTGCCTTGTATGTTTTTCATGCACCTCATAAATCCTAAGTACATTGAAAGGTGATAAGATCATGGTGGATCATCCTGAATCTGATATCTATGACTGTAGTAGATATTATAAAAAAAAGTGTTACAAGTTTTTCTACATGATCCGGAATTCTGTATAATTTGTTTGAGTTCTGGTCAAATGAAAAAATCTGTTACCCAATTCAGTATTTTAGAGGTAGCATACTATGGCCTCTAGTTTTCATCAACTAGAGGCCATAGTATAGTGTATAAATTAGTGTATAGTGTATAAATTCCCACCATCAACCATACTGAGAGTTGCAACTCACTGACATCAAAAATGCCATAGATTTCACACCACTTAATTTTGAATAGTGCAGTGCAGTCTTCAACAACAGAATGCAATGTTTGGACTAACACTAAATTCCCAGGTAATGTAAGACGAATTCTGTTGGAAGAGTCTGGAAATTGTTTCCACACATTGGAAAGTACCAAACTGGGCAAGACTGTTAACGCAGTTCAATATGAAGCAATGAAATGAATGCTTTAAATTAGCACTGAAGTTTTCATTGGTGTTATTAGGTATGTTCTTTTACAGCTTCCAAGTTTAGAGATTCCAGTTTCCTTTCCCACCACACAAATTTCCAGTAATCTATCTCTAGCCTAGAATAAACAAACAGATAAACATTATGTAAATGAACCCTTTAACAGATATTGTATTGAAAACAATCATTCCCATAATATATTCATCTAGAGCATAAAAGAGTATGGTGGGTCTCTTTGAGGAGCAAAAGAATTAGAATTTCTTTTGCAATGTAATCCTAAATCAGACACCTGTGGAATGAAATCAGATTTTGCAGATATTCAGTGCTTTGAGGTGGTGCTGCCCATGCTAATCCTGTTTAGGAGCATGCACTGAGTCTTCCTCATAAGTACAGTACTTAACTTGCCTGTCAGGATCAACGTGGCACACTATCTATTAATCATTAAAGAAAAAGCAAATGCTTTTCCTACTGAGTGTTGACAAAAGTTATTTCTTAGTACTTCTCCTTTTATGAAACTATCTTAATACTAGGAAAAAAAATGACAGACTTGAAATGATTATTATGACTATTAATTAAGCAAATTGTTTAATTAGCCTTAGTAATCAGCTGTAAAGAAATGTATCTTTACTTTGATAGACTATACCACTGAGAGAGAAAAAACTGGATGGAAAGAATGAGCATTTTATGCAGAGGGAACTGTGATAAAGTTAGTGGATAAATGTTTTTGCATCAAAAGTTAAACTTACTTTTCTGCAATTTGCCAACCGGATGTGCCTGGATTTGATGCTTATTCTGGGATTATGTGATTATTGTTATTGGCAAAATACTACTTATATAACTGAAGTCAGATTTCATCACCTATCTTCCATAACTGTTCTTACCAGAAGTAGTTCTAGGGTTTCTTTGTAAGAATCTTAATTTAGCTAACCTATGTCAAAATCACTATCTGAAAAACTATCATGACTATGTCCATGCTGTCTTACATATGTATTTCCATGCAAAATAAAATGATTGCCACTATAAAATTTGGCTAGGTACCACTCATTTGAGCAAGGTCAAATAGGAATTGGCAGAACAGTAAATCCAATATAAGGAGTAGGTTCGTTTAAGAAAATTTGTAATAGATTTTTTTTTCCACAAAGGAAATATCAAGAGATATAAATGAAAGCAAAAAAAAAACTGTATTTCATGCATGAGAAAAAGCAATGGAAAGTAAAAGCTTTATCCAAATGCAGTGATATGGGAAAAATGATTTCAAGTTGTTATACCTGTTATGAAGTAACTTTGAAAAAAAAATACAAGCAGTAAACCACAATAGAAAAAGTATAAATCAACTATATTTCAGAATTTTTTCAAATAAGCCCCACTATCCATAGACCCAGTGGATTTCTTTAAAGGATTCAGAATTATATTCACTTTTTGCCTTTTCTTTGTCAGTTTTTTTTTCTTTAAGTGTAAAATTATTTTTACAAATAAAAAAGTAAAGTTTAAGCAGCTCAGAAAAACCACCACAATTTAAATACAGTCAATGAAAATTCAAACAGTTGTATTAAAAACAAAAAGGAAAATAGAGTTTAATGTACCTACTTATAAATGAAGCATAAAAACCCCTTGAGAATAAATGATGCAAATATGATGTTACTTATAAAAATCATTCCAGTAAGGTTCAACTCCTGATGAATGCCAAATATTAAACATTCTTATAGATTCATATTTAAGAAAATTAATATATTTTCCTTATATTTTAGTTTAAAAGCATTTTACTAAACTATGCAGGGGAATGTTAATTTTTCAATACGAATTTGTGAGAATATTCATTATTGTCCAAAACTGGAGATAGAACTTTCTGATAACTGATAGTGAAAACAGGCAGAGTTTCTTGTAAAATAATGTATCCTGAAATATAGTATCAGCCATCTAACTGGCACACAATATGTGACTGTGTAATTTTAACATGTTTGGATCAACAGATTTATTTCATATTGGCCTTTGAAACTATTGGAGAAACTAATAATAATAACACCATTGGCACTGACAAATTCGCTATTAGTCAATTGCAAAAGGCGGCCTTACTAGGAACTGCTTCCATCCTGCGACGATATCTGTAATACCATCAAACATCCACATCTGCCTATCCCAGGTCCTTGGTAAGGACTCGATAGGTAGACTAAATGCCAAATCCAGTCTGAACATCTGGCTGACTGTGCGATAATCCATAAATAATAATAATAATAATAATAAACTTTATTATGGTCATACACCAGCAATAGCCATCACTTTTTACAATATATTAAATAATAATAATAATAATATAATAACAACATTAATAGTAAATAATAACATCCCTGTTAAAAAAAATACATGTTCTCAAAATGTTAGGGTCACTTCCTAATTTACATGAGTGGATAGCTGATTAATGTGTGAGTAAATATAATGTTCCAAACATTATTAGAGATATCTCCAAAAAATTGGCACAAGTTGACGACTATAAATCTGTAACCAATTTTTTTCTTGTGGACATTGCCGCAACACAGTATTTTGCCATTGCATGCGTGATAGAAGGATTTGAGTCTTGGAGGAGAAAGCCTACATAAAAATTGTCTGCCCTCCCTGGCAATCTCTCTAATAAAGGAAGAATATACGCTGTCCTATAAACTTGGTATAACTCACAGTACAATAAAACATGTGAGATATCTTCGACTTCTCCTTTACCACATATACATACCCGTTCTGCTATTGGTGTTCTCTTATACCTGCCCTGTAGGAGTGCTGAGGGAAGAATGTTAAATCTGGCTCTGAAAAAAACTATTCTTTGTTTTGGGAAGGTCAGATTATTCAAATATCTTGCCGATTCCCACACACCCTGTTTGATTCTATCCCTACTGTGGCAAAGCAACCTATTTGGTTATTCTTGGAACTCCATGTCCTTTATTCTATTGGATATTACTTGCTTTGCTTGGTCAAAGCCTAGGGACATTAAGAATATCGAAGAGAGCCCATAAGAGCCCAGTTTATGATCTATCACCTGCTTCCAGGGGGAAGGAAAGTTGTCAGTCAGCACTAACGGGACAATCCCTCTGGAAAGAAATGCATTTTAAGCCAGTGAATGATCATCATCTTCCAGGCTCTTACCTGGATTTGGGGCATGCCTGTCTCAATTCTTAATTGAGCATTTGGGGTTCCTTTGGGTGCAGCTAAGATGGCTCACAGGAATTTGGTTTGTATGGTTTCCAGCAAGTTTTTCTTTGCAAGGATTCCTGCTTGTGCCCCATATAGAATTTGCGCCAATGTTTTGGCCTCAAAAAGTTTCAAGGTAGCAGGTACTAATTGACCTCTGCCTGTGTAAAAGTAATGTTTGATTGCATTTAAGGACCTATTGGCTGTTTGCAATTTGTGATCCAGGTGTGCCTTCCATTTTCCTTGCGAGTGGAAAACCACCCCAAGGTCTCTAAATGTTCTAACCTATTCCAAACTATGTCCTTCTATTTTCCAGGAGTATTGGCTGGGTCTTTTAGCAAAAACTAAAATTTTTGATTTATCAAAGTTAAAGACCAATTTGTTCTGTCTGCAGCAGCCAAGTGTTGCCCTAATTGCTCTCTTCAGTCCTACCGGAGTTTGCGAAATAATGACTACATCGTTGGCATATAGAAGAATCGGGATTTTGCGATGTGCTAGGTTGGGCGGACGCAGATCAGGGTTCTGTAAGAGATCGATCAGGGGGTTGATATAGAAGTTAAAAAGGGCAGGAGACAGGATGCAACCCTGCCGTACCCCTTTTTGTACCCTTACTAAGCTGGTTAAAGTCCCTTGGGGATTACATCTCACTTTCAAGGTGGAATTTGCATACAATTTTTGTATGAGGAAAAGGAGGCGTTTATCACTAGTAGTGCCTTCTAATTTCTCCCATAGGGTGTTCCTAGATATTGAGTCAAAGGCCTGTTTAAAATCAAGGAAGGCCACAAACAGAGAGGATTTTATGTGTATTTTTGTACTAGATGGTGAAGTACCAAGATATGATCCACTGTTGATCTTCCTTCTCTAAAACCGGCTTGTTCATCTTTAATTATTCCCCCCCCCCCGAAATTAGCCAATCCTGAAATTTATAGTTTAGATGTTTGGCATACATTTTACTAATAACACTCAGAAGACTAATGGATCTATAATTTCCTGGGTCATTTCTACTACCTTTTTTATAGATTGGTATGATAATTGCTAATCCTTAATCTCTTGGCATATGGCCCGTTCTATCTATAAATGTAAACAGAAATGCTAAAAGTGGAGTCCACCAACTGGAATTATTTTTTATTATTTCTGGCAGGACATTGTCAGCACCGGGTGCCTTATTAGCCTTGAGGGCTCCAATCAATCGGGATATCTCACCTGGTGTAACAGGGGGCCAATAAGGGGTTTGGTCCAAATTAATTTGGCTCTCATTAGTTACATAGTCAGGGTCTGCATATAGCTCTCTAAAATATTCTTCCCAGGCATAAATCGGTACCTGATTAGTTGGCAGTAGGGGGGATTTCCCCAATCCTCTGGTAATGTGCCAAAAAAAGGGATGTATTTTTTGTCCTGACTGATGCAATTAGTCTATGCCAAGACTCCTTCAGAGCCACCCTTTTCTTTTCTTTTAGAAGAGTCTTATATTGTGCCTTCAACTGCTTTAAGCAGTGAGTGTGATCCTCAGAAGGGGCATTTTTACTTTTTCTGTATTCCTTGTTATATATTTTTTTTAGTTGCACACAATTCCTGTCAAACCATCTTTTATTCTTTAAAACCGGCTTTTTGGGGTGAACTAATATTCTATTAATGAGAACCGATTTCAAATTTAAAATTAAAGTTTCAAACCCCTCTAAGTATGATCCTTCAAACTTATTTCTTATTAGAGATGTATATAATTCTATGGTTTCTGGGGCTAACATCCATTCAGTAACTTCCTTTGCATTTTTCTCTGACCATTTAATTTTTATCTGGGTATTTTGGTTTCTAACCTAGGTAGAGAATTTTGGTTCTTTAACCTGAGCCAGCCCTTAGCAGTTTCTGGTATAATGTAAAAGTAAGGATTAGTGGATCGTGATCGCTTTCCAGTCGCGAGTCTACCTTCATCTTCTGCAGGAACTTCAGGAGGCCGTATGATGTTATCCAATAATCAACTGTGGATGTTCTTCCTGCTCCCCGATAAGTATAATCTGCTGGGTAATCATCCCATGTGGAGCCATTAAGGATACAAAGGTCCAAGCGTACAGTCATCTGTCTTACACACAGACCTGCCCGATTTGCCTTGGTGTCTTTAAATTGTCTGGCAAGCAGGGGTTCTCCTGGTACATTCTCATCATAATGGGTCTTAAATTGATTAAATAATGCTTGATCGTTTGGGCGTTTAAGTCCCCCCCCCCAATAATTATTGCTGCTGTGGGATATTTATCTAAGCAGCCCAGGATAAAACCTTCTATACCCTCCCAGATCTTATTGATCAGATTATTTTTATTGAATGGGGGAATATAGATATTGAAAAGCAAGATCTCCAGTTGTTTAAATAAAAGTAGGGTAGTCACAACCCATGGCTAAAGAAGTGGCAACGGTATACATTTAAAATGCAAAGATGTATTCACTAATGTCACAATGCCCCCTTTAGCTCTCCCACCCACCTTACTTGGAATGCTGGGATATAGTTACCCCAGTAACCATCTAACTGTATCTCTGTAGGGGCCCAGGTTTCCTGTAAAAAGAGAATGTCAAATTGTGATATATAGTCCAAAAAATGTTGGTCTTTTGATGGCACAGACCGACCTGCTATATTCCAGGTTATAATGGAGAGGGGGTCATCTTTTGCAGCTCGTCAGGAGATTTGCTTTATACAAAGGGAAGTTGTAGAGTTGTTGCAATGGCTTGAGGTGTGATCCTACATGAAACTGGCCTTCTCTAAATGGAGGGGAACCCTATCAAAATTCTGTGTAGACTCCAGGGAAATTTGTTTGAGGTATGAAGATTTAGCACCGGCTAACAAGGCTTGCCATTCCCGAACCTCTTTACTAGGTGTAGAGCAGGGGGTTATTAGGTCGGGCTCCATTCAGCTTTGCAATGATGGTACTGACGGGTCCTCTCTCTCGAGATTGATATGTTGCAGAAGGTATCATCGGAAAGTCACATAAGGATGCTAGCATCTCCTTCTCTTTGGAGGCCTCTACTGGCCCCTGTGTATCTTGGCTTCTGTTTTCCATGAACTCATATTCTTGCAAACTGTTGCCCCGTGGGGGGGGGGGGAGTAAGAGGCTCAATTATAGGGGAAACCAAATCAATAAGCGGTTCAGCTGTATCAATTGTGACCAATAAGGATTTCTTTAGATTTCTAATTTGAATAGTATATTATCTTGTTCACTTCTTGGGAGGGCACCAAAAGCATTAATGAGCCCAGTTTCTGTGCTATTAACTACATCTTCTGTAAGTGCTGGCTTACTCCCACTTTCTCCCTCTCCCTTTCTCTGGGTTGAGGATATGGAAGAGACAGCAACCTTGGGAGCTCACATGTTAACAATTAAGGGTTTAACTCTTTCCTTGCAGAAAACTCTGATGGGAGAGATTTGAAAGGAGGCTAAATAAGCCTTCATCTTAAATAGCATCAGTGGTATGGTGGGCTGTTTAAAGGAGAAAAATATCTGCTTCCAATTTGGGGGCTCAGGGAGCCACTCCGCAGTATGTAGATCAATCTGCCCCCAGTGACAGTGCAGAAGCTGGCTTAGGGAATTTAGTATAGCATTCTTGGAGTTCCAGCGACCATGATTAACCCTGTTCATGTGGATTCTCAGCACAACCTGATATGTTTGTAAAGAACAATGTGGTTGATGTGATTGGTGTAATTGTAAATGGGATTCTTTATTGTCTTCCCATGAAATTTTTCTATTGATACCTCCTCCTCTTGTTGCCTTAGCTGGAGAAGGACTGTTTTTCCAAGTGGGCTGCCACCTTCTAGCAGGCTCTTTATCTGTCCCCCAGAGTCTGTGCTCATTTTCCTCCCCTCTTTCTTCCTAATTCTCCTGATTACTGGATCTACCTATGTCTGCTGCAAAGACTTCAGTGGAAGTGCCTGTAGTCCAATGCTGCGCCTGGAGCAGAACAGCTATATCTTTTTTCAGTGTCTCTATATCATGTTGAATGGTTATTAGCTGTTCAAATATTGAAACTACTGTTTGTGCTGTGAGGAAGACATTGCTTCGCCATAAACTCTGTTATATTCTCCTACAATAAGCACTCCCCACTCTGAATTAGATTGTTGTTGTCAACCTTCTTAGTCTTTATTTTGGTCTCCATGCCGGCTGTATCTAGACTCGTTATTTGTGAAAATAGCTGGCTGTCATTTTGCTCCCCTCCCCCCAGATTGGGAAAGTCCAGTAACTGCTGTTTAGTCAGATGTCTTTGCAGGTCCCGTTCTAGTCTCTCTGGCTTGTTGGAAACGGAAGGGGGAGGGAACTAGTTTTACTTACAAGTCTCTTGCCAACAAAGTGCTCCTCAATTTTTGGTTGTTTTGCATTCTTCGCTGGTAGGAGAGATCCCGGGCTGGTGCCATGACGTTTCCTTCCTTTACCCATGACTCCGTCCTCTTCCAGTGGCTTCTGTTTCCAATATATACTGGCCTCTCTAGTATATATACTTTATAAAAAGTCTTTGACTATTATAAAAAAGTCAAACAAGGTTTAAAAAGGGTTTAAAATAGGTTAAAAGGGGTTAAAAATAGATTAAAATAGGATAAAAATAGGTAGGTTAAAAATGCAATGTTAAAAGGGATTAAAAAGTTAAAATAAAAAGATAATAATAATAATAATAATAATAATAATAATAATAATAATAATAATAAAGCTTTTGCTTTTGGAGGAGCTCTTTACAGCCTTTGCTGCCTGTCCACCATCTTGGCTCCACCCTGAACGCGACTTTGCTAACTTCCAATCCCTTGGAGAAACTATCTCATTAAAAACTATAAGGGGTTTCCTAGGTTGATAAGTGGCAGAATAGTATGAATCAGATACAGTAAATAGGTAGGCTTGGTTCAATGAAACAAATTTTATAAATGTGGTAATTTAAAAGTTCATAATTAATTGGTGTGCCAGCGTTAGAATATAATCGTTATTTTAGTGATTTATATTATATTATGCAAAGAAACTCAAATTAAAACAAATTAAAATGCAGAGAAGCTGAACTGTAGGTTTTAGGGAAAATATTTTTTTTATTTTCAGGGGAGAATTAAGATTTAAGGAAAGTTGTTTAACAATACTTTTCATGACAGTATTGTTTAAACAGTAGCATAGTAAGCCAGAAATGTTAGCCAGAAGAGTGGCTAAACAATTTGTGGCAAACAAATAGGGCACTGCTGGTCTCTAAAACTTTAAATTTTGCTTTTTTTCCAAACAATTGGATAAAAAATAGTCATTTTGAGAACCCCTATTTTACTCTAACAACAAACTCATGAAGCAAATTTCATTGAGAAATTGTAACGGAGCATTCAGTGAACCAGTGAATGAGCATTATGGTCTAGTTGGGCTTTGAACTTGCGTTATATTTTACAAAGTTGTTTCTAACAGAAAATCTGTTTCTAATCTATGCACTCATTTCACCCTCAGATTCTTCTTTGTTGTATTTATGAAAGCAATGCATAAATATGATTTGCAACTTGGTAGGACAATACATCTATGCCATTTTAGTGATACCTCTATCCCATTTAGACCAAGGGATATAAGTCTATTCAGATACTCAATATTCTTCTAATGCAGTGGTTCTCAACCTGTGGGTCGGGACCCCATTTGGGGTCAAACGACCATTTCACCAGGGTCGCCAAACAACGCAGGCCGCCATTTTTTTCCCCTTTTCCTTAGCTGTGCTACTCCCTTTTATTAGAATTTATTTTAAGTTTTACTTAAAGAAGTACAAAAGAATAAGAAAACAAAAAGAGAAAGAGTGAATAAAACAAAAAGAAAAAAGCCAGCAAGGAGCTTAACAAAATACAAACAAAACCAATTACATTTATTAAAGATAATTAATTTTAAAAAAATAAAAAATGGTTTCCAGTTTAGGATGGCACTGTGAATACACATCTTTCACCCCTCTCTCTCTCTCTCTCTCTCTCTCTCTCTCTCTCTCTCTCTCTCTCTCTCTCTCTCTCTCTCATAAAGTGCTTTCAAACTTCTAAAATATTGGACTATATCCAAGCATTCAATAACTACTTTAATTTTAGCTGCATGAAAGGAAAGCAGAGAAAGATTCTTCTACTAATTTGTTAAAATAGATCCTGGCTTGAGTACAAATATTAAAGTAATCCAACAAGATCTGGCTGATCTGTGATTTAATACTGATTTAAAACCAATCTGTGATTTAAAACTGATTCAAGAAAAAATGGCCCATTTTGACTTGGGTCAGTTATTCAATCTAATAGTAATATTTTGATAAACAAATTATACACAATTGTATATGAAAAGTCATAATTGTATAGGAATCTAAATATAATGGGCATTAAAAACCTTCCAAGTCAATCAAGCCTAGCTGAATTCATGGAGCACTTTTTCAGAAAACTCCTTCTTTTTAGAACAGATTTTCCTGTCAAGATTGAACATTCCTTCCTATTATCACAAGAAGATAAGAGAGAGAGAGAGAGAGAGAGAGAGAGAGAGAGAGAGAGAGAGACGTTCTAGCCAAAGTAAGATATCAATTTTTCCTGATTTTTACTAAAGAAGTTTCCAAGAGTGAAAGCTGTTTACAAAAGCATGAAGTCTTACCAGATCAATACAACTTCCTGTGTTTCCCAACTACCAGTTTCACAAGTTCAATTGTCCTTTGAATGAAGAGACCTTTATCTTACATTTAAAATCTGCTGATAAAGAAGCCTGATTATGTTTCATTCCATGGGATCTGTTGCAGGAAAGTTTGAGTTTGCTTACAGCTACTCTGTAAAAGCATTATTTTAAAAGCCTCTATGCTTGCATTTTTCCTGAATTTTTTTTTTGTTTGTATTATGGTTCATTTAAGATAGAAAGTCTGGGCATATTGCCAGTACTGCCATCTATTTTTAACACACAGCATAGTTGCATCCCAAGCCATTGTTATATCGGTACCCTTATTAAGATTGTTATCAAAAATTTCTTCTAACTTTTTTCCACAATCTTCCATCACTGCTTTTTTCTGCATCTATGCTTCATTTAATCTTCATCTGGAAGAGCTGGTTTTCCTTTTAACATTGAATTGATCAATGAAAAAAAAAAATCTTTGGCAGTAGCCAAATTGTAAAATGTGTCTTTCTTAAAAAGAAATGTATTTTTATGCATCACTTTATATGTCTCCACGAATCTATAAATTTTCTATCCCAGGGGTATCAAACTCGCAACATCATGTGACATGTTGTGACGTACTGTGATTTTTTTCTCCATTGATGGCAATGGGATGGGTGCAGTTTTGGCATGATGCATCTGGCCCTCAGGCCAGCAGTTTGACACCCCTGTTCTATCCTGTCAAATAACAAACACACAAGGTTTAGTTTAATCACTAACAAAACACCAAAGTTCTGATTCAACTGTAAAGCCCACAAAATGAACTCTTCATTCAAATTGCTATATTTTGGAAGCATCAAAGTGTATTGCTCAAGCTCCAGGGTATTTCATTTCAATGGGATGGAACTGGGGAAAAAAACAGATCTTAACTGAAGAATCCAAAGTTTTCCCAATATAGCACAACGTTACTCCTTATCAAGAAGTATATCTTCCTGACCATAAAAACAGAGTTTCCTGATAATGATAGCAGAAAGCAGATACGAGACTTGGTCAATTTTTATTTTTCAGAATTGCGAGGTAGCACGCCAGTCACAAAGTCATCCTTGCTCTCTTTCAAAAAGATGCAGATTTCTGTTGCTTGCAAAAATTACCAGTGCCTAAAACATTCAATCAACAATAATCTTGAGATTGTCACTAATTTGATGACCTTAGGTTGCAACAATAGCTAACCTCATTTTAAACATTGCAACAATAGCTAACCTCATTTTAAACATTATCTGCTTCTTCCACATTTTCTGCTTTTTTGTAGCACTTTGCTGTATGAGGAATCTAGAGATGGCAAAATAGGCATACTTTTTGATGTTAAGAATATTATCTAGCTATTGATTTTGATGTTAAGAATATAATCTAGCTATTTATTTATTATTTCTCTCCTTGCCCACTTTATTATTTTTCTCCTTGCCCTATTTAGCTATATTTTTATTCACCTTGCAATATTAAGCAAGATCTTTTGTTATTAAACTCTACAATGTAAGGATTAGTAAAAGTATTAATAATAAACATAACTTTCCTAAAATATATTTTCAGAATAAAATAGTAATTTAATATTTAAACTAGTTTAAATATTAGTTTAAACTAAAACTAATATTTAGTCATGAGTGCCTCCAGCGCAAAGGATCATGTAATTTTACTCTACTGTTTGCTTTCAACTACACACAATCTTGTTAGCCTAGCTATTCAAATTTAATTATAGGACAAAAGCTTGACTAATTCCCTTGCAGTCATTCATTGAGTCATATGTTTCTAAAATTAATGAGTAATCCAGATGGAATTCCAATTTCCAAGGAAATTAAACCCTTTGCTAGAAAATGCATCTGTCAGCCTATGAAGGAAATGCAAGATCAGCAAATCAATAATACTGAACTTTTCAAACCAGCTCAGTGACATATAAATAGCAACATTGACAGGCACATTTATATGTCAGGACAATTCAAAACAGGCTACATGGTAGCACTGGATTTTATAAATACTTATAATTAACGAACAGAAAAATAAACCAATGACTTACTATTATGTGATTTTGGAAATGTCAATTCCTTAAAATGAGATATAACGTAATTCAATATAGGCACAATTAATTACACAGAGATTAATAATAGCAATTCAAATAACAACCATAGTCTTTAAAATATTAGGGCATTAATCATTAAGTGGTGAATGTAAGAATAGTATTGACCAATTACATCCAGAAAATATTTGGAAATATGTAGGCAAAAGGTATTATATAAGTTATCTTTTCCCAATGTAATACTTCTATTATGACTTTGGATTTCAATTTCCGTAACATCCAGCTAACATGGCTGGAAATTCTGAACATTAAAATCCAACTTATTTGTAAACATTAGTTTGTGATAATTTCCTTCATAGATGTCTTTAGCTGCTTAATTCTATATTGATAAATAAAATAGGTTTTGCCTATGGGAATGTAACTGTTAAATTACATATAACTAATTGCAAATAATAAAGTAGAAAATCAGGCTGCTATCATTGCCATTATAAGTGTTTGGAATTTAAGTAAGAAATTTTAGTATAATAGTATAGTAATTTAAATATCTAATTTTATGGGCTTATTAAAACATATTCATGATAAAAGAATTCAAGAAGAATTATATGCCATTGTCACATGTTTCTGTCTGTTTTCTTAAGAACTATTGTAAGAATTGGATAAATAAAGGAAAATAGAAATAAATTCAAGCAACTTCTTAAAACAACAAGAAACTGTTGTTTTAGGAAATTGCCCATTACTTCCAGTGAAATGGGTGACCATATAAATTTGTAGATAGGTAGATAAATTAAAAAATAATATAATAAAAAACAGAAGGACAAAAACAAGAAATAAAATATTGTAATGTTGGCTTCTTTTTCTCTCAATTTGCTTAAATGAAAAAGACATAAGGTTATTGTCACAAAAAAATAGTGTGGAAATTTGAGAAAAACCTCTGAATCTTTTCCCTGTGGGTAAAATATATTAGCTACAAATACCTATAGAAAATATTAATCAATAAATACATATAAAAAATATTGAAAGGGTTAAGTATTTGCACCCTTGTAATTCGATTGTGACAAAGACCCAACATAAAGTTAACTGAATAGTCCTAACCTGATAGCTGCATTATTTATATAAATTCCATTCAAGCTTAGCAATGCATCATAAGAAATCAGCATCCATAATGCTGAGAAAATATGTGAATGTTAGATGGAAAGAACTTGTTAAAATATGACTACATAATCTATAAATTTGGATTTACTCTTTTCTTACTTAAAAATTTTAAATTTAATATTGTAGAGAAGTACTCTGGTATAAATCCTATTAATTTAAGTGAAATATACATTCATTTGACAGAATGGAAGCTAGACATTTATTTTTGATATGTTTTGCACTTTAGTGTTGAGAAAACATGTATTTTTTTTCCTGATCCCATGTTTCTTGTGACTTAGTAGAAACATATTTTATGTTCCCAAAAAGATGGCAACATTAACTTTTTCAACACTATTGCTTTATTTAAAAAAAAAATAAGATTTTCCTGCTCCCTAAGCATTCATACCTATTCTCATCATCCCTTTTCTAGAGTTACTTAAATCCAAGCTTCAATATTCCAGATACATAATTTTTTGGGCTTGCCATTCACATTATTTTTCAACCCTGATATGGTACCTATTTCTCCTATTAATTTTTCTTAATTCAAGAGTTGGTTGGTTTTCTTTCTGGGTAAGAGATGTGGGGTGGCATGAGCCTTTGAATCACTTTTTGACTTCTGGTGACTGCTTGTACTAGTCCTTGCCATTTTCTTGGCAAGATTTTCAGAATTTTAATTTCCTGCTTCTTATGGCTGAAAGAGAGTGATTGGTTTTGTGTCTAAGGCAGGACCAGAACTCACAGTCTCCCAGTTTCTAGACAAGTCCTTAACATTAGACAAAACTGGTTCTCTACATTCAAGCTTATTCTATTCATATGTTTAATGATCCATCAAGCCTTATATCATAATAAAACTATTTAATTGTCTTGGGCAACACTACCAGTTATACAAAACATAGACATCTAAGTGGGCCATCAATGTGGTAGTAGCCACATTATTGCACCACCAAGGGTACCAACTAGGTAAGGGGTGTCAAACTGCCAGCCCATGGGCCAGTTGCATCATATGGAGGCTACTCCCACCCCAGCTCCAGCAATGCAAAAAAAGTCACGATGCGTCGTGACACATCACATGACGTGGCGAGTTTCACACCCATGAACTAGGTAATCATATCATCAAATCCAACTGATAAACTTGCAATATTAACAACTGAAGCTTGTTTTACTAATAACAAGAGATTGGATTAACTGTGAGATGAAGTTGTCAATCGAATCAAGAGAGTTGTAGTGTAGAACAAGTTTAGTGATTTCTTCTTCTCCCCAGGTTAAATTACATGATTATTTGGGGGGGAAGGAGTTGAAGGCAAATAACTACACTAAAAGTAGATGTATTTCTTTATTTAAGATATATTTAAGAAATGTAATGACACTATAGTTCTTTTTTTTTTTTACAAATTTTATTAAATGTACATTTTAAAAACAAAAGTAGACATGATTCAACTTCCCTGGCTTCAACTGTGCTATTAGTATTACCTTATGTTACAGAAAGAAAAACAGAAACTTAAAATACATTCTATAACAGGACATAGTATAACAAACTGTGCGTATAACATCTGTAAATTATTTGATAAACTATCTTTCAATCTTGAACGTTGTATTTACATATCATTCAGCTGAATGACACTATAGTTCTATAGGACATATAAGGTTCACATCTTGCTTATATCTCCTTTTATATTCATAAACAAAGTTGTAGGAATTGAGATCATTAGCTAAATTGTCTCCACTTGTATGCCTGTATTAACTGAATTTTAACCAAAGCACAGTCTTTATTAAATCATGGTTCAGAATTCCTAATTGGTTGTATCATAGACAATGGAGCTATAAGCTGGATATAATTTGGGGTAACATTAGTAAAACTTTGAAAGTTTCCTTGTAATTACTTAAAATGAATAGGATTGTCTTATGAAGATTCTTGACAAAATGTATCATTTGAGATACTTCATTGATACATCTCATTCTATATAACATATACCAATCTACTCTGAAAAAAAAAACAATTTAACCAAAATCTGAGAGAGTGTGGATCATCAATATCAATACGATTTGCTTTAGGCCTGCGAAAAATTATGGTAGAACTTAAGCAGAAATTATGGGACTTAGATAATCAGGCTGACAGATCAAAACTTTCACATTTGTCATATATTGTAATTTGTCTCTCCCTCTGCACATGCCATATTCTATAAGATTTTGCTTGTCTCACATTTTGCTTGCCTATACACCCTAGCCTGTATAGATGCTTTCCCTAGTAATGTGACAGCTCGTTGTTAAGCCAAATTTCCATATAAAGATAATGTATCTGTTTGAATATAGAGTTTGTTTCACATATCCTTCCTCATTGTATGCACATAGGTGATCAGAACTAATATACCCACTCTTTAGTTTGATAAATTCCACTCATCAAGGAGTTTGAGGCATTCTTATTAAATGGCCAGTACCCAGGTGTTTCAAAAGCAGTAGTGATTTTTTTTATTCGTAGCCTTAATTTATAAAAACCATTTAGTCCCTTTTAGAAATGTTAATTTTGTGGATTTCTTTAATATATGTATTATGTGTGGTTACTTATGCATGTAATAATATTGCTACATTTTTTAAAATTTGTGATTTGGTCTTGAATAGTAAAAAAATAAATAAAAACACAAAGATTTAAAATGGCAGTATTAATATTAAGGGATACATAATATATGCCTCTAAATAAAATAACTGAATCAAAAGAAATGAATGATTTTTTTGCATTTTTAAGACATATGAATATTAGGATCAGGAAGTTATTGGTTGACTAACAACATCAGAATCACATGAAAGCAGACTGTAAAAACAAGTAAACAGAACAAAAAATGAACAGGTAATAACACTTTTAAATAACCACCTGTGTACTTGAGTCTCAATACTTTTCTCATATTTACATTCAAAGCTAGTGAGTGAAAAAAAAATCAAAAAGTTTGCCTTAGAAATCTGATAATAGGAATTTATTTAAGACATATTGACATAATAATAAATAAATCTATCATCAACTATTTCTTGTCTTGTGTGGCCTTCTGATCTTTTTGTTCACAATTTTTAAGAGTTTCTCTCCATATTCCTTCTGGGCTCTAAAACACTTTAACAAGAAAAAAGTAAGGAGTTCCTTTACTTAGCAAGATTCACACAACCATAGGTCACAGGCAGATAGAGAGTCAAAAGGCCATTGTAAGTTATTGATTATTTTTTAGCAAATCTTTCTAGCACAGTTCAAATGGCAGGATAGATTCTGCCAGGTCTAATTAACTGACTTGTTGCAACTTCTTTTTTTTATAAAATATTCTAAGTAATTGCTTAGTAAATGCAAAAGAAACCAGTTGGACAGCTCTTAGAAAAATGCATTTTTCCATTTAAATATTAATATTTAAAACCTCTCTTAAACAGCATTATCTCCAAAATGAGAAATAATCAGATTTTTTATTTGTTTCTTGCATCTTCTACCATATCCAAACAGTACCTACACTCTCCTGCCAAAATAACTTATGCATATATTGTACATATAAAATACTGGAATATCCACAAGTTCATTTTAAAGGAATGTATTTAAAATTAACAAATAATGTAATAATGATGGATAGATAGATAGATAGATAGATAGATAGATAGATAGATAGATAGATAGATAGATAGATAGGCAGGCAGGCAGGCAGGCAGGCAGGCAGGCAGGCAGGCAGGCAGGCAGGCAGGCAGGCAGGCAGGCAGGCAGACAGACAGACAGACAGATAGATAGATAGAGTGCTTTTTTTGTAAAAAATAAAAAAGGTGCCGGAACTCACACATGTCATACAACCGGCCTTGCCTACCCAGAAGGTGCCGGAACTGGGTGCAATATTCCAGGTATGGTCTTACCAAGGCATTATGAAGTGATACTAACTCTTGATTCTAACCCTCTGTTAACGCAGTGTAGGACAGTATTGGCTTTTTTGGCAGCTTTCAAAAGCCAATAGAATAAAAGGGAATAGCACAGCTAAGGAAAAGGGGGAAAAATGGCGGACTGTATTGTTTGGCGACCCCCGTGAAATGGTCGTTCGACCCCAAATGGGGTCCTGACCCACAGGTTGAGAACCACTGATCTAAAGGATCTGATAAATTGATTCAATATTGAGGTCCGTCAAAAGAGGAAATTCAGGTTTTGTTTTCCAGAAGAGCTTTTCCTTTATAGTTATACAAAGAGAGGATATAATAATGCCACTGTGGATTGTTAATAAGGCATTGCCTAAATAATTTTTTATTTCCAAATTGAAACAAAAGGTTTGGAAGGTCAAATAGGACAGGGAGTGACCTTGCTCATCAGTGAAAAAAAGAAATGCATCCAGCTAAAAGAATGGAAGATTTTTCAAAGTTTATTGTAGTTAATACTATTAATATTAATTAATACAAAATATTAAGTATATGATCTTCAAAATACATCTACCAATTTATAGTTCTAAGTATTAGAAAATGGATGCTATGTAAAGGCAATACTTCTCCCTAGCATTTCCTGGTATTAAATTAATGCTTCCCAGGGGGAATGAACACTACTGTATAAGGTTAATTTAAATTTTCATGCCCTTATATAAACCACTGTATGTCAGCCATTTAAAGAGCCTTGGGAATCTGGTGGAAAGAGATGAAGTCCTATTGCAGGTTTAAAACAAGAGGCCAATTTGAAGCAAAGACAATACTAAGCAGTAATTCTTCCCGAGGGGGACATAACATGAGCAACATTGTTCACACACTTTAATAATGATTTTAAAAGGGGCCTTCTTATTCAAATTCCACTAGCATAATTTGCTTGTTTCTCAAAACCAGTGTGGATTATAAGAAAAGATCCCCATGGATCTATGAACCCATAAAAAAGGAGAAAAAATAGGGGCAATAAAAGTCTATATACACAAAATTAAGTGGGAACAAGCAGCAGTTATAAACTACACAAGTAATTTGTCATGATCCTTCCTCAATATATACTATAAATTGTGATGGGGCAAAAATATATCACATGTATAAATTGAATTTTTGAACCAGGACAGCCAGGGTCTTTCTTCTAATTCTCACTAGATGCAGCCCAAATTGCAATTCTGGCAGATCCCATTATAGCAATGAGATGTGGCCTCTCTAAGAAGACAAGTCTGTGGCGATGTAATAACTCTTATAACCCTCATTACCATATGAGAGAAAACCAATGTTATGGATATGCGTGACACAGGCTGAATGTGTGTCTGTGCAAAAATTTTAAAAGTTTTTTAAAAGGCTGCTGAGGTAATATTTAATTCCAGTTTTTAATTTATTAGGTGTGGCATATAGTGACAGTGAAAGGCAACAAGCTTATTCAATAAAGATTTGCCTTATTGGAGAGATGGGTGGCATATAAATTTAATAAGTAAAAATAAACTTTCAGTTGACAATCAAATATTTATATATTTCAAAATGATAAAGCAGTGACTTAAAATATGGGAGTATAGGTAAGAAAGATCTATAATTTAGGGCTAATTTTCTACTTGAGAGGAAAATTCCTATCTGAGTAGAAGCAAAATGGAAAAGCAGAGATTAAAAATAGCAACTGTCCAGAATCTGGATAGTAGTATCAAGAACTGATGATACAAGGACTCAGCACAACCTCACACAATTAAATTACACACCATGTTCGGACAGGTAAATAGTAGGACTAGAGAGCAGAGGCAGGCAGCACAAAAATGAGCTCTTCATGGGGCAACTAGTTCTATTGTTTGTATCAAAAGCAGCTCCTTCCACTCCCATTTATTTGGTCCAGCCTGGAATTGGTGAGTGTTATGTTGGGACTTTTCACTTACTGAGACATTTTTTTAAGATCCTTTCACAGGAGAGCTACCAAATTGTCTCATACTTCAGTTTCCCAAAAACAAAAGTTGTAGTTTTATGGTTATGTGCAGCTTTTTTTTTTCAGTAGATTCCTTATAGTTGAATTCTTCCAGTATACTAGTTTTGGCTATGGTTTTTTTTTTTTTAATTAATGACTCATTATCTCAGGATGAGTACTATTGGGAATCTGAATAGTACTTTTCTTAGTCTCCATATCCATTTTTAAGGATCTTTTAACTGGATCTCCAAATACACACAATCATATGAATTGTTCCATTTTTCATTATCCATATATAATTTAAGAATTGCAAGTATATCAATGTGAACAGAAAATCACTGTTCTCACATCAGTTGCCATCAGGACATAAAATAAACAAGAAAAGATGTATAATTATTCCACACTCCACCTGCAATTCTATTGGCATTTATTGAAAAATAAACCAGTGACAGTTACCTCTCAGTAACAATTCAGAGAAATCCAGTGTGATCCTCCAGTCAATCATTTTTTTCTTGAGCAGACAGTTCCTGCAGCAAATGTTGGCATGCCATCTTTTTGACTAAAAAGCACTTTGCTTTCTTCAGGCATCCTTTTCTTACTAGCTTCTGATCTCAGAAGTATATTTCATAGCTCTAAAAAGCTCCATTGTGCCTGAATATGGAATGCAGATGTAACATAGACAACTGATCCCAGCAGCATTTTCATCAAAGCTAAATAATTATACCTACCTATCTAAATTCAATGCATGTTTTGCAAAACCATGAACTAAGCCCTAGAATACAAAAATGCATTCAAAATCTATAACTAGTGTACAAGTAGACACATTTCAGCTAATTATATCAATAGTTTAAGAGTATCTAGTTTCATGTTTGTTTTATGGTCATAAAATTGAACAAAATAAAAATAAAAAGTTCCAATATGGTATCGAAACAGAAAACAGCTAAGAAAAATTATTTTTAACCTTTCCAGCCCAAACTATTTTGTTTAAGAAGTCATATCAAACTTTAACCAAACATATAGAAGTTCAGATTAAACCTAACCTCCAATAAAGCCATAATAAATTCTAAAAGAAGTAAAAAATGATCTAGTGACTTTTTCAATTTTAATTTATTTTAGCAATAATTCTTTGTTGCTTTGAATATTTACTTGAAGGACATTAGCTGAATCAGAGCAAATATCTGACCTTAGATAACAATTATATGCAAATTATATGTCATTCTGCCACAGTTTCTGAATTCAGATTGTATTGAAGCTTGAAAAAGTAGTGAGGACTGAAGCTCATTATCTTATTTTAACTCCTTGGTGTTAATATCAGAGTAATTTGATTTCTTTATGTTATAACATTTTTAACTATAGTTCTGAATTTATCAGTAATTAAAACCTTTCAGTAATGTGTTTTATGGAGGAGATTCTACATATAAAAATCCATAATTCATCTCTTATGTCAAAATATTAAAATTAAGAACAAGACCAGTTACATCTATAGTATATTTAAGTTCATATCCAGTTAAAAAAAACCTCAGCTCTACAGAAATTATGCTTTTGGGACACTAATGCTTTGCTGTCTCCGGAATCAACAGGCTCACACACTCCTTGTTATTCCCTATTTATTTATAAAATATTTCTTTATATTATAATTTTTGGCATAAATTTGAACTAATTTATGACACGATTATAAATTTGTTGTTGTTAATTGTGAAGTCATGTCCGACCCATCGTGACCCCATGGACAACGTTCCTCCAGATTTTCCTGTCCTCTACCATTATCTGGAGTCGATTTAAGTTCACACCTACTGCTTCAGTGATTCCATCCAGCCATCTCATTCTCTGTCGGATTCTAAATTAGACTTTACCTAATTTGCATAGGTGTTAATAGATTGGTTTTAACCAAATGAGACACTCATGCCATGTCGCTGACACCATTCTCCTTATTGAGACAGAAGCGTCTGTCAGCTATTGAAATTGAAATTGTCTGAGGAAGCAATTAGAGTAGAAAATTAATACATATAGGAATCAGTAAATCATGGTAGATCCACTTTATTTATTTAACTGGTGCTGGGTCATATTCCAGTCTAGCAAATAGTTTTACCAACTATTATTTAACAGGTGGTATGATCACTACAAGTCAAAAATCAGCCTCAATTCCATCTCTGGAACATCCAAAATGTTTATTCCTGTAATCCAGAGGCAAAAGTGGCCATTTTTAAAATAAAATAATTATCATTCCATTTGGGGCTTTGGGAATGTTTTTTTGGAAAATAAATACAATTATATATTATTTTAAAAGCCTTTGAAGCCCTGGGACTGAATGCTCGTGAAAGCCCAGTTTCTGCTCCTCCACATCACAGTCTCTCTACCCTCTATTTTCCACTCTTAACTCTATTATCTTTCTCATTCTTGAGAGGAAGCATGTGTTAGATCTGTTTTGTTATTTGATCTTTTTAAAAGAAAAATCAGGCCTATTACAGGCCTCACAAACTGGTCTTTGAGGCAATCCAATACAACTAACCAAAGAGAAGGACAACTATCCAATAGGAGATGAGCAGATCTTATCCTGGCTATATCAGCAACCATATCTTTAATGAGACCTGACAGAGTTTAAGTACAGCAAAAACTTTTGGAAGAAAATGGAAAACATTGTGTTAAAACTTGAACTGATGACAAACATTTTAGGCTGCCACAATATCATCTTTGGATAAAACAAAAAAACATAATAAAGATGTGACCAAAAAAAACCCCCAGTTATTGGCAATTTTCATACCACACATGTTGATGAGCTCTTAGTTCCTCATAGTATTCATCTTATTCATTTGGGACTGGACCCCTCAAATTTAACTTCAACAAAATCTGTGGCAGAACTGTTTTGATACCTTTTTCCTACTGTATTAATTATTATTAAGTAAATGTAAATATCAGTAAGACTCTAATCTTAATGTTTGAAGGGTTTTATTATTTATCATTAATGAATTTTGTTTTAAATTTTACTGGGTGAAACGTCTTAGAAATCTAAATAAATCAAGGAGAAAATCATGTTAAGGTTTTCAAACTAATTTTAGAAAGAAAATGTCTGGGAAACATTTTCACATAAGCTTACTACTCCAGGCATCAGCAAATAACCATGTGTCTGGAGAATGAATGACCAAACACAGAGTGAGGGCATAATTTTAACCAACAAAACTTAAAAGACTATGAGTGTGTTGTAAATGCCTGTTGGTGGTTTGCTTCCAGGAATTTAAGGATTTAGATTATAATATAATTGCCCCAACATGCTTTATTGACCTACTTTAAAGCTTTCCTTAAGCAAACTTTGGGAGGTTGCTGATCTATTTTGTATGCTTTAACATTAATTCAGCTTGGCAAGCCCAAAACATGAAAAAAAAGTATGAAAGTCACACCACTGACATATTTTTAAAACTACGTATTTTTTAGGGTAGAAAAATTGAAAGCTTCACTACTATTTGATTAATAAAATCAAACTGAAAAGAACAGTTTTTATTTTTGTACTCTGTAAAGTTTGGGAAATGTTGGTTTTATAGATAAGTGTTTCTTAAAATCCCAACAAACAAATTGTTTTGCCAATAAAATTTGGTATGACCATTTTTACTTTTTTAATATAGTAATCTAGAAACCTTGTTTAAGTTTACAAACTATCTGGAACCTTGAAATATGAGTGGCAAATAAATAAATAGCTACCTGCCAAATCCCACATGCACACGTCCCATTAGCCATAATTGTAGTTAACCCAGAATTTAGAGAGCGCTGGACAGTGCATATCCCCAAAAAGTAGATTTACCAAAGAGAAGTAACTTAATCAGAATCTTCCAGAATTAGCAGTGAACTTTCTATTGGGCCTAGACAAGTTAACTACTGATATGTACTGGGAATAGAAAAATGCATGACAACATAAAAGGCCTTTTCTATTTGCTATGTAACATGAAAAAAAATCTAGAAAAAGCAATGTTATTTTTAATTGTTTCCCATTATATGAAATATATAGTTCCATTCTAAAAACATACCTTTAAATTAGGCAGTCATAACATTCTATTGTTCAAATTAAACTCATGCCAGCTGATCAATTTTAATTGCTATTTTTCATGTACTCAATTATTTTTTATTTTTGTGACCTGAAGGGCATTTATATTAGGAATATCAATATCTGCTTCTTTGATTTCTTACAAGCCCCTGCTTCTGTCTTCAGTGACAATTATCTAGGCACTTTGATTTCAGTTGGCCTCTTTTTCAATTACCTTTGGTTTTTTCAGAAATCTGGATATCACACAGTGTTGTTTGCATTCATATTATATGACCCAAATATTTAAATTTTAGCTTCATTATTACTGTTTTAATTGAATAGTTTGGTTTTACTTTATCTAATATTGAATTATTTATTATTTTGTGATCCAAGGTATTATCAACAAATTTCTTCATTCTTTAATATAAAATGTTAATTAACATTTATAAAAATGATATTAGAGACCCAATTTGGTGTAATGATTAAGGTGCTAGCCTAGAAATCAGAACATTATGAGTTCTAATCCCACCTTAGGCACAAAAGCTGATTGGTTGATCTTGGACCAGTCACTCTCTCTCAGTTCAAATCACCTCACAGGATCATAGTTGCGAGCAAAACTGAAGAAGACAGGAATATTTCAAATGTTCTCTGCCATGAATTACTTATAAAGCAGTAAAGCCAATAAAAAATAAAACATATATACAATAGCAATGGCACTTAGAATTATATACCACTCCATAGTGGTTTACAGTACTTTCTGAGCAGTTTACAGTGTCAGTATATTGCCCCCAACAATCTGGGTTCTCATTTTAATGACCTTGAAAGGATGGACGGCTGAGTCAACCTTGAGCCAGTCAAGATCAAACTCCTGACTATACTAACCATTCTAACCACTGTGCCACCACAGCTCCTACAAAAATTAAATCACCACAATCAGTGGTGGGATTCAGCCGATTTGCACCAGTTCCGCAGAATCGGTATGTAATTTTTTGTTGCTCAGGCCCAGAACAGACTTCCGGAAGCAGCATCCACCCAGAGAACTGGTTGTTCACATATTTGAATCCCACCACTGATCACAATACAAACATATACAGGTGCAAGTACTGCACTAAAATAAAAATCCACTCTTACACTCTTATCTTGCTTGGCAAAAAAAGTGCTAATAAACTATATTTTTAAATAAAAGTTCAGTGGGAAAACTAGCTACTTCAGGAAAAGAAAATAGCCATTAAAACCATATTTCAGACAGTATTGAATAATATGCTATGTGAGCTTTCAATATGCTATGAAAAGATCATAGCCACTGTGTTTCTTCAGCACTGCTGGTAAAGGGAGATACAGAAGTGATTAAAGTGCATACTAAGCAATGACTCCTTTGAAGAGTGATCTTTTTTCTGCAAAATATTAAGTGAGTTGTTGGTGTTAATCTGCAGTCCATCTCACCAGAGAAATACTCAATTGTACTTCAAAAGTGGAGCAGAAAAGCTCACTTGGAAGTCACTTTCATAGTGAGCAGAAGATTAATAGAGGGCAACAACAGTCATTTCTTTCTGCCTTTTAGAAATGGTGCTTGCTTCTTCTGGTAATGAAGCAGTGTGGATAAATGTAGATCTATATTTAAATTTTACTCCTCCATGAAACACTTGAATGGAGAAAGAGCAATTTGACAGGTCTAAAAGGTTCATTAGTTGTTCTCCAATCCCCATATTCTGCCTACAATTAATATAATTTACTTCTCAATCCAATTCTACCCAATTCTTACCAGCACTTCCCAACTGTTTCTTTTTACAGTCATAATTTAAAACTGCATATTTCCAAACCATATGCCACTCTGCAATTTGACAGGCTTCTTAACAATAGAGAAATCTATGATATCCGCTATTTCATAGCCATTTTCCACTGAAAAATCGAGTAAATATTATTTATTTGTTTAGATTTATTAGTCACCCAACTCCAATGGAGTTGAGTGGCTATATTTTACCCAAGATCTGTAATGCTTTTGTATACCTGTCAACAAGGAAGCCTAGGTAGCATATAAGTGTTATATCTAAAAGCATATGAGGGTAATCATGTGCAGTAGGAATGACTTTTATAATATAGTGACCTGGTTAATGCATGGAAACAGCTGTGATCCAAACTTAAATATGTTCAAAATTATTCTTAAAATAAGGGCTTCGGGATTCTAGCTCCATTAGTAACACTGATTCATTTGTACTTCCTTTCATCCATTATGAAACATAATATTCAACATTTATGACTTTGGGGAAAGGGGAGTTGATAGCAGAACTTCTTGAGGATAGGATATTTTCAGATCCTGACATGTGGAAATGTGTAAGTAAAGTGTCACATTTGGTTGAAGGATTACTTATACTAAGATATAAGCATGTATCTCATTTTTTCCAGCTACGAAAAACTCACAAAAGATTTCAGAGTAGACTCAGGGGAAACACTGAGAAAAACAAGTCAATCAGAATTCTGAGGTTATTATTCTGATGCTGTTTCCAAGCAAACTGACAAATCTCTAAAAAAAATCCTTAACAATAATCAGGCTTTTAAAAATACATTAATAACAAAAATGTTATGAAGCACATACCTAGCAGTTATCAAATCAGAACTGTTTCCTGAAGAAAAGAAAAGTCCATATGGTACTCTTTTATTTATAAGTATCTTCTAAGCACACATGCCTACACACATTTTATAAATGTTCCATGTACTACTGGATTTTCCTTATTTGAAATTCTAGTTTAAGCCAAAGTTCCAACTCTGCTCAATAACTGGAGGACCTGCCTCTAGGCATAATTATACCAACTTTGTGCATTCCATACTTTGTCAAGTGACAGTAGCTATAAATTATCAGGAGGGGAGAAATAATCAACAACATTTTTAAGGTTCACTGAAACAGATTATAAGTTTGTCCATTGACATTTTCTTTCTGGAGAACCAGAGCAAGAGGTCAAAATCATGACTGACTAACAAGGCAAAGCTCAGGGAATGAAGGTTACACACAGGATAACATCATGTCAATGCTAACACTAGCTGTTAATAATGCAACAAGAAAAAATAGTCAAGTACAATATATGAATAGAAACTAGGCCAGGAAAAATGAAGTTGAACAAGGGTTATTTACAGAGTGACTACAGACATATATTTTCATGTTATAAAAGACATAGAAAATTGATTAAATATTAAACTAGTGTTTCACAGTATCACGTACAAATATTTCATGGAGATAAATTTTTAAATCGTGGATGCCAAAGATGAAATAGAATCCAGCATGAGTCTAAAAACTCAGAAGACAAAACCTTTGGTCCCAGTGACTGACTCAGATTGGATCCTGCTGCATTAAATGGAATGATTCAAACTCCATTGCTAGAAGCATAGTTATTTTCTTTATATAGAGCAGTGATGGCGAACCTTTTAGAGACCGAGTGCCCAAACCGCAACCCAAAACCAACTTATTTATCACCAGGGCCGCATCAGCATTGTTGTGCTCTTGGGGGGGGGGCAGGGAGGTGCCTCTGAGTGCTGCCTGTGGGATGCAAAAACCGGGGGTGCAAAAATGGGCCACCATGTTGCAAGGTGCAAAAACAGCTGCTGCCACGCTGCGGGGTACAGATACAAGGCGCTGTACCATGGAAGAATGGGGCAGGGCTAGTGAGTATCACGCAGGAACTAGCCCCGCCCCATTTGCAGTGCATGTGTGCTTGCAGCCCCATGTGTGCATGCACGCATGTAAAATGCTTCCCCCTCCCTTTTCTTCCAGTCCACCAATCAACAATGGTTGGTGACCTCTGCTCTACCACATCTACTTGAGCTTGCTTCGTCTCCTTTGTGCTCCTGCTCTGGGTGGCGGTGGCAGACTGATGGACCTGCTGCTGGTGGTGCACGTGCCAACAGAGAGGGCTCTGAGTGGCACCTCTGGCACGCGTGGCATAGGTTCACCACCACTAATATAGAGTCATGAGCAACTCTGCAGGCTAGACCCTCATGAAACCTGATTTGTGAGCAGGGATTAAAATTTTAGCCATGGTCTCCTAGTATTTTCTGTGGAGGTTCAGTATGTAATTTAAAAAAAGTTTTTTTTAAAGAGTGTAATCATATAAGTAAATAAGGCTTTGTGCTTATCTTATTATCTATATACTACTAAAATTCTCATTGTGTTCATTTGTTTTTCTCTTTGTACCATCAATGCATTATATCACGATAATTTTTGAACTGAGGTACCTAAAACCCACTAACTTAAAGAATGTATAAAAAATCCAGGATCCATTACTCCTCTAGGATTGAAATTTCTATGATGTTCAGACCAGTTTTATTTGCAAACTTGGGTCCATTGCAGTATCCCTAGGATCATGTGATCATGATTTTCATCATTCCCTGCCAGCTTTCCACAAGTAAAATGGAAAAGCCTGCTGGAAGTTAGAAGTTGCTCTTCCTCCTCTGCTTTATGATTATTCTGTTTATCTGTTTAAATAAATATTGACTTTATTATTAAAGTTTGTTATTACTATCATTTTTCTATTTATGCTATTTACTCTTTATAGATAATCACCGGATCATCCAGCATTAGAGTAAAATAAATGTGGGCAGCCTAAAATTTATGTTCATCACATCAGTTTATACTACTTTTCTTTCAAAAAATGACCCAGCAGCACATAGGGTTGACTACTCTAAACAAAATTATAAGATCACTAATTTATATTACCCTAAAGAAAGCTTATGTGGAAATGATATTAAAAAAGTAATTTTGAAAAGTTATAACAAATTTGACAGGAAAAGGTTCATGGCAACTTGATCAAGTGCAGACAGATAGAATTTTATTCTATCCCCTCATAGAATTCAGGTTTACAGTCACCTGACAAGGTGTAAGATATCTCTTCACATTTTTAGATCCCAATAATGCAACAAAATGCTTCTACTGCATGACACATAAATCAGAATCAAAATAAGAAAGAGTTATTAGAAAATCATTAAACAGCTAAATCATTTTCACTGTTGAACAAATTTTAGAAATCATTCACCAAAAACATTGAAATATTGACAATGCCAAACCTTATCCTTACAACTTGGCTATTTTGTTAACGGTAGTCACCATTGTTAGGTAGTATGATGAATATTTTAAAATGCTGGAAATCAAATATTTATGTCAACTTCAAACACAAACATGCATCTAAGTAGAAAAGTGCTAATAAACGCCCTGTGTCATTTCTGTCTTCTGTACTGCCTTTCATCCTAATAAATGCCCCTCTCTCCACCAAAAGCACAGTTTTAGAAAGCTGAAATCTTTAAACTACATGAAGCAAATGTGACAGGACACAAAGGAGCCACCTCTTGTTTGTTCTGCAAACAGACATCTGTGTAAACTAATTTGACTCATTGTTCTAGGGGAGGAAACATAAGGAGAGGGCAGGAGGGAGAATAATAGGGCAGAAGACTGGTTCACCTGGCAGGATTTCATACAGCTCCACAGGAAGGGAAGGCCAGCTTTGATTCTCATTCAAATGCTGCTGACAATTCACATCAGACCTCCATCTGGACTACACTAAAACGAAATCTGCACCAGCCATTGCTAAATTTTTAACAGTGTACTGGAGTGATTGAAGGCAATCTGAGAAAGATAAGTGGAGTTAGGGAACACTGATACATGCTCCATCAAGTCGGAAACTGGAATCATTCAAGTGAAAATTAACTTCCTCTCATCTGGCCTGTAGGAAAAAGAAAAGACTGGCTAAGAAATGTTTGTGCTGTTAATCAAATCATCTTCAAATGTGATAGAACTTATGGGGATAGTTCAATCGAACTGTTTATTAGAAAAAGAGGCAATTCACTCTTTGTTACATGATATAGTTAAATCTGTAAGACGGAAAAGTGCCAAACAAGAAGGATGCAAAAAAGAACAGAGTTTGCTGGTGCTTTTCTCAGTCCTGGAAGCATCAAAAGATTCCTTAGCATTTACCTGGTAATTGTGTGTATTCTCCATTGGTGGAAAGAAACAGGCCTTGAGCAAGTTTTGTATCAAGCAACTGACAGGTTGTCTCTGCAAGAGAAACAAATAATGGCCTTATCAAGGATACCCAGGCATTGAACAGATTCAATCTGTCCTGTACTTCTTTACAAACATTATTTCCACCTACATTCCTGTTCCTTGACTGTACAGAGAAGGGAATAAACAAACAAACAAACAAAAAACAGAAAAAGGCCAATGGGGGTCTTTCCTCCCAAGAATCAAATTTTCAAAACTGATTGGATTTAGGCAAAAGCAAATATATAATAAAGCAGCACAGGCTGCAGTGAAGACAAGGGGCTGAGTCATTTTAAAGATTAGTTACTGTGATTCAAATTTCTGCAGATAAAAGTCCGCGATGTCAGAATGAGAATTCATGAAGTGTTATCCCTCTCACATAACCACAATAGACATACAACTCACATAAACTAGGACTGGATCCACTAAAAAGAAAAACCCCTTTGATGATTCAAATACCAGGCATCACAGGGTGCCTTTAGAAGTACTTCCAAACTCAGCTGGGAAAACCTCTAAGAATTTTACTGACAGTTAAAAACAAGACAATTATTTTGATAATTTTCAAAATCTTCCTTGATGCTATTAAAGAGCTCGCCTTAGCATTTTTCTCTAAGTACCACCTTTAATGATCACCTAAAACTAGAAGATAAGGCCAGAGTAGCAGCATCCACTGCTGGTTGGTTAAGTCAAGATGGTGGTTCCAGCAATGAAATCAAATTCTTCCCCCTTATATGCATGCTTTCATTTTTTTTTGCAATAACTTTATTGAAAAAGATATTATACATATAAAAATATTATTTAATAATTTTGTATTAAATTATTAACTGCTGTATTATGCAAACCCCCATTATTTTTTTATAAATCTTTCAACTCATAGTTAAAACTTTTTTTAAAGGATTGAAGAAAACTTATCCAGTAAATTAAATAAAGCTTGCCATTCTGATGGTTTTCAGTCTTTAAGAAGCTGTTTTAACAAGTATTATATCCAAAGTGTTTAAGAAGTGAACCTCAAATTCATATAGGCTCCATTAACAGCTATAAAATCAACAGAAACTTGTGATTCCCAACCAATTGCAATTCAATTGCAAAAAGCCTGTTCCTGCTTTTGTTCACAAAAAAAAGTTGTCAGGAGTATATGTGGGTAATCTGACTTCCAGTTTTGACATTGCAGAGATACAGATGCAGGAAGATCTTTCACGTTTAGTTTTTCCCGGCTGGAGGACCCTGGAAAGGGTCGAAAGTCGCCACGTAGAGGCAGCAAGCAAGGAGGGGATTCTTGTTGATCGTGGGGGGTGGCAGTCCTCCTGTTTGATTCGAGGAAGCCCTCCAAACTGGTGGGGGAAAGACATTTCTATTAAGCACTTGTTTGTAAAAATAGAAAATTAATAAAACATTTATTAAAAAAGAGTATATGTGGGTAATCTTCAAATCTCTCCATTTTATAGAGAGAGTTTGGTGGTCTGGATCTATCACCCGGATGCTGTTCTTAAGCATAATTGGAATGCTCATCCTTTTTCTCCTCATGTGGTCGTGGGTTGGGGGAGCTTGCACATTTTCATTGTTTGTTTTCCTTATTCTCCTTCCTGTTACTCTCCCTCCTCATTCTCCTCCCACCTTCCCTCTTTCCATAGTCTTTATTCGCAATTATCACCTCATTGCTTTCTCCTACATAATCAGCTTTCATTGTAGTTGTCTTATTGTGACTCCCATTCTCTGATGTTACTTCACTAACTTTCATTTTCTTGTCAATGAGGACATTTCCAACAATACTGTCAGGGTTTGTAACATTCTTAGCCTGGCTGTCACTCCCCCCTTCGCACAAAATCCTCAGTGTGGGGGTCATCCCCTCTCCGTGGCTCATACTCCTCTCCATTCCCTGAGGGTGAGCGATCGTCTTCAGGGGAAGGGAAGGGGGTGGGTTTTTCAGTTCCTGGTTTCTCACTCCCTGCCTATTTCCAGGGGGAATCCCCCTTCTGAGATGTTTCCTGGGGAGTGCGGGAGCTGCAACGTTGGGAGCAATCTCCTCTTCACCCTCCCATGGTTCGCTCGCATTATCGAGGTGAGACCACGTTGTTAAGATACCATCATAGTTGGGGTTAATCATGGAGCTGCTGACGGGGGTGGGGGCGATGTTACAGCCCTTCCATTCACGATTGTCTCGCATCCAGTTGCTGGTAAGCGACCGCGTCATTACACAATTATTCATACGGCATGGGGAGACCTCAGATTCACCAGCAGTAGGTTCACAGCTGTTAATACATTTTTCCACTTGTTGGGAGTCAGCACATGCCTCCGCACTCGGAGAGTTGCTCAATAGTAAGCTGTTCTCTATCCGGGCATTTCCAGGGCTCTTTCTCTCCACCAACCCTCCTCCCAGAAGGCACATTGTAGTATTAGACTGTTTCTTTCCGGGGGACTGGCTGTTTCTGCCCATGCTCTCAGTCTCTCAGTCCAGCATAGGACTGAGAGACTGCGTGGATTAAGTAATTACAATGCGCTGGAAATATCGAGCAAGGTATTGACCCACCCACAAGTTGCCCTCCTGCAACGGGACACAGGGTGCAACCTTATGGACGCCCACACCCTGGACTTTGTGGCGGTTCTGGAGCCCATTTTACACCGTATTGGGGCAGAGGAGGAGATCAAAAGCTCCATCCAGCAACAAGTTACAGATTTGCTTATGAACCATAGGGGTTATCAAACTTTATCTAAGAATGAAGTGGAGGCTTTGAACCAGCTTTAAAAAGATGATACCATTCTCATAGTGCCGGCTGATAAAGGGAGAGCCACGGTCATTATGGACAAGGTGAAGTATGTTAGTAAAGCATTTGTCTGCTTAAGGATACCACAGCCTACAGAGTGGTAGAAGGTGACCCCATGACGGCCCTTAAAAACCATACTAACAAGGTACTTAACACCCTCAAATGTAGTAAGAGGCTAGATGACACCACTCTCAGAAAGTTACGCCCTAGCAATACTGCAATGCCCAGATTTTATGGGCTTCCCAAGGTTCACAAGGAGGGTGTTCCCCTTCGCCCCATTGTGTCATTTAAGAACACCCCGATCTCAAGCCTGGCTAAATGGCTGAGCATTCTCATCAGCCATTTGGTTGATGGCAGTTCCACCACGGTCAAATCGGCTGAAGAGTTCCTTGATAGGATCAGATCCGTGAGAATAGAGGATGATGAGGCGATGGTGTCCTTTGACGTCATCTCCCTCTTCACCTCTATCCCACAGGACCTTGCTGTCAAAACAGTCAGAAAGCTCCTTGAACAAAGGGGCTTAGGGCAGCAACAAGATTCTCTTCGGCCCCAAGACCTTGTGTACCTTTTGGAGATATGTTTAAAAACATATTTTACATTCCAAGATACTACATTTGAGCAGGTTAAGGGCACCCCCATGGGGTCACCAATCTCCAGTATCATAGCAGAAGCCGTGTTGCAGCAGTTGGAACATGTAGCAATGGCCCAATGCTGTCCCAAGTTTTGGGCTCGCTACGTGGATGACACCTTTGCCATAATTAAGAGGATCCAGAAAGTTGACTTTGTGGACACACTTAACTCAGTGTGCGTGGATTTGCAATTTACGGAGGAAGAAGAACACCAGGGTAAACTGGCATTTCTTGATGCTCTGGTTCACCATCAACCAGACGGAACCCTGAGGACCCAAGTTTATCACAAACCCACGCACACTGACAGAATCCTGCATTATGACAGTAACCATCCAGTGTCCCACAAGGTCAGCTGCATTAAGACCCTCTTTAAGAGGGTGGATTCCCACCGCAGCATGGCTAAGGCTAGGATAGAGGAGAGGAAACATCTTCTGAAGGTATGCAGACGCAACGGATACCCCATGAAATTCATCAGATGCCATAGCCTGCCACTTAGACCCCTTGCTAGGTTTCAAATGGAAGAGCCAACACCACAAATTACCTGGGTTACTCTTCCTTATATTAGTAACGTCTCAGAGGCCACAGCTAGGTTATTGGCACCCTACAACGTGAGGGTGGCACATAACCCAAATCAGACGTTATGATCCAAGGTAATGAGACCAAAGGACCCACTTCCCATCACAGAGAGGTCCGGCATCATTTATAAAATCAACTGTAAAGATTGCCCCACGAATTATGTGGGAGAGACATCCAAACACGTTAGAACTAGGATTCACGAGCACAAGTTGGCTGTGAGGAGAAGCAATCAATACTCCCAAATTGGGGCACACATGCTAGAGTCAGGACATAGGTTTCACTTCCATAACGTCCAGTTGATGGCTAATGACAACACGAAAGGGGGCCGACTCCTTAAGGAAGCTTGGCTTTCAAACAATGAGTCCATCAACCGGCATATAGACTTATGTCCTGCACACATAGCGTTAAGAGCATGGGCCAGAAAAAGCCAGTCCCCCGGAAAGAAACAGTCTAATACTACAATGTGCTTTCTGGGAGGAGGGTTGGTGGAGAGAAAGAGCCCTGGAAACGCCCGGATAGAGAACAGCTTACTATTGAGCAACTCTCTTAATGCAGAGGCATGTGCTGACTCCCAACAAGTGGAAAAACGTATTAACAGCTGTGAACCTACTGCCGGTGAATCTGAGGTCTCCCCATGCCGTATGAATATGTGTAATGATGCGGTCCCTTACCAGCACCCGGACGCGAGACAATCATGAATGGAACGACTGTAACATCGCCCCCACCCCTGCCGGTGGCTCCATGATTATCCCCAACTATGATGGCATTTTAACAACATGGTCTCACCTCGATAATGCGAGCGAACCATGGGAGGGTGAAGAGGAGATTGCTCCCAACGTTGCAGCTCCCGCATGCCCCAGGAAACATCTCAGAAGGGGGATTCCCCCTGGAAATAGGCAGGGAGTGAGAAACCAGGAACTGAAAAACCCACCCCCTTCCCTTCCCCTGAAGACGATCGCTCACCCTCAGGGAATGGAGAGGAGTATAAGCCACGGAGAGGGGATGACCCCCACACCGAGGATTTTGTGCGAAGGGGGGAGTGACAGCCAGGCTAAGAATGTTACAAACCCTGACGGTATTGTTGGAAATGCCCTCATTGACAAGAAAATGAAAGTTAGTGAAGTAACATCAGAGAATGGGAGTCACAATAAGACAACTACAATGAAAGCTGGTTATGTAGGAGAAAGCAATGAGGTGATAATTGCGAATAAAGATTATGGAAAGAGGGAAGGTGGGAGGAGAATGAGGAGGGGGAGTAACAGGAAGGAGAATAAGGAAAACAAACAATGAAAATGTGCAAGCTCCCCCAACCCACGACCACATGAGGAGAAAAAGGATGAGAATGTTGGTACAAAGGAAAGCAAGAAAACAATGATCAGTAACACGGAAACTAGGATCAAAGTGCAGATGGATTGACTGGGGCCCGTGATGAGATCCATGAGCTGGGCGCAAAGAACGCCACAGCCATAAATAACCTCTCCCATCGACTGGAAACCACCCTGACGATGCCGGCAGTTGCCGGCGAAAGCTTGGTGTTTTAAATTTATTAAAACTTTTTATAGTTTTATAATTTCCTGCTGTTCTTGCATTTATAGGTCTTTGGTTGTTCGGGTTCTCTCTCACGTAAAATTGGAAGTGTCTTGGCGACGTTTTGACGAAGTCCCATTCGTCATCTTCAGGCTGGTGTTTTCAGCTTCGTGCTTCGTGATTTGCTCCTCGAAGCACGAAGCTGAAAACACCAGCCTGAAGATGACGAATGGGACTTCGTCGAAACGTCGCCAAGACACTTCCAATTTTACGTGGGAGAAAACCCGAACAACCAAAGACCTACATATATATATATATATATATATATATATATATATATATATATATATATACACACACACACACATACTATATGTATACACACACACACACACACACACACACACACACAAAGCAGGTCTTCCATCACAGTGCTATGATTGCTAACTTGACTTTCTTTGTCTCTCCCCTCCACCCACCTATCCTGTATCACTAGCAAAGGCCAAGGTTTGCTACTGTATATTATATAGGTAGAAATAATTTTAACTTGAAAATATTCTGATTTTATTTATTGATCAGTAATTCCAGCAAATGCATGTAAATATATGAAACTTAAGGCATTAAAAGGCATTTTATCAACACTTCCTTGAATAAAACCAATGTCATTATCAATGCTTCTTCAATGAAAGATTATGAAATGTTTCTCAATAGCTATAAATCAGATTTATAGAAAGGTACACACAGAGAATGCCAAGTTGTTTCTAAAAACCTTCTTTATTGGTTTCAGCAAGAAGGATTCAACATATATTTATTTTACTTCTTATGTAGATTACATTACATCAAGGCCTCCGCAGGAATAACAAGGCACAAAAAAGAGGATTTCCTTGATAGTTGTGTTAAGGTAATATCCTTCAACTTTGAATTAGCAGAAAGAAAATCAGTGTAAATTGTTTGCTATAACAGCCAAACTTTTTTTCTGACAGCAAAATAGTGCTGTCTTTACGGATTTATGCAAGACCAGTTAAGAAAATAATTTGTAGATTGTTTGGTCTTCCATTGAATGACATCTGCTGGCATAAAAAGCATCTATCAATCAGTTTCCTTAAGGTATGGAGGGGAGGGAGGTTGGATTGCAAAAGTATAGGTAGGTGCCTAGGACAGAGGATTTAATTCTCTTTCAAGTTGGCCAAATGACAGCTCAGAGGCACAAAGGCTATTTTTGAATGTAAGCTAATGCAATTTTGAAAGAGTGTTCAGAAGCAGCCTAGCAGGCTCCAGGCACACAAAAAATAAGTGATTCATTCATTTGTTTGATAACCTGTATATCCTGCCCTTTACACAGTTCAAGATAATTTAACCTGTATATCCTGCCCTTTACATAGTTCAAGATAATTTAAATACCCTCCCTTCTCCTTTTCTTTCTCCACAACAAAGTGTGTTTTGTTGAGGGAAAGTAATTTCTGTGATTGCAGATGAGCTAAAAACTGGGTCTCTGTTGTGAACAACACTTTGAGAGACCTTATGTCCATTTCATCCAATACCTGCCTATGTGCCTGCAATTCACTCTAATAAACATTAAAGAGAGTCAAAGAGTGAAAGATAAAGGAGGAATCAAATAAGTGTTGCAAGGAAATGGCAATGGCAGTGAAAGCTATGATTGACAGCACACAAAAATAAACTACCAGATGGAAGATATCCACCACTTCTCACCAAAGTAAAACAAAACAAAACAATCACCAGTACAATCATTATTTGTAGAACCTTGAAATCCACTCATTGGTCACAGTATCAATGACACATATCTGGCAAAACCTAGCACTCTTTCTGGATTCACACAGACCATCTGTTCAGCACAGGATTTCCTAAAAGTACCAGTCTTTTTAAGAAACAAGTCTCACACTTTTTCAAATGAACATTAAACCTATATTTATAATTAGCTAATTTCCCAGTGCCAGTCAATATTTCTGGGCAGATGTGCCTTTAGAGAGTAGATTTATGGTTTCCCAGCAACCGAAAACAGCGACGGAAGATAGCACTAACAACTGAGTAAAGTGCTTGCAATAGAGTTTAATGGCCAGTAAGAACTGGCTAGATCACACCCAACTGTACCATCTACCATGTTGACACTCAAATATTCTAAATCAAGTCCTCAGCAAAAATTTTCTTTGAAAAAGGGAAAGCATACTTTAAATTTTTATAGTAGATGAATGATTTATATTCATTATCTTCTTCGAACCTTGAAGTCTGTACCATTTGTTTTCTCTATATTTTCCCATCACTAGAAAATATGTCATTATCAATCTGGTTGCTGTTTTTTTGTTGGGTATTTTAATTAAACTTCCTATTCACCTTCAGATGTATTAGATAAATGCATGGGCAGGGTGCCAAATGGAGGGCAGCTGGTATCATATCAGCATGATATCATATATCAAATCATCTCACACAGTAAATTATATCAAATTAAATAAAAATTACTGCAGTAAATATAACTTCTCACTCATTTTGTATAAACTCAACATAAATTACCAAACCAGGACAATATACAAAAATCCAAAACAAAGTCCTAGACCAATTTAATGTCAGTGAAACAATGCCTCATTCTTCAGTTAATGTTTTCTTACTTTTCTTTGTGCTGTAATCCATCTGCTAGTAGGAGGCAGAAGTACTTTGCTCAGATGCTGAAACATGATGGTTCTGTTATTTACCACTTTGTTTAAGGTACAAAGTAATATTTAGGGAATTGTTGCAGAAAGTATCAATAACATTATGATATTCAATTCTTCATTCTAGCATTTTGCTCAACAACATTGCAATCTCAATTGCAGTGCATGTAGAAAAATCAAATTTAAAAAAATACTTTATCCATACCAGTTTCCCTAGCCTCTGAAGGCCACTTGGTTGAGATAAGTTGGCTATACTGTACATTTATTTCAGCAGAATTAATATAATATTACAATATATTTTTGAAAAATAGCATTTTGCCTTTATTTACACTATCTGGTTTGGGTGGGAGTAGGACTCTATTATACTCTAGCAGTGGTGGGATTCAGATATGTGAACAACCAGTTCTCTGTGTGGATGCCGCTTCCAGACATCCATTCTGGGCCTGGGCAACAAAAAATTAGCTACCAGTTCTGACAAACTACTGCAAACCAGCTGAATCCCACCACTGTGCTCTAGCAATATTTTTTGCTTCAAGGACACAAATTTGGGGATTTTATTGTAAATGTTAATAAAAGTCAAAGAAGGGATAACTACACCTTAACACATTTCTGCCTTTCCCAAATATCTATTCCACAGATAAGGGATAGCAATAGCACCTAGACATATATATCATTCCATAGTGCTTTACAGCATTCTCTTAGCAGTTTACAGAGTCAGCATAATGCCCCCAATAAACTGGGTCCTTATTTTATGAAACCTGGAAGGATGGAAGGCTGAGTCAACCTTGAGCTGGTCAAAATCAAACTCCTGGCTATGAGCAGAGTCAGCCTGCAATACTGCATTCTAACCACTATGCAATAAGTGTTTTGTGTTCTATTTGTCCTACATCAATCATTTTTCAGTAGTCCTTCACTGACTTAACACAACCAATTTAAAACAAGATGAGCAAGAACAAGAGCAAGGATAGAAAGAATTGGGGAAAATCACAAAATATAAAGACCCATATTAAAGCATATTATTTTAGCATCATCCTTGTTATTGGCTACCTTTAAATGTATCCATTTTCCCTTGTCTTCAAAAAGCTCAGAGCATGACATCTGGTTTGCTTCAGGGTTGTGTGGGAAACTAAACATGGATCTTCTTGATTCTATTTCATCGCTAAAACAGTTTTTCATTTTATAATATAAAAACAAGAATCAGTAATTGTGGAAAGAATCCAGACAGATAGGAATCCTCAGCAGGCAGCCTTCCCATAAACTGCAACTAAGCTAATTTACTATGTATATGTTTTGTACAAAACAAATTGCTTCAATGCCAAGTGTGTATTTTTCATCTTCACAGCTGCACAAACTACACAGCATTTTCATCCTGTTCCAATGCTGTTGCTCACGTCCCATTCATCACAGCAAGCTGATCCATTTCTATCTATCTATTGTAACTTTTGGAAGTGCTTTATAGTGTCTCAAGCTGAGTTACACACATCCCAGTGTTTTTCTTTGGAAGAATCAAATCAGTTTCCCTCCTGAGCATCAGAGTGAACTGCTTTGCCTCAGATAAATATTTGACAACATAAAACTGTTAGAGCAATACCAGATTGTAATGGGACTTCTTACTTGCAATAGGGCCCAAACAAACAACAAGCTTGCAAGATTTGCACATACACTGGGAGCATAGAATTGTTCTTTACTTGATATATTTATATATAGATTTATATGCATTTGTAGATTAAGTGAGCCCATCTGATTTCCACAACCTGCAGAGCTTCATGATTTCATTCCACATTGCCCTCTGATTAACAGTAGTTGTCTTAAGTAGAGACCAAGCATCTCACGACTCTTTTATATGATGACAGCATGTTCATTAGTGCATGTAATAGCAGATGAAATATCAGAGAAAGAAGTTAATTTTAAATACATTGGGATGAGGCAGTGGGAGAAGGAAAGACAGGAGTTTGAAAGTTCATGTGGGACAGGTTATAAATTAATATGTGCAATGGGTTAAAAACCCATTTTAATTGTTCAGATGTTTTGAAATAGCCAGACGCCAAGATACATGTAAACTCGGCTATTTCAAGTTCAGTTCTGCTAGCATAGTCTTTTTATTCAAAAACTGAGGTGTATAATGGAATGTCCTGGTAGATTAAAATGTTCTTTTATTACGTTCTCCTTGTTATGATATTTGATGTCTGTTCATTGTTTTTCACAAGATCTAGCCTGGTTACCCTGCCTAGAATCCAAAAAAACATGAGGGGAGATAACAGCATATATTACATTAAAGCATGGGTGTCAAGTTGGTGGCTCACAGGCCGGATACATCACATACAGGCCATGCCCACTCCAGGTCTGCAAAGGCAAAAAATGTTGTGATATGTCATGATATATTACATGACGTGATCAAGTTTGACACCCATGCATTAAAGGAAGAGCATGTGAACGCTTTACTAAGTTGCATGTGAAGTTACTGAAGCTCCATGATAATATTGCTGATGCAAATATGGGTGTTAAGTAGACAGTGGGGCTTGTTGCAATATGGGTCTGATACCAAAACACCTGAAAATATGTATTATAGTCTAGTAAGAGTTGTAGCTTATTAATAAATGTGTTTGAGATACTTGTCCTGTTGATCTGTTTTTGTAGTACAAAGTTATTTTCAATTTCCTTAACATGGTCAACTTTATTCATAGTAATTGCCTTTTCTTTTCAGATTGTTTGGTTATTGTATAATTTTTATTCTTAATGCATTGGATGACATCTCATTCTGCACTAAGATTATTGCATAATGACATGTTTATTAATAATTGTAGTTGAGCTTGTTGCTGAAAACATTCATTTTAGAATTATGCTCATCTGGGAGTTTCCATGCTATGACAACAATAAAAAAGATAGATTACAGTAAAGATTATGCTGTACAATCTCCAATAATTTCCTAAAACATCTAACCAACATTCTTTACAATAAGCAAAACAATCATACATCATCTCGTGTTCTGGTACTTGCATTAATATGGTTTGCATCATTTGCTTACACATCAACGATAATATGAACAGTAATAAAAGTTCCAGTTTTAATCCTATCCTTATGGAAATCCATCATTCAAATTTAATTCAAAGATTGGTGTGCTAATCAATATAAATGTGACACTGAACAATGTCTCTTATAAGTGTTAATTTGGTCCAGATTTTTTTTATATTTTTTAAAAGATGTGATTTAAAAATATGATGATGTCAGATTGGCATTTTTCCAACATGTAAAATTTCTGGATATAACTTTTCCTAATACATTTTTTGCAAAATAAATTTGGTTGACTTATATTTTTATACATATTTTTCCAGTATCCTTTTATGTAAAATATAGCTCTCTGATTCAGGGTTTTTTAAATGTAATTTTTTCTGATGCAATTATTAAAAGTATTTCCCATAATATTCACTAATTAAAAATATAATAGATTTATCTTTTTCAAATGCAACTCTCATATATAGTAATTTTTGTGGAATTTTCACCAGAGCAAAAAAGGCTCCATTTGATATTATTTGTTATGTTGTAACAGATTCAGTCTTGGTGGCTGTTGTAAATTCATTCATATTGAGGTCCACATTAGATTGTTTGCTTATTGATCAATTTATTATTTTTACATTCCTAATATGAACAATTATGCCTGTCTTTTCATGAGATGGACAATGTACACAAATTATACAGTTGCAGTGGGAATGTTTACATGAATTGTACTGCATCATTTACATGGTTTAGCTCATTATATACATGGTTGTGGCAATAGGCATACTCCTATTCTTCCACAGTATGAACATTGTTTTTGACTAGTTTACTGTCTTAAATCGGTCTAAAATGGAACCATTCTTATTTATCTGATATAAAACTGTGGGTAATACTTTTTTTTTAAGAGAGAAAGAAGACTGCTGTGCAATTCAGCATTTCCAACAAAGGAGAGATAACAAAATAGGACAGAAAAGCTTGCCAAATGGCAGAGCCCCAGCTTTGAAGGCAGCAGCTGTAGATGAAAAGGTCAAACAGCTACATTGTTGAGGTCAATACAAATCTCATAAAGATGCTAACTGCAATGTATGTGAACTCAGCATGCTGAATGTAGAATAATTGCTTTCATACAGATGGGATACAATAGTTTTAAATGATCCAGCACTGCTTGCCATTAGAGCTATTGGTGAAAGTAAACTTAGAATTTTTTTTTTCTTGGTCAAAGGAAATTTTATCTTTTTTAATAGACATAGAGATACATTCTAACCGATTGTAACAGATGCTTTAAATCCATGGTCAGCTTTAATCAGTTATTTTTTTTGAGGGGGGGGGGATATCTAAATGTAGAATTGCTATAGCACAATTTAGCCAGTGTGGGATTTGGGAATATTGATTTGCATGATTTTAACTGTAATTGTGTGAGCAGATTCTGCAAGTGTTTCTGGGGGAATTTGTGTTAAGACAGGTCAATCCTACCAACTTTCTCTACTATTTATCTTTTTCAACACCCTTGTGATGCTCCAATGAAAGTTCATTTAGAATTTGAGCCTGATTCTCTTTTGATCAACTAGTGCAAAGGATGCCATAGACAAGAAACTAAAGAACTGGATATAAGCTAACAAATGAAGAATTGATTGAGATATACTCTTCAATAAAAGAATCAAACCATAACTAAGGATATACAGTAGTCTGTTCTGAATTAAAATCCATTAGTCTTAACAATATCTTTATATTTGTGATATATATTTTTCATTGCTATTGGAAGGTCAGGTCTAAGCTGGTTTTCAATAATGAACTAGTTCTGTCTCTTTCTTTTAAAAAATCCCATTTTTATTAACTGCAGGATATATTAATATAACAATTGCAGCTAGTGCAAAATGTACCTTTCAAATTGCTTTCCAATATGTATTTTGTTTTCTGATATGTATTTTGTTGATCATATTACAATCTCTGTGCATCAACTGGATTGGCAGAGTATAGTTTGAGATGTTGGTTCTTATCTATACAGTTCTAATTGAGTTGTGATTAGGATAGACCACTTCTTCCCCTATAAAACTTTCTGTATTGTAAGATCTACCTCAGAGATTATACTATATCTTCTGTCACCAATAGGCCAAGAGAGTACAAATGCAGAACAGGACTTTCTATATATTTGGGACAATCTGAAAGCTGTCTCTAGTTACAATGCATATGAAATGTTGGCTGTAAATGGCAAATAGATTTAAGATCATATATGTAGGTCATATTCAACAACAGCTTTGATTTTCCATTATTCTGAAGAATCACTCTATGGGACAAATGAATTTGCTTCTAATCAGAGTTAATCTATTTCTATCTCCATAGATTAAGAACTATATTCAGTATAGAAGAGAGTCACAATTCATACATTGACTAGAGAGCTGCCTGCTATCAGAGGTGTCTCGAGAAATGGAACATTAAAAAAGTTGTTGGAGAAAAGAGCTTTGTGCCATATGATCTGTCTAGAACTTCCTAGACAAGCAGATTGCCATCAGATGATGTAATGGATACCAATCCTTTCCAAATTTCATTCAGATCAACTTTTGTATGTGGAACATGAGAAAATCAATTACATTTTTATCTTATTCAGGAAAAATCTATAAATTTTCACTAAAGGTACAGGAAAAGGTTTCCCCTGTCATGTCCAATTTTAGGCAGTAGTGATCATTTCCATTTCTTAGCCAGGGGAGCCAGCATCATCCGAAGACATTTCCATGGCCATGTGGCCAGCATGACTATACACCAAGGCATATGAAACACTGTTACCTTCCCACTAAAGTAGTACCTATTTATCTACTCACATTTGCATGCTTTCAAGTATGAAAAAATCTCTAGGTTTTAAGGAAGAGATTAGAGATGATATCCCAAGGTATGATAGATATAAAAGGAGCTGCTGAAAATATACTGGGATTTAGTAATAATGAACATTTTAAATGTAGCAGATCAATTATAACAACTGACATGAATAACTGAAAAAAGCTTTAGCAAACTGACCCATTAATAAGGAATAAAGAAATTGATATACCGTAGATTAAGCATTTCTCACTGATCTTCTTTAGTACAATGAATCACTGTGGATTAAAAATGATGCATATTAACAGGTAGACATTATCTCAAACTGAACATGACCTCTAGTTACAATATGATCTCAGATTTATAGGTGATATCTGATTCAAGTATGACTTGCTTAGAATATTGAAACAGCAAAGGTGAACTAAGTGTACTATTTGGGAGCTGGAGATGAAAGTTTTCTGCCACAAGGGACTTGAAAAATCATGAAATAGTGCACCAGTGAACTTATTTAAAAAGAGTGAAGTAGCTCAAAGAAAGCAACTTTCAAAAGTCTCTGCTGAGTTTTAAATTGGCAAGCTCTGCATGTCAAGTAGGTGGTAGAATTTCTAGACCAGTACTAGAAATTGCATCAGATCTTTTTGAGAAAAACCTTGGAAAATAAGTTTCCATTGTCACTGGGTTTTGCCTAAAACAAAGTAAGCAGCAGACAAACTAGACAATAAAACCTGAGCTGACACAAGTCAGAAAACACTATTTTAAACTTGGAGCAAGAAAGCAGGGACTGAGCTCACATTTGCAAATGGCTGGAGGTGTGTACAAGATGTTGTCATCTATTCCTGACCTCTACAACCTTTGGGATCCATATTCTATTGACACAACCTGAAAGTGTAAATATATCTTTGTCTCTTGCACCTTGTATAGCCATTAATTCTCAAAGGGAGATAAAGTGAGATAGGCCATTTAAAATGCAATTGAATGTATGTATTTTTAAAATGTAATATAATATGTGCATTTTTTCACCCTTATTTTATCTCTAAACTGATGATCAATGGCCCTATTCAAGTAGATTCAGACTCTCTTTGGCAGGAGGAGATGGATATGTCACTGCAAGGCCATTGTGAGGACTGTGCTAGGCATCTATCAGATATAATCACTCAGATTTATTCCAACTCCTATGGAGTTGTTAGAGGAAGGTGCTTCAGAAGGTGGCTTTGCTAAAAATTCAAAGATTCCTAGAGGAAGTGGCTTATCTGGATCCCTTCTGGTCAAATTTTAGACCAAGTTATGGAGCTAGGATAGTACTGGTCACACTTATGGATGACCTCTGGCATAAACAGGATGGGGGTAATGCATTTTTCCTTGCTCCCCTTCTTCTTTAAGTAGGTTTTGATATCAACAATCATGATTCTGGCCTAGCTTAGAGGCTAGGAGTGAGAACACAGTACTGCAGAGGTTCTTATCCTTCTTCTATGCTCAGTTCCAGTCAACATATAGCCAAAAGAATCTTCAGAGGTAATAGGTTGATGCTGATAAGATGTGAGAGATCTAGTCCAAGTCCCCTTCTGTGTGGGATCCTCAAGTCTCAGTTATATCCTAATTCCTGTTTAACATCTTACAATACATGAAGCTTCTAGGTGAGGTTATCAGTTGCAATGGGATATGCCAATATTACTTATCCATAATCTCTGTAATGGGTCAATCAAGTGAGCTACTGAGGTTCTTCCTCAGAGGCTGTGGGAGTCTGCATGGAGAAGAATATATTGCAGAACAATCTAGAAAGACTGAAAAGTTTGGAGTTTTATCTTTAGCCCCCATTTCTGGAGATTTTCCATCCTTCTTTATGTTGTTGCACTGCCACACACATAATGGTCTGCAATTTGAGGTCCTATTTATTAAGTTGGATCCTGTCCTTTGGAACACCAATTCCCTGAGATTCACATAGCCCTGATCCTAATTTCATTAATTCTTGAAATCCTGGATGTTCCATCAGATAGAGGATTTATTTCTTTTCTTTTTTTTTCAAAATTTTATTTATAATACAATTAAAACAAACATTGGATATAATGTGACATTCCAGTACATACATTCTTATCAAAATATCCCACATTTTACAATCAATTCTTCATCTCTGAATATACATCTACATTTTATATACAATACTTAATCTATTTCTCTATTTACTACTCTAAAATTACATATATTTCTATCTTAACGCTAGCCTATAATCCCAACCGTCCTCCTCGAATTCCTCCAGAAGTAAAATTTATCCCAGATTTCGAAATAAACTGATCTACATTTGTCTTTCAATACCATTGTGAGCCTGTCCATTTCTGCACATGATAATATTTTATATAGTGTCTCTTCCTCTTTGTGAATTTCTTTGCTCTTCCATTTTTGTGCGAACGCAAGCCTAGCTGCAGTCAAGATATGTAACAGCAAATAGATTGTTCCCTTATTGTATTTCTCTGAAATTATTCCCAACAGGAAGTGGATTTTTTTCTTGAGTGAGCGTGTCAATATGTTTTTTTTAGTATACATTGATTGATTGACGTCTTATTTTTCATTGGGAAGAGTGACCTGATGAGATGAGCATAAATATATATAATGAAATAAACAAAATGCCATTAAAATTTTAACCTGATCTAGAAACATTTTATAAGAGAAACATATAGAATCAATTATAAGAGAAACATTCATGAAGATAGACATCTGTTTTAAGACTGGAGGTATTGTCTTAAGCACACTTTAGTAGCACTCCAAAACTTAATTCTAACTAGTCAATTTGCATTCAGATTGCTTATTTTAGTCTATGGAGAACAGAGTTCTTTGAGGCAAATAAAAGGTGTCACAGAATGCTAAGTGAAATCTGAATTGTACAAATAAATAAATTATGTGTGGCAAAGAATCTTCAGAAGACAACAACAAAAGAAGGCAACAACAGCAACAACAACAAAACCCTCAAATAAACAGGACCTTGGATAGCTCCAAATAACTAGTACTTGCTAAAATATTCTCTGTTTAGAACAGTAGAACAGATTGCCTCACCAATATGCTAAAGCCAACTGAAATCTACATAAATGATATGGCCTGTAATGCATTTCCCTGATGTTGTTGAAGGTCCATGCATTATTTTCCACTCTCAGATTTTTGGAAGGTTGGAGACAGAGTTTTAGATGGAATTCATTCTCTTATTTAGATTCAACTGTACTTTGTTATATTGTTTTGTCACCTGCTATTGAGAAACATTAGACAAAGGTTGGCTCATGCAGTCAGTTCTAACTGTGCTGCACTTTAGATCTTGGCACATTTGTGATCATAACCCAGGATCAAAGTGCAGTATTGTACAGGGATAGATGCAGAGAAAAAGGACACCGGCACTTTTCCTCTGAATTTTGTGATATTAGGACTTCTTCTGCCCAGAAATGAAGATATGGGCTTTTAATATGGAGGGGGGATGCTTCTGGGAGAAAGAAGAAAGCTCTTTGGCTTGAAAAGAATTTGGCTGAACAAGCACAAGAAAAAGCCCAGCCACAGTGAAGGTAGTGCCATCAGATGGAGTAAGCAAAAATAGAAACACATTAACCATCCTGCACCTTTAGAACAACCAGTGACAAGGCAAAATGGTAGAGAAGCAGGCAGATAGTAAGCCTGGGTGGTGTTTGATAAAGGAAGAATCCTTCCTCCAGCATGCCATAAGCTATGGCATTAACAGTACAGCAGAAAGAGAAAAGCTGAAATAAAGGGCTCACAGCAGCCAAGATGAGTCAGGCAATGATAATAGTGTCCAAGGATCCAAAAAAAGTATCAACTGAACTTCATTGTCAGGACCTGGACTGTGCCATCCTCATTTGCTGCTTGCATATGTTGCAATTCAAATCAAGGATGAGGGGGGACATGATAGCAGTGTTCCAATATCTCAGGGCTGCCACAAAGAAGAGGGAGTCAAGCTATTCTCCAAATCACCTGAACGCAGCACAAGAAGCAACAGATGGAAACTAATCAAGGAGAGAAGCAACCTAGAACTAAGGAGAAACTTCCTGAGAGTTAGAACAATTAACCAATGGAACAACCTGCCTCCAGAGGTGGTGAATGCTCCAACAATGGAAGTTTTTAAGAAGGGACTGGACAGCCCCCCTGGCGGTGCTCTTCCTCCTGTCCAAGGTTTTCATTGTTGTGAGCATTTCTGTTGAGGATTGGCAGTGGGGGTGGGGTGGGAGGATGTTTGGTTTTTATTCCCCCTGCCTGCTGGGTGGTTGCAGCAGGTTTTGGTCACTTCACATGACCCTGGGACACTGTGACCATCATAAATATGAATCAGTTGCCAGGCATCTGAATGTAAATCACAAGATCCTGGAGATGCTGATTGGCACTTCTTCTGGGCTTAGCAGAAGCACCAGGATCAGCGCCGAGCTCCGGCTGGAGTCTGGCGCTGATCCTGGTATTTGTGCTGAGACCTGACAGCCCTGCAGCTTCAGCCATCTCTCGTCAGGCTTGTGTGATGCTGCCACCGGTTCAGTTCATTCCCCTCCCCCGCTATCACTTTTCTAGGATGTTCGCGTACCACCTGCCAGGTGCCAATGTACCACAGGTAGGTACCCATACCACTGGTTGAAAAGCCCTGGACTAGATGACCTCCAAGGTCCCTTCCAACTTTATTATTATTATTATTAAATACATATTTTAATATGAAACCATTAAATGCATGGTTACATTATTGAAAATAATAAAATACATATAAAGTACATAGAATTCTATTAAATTGAACAATTGATCTGTGCTCCCTGGGAGGATTTTCAAGTGGCAGCAAAATATATTGAATCATTTTCCCTGACAAGAGAGGGCCAGTATCAAAGGAGCGAGAGATATAGATGCTATCTCTCACAAAAACCCTGTAGTCCCTTTCCTTAAAACATTAGATAAGGGGAGAGAATCACTAAATAGTCTCTGGCTGTAGAAAGAAGGCATTTTGATCCCACAAGCTTGTAGGTAGCTAACTCCAAGAATTCCAGCCATCTTGGTCTTTGGCAGCAGTGGCTGAATGTTTTGAACACTGAAATCCAGAATTTCAGAAAGGCACCAGATTGAGGAAGACTGTTCCAAATTATCAGCAAAACCATTTTCAAAAGACTGTGTATAATATCCAACACTGGCATTTAATTCTAGGATATGAAAAGGTTATTTCTGATGTTCTGTGCTATGAAATAACCTTTCCAATATGAGAGGGTACTTTACAATTTTAAAAAAAAAAAATCCATTGAGAGACAGCCAAAAAAAAAGAAAAGATCAAATATGGAGAAGTCAGCAAGTCTGCATAGAATGGGTAACAAAGGTTTCTGAGCCTGAGCAATTTGTTCTGTCCAGAATATTTTTCAGTAGAAGTCCGGTTCATATTACAAGTGACAGAACACCAGCAGAGCAAGTAATAAGTACATCTAAAATCAATCAAAATTGATTATTTTATTGTGTTTTCTATTGTATTTTCAAAAGAGGACAACAATTTATTGTATTAGGAATGCTGTTGGTATAGAGTTGTTTTATAGGACATGCTGATCTCATATACTGTACAATCACATCACGTTATCATTATTTTCTCCATCCTCCTTATTGCTTTGCTATGAAGGGTCCTCTGTCGCTCAGATTGGTAGTAAAACTGACTATTGGAGTTCATTGATTCTTAACCAAAGTATTATATGAAACTCTGCAACAATGAGGCAGGACACAAATTGACAAAGCAAATATAAATATATAGGCATATAGGAAAGAATACATACATACACTTGCTCAATGGCAATATGCTGAAATAGAAAGTTAAGAATTAATTAAAGTTATAAAAACTAACTGAATCTTTTCCTTAAGGATTCAGAAATACAGAAATAGAAATACAGAAGTTACATTATGTTCTTCTAATTATGAGGTTTTACATGATTTCCAAAACCTCTTTTGGTCAGGAGTAAGAGATGTATGTATTTTACAGAGTATGTCCTATTCGGGCTTTTCAGTTATACTGATCACAAGGAGTCTGTACTTATTGTAACCATTATTACATTATTGGGATTCATCAGATCTACATAGCTGATCTTATTTTGAAATGGACTCCCACTGGATGTGGAGGATGAGCCAGCCAGAGCTTATGTGAGCTTTCAAGTCTTAAATTTTATTTTATTCACTCTTTTTTGGAGCACAAACTCTAAAACAATTACTTATGATACTTTATCTTGGTGTGCTCCAATAGAGGGCAGAGTAAAAGAAATCAAAAGGCTTGCAAATTGTTTTAAATGTCTAGAAATAAACCTAGTTATAGTACTGTATTGGTGTATCTAAAGGTTCTACCAAAATGTATGGGGTTTAATACTCCGTTTGAAGATTACAATTGAACATAAAGAAATGGAAAAAATGTGAAACTTGCTATCTAAACCAGGCAATGTTGCAGGAATATTATGAAGAAAGAATTTGCAATTTCAGACTATGCTTTTAAAATAATACTGTAGCTCCCTTTTTGTAGGACTTCTATAAGCACTTATTGAAAGCTGTTTACAAACTGAACTGATAGAGAAAAGGCCCAGATATGAAAACAATAGTCCTCACTAGAGATGGCTATAAACAAATGGGATTATGCCCATAACTGAAGATGTTGATGTATACATTAAATTTCAAGAATTGATGACTTTATCTCCAGGGGTATAACCCTAATAAACTCTGATGACTAAAGCAATGACATGAGAGAAAATGGAAAGCAAAATGACATGTGAATGACTTTTTGGCCTTTATGACTCTTTGGCAGATATTACTAATATCGTAGATAAGGGGCTTCTGATATTCCAAATATTTTTGAAGAAATAGTTATTCCAGAGAACCATGGAAAATATATGGACAATAGCATATTCACAGTACAACTGTGTACAAAAGAATTCAATATGTATCAACAAAGGAAACTTCAACCCCTTCCGGCCACATGGCTTGGGAATCCTTACTAACAAATGAGGCAAATTATTTGAGGGGAATCATAGGATTCCTGTTTCTAAAATATTATAGAAGCCTTTTAAGAACAATATGAAGCTTTTTAAAAAGAATGCCTTCAAGTGGTCATCTGATGTATTACTACTGAAAGAATTTCTTTCTATTTCAAATGATCTACTGATGACTCTTATCAAATTGGTCAGTCTCAAATGAGATTAAGAAAAACAGTATTTGATAATAATTCACTAATGCACAACCAGTCCCAGCTTCTTTTTATAAATGAGAGAAAAAACAAAAGAAAGTTCCAAGTGAAAACTAAGAAAAGAAAAAATAAAGTGCAAATAGAAAAGCCAATAAGGAAAAGAGCACTGCTGTCCATAAACATCTTTTTAAATGATTCACCTCATAGTGAGATGGGTGGAAAACAAATTTGATAACTAAAATAAAAAATAAAAATAAAACTTAAGTATAATAATCTATTCAAACTCCTGGGAACAGCTGATGAAAGAAATAAAAGACCAACTAAAAACAACTCAGAAAGAAGCTGGAAGCAAATGCAGTTCCTAATGAAACATATCAGGCCTCTAATAAGGTTGGAGAGACCAATACAGGTGTAATCCAGCAATGTCCAATACCTGTTGAGGACTATTGCTGAACAAAATCATCCTGCAAATAACTCAACAAATTCTGTTCTACAGAGGAAAACAGTTCCATGCAGAAGGTAATATTTGCAACTAATGAATGTTATGCTGGTATTTATCAGCTTCCCAAAAACGAGAGGCTTCCTCTTACAGATAGAACTAAGAACTTTCACCCTACTTAGACTTGTTTCAGATGATATTTTAAAGGTGGAGTATTACAACTGTGTGACAGCAAGAGCACTGGTACATTTTGACTGTGGCTGTGGCACAAATGGTTTATCAATTAAAATATTTCCTCAGACAAGAAGATTTGAACTAAATGTATTAAATATATATTTTTAAAACCTCTGGATAAACCTAATTTACACAATTCAATAGTAGACAAGATTTCTTATATGAATAAATGAGCTTATAAACATTTTTAAAGATTTACCACTATGGAACAAAATTGTATCATGGTTAAATTGTCCAGGTTAAAAAGTTGGTTAATGAACAGGTACAGTCACCATCTATACCACCGCCTCCTGACCCTAAAAGCTCTGAAAAGGAGGGATGAATCTATGAGATAGTGGCAAACCTGAAAGAAGGGGAGAAGAACAAAGGTAAAACCTGAAACATGGAACAATGCAACCAAAAACATAATGAACAGCCTCTGCAGAAAGATACAAATCTTACAATGTCTGTACAATAATGTTAAGTGTATATAGGCCTCCCAGATGTGCTAAATCTCAAAATCAGGATCATTATACTTGGCCCATAGTTGAAAACACAAAGATGCTCTCAATAATAATTTCCCACTAGACACTATTGATTGAATACTTTATTTGGCCAAGTGTGATTAGATTATCATAATGGATCATTTTAATGCAACAAAAAAGGGTCATAATTATAAAATATCAAAACAGTTGACATCAATGACCTTTAGTTTACTTTATACTTTGAAGGACTCTAAACTTGTCAGTGCTTAAACTTCTAAATTTGCTTGGCAGACAGAATTTTCAAATTCTGAATGGTTTTTGTCCCAGAAATTGTCCTGATCACTTTTCATATTTATCAACTAATGGGTATTTATGAAATTTCTCCAGACACTATTCTCTAACAGTTTTGATAATGATAATAGCATTAATAGGGAAAATGCCCAGTAGAATACGTTCCTTCATAATCCTTTCCTTCAGATTTAATTGAACTGTGAGAGGGCAGGAAGGCTGAAGACCACTTGGGAGATTAATAAAAAACAGGCTATTCACCTAAAAACAGGCTATTCACAACAGGCTAGTTACAACACCTTGTAACTATTTCTACAAACTTTTCCATGTTCATATAGCAATTTCCTGGCAATGTTTCTCCAAAAGAAAATCTAATTGAATAACAACTGGTTAGAAAAATGCAGGAAAATTTCTGTTTTGGGAATGAACATAATACTGCTTCTTCATGCATTAAAAGATCTCTGTGAAATAAATGGAAAACAGGAACATTCTTTGTAGTTGGCAGTTCTGTCACCAATGATAGGTACTCCAATGGCCAGCTCTATTTAACGTCTAGGTATTAAGCACAAATGTCTGAAGGTGATTGCCTATATGTAGTACTCATAAATAATTGGGAATATTTCTAATTTTTCTTGTAGCAATTACCTTGTATTATGGAAGTGTCCTTAAAGGCTTTGAATATACATGCTATTTGCATGGGGAACACTTCCATCATGACCCTTGAGTGAAATTTAGGTGCTTTAAAAAAGCTACATTCATGCAATTGACATCACATCCATCCCTTCATCTTTGGTCATAGGCCCCTGTAGTATTACTCTTCCATGCCCGGCAGCTATACTGTAGCTCTGTATCTGTACTGCATACAAATGGGAGGAACATGAGTAAGTGAATGTTCATACTCAAAACAAAGTAACCTATGTTCTTTGGGTATTACTGATTTATACCTCCAGCTGAGAGCTGGCAGCTATAATTCAACATTTCTGGAAGACCATGAGGTACTTGCTGTAATGCATTATGGAGAATCTTAATGTTGCCAGTATCCTTGTGAAACTAAATGTCCTACCAGAAAACATTACTACACCAACAAACATTTAGATAAAAGGGAGAGAGTGACTTCCTCTCTCTATATATATATTCCACACAAGAGAAAAAGTAGACTGCTCTCAAGCGAAAACTTCCAGAGTCTAATTCTTCCTTCCTTCCATCCATCACTGTCACATCAAGTATGGCTTATTTCTCTTTATTTCTTTAAGTACTATTGGAAAAGGTAGATACTATATAGCAGGGCTTTTCAACCTTTTCACCCATTGTACCACTTTTAGGATATGGCAATATCCGAGTACCATCAGTCGCCTGGCAAGGTGTCAAAAACTTGATGACCAAAAAAAAAAAGGAAAAAAGTGATAAAGTACAGGTAGTCCTCAACCTACAACAGTTCGTTTAATGACTGTTCGAAGTTACAATGGCACTACCTCGAGGCACAGCCAAGCAAGATGCCTGCCTGCCCGCCTGGCGGCGTTCTTCCTCCTGTCCAAGGTTTTCATTGTTGTGAGTATTTCTGTTGAGGATTGGCAGTTGGAGTGGGGTGGGGGGATGTTTGGTTTTTATTCCCCCCTTCTGCTGGGTGGTTGCAGCAGGTTTTGGTCACTTCACATGACCCTGGGACACTGTGACCATCATAAATATGAATCAGTTGCCAAGCATCTGAATGTAAATCACAAAACCCTGGAGATGCTGCAACATTCCAGCTGATCGGTGCTTCTTCTGGGCTCAGCGGAGCTGATCCTGGCACTTCTACTGAGCCCGGACAGTCCCGAAGAAGTACTGATCCTGGCGCGTCCGCTGAGCCCTGACAGTCCCAAAGAAGCGCTGATCCTGGCGCTTCTGCTGAGCCCTGACAGCCCTGCAGTTCCAGCCATCTCTCACTCAGGCTTGTACAGTGCTGCCACCGGTTCAGCTCATTCCCCTCCCCCACTACCACTTTTCTAGGATGGTCGTATACCACCTGCCAGGTGCCAATGTAACATAGGTGGTACCCGTACCACTGGTTGAAAAGCCCTGCTATATAGGGTGTAAAAGGAAACACACTACCTATTTTTTCCAGTTCTAATATAATGCATCTGGTTATTCCCCCTAACACAATATGTGGGTAGCAATAACATTCATGGCCATTCATGTTGGTTTCCAAAAATTGATACCTAGAGGCATACAAGTTTACCCCACAAAACTCCACCTATATTCAGAAATATTTACTCCTAAACAGGGCTTTTTTTCTCATAGAACGCCCAGAACGGAGTTCCAGCACCTTTTTGGGATGGAACCTTGTAGGGTAGGCAAGGCGGATTGTTTGACATATGTGAGTTCTGGCACCTTTTTTTTTTTTTTTTTAGAAAAAAAGCACTGCTCCTAAAATATGTACAGTTCCTAAACTGAAGCCAAGCAGCTTAAAGATGAATGAACCAAAATGGCTAGAGTCCAGTCAAATTAATTATTTATAACCAGTTTCTGTTTAGCTTACTTCTGGTTTGGAGGGATTTGGATGTAGTGTAACTAATTTCCCCCCAGCCTTACTTTTTCTCCAGCCACTCTTTTAGCTCCTCTGCTGGCATAGCTTGATAGCAGAACAGTTCTGCTGGCATAGCTCTGTGCAAGCATTTATCCGCAAGAACAGGAATTTCTGCCAAAAGAGAGTTCTTTCTTATTCTTTCTCCCACTAGCCAAGGCACTTTTGAGTTAGAATTGTACTATTAGCGTATATTTTGGATTAAAAGTCAAGAGTACAACATTTTCCATTAAGTTTTTGCATGTACTGCCTGCAAAACCTTACTGCTCTGGCAAATTTTATGCATCTCAATTCTCTAATTTCTCACACAGATGCTTTCTCTCTTGTTAAAGCTTTTTTTAAACTTACCACATAGAACTATCCTTGGCTTTATTCATGTTGTGAAACTTTTTGCATTGATCATTAGTCACTGATTGCACTCACTACCAGCTGTTTTTCTGCCTATTGGGCCTGTTTTTATAAACTTCAAAGACACTTTTGAATTTAAAACATCTGTTTAAAAGTGTTAAACAATTTTCTTTGGCTTGATTCACACTATGGGTCATGAGATGTGGCTTCGAGGCAAGTTGAACTTTCCACATTTTATGGTGGGTTATGGACTAAAGACAGAAGGGAAGTTTGAAGTGTTAATATTAGCATAATATTAAAATCAATTTCAGCTGCTGCGAGTGACAGTTTGAGAAGAATTAAATGCTATTCACAGATATAACCACCTGCAGAAGATCACAGTACAAAGATAAGCCTCTTCTCTATCTTTTTTTTTAATTTTTTATTCATAATACAATTAAAACAAAAATGGACAAATATGACATTCCAGAATGAATTTTCCTAACAGTTTGTTTCTCATGGTACAAAAACTTAATACATCATTCTTAACCTCTATATAAGCCTCATCCTTCTATACAATACAATTATATATACAATTATATGTACAGTTATATATATATATCTTTTAATTCTACCATTAACTTGAAGTCCGAGCAATTCTCCTTAATTCATACCAACAGTAAAATTTGTACCAGATTTCGAAATATTCGTGTTCTGTCTTGTCTTTCATAATCACGGTAAGCCTGTCCATCTCAGCACATGATAAAATTTTATGCAGGATCTCTTCTTCCATTGGAGTTCCCTCTTCTTCTCTATCTTGACCCTATCCCAAATTGTACTATCAGATTTCTTATTCCTACTTTCTTTGCCCTCTCATTCTTTATTTTCTATTCCCTTTCTCAAACATCTCCATGCTTCAAATTGCTTTTTCACTTTATTTCACCATCTTAGCAGTATTTTTTTAAAATAGTTTTACCCAAAATATTCTTTCCTCCTCAGCTAATTGCTCAATTTGTTCAGTGAGCAGGGATCAGATCATTGCTTGTCAATTGAAGAAAAAAAAACCTACACAGTGTAACTACCACAAAATGTAGTGCTGGCTACTAGCCTGTATGGTTTTACAAACAATTGAATCAGTCCACGGAAGTCCTTGGGACTGAGCTTTGATATCAATGTGACTGCTTCTGAAGACCATCTGCTGGAAGACTAGCAGACTTCCTTGTGCCATTATGAGAATGAACTGTTGGACTAGATTGGGCAGGGATTCAGTCCATCAGAGCACTGCTTAAGTTCTGATCAATCAACTAGTAAGAAAAATGAAAAATGAACTTTAGGGGCCACTGTTTTTGTAGCTAAGGACATGCATAGAGTCCATGATTTCCCATCTATCTTTTAGATCAGGGGTGTCAAACTCACAACATCACATGACGTGTCACAACATATCGTGACTTTTTTTCCATTGCCAGCAATGGGGTGGGCACGATTTCGTATGACACATCCGCCCACGGGCCGGCAGTCTGACACCCCTGTTTTAGATCATAAAACCTCTAGTCCATTGTATATACTTTCTTCATAATCTCTTATCTATTGTTTGAACTGTTGCAATGTGCTCTACATGGGCTACCCTTGGAGAATATTCAGAAGCCAAAATTGCCAGAATGTGACAACCTGGATAATTTTGGAGACCCCTAGGGTAAGCCTGATGTAAAATGAGGGTTACGGGAGCATCACTGACTGATAATCTGCTTCTGGATCCAATTCAAGGTGTTGTTTATCATCTAAAAGCCCTCTATGGCATGGGAACAGGATATTAGTCTTCACTTAATGGGATCAGTCCACCCTACGTGTTCTAGCAGGAGAGATCTACTGTGGATCCCATGTGCCAAAGAATTTTGGCTGAAAAAATCTGGAGAAAAAACTTTTCTGCCTTCGTCCCCGCACTTTGGAACATCTTGCCACTAGAGACGAGATCTGTCCCCTTTCTTCTGATCTTCAGGAAATCCTTAAAACCTAGCTACACCAGCTTGCATGGGTATTTGGTTGAGCAATTCAATCTCTGGTCTAACTGCCATTGTGGCACATGGCACCAGCAGTTACAAGTTAAAGAAGGGGTTCAAATTCCCATTGTTCTCCTTTCTCATGAAGCAGCTGATAAGAGAAATTTCCCCAAACATAGCTAGATTATACATGTTTACTTGTATATCTATGATAATCTTTAAATATATAGATTTCTTTTTCTTTTCTCTTCTTAGCTCTCATGAATTTGTTTAAATTTGTGGAAAGGACAAAGTGCATAGAGAGAAGACCACAAACACATTTTCTTTAATTGCTACTAATTCAGCCAGGGACGTTTATAAGGAATACATTTGTGTTGGTTTGAACACTACTGCAGCTTTCTCTATACTCCAAGCCCCTAACTCAAGTCTGGACCATGCAGAAAGCTATACTGGTATTGTTTTCAGTATGTGAAGGTCAACTAAAGAAAATAGAGCAGTTTGAGTTTGTTGTCTCTGAAATATCTGACAAAGTTAACAGGAAGAAGGTAACTATTTTATTCCAGGAATTTACATTTAGTATTTCGATAAAACAACCTAAATTACATTTTACATTTTTTCTCCCTAATAAATTGATTCTCTTTGTTTACATTCCAAGCCTTATACGAAAAATGACAAGCATCATTTTTAATGTGGTTTTAAATTGGGGTTAACATAAATTCTAGAATATGATAAAAAAATTATTTAAGCACTATCCTAGCTTCCATTTGAGGTAAATTAATGTATTTCCACACTGTGAACATTGGAGTGATTAGAAATTAGAAAAATAACTAAAGAGATTCTGATGCTTTATTTTAATGGTGGAAAAGTTAACCCTTCACTATTGGGGAGAGGATGAATACCTTACAAATGGAGCTATCAGGCTGCAGCCACTTACTATTAGTACCAATATAGGTAGTCCTCGACTTACAACCAAAATTGAGCCCAAACTTTATGTTGATAAGTGAGACATTTGTTAACTGGGTTTTGCCCCATTTTACGACCTTTCTTGTAAATGAATCATTACAGTTGTTAAATCAGTAACATGGGTGTTAAGTGAAGCTGGCTTCCCCATTGATTTTGCTTGTCAGAAGATCACAAAAGGTGATCATATGACACTGCAACTGTCATAAATATGAGTCAGTTGACAAGTGTCTGAATTTTGATCATCTGACAAAGGGGAATGCTGCAATGGTCATAAGTCTGAAAAATGGCCATAAGTCACTTTTTCCTGTGCTGTTGCAACTACGAACAGTCACTAAATGAACTGTTGTAAATCAAGGACTCCTATAAGGTTCAGAAACATTGGAAATAAAAGTATGCTGCAAATTGCACAACACAATATCTTCTCATTTAGTTAATTTTAATTAAAATCTTTTTTTCTTTTATTCCGATGGAAAAAGGAGTTTTACTGGTACTGGAGTTTCCACACATCAAACATGAGAACGCTACATTAGGAAAATTATTTGCATTAGATCAGTGAGTTTTTGGTGATAAATATACTGTAAGTGGAAGGAAAGTCAAATTACACAAATACCATAGATTCCTTTTATATATGAAGAGAAAACCTCTATAAATTTGAAGAGAGATGAGCAACCATGTGGGATTGGTAATTGTAGGAGATACTGTGACATTTCTAGAAGGGCAGGAATTTTATTAGGCCCTAAACAAATCTAAATAAGCAGCATGTCTGGCTTTCTGAATCTGTCTCCACCTCCTAGAATACTCATGTGGCAAAAACATTAGAAAAGGGCATAGAACTGAACATATTCAGAAAATAAAGTATTTTACAGCTACATTCTTAAACAATATACAAGAAAGGGAAAACAGGTTGACAGTGCTATTTTTTTCCTTCTATCAACATACAGAAGCCAGTTGTAGAAAGCAGCAAATGAAGATTCTCTGCAGGAATGAGAATCCTGATTTTCCATTATTTTCAATCAATCCATGTTCTTCACTTGAGTCACCTATCCAGGCGGAGAACAAAAGGGTTGGGGAAAGAAACATTACCCGTACACTTTAAAATCACTGATATAAGGTTTACTTTATAGTTTTTTCATTAATATATAAAAATCCTAGGTGGAGAAAATGTACCTCAATGATCAATTCATAGTTTGTCTACCTCAGATTAAACTTCTTGTATCAAGGAAGACAACTTATAATCAGATTTTTGTTAGATTTCTTTTCAAGAGTGCTAAGCCTATTCAGCAAAAAAGAAAAACTGTTGAGAAAATGCTAACATAATCCATTTTGTAATCAATTTGGGTGCTCTTATTTGATTTAGTTTTTGCTATGCCTAAATCTTGCACTTCTTGTAAGATATGAGCCAAGCAAGAGGAAGACAACCTTGAAAGTGTAATTTTAAGAGTTTTAAAAGCAAGTATTTTCTTTTTTAAAAAAAATCACTTAAATTGTGTACTAGAATGTGAGCAAACAAATTGGATTCTAAGTCTATTTGAAGTGTTAAAATATAATCTCCAATAGAAGAGAATATACAGTATGTAACTGAAAGCTGAAGTGTGGAGTCCTTGGTGCTCTTTTTATTTTTTATTTTTTGCTTGCAGCCATTTCATTATTCAACTAGGTAACATCATCTATGTAAGTGAGGGTTTGTTCCTTTTTTATGTGCAGTAATTTGCTCTGCCAATTTTAGTGGTGATGTGGTTTTCTTCCTTGATTAGGGTATCGTTTTCTGCTTGATTGTTTGCCTGGTGAATAAACTTGGAAACTGTTATCTCTAGACCAAGCTAAATTGAAACATGGTAGGGAATTCCTGGAAACTTGCCATTTAGACAAATCAGCCATCAATAGGCAGATAGTAATAAGCCATATTTATTGGTTTATTGAGTCTTGGTGGCACAGTAGTTAGAATGGAATATTGCAGGCTAATTCTGCTGACTGTCAACTACCAGCAGTTTGGCAGTTTGAGTCTCACTGACTCAAAGTTTGACTCAGCCTTCCATCCTTCCAAGGTCAGTAAAATGGGGACCCAGATTGTTGGAGGCAATATACTGACTCTGTAAACAGCTTAGAGAGGTCTGTAAAGCATGGTGAAGTGGTATATAAGTCTAAGTACTATTGCTATTGCTTTACATCAATCAAAAGAGACAATAAAAAAGGTAAGAAGGAAACAAAAAGATCAGAACACATATTCTCTAGCAGCCAAATCTAGATAATCAGGGATTAACATGAGGCACTTGAGCTGTTTCCTCAGGGAAGGTCAAATAATGAAGGCAACATTACATCATTGTAATTCAAATTCTGTTTCTTTTGTCTGTGTGCTGTGACATAGATGTACATATAAGAGGGAACTTCTATCATGCTGTTGTGATGCTGCTTTCATCATTTTGATGAAATCATTGGCTCTTTCAGATTCTTCTCCTCATATTGTTCTATGAATAAATATAATATACCCAAAGATAGAATGCCATAAGATAACAGTAAAATGTGAAAAATGAATAGGTCATTATTTTCAAATATATCTAAGCAACAACAAAAAAACTATCCTAAACCCCTTTCCAATTTGTGACATGCTATGAATTGTTATGAAATGTTGTTTTGAAAAGTTCATTAATTGCCTTTTTAGCCATTCTTGCAGAACCTATTAACAAGACTGCTATCCTGAGTTGGTCATGTTTGGCTGTTCTTTGATATTTCACACGTTTGTCATCCTGTCCATTTTCATAGATCGAAATCTGCAGAATGGCAAACATCTAAACTGACAGTTTCAAGCTGTTTCTTGTAAACATGCAGTAAAAGAACATCTATAATCAGATTTTATTTTTCTCCAAAGTAGTGAAAGATTCTGAAGTATAAATAATGCATAGCCCTTCAAGCTCTGAGAATAAATGTTTTTTTCTTCTGCTTCAAATTTCCTCCAAGATACAACAATTTAGGAAAGAGAGTTAGGAGGAAAAATATTCTCTGCTTCCACAAATATAAACAAACTTAGCATCTCAAGCCCCTCTGGAACATTTCTTAAATTCAGCTGACAGAAACTCAAAACCATTCCCCAATGGCAGGTGCTATACTATCTCTTTCAAAGATGTAATTGCAAAAAGATTCACACACAAAAAAAGAGGAAAAACTGTTAAACTTCTTCTGAGCAGGCCAAATTAACACAAGGAAAAAACCTATAAACATTTCTAACATGAACGTAATTGAACTTGATCTAATTGGTGTGTAAAGAACCACTATTTATGTTTCTCTTCTTTTTGCAGAAGTTGGATTACAATCCCAAATAAGAAAAAAATGGAATTGATGACCTTTATAACAGCAGCCTTTTAAAAGAAGTGAATCCTTTGCAAAGAAAAATATACCAAAAATTTGGTCAATTTATGACACCATTATCACCTTTGTTATCATTGGTAACATAGATAGGCTGTTGTTTATGTTAACATTATAGTCTGAAATTTGGTATATGTGGTACACAGCATATTGGGCTGTACATGTTCATTTTCTTCACTTTGTTAACCACCAACAAAAAGATATATTGTCCAATCTATAAAGTATTATTCATTAAACCATAACTGGAATTGTCCATATTGCATTCCTCCACTGTAACATAAACTGTAAATGCCAAAACCAAAGTTCTGAAAAATTTCACAATTCATACACAATTTAGAAACTGCGGTATTTACCAAAATAATGGATGTGCATTAGTAGACAACCTATTTTTACCAAACTACATGTAAGACAAAATCTTCCCTGCAAAATCCAGGAAAGAAAAACCAAAAATACATCTTACCAACTCCACCCCTTTCATTGCTCCCAAAGATATGTGGGGCCCTCAGCTGCCAACACTGGATAACAGCATTCTTCAGACACATAGCCCCAAATCCTACGTTAATTCTAAAGGGTAAAAATGGAAATTTGAAATGTTTCTTCATTGGATAAATCCAAAATTAGCAATGATATGTAAATCACAGCTAATTATTTCAGTATAATTTCTTCATAATAAAGTTCTATAGCCTTAAAAACAAACTGCATTCCAAGATATAAACAAGTTCCTTCTCTTTCTATGAAACAACACTTAACCAATAGAAGATATAAGGATCAAATTTCTTTTTGTATTTATAACTATTGGTGCTGTTGATTAAAGAATGATGACAAAAAATATTGGGTTTTGTCGGAATCAGAGACCAGTCATAGCAGGATGCCAATATATCTCCCTGCCTTTTGCAGCATTTATTGCTTTATACTGTTTTCTAAGCAGCAAAAGATAACATAGCAACAGCATAGCAATGGCATTTTTATTGGTAGATTCTCCTTGTCAATCCTTAAGAATATATCAGACAGGAGCACCAACCAGGGGCAGTTTTCTGCTACATCCTGTTGGTGTGAACGAGATGAGATCATGTGAACCAGGTGAAATCATGTACCAGCCTGAGGTAGTTTCCTACATCACCATGGCGATATGAATGGGGTGAGATCATGTATCTGAGCCCAGGCAGTGTGCTGCACATGAACTTTACATGACCTCTATCCCTACAGGTTTCTTTGATATTACTTTACTGTGTACATTTAACATTTGCTTCAATAATTCCTAAATTTAATAAAAAAAAAATTTAAAATCTCTAAAAGTAAAATAAAATGAATTTCATATACTTCCAATCTAAATCACATGAAGGAAACTTCATGGCTATATTATTGGAAATAAAATATGAAACTTGATGGAAAAGCATTATTAAGATATCCAGAACTATAGTTGTAATCCAAAATATGGAATGAGATAAATATTCATAAGCTTACAGAATGCTTATGTGAATGTGTAATTTGAACAATGTTTTGAATGATTATTACTTTTCTCTTTGTTGTTGTTGTGATTTTTTTATCATGTAAATAAGCTGTTGGTTGGAATCACACGAAGGGAGGAAGAAAGGAAGGAATAAAGGAAGGAAGGAAGGAAGGAAGGAAGAAAGGAAGAAAGAAAGGAAGGAAGGAAGGAAGGAAGGAAGGAAGGAAGGAAGGAAGGAAGGAAGGAAGGAAGGAAGGAAGGAAGGAAGGAAGGAAGACAGTCAATGATATTTGTAAAAATCATTGTTTTCAGGGGGGGTTTCAGAGAGGTATAGTAGTTTTGTAGTTTTATGTGAAATGAATTCAGCTATAACCCTTGAAAGAGTATCCTGGAAATTATAGCATTTTTCAGATGCCCTACTCAGTTGAAAATAATATTCTAATTTGAAGAGAAAAATCTAATAAAAATCACATCTAAATCCTGTATTAAGGATGGCCATTTAAAGGGCACTTCCACATAGCACAAACTCTTTCTCTCCTCTTTCCATAATTAACGCCACCTGACTTCAGGTGAAAATATTGTTTTTCCTTCTCTCTCAACAAATGCCTTCCTGAATGCACAATTTGTGCAGCTTTGGAATCTGCCCAGCTCTTAACAATTGCTTTCAGCCACACCCAGCATTCACTCTCCTTTGTGATCATTGTTGACTTCTTTTCATGGATCTTTCAGTTTATCCTGCTGGATTTTCACAACAGTAGAAGAGGAACATCAACACCAACTTCACTACAGAAAGTGGTAGAACATACTTCTGTACGTATTTTCTCTACCATTCTTGGTGGCAACATTGCTATTAGAAGAGTGATGCACTGCTAGAAAAGAGTCTACCAGCGCTTCTCTAAGCACTTACAGGATTCTTGTTTGCCTTCCTATCTAAACTGGTAGAGAAAAACAGTCTTGCCTAATGCTTTCTCTAGCAATATCAAGATCCCAGAAAAATTGGTAGATCAGGACCAGAAAACTCTCATACAACTCTCAATGCTCACAAATGTCTTGGTCAATCAGTGCCAGGAATATCACACCCTAGATTCCTAGAGAAAAAAGCCTCTCTGAAGTAAATTGTTACGGTTCTGACAGATGACAAAAACTACCTCTCTAACTATCTGTTAAAACATACCTCTTCCTCAAGTCTTAGATCATATTTGGCAGATGTTTTCTTTGCTTACTTACAAATCTACCAGTCACTGCATCTCACCTCCTGCAATAAACTGTTAAGGAAAGCATGGTTGCTGGCCTCTTTGAAGCAGAGTAGAAAATGGCAAGGTAGACAGAGCAAATTTAGGCAGTCATACTTGAGTGGACTGCAACAAACTACGTTAAATTGGATGTCTAGATTTGCCCTTAGAAATACCCTCTCAGCTACAGCAAAAACATCTACAATTGTTTCCTTCTGACTTTATGAAAGGAAAACAAGGAATAGCATAACTGGAACACATAATGATCAGGGAATGCATTAGAACCATATTATCAACTGATCCCTTGTTCTAGAATCAAATGCTCAAGGGGTACAAGGGAAGATTTATGTTGCCACTATATTAGACACAAAATAGGCCTACATATCTGGGTTGCAAAGCTACAGAAAACCACTAAACAACAACCAAAATCCTGCTGTATCTCTTGATGTCATTCAGTGGACTTTTGCAACCCAGCTACACAAGGAAATTGCTACCACTTCTTCCAGAATGCAATGGAAGGGAGGAGAATATTTCTGTGAACATGTATCCAAGACTTGAATTGGCTTTGATTTTATCAAGACTTTCGGTGTTAGAAACATTGGTTTAAACATTTAAACTTACTCTTTTAAATGTCAGCATAATTACAGATTAATGTTGTTCCATCCTAACAAATTTTTCATTTTAATAGCAATAGCGATAGCACTTAGAGTTATATACCACTTCATAGTGCTTTACAGCACTCTCTAAGCAGTTTACAGAGTCAACATACTGCGCCCAACAATCTGTGTCCTCAGTTTTACAGACCTCAGAAGGATGGAAGGCTGAATCGACCTTGAACCAGTCAGGATCAAACTCCCGGCAGTGGGCAGACTTGGCTGGCAATACTGCATTCTAACCACTGCACTATGACCACTCCGAATGCATATGAAGGCATTCTACGTTAACAGCTGAAGTAACAATTAAGTTGCATTTATCTTAACATTCAAGAAGACTGTCTTTAAATCTACCTAGCTTATCTTCTCATCTTTATTCTCCACCAAATTTTATGGATCCAGAGAATATACAACTTTATTCAGCTGATTTTGTCTCAAATTAAATCATGGTAATCAAGTCAGCTGTGTGGGATATTTTTGAGAGAGACAGGGATCTTGGTCCTTTTTTCAATTCTTTATCTCTTTCTCTTGCCATCTGTTTTGATGTTCATTCTTTATTTAAATTGTCAGTTTTATGCTTTCAGTATTTCTCAGCTTCACTTCTGTATCATTTTTATTCATTTACTCAAAAGACTTCAGCAAATCATTATATGGATGGCATGCATACTTAATTTATAATAAAAAAAGTAGATTAGGTTTTTAAATCTCATATTTTAAGAAATGCTTTATTACGTGTCTGGAAGAAGTATTATTATAGGTTAAATTATAAAATTCCAATTTGGGGGATTCCGGACACGTGATAGAGGGGGTATCTAGAGGAGTGAATTTGGATAGGATTTCTTATAAGGAACTACTTAGTTTGGAAGGGAAGGACTGGCAACTAAAATCTCTAGCCAAGTTGAAGCAAGAAAATATTGTACACTCTTGGTTTCAATATAATCAATTGTTAGTTAGGTGGAGTTTAGATCAAAAGATTGGTATGCGAATTTGATAAAACAGATTAAAGATCAAACTCGAGCTCATATAAAGAGAATTTATAATGTCTTAATAGAATTGGATTCTGAAACGGAATTAGTTAAAGATTGTATGGTAAAATGGGCACAAAATATTCAAGAGCCAATTCTATTGGACACATGGGAGATAATTTGGGTTAGAAATGTAAAATTTACTCAAGCTCAAAGTTTGAGAGAAAATTTTTATAAAATGTTTTATAGGTGGCATCTGGATCCCCAAAAGTTGTCTTGTATGTATCCTAATTTGCTGCCCAAATGTTGGAGATGTGGTAGTTTGGATGCAACTTATTTTCATATTTGGTGGACCTGTAGAAATGTAAAAGCTTTTGGGTTTAAAATTTGGTGGAACATTCAGAATATTTTAAAAAGAAAGATAAAGTTTACTCCTCAACTATTTTTGTTGGGTATTATAGTAGATGTTGATGCTAAAGAAATTAATTTGATGTTGAATTTAATAACAGCAGCAAGGCTGCTGGTAGGGCAATATTGGAAGAAGGATTGTTTACCTACTATAGAAGAATGGACGCTTAAAGTGTCAAACTTAGCAGAAATGGCTAAGATTTCTGCTTATTTGAAGGATTATTCACAAGAAAGATACATTTTGGTTTGGAGAAAATGGATAGATTATATTCAGAATAAATATGGGACTAAAAAGTTTCATTTATTTTATGAATAAATTTTAGAGTATTATTATTGTTATTATTATTATTATTATAAATAGTTTAGTATAGTGGAAATTTTATGATATTGTGTTGTTTAGATATTAGGATTTTAATTTGTTTACATGATTAAGCTTATTCTTAAATTGTTTACTTGGTGTTAAAAGAGAGTTAAAGCGCATTATATTTGTTTATCTATATAGTTGGTTAATGTTAGTTAGATTACGATTATTATATTTATTACCCTGTATTCAGCTCTGGGAAGTGGGGGAGGGGGGGGGATGGGTTTGGGATATATTTTGTAATTTTTTGTAAAATTTTTCAATAAAAAAAAGACTTCAGCAAATCCATGCCTTTTGTCATAGCCAGACTAAGTATGTTGTATATGCACATAAGAATATACTTTGTTCTAAATTCACTGTTTACATATTTAAAAAGAAGCTGTTCCTAAAGCGTGTGTTCTTTATTATTTTTAATTTTACAAAAGCTTTTACCAGATTATTTTTAGATTCTGGTTTTATAATATTTTAGATTTAAGTTTTAAAGATATGAAATTTTTAATTTCATCTTTCTTGTCAGGTCTGAAGCAGTCTTTTAAATATTGCTTGTTTGGTTCTGTAATATTTGTATTGTTTATCACTTCAAGGAACTTTCCCTTAAAAACAAAGGGAAGTAACTGTCATAATTTCTACTTATAAAATGTAAGGAAAGAGATTCAGAAGCAATTTTTAAACATAAGCAAAACAAAAAGAATTATATCTTGAGGGGAAAGAAATGTCATTGACCTTTAACAGTTATATATTATGTTGGATATTGCAGTCTATGAAAAGTACCAAGCCTACTTTCAGAATGAATACATTTACAATTGTCTTTAACTGTCATCTTTTTCAGAGACATATTTTTTAAAAAAACAATAAATCAGTTTGTTTTAGACATGTAATTATTGGCTATCTATTCTTGTCTCATTTTTCTTAAGAAGCATTGTTGTACATGAGTATGTTGCTAATCAGGCATCTGATCTTTAATAAGTGAAATAATGATTAAGAGTCGGGTATTAGCTGCCACAAAATACTTAAAGACACATGAACAGTAAAGATAAAGAGAAAAATTTTGGTCATTTTTCTAGGAATGTAGAGGCAAAATCTAATGTCAGATATTATTGGGTCAAAGGTTAAAATGGTATTCTGGAGATAATTTAAAACAAAATTGAAAGAGCTAAAGCCAGATTTATAAAAATGATTTTCTTGACTCAGCAAGTCTCCAATAAATTACCACTTAGTTTCACTATTACTTTATTCAAAGAGATTACAATCTTCATTCTCTAATTTTTCTTGCTTCTCTTTGACTCATTGTGTTTACTCTTAGTCTAACTACATCAGCACCCAAATTCTCTTTGGCTCATTGATTTATAATTTCAATCAAAAGTGGTGTCCTATTTAGATAGCAGAGCAATCTAATCTTTAAAAAATGCCAGTGTCATTATATTAGTAAGCTTCCTAGCCTTTGGAACATCCCCCTGATCCATTTTCAACCTATTTAGGCAAGATTAAATGCTAATGAAGCAATTTATGTTTAGTGAATTATGTAGTAGTGGACAATTGAACTCACAGCCACAGAGTATAGCTTTTATTCTATAAAAAGCAATAATAATAATAATAATAATAATAAAGTGTTTTCCTCCATCTGCATTAAATTACAATTATTCCCATTGGTAGATTCTTTTATTTTCTGAAAATTCTTATGTTGTGAGGTTAATGTAAAGACGTGTCCATTTACATGATCAAAGTTGTTCTCAATTTCATTGTGGTTTAGAGCCATTGTTGTTTGAATTAGTTGCAACATAGTGAGCATTTCCTCCTGGAAAGTATTTGGTTTTTCTTGACAAGTTCTTTTTGCAAGCTCTTGAGATTCCATGATAGCTAGAATTCAAAAAAAATTCTTTCTCTGAAAACAGCTTTAAAGTTACAGTCAATAGGTGTTTATCATCCAAGGATAGTTACGTTTTTTCAATTATAATCTTTGCTTATTGTGGCTGGCCCAGAATGTTTTGTTTAGCTCTTTTTAAAAATCAAAGAAGTAGGTTATCTCATTCTGGACGTCCTGCCAATACTTATAAGAAAACAGCTAAAGTTATATATTCTCTTCCACCACTAGATGTTGGCAACATTATGTTTTTTGTGCCCCTTAATAGTTTAATTCGCTGCTTCCTTCCGTAGGAGAGTGGGGCAAAGTTCCCCCTCCTTTTCACTTTCGGAGGCTTTTTCTTCTTGTGGTATCTTTTCCAAAAATTCAGGATATAGAATAGGAGAGAGAAGATCAAATTTCTCACCCAGTTTCAGCACGCTGTTCACTGATGTTCTGGTGAGTACTTGTGGACTTCGGCTGCATGTGGCTTGGGCTGGTTACCAGGATGGGGTCAGCCTTTCTCCTGTCGGGTTAGAGGGAAATAATTGCTAATAATTTAGGACTTGTCTCTAACAGATCCTGCAATATAAATACCAGGTCATCTGAGAACGCTTGTAGTTTGTACTTTTCATCTTTTATCTCCATTCCTTTGATTTCTGGATCTTGTCTATCATTCCTGTTCAACACTTCCAAAGTTAAGATAAATAATAGTGGGGATAATGGACATCCTTATCTTGTGCCTTTTTTAATATTGAAACTCTCTGTGCAACCTCCATTCACAATTATTTTAGCTGTTTGTCTATGATAAATTGTTTGAATTATATTCATTAAAAATCCGTATGGTTTAGTTGTTGAACCATAAATTGCCAATTGACATTGTCAAAGGCTTTCTGTGCATCTTAAAAAATCAAAGCCATTTGTTTCCCTCGGTGCGTTTCATAATATTCCAATGTGTCTAGAATTATTCTTACACTGTTCTTTTTTTTTGTTTCTTTGGTAAAAATCCATTTTGGTCTGACTATATAAATTCAGTCAAGAATCTCTTTAGTCTTTCTGCTATTATTGAAGCAAAGATTTTTACATTTAGTAGAGATACTGGTTTATAGTTCTTATCAGGGTCAAGTCTGTGTCTTACAATATCATATAATGTGCAGTCATAATCAGCAATCAGAAGTGCAGCCAGGTTATTTCAGCCATTCCATTTTAATTTAGTAATTATGTTCTTAGTTTGATAGCCACTGACAGAAATGTAGCTGCTGCAAGAGACACATTGTAATTTTTATATAATAATTATTATTGTTGTTGTTGTTGTTGTTGTTGTTGTTGTTGGAATATTCATGAACAGGAAGAGTCATGTGGTAACTCAGTCAGCCAATGTGAAGAAAGTGCTACTGAGTCTGTGGAAAAAAGAGTATTGAGTTAGGAGCTGGATTTCCAGTCTCAAGTTTTTGTCTCTGGTCTGTCTCTGTAAGAAGTCTTCAATTAAGCTATGTTGCTATAAAGAAGAATGGTATTGTAAATATTTTTATATAAATATAAAGTTATTTGAATCAGCTAAATGCAGTCAACTGTGAGAGCTTCTGATTTATTTTTCACCAATTAGAGAAATTAAAATTCTCTAATAATAATAATAATAATAATAATAATAATAATAATGTTGGAAGGGACCTTGGAGGTCATCTATTTCAACCCCTGAATGCTTAGAATAGAGTTCTATAGCTTTATAGTAGAATAGAATAGTACAGAACAGAACAGAATAGAATAGAATAGAATGAGTTGGAATAAAGTTAATAATAATAATAAAGTTGGAAGTGACCTTGGAGGTCATCTAGTCCAACCCCTGCTCAGGCAGGAAACCCTATACCAGGGATAGACATCCTTGGCTCTTTTATGATTTGTGGACTTCAGTGCCCAGAATTCCTGAACCAGCCATGCTGACTCAGGAATTCTGGAAGTCCATAAGTCATAAAAGACCCAAGGTTGCCTACTCCTGCCCTATACCATTTCAGACAATGGGTGTCCAGTCTCTTCTTAAAAACCTCTGGTGTTGGAGCATTCACCGCTTCTGGAGGCAGGTTGTTCCACTGGTTAATTGTTCTGTCAGGAAGTTTATATATAAATGTTTTATTAATTTTCCATTTTCACAAACAAGTGCTCAATAGACAGCGTGATGACTGAGTCCATTAAGAATTCAGTCATACATATAAGTTTTTCCAACTAGGTCCAATGTTACACCTGCCAGTACATCCTCTCTTCTTCTGGTGATAACAATTTTTCCACATTAAGCAAATACAATTCTTATTATTGTTAGTAAACATACAATTACATATCAACATTTTTCTAATAATACCAATAATATCAATTTAGAATATTTTTCCTAGCCAAACATATCTTAATTGCATTTGCATTCAATTTCCACTTATTTAATCCATACTCTATTTTTACTTTTTTTTTCAATTTTAATTTCCCATCCATGTTCAAAGTGTCCCAATCATTTATAATTCCAAAACAAGTTGTATTTAGGCAATCAAAAGAATCCCTTATTCAAAGTTCTTAACATATTCTTATTTCCCTTTTCATATCAATGTATAATATTCTGATTACAAATCCTAGCTATCTAGTTATAAAAATGCTTCTATTTCTAACAATCTATTCTTAACCATATTCAAACCTCTAATCAATAATATAGCATCCCCTCTATTAGGTCAAAGCTTCTGTTTCTTTCAGTCTTACTCTAGCTTTCTTTCTTTGCCAACTAACTTTTCAAGTCAGTGCATTTGGATCATCAAATAATTCTTCCTCTATTTTTATATATATTATTTGGAACAAGAGAAACAATTTGGTTAAAATGTTTTTGAAAGAGCTAGCCATTGATATTCATTAAACCGCTTCCCTCCTTCTCTGGTACCCCACAGTTCTAATAAAGACTTTATCTTCCATTCCATCAGCTCTCCTTCCTTGTTATCCAGGATGTTCTGAAACCTTGGTTTATAAAATGTTTTTTCTGTTTCCAATATTATTGTTATATGTTCTGAGTTTTCATTTATCTGAGTCTGGTCATTTGTTTCCTCCTTTGGCTCATCAATGTTTGTTTCAGCATTCTCTAGTTTTCTTTCTGTTTTCTGGATTGCTGGTTCCTTCTCTGTAGTTGTTTTCTGAGTTTGTAGATTTGAATTAGAAAATTGTTCTTTTATCTCCTTTGTGTTATTAATAACCTGCTCACAAACTAGAATAATTGTTTTTTGTATTAATTTCAGCATGGAAAGAATTTCTTTCTGTGTTTCATCAGTATTTTCTTGATGATATGTCAAATTAAGGCTGCTGGGAACAGATGTTAAATATAATGCTTTACTCTTTAATGCTGAGTATGAAACATCCATTTTATATTTTATTTTATTTATTATTTTATTTTATAGATTTATCCAACCAACATCCATTCCTAAATCTCCCCTAAGCAGATATAAGTAAAGTTCAAATTTTCATGTCCAATAAAAAATGTATCTTTTCTGTGTAGGGAGAGAGAAGAATCTTTGAGGGTTGTTTAACAATCAAGATTTATAATCCAAAGCGTTCCCAAAAAAAATCCACAATGCAGTTCTGAAAGTCAGTATTTATGTTCAAAATTCAGACAGGCCAAATTTAAAATGCTTATCATCTTTGCCACATATATAAGCAGCTCCCAAGCCTGTTCCTTTTTTTCTCAACTGTAATTCTCAATAATAAAATAGTTCCAAGGGCAGCCAAGAACTTATCTAATTCTGGGCTTCAAGCCAGGTTTCTTTTAGGCATAAATAAGTTGTAGTGCATAATTCACCACTAGATGTCATCAACACCACTTTCCAATTTTTAGATCCAAAACTTATATTGTTAAACTTTTCGAGTCTTTTCTTTAGAAAATAAAAATAAAAAGGTCTTAAAAACACTTTTTGTCCCCAAATTTTCAAGCTGTAAGTATATTTTAATTCCAGGTAAGTCTTGTAGGTTTCGCCAGTGTCCCAAGTATTAATTCGCTGCTTTTCTTTTCTGAAGTGGGGTGGAAATTCCCTTTCCTTCTTTCATTGGGGGCAAACGCTTTGGGCAGATTTTCAGAAAGAGGTCTTAAAATCATGAAGAAAAGTTCAGGTCTTATCCAGTTTCATCCACATTGCTGTAAAGTTGCTTGGTAGTGCTTGTTGACTTCTGTTGTCTACAGCTTAGGACTGGCTACACAAATACAGCCAGTCTTTCCTCCGCCGGTTTGGAGGGCTTCCTCGGATCAAATGGGGGGACTGCCACCACCACCCTATGATCAATGACAGTCCTCTCCTTGCTTACCGCCTCTACAGGGCAACTTTTGACCCTTTTCAGGGTCCCCCATTGGGGTGAAACCAGACGCAAAAGAAGGAACCCCGTCTTCCTGCGTCTGCATCACCGTGAGATCCAAACTGAAAGTCTGGCACATTGTAAATTATATCTGCCTGGCATCCAGTTCAGTATCAATATGCTTCCACATGAGAAGACAACTAGAAGAATCTATTTCAATGACTTATTCCTTACTGTTACAAAGTTATGGTCTTGGTACAAAAGGAATGACTTCAAATATACCTTCAAATATTCATTTTATCACGTGTGAAGGAAGAATTTCTAATTTAGCTTTGATAAAAGCAATCTAATATTTTCTATTAGTTTAAGCAAACAAGGAGCCAACCGAAAAGAACAGTTATAGTTGACATCTTAATTCCATAGTGAGCAAGACAATTTAGCTTTACCTTTAATAGGTGCTTGTCCAGAGAATCGCACAATCTGTATTTACTTAGAAGCAAGGCAGGTATATGGCCCCTTTGGAATAATTAATCCAGTTCAAAGCTTTTTTAATAATCTAGAGTTAGTGAAACTATTACTTAAATGTTTGAGCAATAACTACCGGTCTTTTAAAACTATATATTTTTCAGGGCAGCTTTACTGTTGGCTTACCATATTTTGATTTCAGGGGACATTGTCCAAACTTAAACAGAGCAACAGCGAAAGAATTAAGTTTTAATTTTTTTAAAAGGACACCTAAAATTTTGCCTGTTAACAGTCTGCATATTTGAAAGCTGACTTAAGCCAGATTTTGACCCTGTACAAAAGTTCCCAGTGGGAAACTTTTTTTACCCACTGAGAATTTTAAAAAAATTAAATCATACAGGATGGCTTCAGCATTTTGCAATGCAAAAATTAAGAGAAGAGGCTTAACAAAGAGACCGTGATAATGAAAATAGAATAAATATCCTAGATAAGTAAAATTTCTTATCTGTTCTACAGCCTAATTATAAACATTCCATTTCCATTTTTATAATTTTTTCTCAAAATATTTTCTTAGGTTTACTTGAAAACATTCCTTGCAATAATATGTGGGGCACTGAGAAGTTGAGCCCTGATTTCGGGGGGGGGGAGCAGATTGAAAGTGGCTCCATGGAAGGTGCGTTCATGATTGCAGCAAGATGAAGAGCCGATAACCAGAAGAGAACTTGAGATTGCCCATACATGCTCCATACAGTTGCTCCTCACAAGGAGATTGCAAGACAGCAGTTTCCAACAGATTGAGAGCCTTGAGATCTGAGGGGATAGCCATTTTACTCAAAATCCACTTGGTGCATTTCAAAGTTCTCTCCGCTTGCATGCTCCTTTTCTAATCACTTTTAGAAATTGCTTTTCAGCTATTAGGAGCCTTTCCATTGGCAAGTTGTAGAAACAAGTGGGTTTTCTTCAATGCTTAGTGAAAATACTCTTAATTACAAATTTATGAACTTCAAAAAAAAATTTAATAAATAGCAAAAGAGTTAATAAAACTTTCAGTTTAGAAAGTTACAAATGGACCAAGTGTTCAGATAAATTTGAAATAAGATTTTGGAATTAATTAAGGATTAATTATTTGATTAAAGAATCCTTCCTTTGTTTTGAAATTTTGAAAAAAAGTAACATAAGAGTTTAAAAATTCACTGGAGGGAACTAGAGATAAGTATAGATTATAATTAAAGGAAAAGTACATTTAAGTTTGACTTATTAATGCAGAATGAAGCAAAATATTTTAACATTGGACATTTAACATATGAAGGAAAATTTTGAACAAAAGATCTGGAAGTTTATTTTAATAGTATTTGCCTTTATGGATATAGTGTGTTTAAAAGATATGGAAGAGGAAGATATTTTCTCTGACAAGACTAAGACTGATCTGAAAGTGAATTTAAAAATTACAGGCTAGAACAGTGGTTCTCAACCTTCCTAATGCTGCGACCCTTTAATACAGTTCCTCATGTTGTGGTGACCCGCAACCATAAAATTATTTTCGTACATTACATTACGATTCATAACTGTAATTTTGCTACTGTTATGAATCATAATGTAAATATCTGATATGCGGGGTGTATTTTCATTGTTACAAATTGAACACAATTAAAGCATAGTGATTAATCACAAAAACAATATAGCAATGCTCGCTGGAGAAGCTTACTCTTCCTTGTACAAAAATGTTGGGAGGGAGGGAAGGGGAAGGAAGGAAGGAAGATTGAAGAGGAAAGGAAGGAGATGGAGAAGGAAGGAGATTGAAGGAGAAAGGAAGGAAGGAAGGAAGGAAGGAAGGAAGGAAGGAAGGAAGGAAGGAAGGAAGGAAGGAGAAAGAGATTGAAGGGGAAGGGATGGAGATGGAAGGAAGGAAGAATGAAGGGGAAAGGAAGGAGATGGAGAAGGAAGGAGATTGAAGGGGAAAGGAAGGAAGGAAGGAAGGAAGGAAGGAAGGAAGGAAGGAAGGAAGGAAGGAAGATTGAAGGGAAAAGGAAGGAGATGGAGAAGGACGGAGATTGAAGGGGGAAGGAAGGAAGGAAGGAAGGAAGGAAGGAAGGAAGGAAGGAAGGAAGGAAGGAAGGAGAGATTGAAGGGGAAGGGGATGGAGGATGGATGGAAGGAAGGAAGGAAGGAAGGAAGGAAGGAAGGAAGGAGAGATTGAAGGGGAAGGGAAGGAAGGAAGGAAGGAAGGAAGGAAGGAAGGAAGGGAAGGAAGGAAGGAAGGAAGGAAGGAAGGAAGGAAGGAAGGAAGGAAGGAAGGAAGGATCTTTGGAGAGTCATGTTTTCCCAGATGGTGATGAACTGCAATTCCCAGCATTCCCCACTCTTCCACAGTGCTTTTTAGGGCTGCGGGGGATGGTAGTCCAGTAAGGTCTGAAGACACACACAGATGTCCTAGCAGGGAAAATTGGCTGGGTAATTGCTGCGGCTTTACTTGGAGGCATTCTGCAGCTCCTGAAAATCACTTTAACCAATTTTCCCTGGTTCAGCAAAGGCAACAAGTAATAAAACAAGCAACAAGTACCGGTAATAAAATAGCCCAAATTGTCCTTTCCAGCGCAGATGAAAAGAACCAGGGAAAGAGAAATCGTGTCTGCCTCTTTGACCAATGGGAGAGAAGCAGTAGGAAAAGCACGGTGTTTCAGCTTGGGCACCCAGCCTTGCCCACAGGCACTGCCAAGGACACACAAGCAGCTCTGCACAATTGCCCGGGGAGGGGGGGGAGGCTCTGGCGGAGAGCCTGGCGGAGAGCCAAGCAGCATCACCTCCGGGGCCTCAGAAGCCGCGTGGAGGATCCGCGCACCTTGGAACACTGGCCGCCCTCTCACACCCGCCAATCCTCATCCCGACACCTCTTGCCCTCTCCCAGCCGCCCCCCTGGGACCTGCCTGCCTTTTAAGCCTTTTAAGTGCCATCGCAGCGGCGGGGTCACTGGAGCCCCTTTCCACGCCGTGCAGCCCTTCACCGCCAAACCCTTCCCCGACTCATCACATGCAAGAGGGGCACAGCCGGAGCACCAGCTCCCGCTCAGAAGGCACCGCTTCTCCCCTCCCGGCCCGGCTGGCTGGCCTCCGATGCACATGTGGGCATCGCCGCTGCCTCGCCCTCTTCCCCGCTGCCTGGCCACTTCCGAGGCCCGAAGCCCGACGAGCCAGGAAGGAGCTGCTCCTGCCCGCCATCCCCAGAGCCGCGCCAGGCATCAGAGGGCCGAGGCTGCCTCCAACAACGAGGGAAGAGGGCCGGGCAGCGCGGGGAGGCTCCATTGCAGCGCAGAGGGCGGCCGGGAGCAGAGTGCTGCTGGACAAGCAGGAGGCATGGGCACTGGTTCGGTGCCACAGGTCAGCTCAGCCAGTGGTGACGGCAACGGCGGAGCAGCCCAGTGGCAGTGCCAGCAGCGACCCAGACCTGGCTCGGCTCGGCCTGGCTGCCCACGCAGCTGAGCCAGCCCAGAGCGGCATCAGGGGCATGCATGATGGGGCTGTGGTGGCAGAAGCAGGCACTGTCGGAGAAGGGTGCCCTGGAGGCAGAGGAGCTGGCGGAGGAGGAGGAGGAGGGCAGCAGTGGCGGCCGGATAGAGGAGCAGTTTCTTGGTTCCTAAGACCATCAGAAATATGTGTTTTCCAATGATCTTAGGCGACCCCTGTGAAAGCGTCATTTGACCCCCAAAAGGGTTGCGACCCACAGGTTGAGAACTACTGGGCTAGAAGAATGACATGGGAAAATATGTTACACGGGATATACAAAAGAAATTGGCTGTGAAAATGATCTTGAGGATTGAGGAGAACAGATGTTGCCTAGGAAATGATCGAGCAAGGAAGAAGGGATCCCAGAAAGAAGCTCAGAAAAGACCTCACCCTAATGCAGGAGTTGCATCATATGGAGACCATGCCCATCCCAGCTCCGGCAATGCAAAAAAAGTTGTGATACATTGTGTCATGCCACATGACGCGTCAAGTTTGACACCCATGCCCTAATGGATCAGGCAGTTAAGTTATGGCAGGAGACTTGTACTTTCAGGCTTGCAAGATTTTGTTAATGTAGCAATACATTGTAAATCCTTTATAATAAAGAGAATTAGCTCATATTCATGATTCCTGTCTGGTTTCCTGAAAGGGCTGTCCCTGACTGATGTCTCATAATTAAAAGGCACATGCAAATAACAAACCAAGAGAGTGACCCAGATAATTTTCCAAAATTAGATTTACAAAATCTTGTAAAGCTTGTTAAGATTCTTAAGAATTTTGTGAAGAGGGACAAAGAAAAAATTCTACAAAATTATTTGAAACACTTATAGATCAAAGTTGTTAGAAGTAAAAGAATATAAAATAAAAAAAATCAAGCTCTACAAAGCTTATACTGTAGGTCAAAATTATTAGAAATAAAAGAATATAAAGTGGATTTATATGATCAAGGTTATTATATTTTATGCAACCCTTCATAGACCTTTGCTGACCAGGGCTAAATAACAAGATTAGAAGGATCTGTTTTATATATATGGGATGAAGAGAATTTTGTTCTATTTTAGGAACTTCCGGTCTTGTGCGGTAGTGCAGCAACCAAGGGATTTCAGGGCTCCATACCCTTTGGATGAATTTCTTCCCATTAGGGGACCCTAAATGGGTCAGAAGCCACCCCAAAGAGGCAGCAAAGAAGGAAAGAAGTCCCGCAGACCATAGAAAGATAGTGGTCGACCCGATCAGTCCAGGAGAAGCCTTCCATAAACCAACAGGAGAAAGGCTAGCCTAACTTCAGAGACTAGCCCAAGCTACAAGCAACCGAAGTCAAAAAGCACTATTTTAAGCTGATTGTAAACAGCGCATTTGGGTAAAATCATTGATTTTCTCTATCCTACTTATTAACTTTCCTGGGGGGAAAAAATCCCAAGAAGCAAAAAACCTCTGAATGTGAAGGAGGGGGATTTTTGCCCCACCCTTTTACAACAGAAGCTGCGAATTAAACCTTTTATGGAGGACCAAAACATACAGAAATAAAATGAAATGAATATAAAACCTAAATTTGGATAAGTTTGGAATTGTTGAATGGTTAAGATTCTCATTTTAAAGGCAATTTTCTATTTTGATAATTTGAAAAATAAACTGGTGCTGAGATCTAGTGGTGGATAAAGACTATGACAGTTATGGCTTTTATACAGGTCTTGGTAAACTCTGGAAAAAACTAATCTGTGCTTGTGACCTTCAAAGCTATAACAATAGAAAACAGCTGTGACAAAAAAAGAAAACAATTTGGGTTGCAGACAAAGAGAGGATTATAAACTTCAGGAAACCTTTTTGAACCTTTTGGGATTATAAATACCTACTAAACTGTGACTCTAAAGCTATTTGCAGAGAAAAGAAAACCTCAATTCTTGACCACTATGGAAAATCAGAGACTTGCAAAAAGAACTTATCAAGAAAAAATAAATACCTTTCAGGAGGAGACATATGAGATGCTGCAACGAATTCAAACAACAATGACTTCAAACCACAAAGACATCCAAAATAACTTTGAAAACATAAACCAATTTAACTTTACAACAACAAAAAATCCCAGGAAATAACAACAGAGAAGGAGCAAATAAAATAGATAACTGAACACAAATTTGAGGATAGAGACTCGAAGATGGAACTTAACACAACAAAGAAGTATGATTTAACCCAAGTGGAAAAAACATTTACAAGAAATATTGGTTTTAGAAAAGGCAACTTATACTTTAAGACCACAAGACAAATTTGAGGATAAGAAAAAAGACTGGTCAAAATGGATTGCAGAGACCTCAGGAACACCATTCAAACTGGAGAGACAAACAATGATAAGAGATACAGAGAGAAAAAGAAAGAAAAATATTTTCAACAAACATGAAAGAGCAAATGCCTCTTACAAAGATATGGTACTTGACTTATTTCTTACATCTATGGTGACACCTAAAAGAATATGGAAAGACTCTTTGATTCAGCGGAATATATTGATTAAAGATATTGGGCAAAAGAAGAAGGCCAAAGTGAAAATTAAGAAAATAGACAATGGGACTTGTCAGAGAAAATATTTTAAAAATGAATACCTGTTTGAATATGGTTAAAGTAATAGAAAGATTTTGGATATGAATTTTACTTTAAGAGAGAGGAGTCCCTCAAATAACATAGTACTCTCTCTTTCTTCTCTTTTCTTACCTTATTTCTTTTTTTATTTAAAAATTTTATAAATTTATTACAATATAAACCCCCCCACCCCTTCCCCCCTCCCCCACTTCCCAGAGCTGATTACAGGATAAAAAATAAAATAAACATAATCTAACTAACATAAACCAACTATACTATCAAACAAAACCATAACACACTTTAACTCCTTCTCCAAACAAATATTAACAAATTAAATCAAAGATAATAAGATAATTATAACTATTAATAATTATCTAAAATCTACTCAAAAGCAAGATAATACTTTTCAATCTCATATTTCTTCTGAATATAATCAATCCATCTTCTCCAAACCATAATATATTTTTCTTGTGATTGATCCTTCAAATAGGCAGAGATTTTTGCCATTTCTGCTAAATTAGAAACTTTAAGTATCCATTCTTCCAAAGTAGGCAATAAATTTTTCTTCCAATATTGCCCCACCAATAGTCTTGCAGCTCTTATCTTATTTCTTGATATGAGTAATATAAAAGAGTTAGAATGGCTTATATATAAGGACATATTTTAGATATTTAAATGTGATTGATTTTAAGAAAATTACAATGTATTGAAAAAAATGTTTTGAATAATAGTTAAAAGACCAGATGACTAGATTTATTAAATGGAATATTTAAAGATTAAATATATTCTTATTTATGGTAAAAAAGAATGGAAATTTTTTGGAAATAAATATGTATTAGCTTAGGGGAAACATGGACTTTCAGTAGTCTATTATCTTTTTATCCCTCTTTACTCTTGTTCTTTTTTTCTCTTTTTTTAGTCTTACTTATTCCTTAAGTAAGTTATGGGATGGTTTACATGAGAAAAAATAGAATCAAATATCTAAATGTAATTAACTTTGAGAAAATCTTAACCAATAAGAATATCTTGAATATTATGGGAAAAACAAATGTAAACAAGAACTATAAATGGGATCTATAATGAGGCAACCAGAATGACTAGATAGAAAAGAAATATTATATTGATGTGATTATTATTTGCAGAAATACTAGGAAAAAAATATATTCAATTGTTATCGATCAAAACAATAAGAATTGTATTAACTTAAGGTTGGTAAAAGAGAACATTATGGGAAGAAGAGGAAATCAAGTAAAGCTATTATGTGGATTATAGAGCACAGAAACCAATTTTTAGTAGATGTTTTTAAATGTAAACCCAGACAACACACTGTTTACCGAATATTAAGGTGACCACGTTAAAAAATTAATAAAATATATTATTAAAAAAGAATTTTGTTCTATTTTAAGAGAAAGTGATAAGTTGTTATAATTATTTATGCTCATTGTGAAGAAGGAAAGAATGCATTTCTTTATATATTTTCTGTTTTTTATTATTTTTACTTTTTCTTTTCTTTTTACTCTTCTATATATATTTTCCTGACCTTTCTAATTTTTCTCTTTATTATTTTATTTTTTATAATTTGTATTAGTTTTTATATGTGTAGCTGGCAGGAAAGGGTGACATCAGTGCTGGGGAGTTGCAGGAGTGGTAATGGCCCCCCAACAGCAGTCTTAGTTTCTCATGTGGCCCATTGGAAACATTAATTGTCCACCCTTGCTATAATGCTTAATAAAATTATTATTAAAAAAACAAATGACTGTCACTTTCACTGATGAAAAATGACTTGCCAGGCTCCAAGTTATATTATTATATGACTTATTGCTTTAAAGTTAGCATTTAACTAAATCTTGTTTCATTACAACAGAGACAATTATATTAAACTAATGTGGATGATGATGATGATAACAGTATGAAAAGTGAAAAATTGATTTTATTTATTTCAGAATTTATTTATTCAGTATTATTTCTATGGTTTTAAAAACTAAGTGCAAATAGCAATAGATTGAAGAGGATTTTGCAATGAATTAATTAACAAATATATTTTGTTCCTACATGCTATATATGTGGTATTTTCAATTTCCAATTGGCTAAAATCTTTGTTCTAATCCAATTTATAGCAGTCAGTGAATTAATGCACTATTTCCATTTTACAGAAGGATAAATAATAGATCGGCCATTTCAATTTTAATAACATCCATGATAAGAGAAACTTACATGCCAAAAGCCATTCTACAGGTTCATGACACAGGTGGGAATAATTAGCTGTTCAGTTTTATGAACTATTCTTAAAACATGTCAAATCCTGCCTGGATATTGACTCAGAGCTGCACTATTGAGATATCATTTCGTCTCCATTTTATTCCTGTTTTGTTACCTTGGAGGCCAGTGTACACACATTCCAGCATGATTCATTGCCAGATATAAAGCTTCTTTTTTATTGTAGCTAATAAACCAAAGAGAGAACATTCATTTATTTCATAAAATGCAGCTGTTTCTCTACTTCTACTTGTCCTCAGAGTTCAGTTGCATTCTGATTGGATCCTTGTATCTTTCCCTCCTGAGTAAGAAAATAATTCCTGTTGGAACAGAAACATTTTAACCTTAAAAGCTGCAGAGGGTGAGAAGGGTTAGCCTGTAATTATCAGCTCTTTCTCTACTCACACTTTTAGCTTGATAAGATTATACTTGGATTTTAAAAAAAGAAAAAAGAGCAAAAGAAGGAAATACTGAATGTCTAAACTGGGCCCCAAGTGGAACATTTCACGTTACTGATTTACTAATTCATTTTTGTGGCCTTCCTGATAGCTAAAAATTGCTATGAAGCTTCAATACAGCATTTTTATTTTTCAGTAATATTTCAGGGAGTAAATCAAATTAGCAGTAAAACATCTCATAAACAAAAATTGAATACTTCTGTAGATTTTGAACATGTTCTTCTACCTTTTACTGGTCCTCTTACTTACAGTCATATAGCTGAATTCAAACTTTGTGCACAGTTGCTCTCAACTTAGGTTAACCAGGAGAAATGGTTAACCAGCCTTTGTTCCAACACATCCAGGAAAAAGAATTCACCATCTTCCTTGGTGACTGTCAATCAGAATATGCCCACTGAAACATAAAACTTACTTTGGGATGATAGCTGAATTTGCCATATTCTAGGGTCGTAGTGGCGAACAGGTGGCACGCAGAGCCCTTTCTCTGGGCACGTGCACCATCGCCACGGTCCTAGGCCTTCAGCTGGGTTTTATAAAACCTTTTCGCTTCAGGCCTCTGCTACCGTGTGCAAAAAAAAAAAAAAAGGTTCAATCAATCAATCAATCAATTTCAACTTCTCGCAGGAAAAAAAAATCTCGCAAAGTTGGAATTGATTGATTGAACATTTAAGTCCCACCCAATCTGCCATTACCACTGCAGCCATGCTCACTCAGTAGGTCATGCCCACCCAATTGGCCACAATGACCGGGCCACGCCCACCCAATTGACCACAATGACCCAATGGGCCAATGCCCACCTGGCACCCAACGATATATAAGTGGGTTTGGGGTTGCAGTTTGGGCACTCAGCCTCTAAAAGGTTTGCCATCACTGTTCTAGGGTATCCTTGCAGCTGTTTAAGAATGGTGTCATATCGCTCTATATTTACAACAACATACCAAGTTTCTTCTATTCTACTAATAGGACATGCTTTCTAATCCCCCACTCACACTTGTTAACCTTCTTTGCATAAATTTCATTTCATATGAATACTTCAAATTTGCTGCTCCAAATTGAGCGCTGTGAATAGAATAGAGTGGACTATAATTTCCTGTAATTTGGAAGCAGTGGCAACATTGTGTGGTGTTTCTTTACAACCATGTCACATTGTCTCAGCACCCTCTATATAATCTTTTCTGTCAACTCCATTGCCTTCCATCAAATTCTCTTACTTAGTAATGATGACTGATGATTATCTGCTTTAAAAATGTGGTGAATATAAATAGCAATAAAATGGACTAAGTCAATGAATTTGTCTACCTTGCTATACTATTCATTAAAGAAGGGAAAATTAATGAAGAAATATTTAAGATATGTGAAAGCCAGTAGAAAGGCAATGGATTATAGCCTGTTATGTTTCTAAAAGAAGAGAATGTATGTAGTTCAGAGAGCACCAAGGACTCCATAAATTAATGTTTGTTAAATATATATATATGTGTGTGTATTACGAGTAGGCTTCTGCTCCGTTTGTTACACAGAAGTGAAAATTGTGTAAATCAGAAAAAACATAAAAGTAAATTGAATGCAATGGAAAAGCATCATATGTAAAAAAAAAAAAAAAAACCAAAATATATAGGGTTAAAATAGATGAGTGTTGAACGAGAATTTTTTTATTATCTCATGCTTTTACTTATTTACTTACTATTTCTACTCCTATTCCTATAGAAAAGGAATAGCTTAATGATTATGTGCAATATCTATATATCTCAGCGGTAGAAATACTAATGAGATACTAAAGAGTGATATTATATAAAAATATTTCACTGTGACTGGCTTTGTTAAACATCAATAAGAAGAAAACATATTGACTCAAGAATGGAGCTAAAGCTGCCTTTATAAATATCCTGCCAGACAACTAATGGTTCTCAATGGATTTTGAGGAATGCACAGTTTAAAAGAAATGCTATATTGCCAAGAGGCTCAAAGAAAACTGCCATCACAGTACAGTGAGTTGAATAATAGGATTTCAGTTTATCTTTCCCACCCTAAAAATTCATAAAAGACTCAGTGGCCCATGTTGAATAAAGTTTGATCAGATTCACTGAAATGCTAAAAATCTCTAGGTAGAATGTTGAAGGTAAATAAATTGTGAAAGTTTGAGGGCAATATTTCAACACAAAAGAAGAGCAAATAAAAATATTTTCCAGCCATAACCTTACTAATAATTAAAAATACATTTCCTTTGAACCCAATAAGACAATTATAATGGCAGATTTCCCATTTTTTCCCCTTCCACATCTTGCTTGCTGCACCTTTCCATCCTTCTATTCCAGAAAGCAATTGCCAGTCAATTTCTTTGCTATCTGTGATTCTTCTTATACGTACATTTTTATATGTACATAAAGACATATACCCTTACAAAGTGTATTCACACACAAAATTAAAGCATCAAAATTCATATGCATGCAGGAACAATAAGCTGCTTTAAAAAGTTATTTCTTACTGCCCTGCTTCTTTCAAATTTTTTTTAGGGTAGTATATCAATTCATAATCTTTTGAAGGTTTCTACCCAAGGTAGAAACATTTCATTGCCAGTTCTTAAATAGCCCAAAATAATCTGTGCACCTTCAAAGAGGAAAGAAAATAAAACTCTTTTACTCAGATGACTTGAAAAACCATGAAATCCATTGGATTTCAAAAGAAGGGAGCTAAGATAAAAGTAATAACATAACAACTACATATTTTGCTGGATTTTAAAACAGCAGCATTCTTTTTACAATGCAAGAGATATATTATGGAACTTCACCAATTATGATAATAGTACATCTAAAATATATTAAAAAGTCTGCTAAGCATGTATTACTTGAAGAAGGATTGTTTCCTCAGGAAAGTAGCCAGTGGACTGCTGGGATTAGCCTTAACAAACTGACAAAATAGTGTCTCGTCCAAATAGGCAGGTGACATAACATGGAAATGTGTGTTTCAACCTGGAGTTGGAAGGCTTTATATGTCATTGATTTCCTTATGTTCAGTTAATTGAAAGATTTAAGCTTAAGGAGAAAAGGTGTGAAAAGGGTAAGACTGAATTTGATGTGGAACTGTATACAAATGTTGATCATATTATCGCTAAATGGAACCAGAGGATGAACAAGTTGAAAACTGTATGATAAAACAGGAAAAAAGAATGGATATAATAGACAGAATTATATTGAATTATAATCTTAAAGAGAATTAAGGCATTAAGGAACAGGAGGAATATATGAGTGAAGGGAGCAGTTCCTGAAATGCTTTCTTTATCTCTACTCTTGAACAATCCATATCAAGAAGTACACTAAGTAAAAAGATCCATAAAGTAGGAACTGTTGAAAGAGTGACCTCAAGGGCACTGATTTCAACAACTCATGGTCTCGCGTCACAAAATGTAATATAGATAGAGAGTTAAGGATTTATGTTTATTTATTTATTTTATTAATAAAATTTATATGCCGCCCAATCCCTAGGGACTCAGGGCGGCGTACAAAATTAAAACAATAAATATAACAATAAAACAATAAAATAAGTGCATTCATACAGCATGTCCTAATCGTATCCCGCCCCCCCCCGGGGACATCAACCCCAGGCCTGCCGGAACAGGAGAGTTTTAATGGCTTTCTTAAAGGCCGGCAAGGTGGGAGTAGTTCGAATCTCGGGGGGAAGTTGATTCCACCAGGTCAGAGCCACCACAGAAAAGGCCCTTCACCGAGGGCCCCCCAGCCGACATTGTCTGGCCGACGGGACCTGAAGGAGACCCAATCTGTGGGACCTCACCGGTCTCTGGGAACTATGCGGCAGTATGTGGTCCTGTAAGTAACCTGGTCCTAAGCATGAAGGGCTTTAAAGGTGATAACCAACACCTTGAATTGCGTCCGGAGACCCACAGGAAGCCAGTGCAGCTCGCAGAGGATAGGTGACACGTGGGTGTACCTTGGTGCACCCACAATCGCTCTTGCGGCTGCATTCTGAACCAACTGCAGCCTCCTAACGCTCTTCAAGGGTAGCCCCATGTAGAGCGCATTACAGTAATCCAGTCTTGAGGTGACAAGGGCATGAGCGACCATGAGTAGAGCCTCCCAGTCCTTCTTTGTCTATCATTCTCCCTGCTTTTTCTCTTCAGTTTGCTCATCTCAGGCCTCTTCCTACTGCTTTGTCCCTGGCACATAACTCAGCTCTTGTTTTCATACTTTCATAGATACCAGGGTGTGCAGGAGGGCAGACTGACAAGGGAAATGTTATGGCATTGTGGTATAAGCCCAAATATTTTTTACCTTGCAGCAAAAAACCCAACATTGGTTTTAACATTCTAAAAAAAGCAGTAAGACCTATAGTGACATGATGTAGTTTCTGCTATGTTTTGCCTATCTCTATAATGTATTTTTTAACAAATCTTTGTTCTATAATTGTTAGGAAACATGATTCACAAATCATTGCTAAGGTCAGATTTCTGCTCTGAAGTATGCTTAAACACAAGCACAAACACTTCCACCTTCAACAACAAAAAAATCAATGAAAGTATTCCTTCAGTGCAATCTCTCCATATGCTCTAATTAATAGTATTTTGAGACTGAGAGGATAAACAGTATTCTTCTGATTAGCTGAGATTATCCATGCAAGCTATGCAGAAAAAAATATCTTCTCTTGAACTTACACTTATTGTTGTAATGTTTCTGCATGATCCTTGACCAGGTATATTCACTCAAGGAAAAAATTATGGAATGGAATAAAGTAGCATCGGCTCTGAATAATAATAGCTGTGAACAGCTTTAAACGTTGCTTTTTTATATACATTTAAAAGAAATGAACAAGGTATTTCTTAGGAAATGTTCACTTCTGACCAATGGGTTCTGCTGCTTGCCTAAGAAGATTCAAGGTTCAAGGTTCCGTTGGACAGGTTTTAAACAATGTAAGCTTTGTTTATGAAAATATACTGGTAGATTTTAAGTTCACATCATTAACATTCAGACTGATTCCAGTTAATCAGTTTTCTAGAACTCATAATATATACAGTATGTGATTTCTTTCAGAAACAAATATTAACTCTGTTTCTCTGAGAGCAGTTTTATCATAGACTGACTTTTGACATTTCATGAAGATCTCACTTACCCTCTCCCCCCTCCCTTCAGGGGGAAAAAAGATTAGCATTTTCATCTATCATATATTACACCTATTGAAACATTTGGCTGAAGGCTGTCAGTTAATAGTTGCCCTTTGGCAGTTTTTAAAATATACTGGCTCAGAGCACCTATTTAGACAATACATGGACTGTACAGCCAAACAGTGCCCATTGGGAAGAGACCTGGTAGATTTACATTTTTACCAGCCACCATAATCCTAGAAAAACATACACTGAAACCAAGAAAATCTCAACAAGACTAACAGTTTAGGTATATATTTCGAATCCCCAGGGTTCGTAAAAATAATTAATTCAGAGTAACTAATGGTTTTGTATAAAATATATAGGGAAATTACAACATGCGATGCTCATCTCTATTGTAGCATCTGATTTTTAATGGCCTGGCAGGGCAGCTGTTATGCAAACGTAAATCAGGAAACAGAGAGAGAGTAAAGAGGAGAAGAAATTCCGTTCTAGGCTTGAAATGCCACACACTGTCAGGAGGGCTAACAAGCTGACCTAGCTGCTGGCCAAATCTGTTATGGGCAGAGGTAAACAGCTTTCCCATTCATCCAGCATGTATATATGTGTCAAGATTAAAGCCCTGGGGGACACTCTGCTCCTCGGTTGCTGGGGACATGCTGCTAGTCTGCTCCAAAGTTAGAGATATGGGGGAGGGAAGGAGAAGAAAAGGAGAAAAAACAAGGAGAGAAAAAGACTGTTTAAAGCAGAGTAGGTGGAAAGTAAAATTGGAGAGTGAAATTATGTGAGTAGGCAGAGCAGTTGTCAGTCCCCAATTGGGGAGGAAGAAGAAAATCTGCAGGCAGTTTCCCTGGAGGAAGATAAGTAAAATTCCAAAGAGACAACATTTTTCAGCCAAGACTCAAGATAGGAAGGAGAGAACTAATTGGTTATGGATGGTATTTTCATGCAAGAATAAGAGAAACAGTTGCCTTCAGCAAATCCTTGGTCTCTGTGGAAAGCCTGGGTGGGAAGCCACAAGAGAGGTTCTTCCCCAATGGCTGAGCAGAACCAAAACAGAAAATGAACAGTGCTGAACATACCAATCTAGCATTCTCCTTTCTCTTTACTCTCTTTTCATAAGCCCAGAAACAGGGAAAGGAGATGGTGTGAAAGGGTAGCAAATGAAACAGGAGAAAAGGTAGATGAATAATCTCTGATACACTTAGGAAGAAAACTGGCACCAAGTAAGCGTTAGAATCTTGTAAATCATTATATATAATTTTAAAAATCCATAAAACTATTTACCATCTTTATTTCTCTGCCTCAGCTACCATACTTGCAAGCCAATATATACCTCCAGTTCTATAAGCACCCACTTACCCACACTAACATTAACCCTAACCCTAACCTGTCATCTATAATAAGTAAGGGCATATTGTACAATACTGCAATTTTATATATCTGGAATCAGCTGGATCAGAAAAGTGGCTGAAGAAGATGCCCCTTTTAGAAAGGTTTGTATCCAAAAGACATTTTATGGCAGACTTCAAAGTGGCTGTTTAAAAAAAGGGGGGGACTTTAAAGCCATCATTAATGAACAATTGTGAACTTACATCAAAAGGCTATCTTGGAATATCTGTATGGGTTTAAATATATTGCAATTGTTAATTGCTAAAATAATCTGTTTCACATGTAACTTGTATCTGTATAACCCTGTCTTCCCTGTTTCAACCCAGTTTAAATACTACATTGGTTCAGTCACTCCTGTATCTGATGATGCAGCTCATGAAATTCTTTAAATAAACTGTGTTAGTCAGAAAAGGTGATACCAGACTCTTTTTCCATTTGGCCACATTCTCTCACTATCTTTTGTTAATGTCAAGAAAAAAAATCCATTAACTAAAGCAGAAACTGAACTCTATTATCTATATCCTTGCATCTTCTATAGCAGTGGTCCCCAGCCTTTCCAGCTCTGTGCACCCGTGGCAGGGGTGGGGCAGGAGAGGGGTTTTGTGCGCATGCACCATTTGCATAGCCCAGTTCCCAACAGGCCATGGACTGGTACCAGGCAGCTGACCAGATATTGGGGACCCCTGTTCTATAGTATGATCATACTTTTTCATTTGCCTCATTGTTTTCATAATTCTGTTTCATACTAGAATCTTTTTCTATCTAACCCAGGTTTATCCTCAGCACAGCCTGTAAACTCATTGAATAACCTTGCACTAGATACTCTGTCAACCCAGCCTGGTTCACGGGGTTGTTAAAATGAAGAAAAACAGGAAGAGGAAGACGGTATACAGTATGTTGCTTTGAGTTCCTGAACAAATTGCAACATATAAATACAGCTGTGTATAAAAATCTTTCTTCTTTGTCTTTCTTGACAGCAAAGGCTACTTAAATTTAAAGAATTAGGAATTGACTTATATAGCAGAATGGTTGAACCTATAGAATGATAAACTAGGGGTATTAAAATTCTTCTTCCAGAAGCCCTTTACTTCTTCACTTTAGCATAGCTCCTATCTTGGCCTAATAGCTCATGAATTACTGCTATTACTATCTATTTTCCAGAGAGATAATGTCATCCTGAATCTGTGCCACAGTGTCTATCCAGAAAAATCTTTCCCAGGGTATATCAGGGATTCCATCAAGACAGGGTTCCACAAATGGTTGGAAAGCAGGCTATTTTCTCAGGTCTTGGGCAGGAAGGAAGGATCATATAAACTATGTATACTACCAAATACAAGGAAAAAAATGAAAGAAAGGAAATTATGTAGCACCATCTCTGAGTCCATGTACTAGGCACATAAAAATGATCAACTCCATTCTCCCTTTCAGAGATGGAGCAATCTCATGGGTATGAATACAATCAAACTTTATTTTTAAAAAGAAAAAGGGGGAAATATATTTTCAGTCCATGTAAAACAGCAATATAAAAATACAGAGCTGTTAAATTACAGACAGCATCATTTAAAAAATATCCAATAAGAACAAACCATAAAGGAAAATATAAAGTTCTAATCTAGCAGACCATGTAATAATACTCATCTTCTAGTTAGAGACAACACTAAAATAAAGAGATTCCAACTGCACACAAAATTTACTGAGCATGTTCAAAAAACATAAATAGTAGAGACAATAAATTTAAAGAGAAATATAAACAGTCAAAACTTAAATGGTAGTTAACTTCATCTTCATCTAGAAAATAATCAGGTCTTGAACCAAATTTTCTTTAAACCTCATTGTTATCCCAGGAATTCCTTTTATTTGGAAGTTTTACTTTAAATAAAGATGTTTCAGTGAAGCTTTTGTCATTCTGTCTGCCCACCTTCGCATAGAACCTTTTGCTTCTTTTCTTTCAGAGTTCTGAGGAACAAATCTCTTCCAGCTGTAAAAGAAAGAGTTGGGAAAATCTCTTTTTGCTCTATGCTAAGATAATCATTTCTTCTTCAAGATGTTGATTTCAATATCTAAACTGGCAGCTTGCATCTGGCATGCAGAACTGGCAGACAAGCTCTGAGGGTCCAGTTTTCTAACTTGCCCATTCATTAGAAGCAATATTAGAATCAATCATATTGAAGCTAGATTATGACCCTTCTTGGCAAAATATATTCTTGGCTGAAGCCTCATTTACATTATTAGAGTTTACTCTATTGTGATAATATTTGGCATCAAAAGTGATTATTGAAGGAAGTGGGAGAGCTTTAGTTTATGGGATAAATGACAAAAGGAATTGCCAGAAGCACTTATATAAAGATATTGTCCAGCTGTAGAAAGAGGCTCCATTCCAGTTAGCGAAAAGCACTAAAGAGATCAAGCAAGATTCTTCCAAAACTTAGGTGAGATTTGGCAAGCATCCCCAGCCACCATGAGCTCTCTTAATACATCACATTCTCTAAGTAGGGTATAAAACAGGCACCGTTTTATAGGCAAGAGCCACAGAGATGTAAAAGTGCATGTATGGGTGGATAGATGGATGGATACATGCATTAGCACAGCAAGAGAAAGGGAACGTAAAATTTTCTGATGTTAAAGTGTGAAACTCCTTCATAGATTACTGCCTTTTCGTGGCGAAGGGGCTTGCGTAACTCAATGAAGCTATGAGCTATGCCGTGCAGGGCCACCTAAGACAGGCAGGTCATAGCAGAGAGTTCTGACAAAATGTGATCCACTGGAGAAGGAAATGGCAACCCACTCCAGTATCTTTGCCATGAAAACCCCATGAACAGTACCAAAAGGCAAAAAGATATGATGCTGGACGATGAGCCCCTTAGGTCAGAAGGTGTCCAATATGCTACTGTGGAAGAGCAGAGGGCTAGTACTAATAGTGCCGGAAAGAGTGCAGTGACTGGGCCAAAGCCGAAAGGACTCTCAGCTGTGGATGCATCTGGTAGTGAAAGGAAAGTCCAATGCTGTAAAGATCTTTTCTCCATAGGAATCTGGAATGTAAGATCCATGAATCAAGGCAAGCTAGACGTGGTCAAACAAGAGATTGCAAGACTGAACATCAACATCTTAGGAATCAGCGAACTAAAATGGACAGCAATGGGTGAATTTAACTCAGATGACCATCAGGTATACTACTGCGGGCAAGAATCCCTCAGAAGAAATGGAGTAGCCTTCATAATCAATAAAAGAGTAGGAAAAGCAATACTGTGATACAATCCCCAAAATGACAGAATGATCTCAGTTTGAATTCAAGGCAAACCATTCAATATCATAGTAGTCCAAGTCTATGATCCAACCACTGGTGCTGAAAAGGATGAAATTGACCAGTTCTATGAAACCCTATAGCACCTTATAGAATTAACACCAAAAAATGATGACCTTATCATCATGGGAGATTGGAATGCTAAAGTAGGAAGCCAAAAGATAACCGGAATAACAGGCAAGTTTAGTCTTGGAGTACAAAATGAAGCAGGGCACAGGCTGATAGAATTTTGTCAAGAGAATACGATGGTCATAACAAACATTCTTTTCCAACAACACAAGAGACAGTTCTACACATGGACATCACCAGATGGTCAACACAGAAATCAGATTGACTATGTGCTCTGCAGCCAAAGATAGAGAAGCTCTATACAGTCAGTAAAACAAGAACAGGAGCTGACTGTGGCTCAGATCATGAGCTTCTCGTTTCAAAATTTAGGCTTAAATTGAAGAAAGTAGGGAAAAGCACTAGGCCACTCAGGTATGAACTAAATCATATTCCTGATGAATATACAGTAGAGGTGACAATTAGATTTAAGGAATTAGATCTGATAGACAGAGTGCCTGAAGAACTATGGACGTAGGTTCGCAACATTGTACAAGAGGTAGCAACTAAAACCATCCCAAAGAAAAAGAAATGCAAGAAAGCAAAATTGCTGTCTGAGGAAGCTTTGCAAATAGCTGAGGAAAGAAGGGAAGCGAAAGGCAAGAGAGAAAGAGAAAGATACACCCAATTGAATACAGCATTCCAGAGAACAGCTAGAAGAGATAAGAATGTGTTCTTAAATGAACAGTGCAAAGAAATAGAAGAAAACAATAGAATAGGGAGGACCAGAGATCTCTTCAAGAAAATTGGAGATATGAAGGGAACGTTTCATGCAAAGATGGGCATGATAAAGGACCACAATGGCAGGCAGAGGCAGAAGAGATTAATAACAGGTGGCAAAACTACACAGAAGAACTATACAAGAACTAGCTTAATGTCCCAGATAACCACAATGGAGTGGTCACTGACCTCGAGCTAGACATCCTAGAATGTGAAGTGAAATGGGCCTTAGGAAATCTGAGCAACAACAAAGCTAATGGAGGTGACAGCGATTCAAAATCTTAAAAGACGATGCAGTAAAAGTGCTACACTCAATTTGCCAGCAAATTTGGAAAACTCAACAGTGGCCACAGGATTGGAAAAGGTCAGTTTACATTCCAATTCCAAAGAAAGGCAATGCCAAAGATTGTTCAAACTATCACACCATTGCACTCATTTCACACACTAGTAAAGTTATGCTGAAAATCCTACAAGCTAGACTCCAGCAGTATGTGGATCGAGAACTACCAGAAGTACGGGCAGGATTTCGAAGAGGCAGAGGAACTAGAGATCAAATTGCCAACATATGCTGGATCATGGAGAAAGCTAGGGAGTTCCAGAAAAACATCTACTTCTGCTTCATTGACTATGCTAAAGCCTTTGATTGTGTGGATCACAAAAATTGTGGCAATTTCTTAAAGAGATGGGAGTACCAGACCATCTTATTTAACTCTTGAGAAACCTATATGCGGGTCAAGAAGCAACAGTGAGAACTGGACACGGAACCACTGATTGGTTCAAAATTGGGAAAGGAGTCCGGCAAGGCTGTATTTTATTGCCCTGACTATTTAACTTATATGCAGAACACATCATGAGAAAGGCAGGGCTAGATGAATCTAAAGTTGGAATTAAGATTTCCGGGAGAAATATCAACAACCTAAGATATGTAAATGATACTATTCTAATGGCAGAAAGTGAAGAGGAACTAAAGAGCCTCTTGATACGGGTGAAGAAAAGTTGCCTTGAAACTCAACATTAAGAAAACCAAAATCATGGCATCCGGCCCTCTCAATTCCTGGCAAATAGATGGGGAAGAAATGGAGATAGTGACAGATTTTATTTTCCTGGGCTCCAAGATCACTGCAGATGGCGACTGCAGCCAAGAAATTAAAAGACGCTTGCTCCTGGGGAGGAAAGCTATGGCAAATCTAGACAACATACTAAAAAGCAGAGACATCACCCTGCCAACAAGTGCGTATACTCAAGGCCATGGTTTCCCCAGTTGCAATGTATGGCTGTGAAAGTTGGACCATAAGAAAGGCTGAGTGACAAAGAATTGAAGAACTATGGTGCTGGAGAAGACTCCTGCATGTCCCTTGGACTGCAAGGCGTTCAAACCGGTCATTCCTAGAAGAGATCAACCCCAATTGCTCTTTAGAAGGCCAGATCCTGAAATTAAAACTCAAATACTTTGGCCACCTAATGAGAAGGAAGGACTCACTGGAGAAGGGCCTAATGCCAGGAAAGATTGAGGGCAATAGAAGAAGGGGACAACAGAGAATGAGGTGCTGGATGGTGTCACTGAAGCAGTAGGATTGAGCTTAAATGGACTCCAGAAGATGGTAGAGGACAGGAAGACCTGGAGGAACTTTGTCTATGGGGTCGCGATGGGTCTGACACAACTTTGCAACTAACAACAAAAACAAAAAGTGTGAAAGAGATAGTCTTTCTTGAGATATAATCAATCATTCTATATTCGATTTATCATGTCTACTGCTCCTGATCATTTCAGTGAGGCTCTTTGTTTTGAGTTATTTTTGACAATAGCTCCTCTGTCAACAATTGCTATAATATATAATTATACGGCATTAGCTCAAAATAGTTTTGGGACTAAATTCCTCACAATGTTTTGATTTTCATTGATACTATTGGTCTCAAATATTTAATATATTATTATAGTTTCATTTTTGGACTTCTAGAACATGTAAACTTGTTTAATAATTTAGAAGGCTATAGTCCCATCAGAACTGAGGCTCTAAGATGCCATAGTTTCTAGTACTTTTCAGTTCCTGCTTTTATTTGTCTCTATTTAGGAGAGCTTTAAATCTGGTTTCTGGTCTGATTACAAATTGCTATGTGTTGACCTTGACCACTTTTTTCTGCAAAAAAAGATTTTCTGCCTTTGATAGAAAATGAGAGACAGTGAAAAATATTTTAAGTGAGCCCCAAAGTTTCCTACTTAATTTTGTACTTAAAAATTAACTACAGTATATTCTGCCAGTCAAGAAACAAATGATGCACTTCTGATACAAATCTTATGAATAGAATTTGCATCTGCTTGTCTGAACACCTGGCAATACCAACACTGCATATACAGAAAGCAGAAGAGAATTCAGGCTCTTTCCCAGTTTTAATGATTTATAATTAAAACAGTTCCTAACATAGAAATTTCTAACACTATTTCTAATTAAGAATGGACAGAGGCAACACTACAGCGTGTCTCAATCTCACCACTGGATGTAAGCAATCTGAAGTGTCATTAAGATTTATTTCTATCATATAAAATTATTTTTAAACTATCCAAGTTGAATGGCATAACTCATTTATCTGATGTAAAATTATTTGCTTGTAATATTTGAATCTGAATATTTGCTTCATTGATATAGATCAGGCATGTTAAACTGCTGGGCTGCAGGCCAGATGCGTCAGGCCGAAACCACGCCCACCCCATTGCCGGCAATGGGGGAAAAGTTGCAATACGTCACGCGACGTCATGTGACATCGAAAGTTTGACATGCCTGATATAGATGGAGGCAGGAATGTGTCTGAACTTGGATAGTTTAAAAATTCCCAGCAGTCTTATCCAGTGTTGGATTGGATTGCAGTTTAACCGCATCTAAAAGCCCAGCACTTGTACTTTCCTATCTTGGCTGCCACAATTATGCACAAATAACCATGCTTCCTGGAATAGACATACAGTATCTGTGTTGGGCCTAGTATTGTTTTTACCATTTCCAGTTTAAACTAAATTTCCAAACACCTTTAGGTCTTTGCTTGCCAGATAATGGCTATATGCAAACACAATTGCATTTAGAAATCCGAAATCAATGTATGCCCTCATGAGACATCTATATGGCGATTTTCGAGACCTAACTAGTATAGCTAATCTTCATTTTTTTTCCTATGAAACAAAATTAGTTGTAACCCACTTCAACAAATTGCTTTAACGAGAAATACATTGTTTTTAATGTAATAAAGTTTGCACGGTTCATACTATTGATTTTGTACAAAAAAAGTGGACTCCTTGAAAAGAAGCATAGTACAAATTGCCCAACAATAATTACAAGCCTGACAAATATTCAATGTAAGCTGTTTCAAAGATACAGAAGAAAATATTAAAAATGAAAGCATTTGCATGGCTGATTTCTCCTTGTGAGTTTCTCATGAAATGAGATTTGGAGGACTACCACTGAGTTTGGCATAAAATGAGACGAAGTTGAGTAATTCTTTACAGCCTTGCCCTATTTCTCTAGCATGTCTTGACATTCAGTAAGACTGCACTTGCTGCAACTGTTAAAAATAAATTAAGAGCACAAGTCATGTTTATTTTAGCAGTTTAAACATGTTATGGAAACCAACCCAGCTGTTTGATTTCTACAAAAAGACAGAAAGGAATAAAAACAACCAGCAGGAAATCTTGACTAAAAACCTGAATCTGTAACAAGAAGTCCCTCAAAGGGAGCACTTGATGCACCTCTATAGCATGCCCTGAAGTATTCTATTATTTAATGATAAAACCAATGTATGGTATATTAAGCTTGCTCCATGTAGCAAAGCTTTTCTTTCATTCTCTTTATCCTGGTCAATGATTTCCCTTTGAAGGAACGGATGAGGAAAGGAAGCTCAAGTCATTTTCCTACATTTCAGCAACAGGATTACATAAATAAACGAACAAATTGAATCATGGTGCAATGCTGCCCTCTGGTGTTAAAAGTGTGTCAAACCTTTTTTTTCTCCATCACTGTTGATAACGGCAATTTCAGACAGGATTTTTAGTTTTATAAACAAACTCCTTTTCTCTTTTCCAGGCAATAATGAGTGTTTGCTGTCTTCAGTTTGTAGCCTACAATAATCATTATTTTTTCAAAGAGCAGGCTTTAGACAATTTTAGAAGAATTCCATTTTAAACTGAAAATTGTAGGAGATGTGACCAGGCAGAGCCAGAAAAAGGGGTCAAATGCATCATCAGTCTGGAGTTGCTAAATTCCCACAAGAGACCTAAGTCCAGCCCCCCATGAATTCCGTTGACTCTTATCTAGTGCCAATGTGCCTTGACTGTTAATAGATCAGATTTTTGTGTATTGGTAGCATGTAATAAACTTGAAGTGCTTTGAACTAAACTCCTGTTCCTGCTTACTTGCAGCTGAAAAAAAAAAAAATACAAACCTGCTTGACATTAAAAAAAAATCCACCTCCACTTGAAAGGTATTCTTGAAATACATGGTAGCATTAATTAATTTGACTGTAGATTGCCTTTAATCCTGACCCAGCAAGAGGGCTTTAACATATTACCCCAGAAATTAATGATGTGATGATATACAACATCAGTGTCTTCTTTTTAAGCATGGGTATACCAATCTAAAGTACAACTGAAAGTGGAAGTGCTTGGTTGGTTAATGAAAGAAGCAAATGGTACCTAAAAATCAGAAAGAGTCTGGTAATGTCTTTTTAGTCTTATAAATTTTATTTAAAAGTATAAGCTTTCATGACCCCTAACTAACTTCATCAGATGTAACTTCATCAGATGTTATTAGATTTAAATTAGGATAAGATGAGATGGGAAAAAAGAGAAGACAGGTGATATGTAGATGTGGATTACATATGAAATAGATAAAAAGTACTTATCAATCAGCAAATGTAATCAGTAAAAATCTATTGTGTTTGTTGAGATAACCTGAAACCTTTTTATCAGTTCAGCACTCTATCAGTTATACTGTTAAAGGGTCCCATGCTATCCATGCAATAGCCACTTCTAGTGATCTTTAATGGAATACTCTGAAAAGTTGAAATATTCTGATACTACTTTGTTTTTGTTTTTGAGTTCTTATGTCCATTGAGTTCAAACTTATCTTCATTAATTCTTTTGCCAAATATTGCCAAAGTTTGGACTTCAAAAATAGAATCCATATGCTATCACATGTCATGTTAGAAGAAAAGCATGTGAAGGGACCACTAATATTGTTGGGGTCATGTAATGATGCTGTTTGTGTAAATATAGGGATAAAATAGAAAAATATGTTTGTTTTTATATCTGGATCCTATGTTAGTTTTTAGTGTCCTGTTGTTTGAAATCTGCTTCAGGTTGGGGTTTTCTGCCTGCAAGTATGGGCCTGCTGCTTAGCACCTGAGAAAGTGCAGTGTTGTTCTGTATAAACTGTATTATTAATAATATTATTGACTGACAACTCAGTGGTATTCTGGTGACCTCTTTTTATTGCCTATCTTATTTTAAGTCTTCTCTGAGAATAAATTTGGTTCTATTGATTTATCTACTGATTTTGTTTGGTAGTTAGTTCAATTTTTTGAATGTCTGGCTTAATTTTATTGATTTAATATATTTGTCAAATGGGTCAGAACCATACAGCTATAACAAAAAAAAATGTATCTATAGATGACAGATTTGGTGGTATGTTGAAAGTATGTAAACATATATGGCAATTTGTAGGTTTCCTGAATAAGATCAAGTTTATCAAGTTTAGGAGCCATAGTGGTGCAGTAGTTAGAATGCAGTATTTCAGCTAACTCTGCCCACAGCTTGGAGTTTGATCCTGACTACCTCATGGTGGACTCAGCCTTCCATCCTTCTGAGGTTGGTAAAATGAGGACTCAGATTGTTGGGGGCAATATGCTGACTCTGTAAATTGCTTAGAGACGACTGTAAAACACTATGAAGCAATATATAATTCTAAGTGCTATTGCTATTGCTATGATGCATCCATTACAGTGGTGGGATTTAGCCTGTTTGCACCACTTCTGCAGAACTGGTAGCTAATTTTTTGTTGCTCAGGCCCAGAATGGACTTCCGGAAGCAGCATCCACACAGAGAACCGGTTGTTCACATACGTGAATCCAGTGCTTTTTTTGTAAAAAAAAAAAAAAAAAAAGCTGTGGGAACTCACACACGTTATATAACCTGCCTTGCCTACCCTACAAGGTTCCATCCAAAAAAGGTGCTGGAACTCTGTTCTGGGCGTTCTATGACAAAAAAGCCCTGTTTGAATCCCACCACTGATCCATTATATAGCTTTACCTTGAAATCAAACAAACTTATTATGTAGATAGGTTGAAGATGAAGTTGTTGCTGAAATGTAAGCTGTTGAAGCCATGATGAAATTTGATAAAGATTCATTTCTATGAGTCAGACAATGAAAATGTCATCAGTAAATCTCATATCAAGGAATGGCTTCAGGGGATAAGAGTTTAAAAAGCAATGCTCTAGTTCAGCCGTGGAGATTTTACATACTGTGGAGGCATGCATAAGCCCATGACTGCACCACTGATTTATAAGTATAGGTTACTGCCAAAGCTGAGTTCAGGGTTAAGCAATCTCTTGGCAAGGGGTACTCAGTGATATTCCTGATGTCCTGAAATTTGTGGAAGTTATTGCTATATAGATCTAAAATGATCAGTTTTTTCATTTTTTTTTTTTCAAGCACAGAGGAACTATAGTCTTTCTGAATTGCACCATTTCATCCAACTTAAGTATAGTGACTTAAAGGCTAAATCTAACCCTGAGAGATTCACAAGTCATTTAAAAAGCCCATTCCCTTACATAAATTCTCCATGCTATCTTATCCTAACCTTTTCCTTTCCAGAATTCCATCTTCTGCCTCCAGGAAACAGCTCTATTTCATAAGCCTTGGAAGAAAGTTGCTCCACATCCAACATTCCACTGATTGCTGGAAAAGTGGTTTTCTGACATTCTAAAGAGTCACTGCCAATCTATGTATACTGGATCAGGCAACATTTCTGCAACCTTCTAGGTCACGGGTGTCAAACTCACCATGTCACGTGACATGTCGTGACGTATCGTGACTCTTTTTGCATTGCCGGCAATGGGGTGGGCGCAGCTTCGATATGATGAAACTGGCCCACACAGGCCAGCAGTTTGACACCCCTGTTCTAGGTCACCAAAGACTTAACACACATGTTAGGTTCAACATGTGAACTGCAGAATCACTCAGGCTTTTGTGTCATGGATTTAAATCTTGCCACAAAAGCTGGTTTTTTAAAAGATTTACTAAAAATGTGACTTGGGCATAAATCAATGTTACCCATGCATATCTAAGTGACAGGTTCTTAGGGCACAACTCTCTTCAACATGATACATGAATTTGACAGTGCTGAAAAACTGAATTCTTTTTACAAAGCCAGTTCATACAAAAATAGGAACTCTAATGATTCATCCCAATAGAATGTCAAATTTTTTGCTTGGGTAATGCAGCTGTTAAACTACATAACACTTTTTCACTAGTTCTCTTCATAAACCTTCCATGCCTTTTCTATTAGTTTTATGACCTTTAACAAAAATATAGAATAGTTAAAATTTGCCTATAGCAGAGCCACAAATCATCCAACACAAATGTACTTAGTAAATCATAGTTAACATATAAGAAGTAGTCATCTCTCACATTTTTCATCCTAAAGCTTATTGACATTTACAGCTGAAAGAGAAAAATTCCTGAAAGCCGGTGGAGATAGTAGTAGCACTGATGGCATTATTATTACGGCTGATCACACAGTCAGCTAGATATTTAGATCGTATCTGGCATTTTTGTCTACTTATTGAGGCCTTCCCCAAGAAGCTAAGATATGATAGATGTTGTTTGATGGAGATAAAGGTATTATTGCAGAATGTAAGCTGTTCTAAATAAAGTTGTCTTTTGCAATTAACTTGTGGTGAGTTTTTTTCAATGCTGATGGTTTTCAAATGTGCTTCAGATATTTTGGGACTGTACCCAAGGCTCCTATTACTATTGGTATTACCTTTGCTTTCTTTTGCCATAGTCATTTTACTTCTATTTGCATGTCATGTCTGAGCCCTGGTGGCACAGTGGTTAGAATGCAGTATTACAGACTAACTCTGCCCACAGTTTTCTAAAATCATCTGGTCATTAGGAGTTATTTTTTTGTCTTCTACTGTTTGATGGAAAAGGCTTGTTTTCAACCAGTAATTTTTCAGCTACCATAGCAGTTACAATTTGAAAGTTGTTGGTAAGTGTTATGTCCTGAGCCTGTGGAAGCAGGCTCGAGGCATTGCAACGGTCCTGGGCAGGTGCAAGCTGCCCGGGATCAGACTGGCTGTCGCCAGCACTCGCACGCATGCGCAGGTGCGAGCGTGCCAAATGTTTCAGTTTGGCCCGGGAATCGCCTATAAAAGAGGCAGGGAGATTTGGGTGTTGTCGGCGTCTTGTAACCAGTATGCTGAACAGAAATAAAGAGTTCCTGAGAACTACAACTGCTTCTCGTGTCATTGCCATTTCGCGAAAGACTTAACACTGGCGACGAAGGTGGGATGCCTTACATCGACTGAAGACAGGTGTAAGCTTACCCTAGAGTCCTGAGCAGTAGGAACAGCGTTGACTCGGCAGCTACCCGCCAATCTAGTGAGCATTGGGGGTAGGCTGGCTGATAGACCCTTCCTTTTCTACAAAAATGGCAAAAGTTGGAAGACTTTCAGAATTCGACGTCTCGCATCCGGAAAGATGGGAGTCCTACGTAGCCAGGGTGGAAAACTATCTTAAAGTCAATTAACGGAAAAGGCCAGCGCATAGCACAATTCAATATGTGGCTAAAGGAATGGTGTAAAGGGGAAGGCTTTGGATATATTAGTCACGATGTCAGTAGCTGGTCCAATCAAAAGATGTACAAAAGAGATGGTTTGCATCCATCAAAAAAAGGGACTGAGTTACTCGGCTATAAATTCACAGATTTTCTGGAGGGAAATTTAAACTAAACAGCGGGGACAGGGAGTTAATTGATACGTAACAACCCTGTCCCCGGCAATTTAAAAACTATAGGGCTATCAGTGCATGTAGCATAGATGTGTGTGTGGACAAGAATACCAACCTTGCTATCAATCAAAATGAAGCCTCTAATAGCGAGTGCCACATAAAGTGCACTAACCAAATAGGTGGTAAGACAATAGGGGAACTCAGGCACCACACACGTTATGTAGAAAGGAAACACAGGGCCACCCACAAAGGACTCAAATGTTTATACACCAACGCACAGAGTATGAACGGCAAACAGGGTGAACTAGAAATTCAGGTTAATGAGGGCAGATACGATATTGTTGCCATTACGGAAACATGGTGGGATGAAACTCACACATGGAACACACAGCTAGAGGGATTTAAATTATTTAAAAGAAACAGACCAAATAAAAGAGGAGGTGGAGTTGCTCTCTATATAAGAAATAACTACATCTTCACAGAAATAGAGTACAACAATGATAAAAACTGTCTTGAATGCATTTGGGTCAATATAAAAGGGGGGGGGAATGACATTGCCATAGGTGTATACTACAGACCCCCCAACCAAACAGAGGAAATAGATGAACTTTTTGCTAGTCAGCTAACTAAGGTATGTAGGAGGCACATCACAATAGTAATGGGGGACTTTAACTACCCTGACATCAACTGGGAGACAAACTCCGCACCAAGTGGAAGATCAAACAGGTTCCTGGCAAACCTAGCAGACAACTTTGTCTCCCCAAAAGTAGAGAAGGGAACTAGGGGATTAGCCATTTTGGATCTAATTCTCACTAACAGAGATGAAATGATAGAAGGTGTTGAAGCCATAGGAACCCTGGGAGGAAGTGATCATGCAATATTAGAATTCAACATTATAGAAGCACAACCAATAGAACACAGTCAAACTAGAGTCTTGGACTTCAAGAGAGCTAATTTCAATAAACTTAGAGAGGCTTGGGAAGGATTCCATGGATGAGAATCCTCAAGGGGAAAACAACTCAAGAAGCTTGGGAAATTTTGAAAAATGAAATAATAAAAGCACAGTCTAGCACAATACCAACAAAGAGGAAAAACAACAGCTCTCAAAAGAAACCGGCATGGCTGCATAAAGAACTCTCTGACAAATTGAAAGATAAAAAGGACAAGTATAGAAAGTGGAACGAGGGGAACATAACTAAGTCAGAATATCAGCAAATAGCCCGAGCCTGCAAAGATGAAGTGAAGAAAGCCAAGACTCAAAATGAACTAAGGCTTGCGACCAAAGTCAAAAATAACAAAAAAAGCTTCTTTCAACATGTAAAAAACAAGAAAAAAGTGAAGGAAATGATTGGTCCATTAGTGGGTGGAAGTGGCAAAAAGGTGACAAGCAACAGGGAGAAAGCAGAACTATTTAACTCATTTTTTGCATCTGTCTTTACACAAAGGTAAAAAACAGACCAACCTATCAAAAATAGTGCCACAAAAAACAAAACAGAAACACAAGTTAAGATAGGCAAGAAAATCGTTAGTGAGCACCTGTCCAGCCTAGATGAGTTCAAATCGCCAGGACCAGACGGATTACACCCCAGAGATCTCAAGGACCTGGCAGATGTGATATCGGAGCCACTGAACTATATTTTTCAAAGATCCTGGAACACAGGGGAACTACCAGAGGACTGGAAAAGAGCTGATGTAGTTCCCATCTTCAAAAAAGGGAAAAAAATGGATCCAGGAAATTACAGACCTCTCAGCCTGACCTCAATACCTGGGAAGATCCTGGAAAAGATAATCAAACAACGAATCAACGAACACCTAGAGGCAAACAAAGTCAGTACTAAAAGCCAACATGGGTTTGTCAAAAATAGATCATGCCAGACAAATCTTATTGCATTCTTTGACCAAGTGACAAAATTAGTGGATCAGAGGAATGCTGTGGACATAATTTACTTGGACTTCAGTAAGGCATTTGATACAGTAGATCACAACCTACTACTTGACAAGATAGAAAAATGTGGGGTAGACAGAACCACCACCAGATGGATCCGTAGCTGGCTGACCGGCCGTACTCAGCGAGTGGTCCTCAATGGAACTGCATCTATATGGAGGGAAGTGTGTAGTGGGGTGCCCCATGGCTCTGTTCTGGGCCCAGTACTCTTCAACATCTTCATCAACGATTTGGATGAAGGGATAGATGGGGAACTCATCAAATTTGCAGATGACACCAAGCTGGCAGGAATAGCCAACACTCCAGAAGACCGGCTTCAGATACAGAAGGATCTGGACAGACTTGAACACTGGGCCCTAACTAACAAAATGAAATTCAATGGTGAAAAAAGCAAGGTTCTACATTTAGGCAAGAAAAACCGAATGCACAAGTACAGCATAGGTGGCACCATGCTCAATAGGAGTAACTGTGAGAGGGACCTCGGAGTCCTAGTAGACAATCACCTAAATATGAGCCAGCAGTGTGCTGCAGCTGCCAAAAAGGCCAACACCGTGCTAGGCTGCATTAACAGAGGGATAGAATCAAGATCACGTGAAGTATTAATACCACTCTTCAATGCCTTGGTAAGGCCACACTTGGAATACTGCATCCAGTTTTGTTCACCACGATGTAAAAAAGATGTTGAGACTCTAGAAAGAGTACAGAGAAGAGCAACAAAGATGATTAGGGGACTGGAGGCTAAAACATATAAGGAACGGTTGCGAGAATTGGGTATGTCTAGTTTAACGACGAGAAGGACAAGGGGGGACATGATAGCAGTATTCCAATATCTCAGGGGCTGCCATAAAGAAGAGGGAATTAAGCTATTTTCCAAAGCACCTGAAGGCAGGACAAGAAGCAACGGGTGGAAACTAATCGAGGAGAGAAGCAACCTAGAACTAAGGAGAAACTTCCTGACAGTGAGAACAATTAATCAGTGTAACAGCTTGCCTCCAGAAGCAGTAAATGCTCCAACACTGGAAGTTTTTAAGAAGAGACTGGACAGCCATTTGTCCGAAATGGTGTAGGGTTTCCTGCCTGAGCAGGGGGTTGGACTAGATGACCTCCAAGGTCCCTTCCAACTTTACTACTACTATTATTATTATTATAAGTAAGAGAAGATAGTTTAAAAGCTGCCACCCTGCTGTGCGTTTGCGGTCAAGACGCATTCGAAATCGCTGAAAACATAGCAGCACCTGTACCTCTAGAATCTGTTAACTACACAGATCTCAAAAAACTACTAAAGGAACACTTCCAGCCCAAGTTGTCCATCATTGCTTGGTGCCACACCTTCGAACAGAGGGATCAGCGACCCGGAGAATCAGCCAAAGAATACATTGCTGCGCTGAGAAAAGCCGCTAAACACTGCGAGTTCAAGGATCTAGAAGAACGGTTGAGAGACAGATTTGTATGTGGACTGAGGCATAGAGAATTGCAGCAGAGACTTTTTGCTAAAGAAGACTTATCATTCCAAGATGCCTTGAGAGAGGTTACTGCAGAAGAGGCAGCGGGCGGCGCCATCAAGAACATGAGGCTGATCAGAAGCACTTCAGAAGCTGTGTCCGTGCACCAGGAAGGAGTCCAAAGGAACCCGGAGGATGATCCTGACGATGAAGTAGACCGTCTCTACCCCACGAAAGAAGGGAAACAGAAAGAAAGCTCTTCAGCTCTCCCCAAGTGCTTCAGTTGTGGAGGTCGCCACAAGAGGACCGACTGTAGATTCCGCTCCGCTATCTGCAGGGCATGCGGAAAACAGGGACACATTGCAGCTGTGTGTCTGGGCCGTCAGAAGGTACAACCTTGGGAAGAATTGCGCCTGAAAGGTACCAGGGTCCCCAGCCAAAACAGGGTGGGGTTCTGCACTTCGCAAAGAAGCATTTATAGGACAGGCACACACACGCCCATCAAGAAAAAGCTGTCACTTAAAGTGAAGCTACAAGGGGTTCCATTGGCTATGGAACTGGATACGGGGTCTGCACTTTCAATCATTTCCATGCACACGTTTAGGAAGATTTGTTTTGGCAGCGGATTTCAGGCCAAGCTGAGGCCTTCCGACATTGTGTTAACAGACTTTCAAAACTCCAGAGTGTGTGTTAAGGAGGCCACCCTTAACGTACAGTATAAGGATTTTGAAGGTCCACTAGATGTAATAGTAGTAGGGGGTGAACGAACGAGTCTCATAGGACTCGATTGGTTTGAGGCCTTGGGAATACACATCACAGGGCTCAATAGCTTGCAAACAATAGACCTACAAGAAGTCTGCAAAGAATTTGCAGATGTTTTCAGTCCCCAGCTGGGCACGTACAAAGAACCCCCTGTGTCACTGAAGTTAGACCCCACTGTCACCCCTATTAGAATTAAACAAGAAGCGTCCCTTTTGCTTTGAAAGGTAAAATTGACACAGAATTGGACAAATTGATTCAGCAAGGAGTTCTAGAACCTGTCGACTCCAGTCCTTGGGAGACCCCCATTGTCACGCCTCTTAAGGCAAATGGGGACATTCGCATCTGTGCAGATTACAAATGCACTCTGAATAAGGCATTGCAGCAACATGCCTATCCTGTCCCCATGGTCAGTCATATTCTGGCCTCCCTCAAGGGGGGGGGTGTGTTTTTGCAAAGCTTGACCTAGCTCAGGCGTATCTACAGCTGCCTGTTGATGCTGCTGCTGCTGTAGCTCAAACCATTGTGACCCACAGGGGGGCATTCAAGGTAAAGAGGTTACAATTTGGAGTAAATGTCGCTCCTGGAATTTTCCAAAGCATAATGGAAAACACACTACGGGGTATACCAGGGGTTTGCCCCTATTTTGATGATGTCTTAATTGCTGGAGACTCTACACACAATGTAGCTGAGAGATTAAGGGCTGTCCTGCTAAGGTTCAGGCAAACGGGCCTCAAACTTAAGAAGGACAAATGTAAAATTGGGGTGCCTTCTACAGATTTTCTGGGATTCAAAATTGATGCTACCGGGATTCACCCTGCTGAATCCAAATTGAAAGCTAAGGTGCATGCATGCCACCTTTGTCAACGCTCGTGCCCTGAAATGCCCCAAGCTCCTGTACATAGATGGGAGGAAACACAGTCTCCATGGTCTAGGGTGCACATTGACTACGCTGGGCCCTTTCAGGGTCAATTCTTCTTGGTCCTAGTTGATAGCCATTCAAAATGGCTTGAGGTTGTACCTGTCTCTTCCACCACCACTGCAAAGACTATTCAAGTACTGAGGGGGATTTTTGCTGCACACGGGCTTCCTGATGTCCTCGTATCTGACAATGGCCCTCAATTCACTTCTTCCGAATTCCAAGCTTTCTTACAGGCCAACATGATTCGTCATGCCACCTCTGCGCCTTTCCACCCGTCCACCAACGGTATGGCTGAACGCATGGTTCGCATCACCAAGGACGCTTGAAGAAAATTACCTATGGAGACTGGCATCACAGGTTGGCTGACTTCCTCCTTTCTTATCGCACTACACCTTCCACTTCTACTGGGAGGAGTCCCAGCTGAACTTTGTTGGGGGCGCAAACTGACTACCAAGCTTGACCGGTTGCACCTGGACAGACTACCTTCCACAATCACACACCCCAGGGCACCTAGACAACTGCTTGTGGGTGCCCCGTTTTGGACTCGTAACTACGGGCCTGGTCATTCATAGGTCCCTGCCACTGTATCCAGGGTCACGGGTCCTTTGTCCTACGAGGTGTCCCTGGACGACGGTCGTGTCCTGCGACGACACATCAACCAGCTCCGCACTAGACAGGACCTTCCCACTGAGACTCCTGGGTCTTTTCCAGGGGGAGGGGGACCCCTTTGGGCAAAGGGAAGAGTGCAGGCTGCCACCTACCATTAACGAGGGAGCTACAGACAGCTCATTCCGAGATTCCACGAGTGCTCCAAACAGGAATCCATGGAGCCCAACTAGAACTCAGGCACCAGTGCCTACTCCAGCCAGGGAGTCACCCCGGGGCATAATCACTACTCACCCGCATTACTCAGTACTCCATTCAGGGAGGATATCTGGGAGCGTCCAAACAACCCACACCCTGCAAGAGAGCTGGCACACATTCCGTCTAGTTGGCCCAACACTACCCCTGTCCCTAGAAGGGGGCAAGCACACAGGGAGGTGGTCGAGGAACCAAATCCCGACTACAACACCTCTGACATCACTCAGGGGACAACTGAGTTTTGGGACAGCACTGAAACCCCAACAAGCCCGGGGACAGAATGGGAACACGGGGAAAGACAACCTCTTGATAGGTCTAGGACAGACCTTGGAGGTTCTACAGAATTGCCCAACAGTGACAGTCACTTAAGAGGGCCAGAGAGCCTGCAGCTAGGCAGGACAACCAGGTCAAACAGAGAAAGAAGCCCTGGCCTGACGAGCCCGGTGGGCAAGCAAGCAGGCCAGGCATTGGAGCACATTCATTGGGAATCACCAGGGTTTAGCAAGGGGGACAAGCATACATCACCCCTCAGTCAAGGGGTACTTGGAAAGTATCCAGAAGTCAGGAGGTCACAGAGAGCTAGAAGATCTCCTAAGTATTTAGAAGATTTTGTAACCCTACTGGCAAAACAGAGTTAACAGAGAGTATTCCTGTACACATAGGAAAATAGAACACTAGGGAACAATAGAAGCAAAGGGGACAATTGGTACAAAGTTGTATGGGTACCACACTCGTATTGGATTGTATATTATTATTGTATGATCATAGTCTTAGCCGGGGGGGAAGGGGTGTTATGTCCTGAGCCTGTGGAAGCAGGCTCGGGGCATTGCAACAGTCCTGGGCAGGTGCAAGCTGCCCGGGACCAGACTGGCTGTCGCCAGCACTCGCGCGCATGCGCGGGTGCGAGCGCGCCAAATGTTGCAGTTTGGCCCGGGAATCGCCTATAAAAGAGGCAGGGAGATTTGGGCATTGTCGGCGTCTTGTAACCAGTATGCTGAACAGAAATAAAGAGTTCCTGAGAACTACAACTGCTTCTCGTGTCATTGCCATTTCACGAAGGACTTAACAGTAAGCATCTAATTAGCTTGTGGTTACCTGGTGCTACTCCTTTTGTTAGATCTTTTATTATCAGATAGGTTCACCTCCTTCCAATGTATTGTTAAATTGGTTGGCCTAACGAGTGGGTGTAGACCAGTCAGATGTTTCAGTTGGAAAACACATAGTTTGTTTCTCCTGCTGGTGATTTCTTGATCTTCCTTCCTTATTTGGTTGAGTAAAATATTTTTAGAGCTTTTCCTCAGAAAGTACCATTTTTGTTTTAAGCTTACAACATGCCTGAAGTGAGAACACAGTGGGGAAAAAGCAAATATTAAAAAATGCTAACCCTTGGCAATATGAGCTTTCCAAATGGCCCTCAGATAAATTTTTTTCTATTTTTGTAATGTGCGATAGTTCCATTTATTCCTATAGGGAATATGAAATAAGCCTAAAAGTCAACAGATAAAAGTTTTTAAAAGAAACTGCTGATACATGGCATGAGAGCCTACTAATAAAATCAAAGATCACACTGGCAATGCTCAAGGACTTGAGTATATCTAAAACTGTTATCTGGATCTGATACATCACTTAAAATCTAAATTTAAATTATAAAAGCTTAAAAGATCAAACCTATTTTTTCATCTAGAAATTTTTACAATATTAGAAGAAGAATATTATAGAAAGGAATAATTGACCTCAGGAAATATCTCATGTGTTTCCATAATTACACTGTTAATTTCTCTTAGTTTGCCTGTGGCATTCAGCAACAAGAAGCAGAGGTGGGAAAATGCACAGCAGAAGAGCAGAAAGACAGGTGGTGTTCTGTATTTCATATTATAGAGAAAATGAAGAAAGCCGCTATTTTCACCAAATGCCATATGTTTCTTCTAGAATTTTCTTCTAAGAAAAAATCTTATGCTGTGAATTAATTGGTATGGGATTTGTCTTGAAAACTGTAATTCTACTATATAAAAATGTTGTTTATATAAGCATTCCCAGTATGAAGAGAGAGCAACCAAATTCTTTAGAGAATTCTCCACTCAAAAGAAACTATTTCAAAAGATGCAGGTACATTGAGTTCAACAGCAAAGGCTTTTATTTCAACCAAACCTGATAAACTTTTTCTTTATTTTTATAAAGCAATTTAGAACAATACATGCATTCCTATCAATTAAATAGTAAATGAGATTTTGGATTCAATAGCACAGTCTCTGAATTGGTCCATGTCGTGTAGTATATAGGCTAAAAAATAGTCCAGTAAGGAAAAATCTCTTCTGGAGGTCCCTAAAACAAACCCAGTCAGAATCCATAAACACAAAAACCAATCAGCAAACTGCTTCTGTATGACATTCATCAATCAAAGAGCAGCTTGCCAGGTTCAAATGCAAAAGTCCAATTTAGCCAGTTCAGTTTCCTGTGAGCTGCCAAGAAGTATACCACAAAGCAGCTCACTCTGCCCTGAACATGCCAATCACAGTTATTGTGGCAAAATGTCAGAAGAAAATAAAACTAGACCACGGTCATTCAGCCTTAAAGCTCATCATTGTTTCTTTGATACCAACATGAAAGCCAGTCATATCATTCCTAGCAATGTTTCTTGAAATTGTTACAGACATAAGAACAACCAAGTTTTCAAAAAAAAAGTTCATTCTTATTAATCCTAGAAGCATTATTGCCTGTCAGTGTCCCCATCAAGTTTATGGTTCAACATGTAGAACAGAATTAAGTAAGCATTTATTTTAGGACCATTTGGACCATTTTTGTTTTGCCCTGTCTTTGGTGAGATACCTATATAGATTAGGGTGATCTTACTCAACTTCAATATAATTAATCCTGAGAAGCAGATACCACTTAATTTTGATACAGTCTCATAAACAGTGGTATAAACAAAGACTTCTTATCTCAACCTTGAACCTTGATAATTTTACTCTTAACAGGGGTAAAGACATTCCCAGATAGGATGGACTTGCCCTCCTTGTTTTTGTAAATTCCAATGGGATGATACATTGAAAAGCCAAATGTTCTTAATTAATGTTCAGAGCCTATAACCTATAAGCTAGTCAGAAACTCCCATGGAATGTAACTTCAGTGAATGCCTAACTAGGAAAGTGCTGCATGTTTGACGACTTTAAGGGGATCTGTCCATCATCAACTTTCTAGTGTTCCCTAACAGAACACTTTCTTTGCCTTCTTCACTATTTTGTTCTGTATTCCTGTATATTTTTTAGTTGCTGTTCTATTGTTATGCATTTTCCAGTACAGCTCTGGAATAAGACCTTAAGCACTCATGCTGGGAGTTGGAACGTGGTGACTCACAAGGTCAGAATACTGGGCTGATGATCAGTAGGCCTACATTCAAGACCCATCGTTGCTGCAGGGTGCTCCAGCTCCTGCCTACCAAGCAGTTCAAAAGCGGGCCACAGCAAAAAGATTAATGAGTACCACTCTGGTGGACAACTTCACAGGGACATGAAAGGAGCCTCCAAATGGTGATGTCACCAGCAAATCCTTTTGCCATAGAAGCACTTTAATGCTTCTGACACAGAAAAAAAGACCCTCATACTAGTGTGGTCATTACTTCCAAACCCAAAATAACTTTCTGGGGACAGATAAAAATAGATTTTGATTACTGGCCATGAAGTGCAACATATTTAGGTATAAGTGAAATATGCAGTATTCTATTAATACTACTATTACAGACTAAAACTAAATATTAGAGTAAGATAATAAACTATAAAGAACTATAAAATTAATTATGTGAATCTAAGTATTTAGTTTATAGTGTGGTAAATTAGCAATATAGGAAAAACTGTTTTTGGTGACCAGAAAAGTTCTTGTGAATTCTGACTTATATCCTCTGAAGTTTAATTAAATCTCAACTCATAATCTTATATACCATCGGATCAGATTTCATATATGCTGTTAGTAAATTGTCCCTTAAGACACAGAAAATGCAATAAGTACAACTGAATTAGAGCAAGAAACAACTGTGCACATGTTAGACAAATTATATGCCATACAATCAAGGACTGTATCTTGAGATCAAATGTTATTGAAATGACAAAACTACCAAATTATGGTATCAATTAATAAATAAATAGAAGTGAATTGTTCACCTTTCTTTCCCATCCTGAAAGAGATTACTTCAAGGTTATTTGCAAAGTAAACATTACATATAGAAGGTGGGGTGCCTTTGGGAAGTTTTTTTGCCCTTTATTTTCATTATACCTTAAATACCATTTGACACCTACCAAAACTGTCTCCAGCACAGCAGCATAAATCAAGCTGCAGTAATATATCAAGGCAAATTATTTCTGATTACATTGGGCCACCACTGGATCAAGGCTTAAAGAGAGTTCCCAATCAAAGTAATAGGTACAGATCTCTTCAAGGTAGAGAGAAAAGTCTGTGTTTAATAGGAAGCAACAAAGGCAAGCAGGTATTACAGGCATATATCAGCATTAAAGTGACATAATGGGCATCTTATTTCTTCTATTAAAGTATCTTTTAAGTATAGCTATATAACTCTTAGGAATAAGTAAGACTTAGACAGTTGGCTCTATTTGTGAAAATTAAATTTTGTTTTTGCAATTTTTTTCAAGTGGGCTAAGGTCAGCAGCATTTAGCTGAATGTGACTGATCCTGAGAAACTAAATAAAATCAGTTCTGGCTAATCTTTGCCTAGGAAACCATCAGACAGCCCAAGGCTATAGACTAGATGTGAAGTCAGGGGGAAAAAATTCAGAAGAAAGCAATGGCAAGCAAGTTCTGTCTTGTTGCCCAGACAACTACATGGATACATTTTTCCAAAATCAATCTTTATCCTTTAACAGTAGAGAAAGGAGAATCCTACAGAAGGGGCAAGGCAGCAAGTGATAAAACATACAAACCATGTCATAATGCAAACTTGAACACTTTGTGAGACATCATAAGACAAGCCCAAAAGGGCAAAGTTTGCATTGTGACTCCAGAATGCACATTTTGTTCTTTTGCTTCCATTGAAGTTAGACTAAAATCCTTAACAGGCTCTATATATGTATGGCCAACCTGCACAGGCTACATATATGCATATATCCCATACCTTGGAACTGTAGAAAACATGTATATATAAATTTTAAGCAGTAAAGATATGAGACTTTCAATATAAAATATGATAAAGGAAAAGAAATTATAAAATAAAATAAAAGCCATTTTGCAATTATTCTTTACTTACTTTTTGTTTGTTTAGTTATACCAAGTAATAGTGATGAAAATCATAGACAAAACCAGAGATACTTTTCATGACGTGGAAACCTACAATACAAGAAAGAAAGAATTTATTCTGTCATCAAAAGGATTTAATAATCATTCGTTCTCTCCCTATCTTTCCCTCAGCTGAGGGATTTGCAGCTAAAAATCATAAAGTAGAGCAATTGCCTCAACATCCTCTCCGCTTCTCAAATAGAACATACAGCAACAAAGTTGCCTGTAAATGTTAACACATTCACCTAATTATTATTTTATGTGAAATCATTACAGGCAGCCCTCAACTTTCGACTTCAATTGAGCCTTGTAGTACTCAGAGGGCATCTGGGATTTGTGCCCAAAGTCTTGCCCTAATAGCATATTGAAGGTATTTCTTCAGTATTAACTTGGGCTGAGGAGCCTACATAAACAGATTTCCAGTCTTGGTCAAGACTGGGGCCAAACCTTTCTGCACTTTTGCTAGTCTAATAATCTGTTTTATTCTTACCTTTTGCACTTCCACCAGAAGGCTGAACAAGATACATGCATATAACTATTTCTTGGATAGAAACCTGACCTTCAAAATATTCCTGGAAGACATAAACTGGTGCAGCTGTGGGAACTGAGGGGGTAGACACTGTTTAACTACAGCCCTCATTAAATAATAATAATAATAATAATAATAATAATAATAATAATAATAATAATAATGAAAATACTTTCTTTGACTACTTAAAATGGAGAAACTCCACTCTCATTTAAATTGCAAGCTTATACTGGAAAAGATTTATGAGGTTTCTGAAGAAATATGTGGTATAAGGAAAAGGATTCCTACAGAACGAAGAGTTGATGCCACCCAAAATTTCAAAGTGATCTTCAGACTACATCTGTTTACGCTATAAATCAAAATATACCAGAAGAGGAATTAAAGAAAATTAAAGAGGAATCTGTTACAATGAAAGAGATCACCACAGAACTAAGAATCAGAGATTCTTTTTCAAATTCTAAAAGTGATTTTCAGAATACGCCTGACTACTCTACAAACCAAAATACACTAAAAGATTACTTCATTGAGGATACAGAGGAACTTATTTCATCCTACAAGCATTTTATCTATATTCGTGTGGACCAGAAAAAACAAAGATGGAGATTTGAACCTTTAATACAGCGAGGTTTCAAAAATAAGAGAAATGGAGGTCCAATCCAGATGACAGGAAATTTATTACTGCCTCAAATAACATCACAAGCAACAAAGACAGATTTACCAGTTGGAAGGGAAGCGTTGTTCTGGAAACCTGCTTGGCAGAAAAAAAGCCAAGAATAAGACTGAAAAAAGAAATTTAAAATTATATATATTAGATATAAGGCATTTTAGAACTATGGACTGAGTTAAGGATTAGGTCTCTGAATAAAAATAAAAAAAATGGGTAATTAATGTATGAAAAGTACTATATAATGGAATGGAGAAAAATGAAGAGATGTTTCAGATTGGGATTGAATTAATAGTTAATGGAATGTGTTTTTAATAAGATGATGTGTTTGCTTTGATAATATGGATGATAGTAGGTTTGATAATTAATTGGATGAAAATAGATCCTTATCTAAGGGGCTCAAATGATTTAAGGTTGTCATTATTTTGTTAAAACAAAAAAAATTGATGGATTGATGGATGAGATATGTATAGGATAGATTAATGTTTATTTTAACTGGGAGAGATTTGTTGAAATAAATAAGATCTATGATGAAATTAAAGAATTAGGACCTATTTAGAAGAGATTTGATTGTGTGAATTGATAATGTGTGTATTTGAAGTTAAATTTCATTATGATCTTGTAATTACATAAAGGTTTAAAACAGGTTTAGGATTAATAGAAATTTAAGGTAGAAATAGACTAGTTTAAATATATAAGCTATTTGAGGGAAATAAAGATGGAATACATGATGCATTGATTGAATTACTTATGTATGTTCTGGTTTTGGATTTTTAATTACCCCAGCCCCACGGTGTATCTTGAGCACTTTGTATTAATTAAAAAACCAATAAAATTTGGGGAAAGATTTTCAGACCATTTACTGCTAAAGTTTAGAATTATCTTTGAAGATTTAAATCAGCAATTCAAATAGGGCATGAAAATAAATTGGGGAAAACAATGTAGCAGCAAAGGCAATATAGAGTGAAGCAGGATGTTGGAGAGGTAGGGTGGGAAGAAAAGGAGGAAGTTGTTAAAAATTTTTAATCTCAGTTATATTGTGACTGTTCTGAACCAATTGAATTTAAAAAAAATATTTAAAGCCAGACCCATTATAATACCTTGCAATGCTACTATTACATGTATATTTCTTAAGTTTATGTAAAACAAATTTTATTTGCTGCTTCCATAAAAATTAGTGCATAGCAGTAATTTCTTCGCGTTTTCAGGATTATGCTATATAGATAACTCCCTATTCTATTAGCATAAGCCTGCTCCAAAATGCATTTTACTTGTTTAAAGAATATGCAATAGGCCAGATGGGATGGTAAAAATTGGCATTTAAAATCTTTGGAAGATTTAGCACATGAAAATATTACATATTCATGGTTTCAGTATAGACAAATAGTGGATAGATGGAAGATAGATCGTAATATGGGTTTGCTTAGAGAAGATGAAAATCTTTTTAAACAAGTAAAAGACCAAAGACGAACTCATATTAAGAGAATCTATGGGGTGCTAGTAGAACTGGATTCAGAACCAGAACTAATTAAAGAATGTATGATTAAATGGGCACAAAATTTTGGTGAACCAGTTCTACTAGACACTTGGGAAACCATCTGGGTGAGGAATGTTAAATTTACACAAGCCCAGAACTTAAGGGAGAATTTTTACAAAATGTTTTATAGATGGCACCTTGATCCACAAAAAATGTCTCGTATGTATCCTGACTTACAGCCTAAATGTTGGAGATGTGGTTGTTTGGATGCTACTTATTATCATATTTGGTGGTCGTGTAAAAATATAAAAGCTTTTTGGATTAAGATATGGTGGAATATTCAAAGAATTTTTAGAAGGAGGGTAAAATTTACCCCACAATTGTTTTTGTTGGGTATCGTTACTGATTGTGATGTTAAGGAGGTTATACTGATGTTAAATTTAATCACAGCCGCAAGTTTGTTAGTAGGGCAATACTGGAAGAAGGAATCTTTGCCTACCTTGCAAGAATGGTTTTTTAAAGTTTCTTATTTGGCGGAAATGGCAAAGATTTCGGCTTTTTTAAAGGATCAATTGCAAGAGAAGTTTTTTGCGGTATGGGAAAAATTGATAGATTTTATACAACGTAAGTTGGATATAAAAAAATATTACTTAGTTTTTCAATAACCTATATATAAATTTTAATATTTTATAGATTGTATTTTTTTTCTTCTCTTTCCTTATATTTTTATCTCATCTTATTTTACTTCTTTTATATATATATATCTTTTCTTCTTTCTTTTCTTTTTTATTCTCTTTCTTTTTAAGTAATTTTTTCTCTTTTTTTAATATCTATGTTTTGTTTTGTTTTTTACATATATATTATTGTTAATTATCTTATAAGCTTAGGTAATGTATTTAGATATATTAATGGTTTATATTTTTTTAATTTTTTTTAAGATTTTTAGAAATTTTAATCAAGCCTATATTCAGCTCTGGAAGGTGGGGGGGGTGGACTGGGAGGGTTGGGGTGGTTGGGTAGGGTTGTTTTTTGTTTTTTTGTTTTTTTTTCTCCTTATTTGTAAAAACTTTTAAAAATTTTCAATAAAAAAAAAGAATATGCAATAGGCCACAATCTGTTACATTGTCCATAAATTCACAAACCATATATAATCCTCAGAGTTATAATAGATTTTCTGTTTTTAAAATGGGTAATGGTGCATCGAATGGATGTCTGCATCCTGAGATGCTATCTTGGCTAGCAATCTTTAAAAAAAATATACAGCACACAACAAATGAAGCAACAATTTCTTTAGTTAAAATTGTTCATTTCTTATTTCTTCATTTTTAAAAAATGTTCTATTTTTTAAAAGCTAAGACAAAGGAGCAGTTACATAAGGTTTGTTGAGCTCATTTGATTTTATTTACAAGGAAGTCTACAAAACCTTAATAGTTTCTTTAATTTGTTTATTATATAAGATCCTCTGCATTCTCCTTATTGTCCAAGCTCTTAACATTTAACATTTCTGCATCAGAAATGTGCTTTTATTGTATAATCATGAGGCCACATTCTCAGGGAAGGGGGGGAACTAAGATATTTTTACCATCTTTCATTTATCATCTTAACAGACTCATTTCATCTTTTTGCTTACAAGAGACAAGTTATTCAGATGAAATAGGGGGACTGGTTGCACAATTGCTTTTGATTCAGTTGGCAGAAGTTTTCTTCTGTATCTGGAATCACCCTTGTTGTAAATTATTATAGTTGGAAACATTCTTCAAATGGAGGAAAATTAGCTGAAGGGCAACTGTTGATGTTAATTTATATAAAATAAAGCTAATTCCAATATTCTACAGAAGAAAACATTGATTGGTTAGGTATTGTGGGAAGGTCCCCCTCCCCAGAATAAAATATTCTACAGAATATTAATAGAGGCAAATAGAATATTTTCCCTAAAGGAAAAGAGGAGAAAAATCTCCTTAACAAAGGCAGAAAGCAGCCTCAGTCCTTCTGCTACAGGAAAACAGCCTCAAGCAGAAGCCTGAAGAGGCTAGGCTTTGTGAATGGATATTTTGTAGGCATTCATAAAACCAGGCCGCTCTATTCATAAACAAAGGGCAGCCAACAGCTCCAAATAAGCAGCACAATAGGTAAGGAGCCTAAATTGACAAGATTAGCTCAGACAAACAAAACACCTAGGATTTGCATTTTTCTTTTTGCCTATAGAGCCAGTCATGACCCTCACATGACCCCATAGGAATCTGGCAACAGCCATTAAAATATTAAAGGACATATTCTTGCACAGGAATAGGCATCTCAATCACAAAGCCTCCCAAATTGTATAAAAGCTCATCTACTCTCAACACCAATTTGTCAGCCACCCCAGAAACATGCTATTGTCACTATTGTTTCTGGCTATCAAATAAATGGATACTTCCTTTCCAACTGCAGCCTGCCTCCAATTCATTTCTCCTGTATCTTTCTCCCAGCTTGAAATAAGAACAGGACCAGATTTAAACTTCCAACAGTATACCAATTATAAGTTGCTTCTCAATGCTATTAACATTGTGATAGAAAATAAAGATGCTTCAGTGAATTAACAATTGCTGACTTAAATATGGGAAAGTAGTCCCAGAAAAACCAAGGTAGAGTTTAGGACCAATATCCAGGAAAAAGTTCTATAAAATATACAGTTGCAGAAATGATGGATCACAGCAACAGAAATAAAGGAACAGAGGATATGATTTTCTACCCTGGAAGAAAAGAGTCCTATATGGAAGAGATGGAGAACAATACCCATATGAGCAAAAGGGCCAGCCAGTTTTTCACCTAATGATAAGGGTGCTCATGTGCAGTGAAGAAGAAAAATAGCTTCAGAAAAAAAACTTTTAACTCATATGCTTTATGAGGTTTAACTGTATAATAAATGTTAATGTGCAATAAATATCCTGACATTGTTATTGTCTATTGCTGTTAAATTCCTAAACTGCAGAATTTTATTCTTCATAAAATAAAGTACCATCAGGAAGTAAATCATACTGAGGTATAAAGAGTACACGTAAAGGGAGAAATTTTAAACATATTTTAGAACAGTAGATTCCTATTTCAGTTTCCAAGCTTCTGTACTGATTCTTGCATTATAACTCCTTACTAATCATGTATTTATTTATATACTGCTTGTTGTCAAAAGAGGTCAGGGTAACAGTAGAGGTTGGTCAGGTTAGAGTTTATACACTTTTATATAACTGGTGAATTATTTAAATCTGAATTCCAGCTTAACCTAGTGATATTCTTCCCGAGGGTTTTGATTTGTACTTTAGTCATCTTTGGCATTAGGTATATTGAATGTAGCTCATGAGAACTATAATTAAAAACATCTGGAAATCAAAAGACTGGGAATGCTATTTTAGCCACATTCTAAACCTGACAACTGCAATTCTAACTTTTAAATACAAATATTTCTAACGTAAACTTTATCATTTTAAAAAAATGACTTTTTTCTCCAATCAAAGTAGAAAATATTTATTGGTACTAAAGTTAGTTCCTTTGTTTGGTTCCCCCAGGCAGTATTGTCTCACTGATTTTATGGATTTACATGGCATGCTCTAAATACATATTGCAGAAGACATTAAAGCAACTACAAAATAGTCAGAAGAAGCAGGTCTTTTTGTTAAGGTGTGGCAAAGCCAGCTGTTCATTTGTTAAGATGGTTTTCAGCCTTATCTTACATAAGGCAATAATCTAGGCAATCACAAAACTGACCATTCAATCACAAAATGGAAGATTCCAAAACCCACAATCTTAGACTTACCCAAATACTGAAAGTGGAAATTCAGATTTAGCTTTTATAGGTTTTTTTTTCAATATATCTTAGACCAGGTTCAGGGGAAATGTAAGAAATATATGACAGATTTCATCCAGTTGACAGCCAAATCAAATTGTATTTTCAGTGTGAAATAACCAAAAACAAAGCATATTGATTTTTCACAGAAATGCCGTATGGAGGTTTATATAAAGACAATGGAAATTATATGAGCTTGTATAATACTTTGACATAGCCTACCATGTGAACAACAGGAATCAGGAAATATCAATATGATTTTATTGAATAAAATAATAGAGCCAAGAGAGAGAAAGAGAAATGCATTCTATGCCATTGTTGGCAATATCCAGCTACATTTCCTATGCAACATAACTCTGTGGGATATTAAAAATTTGGAACATAAGGGGAAATCACTTGATTGGGATGCATAATCAGTTCACCAAACAGTAAGTGAACCAATATTTTTTTTCCTATCTTTCTTAAATGGTATTGAAGAGTATTGCATTTCTGCCACTCCAATGTTGCATGAAGCAAAGTTAATGCAACCAAGCAGCGGATCAACATTGTCTGGGAGACTAAGGCATTGCCTCAATTTCTACAGGCATAGCAAAAATCCTATGAAGATGTGCCCTAGAATAAAAATCTCCTCTGATATGTTTTTATTTATTTTTTCTTTCAATAACTTACGTTTTTGTAAATTGTGATACCCACTTTTTATTCAATAACCTTAAAAAGGAAGTCATTTTGTGGGTAAATATTATACAATCGTCAGCACAAAAGCTAATGAGAGAACAGTCCAGAAGACTGAATAAATGTTCAACTTTTATAAACTTGTTCATTTGAAATTATTGCTTCATCCCAGTTCAGGTCAGTTTCAGGTATTCATGACAAAATTTCATTGTGCGCATTAAGGAAAACTGAGATGGTAGATAAAGTGCACAAATAATAGATAAATTTGTTAATATTTGCCAGCAGAAAGTAATCTGACTATTATTTAAAATGTTGCACGGATAAAATAAGGAGATACTTCCAGGTGAACTTTGAGTTGCATGTATAAAAGTCTTTCTCCCCACTCTTATCCCTATTATTTTCACAGTTAACTATGAGGTAGGTTAATGACTGACTCAAGATAAAGTTCTGGATCTAGTGGCTAGAAATATCCTGATTACTACCTTAACTTATACCTGAATTTCAGCAAGAAGAATAGCAGCCCAGCTATTCTTAAAGTCTCCCATTCCTTTGCTAAAATTCTGCTTCAAGTTCTTCAAATCTCTCCATCTCATCAATTGTTTTACTCTTTACCTGTGACATATTTCCTCTTTCCCACCTTAGTCCCATGGCACTCATCTAGAGTACATCTGAAACTTTGCTAGTAAAATTTTTATATCTGTATTTGCCTGGATTATGTGGTCCTGAATTAAATTCATTATCAGCTTTTTAATATTATTGCATGCTATTTGTAAAGCTCTGAAGTTGTCCTTATTTGCATTATATCTTTGACCTTGGCTTAACCAATCCTACTTTCTACAAAATTCTCCTTAGTTTTTTTAAAATCCAACTTTGAGCTTTGGTTAACACCATTCCACAAAGCCAGAAAAATAGGAGAAAAAGTTGTGTATCATAAACACTCAAAAAATAAGTATTGGGACTACAGAATAACCTGACAAGAGGCCAATATGGATGAATCAAATGAAATAGATTTTAATAGAGTGTAAAATACCATTGGTATCTGTTAAGTCCTGGACGCAATGGCGAATGAAGAAGACTCATTTCTACTGAACAGCTCTTTTATTGCATTTAGTCAAAACTCCAACAATGAGCAAAGGCATGCAGGCCTCCTTTTATACGTCCCAAATCCCCGGACATAATGGCAACATCTAGGTACTTTCGCGCCTTGCACATGCGCACTAGGCCGGCGCCACTCAATCTGGTCCCGGGCAGCTTTTGCAATTGCCCAGGAACCTTGCAATGTCTCGAGCCTGCATTTGCAGGCTCAGGACATAACAGTATCTGCTTACCGACGACAGATATTAAACCAAACATCCATAGGATTGTACTGTAAAATGTATTTTGCATGTTTGGTCCAACTTCAGTGATTCATCATTGTGTGGATCACATTTTAGGTCATATTAATGCAGAAATATTGAAAAAAGGTTTCACTGATAAACAACTGAAGTGTTCACAGTTGGTCTTCTTATTAGAAAGGTCTAATGCTGGGAAGCTTTACTAGCAAAAAGTTAGATCTCTGTGTTACCTTTCTTTGCTTTTCAATAAACACTGTTGTTTTTTTATGAACAAATGATATGTAATGTTTCTTTTTGTGTGTTTGGGATCTGGATAGTGGAACAGAATTTTATATGTGGGATTCCCTCTAGACCTATGCAAAACAGAGTCTGAAGTTTATATGATGAGGGTTTGGAGACATCTATGACCCTGGGGTTTAGATTGCCTGTCACATCCAGGATCTCATTTTTATTCTGACACAAGCTGTATAAAGAATAAATATTGAACTGTCTGAGGAGCCTTGAATAGTATCAGTGGAGCCACTCAACTTTCCAAGCTGATACGAAACTGCAGCCAGTCTTGAATTGTAGTAATAAAATACTGCAGAAGCCATTCTTTGGGACCATTATTGTGCAAGGACAGTATTCAAGGCCACACATAAAAAATAAAGTGGCAGCTGATTAAATGTCACTGAGTACTTAAAACCTATAAGAAGAATCCCTTTTATATAAAAAAATACCTAGACAGTAAGTCATCATTGCATTTATTCACCATCCTTTCTCACAAAAGTGTTCCATGCATAATACACTACTTACAAATGAATTTTTAGAACAACTAGGAAAACATATATTTGGGTCTAAAAATCTCATCTTAAGTTAATGAAGTCATGGTTGCTAAATATACTTACAACTTAGCTAGTGGGATCTATAATAGTCTTGGATTCTAACTTAGACTAGGTGAAAAAGTTTCCCAAGAAGTTGACTGCATGAATTCTTTCTCTTAAGGCAGTGGTGGCGAACCTATGGCACGTGTACCAAAGGTGGCACTCGGAGCCCTCTCTGTGGGCACATGTGCTGCTGTCCCAGCCTCGCCTCCCCCCACAATCCCCTTCTCACCAGCAGCCCCCCTGGAGGAGAGTCGCCCCCAAGCACAGCCCACATGGAGCAGTGCAGCCAAGGACATGGCAGCCAGGCAGTGTAGACAAGACTTTGCCCTCAGCCCCATTGCGCACAGTTGATGCAGCAGGGCGCGGGCAGAGGGCTTGGCTGCCATGGTGCTGCTGGGCTGCCTGGGCGATCTGCGGCAGACCCTGGAGGTGGTGAGCAGCCCTGCGGGCAGGAGGGGCAGGAAATGGGGGTGGGGCAGGCACGGGGCAGGGGGTGGAGCGGGAGTGGGGCAGTTTTGGGGCACTCAGTCTCTAAAAGGTTTGCCATCACTGTCTTAAGGCTTGGATGTGTCACTTGGCCTACCCATTCATCCTCAGGGATTCAGGACATTTACTGGGACATTTCCCTTTTGTTCTCTTTAATCAGAAATTGGTGTCTAGGGCGTCAACAGAAAACACTGAAAACTCTGATCCCTAGCTGACTTGCAATGGTGACTCTGGTGGCAAAATGGAAATAAACAAATGGCATAAATTGCTGTTCAGCAATTAATACTGAATCCCAATGTTCTTTTCTTCTCTTCATGAAATGAGTGAAAGCAACTAATAATAGAATGATCTTCAGAATTATAGATGAGGGAAACATTGAACAGGTTCACTGTTGTATCATTTTGGCAACTGTGCATGTTCCTTCCAAAAATGTTTTATTAAAATTAACTAGGTAGCACTTTCTTTCATTTTCATTTGCATTAAACCATATATTATTCATATGATTGGCGATAATGTGTTTATATTGAAAGATCCAAAAATAGTTTGGACACCCTAAAGCACTTAGTTCCATCAAGATTTCTGGAATGGCTTCTATGTCAGCAGTAATTATCTTTTTTTTTCTTTTTGGTTCATCTCCAGTTCTATCATCCCCTCCCACAAGTATATGTGCTGCTTTTGTAGTTTTTTAATGTATAAAATGTATAATGTATAAAATTCCAGATTTCTAAAGCTCTGTTGAAAAAATGAAAGACAAAAGTGTTTACAGCTATTAAGATTGGCTTGTTATCACAAAGCACTGGAGAAGTAACATGCATCTTTCATTAGATTAGTGGCATTTAAAATCCTTTTTTAACACCAAAAGAACTTTCACTGTCCTAGAATTAAAGATTCAAACCTAATCATTATTTATTAGCCTTATAATAAGTTTTCTCCTAATTGATTATCTTACCTTCTTCAAATTTTGTTCTTGATAAAAATAGCAAAGTCAGTTATTTACAAGTTTTGCATTTTTTTTATTAATAGAGTGCATCTTAAAACATGCTAAATAGCTAACGGGACTAAGAGAAGCTGCCAGAAATCTTTATTTTCCTACCCCCCCCCTCTCTCCTTACTACTTTTTCTAATTTGCTTTTCCTTTTAACACTGCAATTTGTGTTTGTTCAAATACATCAAGGTTCAGCTTTTTTTTTTTTTCAAATTCATGTTGTTCTTGGACAAGAACTAAAGGGAAAATTTCTCTGGCTCTTTTCCTTTGGAATTCTCTGTTTATCTAAAGCTATAACTATAAGCCCCTTGCACTTGAGTGTGGGGTTTGTTACAAAGTTTACAGTTCAGTGGGAAAAATCCTCAGCAGAATCCCTGAATCAAAGGGAATTCTTCCTTTTCTATTAATATAACCAACATTATTTATTTTTCTAGTCTATACTCCCTAAGTCCCTGAAGGCAGTGTCAAATTGCTCTCATACCAAATATGTAGCCATGCTATAAAAGTGCAGTACTTCTGAAGGCTTTGTTCTCATGAGAAAACACTATTCTGTTATATTTATCTCTAATTAATCCATTTTCTATCTGTTTGCTAAAACTGAAGACTTAAAAAGACTACAGCTGCTGTCCTTATCACATGAATTACAATAAATTGGCTGAAATCATTAAAATCTGGTGAGAGAGGACTTTTAGAATTGATGAAAGTTAGCCCAGAAGGAAATATTAAAAAGGGCAGAAAAATATATTTTTCCTCAAAAGGACTTTTTAAAACCAAACTTGGCCCCAAATCTATCTCTCTGCCCCAAGCAAGACTTTACTTCTAACAATTTGGCACCCCGAGATGGGACTCCAAGCTAACCTCTCCAATGGACTGAGACTGGTAAGCCCCATCTTGCCGGCAGCAGACCCCCTTGTGTCTGTGGATGGGTTTCCCAGGCCTTGCCCATGTGGAGCTAGGGTAGTAAAGGGAGTTTTGAGAGTTTGAGCTCAAGGGCTGCTTTGGAAAGAAGATGAAGGTGAGTACCTCTAAATTTTAAGTTTAAAGCCCAGGGGAACAAAGAAAATGTGTGTATTTCTGTTTGTGTGAGTGAGAAGATCTTTTTTTCCCAATGACAATTGGATTTTGCTGCTTCTGGCCTTTCCTAGCCGCAGAAAGGATCTGTTTAATTGGCAGAACCTGGAAAGCATGGGGGTTGGCCAGAGCACAGAACCTTTTGTTAGGGAAAAGGGAGAGGCTGTGTGAAAATGAAATGGAATGAGTGAATGAAAGAATTGGATTTGGGCAACTAGCTGGTAAGGCCCTGTAAGCAAAGCAAAGTTAGGAAATTAAGCCTCAGGAAGGGAGCGACCACCTACCTCCGAGAGCAAGTGGAGGTGCCCACGGACATTAGAGGCGTCCGTAAACGGTGGGGTAAAGCCGGCCGGTGGAAGAGTAGCCCGTACCTTCTGAGGGAAACTGGAAGGTCTCTGCAGACCCTTTTTTGGTCTGAAAACGTGGAGGATCCCTCGGAGGAGCCCACGAACTCTGAGAGGGATCCAGAGAAGCTCCGTGAGTCCCCTTTTTTTTGGACTCACAAAATCGTGATAGTAGGAAGAAGTCTCACAAGGAGACTTCTGATGGATCGTGCCCTTTAGTGGTAGGGAAATCCCATTATAGAAACATGGGAAGTTCTAATTCAAGGGCGGAAGTAGGTTTCCTGGTTGAGAGCTTGCTCGGGGCCTGGGACAGGAACCAGTTACCTGTCCAGGCCGGAATGGAAAAGAGGTAGGTAAAGAAACTATATGGGGGAAAAGAAAAAAAAAATACAGACTTTGCTTAGGGCTTTGCTGGAAAACCAATTTGTCTAAATAAAGGTACTTAAAAGGGAAAATAAGAAATAGTGATTCTCTCTCTCTCTATCTCTATCTCTCTCTCTCTTCTCTATGCAACCACATGGTATGTTTAAAATGTGTGCCTTCCCTAACTTGAGTTATCTGAAATTTATGGTGGGAATGACTAGGATGTGTAAAACTAAGACTTCTGTTCTCTTGTCTTTGTGTATATATGTTTGTCAAAGTCTGTGCGTGAGAGGTAAATATGACTGTTAACTGTTTCAAATCCAAAGGAAAAAGAATTTTAAATTCTGCTAGAAATTCTGCTTAAAATAAGCCACAAAAAGGAAATACCTCACTCTGTTTGTCTGGCCAACAAACAGAGTGAAGAAAAAAGTTGTGTTTGTTTGTTTGTTTGTTTTCCTCTTTCTCTCTGTGTATGCTCAAGAACAGCCTTAAGTTACCAGGAGGGATTGTTTTAAGTTTATCTGTTGGAAAAGTTTCACTTGCATTCACTGTATGTGTTTTATCTATCTTTTTCCTGAAAAATGTGTGTCTATCTACAAGAGCCTTTTGAAACTCAAGTCTGCTTGTGTGGGGAAATAATTTTTTAAAGTTACTTTTCATATCCTAAAACTTACTGGTGAAACTACTATGAAACTTTTCTGAAACAAATAAGCATTTTCTAATCTCTAAAATAATGTGGTCTATTTTAGAATAAATGTTCTCCTACCCTTGGCAAGTTGCACATCTTAAAATATTAGGCTTTTAAAATTATTTGAAGTTTTCAGCATTTTCAAACTGCCTGCAAGCTACCCCCCTTCCAATTCTTTTCCTGCCCTTTGTTCTCCATACCTTTTGTCTGCCTCTCCTGGTAGAGTCCACCCAGAAAGCGGGGAGAGACCTTATTCTTGTATCTTTCAGCCCTGAAACCCTCTCCCAAGCCTTTGGAAGCAGAACACACAGACCCAGATGCTGCCTCCATCCATTTGAGCCATGGAATTGAGTTTTGAATCCAGCCATCCACTAAAAAGCCACCATGCAATCTGAGTGGAACATCTTCCCAAGTCCTACCATTTACCCAGATGCCTGTGAGAACTGCAGAAGGAAGGTGGTGCCATGTGAAGCCTCAGAAGAGAAAATTAGACTGTGGGGGGGAGGGTGGAAACTCATTGTAAACTTTTATTTCTTGCCCCATTTGTATTGTAACAAGCCAGTTGAATGTATTAGTGGAGAGATGGCACTTGGGAATAGGTGGCAGAACAAGTACTGAACACCTTGGACTTCTATCTGGTGGGAGGGAAAATCTATCCAGAATGTTTGTATTGCCTGTTTTGTAGAAATAGCTGCATATGCACACATACACCATTCACACCATTCAGAGTCTATCCCCTCCACCTACCTTTAGTAAAGTTCCCCAGGCTGATTTTTGCTCTATTGCACCAAAGCTTTATGGGACCAACTTCCAACAGATAACAAGGGGGAGGGAACTAGGCCCCCTCAGGTGATTTGCAATTCATATGCCCTGACTAAGGAAGCAATAGGAAAAATCCCAAACTTATGCCCTGAATATTTTGCACTGTTGAGCTCAGATTGGGATTCCTAGAACTCATTATGTGCAATTTAAAGACAATTTAATAGCCTGGCATATTGGCTAACCTCAATTGGACATTACAAACCTGGATGCACTGAATCAAGAGCTAAGGCAGGAAACAACCCTTGAAATTGGGCAGCCAGTGGTCATATAGTAAGGAAAACCATGGCTGTGAAGAATTTTGGGAGGTATGCAAACCTGACTGGAAGCTAAAGGTGATATCCAACATTTGAAAATGATTGGCACAGAATATTGGACACTATACATTTCTTTTCCACCTAACAAATTTTTGCCCTGACTTTTAGAACTTTATGGGTGCAAGCTCCCCTTTTGGGAGCCACTAAAGGGATCTTTTTCTGCTGCCTCCATTAATGTCTTATTATTATTATTATTTTGCTTAACAGTTTAAAAGCTTGCCTACCAAGTCTCCCTGACCAGATCAATTTTAATGTTGTGCCAATAAGTGTGTCATAAATACACACTTAAGGCACAAAGCGGGGGATTGATGAAAGTTAGCCCAGAAGTAAATATTAAAAAGGGCAGAAAAATATATTTTTCCTCAAAAGGACTTTTTAAAACCAAACTTGGCCCCAAATCTATCTCTCTGCCCCAAGCAAGACTTTACTTCTAACAGAATAATAATGCTAAAATTGTTCTAGTTCTATATTATTTATCTTTAAATTTGTATGTCACTAACAAAACATTTATGAAAAGTAGCACCAAAATATGTTAACAGTGAACAAAATATACTCAATAAGAAACAATTGTAATAATGCAGAAATGGAAGGGCAGAGAAATGACAGTAAAAACAAACATCTAGTTATATATATGTATGTATATATAGATATAGATATATTGAATTGCTACCAACCTGCCTTCCATTGAGGACCTGTATACTACACGAGCAAGAAAGAGGGCTGTGAAAATATCTACAGACCCCTCACATCCTGGACATAAACTATTTCAACTTCTTCCCTTAAGACAACACTATAGGGCATTACAAACAGAACAACTAGACATAAGGACAATTTCCCCCCCAATGCCATCACTCTGCTTAACAGCTAACTTCTACAACACTGTCAAACTACTTAGTAAAGCTGCATTACTATGATACTCCTCATCTTTCCTATTACTTATCATCTTCTTATGTCTATAGCTTTGTTGCTCGTATCTTCCAATTTATATTGTCTTTTTAGTATGATTTATGTTGTTTGCTTAGCTAGTATTCTACAGTATGACTATCACTAAGTGTTACATCTTATGATTTATGATGAATGTATTTTCATGTTGTTTATGATCATGATTACCACTATTACTTATATGTACAGTGAGAGCTTATGCACCGGAGACAAATCCCTTCTGTGTCCAACCACACTTGGCCAAGATAGATAGATAGATAGATAGATAGATAGATAGATAGATAGATAGATAGATAGATAGATAGATAGATAGATAGATGATGGATGAATGGATGGATAGATACCTGTGTTTCCCCAAAAATAAGACCAGGTCTTATATTTTGGGGGGGACCAAAAGACCCATTAGGACTTATTTGGGGGGGATGTCTTATTTTGTGGCCGCCCTCCCACCATCTCCTTGCCCGCGGCTACAATGCCTTACAGGGCTTCCATGCACTTTTTGCACTCATGGAGAAATGACGGAGATTGGAAGCTCCGTCTACTTGCAAATGGGATGCTTTGAAACAGAGTGAATTGCTCCATTTCCAAGCACCCATTAGGTGCCCAAACACTTTTTACCCAGATGGAGAAATGATGGGGATGGAAGCTTCATCTGCTTGCAAATGGGGTGCTTTGAAACGGAACCATTTGCTCTGTTTCAAAGCACCCCATTTGCAAGCAGACGAAGCTTCCAGTCTCCCTCTGGGCAAAAAGTGCATGGCAGAGGCAGGAGGAGGCAGAGGCATGAGGGGGAAGTAGGTGATCCGGACATGCTGCATGGCTGCCTGGCTCACGGGAGGTTTGTGCGGCAGCACCAGCAGCAGGTGGAGGCAGAGGCATGGGGGAGGTAGGTGATCCCAATGATCCACCCACTCCATCCCACTGTCTCTCAGCTTGGCCGCAGCCACACCAGGGTCACTTGCCTCTGCCTCTGCCTGGTGCCGGTGCCACAGCGCAAGCCTCTCACGAGCCTCCCATGAGCCAGATGGCCACACAGGACATCCAGATTGCCTGCCTCCCTCCCCATCTCTGCCTCCACACTCGGACTTACCTGCGATGCACCAAGGGGCCAGTGGGCTGTGACTGCTGCCAGACATCATCGGCCCCCGCATGCTAGCTATCTTTGGTGCTGGCCACGTCCATCCCCTGGGCTTATTTTTGGAGTAGGGCTTATATTAGGCCCACCCCATATAATCAGGCTAGGACTTATTTTCAGGATGGGTCTTATTTTCAGGGAAACGTGATATATAAAGGAAGATTTCAAAACATGTATTAATCTGAGCAATAGGACCAGCTGAACCCTTTATGTGTATAAAACATATTGGAGATGTAACCAGTTGCATAGCTTCTATACTTTAATCCTACTAAATTTCAAGCAAAATTAATTCCAAGTACATTCATTTTTCCATTTTTATGAAAAAAGGAGTAGTCACCCAGCTACTTGTTGTGCTATGTTATGTCCATATAAGTATCATCCCTTTCCCTCCCTCCCTCCCTCCTTCCCTCCCTCCCTCCCTCCTTCTCTCTCTCTCTCTCTCTCTCTCTCTCTCTCTCTCTCTCTCCAAAATAACCTCGTCGTATTTTATTTTTCTTTAAGACATTTTATCTTTTTTAAAAATCCAGAACATGTAATAAAATATTTAAATACAATCAGTATACAATTGAGAACGGTGAAAGGAAATACTAAAACTTTTTTAATGCAAATCCATTCTTTATATGCATGCAGTGATCTGAAACAAGATGTTTCTGGGATTCTTAAAGTCATTTTAGTATAAGATCATTATTCATAGTACAATTTCTATAATTCTTTCATCATCAGGGTTGCTCTGCACAACCACTTAACTACATCTGGGAAGGCACATGTTTCCCAGCCCGGCCATTCTTTTTGATATCTTCTCTATCCACTGAATCTCTGCTGCCACTGCCAATTGCCCACTTGGGTAATGAAGCTAAGATTGTTTTCTCCCAGTATGTAAAGTATTGGCCCTATAATTTCTTGAAACACAAAAAAGTCTTGGATGACTTATAGACCTCTAAAATTGCTACTAAATTATAGTTTTTTAATGTGATAGAAAGGAAATATAATAGTTCACTTCACATTATATTACAACCTTGATTAATTTTAAATACAAATCAATTTAAATCAAAATTAATTAGATTTATCCACATGAGTGCTTTCATATATATTGGGACTACAGTTTCTAATTATAGTGATCCACAGAAACTGGATTAAAAGTTAAGACTAGAGTTGTCAGTTGGAATTGTATCAATCCATCAAAACTAATGTGGCAGGACGATTTTATCAAATCATGAGCAGTGATCTCATCTCTAAAGCTAAGTGATATAATGATTTATGCCAGCTTTTAATTCTGCAAACTATTGATATTTGGAATAAATAAACCGATACTAGTAATAAATGGAATAATTGTTGGCTACAGCAGAAATTTTATGTTCTACATATAAATTCTAGGAACTAGCATCTTTTTTCTTTTAGTTGTTATTATGAAAGATATATGCAGTATATAATCAATCTTAGCCTGAATCATTTAAGTAGATACTTTCTTCCCAACTGTCCAATTTCTAAAAAGCTATAAAATAGAGCAAATTTGAATAATATCAAATGCATTCTGAATTGTATCGAAGATTGGAAATGAGACAAAAAAATATTCTGGCAGTATTTATGGTGAAAAATGGCACCAGTAATTGAGGTAGATTCAAAAAAGTATCTTTTAGTGGCATGAACTAATGATCTTGGTTACAAGAATGCAAAATAGCCCTGAACTAAGCAAAGTTTTGAATTAAAACACCCCAAGGAATGATATAGAAAGCAATGTAAATCATGCATTGTTTTAATGTGGAGAAAAGCAAAGTTTTACATTTAAGGAGGAAAAATCAAAGGTTTAAGTATAGATTAGGCAAGACCTGGCTCAAAACCAGCAACTGTAAGAGGGACCTTGGAGTTCTAGAATCCAGTGGATGATCACTTGACTATGAGCCAGCATTGTGCAGCAGCAGCCAAAAAAGCTAATACAATCCTGGTTTGTATAAACAGAGGCATAGAATCAAGATCACACAAAGTATTAGTACTGCTTTATAAAACCCTAATGAGACCACACCTGGAATACTGCAACCAATTTTGGTCACCATACTACAAAAAAAATGTTGAGACTTTGGAAAAGTACAGAGAAGAGCAACTATGATCAAAGGCCCGGAGACTACAACATATGAAGAACGGCTGCAGGACTTGGGTTTGGCTAGTCTAAAGAAAAGAAGAAATAGGGGAGACATGATAGCAGTATTTCAGTATTTGAGGGGCTGCCACAAAAAAGAGGGGATCAAATTATTCTCCAAAGCACCAGAGGGCAGGATAAGAAACAATAGTTGGAAACTGATCAAAGAGAGAAGCAACTTGGAATTAAGGAGAAACTTCCTAATAGTGAGGACAATTAACCAGTGGAACAGCTTGCCTTCAGAAATCATGGGCACTCCATCACTGGAGGTTTTTAAGAAGAGACTGGACAGTCACTTGTCTGCTTGTGCAGGGGGCTGGACTAGAAGACCTCCAAGGTCCCTTCTATTCTATTCTATTCTATTCTATTCTATTCTATTCTATTCTATTCATACTTTTACAGATGGAATGTAAGACAGGTAGTCCTTGTTTAGCAACCACAATTTGGACCAGCAACTACATTGCTAACCAAAACAGTTACTAAATGAGAAATCACATGATCATGACTGTGCTTAATGGACTAAAACTGACAACGATTTTCATACCTTCTCTTTTGTTTGCCTCCTAACCATCCCCCCTCCCTTTAAAAAAACTCACTTCTGTACCAGGATAATTATCAAGAAGTATAATTAAGAAAAAAGGAATTAATGTTTCTATTTACATTCATTGGACAGAAAGGGATTACAAGAGAGTAAGCAGGCACATACTGGGAAATACACATTAAAAGCAATGCACTAGCAACTGCTTGCAGGCTATGCAAACAGCCTAATGTATTCTTTCCAATTTCTCTGCTCTGTGAGTAGGGGGGAAAAAAAAACAACTGACAGGTCAGGTCAAGGCATACTGACTGTAATGACAGTCATTTGATTGAGAGACAACTCTGTCATAATTTCAAACTTAGTTGCCTAATGAGGCTGTCAGTAAGCTATATACTATGGGATGATAATACATCTGGTCTTATTTAATATCTCTAAATTCCACATTCCTACAAAGACTCTAAAGTCTAAATTCACCCTCTTCCATTTCTAAAATAAACAGGATCCTTTGTTGTACCCATACAGTATCTTCTTTCACACTATGGAAAGGGCAATAATCTGATTTTTGTTAGCTATCACCTTTCCCTCCAGGATCATCTGTTTATTTCAGTTCATCTGTTCTGTATAATATACATTTCAAAACCTTATGAAAATAATAAAGTACTATTTGTACCCCAACTGATATTATAAAGTTGTTGAGATAAGGCAGCTATGCTGATAACTGCCAACCAGAATCTATGGGAGGGCAGCTACAATAAACTTGAAATAATAATAATAACAACAACATCTAAATAACATCAATAGCTGAGCTTGAAGAAATGCAGTTAGTCAATGCCTGACTATTAATCAGTTACTGGATTCATGGTTCTGTCATTCAGATTCATGTTCAAATACTTCTCATTATTCAGATAAAGAAAATGAAATTAAATAAGCTGATCCCATTTCCTCATGTTTATATATGTGCCCTTCCATATCACTGAAATTAACATATAGAATCACTACATTTGGAATCTTTTGCCCACTATTATATCTCCTTTTTTCCCCACTATTAGATCTCTCTTTTGCCCACTATTAGATCTCCATTCTCCTATACTGGAGAATGTCTGAGCTAGGACTCTCCTCTAGAGACAGAAGATACCATCTCAGAACCAGGAAATGAAACCAACTTCTTTGGGTTGATTGTAGCATTCACTGGCTTTTCCCTGAATAGCGAAATCCTGATCCTTTATCAGGTTTAGTCATTAGATATCAATCTAGATGTCCTTGGAAGCCTGAATTTCTTGTTGCTTATCAACTTTTGTTCTACACTGAAAAACCAGAGACTGCTATATGTCTCAATACAGTCGAATCAAAATAAAATTGAATCAATACAAAGATGTTGGAGATTAGCCCTGGGCTTCCATTTTATGTAACATTTGGATTATCTGTATATAGTGTAGAGACAGAAGAAGTCGTGTCTGTTGCCATTCTATGCTACTAGAGGACATTTTGTCATGTTACTCTGTTATTATTTTTGAGAAATGTTACTTTAGATAAAAGATAGGCACTACTTTGACTAACATAATAACATTCAATTACTCATTTTCCTTAGCTATTAACAGTTTCAACGATTGCCTGAAAATGTAGAAAAGAGTTTTATATCACCTGCATATATTATATCCTATGACATTATCTACTTCGTTGCTAAGCCTGTCTGGATAGAGTCAGACCTATTAATTCTCCTCTTCCAGTTAATTTACAACAGTAAATCAAATATGATAGGATTATAGTTTGTATTTTCAGAATGAGTTCTGGAAAATGGTAGCATGAAATCTGATATGGAGCTGTCCTTTTGCACATAACTGAAAGAAAAATTATACTGCTACAATCATTTTTCTTAAATAAATTGTGATCTTCTCTAGAATTTCCATGATAAGTTTAACATTTATTTAACCCTGGTTCCTACTTTCATTTTTCTTCCATATAGTCCATCAACTGTTTACAGAGCATTTCACAAAATGTTGGTGCATGTAAGAGAAAGGCAGGTAGAACATGATGGAGAAAGAAAACTGAATTACACCAGCCTTCTGCAGTATGTTTGACTGTAACTGTCAGACTCTGTTGGGGACTCTGGGAGTTTCAATCCAATGCATCCCAGGGGTATCAAGAAGAGAATCTTGCACATCCAGTTAGGCATCACAGCATGACAGGTGCAGGAAGATGGGGCTCCGTCTTCTGAGTTCAATTTTGCCACGCTGGGGACCCTAAAAAGGATCGACAGTTGCCCTGGAGAGGTGTTTGACCCAAGGAAGTCCTCCAAACCGCCAAAGAAAAGACTGGCTACCCTTCTGTGGCCAGTCAGAAGCTGCTGACAACTGAAGAGAATAAGCACTAATGATAGTACATGTAGTAGAACAACTTTTTTATTAAAAAGTTTTTATTAATAAAACAGTTAAAACAAAAAAGGACATAACATGTCATTCCAGTATATATTATCCTAACAATTTGTTCCTTGTCATACATATAATTCCTAATCTCTATATATAAATGTTTCCCTATATAATACAATCTCAAATTTGTTTCTCTATATACTAGCATACAGTTTTATATACCACAGTCTTATCCTTTAATTCCATAGTGAGCCTATCCATATCAGCACATGATAAGTTTTTATATAGAATCTCTTCTTTTGTTGGAATTTCTTTGTTTCTCCAGTTTTGTGCATAGGCCAATCAGGCAGCTGTGAAAATATGTAACATTAAATAAAGTGCCCCTTTATTGTATTTCTGTGTGGTAAAACCTAGTAAGAGGAGTTCTGGTTTTAGCTCTACCTCTGTCATTGGAATTTCTTCTAGACATTTTTTAATCTTGTTCCAAAAGTCATGGGCTCTTGGGCACTCCCACCACATATGATAATGTCCCTCTTGCCAAATTACATTTCCAGCACATAGGAGAAATGTTTGGGCCCATTTTAGCTAGTCTTGTGGGTGGGAAATGCCATCTATAAAACACTTTGTAAAGGTTTTCTTTGTAGAATGTGGCCAAGGTGTGCCCATAGTTCTTGCCAGATACGCAGATCAAAGTTGAGATCAAAGTCCCTGCTCCACATTAACATGGTTTCTTTTACCTGTTCTTCATACATTGCCTGATCCAAGAAATAATGATATAACTTTTTAATCATTTTATCCTCAACACCTAATAGTATTTTATCCAACCCTATCAATTCTATTTTTATACCTAATTCTTTTTTGTCCTTCCAATATCTCACCTGTAGTTGAAGGTATGCCCACCATTCTAATTCTATCCCTTCATCTTAAAGAGTTTTCCTGGGTTTCAATTCCCCTTTCTCATCTAGTACATTTTTATATGGTATAATCTTCCCTAATTGAATAAACTTTGGATGTACATATATTTCTAATGGTGAGATCCAGCCAGGGACTTCAGTATAGCTTGGTTGCCAGGTTTTGACCCATACATCAATTAAGGCCCGTCTAATATAGTGCCTGCAAAAATATTTATGTGACCTATATTTCTGGTCCCATAGCATAGCATGCCATCCTATTTGTAGGTCATGACCTTCCAAACATAGTAATCTCCTGTTCTTCAAAAGTATCCAATCCCGCACCCATAGTAAAACTATGGCCTAGTAGTATTTTTCCATGTCTGGGAGGTCAAGTTCACTCCCCCCTCCTTCGAATCCTGCAATAATTTTAATTTGATCCTTGCTTTTTTTTCCTTGCCAAATAAATTTAAGAATAATTTTGTTAAGGTTTTTAAAAAATTTCTTATCCAATTTTATGCATATACATTGAAACAGAAATAAGATTTTTGGTAACACATTCATTTTAATTATGGCTATTCTGCTCATGAAAGAGAGCTGTAGGTTGTTCCAAGTATCTAAATCAGCTTTAATCTGTTCAATTAGTTTATCATAATTGTCTCTCTTAAGTGTAACATATCTAGCAGTTAGTTGTATCCCTAAATATCTTATTTTATTCATAATTTGAATACCTATTCTATCAGCCAATTCATTTTTCTGTACTGTAGTCATGTTTTTGACGAGCATTTTAGTTTTTTCTTTATTTATCTTCAGACTTGCTATTTCCCCATATTTACTCAATACCTCCATCAATCTTATCCCTGATTGCAATGGCTCTTCAATTATAAAAACTAAATCGTCTGCAAAAGCTTGCATTTTAAATGTTTCTTTCTTGATCTCTAAACCTTTGATCTGTCTATCTTTTCGAATTACTCTGATCAATACCACTAGGGATAATATAAACAACAATGGTGATAATGGACAACCTTGCCTTGTACTTTTTTGAATTGGAAAGCTATCGGTCATTTCTCCATTAATTATTACTTTTGCTGCCTGATTAAAATAGACTGATTTAAACATACTTATAAAATTTTCCCTGAAGTCCATATACGACAATTGATTAAACCTAAAATCCCATTTCACATTGTCGAAAGCTTTTTGTGCATGAAGAAAGATTAAACTCATTTGCTTATCATTGTGCACCTCATAATACTTCAGTATATCCAAAACAATCCTAACATTATTTCTTATGTATCTTTTTGATAAAAAGCCATTTTGATCAGAGTGTATAAAATCTGCTAGAAATCTTTCAAGTCTTTGCGCCATTATAGCCATAAAGGTCTTATAGTCTGAGTTTAATAATGAAATGGGTCTATAGTTTTTTATATGTGCCAAGTCTGTGTTTTCCTTAGGAATTAGAGTAAGAAGAGCTTATTCCCATGAAGCTGATATTTTAGCTTTTGTTAAGACCTCATTAAATAGTTCCAACATTATTGGGCTTAAAAGTTCTTGTATGATTTTATACACTTCTACAGGTAGACCATCTAGCCCAGGTACTTTATTATTTTTTTGTTTCTTAATTGTTTCTGAAAGTTCCAAAGGTGTTATCTCTTTGTTCAACAAAGTTTGGAATTCTTTTGGAACTTTCGGTAGGTCATCTGTTTGCAAATACTGTATAATGTCATCATTATTTCTCCCTTCGTCATCTTTATATAAGTTCTTATAGAACTCATATGCCACTAATTTCTTTCCTTCGTTCTGATATACCATGTCACCTTCTGTGTTGCAAAGTTCGTAATTGTGTTTTTTAATTTTATAGGCCAGCCATCTCCCCAGTTTATTGGCATTTTCAAAAAAAATTGTTTAGTATGTTTTATCTGCTGTCCTAGCTCTTCCTTCCCAATAATGTTCATCTTATGTTTAATTAGATCTATCTGCTGTTTCAACTCACATCTTTGTGGTTCCTTTTGTAAATCTTCCTCAACTCTACTTAATTCTTCTCTTCTTCCTCTCATATATGCTTTGGCTGTATCCCATAAATTTTGGCAGTTCATATCTTCCTTTTTATTTGTCTCAAAAAACAGGTACATTTGTAGTAGAACAACTTTTTGAGCAACATAGATGGAACTGGGTGAGACTTTATGCTCTCTTTATGATTTTAAGACTTTTTCCTGGAAAAAAACACCCAAAGCAAAGAATCCTTCTCCATGAGAGAGGGAAGGGGAATTTCCACCCTATTCCTTCAGGGAAAGAAAAGTGGTGAACTAATTGCTTAGGGGGAAACAGAGAAAATTGCAAGATTAATTTGGAACCAATATAGATATATAGCTTTGAAATTTGGGGACTAAAGGTATTTTTGAGACTTTTAGAAAAGAGACTAGAAAAGTTTATAATATAAGTCTGGATTTAAAAAGCTGGAAGATGGTGTTAATGACATCTAGTGGAGAACAACAGCACTACAATTTATTATTAAAGGAACTTGGATTGAAGCTCAGACTCAGATAAGATTTTGGTTGTCCTTGGAAACTTTCATTTTTGAAGATTGCAGCTGGGGAAAAGGGAAAAAAATAAACTTTTGGGCTGCTTCTTTGTTGTTCCTGGACACTTTCACTTTTGCAGACTGCAGCTGGGAAAAGGGAAAAAACTCTTGGGCTGCTTATCTGTATTGGAACCCTATTGGACTATAAAGACTACATATAAAAACAAAATGAGTGTTCCATACTTAGCCTTAAATGGTAAAAAATCATCTTTAACACCTGTCCCTGAAGCTCCCAGCTTGATATACCAACAAGAAAATGTTAATGAATCTTAGAAAGAAATTCTTTCTATGTTGAAAACAATCCAACAGACAATTGTTTTATTTCATGATGAGACTAAAAATAATACAAATGAGATAAAATAACAATGTTCTAATCTAAACTTACAAACCAGACAACGACTACAAAGAAGGAACTAGTAACCCAGAAAACAGAAGGAAAATTAGAAGAAACAGATCCAAAGATGGAGGATCTAAAGGAAGGAATTAAAGACAGATACAGACAAATGAAAAATTAGAAGATACAGTGGTAACACCGGAAATGGAAAAGATATCTTATTGTCAAGATTTCAGAACACATTTGAGGATAAGGAAGAAGAGCTGATCGAACAGATGGTAAAGCTGTTAGGGAGAAATGCTGAATAACAGGGAGTTAATTGATACGGAACAACCCTGTCCCCGGCAATTTAAAAACTATAGGGCTATCAGTGCATGTAGCACAGATGTGTGTGTGGACAAGAATACCAACCTTGCTACCAATCAAAATGAAGCCTCTAATAGCGAGTGCCATATAAAGTGCACTAACCAAATAGGTGGTAAGACAATAGGGGAACTCAGGCACCACACAGGTTATGTAGAAAGGAAACACAGGGCCACCCACAAAGGACTCAAATGTTTATACACCAATGCACAAAGTATGAACAGCAAACAGGGTGAACTAGAAATTCAGGTTAATGAGGGCAGATACGATATTGTTGCCATTACGGAAACATGGTGGGATGAAACTCACACATGGAACACACAGCTAGAGGGATTTAAATTATTTAAAAGAAACAGACCAAATAAAAGAGGAGGTGGAGTTGCTCTCTATATAAGAAATAACTACATCTTCACAGAAATAGAGTACAACAATGATAAAAACTGTCTTGAATGCATTTGGGTCAATATAAAAGGGGGGGGGAATGACATTGCCATAGGTGTATACTACAGACCACCCAACCAAACAGAGGAAATAGATGAACTTTTTGCTAGTCAGCTAACTAAGGTATGTAGGAAGCACATCACAATAGTAATGGGGGACTTTAACTACCCTGACATCAACTGGGAGACAAACTCCGCACCAAGTGGAAGATCAAACAGGTTCCTGGCAAACCTAGCAGACAACTTTGTCTCCCAAAAAGTAGAGAATGGAACTAGGGGATTAGCCATTTTGGATCTAATTCTCACTAACAGAGATGAAATGATAGACGGTGTTGGAGCCATAGGAACCCTGGGAGGAAGTGATCATGCAATATTAGAATTCAACATTATAGAAGCACAACCAATAGAACACAGTCAAACTAGAGTCTTGGACTTCAAGAGAGCTAATTTCAATAAACTTAGAGAGGGCTTGGGAAGGATTCCATGGATGAGAATCCTCAAGGGGAAAACAACTCAAGAAGCTTGGGAAATTTTGAAAAATGAGATAATAAAAGCACAGTCTAGCACAATACCAACAAAGAGGAAAAATAACAGCTCTCAAAAGAAACCAGCATGGCTGCATAAAGAACTCTCTGACAAATTGAAAGATAAAAAGGACAAGTATAGAAAGTGGAAAGAGGGGAACATAACTAAGTCAGAATATCAGCAAATAGCCCGAGCCTGCAAAGATGAAGTGAAGAAAGCCAAGGCTCAAAATGAACTAAGGCTTGCGACCAAAGTCAAAAATAACAAAAAAAGCTTCTTTCAACATGTAAAAAACAAGAAAAAAGTGAAGGAAATGATTGGTCCATTAGTGGGTGGAAGTGGCAAGAAGGTGACAAGCAACAGGGAGAAAGCAGAACTATTTAACTCATTTTTTGCATCTGTCTTTACACAAAGGGAAAAAACAGACCAACCTATCAAAAATAGTGCCATAAAAAACAAAACAGAAACACAAGTTAAGATAGGCAAGAAAATGGTTAGTGAGCACCTGTCCAGCCTAGATGAGTTCAAATCGCCAGGACCAGATGGATTACACCCCAGAGTTCTCAAGGAACTGGCAGATGTGATATCGGAGCCACTGAACTATATTTTTCAAAGATCCTGGAACACAGGGGAACTACCAGAGGACTGGAAAAGAGCTGATGTAGTTCCCATCCTCAAAAAAGGAAAAAAAATGGATCCAGGAAATTACAGACCTATCAGCCTGACCTCAATACCTGGGAAGATCCTGGAAAAGATAATCAAACAACGAATCAACGAACACCTAGAGGCAAACAAAGTCATTACTAAAAGCCAACATGGGTTTGTCAAAAATAGATCATGCCAGACAAATCTTATTGCATTCTTTGACCAAGTGACAAAATTAGTGGATCAGAGGAATGCTGTGGACATAATTTACTTGGACTTCAGTAAGGCATTTGATAAAGTAGATCACAACCTACTACTTGACAAGATAGAAAAATGTGGGGTAGACAGAACCACCACCAGATGGATCCGTAGCTGGCTGACCGGCCGTACTCAGCGAGTGGTCCTCAATGGAACTGCATCTATATGGAGGGAAGTGTGTAGTGGGGTGCCCCAGGGCTCTGTTCTGGGCCCAGTACTCTTCAACATCTTCATCAACGATTTGGATGAAGGGATAGATGGGGAACTCATCAAATTTGCAGACGACACCAAGCTGGCAGGAATAGCCAACACTCCAGAAGACAGGCTTAAGATACAGAAGGATCTGGACAGACTTGAACACTGGGCACTAACTAACAAAATGAAATTCAATGGTGAAAAAAGCAAGGTTCTACATTTAGGCAAGAAAAACCAAATGCACAAGTACAGCATAGGTGGCACCATGCTCAATAGTAGTAACTGTGAGAGGGACCTCGGAGTCCTAGTAGACAATCACCTAAATATGAGCCAGCAGTGTGCTGCAGCTGCCAAAAAGGCCAACACAGTGCTAGGCTGCATTAACAGAGGGATAGAATCAAGATCACGTGAAGTATTAATACCACTCTTCAATGCCTTGGTAAGGCCACACTTGGAATACTGCATCCAGTTTTGGTCACCACGATGTAAAAAAGATGTTGAGACTCTAGAAAGAGTACAGAGAAGAGCAACAAAGATGATTAGGGGACTGGAGGCTAAAACATATAAGGAACGGTTGCTAGAATTGGGTATGTCTAGTTTAACGAAGAGAAGGACAAGGGGGGACATGATAGCAGTATTCCAATATCTCAGGGGCTGCCATAAAGAAGAGGGAATTAAGCTATTTTCCAAAGCACCTGAAGGCAGGACAAGAAGCAACGGGTGGAAACTAATCAAGGAGAGAAGCAACCTAGAACTAAGGAGAAACTTCCTGACAGTGAGAACAATTAATCAGTGGAACAGCTTGCCTCCAGAAGCAGTAAATGCTCCAACACTGGAAGTTTTTAAGAAGAGACTGGACAGCCATTTGTCCGAAATGGTGTAGGGTTTCCTGCCCGAGCAGGGGGTTGGACTAGATGACCTCCAAGGTCCCTTCCAACTTTACTACTATTACTATTACTATTGACAAACAAGAAATGAAAAGAAAAACTGAAGGAGAAAAATGGAGGCTGTTTAATGAATATAAATGGATTGAGTGTTCTTCCAAAAATATTTTAATCAAATTCTCTTCCTCATTCCAAACAATATATACAAAAACAGAGGAAGAATTATGATGATTGATGATTCAAATGTACTGATTTGGAAAGTTATTTGGCAAAGGAATACAGCTAGAGTAAGACTGAAGAAAATAGAGGTTTTGACCTATTAGATGGGATATTATACTATTAAACAGATATTTGGATATGTTTTAGAAATTAGATGTTAGAAATAAAAGTATTATTACAATTAAAAGGATAGGATTTGTAACTAGAATATTATATTTTGTTATAAGATGGGAAATATGAAAATTCTAAAAGGGTTTGAATAAGGGTTACCCAAATATAATTTATTATGAGAAAACTACAAGCTATAGAGATACTTTGAACATTGAGAGGAAATAAAAAAAATTAAAAAGTGGGAAAAACAGGATATTGATTAAACAAACAGATTTTAAGTGCTAATGCAATTGAGATATGTTTTGGTTAGAAAAGATATTATAAACTGACACTATCGATATTATGTACAATATCAGAAAAATGTGATGAAGATGTTTATATTTGATTGTATATGTATTAACAGTAACAAAAATCGTATTTGCCCAGTGTGGAAAAATGCACACTACTGGAAGAAGAGAGGATCAAGGAAGCACTGGATGGTGTAGTATTGGAACTAGACTGAGAAAGTTAATATGTACCACTGAATTTCCAATGGACCCAGACAACATGTTATTTATTAAGTACTTATGATTGTAAAATTAGAAAATTAATAAAATGTTTTCTAAAAAAGAATAGAATCTTACAGATAAAATGAAAAGCATTTTACTGTTTCTATGATAAATGCAGAATTGACATCACAGCCAATACATTATAATGGTCCAGTTCTATAAGATTAGTATGAACTGAGTTTAATTGGTTATAAATGTTTTTATTCTATCTCACTTTGGGTCTTAGGCAAGCATTTCATTGGATACAAAAACCTGCACTATGGGAAAATAAGGTAATATTTTATATCTCATTGATCTTAAGAAATATCCAAGACTTTGTCTCAGCCAGTACAGATGCTCCTTTTGAAGTACTTTTAATTTCTGTTGCTGTGCAGTTTCACATGTAAGACAGATAACTTATACAAAATTCTTTTCTGCGTATTGTGTTATATTTGGGATTTATTAACCATCTTGGAACTGTCAGCATCTAGTAAATATTATTTATTATTTGTTAAAATAATAAAACAATTTTTGCTCTTGAAGCTAAAGGTTACATTACATAGTCTTCCCATTATTTTCCCACAATGTCTTGTGATGTATATTGGACTAGAATAACTGGATCAAAGGCAGTTTAAATGACTGAGAATATACTGGTTTCCCTAGTTCTGGTCTAGTATAACAACGAAACAGATAATCAGATCATTTTGGTCAGACTGAGTTAATTATGTGGACATAAGACTAAAATCTCTTTGAAGAATGGATAAATAAACATTTACTGAAACAATTGAACATGAGCATTTCATTCTTCCCAGCTTAGCTTTTTAAACAAACCATTGTAAATGTCCTTGCCCAGCCACTAAAAATAAGCTGCTATAACAAAACATGTTTATGAATGGAATAGCTGATCTAAATATAACATCTTGTTCTCAAGAGAGTTAAGTCAATTACCATATCAGTGGATAATAATACAAAAGCAGTCTCCTTCATGACCTGTATTTGCTCTGAGCTAAAAAATTGCTCAAATGCATCATAGTGGAGAGCAATATCTATCACTGTCAATCATTCTGGGACCTTTTGAACTTTCCTATTCAGTTACCTTAAGTCTAAACTGATGGTTCTTTTCTGTATGAAGTACAGGAAGTTTGATTCTCAAGTTCCTAGTGTAAGATTTCCATTGTTTTCCCATGAGAAGTTGAAATTGACTGATTGATTGAAACTTTTTTTTTTTTTGCACATGACAGCGGAGGCCTAAAGCGAAAAGGTTTTATAAAACCCAGCTGAAGGCCTAGGACTGGGCGATGGCATGCATGCCCACAGAAAGGGCTCTGATTGTTGCCTCTGGCACCCGTGCCATAGGTTCGCCACCACTGACATATAGAAAATACTTAGTGTTATGTCCTGAGCCTGCAAAAGAGCAGGCTTGGGACGTTGCAACGGTCCTGGGCAGCTGCAAGTTGCCCGGGACCAGATGGGTTGGCGCCAGCGCTCGCGCACATGCGCGAGGCGCTTCGCGCGCCTAAATGTTGCCTTTTGGCCCGGGGAAAAACGTCCTTAAGAGAGGCTGAGAAGTCTGTACTGCCTTGAGTTGTAGCGGGGCTGCTGAAGAGAAATAAAGAAGGTTACTGAACATCAAGAATGTCTCGCGTCGTCATTGCCATTAGCCGAGGACCTAATACTGGCAACGAAGGTGGGATGGCCTTGCAATTACGCAAACAATTGTAAGCTTACCCTGGAGTCCAGCACAGCGAGGAAACGGCGTTAAATTCAGCAACTGCCTGCCAATACAGCTTTGTTGGAGGTAAGCTGGCTGATAGACCCTTCCTGCTTTACTAAAATGGCAAAGATTGGAAAACTTTCAGAGTTTGATATTACACATCCCGAAAGATGGGAATCTTACGTGGCCCGAGCAGAAAATTATTTCAGAGTTAATCAAGTAAGAGAAGAGGGTTTAAAGGCTGCCACCCTACTCTGCGTTTGTGGTCAAGATGCATTTGAAATTGCTGAAAACTTAGTAGCCCCTGCACCTCTTGAATCTGTTACCTACACAGATCTTAAGAAATTACTGAAAGAGCATTTTCAACCCAAGTTGTCTGTTATTGCTTGGAGACGTAATTTTGAACAGCGGGATCAACGGGCTGGTGAATCAGCTAAAGAGTACATTGCTGCATTAAGAAAGGCAGCTAAGCATTGCGAATTTAAAGACTTAGAGGAAAGATTGAGAGACAGACTTGTATGTGGACTGAGAAACAGAGATGTACAACAAAGGCTTTTTGCCAAAGAGGACATATCATTCCAAGATGCCTTGAGAGAGGTTACTGCAGAAGAGGCAGCAAGAGGGGCAATCAAAAATATGAGGCCCATCAAAAGCTTTCCAGAAGCTGTTTCCGTGCATCACGAGGGAGTTCAAGGAAGCTCAGAAGAGGAGCCTGATGAAGAAATAGATCATCTCTACCCAACCAAAGGAGGCAAAGAAAAGTCTTCACCTGTACCCAAGTGCTTCGGGTGTGGAGGTCGCCACAAGAGGACCGACTGCAAGTTCCATTCTGCAATCTGTAGAGCATGTGGGAAGCAAGGCCACATAGCAGCTGTGTGTCTGGGCCGACAGAAGGTACAACCCCGAGAAGAATTGCGCCTGAAAGGTACCAGGGTCCCCAGCCAAAACAGGGTGGGTTTCTGTGCTTCACGAAGAAGCATTTTTAAGACAGGCACACACAGACCACTTAAAAAGAAGCTGTCACTTAGGGTGAAATTGCAAGGAGTTCCATTGGTCATGGAACTAGACACTGGGTCTGCACTTTCAATCATCTCCATTCACACATTCAGAAAGATTTGTTCTGGTAGTGGTTTCCAGGCCAAGCTTAGGCCTTCTAACATAGTACTAACAGACTTTCAAAACTCCAAAGTAGATTACCCTTACAGGTAGTTGAGGCTGACCCTGCCCCGGCAATCAATATTCTTTCAATTCAAGCATTGCCTGAGTCACCCCTTAATGCCAGGGATGTGGCTGCTAAATCAGCCACGGATCTTACACTCTCTCGAGTTTTATCCTGGGTTTTGTCTGGATGGCCAGAGAGTTGTCCAGGTACTGAGTTTCAGAGCTTCTGGTTAAAAAGGAACGAGTTGTCCACCTTCCAGGGCTGTCTGCTGTGGGGTAGCAGAGTTGTCATTCCTACCTCAATGAGGTCTAGAGTCTTAGGGTCCCTTCACGAGGGTCATCCTGGCATTGTTCGAATGAAGGCGCTTGCGCGCAGCCACTTGTGATGGCCTGGGTTAGATAAGGAAATTGAGGCCAAGGTGCATGCTTGTCACCTTTGTCAACGCTCATGCCCAGAAATGCCTCAGGCTCCCGTACATAGGTGGGAGGAAACACAGTCCCCATGGTCTAGGGTGTACATTGACTACACTGGGCCCTTTCAGGGTCAATTCCTCTTGGTCCTGGTTGATAGCTATTCAAAATGGCTTGAGGTTGTACCTGTCTCATCCACCACCACTGCAAAGACTATCCAAGTACTGCGGGGAATTTTTGCTGCACATGGGCTTCCGGATGTTTTGGTGTCTGACAATGGCCCGCAATTCACTTCTTCCGAATTCCAAGCTTTCCTACAGGCCAACATGATTCATCATGCCACTTCTGCTCCTTTCCACCCTTCCACCAACCGGATGGCTGAACGGATGGTCCGCATCACCAAGGATGCTTTAAAGAGACTTACCTATGGGGACTGGCATCACAGGTTGGCTGACTTCCTCCTTTCCTACCACACTACACCTTCCACTTCTACTGGGAGGAGCCCAGCTGAACTTCGTTGGGGTGCAAACTGATTACTAAACTTGACCGGTTGCATCCGGACAGACTGCCACCTAGGGGTACACAGCCCAGGGCACCGCGGCAATTGCAAGTGGGTGCCCCTGTATGGACCCGTAACTACGGGCCAGGCCATTTATGGGTTCCTGCACTGTTTGCAAGGTTACAGGCCCTTTGTCTTATGAGGTCTCCTTGGAAGACGGCCGCATCCTGCGACGGCATATTGACCAGCTGCGTACAAGGCTGGACTCACCTGCAGAGACTCCTGGTTCTTTTCCGGGGGGGAGGGGGACCCTTATAGGCAAAGGGAAGGGTGTTGGCAGCATTCAGACTCTCACAGTGAGGCCACAGACGGCCTGTCGCATGATTCCGCGAGTGTTCCAAACAGGAATTCAAGGGAACCAGTCAGTGCACAAGCTACAGCGCAGTATCCAGCCAGGGAGTCACCCCGGGGGCATAATCATTACACATGTACACCTTTCAGCACTCTAGTCAGGGAGAATAACTGGGAGCATCCTAATAACTCAAACATTGCAAGAGAGCTGGCACACAATCAATACAATTGGCCCAACACAGCCACAGTCCCCAGAGAAGGACACTGCCACAGGGAAGTGGGGGAAGAGCCAATTTTAGACAGTGGACTCTCTGGTTCAACGGAGGGGGGAACTGAGTTTTGGGACAATACTGAAATAACAGACAGTCCTGCTATGGAACTGGGGGTGGAGGAAGTCAGCCTCCCGTTAGGTCCAGTGTGAGCTTGAGAGGCCATTCAGAGCTACCCAACAATGGCAGTTTAATAGAGGGGTCAGGTCGCCTGCAACTAGGCAGGTCAACCAGGTTAGAGAGAGAGCAAAGTCCTGGCCTGACGAGCCCGGGGGGCAAGCAAGCAGGCCAGGCATCAGGGCACAGTCCACAGGGGCCACCAGGGTCTGAGAAGGGGGGTGAACCTATAACCTCCACAGGACAAGGTGTACTTGTAAATAATCCAGGCCTACGTAGGTCACAGAGAGATAAGAGGTCTCCCAAATATCTTGAAGATTTTATAACCTTACTGGCCAGGCAGAAGACTTAAGTGTATTCTGTGGAAACCGGAAATGGGAACACTGGAGTTAATCCCCAGCACTATAGCGTGGTACCATTTAACAAGAGTGTATACCACGCTCGTGTTGAGGTCGCGTTAAAATTGTCATGTAGTCTTAGCCGGGGGGAAAGGGGTGTTATGTCCCGAGCCTGCAAAAGAGCAGGCTTGGGACGTTGCAACGGTCCCGGGCAGCTGCAAGTTGCCCGGGACCAGACGGGTTGGCGCCAGCGCTCGCGCACATGCGCGAGGCGCTTCGCACGCCTAAATGTTGCCTTTTGGCCCGGGGAAAAACGTCCTTAAGAGAGGCTGAGAAGTCCGTACTGTCTTGGGTTGTAGTGGGGCTGCTTAAGAGAAATAAAGAAGGTTACTGAACATCAAGAATGTCTCACGTCGTCATTGCCATTAGCCGAGGACTCAACACTTAGCTTGTGTTTTCTTTTTAAATAAATATTGGGAAGATAGTTCCCATAATAATGCTTATCTGAACAAATAGGCATTTAATTCACAAAAGAAAGAAAAACCATTACAAAATTTCTGTGTTTTTGTTTCATCTTTCAGACTATGGGGATATTCTGGTCAGTTATTGTTAATTGTAGGCTCAATAGTAACTGTCAAAGTATGTTGGTCCAACACTAGTCTTCTGGGCATCTACAGGGGCAGGTCAAAGTGACCACAAAGACCAAACAGTAAAATGCTTGGACTTTACAAGTACTGTGCATGCTGTGTGCATAAAAAAGGGTCAGATCTTTAATCATGTGATCAATGACTCCATCTTTACCTTTGACCTCTCTTGTTGCAGATACCCCTACTGGTCTGCACATATTGAATGGTTTAATTTGAGGGAGATCTGGATGAAGTTCTGATTGTCTAGATGAATCTCCTTTAGATATTGTAAATCAGCGACCCCAGCCTTTGGGGCACCAGGGACCAGATCCATGGAGAGAGGGGTTTTTGTGGACTGGAGGGGCATTTTTTTGTGTGCTGCCTGCATCCTACAGATGGGGCTTCATTTGTTTGCACGGACTGGTTTCCGGCATGCTGCAGACCAGTGCTGGTCCACAGACCAAGGGTTGGGGACCATTGTTGTTAGATTGCCTATTGTATCACAGTACACACAAGCCAAAGTTGGAGTGTTTCCTATGGTCCCTTAGCAGATTGCAAGTGAAAGGTTCTTTTGTTCTTGCAGCATCAGCATCCAGTTCTGAGAACTGAAGCAAAGTTTCCCATCTGGAAATAGTAGTGGAAGATTCAGTCTGTGAGGGCCTCCTTCTATAGAAACGTCTGCTAGGAATGCTATTTAGGACAGTGTCTCCTACAAAGGATCAAGATTATAAGACCACATCATCTTTTATGGTATGGATCTTGATTTCTTCTCCTATTTGTCTTTTTTCTACTTTCTTTCATAGACCTCACTGCTTCTTTCTAAATGATTTAATGTATGTACAACAAGCGCTGGCAAGCTTCTCAGGTTTCAGTCATCAGACATTTGTTCTCCAAAATAGATCCAAATCTTGCAAGATTGCCAAACTGTGCAGTATTTCAATGATCTCACCTCCATAATTTAACATAATACCATGGGAATATATATGAGAATACTAACTTTTCACAGAAATATTTGAACTCATGAGAATTAGCCCCGATTATCTTCTTACCCATAAATCTTTTACTATTGATTTCTGGTGTACAAAAAAAATGCAACTATAATTTCAACCCCTCATGTATGACATCATAGCACCGTCTAATAAAATTGTTACAGAAAAACAATCTTTATATTCATAAACTCTGCTTTTTCACAGTGGCCAAAAATATAGAGAAGATCCCTAAGTAAAACCTCAGATCTTCTCAAATAATACAGATTTAAATCCCAAAGATGCTTTTCCATGAGGCAACTGGATTTTCTTATTTTCCTTTGAAGATGTTTCACTTCTCATCCAAGAAGCTTCTTGGATGACAAGCAAAATGTCTTCAAAGGAAAACAAGAAAGTCCAGTTGCCTCGTGGAAAAGCATCTTTGGGTAACTTTGACCTGGATGACTGAGAATCTCCATAGACATACAGATTTAAAAATAATCTCTGCATAACCATACTCACAACCAAAGATACAACACAACTGCCATTGTTTTTAATAGTGAATGAACTAGTCATTATAACCTTTGCTATTTCATCGCTTCTCAAAATATTATCCTGTAAGCATAATGGCAGTAGGTTGTGAGTTTCTACAGAGAGGAAAATCACCACAGCATGCCAATGAAAGTGTGCATCCAGATCCATTCTTCACTTGAGATTATTTTCCAAGCCTGTGCATAAAAGCAGAAGCAATCTGCTAACATCAGTATGCCTACCTGATATGCAGGTTGTTAAGAATTTTACCGGGTGGCACATCATCTGGCATCAGACGCCAGGGAACTGGTAATTCAGCAGAGGCATGGTACACAAGCTTATTTGTCAAGTTTTCTGAATGTAACCTGTTCCTCTCCTATTCCTCTTTAGTTCCTCTGCTTCCATTGCACAGATGTGCTAGAAGAAAAAAAGAACCAAAAGGGAGAATAAAGAAAAAAGTTAAAACTTCTCATTGAAGTCCCTTAGAGAGGCATTGAAACCTCCTATTTAATCAAGACAGAATTTTCATATAGCAATTAAAATATGCCTCATCTTCAATGGGAAGGGGAGAAAAAATGTTGCAATAGGTGGCCTAAAACAAACCCCTGTATGGGTTTAGGTTTGTTTTTCATTCCCTTCAAGAACAAAACTCTGAGTACTCCTTTAGCTAGAAAATGCCATCAAAACTAACAGGCAGAAAACAGAGCAGACTTTCATATTTGGAATTGTTTAAATTGCATTTACATTGAGAAAGATGGGGAAGTGATTTGCTTAAACTGTGGCTTTCAAGTTGTCTGACTGCATGAGAATAGGAATTAGCATTTTATGTATTGTTCATTTATTATAGTCAGATTAGAAATCTGTATTTACTGTATTGTATTCTTAGTATGCAAAAGGACACCATACTTAAATACTACAGGAGAAAGCAACATTTTGAAAGTCAGCACTGGGAAAATAGGAAGGCAGATTTGTTTAGGTAATGAGACATAAAACAACACAGAGAAGAAGTTAAGGTCACAATCTAATGTGCCTTGATTATACTATTGATGTGACATTCATTTTAATGTCAACTGTTCTAAACAGCCTGTCGAAGGGCAATGAAGTCATTTTGCTTTGCTGTCTCCCTTTTGTTTTCTTCCTTTCATTGGGTAATTAGCATAGAAAAGTATAGGCCAGAAATTCTCCACGATAATAACAGAAAAGTCCATCAACAAACAAATTCACCACTGTCCCTTCATTAGCAGAAAATAAACCTCAAAACCTTGAGGAATTTGCTCTTTTCCTTAATTTTAAAGGGAAGGTTTAAGCAACACCACTAGTGCAGCTAGGTGATGTTAGCTTTGATGCCAAATGATTTGGCGTTTTAATGGTTTTATTGCCTGAGTACCAATTTCTCAGGTTTTCACGATATCTCTGCTAATTTGCTTTTCTGCTGTGATTGATGCCTATATGCACATGTCTATGCATTGTCCTGTTCCTTAGGTTTATGTCTGAACTGAAAAGAAAGCTTTTGAATATTTAAATAACTGAACTGAATTGCTATTCAAATCAGTTAAACCAGCTCAGCTTCCAACATTTGCTTTTTAGCATGGATACTACTGCAGGCCTGTAATTAAGCAACCCAAAGAGTTGTTAACTGAAGGACAAGTTATTCATTGCAGTTGCACTTTTTTCATCAAGTTAACTACTTAACAGTCTTTGCATGTCCTCTAGTCAGTCTGTGTCAAAAAGATTGAGGAGAGTGTATAGTGCAGGGCAGTCCATCTTCTGCTTTGCATTTATTACCTCATTGTACTGCAGCACAGCTGACCCTAAGCGCATCAAAACAATGGCTCACACGTCATTCAGGAAGGAAGGTAGAGAAAGATTATTTCTTTAATGCTTTGCTACAGGCTTGACTCTCAACCACTACTACATTTTGATGAGAGCCAGTAATGGCTATATTCTACCCACACCCTCAATTCATTAGACCACAGATGCAGGTAGAAGCATTTTTGCTTCATAAAAATCAGAAATACAACTATCATATCTGTGAGCATGGACAACTGCTGATCACAGAATTTTGCAAACCCTGTGCCCAAAGCAAAAAGCATTGACTCCCAGTTTTTGTTCAATTGCAGTTGTTCTTGTTATTATGCAATTCCTAATGATCCAAGGGTAATTCCATATAGAAAACATTATAGTGATCCATTCATGAAGTTATGAGAATATGAATGACTATTCCTGAAATATCCATAACTGGTACATCATACAAAGCTGGTCAAGGTTCTTCTTCATATGGAGGCATATGTAATATAATGGTATGTGGGATGTGCAGCCGGAACTGAAGTCCAAGAGCATCTCCAGATTATGTGTCAGTTATTTTTAGGATATCACAATATCCAGGGTATTAACTTGGTATTGCTACAGAATCAGTCAGCTTCCAAACTTGCTCAGATTGAATCTGTCTGTTTCTCCCCTCCAAATTCTTACAGCTTCAATAGGATATAATCCTTTTTTCCCAGAGCACCCTAGAATTGATGCTGTATCAACCTAACCTAAAAAGAGAAAGTTAGTGACTCTGCATAATTGTCCATTTTAACTAGGAGTTGGCATCTCTTCTTCTTGGAACAGGATATTTCTGATAGCTAGATTCAGTTCCCTGCATTCTCTCTGGCAGCATATAAGCCAGGTGAAAGAAGGATCAAGTGCACAGATGGTAGAACTTATCTCACCAAGAATTCTGTCACTTCCTCAAGATCAGCTGGTTCAAACTTTTGACAATTAACATTATGAAATGCCTCCATCAGTGTCTCTTTGGTTTATGTACAGATGGTTTCTAACTCAGAGTAGATGTGAGTGGTTTTATTTATGAAATGTTCTTCTAACAGCTTCTAGAAGCCTAGTAGCAATTCTTCTGAACCATTGCTCCCTGAAAGTATCCAGATCATTATGAAATGAGCATCTTGATGGTAGTCTGCAAATGCAATAAGGGCAGATAAGAAATTCTATTTTATTGTCCTTACCCTAAGAGAAGGTCCTAACTTTGGGTGTTATTTGTGTCCAGTTGGAATCAACCCTTATCTTCCACTAACATTGCTCCAGGCATCTCCTCCAACACTTCATCTACCAACAATCCTCGGAGACCATCATGAAGCTTCCAAGATTGGGAGAAGCCATTTGGGAACAATCCACTCAAGAGGTTCATCACCTCAACATTCCAAGGATTAACTAGGCTCCCAATGAAACCTTCTCCAATAGTTCCAAAGTGTAGATCAGATTTAAAGTATGCTTTCTCTGTGCATAAGTCCATGATGATTCAAGACAAACCCATGGTCATCATGGCAGCCATGAATTCTTGAATTGCCTTTATCACCACGCCTTGTCACACACATCCCAGGTTAGCAAATTATAATATACCTGTTATAATCTGTATGAACTGCCAAATACAAAATGGAATTAAGCAGCTTAAGCAAGGATACAACTGGAGAGTTAGCAGGGTAGCATAACAGAAACAACTCAAGTTTGACCTTATGGCATTCTTGGCTACTTTCAGGACAAAGTTCTGATAAGAATCTCCTGATAGAAAACTGCCTTTACTACCCTGAAGCCAAGCTAATATAATATCAGAATATCAGTTAGGCATATCTCAGTTATATCCCTGCTTCCTATCATCATCTATTCAAATGAAGAATCTGTGAGCTGAAGAAGCTTCTTGGACGAGAAGCAAAACAAAGTCTTCAAAGAAAAAATAAGAAAGTCCAGTTGCCTCTTGAAAAAGCATCTTTGGGACATCTATTCAGGTTTAATATTATATGTCAAGCCTATATTCTCCTCCAGATTCAGATCAAATGATTCTGGTTTATAGATCAAAACTATTTTAGTTTAATGCTTGTGAATTTTTTAAGCAGTGATGAAATGGTGTAATGAAATGGTGACATTAAATTATGCCCATTTTCTGCAGGCACAACTTTGTTTCTCTGACATTTTTTTGTTGTTGTTTATATTTTTGGAGCCCACCAAAACTATATTTGTAATATGTCCCTCTCAAATCTGGGGGTGCTTGTTACATGCAAGGGATATATTGTTATTAGAAGAAAGAAAATATAAAATATTCAAGCATTCTCTAGTAGCTGTGTTTTGGAATATGATTACACCGAATGGAAGACCATGTCTTTTTAACAGAACTGCTTCAGTTATTTGAGAAAGTATTTGAACATTGAATTGGTTGCAGAATTCCAAATGATCTATAGATGGACGCAAAAAAGGTAGAAATATCTAGCTGTTTGCTACTAACCAGTAGTTACTTAGGGGTGCAATGGTTCTGCAGTTAAAGATGCTGAGCTTGTCAACTGGACAGCTGACAGCTGGACAGCTGAAAAGCTGACCAGCTGGGTTTGAGACCTGAGTTCCGCACAATGGGGTGAGCTCCTGTTACTTGCCCCAGCTCCTACCCACATAGCAGTTTGAAAGCATACAAATGCAAATAGATTGATAGATACCACTTCCATGGGAAGGTAACAGTGTTCCATGCACCTTTGGTATATAGCCATGTTGGCCACATGGCTATTGTCTTTGAATAACCCTGGCTCCCTTGGCCAAGAAACAGAGATGAATACTGTGCCCTAGAGTCAGACATGACTAACAGGGAAACCTTTGCCTTTTAGTAGTTAATTAGAATTTTGCCACCAAGTTCTAGTTGTCCTAATAACATCAATAGCTGAACAAATATTCCACATGTTCTGTTCAAGCATCTATAAATACGAATCAGTTATCCACTATAATGGAAAACATTCACTATAAAGGTAAGTAAATAAAGAATCATCCTGCCACAGCAACAGACACATTTAATTTCTAGCATTCAAAAAGCACCATATATCAAATAGCTCTCTAAAGAAAAACAACACAGCAATCACACTGACTTTTTTTTCCTTAAATAATTTATTTTGACATAGCCCCAACAATAACTTCATTTTCAAATCAAATTCAATGTGATGACTGTAGGGAGCCAGATCTGGGCTTCAATAATTCAGATAACCAAGAGTTAAACACAAAAAGATTCAGAAACTCTTTTCTGCTACTTCTAAGTCACTTGGATTTTTTTAGCCCTGATCTGATAGTCATATAGCTGGAAAACTGTTCAGAACAGCCCTCTCAAAAAACAAAGACATGAAATAATACCTCTTCTCCATTTATTGCCTATCCGTACAATTTGACCTTACACTTTCTTTGGTTGTCAAACTCTTTGATACCAATAAACCTATATGAGAGCCCATCTTTTCATTTTTGTTAATGTGTTAATGCACAAGCAGAAACTTGTTCAAATGAAAAATTCCAACAGAATCTTCAGTGAAATGACTCTGGGTTTTCAAAATGAACAGTCCTGTCATTATTCATTATTGGAAATTCGCATTACAATCAAATGGAGTTTTGAAGAACTCTCAATTCATTTTTAGATTGGATTACTTGTTTGGGGGTTCACTGGAGAGTCAGCCATGAGAAGCAGTCTTCTGAATATTTTATAGCTATAGAATGCTATTACAATTGAGAAATAAAGTTAAACGCCACTATGGAAACTTTACCTTCCTGGCTCTTGCGAGCTAAACTGCCATGTAAGATTTCAAATGACACTATTCACATTATATGATGGGAAGTCATAAGCGACCTTGAGCGTGCAATAATTCTTCCATGCACAGTTAGCTACATGAAACTAAACAGAGCTCTTCCACTGCCAAAGCACTTACGTTCTTAATATACAGCCAAGTACAATCAAATATAGTCCAAGCACAGTTGTCTGACCAGATGTCAATGCCTGACAGTGGTTAACTTTATCATTATTTGTTTGTTTGTTTTACCAAAAGAAGATAAAAATCTCTTTGTTAGAAGTAGTCTTCTTAGTTCTGTGGTCAATCTTTAAGAAAGTATCTAAAGTGACTAAAATCATTTCACTTAGCAGCTGATCATAAATAAACCCTGTCTTAACAATATTCGCATAGGTACTCCTGGATGATATAAATTCTACATCTAATGCAATCCAGTTGCAGGCCTGATTTTTTATCATAAAAAAATGACCAATTCATGACTTATGCTAGATAAGGAACATTCTCATTTACAAATATAAAAAAATGATTATATCTTGCATACTCTTCTGTTTCTAGACAATAGCATTTATGGGAAAAGTTTGGTTTTCACATGATTTCAGCTAAGCTAATTTTAAAGTTAAAAAAATGTAACTTCAATTATGCTTGCCTCCAGTGTACAAGTGTCAATCTCATGAATGGCAAGATTGTTTTAACTGCATACTACTATTTTTAACTATATCTGATCAGCTAATTGAACAGGACCCTGTATATTATAGTGGCATATCTTGACTGTATCATTTGTCTTGATTGCTTCCATGTCCTTGTTTATAACTGCACCCGCCAGCAGCTGGCCCAAAGAGAATTCTTCATTTACCAATATGATTGCAAGAGCCTCTGAAGAAGGTTCTCTGTCCTTCACTATCAATGCTAGCATTTCTTTTCAATGTTCTCTCTAGTTCTCCCTATCATTTATTCTTTTAGAGGTTTCATTTGTCTCTAACTTGCTTTGGCGCTCATTTTTCTCACTTTAACTCATAATTTTTCACAAACAACTCTCACTTGACAGATTTCCATTGCACCATATGAAAGTCTAGAAAGTAATGTTATGCTACTTAGTACTACAGTCACATGGACATAAACAAAACTTTGGGCCCATAGATTTCTCAATTTAACGTCTCTTCAAGCCTAAAACCAGCAGCTGTGCTTTGCTTGAATATGATAATTGATTCATTTCTTCATCTAAATTTCAAGCAATATCATTTATACAAACTGATCAGTAACCAGTTGTTGATATGCACTATAATTTTTTTTACTGATAGGTACTTTTAATTATTTAAGAAGTATTGATGGCATACTTCTGACTGCCTAAAGAGTGAATTAACAACACTGAGATGCAATGTCCTATTCATGGAAAACTAAATTGTATGTTGAAATATGCTACAAGTTAATAATGATATTTTCTATATTGTATTAATGGTACACAGAGATAAAATATTTTGGTTTACAGTCAGGCTTGCAAAGAATCTTCTGTGGTAGAAACCCTCCTATCATTCACTGTTAATGATTTAAGAATCAATAGGAAGAATATGCTCCAGAGAAGCAAAATTAAGTAAATATGGTTCTTGGGAAATCAGCATTAACACCAAATACTTTGATCATTTCTAGCCAGAACCTAGGAAGAAACAGAGTTTGTCCAAAGAATTCTTAAAATATTCAATCTCTATAGTAGACCTAAAGTAATAAGTTCTAGAATTTGCTAGAAATATACCAAGAATGGCTGTGTAAATAGTTATTATGTCTATTTTCTCCACAGCATGACAGACTATTGGGGATTTTCCCTACAGATTTTTAAACAATATCTTGGAAACTTCACTAGTTATATTCTATGTGTCTTGAAACATATAGTAGTTTCGTATCTCTTCAATTTATGTAACACTTTTTTAAAACATGGACAATTTATGTTAATTGTAAATCACATTACTTTTATTCCTTCTAATATATTTCCTGAAGTATGATTTTTAAAATATAGATTAACATACAGTGGTATGCTTTCAGTTCAGAGCCTTTTTTTGAGGGTTAGGGTTTTTAATCAGTGAGGGATGAACAGTAGCGACTTTGATATTACTATTCACTCAATAACAAAGACCAGCTAAAGAGGAATAGGTCAATGTACATTTAATGGAATGTGTGATGGATTGGCTATTATTATAGCACTAAAAATATGCTAGATCTCTAGGGATTCTAATTTGCAGTTTCCATCACTCCAAGCACTAACAGATTAATATGTTAGAGAGAAAATACATATATAAGTACCTCACAATTTAAGGTAAGTTCCCTCCAGAGACTATTTAAGTATTTTAAGAATTTCTTCTTTGCTCAGAGACTTACCAAAAGTGCTTCACTGTTTCTACAATTTACAAATGGACTATCTAATCTGGGATTCCACTTTTAAACAGCTTATGCCAACACAGCCCAACATCTTTTTTGGTTCAGTGGTACAATAGCTAGCAATCATTTCATTACTTAAATCATTAGTCTATGCACCATCCTCAGTAGATCCCTCCATGTTTGAGACACTATGGAAGTGATATTTTTTTCCTGAAGTGCAGAAATAGTTACTCACTTAACATATGATAAAAGAATATAGTTGTAATTTTCTCAGATGAAGACTAAACAGAAGTATCCTTGGGAAAGAAATGGAAAGTACTAGAAGGGCCAAGGTGTTTGTTATCACCTTCATGGCAATAGGGCTTAACTATTTGTGAAATGCCTATTTTCAATTGTGTCTGTTTACCCCATGAGATCTAATAGTGTGCATGCTTCAAGTTCCCTCTATGAAAAAAAATGTCATCCAAGGGCCATATGTCCTCTCTATTGTGATGCCTGTACTTTGGCATTGCATTCCACCTCAGATTCAGATGATCCCATCCCTGCTGGCCTTCTTTATGGCCTTAAAAATTTATTTTCACACCAGGCATTGGGCCAAGATATAGGATGAATGTCTTTGCTAAATCAGTTGGGATTTAAAATGTTTTCTGCTTTTGTCTTGGTTTTTGCTATTTTAGGTTGTGTTGTGTGGTTTTTATGTTTGACTGTTTGTGTGTGTGTGTTTTAATCCTGTTGTATGAGTTTGGGATGTGGGGCTCAATTAATTAGATAAATAAAATAATTGTGGAAAATGTAGGATATACACATCAGGTGGGGAGCTTGGAAACAGCTTGATATCAAGCTGAACGTGTTTCAGTGATGTCAGACAGATGCTAGAAAGACTAATGCAGTTCTGGTCAGCTTTAGAAGAAGCATTGTGTCAAAGACATACGAAGTCATTATTCCTCACATTGGTAGGACTACACATGAAGTACAATTCAGGGTATCACACTTCCTGAAAGATGTTGTCAAATTAAAGAGAATTCAGAGTGAGGCAAGAAAGAGGATTCAGAAACTTGAGGTTTTGCCCTATGAACTTAGACTGAAGCACTTTGGGATATTCAGTATGGAAACAGAATGGATAATTTAATTGGTTTTTCTGCACAATGCTGAAAATTACACAAGACTTACTTCTAATTTGTTTCAGGTGTATAGTTCTTCAATTATAAAGTGCACTATGTGTCTACAATAGGTACTGATTTCCATTATTAAGAAAATAATTATTGATTTGTTTTGTATATTTTCCATTCCTTTATATTTGAGAGACCATTTAAGAAATCCATCAATTCCATCCCATTAATCCTTTCCATCTTAGAGTGTTAAGAATTCTTACTGATGCAAATAATTATTTCCTAGTCTGATCTCACTTAGATTATCTGCTTCTTCTTTTTTTCCTTTTTATTACCATTTAGCAGCATCTTCACATTATTCAAATGTGCTGCTTTAGGCAAACAACTGCCCCTTACCCCCAATCATTTATCCATTCTTATCATGAATCTAAAAGATAACAAGATAGTATTTCCTTCAATCAAGAACCATATAAAAGTGGAACATAAAGAACCATCATAACAGAAGGCAAACAGAAATTAAACAGGAAAAGAAGAACTCTAACAAAACCCCGACGAACCTTATTCAGGCATTCAGCAGCCAACTGAATTTAAACCATCCAAATTACTTTATCAGAGACATCAGTAGGACAGATGGAAAAATGTTGATTAGAAACAAGAGTCTTCTCAATTGTTCAATACATATTTTAATTACTTTCAATGTTTAGTTTTAATTTACATACAACATAAAAGAAAAATAACCCTATGATTATGTTATGGTTAATGTTATGGAAAAATAAATGACAGTTATTAACACCCTGCTTTGACAAAAATATTTCATTTACACAACATACTTGACAGCTCAAATTTGTTTGCAATGCAGAACTATCCTCCCAAATCCCATGTGTCCCTTGAACCTCAATTACTTCTTTGATTTTGGTTCTTCCACAGAGACCCTTTAAAAGGGAAGTGATGGATGAGTTCTTGTCAGGCTTCTGTCTCTCAGTGGCCTTGAATCCATCCCATTATCTGTTACACTGCCAACTGCAACAATGATGAACACAAGGCAGGCAGCTGACGACATTCCTATCCATTACTCAAAAAGTGCAGAGAAAGGATTAAGCCTGCTAGCCGTCATCCAGATCTGCAGAATTTTCAGGGCTTGCTGGAGGAGATGCCTGGTTATATATCTGAGGAAAAAAATAGAAGAAATTGTGAATTCTTTAGACAATTTCAAAGGAGAGAAACTAACATTATGCAAATTTCTCAATTATGAGAATCAGAACAAATACTATTTTTATGTGCAATGGAATATCCTACGTTTCCTACTTCTTCATTTAGAGAATATTCATCAGTCTATCCTCTATGACTAAACCCTTCCAGCTTGTTTTCTGTGAAAAAGTGCCCAGATAAACCTACTAGTCTATCTCAAAACAGGGAATTTATTAGTAAAAATGTATTGTTCCTAGAAAAGACAATGGGAGAGAACAATTCATCTATGGAAAAGGATTGATCCTAGCATAGGAAGCCTAGTTAGTTTCTCTCTATCTCCCTTTCTTTTACTTCAAGTTTACATAAAATATTTTAGCTCTAAGATCCTGAAAGGACAATATAGCTATGCACTTCATTGAAAATTCCAGTAAGTTTTTTCCTTTTATTTCTTCACTGGGTCGCATATAATACATGTGAGTTTCTATGTGTATGCATTATCATATAAGTATTACTGAAATCTTGCTATTTTTCTATTTATAAATATTTAGGAATGATTCTCATCAGACATCTCGCTGATTCATTTGATATTGTTTCTCTCCCTATTAGAATAGAATAGAATAGAATAGAATAGAATAGAATAGAATAGAATAGAATAGAATTTTTTATTGGCCAAGTGTGGTTGGACACACAATTAAATGCCTTTGTTTCATAAAGTATTTTTTACATCTGCAAATACCCCTTTTTTCTTCAAGCAACTAATTGTTTGGATTCATTACATGCTAATAATATTTTGGCAAACAGTTTGGGCTAAAATATTTGATTCTGGTGCATACATCTCTACTATCATTATTGTGAGATTTAAAACTCCCAAATTTGATACTCGCAATTCGAAGACAAGTCTGGTTAACAAAAACAAAAATTTATTGGAGAAAACATGAAAATAAAAAAAGAAAAGTGGTTGCAAGTGTGGCCTCTTAGACCCTTCCCAAATGGATTGAGTTCAAAGAGCGCAAAAAGCAGTTTTCAAGCTATACATTTTATACCGTTTCACAATGCACGCCATGCCTAGGAAGCCCTCCCAACTCCCCTTTATTCTCTTAAGTCATTCTTTAAGTTGTTTTACACTTTTAGAGGGTCATCCTGACAATTTCCGTCCATCCGCTATTATCTTATCTTCTTTACTTATAATTTTCATCTTGGGCCAATGTTCCTTTCTTACTGATAGTGATTTTTGCCCAAGGCGTACATTTCTGTCTCCTGGGGAGCTTTTAGCAAGTCATATTTCATTGTCTTTACTGATTACTATTTGTGATCACTTTGTATAGGCAGGAAGCAGCAAACAGATAGTCTCACACCTTGGTATTACATTTGATACAATTTATAAAAGAATAACCTTTATTTATTTCCTTTATTACCACCCTCATAAATATAACACCAACCAAATTCTCAAACTACTTTTGTAGTTTTATAGTTTTCTCAGCAATATTTGCATTTGTGAGGAGTAATCCATGAAAAAAGATTACATTTTTAAATGCAAAATAGAATTCGACTTCATCATTTCAATAGTTTCTCCTCAGAATACTTTTAAAAGCAGATTACCCAAAGTAATTAGATGAAGTCACATGTTCTACCCCAGTGGTTCTCAACCTTTTTAATGCCGCGACCCCCAACCGGTCATAAGTTGAGGACTATCCAACCGGTCGTACGTCGAGGACTTTCCCTGCCTGGGAGCACCGCGCATGCGTGGTGCCACCCCCTGCGCCAGCCAAGGCGTAGCTGGCAAGCGGCAGAGACGGCGCAGGCCGACCACCGGCTGGGCCATCAGCTGGCCCAGCCCAAGGGTAAGGCACCTGCCAGGCCCCACACGTGCCAGCAATCCTCCCTGCGCCCGCCGGCCTCCCACCTCCCACCTCTGGCCCTCTTTTACTTACATTTTTAGTAGTTGCTCAGCAGGGAGGGGTGGAAACTTCCAGACAGTTCGCTTTCGCTGCAGACAATTTGCAGCACTGTTTGCAGAATGGGACTTTTGGCAGGCTCAGCAGGGCAGAGACAGCCTGGACAATTCCTATTGGCTTTTGAAAGCCAATAGAATTAGACTCTATTCAAAAGAGTCTATTCTATTGGCTTTCAAAAGCCAATAGAATAAAAGGAAGTAGCACAGCTAAGGAAAAGGGGGGGAAATGGCGGATTGGGTTGTTTGGAGACCTCTGTGAAATGGTCGTTCGACCCCAAATGAGGTCCCGACCCACAGGTTGAGAACCGCTGTTCTACCCATTCATACTTCGATATACTGTATATGCCAAGAAAGGAATAATCATTTTAAAAGGGCAAAATGCCAACCTACAAATTATTATCAAGAGAATATAAATTTGACCAATTTCTCCAATTTTATATAATAATCTTGGGCAATGATATAGCTAAAATACAACATGCAATGAAACTACACTGTAGGAAAATAAATTAATCCTAGTCTAAGTTCAGCAGCGAAGAATTTGAGTATGTAGCTTAGTTGTGAATGATTAATGTTATCATCAACTGAACAATCAAAAGTCAGGATTTGTTTTAAGGCTTACTTCTTTTCCTATTTTTCATTTCACTTTTAAAGGGTGATTAATCTGAGTCCATTTTCATTCCTCTTTTACTGATACCAATAACCTTCTGTATTTTCAAACTCTAACTAAACAGACAAAAAATACCTGCAGCTAGCATTGCTGGTGAAACAAACTATTCACCACTCCAGTTATTGTAATTCTACTCTAAACTAATCAAAGGGAAGCTACATCTATAATTCCAAGAAATTCCCTCCAGTGTTGGTGGACCTTCCTGAGAAATAATTCTAATATAAGGCCCAAACTGAAAGGGGTGAAGGAGGTGAAGAGACCTCCTGAAGAAGTTCCTTTACAAGGATGATTCATTTCAGAGTGAAAGATACCTTTAAGTCGAAATAATTCAGGCAAAGGGTGGAGGGGAGGACAAGTTGCCAAAGTTAAAAAAAATGGTATAACCAATTTATTTATTACTCTTTCTCCCTCGAATTTTGGACCTCATTCCACTAGAATTAGATTAGTCCTGGTCCTGCTGGCCTTTCATAAGATCTTAAAATCTTGATTTGGAGCCTGAACCTGAGGTTGTGGAACTTTGATAGAATTTATCTCATGGGTCTGTTGATTGTTATTTATGATGTTTGTTTGCTAGATGTTTTTATTTTACATTATGTATTTGATTTGCTTTTATTTATTTTATTGTAAGTTGCTCAGAGTCACATATGTAATATAGGTAACTATATAAATCAAATAAACAAACTATTGAATGATAACCCTAATCCCAATCCTAACCAATCTGAAGAATAAAAAAGCATGAAACAGCTAAAAAAAGCACACATTATCAAATAGGTGCAAATATCAAATAGGCTGGCAAAAACATTTTAGAAAACAAAAAAGAAACATTTGCCAAGATGATAGTACAACCCTACCTCATTAATTCTTTAGACAATGTACTGCCAGTTGAGAACAACCAAGATTTTGTAGTGTATCCGAAATCCAGCTTTTCCCAATCTAACAATCTATACATATATAGGACTATAGGTCCCATCATCCTCAGGCAACTTTGCCTGCATAGGCAACTCTGACAGGAATATATAATCCAATATAAATGAACAACACCAGGTTTAGGTGGGCAGACGCAATGCATACCACCTATAGCAGGAACGTGATAATAACAGTAACTTCATCAAGGAAGGCAGAAGCAAAAATACTGGCCTCAGTTAAATTTTATACAGGCTTGTGATTAGAGTTACAACACAATGAATGAAAGCAAATATACATGTCCTAGGATAATGTTGCAGGATCCAATCTGGGTCGGTCACCAGGACCAGAGGTTTACTCTTCCGAGCTTTTGGACTCGTGCTGAAGCCCTTCCTCAGGAAACTCCTCTCTCCAAGGAATTTCCCTCTCCCTGAGGATGGGTTCCAGCATGAGTCCGAAAGCTTGGAAGAGCAAACCTCTGGTCCTGGTGACCGACCCAGATTGTATCTTTAAATCATAACACCTACATGAACCACTGCAGAAAAGCAATATGCCTATTACATCTTTTCTTTTATTTAAAAATAGGCTGAAAAAATCATGTTGCCAGTGCATCTTGATGTTACGACTTAGATATCCAGGAAACTAAACCATGTCTCTGCTCCTCTCTCTCTCTCTCTCTCTCTCTCTCTCTCTCTCTCTCTCTCTCTCTCTCTCTCTCTCTCTCTCTCTCTCTCTCTCGTTTCTATTTAAAACAAAATATGAAGTAGGAGTGTGTCTGTTTGTGTGTGTGTTGTGTTGTGTTGTGTTGTGTTAGATCTGTGTGCTTTATAAAGGAGTTTTGTCTGCTTTGTTGTTCCTGTGTTGTTCTCTGCTAGGAAAAGGACCCATCATAATCTGTCCATACATTCTATTCCAAACTAAAGGGTCATTTCCATTACCTCATGTGTGCCTGGTTTAAATTTTTTCAATGAAAAGATAATCATTATGCTATTATGACTAAAAAGTGTTGAAATGACCTTTGACTGCATTTGTTACATGTTGAATCCTTATGGGGTGGCTTGAATGAAAGCTTGACAGAAGAATCAGTTCAGTTAGCCTAGTGATAAATAAGAACAATTATCATACTTATTCATCTGATATATTATGATATTCCATTAATCCATCACAGAACACTTTTCTGAGAAAAGCCTGAAACTCAAGTTCCTTTTTGTTCCTTCTGCATTCAGGTCATCAATGTATGCTAACAGAATATAAAAGAACCATTTTTTCAGTTTAAAATGAGAGTTTTCTTTTGCATATGTGATCATTTCAATCAGTGCAGATGAATAACCTTTCATACACAAACAACAAATTTCCGATTTGTTTTGACAGGGCATTTGACAAGGGATAAAACAAATGCTACTGTTAGGTTATGTACTTTAGGTCTTCAGAAAAAAAAAATTAGACCAATCCACTTGAGATATTTGTTTTCTTTTCTTTTTTGTTTTGTTAAGATGTTTGTGGAGCTTTGCATTTGCATCTATAAGGGACTGTACATATTTTTTTTCTTTTTTAGGACTATAAAATCCCTTGCTTTGGGATGGAGTTGGAGCGACTAAATGGAGCTGAGCGTTTACTGGCCAGATGCTCTTTCTGATGTCTATGTGGAGTTCGCAACAGATATTTTCCCTTTGCACCATGATAGAAAAACAAGTGTCGCTTTCCTAGGATTGAACTCTCAACCTTCCAAGTGAGAAGTGAGCATCTTCACCACTGCACCGCTGGAACTATATATTAGCATTATATAAAATATTTGAAATTTAAATTAAAAAAAACTGATGTGATAAAAAACAACATATAGTGGGCTTTCATATTTCTGAACTCATAGAGATAATGAATTTTTAGCAGATTGTCAAAGTAATTCTGCACTGGGTAGATCAAAATTGATGGAGAAGATAGTCGAGAAGTCATCTCAAAGCCAAGACTTGTAAAGCTGTAAAGATCAAAATCAGAACTTTGAACTAGACATGGAAACTGATAGAAAGTCAGTGGAGAACTTGAAACACAAGTGCATATTGATGATTACTTTCCAAAATCTGGACCAATGCATTCCGAACTAATTATAGTTTCCATGCATTTTTTTAGAACTTTCCCAATAACTTTATGTAAATGTTGAAAAGGACAGAAAACAGGACTGAAACCTGTCCATGTCAGAGGAGCTTCAGTTTGGCTGATCTCCCCTATTCCACAAGCATAGTAGAAACTGCCCATTGAGAATAGAAAGAAACCACTGCAACACAAGTATCTCCAGCTTCCACATCTACATTTCATGTGAAGCTTTCAGAGTTTTACATAAAATTATAACTCAGCCATTCTGACTAGCAATAAGCTGAAGACTCATCATCAATACAGTAATTCAATCAAGGTTTCTATAATTATTGCCAAGTTTCTCACCTTCCTTGCACCCATCCCATCATTATTATAGAATAGATATTCCATATGCCATTCAAAAAATTACTTCCTCTTGCCATGCAATTGTTTCCTAAAATTCAAAATCATTTTTAATCTTTGAAATAAAAAGCTATGCTGCACTATTTTCAATAAAATAAAAACTTGAGTAGAAGGCAACAATATGGCACACAGTGATCTCTGACAAAGAATTAGAAGTAGTGAAATACTATTCATCTAGCTATAAAATTGAACTTGAATTGCAAAGGACTAAGGCTATTGGCCATTAATTTTGGAATAATAACATAATTAAAGCAGCTTTTAGGAAAACAGAGGAGTTTATAAACTGTCAGATAATAATGCGATGTATGTCTGTGTGTGTTCACTGGGAACAGTAATCTTCATTACACACAAATATAAGGATTTAGATTAACTGTCTTCAAAAGATTTTCTAAAATTGAAAGGAAATGAAGAAAGGCAAAAAGATCATTGGACACCATGTATTCTGAGCAAGAAAATTATAAAAGTTTTGAGATATATACAAAATGAGGAAACTGGAAAAGAGATGCTTAAGGGAGAATATGATAGAACCCAATATATAAAATTGCTTTTGTCAGAAATCTGGCTAAGAGGCTTTGACCCAAATGGCCAGGAGACTGAGGTTGGCAGTTATATTAGATCAATGGGACTCTGGCTGAGATAATCGCATGGCCCTGAGCTGAGTTTCATTTCTGGTGATGTAGCAAAGGTGAAATGAAAAAACTAATGTATCAGAGTAAACAACAAGCACAGCAACAAGCAAAACTAATCATGATCAGAAGTATTTATAAATTTGTCAGTGTCGTTAGTCTATAATTATCTTATTCTCTAGTGACTATGCATGAATAAGTCTATTCCACTTTCAATAATGATAGCCTTCTTTTTCAACTATATGTTTATTCTGCCTTATGTCAGTACAGTTATTTTTAGTCCACAAAAGATTGGGTTATATTTATTTAATACTCAAAAGCTATTTTCTCTAATATACCCATTTTTTCAAGCAAATCTCTTTAATGCACGATTTGTGAATACAGCTTTCAGTAATATCTGCATTTTATAGACAAGTTTTGATTGGACAATTGCACCATAACATCCATATGATAACTGCATCCTAAAGTTACACATGGTTTATCCCTAGTTGATTAAGCCACAAATGACTAGGTTCATATATCAAAGCCAAAAATAATAAAATATATGATTTCTTAATATGAACACCAACCATGTTGCTTCAAATTCTGATATCCATGAAGATTCTTGTAACTTATAAATAGTTCAATGCAAATAATACAGCCTAATAAATGGAAATAAATAGATGGAGGTAGATAGGTGGAAATTGTGGTCAGGGATGCTTTGCCCAGCTTCAGCTGGGGCGCCAGTTGCAGCATTACTTGAGATACGTGGCTACAATGGTTCATGCCTCATCATCACCTAAATAGGCTACTGCAACACTCTTTACATAGGACTGCCAGTGAAAACCACTTGAAAGCTTTAGTTAATACCAGCTGCCATAGCCCACTTTCTCATGGGTGTGGACTATTGAGCATATGTTCCACCTGATTTAAAGGCCCTCAATTGGCATCTTGTTCATTTACAGGTGCAATGTAAAGGGCTATGTTTCAGGGGTCCTTGATGCTCTCTGACCTTGATTGTTTTCATGCAGATATTTTATTCATGCAGATAAAATGAGAGCAAACCTACCAGCATTGATGATATTACCTAGATTAAGCAATGAAACATTGCAAGAAAATAATGAAGGTCAGAAAGCCCCAGGGACCCTCATTTCAACCCTGATGTACAAATATTCTCCTCTATAGGGCTATGTTTAACCTATAATATTGTTTAGGGTTTGGGACCTGGTTACCTGCAGGACTACATCTTTTCCCTACAGTCAACAATTCATTCATGCCAGGAGAAACAGCAGGTTGTCTTCCACTTTGGGAGGTAAGAGGAGGGTGAGTCCTGGAAACATTGTTTTTAAGTGATAGGATCAGCCATCTGGAATGATCTGACCTTGGGAATTCATCTGTCTCTGACATTGCCTGTCTTCCAGGAAAATGCTGAAACAAAGCCTGTTTTGAGAGCTTTATTTGTTCCATATTTATGTTTCACACTTTACTGCATATTCTTACTTTGTGAGCTATTGAGTGCTGTGATTGGAGGAGTCTGTAAGTTGAAATGATAATAATGATGATGATGATGATGATGATGATGATGATGATGATGATGATGATGATATCACCCTACTTGGAACTCAGACACTACCTTAATAACTCTTAGGTCCTTGGTTAGGACTTGAACTGTTAAGTTTTTACCAGTCCCAGATTGTGAATCAAATTGAAGATTAAATATTAAATAATAACACTAATAATAATTAAGATGCCCCACAAAAATAACATTAAGAGTTTGGATGAATACGATTACTACAAATACCTGAGTATACTTCAAACTGAGAACATCAAGTACACTAAGGCAGACATGTCAAACTCACGACGTCATGTGACATCGTGCAATGTATCAGGACAGTTTTGCCATTGCCAGCAATGGGTTGGGTGCGGCTCCCGCATGATGCGTCCGGCCCGTGGGCCAGCAGTTTGATACCCCTGCACTAAAGTCAAGAAAAAGATTAGAGATGAATACTTCAAGAGAGGGAAGAAGATCTTAAAGTCCAAACTCAATGGAGAAAATACCATCAAGGCAACCAACACCTGGACAATTACAGTCATTAGATACAGCTGGAATAGTGGACTGGATTCAAGCAGAACTAAAAGCAATGGATAGGAAGACCAGAAAAATAATGACAATGAATCATGCCCTTCATCCTCACAGCAACATTGACAGACTCTACCAGTCAAGGCAAATAAATGGGTGTGGAATGTTTCAAGTACATGAGATGGTTGAAGAAGAAAAGAGGGCTTTGAAAGAATACTTGAAGGACAATAAAGAAGATGCACTTAATTTAGTATGCCAGAAAGACTCATTGACCAAACTGGCGTACAAGAAAGATCAAATGAAAAACAGAATGGAGGCATGGGATGCAAAGCACTACATGGCCAGTACATTAAAAAAAAAAATAACAGGAAAAGCAGATAATAACAAGACTTGGCAATGGCTAAGAGCAGGAAAGTTGAAGAAAGAGACAGAGGGACTACTTCTGGCTACACAGACCAAGTTTTAAGGACAAATGCATATAAAGCCAGAGGTGAGAAGATAGCAACAGACAGTAAGTGCCGTGTCTGCAAAGAAGCTGAAAAAATAGTGTACCACCTGGTAAGCTACTGCAAGAAGTTCACCCAGACTGACTACAAGCAGTGGCATGACAAAATAGTAACAATGGTGCATTAGAAGATCTGCAAGAAATATCATTTGCCAGCAGGTAAGAACTGGCGGGACCCATAAAATAGGGAAAGTCATAGAAAATGAAGAAGTTAAATTGCTCTGAGACCCTAGAATTCAAACAGACAGGCACCTACCACATAACACCCCAGACTTAACAATAGTCAATAAGAAAGACAAAAAAGTCTGGATAGTGGATGTGGCAGTGCCTGAAGACCACAGAATAGAAGAGAAAGAGCTGGAGAAGATAACAAAATACAAAGACTTATAAATAGATATGGAACAACTGTGGCAAAGGCAAGCAAGGGTAGTACCAATAGTAATAGGCAATCTCAAAACAACTGGAGCACCACTTGAACATCATTGGCATTGAGAAATTCACCATGTCAATTGCAAAAGGCAGCTTTACTGGGAACAGCTCCATCTTGTGATGATATCTGCCTATCCCAGTTCTTTGGTAAGGACTTGATAGTTAGACAAAAATGCCAAACCCAGTCTGAACATCTGGCTGACTGTGCGATGATCAATAATAATAATAATGTTCAAATGCAGCAAAAATTACTGGGAATACCAAGTTGAGAAAATTCTTGAAAACGAACAGGTCAAGATCTTGTGGAAATTTTGAATCCAAACAAACAGATATCTGGCCCACAACACACCTGACATTACTATTGCAGAAAATAAAAAAGTTTAGTTCATTGATATTGCAATACCAGGTGATGCATGAATGAAAGAGAAACAGCTAGAAAAAATAACAAAATATCATGATCTGCAAATTAAAGTTGATTGGTTGTGGAAGAAGAAATCAGTGGTTGTACCAATAGTAATCGGAGCCATTGGAGCAATACCCAAAGGGTTGTCTAGATACATAGAAAGTTTGAACTTATTAGCCCTAAATATTCCGACTTTACAAAAACACCCACCTTACTCAGAACTGCCTATAGTCAGATATTACATTAATAGCTCTTAGGTCCTTAGTAGGACTTGAACTATTAAGTTTTTCCAGTTCCAGTCTGTGAATCGAATTGAAGATTAAATCTTTAACAACAACAACAACAACAATAATAATAATAATAAATGTGTTCATTAAATGAGATAGATACTTTTTCTGCAATATGGATTGCCAGATTCTCAAAGCAGTGCATACAACATGTAGGTACAGAGAACTAAATTCCAGATTCTAAGTGGACAGAGTAAATTGCCTGAAACATGTTTGGCACTTTCAGAGTGATCTGAAAATGCCAAACTAGGATCCATAAAGCTCTAAGGACTCAATAAGAACTAAGAGGAATTGCTCCTAGAGCTTTGTGAATGTGCTAGATAACGGTTGTGCAAAATGGTGAAGAGTTAGCTGTATTTTTTTTCTTACCACATTTCATACAATCAATTTTATTAATTTATTATTTTTTACCTTTTAGGTAGTTTGCATAATGTTGCATATCCCAAAAGTAAATTAGCATTATGGGTACAGTAAAATAATTAATTCATGGCTGTGAAAGTTGGACCATAAGAAAGGCTGAGCGCCAAAGAATTGAGGCCTTTGAACTATGGTGCTGGAGAAGACTCCTGCGAGTCCCTTGGACTGCAAGGCATTCAAACCAGTCAGTCCTAGAAAAGATCAATCCCGACTGCTCTTTAGAAGGCCAGATCCTGAAGTTGAAACTCAAATACTTTGGCCACCTAATGAGAAGGAAGGACTCACTGGAGAAGGGCCTAATGCTGGGAAAGATTGAGGGCAATAGAAGAAGGGGACGACAGAGAATGAGATGGCTGGATGGAGTCACTGAAGCAGTAGGTGTGAACTTAAATGGACTCCAGAAAATAGTAGAGGACAGGAAGACCTGGAGGAACGTTGTCCATGGGGTCGCGATGGGTCGGACACGACTTCTCAATTAACAACAACAAAGATAATTAAATAACTAAACTGGGTTTTTCCTATAGAAATTTTCTATTTTTACCAATGGAATTTATTTGTCAGATATTTTCAAATCCTCAAAAAATCTTAACAAGTCATTATATAATGTTCCAATATACTGTACATCCCAGGCACTCTAGGTCTCTCAAGTTAAACATTTGTTTTGATTAATTTTACAGCAAAAAACTGCTAATATATAAGAAACTGTGTTTGCTGATCTTTTAACAAATACATGTATGGCATTTCCCTTAAGCAATAATATAATTACTTTATTTACATTGCACACAACTGATCTTCACCAGTAGAAAAGCATGCATGGGAAAAGTTAAATTCTTCTCTCAAGACTCAATATTTGTTCCAAAATTCCAAAACCCTTGGGGATCACTCTCACAAAAAAAATCCAAACTTTGACTATTACCATCAAACACTTTTTCTTTTTCTAAGCCCCATGGAATGCAGTAGCTAGGGAAAGGTTAAACCTTTCCACTCTGTTCTCACACTGGTTCCAATGCAGCTTGGAACCTCATTTGATCCTTCATATCATTTCCTTTGTACTTAAATATGTAACTCAGTTCCACGTTTTTCTTTTTTTAGTCTACAAGTAAACATTTAAGTATTTCCATTAAGTACATATCACAATTGCATGCCTCAACTCCATTGGACAGGATCTGACAGGCACCTTAGAATGCATGATTCACAGGAATGACAACAAAACACAAACCTAACAATGCAACTCACTACAAGAAAAACTCAATACTATCATCCCAAAATCACAAGACAACAACTCAGAACTATGGATCAGAAATCTATCCAGCAGAACTCTATCTGACAACAAAAATACCATCCTCACACATGGCCTCAATTTTGGCCACAAAGATGCTGACCCCATTGAACTCCTCGCCAATCTTGAATACATTCTAAAAAGCACTACTTGAACCAAGAAACACAAGACATCAGACAAAAAATCATCCCCTATGTGCAATGCAACAGACAAAATGAAATACTCAGCCAAAAGGAGAAGAAAGCGCTTAACACACTGAAACAAGACAAAAACAACGTGACCCTATTGGCAGACAAAGGCAGACTGACAATAATAATGGACAAAACTGAATACATCTGCAAAGCCGAAAACCATCTCAATGACACCAACACCTACCAAACAATTCACAATGATCCAACAAAACAGCTAGAGAACAAAATAAAAGACACCTTAAGAAAAATGGAAAAAGAAAAACAACTAACACCCACTAGGGAAAAAGCACATGCAACCACAAGACTCCTCCACACCCAGGTTCTACTGGGTCCCAAAAATACACGAGAATGGGATTCCCTTACACCCAATTGTCTCTCTGCCTGGAGCACCAATTTACAAACTAGAAAAAACCCTACAAATGAAACTCAGACATTTGGTCAATGACTCAACCCACTCAATAAACTCCCCAGAACAATTTCTCCGATGCATCAAATGCACCAAGATCAACAAGGAACAAATTATGGTCTCCTTCGACATCACCGCCCTCTTCAACATAATTGATATCAACCTGGCTAAATAAACCATACACCACCTACTCACTAAACACCATACCCACAAACAGGATGCCACTACAGAACATTCCATGTCCACAGTAAGCATCATGAAACTCCTGGATCTATGCCTCAAAACATACTTCAAGTTTAATGGGAGAATCAACAAGCAAGTACAAGCATCACCCCTATCAGACCTAATAGCAGAAGTAGTCATACAACAACTCAAATCCACAGTTTATCCACCATCCAACCAAAATTGTGGACATGCTACATTGAACACCTTCGTCATGATCAAATGGTCCCAAATTGAAGAAATGCCATCTGCTCAATAACATAATTCCTGGGATCAAATTCACATACAAAGAGGAAACAGACAACAGACTCCCATTCCTTGACATCTACATAAGGAGACAAGAAATAGAGAACTAGAAACCCGCATCTACCGCAAATACATACACACGAACCAGATCCTCAGCTTTACATGCAATCAGCTCACTGCACACAAAAGAAGCTGTGTCCAGACCCTGTTCAGAAGGGCCAGGACACACTGCAGCACCACAACACTAAGAAAAGCAGAAGAGAAACAGCTGCTTGACATCTTTATCCATAATGGCTATCGAAAAAACTTAGCATTCCGACACATAGCACTCAAACCACAGCACACCATACACCATGCAAAAACTAACCCTACCATGCACAAAAAGTTATGACAATCAGAATTCTCCAACCCCTAGGATTAGCAATAGCCCACAAACCCACAGCCATGCTCCACCAGGAATTATCAAGAACCAATGACACGATACAGAAGAATGAAAGAAACAATGTAATTTACTAAATCAACTGTAACAATTGCAACCAATTCTACATAAGAAAAACATCTATCAATTAAAAACCAGGATCCATGAACAACAGCTGGCTGTCAAACGCCACGATCCCAAATCCTTAATCTCTACCCATCCTGACACCAAACAGCACCAGTTCAATTGGATCAACACAAAAGTCATCGTCCACACTACTATCTGCCATGCTTGTGAGTTCATCAAAGCCTGGCACTCCACAAGAAATTCCATCAACAGACACATTGACCTACAACCAGCCTACGAAACCCTCAAAATCCAAATCAACCACACAGCCAACCAGAGGCAGCACTGACCCTCAACCAACTCATGCAACCCCCAAAAGCAGTTCACCTCCCAATGACCTGGACCTGATGTAACCTCCCCATCATAAGACCCATCACAACACTCTTACTGGTGACTCACACCTGACCCATCACAAGACCCTCACTCAACCCACCCACACCGGAAGCCCTTATAAGCAGAAGAACTCTGACACTGACATCCCCTAAACTCTTCTAGAGATGTTACCTAGCCTGGTAATGAAACATTCAGAAACCAAACATCAAGCTTGGAGTACAAACCCTCATCCTACACCCGAGCTACAGATATTCGCTACTATTGCAAATGTATCACAATTGCTACAGAACATATAAAATGTACTGCAATATGATTTTAAAGGACTGTTGCAAATCATCCATTTTGGCACATTAAATTTGATTAGGTATAATTGTTGTTATCCTAGAATAATGTTGTGATAACTTCTGTATATACCTACTTGGATTAAGAAAATAATGCCTTGTTTTAAATTCAGTTGTTCTGTTCTGTTTCCTTTCCCAGGAAAGCAAGCAAAGATCTCCATACCAGCTTACTGGCAATCCATTTGTATCAATCACCACAACAAGAGATGATGTGGTAAGGAGAAATATTTCTTGAAACATGTGAACAAACTAAACATGAACTCCCACTACACAAGAAATAGGGATAACTCAAGAATTAATCAGCTTTCTGGTAAGAACAGGCCAAAAATGATCAAACCATTCTACATTTTGCCCTAGCCAAAGCTTGGAGTCCATGATAAATCTCATATATGACTGCTCTAAAGTCACTAGTATCTTTTATAAACTCCTCTTACCTGAACTTCATATATCTCAAAATACATATGGCCAAACCATATGCACAATATGTTAACCAAAGGATTTTTGTCTTAAATGTACAAATCTATCATTTGCCATAAGGCAGATTCAAACATTCAAAAAAAAAGTATGTCAATGCTGCTAACATAAGATGTTCTTGCTTTGACAACAGATGGAAAGCAGCCATTTTCTCTATTGCTTTTAGAATTAGTTGCTGCTGGGAGGGGGAACAGGGATGAGAGTCCAGCTAGTCATAACAATAATAACTTAATTGTAGGAACCCAAGGACATTGGGCCCAGAGCTTATTGTGTTTTGGTGGGCTGGAGAGCTGGGGAGAAAGCCCTCACTTCAAGCTAATTGGGGAATGTGATTTATGACTATTTATTGGAGGAGGGGATTGTACTTTGTTACTTTGTATCCAGGGGAGCAGAATTTAGTTTCTGGTTTTGACTATGTAGTGCCGATACTTTGTTTCTTGAATAAAAGATTCTTTAAGATAAACAATGCCTCGAAGTTCTTTTGAAGAGTTTCATCTATCAGAACCATGACAAAGTTACTAAAACAGACAGGAGTCTTATTTCCTGCTTATCATGTCATTTAGCTGGATAAGGGTACTCCTCAACTTACGACCACAATTGAACCCAAAATTTACATTGCTAAGTGAAACATTTGTTAAATGAGTTTTGCCCCATTTTACAGTTTCTTGCCACAGTTGTTAAGTGAATCATTGCAGTTGTTGAATTAGTAGCACGGTTGCTAAGTCAATCTGGCTTCCCCATTGACTTTGATTGTCAGAAGTTTGCAAAAGCTGATCACATGACCCCCAGGAATTGTCAGAAATACAAAGCATCTGAATTTTGATCACTTGACCATGGAGATGCTACAACAGTCTTAAGTGTGAAAAATGTTCACAGGTCACTTTTTTCACTGCCATTGTAACTGTAAATGGTCACTAAATGAACTGTTCCAAGTACGAGGATTACCTGTAATTTGAATCTCTTTGTAGTCTGTTGCATTTTTCACACCCCAGCAGCAATATAGGAATAGAAACTTGAGACTAGAACAGTTAGATTTTTTCAAGATCAGGCAATAGAGCAAATTGAGGACCACTGGACTTAAAAAGTCATGCAGTCAATTCTAGAATAAGACTAGAAAAAAATAAACATTTTCATTTGTAGCCGTTTTGATTTGTATTGATTAAACAAAGATATTTTGATCCAATATATGTAAAAACGGAAATTTTATTTTGCAAAAAAAGTAAAATGATTGGAGCTGTTTTTTCTGTCTCCTGTCTCTCTGTCTCTCTCTCTCAGACACAGAGAGAGAGAGAGAGAGAGAGATAACTTTTGTCATATTAATGTAAATATGCTGTACTGTACAATGTTTTTTCTTTGTAGCCTGAGCAAGACATCTGATACAATATATTATTATTTTACTTGAGATGTGATCTGTGTCAAAGGTCTGCAACAAAAATACCACATGGTACGAAATTGATTCATTTTGGTACTGCAAATTGTGATGAGGTGGAGGCAGGAAATTCATCTTCTCTCATCATGACAATCTTGAGATTGAATCTTGGAGGAGTTTTTTTTTCCTTAGATGTGGAAATAGCGACATCCGTCATTCTTAGTCTAGCAGTGCCTCTCAGGCAACAGGCAAAGCCAAAATGTGAGCTGGACTGCAAAGGAAGCATAAAAAGAAAAGGAGAATAATGATTGATAAACTCTAAATATTGCTTGCTTTGTCTAAGAAAATCCTTCCAGGGATTAATTTTAAAAACAATGCAAAATTAAGAAAGATCCAGAGTTAGTGGTGACCAACCATTTTCTTACTGATTTATTCTATGATTATCACTATGTTTATTCTTCTCCATGTGGGGTAACTATAGGCTCATAGGGGTTGATTTAGAAAGTTGGATACCCTTTGAACTAGGGTGCTGAATGGTTATGTAACATTAATAGATCATAATGTATGTGTTATGGTTATTTGGTCAAATATCTCTCAGATATTGCCCATAATGTTTGTGGTAATGGGCTGAGATGGCCCAAGTTATCCCTCCACAAGTTTCCAAAAATTAGATTTCCAAAATTCAGCTACACAAATTTGTATGAAATTGTAGGGGCAAACAAAACAGTAACATTATCCCACTTAGTAATTTTCTTATAAGCTCAAAGCGAGATGTGAAGGAAATTGAATATTTGAAATCTGTTTATAATGCATATCACAGGACTATACACTATCTATCCAGTAATATTCCATAATAAGTTAGGCATAATTCCTGGACCTAGTCCAGATAAAGCACTTTACCATAAAGAACATATTGTCATGAAAATACTTTGTTCTCTCCTCAGCATAAATTTTGTCTTGTAGAATGGCAGAGGAATTTGAAATATTTGAACGCTCTAGTTAAGTTCTGCACTTTCTCATTATCCTGTGAGTACACTTTTATCATTATTATTTCAATTGCCTAGAGCTGGGACAAAACTGAGAAGAAGCCAGGCGTTCTTTGCTTTGTTAATGTGGGGGGGGGGGGAGAGAGACAATCAACATTATGAGTATTAGTGATGACAGCATGCAATGTTGTTTTGTAGGACTCAAAAGGGCAGCCATTCATCTGAATTGAATTTCAGCTGGAGACTAAGAGGCCAAACTTAATCATCACCACCAAGCCCAAATTATCACACAAATCAATATACTCCGATTTCATTTGTAGCAAGAAGGAAATTCTCTGTGTTTCAGTCAAGCAGGTGGCCCTAAGGCTATTAACCAGCTGGCTGAAATCTAAATAACTTTGCCAAGACAAAAGCAAGTCAAATGATTGATTATCATCTTATTGTGCTTGAAGAGGCACGTCTGGGCCAATCAGCAAGCATCGACCACATACAATTATTGCATAGTGAAATGATTTCTTTGGCTCAGACATTATATTTGAGAGTTCTTTGTGCTCTAGGTTTAAAAAATCTTTCTGGCATGTTTTTTCAAGTTCTGTTATGGCATAATCATCTGCAATTATTCAAATTTGCATTGCTGTGCAACTTTTTTTTCTCCTTATCCACTACATATCCCACAAATGAAAACAAACGGATGAGTTGTTCTTCTAGGTAGGAGAATGACTCTGAAAAGTAATTATCCCTCCTTAATGATTGAAAAATCATGCCTTCTTCTGAGACTTGATTCTATCCTCTGTGAAGCAGGCTTATATTTGTTTTATTAGCTAAGACTTTGCAAAATGGATTCTTGATAAATATATGGTGAACTGCAACAAACCTCTTTTTCTCTGTAATGTAACAACACTTCTTGATTTCTTTGTTAAAAACTATGTCACTTGAAAGTAATGAACTTTGGACTTCAAATTTATTTCTATAGTATCATATTTAAAGGAAAATAACATACAATACAGAATAACATACAATACAATTTCTCTGAATAATTTTTTCTTACAAAAGGACACTCTCAGTATCTTGTAAGATGAATCACCATTAATCAGGTGAAGGTATAACCAGAAGTGTGCAATTGTGAACAATTCTGATATATCCCTATGCCAGCAGTGTTATATCTGTGGATGGGGAGATGTTGTTTCAGAGCAATAAATGCTGCTTCAAAATTGGCAGTCTCACTGTTTGTGCTTGGAGGGACAGTCTGTGTTGTCACTGAAAAGGTTTTGGGCTCACCCCCACCTTTTGGGTCCTATTATAGCAACATGCTGGAATATGGAAATAATCAAAACACAGAATTGCCTGCAATCTTGCATTAGAAATTTGGGAAAGCATGGACATGGTACATATCTATATCAAGATAAACACAGAACTGTATGGAAATGCTACCAATTTTCCACCACCTTTCTTTCTTGAATGGAAAAAGATATTATTTTGACACCAATTTGAGAGGGTGAAACAAATAAGCACTGATGGACTGATGGCTCTTTGGGCCCTGCTGTTGGCCAAAAAGACAAATGTTGATTGTTTTTTAGGAAGTCCAGTTGATCCCCACCCCAAATAATGATTAGCATGTTCATGTCCAAATATAGCTGATAGAAAGAAAAACAATTTGAATCAATCTTAGAATTTAGGAAACTTGGGAGCTGGAAAGATAGTTCCATGAAATCCATTTTATTTCATGTAAATTCAAATCTTCAAGCTGTGATTATTGGTAAATGATGTGTACTGTTCATTAGTGGAGGTAGTGTAGTTGCAGAATGCCATGCAGCATTCTGGAACAAAAACAAAGGAAGGGTAAAACAATGTTTTCTTGTTTGCTTATAGATTTTGTGAGTTCAAGATAGCAGATTCTGTGGGGTCCTTGGTGCTCTCTGAGCTTAATTGTTTTTTTTTTGTTTGACAAGTTTGTTTGTTTTTGCAGAGGTTTCATTACCAAACTAGGTAATATTATTAGTATTAGAAAGGACCACAGAGTTCAACCCTGAGCTAGAAATGGTTTCTTCATTGATAGCAGATTCTGTTTAATTTCAGAAATATAGATTCATGAAGTTTATGCAACAATAAAGAAGTTATTAAGGAATAAAGTAAGGAAGATGGATCGCAATTATATTTTAAATAACATTTTACAAAACTACATTGATATAGTTAGATTTATTCCCTGATAAATACTGTATGTACAGATTATGTCCTGAACTTTTTTCCTTTTTAACAAGCAATGAAACTTATTTCATAACTAAGTATACTGATCCTACAAAAGAACTTCAGAAGAAAGTGTGAGAAGAGAGAACATTTTGAGATGGCCATCATATTACAATGTAAAAAATCTCCAGAATATATGCTATTACACCCCTATCTTCATATAAATCATTCAATGTTAGAAAAATAAAGTAATATTGCCATTGTTTTACCAGCATTAATATGAAAAATCTGATCAGAGGAATAGATGAAGGTCAAAATATTCCAGAAAGAGATTAAAATCCTGAGTAAATTTCTGATTAAATTATACTTAAAATTCTATCATTGTTGGAGTCAAGTGAACCTAGATAATAGTGATAAAAGTTTAAATGCCTTATATTCTCCAAACATAATAATGGTGTAAGTTGTAAGTTATATGTCAAGCCACATATCATCAGCCTAATAAATTCTGCAAATATATAATTCAATTGCTCTAAGAATGAATGAGAAAACTGAAAATCTGCATAATAAACTAAACTAAATAAACTTACCCTGCAAAGTGCCTTTTATATTTATTGTGTACATATTTCACTAGACTACAAAACTAACAGGGTTGTTATCATAGGTAATTCACAACACCTGATTAATGCCACTTAATCTTAGTTTGATCTAAGCGGGGACAGGGAGTTAATTGATACGGAACAACCCTGTCCCCGGCAATTTAAAAACTATAGGGCTATCAGTGCATGTAGCATAGACGTGTGTGTGGACAAGAATACCAACCTTGCTACAAATCAAAATGAAGCCTCTAATAGCGAGTGCCACATAAAGTGCACTAACCAAATAGGTGGTAAGACAATAGGGGAACTCAGGCACCACACACGTTATGTAGAAAGGAAACACAGGGCCACCCACAAAGGACTCAAATGTTTATACACCAATGCACAGAGTATGAACAGCAAACAGGGTGAACTAGAAATTCAGGTTAACGAGGGCAGATACGATATTGTTGCCATTACGGAAACATGGTGGGATGAAACTCACACATGGAACACACAGCTAGAGGGATTTAAATTATTTAAAAGAAACAGACCAAATAAAAGAGGAGGTGGAGTTGCTCTCTATATAAGAAATAACTACATCTTCACAGAAATAGAGTACAACAATGATAAAAACTGTCTTGAATGCATTTGGGTCAATATAAAAGGGGGGGGAAATGACATTGCCATAGGTGTATACTACAGACCACCCAACCAAACAGAGGAAATAGATGAACTTTTTGCTAGTCAGCTAACTAAGGTATGTAGGAAGCACACCACAATAGTAATGGGGGACTTTAACTACCCTGACATCAACTGGGAGACAAACTCCGCACCAAGTGGAAGATCAAACAGGTTCCTGGCAAACCTAGCAGACAACTTTGTCTCCCAAAAAGTAGAGAAGGGAACTAGGGGATTAGCCATTTTGGATCTAATTCTCACTAACAGAGATGAAATGATAGACGGTGTTGAAGCCATAGGAACCCTGGGAGGAAGTGATCATGCAATATTAGAATTCAACATTATAGAAGCACAACCAATAGAACACAGTCAAACTAGAGTCTTGGACTTCAAGAGAGCTAATTTCAATAAACTTAGAGAGGGCTTGGGAAGGATTCCATGGATGAGAATCCTCAAGGGGAAAACAACTCAAGAAGCTTGGGAAATTTTGAAAAATGAGATAATAAAAGCACAGTCTAGCACAATACCAACAAAGAGGAAAAATAACAGCTCTCAAAAGAAACCAGCATGGCTGCATAAAGAACTCTCTGACAAATTGAAAGATAAAAAGGACAAGTACAGAAAGTGGAAAGAGGGGAACATAACTAAGTCAGAATATCAGCAAATAGCCCGAGCCTGCAAAGATGAAGTGAAGAAAGCCAAGGCTCAAAATGAACTAAGGCTTGCGACCAAAGTCAAAAATAACAAAAAAAGCTTCTTTCAACATGTAAAAAACAAGAAAAAAGTGAAGGAAATGATTGGTCCATTAGTGGGTGGAAGTGGCAAGAAGGTGACAAGCAACAGGGAGAAAGCAGAACTATTTAACTCATTTTTTGCATCTGTCTTTACACAAAGGGAAAAAACAGACCAACCTATCAAAAATAGTGCCATAAAAAACAAAACAGAAACACAAGTTAAGATAGGCAAGAAAATGGTTAGGGAGCACCTGTCCAGCCTAGATGAGTTCAAATCGCCAGGACCAGATGGATTACACCCCAGAGTTCTCAAGGAACTGGCAGATGTGATATCGGAGCCACTGAACTATATTTTTCAAAGATCCTGGAACACAGGGGAACTACCAGAGGACTGGAAAAGAGCTGATGTAGTTCCCATCCTCAAAAAAGGAAAAAAAATGGATCCAGGAAATTACAGACCTATCAGCCTGACCTCAATACCTGGGAAGATCCTGGAAAAGATAATCAAACAACGAATCAACGAACACCTAGAGGCAAACAAAGTCATTACTAAAAGCCAACATGGGTTTGTCAAAAATAGATCATGCCAGACAAATCTTATTGCATTCTTTGACCAAGTGACAAAATTAGTGGATCAGAGGAATGCTGTGGACATAATTTACTTGGACTTCAGTAAGGCATTTGATAAAGTAGATCACAACCTACTACTTGACAAGATAGAAAAATGTGGGGTAGACAGAACCACCACCAGATGGATCCGTAGCTGGCTGACCGGCCGTACTCAGCGAGTGGTCCTCAATGGAACTGCATCTATATGGAGGGAAGTGTGTAGTGGGGTGCCCCAGGGCTCTGTTCTGGGCCCAGTACTCTTCAACATCTTCATCAACGATTTGGATGAAGGGATAGATGGGGAACTCATCAAATTTGCAGATGACACCAAGCTGGCAGGAATAGCCAACACTCCAGAAGACAGGCTTCAGGTACAGAAGGATCTGGACAGACTTGAACACTGGGCACTAACTAACAAAATGAAATTCAATGGTGAAAAAAGCAAGGTTCTACATTTAGGCAAGAAAAACCAAATGCACAAGTACAGCATAGGTGGCACCATGCTCAATAGTAGTAACTGTGAGAGGGACCTCGGAGTCCTAGTAGACAATCACTTAAATATGAGCCAGCAGTGTGCGGCAGCTGCCAAAAAGGCCAACACAGTACTAGGCTGCATTAACAGAGGGATAGAATCAAGATCACGCGAAGTATTAATACCACTCTTCAATGCCTTGGTAAGGCCACACTTGGAATACTGCATCCAGTTTTGGTCACCACGATGTAAAAAAGATGTTGAGACTCTAGAAAGAGTACAGAGAAGAGCAACAAAGATGATTAGGGGACTGGAGGCTAAAACATATAAGGAACGGTTGCGAGAATTGGGTATGTCTAGTTTAACGAAGAGAAGGACAAGGGGGGACATGATAGCAGTATTCCAATATCTCAGGGGCTGCCATAAAGAAGAGGGAATTAAGCTATTTTCCAAAGCACCTGAAGGCAGGACAAGAAGCAACGGGTGGAAACTAATCAAGGAGAGAAGCAACCTAGAACTAAGGAGAAACTTCCTGACAGTGAGAACAATTAATCAGTGGAACAGCTTGCCTCCAGAAGCAGTAAATGCTCCAACACTGGAAGTTTTTAAGAAGAGACTGGACAGCCATTTGTCCGAAATGGTGTAGGGTTTCCTGCCCGAGCAGGGGGTTGGACTAGATGACCTCCAAGGTCCCTTCCAACTTTACTATTATTATTATTATTATTATTTCTCAATCTTAACTTTAAGAAGTGTGAACTTCAACTCCCAGAATTCTCCAGCCAGCATTGGAAATCTGAGTTGATGTCCACACTTCTTAAAGTTGCCAAGGTTGAGAAACATTGGGTTAAAATGCTGACAAAAAATAGGTAAAATTTAATACAGGATATGGATATGGATAAGTAAAAATATAATGATAAATGTTTTAACAGAGCTTGTTATAATTAGAAATTTACTAGCTTAAATATGATATAGCAAATGTTAAGGGAAATAGAGAAGGAATTTTTTTGATGATGTAACCTGAGAAATGTACTAAAGATTTTGTTATTGTACTATTGATTACGCAATCACCACTCTACTTTTCAAATATTTAAATGTAAAATTGGAAAACCAATAAAAACTTGTTATAAAAAATGCTGAAAGACAGTTGGATAAATTTAAGCTAGTTACTCTCTCAGTTGTAAGAAGAAAGCACCAGCAAGCCAGTTATGGAAAAGTTATTTAGAAAGCAGCAAGCTGCCAGGGGTCAAGAAAAATCTGAAGGTAAAAAATAAAAGTCATATAACTATATGCTTATACTGAGTACAGTTTAAAATAAAACAGTTGACAAGTTGCTCTATGAGGGAGGAGAGCAATTCATAAATATAATAAATTAATAAACCATTTCATATCTTTAAAAAGGCATGGAATCAGTTAGATTTTAACCATACTATTTAAAGTGTGACATATTTTATAATATGTATATAATTATTCTGTTATCATTTTGCAAGTATATTATTTTACTGGCAAATGATAATTTTTAAAGGTTTGGGATTTATTTTAGTTTATAATCTTAAGCTAAATATGCATAAATATCATGTTCGATATTTCCCATGTATCTTATTTGTATGATGTTTATGGTGAAACATTTTATTTTCTGTCAGTGAAGATTGAGTCTCACTAAAAACAACTATATTTAAATAATCTGTATGTATGATTGCATGGTTAGTAACAGCTAAAAAGAAAGACTATTCTAACTTAACATTCTAATTATTACGTCTGGTAAAACAAAGAAGAGGGAGTCAAGCTATTTTCCAAGGCGCCTGAAGGCAGGACAAGAAGCAACGGGTGGAAACTAACCAAAGAGAGAAGCAACCTAGAACTAAGGAGAAACTTCCTGACAGTTAGAACAGTTAACCAGTGGAACAACCTGCCTCCAGAAGCGGTGAATGCGCCAACACTGGAAGTTTTTAAGAAGAAACTGGACAGCCATTTGTCCGAAATGGTATAGGGTTTCCTGCTTGAGCAGGAAACTTGGATTGGACTAGAGGACCTCCAAGGTCCCTTCCAACTTTATTATTATTATTATTATTATTATTATTATTATTATTATTATCATCATCATCATCATCATCCTGTCTTACAGGGGGACTCTCTTGAAATAAAAATAAATGCTGGCTATGCAGTGAATACTTTCTATTTTATGTCACCTGTGAAACATGGGGAGAAGGAGAGTAATCAGTATATTAGACAGAAGAAATTATAGTCTGCTATACTGTAATCCAAATGGTATTTGCTTAATTCAGTTCTTTGAGGCTTGTTAATCCAAAATTTTAAAAGCATGCATATCAAAAACTTTAGAGCACTCAAAGGTATGATTGCTGTTGTAAAGATTCTATGTTATCTATACTTTCTTCTGTGGATGTTTACAAGCAAATTATTATACAAAGAAAAGTTGAGTAACCAGTCATGCAGAAAACTGAGTTATTTATTGGTTGAGCAACTAGTCATGCAGGAAACTGAGTTATTCAGTTTGTTTACGTATTTGCATCATCATTCTATGCATAATATTCCCCATCTCATGACCTACTTCCTGAGTTCCCTTGGTTTTGGGCAACAAACTCTAATACAATAGTACAAAATAGATTGAGCCCTATGCTTCATCTCTTGACCTTGACAATGATAGTGTAAACAGAATGAAATAAACTCCATTAAATTGCAGAGTTAGCATTTGTATAAAATCATAACAAAAGGAGATGTATTTATCTATCAGCTGATATTTCCTTTCTTTAATTACTAACACTACAGTAAAATAAGATCAGAATCTACCAGAAAAGTCAGCAGAAATTTACAGTCTTGCACTTCAAAACAAACATAACTTGTTTAATAAAAATGTACATTTTAATTTTAAAAAATCTGCTTATGTTAAAATTTTAGTTCTAATGAGTTCAGTGGGATATAGGACAAGACAAGTCAGGCAGACATTGAATTATTGACATCTATGAGGACTTATGTAAATTGTGGATTATATGTTGGTCTATTTCTCTTTTAGAAGAACTCTGGCTTACCATGAGTTGCAAGGTGCCTGTTTATTTCCAATAGCTCCTCCTATTTTCACAAAAAGCTAAGTGCCATTATAAAGAAAATGAAAGCTTACCATAACTCCAAATGCATAATAATTTTGTTGTATGGTGTCAGGACTCATAAGACAAAAATGAAGTTTAACTGTAAAGACAAAAGAACTTGCATCCTGAGTTTGATCGTCAAAGTTTTCCTATTTTTATTGGTGATCCTATTGGTGAGCTAATTTGGTTTAGTGGTTAAAGCACCAGGCTAGAAATCAGGAAACCCTGAGTTGGTTCCCACCTTGGGCATGAAACCAGCTGGGTGGCCTTATGCTCATTTGCTGTCAGCCTTAGGAAGAAGACAAGGGCAAACCACTTCTGGAAAGCCTTGCCAAGAAAAATACAGGAACTAGTCCAGGCAGTGGCCAGGAGTGAAAAACTGATCTGAAGGCACATACAGACTAGAGTCAATACAAGTAAACTAAATATTTGTGTTAGCATTGCTGCTAATGGTAAATTAGATTCATCAGGCATCTCATTTTCTGTAAATTCTGTCACAAAGTGCACAAATAAATACTTTGGACAAGCAGTTATTTACAACATGAATTACCTGGCCATGGAATGTTGATTTTAGCAGACTGACAAACAAATCTCTCATTGCTCTGGATCTTTTTGTTCTTTCCAGATCTTCTATAGTTTGTTGCCAATAATCATCAGGTTGCAACACTCCTCTCTCTCTGCAGGTAACTTTGAATGATGGAAGGATATGTCCATTATGTGTCTTCCACAATTCAAAAGATACCATCCCCTTTATGTGATGAGGAAGCAGTCTCAGGTAGTAGTGGTTATCACTTCATGGAGATATACAACTCAGAACATTGGCTTCCAAAATTCCATAGAATTCTGCTCTTTTTCAATCTTCTTTCTTTTCTATCTCTCATTAGTCCAAATGTTGAATCTTGTAATATCCATATAATACTGTTTTGTTTTGTTGCAAATAGATTGTGTTTATAGATGTATTAACTCTGTTAAATTGGTTCTTGCCAAATTCATGTTCAGTTGCATAGCACCATCTCAAAAGAATACTTGATTTTATTACAGAAGATTCTACACTGTTGAATTTAAAATCCATGTATCGATGCAACTTCAGAAGGCCTGATATATCTGCCTGTCAAGTGTTATACAGTTCTCTGGTCAATGCAAAAATTGCCTGATCACTCCCCTTGATGATATACCTGATGATATTTTTAATGGATTTGATGAACATATTTCTATTTTGAGGTGACAATTGAATACTGTCAATAGTTGTGCATTATAGAGTATCACCCATTGTGAATTTATCACACTGTGGAAGACACAAAAAAAATTAGAGCAATGTATTGATCTACTTAGAAGAGATTGTGAGTTGGCCATGGTGAATTGGCTGTGGCAAGCTGACCATGGCAAGCTGGCCATGGTGAGTTCTCCCATTCCGGAGGCACAGCCAGGGCAAAGTTTGGACAACAGGCAGCTTAGTTCCGAGAAAGGATGTGGGCATAGCAAGTATCTCAGAAAGGGCCCTCCCTAGTTTCTTGGGCTGTAAAACAAAGGGTAAGGATAAATGTACTTTCAGACTTTCAAGAGTCTGTTAATGTAATCTTACAATAAAGTGGAATTAATCCATCTGGATGTGTTCCTGTCTGGATTACATTGCTAATCTGATATCTCTGGAAGCAAAATCAAATCTAGAATAGAGTTAGAAGTGATTGACTTAGATATTCAGTAATACCTGTCATTTATTTAACACCAGAGGTGGGATTAAGCAAATATAATTAAAATAATTTGACAATCAAACTTGTCCATATCTAGAAGACCTTGAACATTACATTTACTATCAATGAAATGCAGATCTTAGAAGAAAGACTGCAAGTACTGAGACTGTACTTCATTTTAAAATGTCCAACCTGTAAAGGATTCTCACCCCAGAAAATGTGGTTGATAATTGGATAGGGGTAGTGTTTTTGCTGTAGCAAAGAATCAGCTGTAAAATTACCCCTTTTGAACTATTCCCCGCATAACATGGAACATTTTGGAGAACATTACATTAACCTTGAATTTCACTGACGCTTCAAAACAATGAAACTCTATGTCTTCACCAGGATCAAGAGACAGGTCAAAGAAAAAGGAGCAGAAAGAAGAAGCAGATTCGTAGTTGCTATGCTGTAGGAGAATCATTCCTTTATGAGTCTTTCCTCTTATTATGTGGAATTAAAATGTCAGAGATGAAAGAATCTCCGGTCCAATATTTTAGCTGTAAGATTCTTTTATACACTGCAGTCATTCGAAAGAAAATAGTGCTTATGTCTCATTAAAGAACTTACAAAAGAAGACCAGTCTTTGACAAATATTTTCTCTGACCTTAATGTCAAATCCCAATAATTCCACATTTCTCTGTTGGGATGAAAGCAGTGCCTTGTAAACATAACTCCAAGGTTTCTGTTTGGGTATTTTCAATCCCTTGTAATTCAACTGTTTAACTTTATATAGATTTTTTTTAGGCAGTATATTCAATACAAGTTAATTATCAAATGTCAGCTTTTCTTCTTGGAGGAGGTGAATGGGAGAATTGCAACATCCTTGTCTTTGGAATGCATTATGAAATCATTTGGGCATGTGGGATTGATAATCAAGGTCTTTCTTCAAGGGAGTAACATCTTCAGATTTAAGATCAGTTCAGAAGGATTTTTGCAAAAACCTTTTGTGCCATCTAGTGACAATTCTTCGTAACATTTCAAAAATAAGTTTATACAGCATTACAGTCTTTAATATGACATGATCATTGCTAGTCACACTCACTGTAAGTATGCCAGAGGGGAAACTTTACAAGTATCTGCATGGTAATGATGGTTTGGGAATTGGGCAGTTTGCTTTTCTTTGGAGGTTCAGAGGAGTTTCTGTTTACTGTGTTTAAGGAAGAAAAATCCTAGCAGGTTGCTCTCTTTTTAGCCTTCAAGAATACAAAATCATAATTACACTGCCAGCAGGTAGAGCCATGTGGCTGTTTACTACTTTTGAATATGCATTCCCACATGTTAATGCATATTCCCACATAGAGTTGATTCCGTTACAGAAGAATGCATAGCCTGAGTCTCACAGGCAAAGCTTCGTGTCACCATTTTTTTTCAAAATTGTCGCTGAATTTCATGCCATGGGCCTTCAATACACAAGATGTTTTTATTATCTGTGCTTAATTAATGTTAATTGAAATGAAAGAAAATTGTTGTGACTGTATCTGCAAAACTGATAGCTCAGATATGTAGCACACATTTTCACAGACTAAGACACATAGTAAACATTTCCATAAGCAGTGTAGTTCTTTATCACTAGACATTGAGGGATACTCCAATCTGAGTCCTTGAAAAGCTAAAAGCAAAACTCCCAGAGAGAACCAAGAAAGAATCTGAGAATTAAGGATAGAAAGCACTGGAACTGCATATCCCAGTAGTTTAAAATTAAAGTTTAGAAGAAGGGAAATCGAGAAAATGAAACAGAAAATTAATTTGTTTCAGAAAGCTTGATATTTTAGGGGGGAAGAAGTGGCAGTCATTCTAGCCATAAGTTATGTAGGTCCTTAATTTATGTTTTAATTGTTTGGGCTAAATCCAGTTTTATGGTCTTATTTTGAGTAGAAAATTGGGTTTTACATCAACCTTGAACTACACTTATAAATACTAATTCCCGTTCCCATCTGCCTATAGATAATGTTTTAATGTGTAGCAAACCAACAGTACATAATCTTGTTGTCTACCTGAAGCAATTTTTCCACAATCTTTTGTATTTTCTTATAAGGATTTCACTTTAGTTGCCGACTCTTGATCAGGGCAATTCTGTATCTCCTTTTCTTCAGTGCTAAATGTATGTTAAAGTTAAATGGGATTCTATAGTTTATCTCTCTTTTTAAAATATAGTGTTTGATTTTATGTGGTGATATTGGTCATCCAAACAGCAAAGGATGGCATGAAATCTGTAATCACACCTATCTATGCTTGTTCCTAAACTGCCACTGAATGGTTTGCCTGATTGTAGAATAAATATTTCTTCTTCTAAAATAGATAATAGCATTCTGTAATTCCTTCTTGAATTAGCATGTAATTAGAGTTCCATGCACAATATGTAGCCACATTGTTAATCTCAGGCCCAAACCATGAATAATTATTGAGCCTAACCCGATATCCAGGCACTATGTGATGGGATTGTGTATAGACCTAAGTTGAGCAAGGTACCAAACATATGGTAACATATGTAAATACAAGCCTGAAATATAGGTGTTTTTTTTTTCCTCATTTCAGATGAGAAATCAGATACATTTACACCAAAGTCAGAGCTAAGGTCAGCTCTGGGAGGGACAATGATACATCCTCACAAACCTTCCAGTACAGGAAGCCTCCCTCATATGAGTCTATGGTATTTCCATATCTATACCCAGTTTCTCTTCAAAGGTCATGTAAATCTTTCCAATATGTCTTGTACTATGTGACATTAGGGTAGATTGATTGTCATAAACACATGTCCATTCTTTATTTTTCCAAACTTGACATTTGCCATTTTCCTGGAATTCTGCCTTGGGTTTTTCAATAATCAGAAATTGGAAGGATGGGGGGAACAAAGTAGCTAATACTATACTTGCTATTACTGAGGACTAAGCAAATCAGACAGCAGATTCTGAGCACAGAACTCCAGAGTAAAACAAAGTGTTTTCTTTTTTGCTTCAGGGCTAGCTTGTTCTAGATTGTTTGTCCTCATATATTCTCCATATGGGGAATAACACACACTATGGCTGTAACAGCATTTAATATTGCACTTGCTGTGCCTATGAAAAGACAAAGGCAGGGTTTTCTGAATCACATTTTGGATTCCAGCATCAAATTATCTGCTCTTTTCTAGATGTGCCTTTTTATCTACTCTTTTCTAAATGTGCCTATGCTGTACAGCACAGCATTCACAAACCCTATTTCATGTTTTATAGTAAGATAGATTCAGCAAATCAAATGTAGCTGCCCTTGTCCCATAAAATTGTTTTCACATGGAAGCGTTTAAGGTGGTGCTGTGCAAAGAACAAATAAATAGAAAAACATCTTCAAGCTTGAAATCTGGGAACCATTTTCATTAATTTTGCAGTGCACATAAGAACAGGAGTTCTTTCCTGATCAGCTAAAACAACCCTTGCTGTACTTACTTTCTCACAGTTATTCAAATACAACTATGTTTTTGTTTTTTCCCCAGTACTATCTTCATCTACAGTATGTATAAATTCCACTATATTTAATGAGAACTACCCTTTAGTTCACTAAAGTGGCAACACCTATATTAACTTTATTTCATAAAACTCAATCAAATATCTAATAAAATAAAATAAAAATTTAGTTAATTTGCAGACGAGGCTGTTTGGAAATCCCAGGAATTTTAAAAAATCACAGGAGGTAATTTATAATTGTCAAGAAAACTATCTGAACATCCCCATATAATCAGCAGGATTCAAGTGGAATCTGAGGAAAGCTTTACATGCAGTGGTGGGATTCAAATAATTTAACAACCGGTTCTGTTCATCATCATCACCAGCGCAATGTGCCTCAAATATTCATCATCACCACATTGTCATCATCACTGGCGTGATACTCCTCACATATTTGTCACCATTGGTGCAACGTGCATCACATTGACATCATCACTGGCAGAACATGCCTCACGGCGGCATCACCAACACAACACACCTCACAGATTTATTATAACCGCCGAACTCAACAAAAAATTAGGTATCTGTTCTGCTGAACCGGTGCAAACTGGCTGAATCCCACTACTGTTTACTTGTGAGATTGTACAGGATCACAGTTCTGAAGCCTCCTGCAATGCAGTTCAATATAAGAATAAACGTTGATGTTTGCATTTGCTTCTTCTGTTCCCCTTGCCTGCATTTTTCTTAGTGCTAAATCTTACTTGATTCTTGAAAACATATTTTCACAGTGGATTTCAAATGCTGCACAATCTTTCTCCTGCCCCCATTCATGTGTATATCCCCAATGAAACCACAGATTGAATTGCTTGTCTTTCAACATGCACAACCTTTCATATAGGACATCATTGCTTAGTTAGTCTCTCCTTGAAGACTCGCCAGCTTCTTTTGTCTCAGAACTGTGATTCTTTTCCATGAGGAATACAGAGAATTAATTAGAAATTATCTACTGAGGACTGTTTCTACTTTCATTATTTAATTACATATTAAACATTCACCTCTATCTTTTTGGAAAACAACATCTCTCTCTGTCTCTCACTCTCTCTCACTCTCTTTCTCTTATATGCTCCCTTAGTCCCCCCCCCCCATTATAGCATTTGCATCCAAAAACTACATTTATATATTGGTTTTGATGCTTTTTTCATTTTAAAATATGTGCACACAGTTCAAACGTAAAGCAGAGAGAAAATTCATCCTTGAAAAGTGCAGAAAGCAGCATTTAGGAAAAAAAATCCTGTCAGCTGGCAATGTGTGTACAGCTACTATTGTGAGAAGTAAATTGAACCCTCAAGCAGTTCAGGGTTTCCCCTTATTGTTTTTCTTCATTTTTTTTAATTCTTTGTTGGCAGTGGGTTATTAGTCCCTATCCAGTAAACAGCAGCTTGCAGATCCTGACAAAATAAGCTGCTGAGATGATTATTTATCCCTCCTTAAGACTGTTTTGCGAAGAGATGGCTTACATGGCCTGCAATTTGTGATATGGTCCCTGATGTTTTCTCAGCTCCTTCAAGTATGTCACAGTGGAACTTGACACTGAGGAAAAAAAATAGTGGCAAACCTGCATTTTCCCTTCTTTCTTTTTCCTTATTAGTAGTCTGCCTTCTTTAACCATGTCCCCTCTATACATGTCCAGGGATGTTGGCTGGCTTGCAGAAATTCTGGCTGGCTTGCCAGAATTCTCCAACCACTAGGAATAGCAATAGCCCACAAACCCACAGCAACAATCCACCAGGAATTATCCAGAACCAAAGATACAGAAGAATGAAAGAAATAAAGTAATTTACAAAATCAACCATAACAATTGCAGCCAATTCTACACAGGACAACCATCCAGTAGTGGGATTCAAATATCTGAACATCTGGTTCTCTGCATGGATGCAGGCCTGGGCCTCCAAGGCCTAGAACGGACTTCTAGAAGTTACATCAACGCACTTCCGGTGGGCCGTTTTAGGCCTGGAAGACTACCTCCTGGCCTCTGAGGCCTAGAACGGACTTCCAGAAGCAGCATGGGTTCAGCTAGTTCTCCAAACTCAACAAAATTTAGCTATCAGTTCTACTGAACCAGTGCGAATCCCACCACGGCTGAATCCCACCACTGCAACCATCATGTCAATTAAAAGCCAGGATCCACAAACAACAGCTGGCAGTCAAATGCCACAATCCCAAAGCCTTAATCTCTACTCACACACTGATACCAAACAGCACCAGTTCAATTGGAGCAACACAAAAATTATCAGCCACGCTACCACCCACCATGCTCATGAGTTCTTTGGCACTTCACAAGCAATTCCATAAACAGGCACATTGACCTACAAGCAGCCTACGAATCCCGCAGAATCCAAATCACCCACACAGCCAACCAGAGGCAGCACCAACCCTCAACAAACCCCCAACCAGCACTTCGCATCCCAATGATCTTCATCTGAGGTAACCTCCCCATCACAAGACCCATCATAAGACTCTCACTGATGACTCACACCTGACTGATCACAAGACCCATCACAAGACCCTTACTTGACACACCCACACTTGACCCATCACAAGACCTGTGGGAACCCTCACCTGACATGACCTTACCATCACAAGACCTACAGACACATGAAACCCTTATAAATAGAAGAATGCTGACATCCCCTAAAATCCACTGAAGATCTTACCTAACCAACCCACAAGAACAAACCTTCAACCTAACTCTTGCTGTTGTCCTTATACAATGTCCTTTTTATGATGTCCCAAGACATGTTCTAATCTCCTCAATCATCTACAATTATGAGAGCCACACTGCTAAATTTTAGTTTATTACTTTTTAAGGGATGCTAACCCCACACTGACATATCAGGTGGCTAAATAGCTTCATCATGTCATACAATTGTACAAAACATTTAATTATATAATAATAAAACAATTGTTTTATTGCCTTATTTTTTCACCTTCCCAATAATGAGTTGTGTTAAACTATTTCTCTGATCTACTGTAAAGGTGGATCAAGGACCATAATACAGATATTTATTTATTTATAATTTCCATGAAGCCTGCTGGTCTGACTAAGCTGAGGAAAGGAATTTATGGCCTCCAGATATTGCTGAACTCCTAGCATCTTGCATGGGATAGGGCTTCAGCAACATCTGCAGAGCCAAAGGTTTCCCATTCTTTACATTTTCCAAAATGTAATCTGTCCTTTTGAACACAGAATTAGAAAAGGAAAAGCCCCACCCATAAAGCTAAGTACTGGTGGAATGACAAACTATATATATGTTGATTTCATATTAAACCACTCATGATGTAGTTGAAAACCTATGATCATTCAATGCCTTCTTGTCTTTGTTTTGTCATTGTTATTGTTTTTGCTTCCTTTTAGGAGGATAGAAAAGATAGAAAAAGAATAACAAAGTCATTGTGATAAATTATAATAGAACAATGGAAATAAATTTAACACAAAACTAGGCATTTAAAGTCTGAAGGGTTCTATTTATGCCAGCGATATGCTGTTCTGAAAGTTATTTAAAGCTGACAAATCACTCCTAACTCTGTACATCCCAGAGTTATTTCCCTTTGGAAAAGCTGTTTTCAGAAGCTCCAATTAACCTTGATTGAATTCTGCCTTAGTAATATCAGGAATTTTAATTGACTGGGAAGGTGATAATAAATCTCTGCTCAAAATACAGCTTGGCCATTAACAAATCCTCTCCTGGCAAAGCGAAGTGTCACAGAGAAGAACTGAGCTATTTTTCTTTTAATTTTCAAAGAAACAGCCAGGGCTTTTTTTTTTTTTTTTTTTTTTTGTCATAGAACGCACAGAACGGCATTCTGGCACCTTTTTTTTTTTTTTTTTTTTTTGAACGGAAGAACCAGCTCCTTCTAAGCTGCCAGTGCAAGTACAGGTGTGGCTGCAGAGTGATTTTGCGGACCTCCATCAGCCCGATCCAGGCTCCGGAGGCATGGAAAAGGCCTCTGCTGCCTGGATCTATGGCTGAAGAGCAATTTCGTGTCCCCTCCACAGCCGATCCAGGCTCTGGAGGCTTTTTCTGTTATTTACAGTAGGTTTGACATAGCATTCAACTAGAAATCTGAGTTCTAGCCCAGCATGAAGCCAACTGAGCCAGTCATCCACTTTCAGCCCTAGGAAACACCCAATGGCAAACCACTTTGCAAATCTTGCTAAGTAAACTGTAGGATCTGTCCAGGTAGTCAGTAAAAGTCAAGACTGACTTGAAGTTCCCCTCCCCCCAAAAGTGTTAGTTAACCATACAGCTAGTAGCCATGACTAATGATCATTTCAAAAATAAACATTACTCCAATATGAATACACGTTTGGGTGCTGGATGTTTATCATTTTGAAAATGCAGAACAGATGTATCCCTTCCCAATCATTTGTTTATGTTTTCAAAAAATCGATTTTGTGCCAGGACTTGGCAAACATCCTTAAGCTTTCTGTGAACTAGTATTTGAATCAGCTTCAGGTGACAGTTTTCATACAATTTCTAACTAAAATAGCATAAAACTTACTTTGTTTTTCTACCAGGTTGAGTTTATACTATATTTAATTTATACTATATTTAATTTATTTAATTATTCAGAACATCCAGAATTTTAAGACAGTTCAATAATTATGCAGTTTCAGCCTGATTTCTATAGGATTTATTTAATAATTACTTGGGAACTGAAATTCCAAGCTTTAATAATTTTTTGTAAGACTGTTGCTTTAAATTCTGCAGAGGTTACAGTCTACAGCAGTGGTTCTCAACCTTTCTAATGCCACGACCCCATAATATAGTTCCCCATGTTGTGGTGACCCCCAACCACTTATACATCACCGGATGCCAGGGGCGTGGCCAAAGAAAATGGGAAAAAAATGACGGACAGCCTTGTTTGGCGACCCCCATGAAATGGTCGTTCGACCCCAAATGGGATCCTGACCCACAGGTTGAGAACCACTGGTCTACAGATTGACAAAGTTTCTCTTTTGACTACATAAATGCATGTCTGCATCACAATCATTTTGAAAGCATCATTTTCCATTATTGCTTTTGCATGCAGAAAAATCTATGCTTTTGAAACTATGTCCTAGATTTTATTGAATTTAGAACAATCAAGTTTCAAACTGCCAATCTATAAAAAAAATGAGCTCCTTAGAAAGAACTAACCCTTTGTTTTGGTAGGCACCATGAAGATTATATTCACATGTCATATTTGTGCGTGTACACCACATCCTGGAAGAAGAAATTTCTCACTGTCTGAATTTTGCTTGAGTGCAGCTCCCTCTAAACAGCCAATGGTAAGCAATGCTCAAAATGATATCTGGAGAGTTAAAGGAATGTAGAACCAAGCTCCTAATGAGAACATCCTAACTACCACTGCCTTATTCTCTCATCATTACTTTAATTACTTGGTGGGTGTCTCATCTTATTCCCTTTCCCATTCTTGTCAAGGAAGACAATCACCATTAGAGGAGAGTGGATAGACTGGCAAGAGAAGAAGGATCATACCTCAAATTTCTGAACAAATTTCAAGAAAGGTTAGAGCCAATATTTCCTCTTATAACTCTTATTTAGAATGATATAGTAAAGCCGATGAATCATACCTTTCCTAGCTGCAAAGATCCATAGCAGAAGGAATGGTTCTGCTGCAAATTTTAAACATCTTCCTACGGAGAAATATTTTTTAGAATATATCTCTTACTTATTTTGATATGCAGCAATGGAAGTAGATGTTCTAACTGTAAGCCACTTGTTGCTGTTATATGTCTTATAATTTATATTTTATAATTGTTCGTCTGAATCTTTCCTGAAGGTCAAATAAAAATATTTTTTAAATTATTTTCTTTCTTAGAGAGATTATACATCACAAATTGCAAGGATCATAACTAATTAATCTACACAGAAGAATCTCAGAGTAAAACCTAGGATAAACCTGTTACTGTTTTATTTCAGTTTTAAAGCATCTGGCTTATTCACAGGAATGTGAAACATTCCCCATTTTACACTGCTCTGTATTATGCTTTTCCCCAGACTATATATGATTATATTTCCATATCTTTTGTAAGCAATTATTTCTTTTAACTATGGTTGATAGAATAAGCAACTGTTTATCATATTTATGTGGCTTCCCATATAAAAGATCATGATGTACAATTAAAAAAAACATTAAAAACTAACAGTTAAAAAAAATCAGCGATTAAATCACCAGTCAAACTTACTAATAATAGAATAGCAAAGAGAATTATTGTTAAGGGCAATAAGGTTCACACATAATGTTAGATAAACCATAGTTAACCATGCATAATAGTTGAGTTCACAAATGATGAAACAAGTATGAAGACTATCATTCTGTTCTGGTTGCATGAATGCATTGTATTACTCTCAACTTTGGCTTATGCATATGTGCTGGTGCTTCAGGTGTATTGATTGAGGTAGAATGGCCATTTGCTGAAGCCATTTTAAATGAAGAATAAGATCCATTATTAAAACTCTACCAGTGTATGTTTATCTGAAAGAGGTAGGAATAATAAAATCATTGCCAAACTTGTGGCTTTCTCCCAAACAGCCATTTCCAAGTTTACAATAGAATAAAAACAAGATAAATTATATCTTCACTAAGATTTATTTTCTCCTACACCAAAGTGGAACTGCAGCCTTGTTTGGTACACAAAACTGTGCTTTTCAAAAATATGATATAGGTACAATTATTACCTTGACAAGATAGTTCTATTGACTTTGCTTGTCAGAAGGTCACAAAAAGTGATCACTTGACCCCAGGACACTACACCTTTCATAAATATATGCAAGTTGCCAAGCATCCAAATTTTGATCATGGGGCTGCTGCAATGGTCATGTGGAAAACGGTCATACAGTAAGTCGCTTTTCTCAGTGCCATTGTAACTTTGAATGGTCACTAAACGAATAGTTGTAAATCGAGAACTACCTGTATATTATGACCCTAAAAAATGTAGGTAGTATATAAAACAGCATCTTGTGCATAGAAATATGCCTTGGATTTCATTTCCACAAAATGCTTTGGAGGGAATGGGAATTAAAACATTGCATCTCTGTATAAGCCCTCAAAGCAAACATTCAGGGAAAAGTATTTTTCCCTGAGAAACAGTCCAAGTGCTTTAAGACATTGCAGACAGGTGTTGTGTTGGTCATGTTACTAGATCAGGGGTGTCAAACTGCCGGCCCGTGGGCCAGATGTGTCATGCTGAAAACTGCGCCCACCCCTTTGCCGGCAATGGAAAAAAAAATCGTGATACATCATGACACGACACGTGACATTGTGAGTTTGACAACCCTGTACTAGACGGTTGGTAAAGAAGGTTTGGATAATGTTGTGCACCTTTTTCCCCTTAGGTACTTGGTACATGTGCCTTTATATTCTTACATAATGTTTGAATATGTAATACAGAATTAAGCAAGCTTTTATTTTAGTTATAAAACTGAAAGGTTTATACTTGGTTATATTTTGACCTGCCTTTCATGGGACACATGGGTAAAGCAGGCTGTTCTTTCTGATTGCCAATCCAAAAATCTTGGAGACAGCCTAGTGAGCACTAATGAAATATACTGTGCATATGCACAGCAAAGTTAGAAAACAGTGATGCAAATAAAGTTAGAAAACAGTGATGCAAATAAAGCACTATTTGTGATTTATGCTCACATTACAAACAGATGACACAGTAAACATAACCTTTCAAAGTTAGCTACTTTGCCAAACATTTCATCTCAAGTTTTGTAAACATGACATTTCATTGTGTTACAAACATAACAGGCTACTCAGCTATATTAAATACCATATGCACTTTAAGTAACAGTGTTAGGAAAGAAATATTGACACTGAAGTCCCTTAATAATAAAACAGGTTCCAATGTAGGTCCTGCATTTTGTAAGATGCTACAAAATGAATCCTTGCAAGTGGATCGGCTGCATCATCTGAGATTCCCACATGATATTTGTTATTTTGTTTGACATGCTATATTAACTCGACCATTTTACAGTTTGACATTATATGTGTAGCAAGCTGCTATGCTTGTTCAACAAACTACGTGTAAAACAAATATAGCTTAATGCATTGTATGAAGGTACCAATTATCATCATTGACCTAGAATAGCCTTCCAGATTTTAAGTGGATTTCTTTTCCAGCCCCTTCAGGAAATGCTAGAAATTGAATGTGAAATGTTTGCATACAAGCATATTATTCTAGTTTCACTTCACATGTTTTTGTCCTGAAACTGATAACCATTTCTTTTTTAAAAAAAAAAAAACTGATCAGGTGTCTCCAGGGCAGAAATTGAGAAGCAAGCATTTTACACAGAATACTGAGGTTTTTATATCCAAGCTGTATTTCATGTGGCTTAATATACTATAGTTGGAAGTGAAGGTTTAACATCTTACATCAGAGGAGGCTATATAAAACAGGTCATTAGAATGAAAAGTTTCATGTGTTTTGGAAAATGATCAAATGAATTACATTCCTTGCCATGTACTTATTCCACACTGATAATTTGAAAAGTGTCTTTAGGTAAAAACAAAAGTGATGTTCATGATGGGTAGTTTACTTTGCTGCTGAGAACAAGGACTCCAGGCCCTTGCAGTTTTGTTTTATATTGATTTTTATTCTTTCTCCATCCTGCCCGACTAATCTCCATCCATATATTGCAAGGAAATCTGACTTGCAAGAGTATTCCAATTAAATCAGTAGGTCATCCAGTTCGTAGCTGGAGGAATTTAGTTTCAATATAAATATTCCATTTTAATGGGCCTGTAGATCTGATTTGTCAATGCATTGATTATCCTGAAACTTCATTAATGATACACAAAGTAATGCATTAAATATAATAATTTCAGCATATGGGCAAAACAATCAGAACTATCATAAATGGTAGAATGGCATTCATTTAAACTGTCTCTGCCAGTTGTTTTACAAAATGTCTTTTCCCTGTATAGATTTTTGAAAAAGAGATGGGTGGGAAATCCAGTATAAATCACTAGATTAGAAACCAGGAGACTATGAATGCTATTTTGCCTTAGGCATAAAAACCAGCTGGTAACTTTGGGCCAGTCATTCTCTCTCAGCTCAATTTACCTCACAGGATTGTTGGTGTGAAAATAGGATGGGGTAGCAGCATGTTTCTCTCTTTGAATTATTTATAAAAATAATAAAGACAGGATAAAAAAAGGAAAAAACCAACTGCATGTTACATATTTAATATATAATTTAGCCCTTAAATATAAAAAAAATCAAATAATCCCATTTTCATTTATTATTTCAGTGATTCGTGTAATCAGCATCTATCTTTATGTATATGTGCATATTTTCCCTATAGTATGTACAATTGTTTTTTAGAACCACTGATGCCCTGTGTTTTTCATTAGCCCCGTGAACATCTCCATAATATATTTTATTATTGAATTATCTTACAAACTCAGAAAATCCATTCACAGAATTATATTAATAGTGTATTTGTTGTTGTTTCATTATATCTCTGGGGTAAAGCACAGAAAATTGTATTCCCATATCATAGTTTCTCTACAAATACAATTCTTTACAACAGTGGCTCCCAACCTTTTCTATACCTCACACCCCAAGATATATTCTCACACCCCTTACAAAAGTCTGAAATAACAGCAATGAATTATGCATATACACCCAAGTTTTCTCGCATCCCTGGTTGGGAATCCCTGCTTTACAAGAAATAGTAGTCCACATTTAATATGAACTATAGAAAAACAAATACTTCGCAGGAAGTGAAAAAATAAAACTTGAGCATTTGTCCTTTATAGATGTCAAGTTGTGATACAATTGGATAAATTTAGTTGGGTGGGTGGGAAATTGACCATGGAAGTATATTTTGCCAATAAGACAAGGTCATAAGTTTTGCAGAATCTTTTCATAGAGCAAAGCTCATATAGAACAATGTTATGCAAATTTTCTTAATTTTGACTAGCAAGGCACTCAGAATAAATATTCCACAATAACATTGCAGTTAAAATATTAAATTAATTATCATAAAATCAGGTCATAGCACAAGTGGCAGAATAACACAAAAACTTGGTTATTCATAGCTACTAGTTAATCACAGGCAGGGTACCTTTAATGCCTCTTTTTTGTCCATAATGGTGAACTTTCAGAAAAGTGTCTGGTTGACAACACAGAATGCTGAGTATAGGCAATTGGAAAAGTTAACATTTGCAATAACTAAGGTCTCAAGATGAATGCTACTTGTTCATGCCTGAAATATTTTTAGTGGGAAGAAAGCTAATATAGTCTAATTTAATTCTTAATGGAAATTAGTCAAAAAGCACATCTGGTAAGAATCTATTTTGCAAGGTAAATCTGTAACTGACACATTACTAACTCAGGTCAAATTATGGAACCCAGGTATTTGAATCAGTTAGTCATCTTTGTCTGATATGTCACTCCATTAAGGTAATTTTATTTTGACATTAATGCTCATTTCCCGTTACTTTTCTTTAAAGCAATGTTCAGTTTATTTAATTACAATGTACAATGTACTTTGCCATACAGACAATATAGAAATACTTAAATAAATATTATCATTGTGGTTTTTAAAAAGATGAAAAATGAAATTGAACAATATATCATTTAATGTAAACACACCACACTGGCCCTATTCAGGTATATGTAATACAGACCATGTGAGTACAGGTAGTCCTTGACCTACAGTCATAATGGAAGCTTTTTCCATTTATGGACTTTCAATACCCTTTGTTGGTGGATAATTATAACCCTATAATTATCTGATCAAAAGCAATAATTTTCCTTCAGAAGTGGAGGTCAAAATAATCCACCCCTCTCTCTCTCTCTCTCTCTCTCTCTCTCTCTCTCTCTCTCTCTCTCTCTCTCTCTCTCTCTCTCTCTCTCTCTCTTTCTCTCTCCCTCTCCCTCTCCCTCTCTCCCTCCCTCTCTTCCTCCCTCCTTCCCTCTCTCTCTCTCTCTCTCTCTCTCTCTCTCTCTTTCCCCTCTCCCTTCCCCCTCTTCTCCCTCTTTACCTCAACTGCTTTGGGAATTACCACAATAATAGGTTGACATACTGATTGGATTTGCATTAATTAAAATAACCATATGACAAAAATAGCATGTTTCAATTCAACTGATTTATACCTATTTATCACATAAATAGGAAAAGAAATAACTGCTTTTACATTTTTCATACAAACATATAATTTCATAATTCACTTATTTGTAATTCTAGGAAAACTAGCTAAATTCTAGGAAACTAGGTAAAGTGAAAAGGAGGATAATATTTCAAAAATCTTTATTTTCAAAAAATAGGGAAGTATTTTATCGTCCAATCTATATCAGATATTTGATTTCCTTTATTGGGTGTGTTTAAATCTTAATTTTATCTCTCTGTGCAATATCAGAAATTCCATGCAATCACACCCTTTTATACAACTTTTTTGTTGTGCATGTTGTGCGTCATTATTTTAAACTCCATGTTTTTCCTTCTTCCGCTGTATCTTTATTTTCTATTTTTTATTCAATTTTCTTTCTTTTTTTGGTAAGGTTAAATAATCTTGGAAATTTTCTTTCCAATACTGAATTGTTGCATTCTTGTAGAACATTTATTATATTTAATCTTTTTTGTTTGTCTCTTGTAAAATTGGTCTATCTCCACAGAAAGAGCTGAAATTCCATAGTAATGTCCATTTGTTCTATAAGGCTAAGTGATTGCAGTATAAAATGTATATCATTTTCTTTCATTTTCATCCTTTTATTCATCAGAATAGCAATATAGATTGTTGAAGTCTAATTTTACAGACCAATAAAATAATAGTAATAATAGTAATAGTAATGCCAGGTAACTATCACAAAGGCAGCAGACAGATAGTGTATATCTGGGGAAAGGAAATTTGAGATTTTCACTCTTTCTCCCTGCAAATTGAATATATAATTTTCATAAATGTAGAAATAGGTAAATGGCTGCAAGTTTAAAATTGAAAGAGGAAAAACAATAATAGAATAGGAATTTCAATAACACTGAATAAAAATGGCTGGGATAACAAAAACATGTCTTAAAATGGCAACAGAAATTAATACAATTCTACACTTATTAATTCCAGAATATAGCCCATCTTTTTCAATAGGACTTACTTTCACATATAAATTGTCATCTAAGACTCATATTTGCATCAACAAAGTTATTCATAAAATTCAAATGATATAGTGAAATGAAATACAAGTATTTTAATTATATCATCTCTTCAAACATTGTTGCATGCTATTTAAATTTAAATAGGGTGAAATACAACTTTTTGATGCTTGAAACTAGAATGTAGATGCCTAAAATCCAGAGTCATAGTAAATGCCAAATTCACTTTTTAATATAGAAATATGGAAAGTTCATGCAGATAGAGCTAAACATTCTTTTTTTAAAAAATGCTTAAGATTAGTCAGGTCCATTGTGATACTGTACACATATATTTTACACTGACAGTTTCTTGATAACTAAAATGATGGAAAATACCCCATTACTATTACATCAGTTCTCTTGCAAGATTTGCCAGCAGTTGAAATAAACAAATCTCTCATTTTAAATCTTGGCAGAATAGAGAGCGGAGAATGGGCACAAAAATCAGAGAAGAATCTTCAAGAGGAGGTAAACAATTTCTCTGTTACTTCCTTCCCCAATTCACATTATCTTTTTTTTCAGATTTTTTTATTAAAAGAAAAAACGATTAACTGAGAATCTGTCATGTTGCAAAACAAAGCACCATTTGCCAACATCATCTTTATGTTCAAGAATGACCATAGACACTACAAATGCTCCTTAGGCAATCTTGGCAACTAAAAACAGTAGGTAGCTACAGCACAATTTAGAATTATGCCCATCTATAAAAAAAACAAAAAAGGCGAAGTTAAGCTTAGATAGAAAAATAGCATCAAGAGGAATAAGAGGTTCAGCAGAGAATAATCACTTCATTTTGTCTACTGGCAAACAGGTATTTTTTGAGTGGTCACACATACCACAACAGCTATTTTGTTAATAAGCAATATGACCATGATGCCTATCCAAGCATTATAGTTAAATCATCCTTTTCCAAACCTGGTCTTTTTCAAATGTGTTGGGATTATAGTTTCTACAATTCTTATTTGACATGCCAAATAAGTGGTCTAGGAGTTGTCTTCCCTATGTATTTAAATGGCACAAGAATTACATCCCTTTGCTACTACAGAACTGCGTAAGAGACATGCATCTACAAGTTGAAATTTAAGTCTCCCAGAAAGCTTGTTTTCTAGCTTCTTTCCTCATTTTCAATATAATGTGTAAACAATTACAGGTAGTCCTCAATTTACAATCATTGGTTTAGCAACATTCCAAAGTTATGATGGCACTGGAGAAAGTGATTTACAATCCATCCTCGAAGTTATGACCATTGCACCACCTGTGCAGTCACATGTTCATGATTTAAGTGCTTGCCAACAAGTTCCTATTTAAAATGGTTGCAGCATCCCCTGATCAAATCCAGCTTCCAATAAGCAAAATCAATGGTGGAAGCCAGGTTTACTTAACAATCATGTGATTCACTTCACAGCTACATGCTTTGCTTAATGATCACAGGGACTCATATACTGACTGCAGTAAAAATAATTGTAAAATCAGATCTGATCATGTGACTCACTTAATGATTGCATCACCTAGCCGGTGACATTCTGGTCCCAACTGTTTCATAAGTCGAGGACTACCTGTACTGTATTTAAAGGAGCATTAGTGATGATATGCCAATGCCCAGATAAAGATAGCAAAATAATAGTATTCAGATATTTGTATCATAGTATACGTCCTACTACTGTTAGTCTTAGAAAGGAATTTAAAATGCTCTGAAGCTATGGAACAAATGTTTACTGCCTACCCTGCAGCAAGAAAAAAAGGGGGGGATCCCAGCTGAGTTTCTCTTTAAAACATTCTATTTATAGGATTCATGCTTCACTACTAAGAAGGCTAGGCAGCTTATGTATTTGCATTTTATATCTATACTCTGAATTAAATAATCATTTCTATGAGAATGTGAAAAGATCAAAATCAAGAAAATAAACATTGTATCACTCTTTTTCATAAAGTACGCAGCTTTGTTTTGGTCTTTGCCCCTAGAGAAAAAAGATTAAAATACAATCAGTCCCACCACCTGCACACTGCAAACAGAAAAAAAGAATAACCAGCAACAATGTTTTGAAATCCAGCAGAATACACCTGTTTAATTCAAAATTGCCAAGAGACTGGGACAAAAGGAAGCTCACGGTCTTTGTTGTTCCTCTCCCCAACGGTCTTCAACATATTTCAATTTACCAAAGCAAAAACTAACATCCCTCACAAATGTTGGGGTGAGAGAGGAGAGAGAGACTTCTTCTGTGGAAAATGAAGAAAAAGGAGCTGGGGGAGGAAGATGCAACCATTTCTAGGAGTTCAACATTTTTCCATGCTCAGATAGTGACATCTAGTGATGAAACCAAAATATTCAGATACAAAAAGGAAATCAGAAAATGAAACAGAGTAGATTGAGCTTAATTGGTGGAATGGGATACTATTAGTTTTTATCTGTATTCTGCATTCTGGTCAAAAAAAATATGCCACAAAACACACCAATGACATGGGTAAGTTCAATGGAATTGTTTTACTTTGTATTCCTTAAGCAGTAAATTCTCATTCGGTATCATATATAAATTTGCATAAAACTACTGAGGTCCTTTTTTTGCTTTAAAAAAAATAAAATTTTAAAGATCGGTTTTTATTGGTACTGTTTTTATCTTTTATCTTTTATTTATCTATGAGGTAGCATTTGCTATACAGTTACCTCTACTTGCAATTTCCCTGTTTTCCCTCATATCATCAAATATTATGAAAATACTTATCATGAAGCTTTCCTCTTCCAAAAAGGAAGCAAATTAGTCAAATGATGTATTATTACCACTTCCACGCAAAACAATTTCATTTGCCCCATCTTAAAATGGTAACATTTTTATGCCCTGACCAAAAAAGGTAAAGGTAAAGGTTTCTCCTGTCCAGTAATGTCCGACTGGGGGTACGGTGTTCATAACTATTTCTTAGCCGAGGAAGCCAGCCTTATCCAAAGATACTTCCATTGTCATGTGGCCAGCATAGCTATACGCCATGGCATATGGAATGCTGTTACCTTCGCACTGAAGTGATACCTATTTATCCACTTGCATTGCATGCTTTTGAACTGCTAGGTGGGCAGGAGCTAGGGCAAGTAATGGGAACTCATCCTGTCACACAGTACTTGGGTCTCGAACACAGGCTGTCAGCTTTTTAGCTGACAAGCTCAGCATCTTTAACAGCTGAGTCATCATGCCCCCTTGCCCCAGCCTAAAGTTTTCTAAAATTTGTCAAGAATGAAATAGAAAACAGTAACCTCTTACAAGAAAAGAAACCTGAGAAACGGGAAGACTAATTTAGACAAACTATTGGATTCAACAGTGGCAGAATAAGCTGCTGAATAAGATACTAAAGCCCAATGTCATTTTGACAACAAGAATTTCTTTAGAACGCACCCTACATTTTGTACATCTCTATGACATTTTCCCATAGTTAATTGTTTTATACAATTACCCAAATAATCTGAATTTGCATAACACATTGAATTCTAAACTAATCATAGCAGCTGGATGCATATAGTACACTAAGCTAAATTGTGGTGGCAGTTCAGTATATCCTGAAAAGACCACCCCTGAATCAATCACAAAATTTATCAAGATTTGATGGCAAAAAAACAATACACTCCTACTAGACTCCTGTCATGCTGACCTATCCACCAAAAACATTGTGCAAACCACACAGTGCAAAATGCAATAGATAGTTAATACTTGGGTAAAGGTAGATGGGATAATGTATAGCAATCTTCAAAAAGCTTCACTGAATGTTTTAATGCAGAGATTCCCAACCCTCTGGCCATGGCCCACTACTGGGCCCTGGATCATTTGGAACCAACCTGCAAAAGTAGTGGGTGAGTGCACGCACACATATGCATCCCGATTGCACAAGTAGTATGAGCATGCAATACCAAACACATTTTCAGAAATACTTCTGAACTGTCCCCACAACATTCTGACATGAATTAGATCAGACATGTTAAACACACAGCCCACGGGCTGCATCCGGCCCAGGGATCCATCCTGGAGATAGTGAGGAGCCACCCCTGCTGCCTCAGACCTGCCCTATGGGTGCACGCACAGGAGGCAATGAGCTGTGGAGCCTGGCATCCTGGCTGAAAGGGAAGTACTCAGAACACAGCCCCAAAGTTGTACATCGGCACCATGCCCACCACCAGCACCTCCATGGCCCGCCTGGCCTTGCAGTCCACAAGCACTTCCACAAGCACAACAGGCTCCACAGCTCACTGCCTACTGTGCATGCACTGACTGCACCTACCGGCCATGCCCCTCCCAGCCCGCCCAGGATAACCTCAATGCGGCCTATACTGAAATCGAGTTTGACACCCCTGAATTAGATGGTAACCCTAAATGATACATAAAAACATCCCAGTTATTTAAACCATATTTAATTTTGATTTATGGCTTTATCTGATTTGTATGTTGTTTTATTTATTATATATATATAAAACAAATAATATTATATATCAGTTGTTACTGAAGTCTGTTTTAAACATTAAAATATTCAATTTTACATGCTGATAATGCATAGTTTCTCCAAGATCACATACATACACATGATGACTCCCCTGGACGCTTCCCCAGATGCCTTTCTAGATGTTAGTTCGGAGAAGAATGAACTAATCAGGAGGGAAGGTTCCAAGGCAGGGATTGCAAATCCAAGTGAGGTGGACCAGTCAATGGGAGAGCATCTGGACAAGAGTGAGTCTGCTGCAGCAGAACAGCCCTAAGGCTTCGGGTGGGGAAAGCATGCAGCTGCAGCCGGTCAATGATGAGGAAGAGGAACTATCTTCTGCACCTGATCCAAGCATACATAGGGCACAGAAAAGACAGGAATAGCAAAGGTCAGCCCAATTACTCGCTAGGCAGCAGCTTGTCCCTTTAGATGGGCTGCATCAGGAACTAGCCATTTAGCACAGCAGACAGATGACACTGAGAACAACATGTGGGTTTAATTTGCCTGGTGAACTTATTTTGTTTGGAGACTTTCATGTTCCTTGTGGACTCATTGGCTATTGCTCCATGGACTACTATTGGTTTGCTTTTGGCAGTACTCAGCTGGGAAAGTTCTGGGTTTTTGGTGAAGGGAACTGCTGGGGAAAAATAATAAAACCATAAAACCACCGTCATGTGTGCATGTGAGTGAGTGAGATAGCATACATACGCATGGACATACATGGAGGGAGAGAGAAGAGAAGTTTTATCAGACTTTCAAAATAAAAAATTGTGTCATTTTACCAAATCCTATGATATCATATCTACCTCACAAATCATACTGAAGAGGAGAATGCTTCTGATAGAACAGGTGAAGGAACACTCGCCCTTTGCAGGGAACATAGCAGCCAAAAAGCAACTGGATGCCAGATCAAGCCTGTTGATAATTCTCTCTAGATTAAAGAGAGCTCTTGAAATAACCCTCATGTATTCCAGACAGCTGGAGTCAACAGGAGAAACAGATGTTTTTGCAGCTACTCGTGATCAGCTGGGTATCACAGGCTTTATCATGCTCTGAGCTGTTAATATAGCTTTTTTAAAGACTCAAAGTTTGACCTAGCTTCATCTTCTTAATCACTTTGGAATTTAGTTTTCTTATTACTTCTTCAAGATTAAAAAGCCTTTGGAACTGTAAAATAACTAAAAATATCTTCTCCTGCTGGAAAGAATTTCTGAGTTTATATTTTTATATATTATATTCTTATCTTTACTGATAAGAAGGCTTTGAAGGTTAACCACTAGAAAGCACCAGATGGCTACTTAAAGAAAATTTATGATCTGTGGACTCAAGAACTGTGTGTGGTAATTAACCCTCTATTGCAACAAAAAGTGTTGAAGAAAATCAAGTTATTTTTAATAACATTGAAAGAACATTATACTGTAGAGGACCCTAAAACTATAACCTACCAAAAAGGGATGGAAATATTAGATTTACAAATGGAGCTAGAGGACTATTAAAAAAACTCAGAGATACACAAATAAGATATGAAAAGCAAGATGTGGATTACTTATTTGAAGTGAAATATGAGAGATTTACTGAAGAGGCTACATTGAAATTACAAATGGATTTTGATAAAGATGACAGAGACTTTGAGAGGAGAAACCAAGAGCCCAAAACAAAGCAGATAAACTTATGAATGGACTTTAAAGACTGCTAGGAGAAAGAAGAAAAAATGCAAAATTGATTTGATTATAGTTAGATAATGGGCTGCTACTTTTAATGTTGTTCAACAGTTAATTTGATTGGGTGGGTTAATGTTTAGTGGGCCCTATCTATGTTATTACTTTTGGTATATATCTAAGGGGTTATTATAATGGCTGAAATATTTTGTTATTTTTAACAGTTTTCTGGATTGGATAGATTTCATTTTGGAAACATTTAATTGTGTGTAATAAGTTGGTTTGCAATATCTACAATAGTATTTTAATATATAAATAGGTCACTTTTTCTGGTAATGTTTAAGAGTTTTTAATTTTGTAATGTTTAATTGTTAATTGAGATTAGATTTTCATTATTAAAGAGAAGCATTAGAGTGATTAAGTTTTAAATAGAAAGTGAAGCTATATATTTATGCTGGTGGGTATTTTCTTAACTTCTATTGGACTTTTGTGACTAAAAAAGAGAACGGAGGATTTATTGATAATTTACAGAAAATGGTGTGAGGGATGGAATGAAAATGTATTCGGTTATTTCTTAAGAGACAGTAATAAGTTCTCAGTTTTGAATATATTTGCTGGGGATGAAGTATTTTTCTTTTCTGCACTTCCTTAAACAAACTTTTCAGTGTACTTCTGTATAAGGTTTTTGATTCTTTACTGGTTCTTTGTATAGAAAGCAATGAAATGTGGCCGTTCAAGAAAGAAGAAATGTTCCAAGGAAAAGAGAGCTGTTTTGGCTGACGTTAATGAGCTGGAGGGCAAGCAGATAAGAAACAAAGTTTTATAATACACTAGATTTTGATAAGTAACAGCAGCCATTACTGGTTCTTCCAGTAAAGACTAGATTAGAAAAGACCATCAGTATTAACTAAGATCAAGATAGTTAAATGGCAGGAATATAAAGTTGCCTTATTTGATCAAGATAAAAATACCGTAGATAACTTTAATGGACTTTGCTGATGAGGGCTGAACAACTAGGCTTTAAGGATTTGTTTATAGATAAGAGACAAGATATTGGAAGACAGGCCATTTGTTGTATTCAGTAAGATAAATTACTAAAATTGTTTATAGCTGTTGTGATGAAGGAGGAAGTTGCTTTATTTCTTTTCTTTTTCTCTACTATTGTTTTTTTGTCTATTTTTTCATTTCTGAACTATCTTTTTCCTTTTATTCCTTTTTTAGTTTGTATTAAACTTTTTAATTATAACTTTTAATAAAATTACTATTAAAAAAAAGAAGTGACCATGGTTATTAATGATCAACAAGCCAGCAATACAGATTGAGGGCAATGTACTAAATGAAGTAAATCAACTAGAACACGTTGGAATTTATTTTACTATAATTATTACCTTTACTGAAAACAATGCTGAATTTCTTTTCAGCAAATAAGTAAAACATTTATTAAGATAAAGAAACAGCAGTATTCAAGGCTTTTTAAGAACCTTGGAACTCATTTCTAGGAACACATTTCTTGTTCTTCCAGCATACTCATTTTAAGTTCACCAGCACTTGATCTCTTCAGGTATGCTATAATGCAACCAATGGATAGAATTCAGTTCCTACAATAGGAAGGCAGGTTGCAGTTCCTCTGACATTTTGGGAGACACTATATCTGTATGTAATGCTTGAGAATAAATGGAATTATTCTTTTCACTAAAGGGCTAGGCAGCACTAATTCAGTCTTCAAAATCTATTTAGTGATTGACTGTGAGCACCTGTCTACAATACCTTAAAACAACTGTACCATTCCCCAGAATTTCACAAAGCCATATAATCTCAGGAAAAGATACAGATTCTTTAACATAATGCAAATAATTACTATGTTTGCAATTTAAAACATTTTGTTGGAAATCTGAATCTCTACAGAACCTTACTGGATGGGGGTCATTTCTCTCAGTGCAAAACACAGCACAAACGTGACAATAAATTGAGTAACTGAGCATAGGGTTTCTACTCTAGCACAGCTATGGAGGCATAATAATTGTATTTCGTCATTATTACTGAATTTCTCCAAGAGCATCTGCAAGGGTTCAGGTCTATTCATATACATCAAAGTCCTTTCCAATGGATGCAACATTGACTTTTACCTTTCCCCTGTTGGAAACAGCTCCTCCTGCCTTATGGTGGAAGTCAATTGGCTGCAGCATCTAACACCCTGATAAACATCATTGTGACTCTGCAGGATGTTGTTCTGTAATCGTTGGATGGTTCCAAATGACTAGCTCTGAACTAACAAAAGGACATCATGCACCTAGTCTGTATTTTCCTCCTGAACAAACCTTCAACAATAGAAGAAAAATCAAAAAGCCTTAAATACTGTATGTCTGTGGGACATGTTTGTGTCAAAGGGTTATAAAAGGAAATCCTACATTTGGACTCATGTGTACACTAACAGCATGAGTTTTCAAGTGCCTATTGATTATTTCTAAACAAGCAAGAAATTTGGTACAATTTTAATATGTATTGATTTAAATGTATTGAGTGTCCAACTCCAATATACAGCAAGTTCCAATTTGAGTTACCATCCTTCCCTATCTTTAGAAATCTTAATGCTTAATGGTTCGAGCTTGAAGCTGAAAAAGGGAAAAGATTGTCTTGTTTCTGCTGATTAATATCTTTATCTGGACTCATACAAGATATTTTAATTTTCTAAGTGTTGTAAGTAGTACATACTAGCATGTAGCCTAAGGATTCTCTCTTCCTGAAAGCTAAATCAGTCAAGAGGCTGCATTTTAAAAGGTCACCAAATTATGTGTGTCGCCAGTATGAAGACTAAACAGAAATACGTGGATCTATATTTCTCCAGTGATTTGCAGCAGTGCCTCCATTCTAGAAGTGGCCCCATCCTAGGTCTTTTTAGTAGTTATATTATACAAATCAACTGTAAGTATTACTTCCAGTCAGAATACATTAGGGAAGAAATGCATAGTTCTTAATCTAATTTTCCGTTTCTCCGATTTTCTTCAAACTGAGAGCTTTAAAGTTTCAAATATAGCCCTTAAAAAATAAACTAATTTCACTCCATTGCTTGGTAGAAAGGTGATCAACATCAAATGTATCACATACATATGCCCAGGAGAAGTTGTCATTTACTAGGCTTACTCTGAATGCTTTTATTTGGTTTATTAGATTAACAATAAGATTCTGAATTGTGTTACATTCTGATATATAATATTTCTGTGACTATTAAAAATCTTACTATAAAGGAAAAGCAAAAGAATTTCAGAAATTACTTTTAAAAATCCAAAGGTTGGTTATGAGTTGAGTTTCAAAATTGAGCCTTATTGCATCCTCTATCAAGATGCTTTTTATGTTCATAGAATTGTTAAATTTCAAGGGACCACAAAGTACCACTCTCTGCAGTGTACAGGAAAACCAATTGAGCTATCCTCTTTTTTAATAACCTTCGGAGATGAAGAACCACAATCTATGTAGATAGACACTGTTGCACAGATCTTACCAACAGCAAGTTTTACCTTATGTTTAAATACAATCTAGCTTAGACCCATTATTTCTAGCCTTTCTTTCTGTGGAAATAGAAAATATTTTGGCATGTCCTCCGTAGGATATATATGTGAACAATGTCTCCTCAGTCTGTTTTTTTCCCTAGACTGGGTATCACAAATTCTTTTATCTCTTTCTTATGCTTGTCCTCAATTCTTAGAATCATATCTACTTCCTCAATTGGATGATGGTGATTCTTTTAGTATACAGTTGACCAGTGGTTGCTGGAACCAGAAAAGCAATTCTGGATACATCAGGAGATGTGAGGGGATTACTTTATGTCCCTTAAGCTATCAGAAAAACACTGCATTAAAACAAAACAGACTCATGAGAAGATTAATTCATTCAGAACATTGAGATTATAATGACCAACTGCAGCTGTTTTACTAATAACAATTTATTGCATTTTACCTTGTTCATCCCTCACCAGGTACATAAGGTTTGCCAGCTTCAGTTAAGAGTGTTTAGGCAGCCTCTTAACATTTATAGCAGTGATGGTGAACCTTTTAGAGACTGAGTGCCCAAACTGCAACCCAAAACCCATTTATGCATTGTCGAATGCCGGGTGGATGTGGCCCATTGGCTGGGCGTGGCCCATTGGCTGGGCATGGCCCATTGGCTGGGCGTAGCTGCGATGGTAACGGCAGACTAGGTGGGACTAAAAAGTTCAATCAATTCCATCTTTGCAAGACCTTTTTTTTTCCTGCGAGAAGTTGAAATTGACTGATTGAACCTTTTTTTTTCTTTGCACATGGCAGCAGTGGCCTAAAGCGAAAAAGTTTTATAAAACCCAGCTGAAGGCGTAGGACTGGGGCAATGGCGCACGTGCCCACAGAGAGGGCTCTGAGGGCCGCCATAGGTTCGCCACCACTGGTTTATAGTATCTAGTTTCTTTCCTTTGTTTTTGGCATTTCATCTTGAGGAACTGGCTCAATCTCATAAGTGATGGTTCAAAGCCAGGTTGGACTGGAGGTGGTGAAATTTTTACTGATTTGATTAGAAAAGTCCTGCTAGTATTTATTTATTTATTTATTTATTTATTTATTTATTTATTTTGCCTTTAGCTTTACCATTAGCTTAAATCCACCATCACCTCTCCCACACTCCCTCCCTAATCAGTGCAACCTTTAAGTCAGCAGGCACTGAGTCAGAAAATATTTATTTCCTGCCTAAGAGGAGGAGGTTGCTGTTGTTCCTTCACCACTTTCTGAAGCTTCTTTTAACTTGTCAATATGCTTGAAAATTTGGTACCAAAAATCATACACAGAATACTCCAGGTGTGATCTCACCAGTACAGAATAGAGGGGAATAAGACCTTCAGGCAATTTTGAAACAAAATTTCTTCTAATGCAGTTCAGGCTTGTTTTACCTTTTACCTGTCACATTGCTGGCTCATTTCATCTTGTTGTCAATGACCATACTTGTCCTCCATAATTGTAAGACCTTACATTTCTACCTGTGGAAGGACATTTTGCTTGTCTCAATCCAGATAATCAACCCCTCCAGTTTATATTGCTATCTTGTACTTGGTGTTGGGAAGACCTCTCAATTTAGTGTCCTCCACAGATTTATAAGCAACTTATAAATCCTAACAACATGTCATAAGAAAAATGTTGAACAATACTAGCCCCAAGACAGATCCTTTTGGAATCTCATTAGTTACTGCTCTACAACTCAGTTAGAGCCATTAATCTCAGTGCCATCAGCCAGCACTGATTGTGGGTCCGTCATCCAAACTAGATTTAATACCATGTAAATGATAGTGTATTGTGAAACCTTCTAAAAAGCTTTGATAAAATCAAGAATGATTATATTCAAAACATTCCATGTATCCATTCCTAACAAGGTATCTTTTTTGTTAGCTTCCTCTTTTATCTTAACCCAAATGCTTTCTATACTTGTGTTACTATCTTTGCAGTTGACTTGACCTATAACATGCACTACTTCCTACTCTTATAGTTTAGCCAGGTCAGTCAGTCATCTAAGGATGTACATCAGCTCTTTGGTGGGAATGTAATCTCTGTAAAGCAGCATCTGGTCTCTAAGATTTGTAGCACTGATGAAAAACCCATGTTGCGACCAAAAATTCAGTCTCTTTCTGGACTTTTGTCTTGGAAATACTGATTTGAACCCTGACATCCTTTAACCATCTCCAGAGATTACCCTGGAGATTGTGTTTTTGTGTCATTCACACTCACATGGATGAGTAAAAAGATCAATGATCAAATATGCTTTATTAGTCTGTCACATCTTAAACCACAGAATCTTAGAAGATTCATATTGTTCTTGGTAAGTGATGGTGCATCACTTCCATATGAATCAGAAACTTCAGCGTGAGGATCTTTTATAGCTCAGCCATGTTTGTAGAAGTTTCCTCAGAGGCTGGAGATTGGAATCAGTTGCCAATATTAATGGGAACTATCAGTACTTTTTTTGTTTAAAAAAAAAAGGTGCCGGAACTCACATATGTCATACAACCCGCCTTGTCTACCCTACAAGGTTCCATCCAAAAAAGGTGCCAGAACTCCATTCTGGATGTTCTATGACAAAAAAGCCCTGGGGACTATCTGCTTTATGTTTTCCTTCTGATGATGATATGTTGCCAGTTGTCTTCATTCTCATTTTTGTGATGTTGAAACTTTCACATTGTTTTCCTGCATAGAGCAAGTAAATGACACACTACTATTCCAGAAGTCTTCATTTTTACAAATTATGTAAGTATAACACTTTGGCCTTCAAAAGATCAACTGTTTTTTCTAAAGTTCCAAAAGCTGGCAGTTTATATAGATAACATCGTCTTTGTCTTTGTGGGGGAAAAAATAAATGTGGCACATCTGTTGCAGGTGACTGACAGATCCATCTCTGTTGTGAACTGCCTTTCGATCATAGATCAATAGTCTTACAGCAAGTGACCAATAGAGATTTATTGAAAATTTTTCCCATTCTTGAATCTTGCAGGCTCTTGTTGTCTCTTCAGAATTAAAAAACGATGATATATGAGATATATATTAACGTCTGCCCCCAAATTTAAACAAAAAAATGGTATTTCATCCTTGCATTCATGTATAAAAGAAGTAGGAGTTGAAATTCATTTTCTCCACAGTTGAGGGTAGCAAGATAATTAAAAGATTGATATTTTTTAAGTACCCCGTTTGCTTGCAAATGATGAATAAACATGGCGAAGTTCAACAGTTCTTTATTCTCTTAAAGTAACACCCAAACAAACGCAGCAGGCATGCAGGCCTCTTTATGTGTCCAGAGACCTGGACAATGGCAAACAAAGTAACAGAGTATTTTCATGCCTTGCGCATGCGCACAAGGCCGGCGCCGCTCAGTCTGGTCCCGGGCAGCTTTTGGAATGCCCGGGACCAATGCAATGTCCCGAGCCTACTTTTGCAGGCTCAGGACACAACACCCCTCCCCCCTAGATGGAACATATCTGTACACACACATGTATGTCATACATTGGGAGAATGTTATATAGTTTCATCAATCAAATGCAAGGAATGTGGAATACTCGAGGTTCCCTCAGGCAAAACCCCTTCAACTTTGTTAAGCAATAAATTTATCCGAAATCAAAAAAATAATACAAAATAGTCTACCCGTTATTCAGGGTCTTCATGCACAGAACCCTTGGAACTTGACAGCAACTTCACAAATTCTCTAAGATGTTTGGGTGGGCACTTGGCCCGCTGTGACCTCCTAGGGCCAGGAGAGATTGCCTGGCCCCTCTGCTCGCCCACCAGGCGAGGCAGGCCAGGGTGTTGCTGCCTTAAATTCCCAGGTGACCCCGGTAAGGGTGCCTGGCCTACTTGCTCACCTACCAGGCTAGGCAGGCCAGGACTTTGCTGCCCCAAATATCCGGTTTACCCGCCCATCTGCTGTCTGGCTGGGCCCTCTAAGTCCAAGCCAGCATACCTTGGAGGGGTGGAAGTCCCCGGGTCCACAATGGATCTTTCTTGGGAACACTGTCCCTCGAACCCAAGGCCAGCAGATGGAGAGTGCTAGGTAACGGAAGTGCCCCAGTACTCTCTGGCCCCCAAACATGTGCCCAAGGTGCCAGAGTCAGGAGGCACCTCCATGGCAACCCCCTTTGCTGTTGACCTCCTTCTGGGAGCAATTGCGGAATTGGGCAAGCGCCCCTGCTGGAATTCTTTTTCTCTTGCTGCTTGTGATTTGTGTGGATACCCCCGGTCAGTCTCCCTGTCTGGAGCACTATCTGACATGTGTGAATATTGTGGATACCCCCAGTGTGACTCTCTGTCTGGAGTAATTATGGATGTGTGGGATGATCCCCTATCTGGTGAATTCCTGTTAGGAGCACTTGCGGAACCTTGGGATGAATCCCAAATAGCCTCAGTAGCGGCTAGTGATGGCCTGTTAGGCCTGTGAAACTGAACCTCAGAATGCATGTTATCGTCTTCCTCCCCCCCCCCCCCCAGAGCAGAGCCAGGAGTGGAAGGGTGAGAGTCCAGTCTCCAATGCAGCTTGGTCTATGTGTCTGCAAAGAACACAGCCATCTCCCAAGGCAACTTTGTATGACAACGTCCCAGAGACCTTGCAAACCACAGCTGTGACCCAGAGATGACCAGGCCCATAGTTCCATGCCGAGACCGGATCAACCACTTGGAGTCTCCTAGGTGCCCGCGGTTGTGACACCTGTGAAGCCACCCAGTCAGGGTGCAACCTGTCCAGTTTAGTGATGAGGCGGCGACCCCAGCAGAGTTCAGCAGGGCTCTTCTCCGTAGCAGTACATGGTATGGTGCGGTATGCAAGAAGGAAATCTGCTAACCTGTGATGCCAGTTACCTTAAGTCAGTTTCTTGAGGGCATCTTTGGTGGTGCGCACCATTCTCTCTGCCAGTCCGTTGGAGGATGAGTGGAAGGGAGCCAATGGTTCGTGCCGGATCAGATTGGCCTGAAGAAAAGCCTGGAACGCAGAATAGGTAAATTGAGGGCCATTATCTGAAACCAGAACATCTGGAAGACCATGTGATGCAAAAATTCCTCTCAACACCTGGATGGTCCTGGCAGTAGTAGTGGAGGAAACAGGAACAACCTCTAGCCACTTGGAATGGCTATCAACAACAACCAGGAAGAATTGCCCCTGAAAGGGCCCAGCGTAATCTATATGCAGCCTAGACCAGGGGTTTGAATTTCCTCCCACCTATGTACTGGTGCCTGAGGCATTTCAGGCCAAGACTGTTGGCACACTTGGCACCCGTGCACCTAGGCCTCAATAGCTTTATCAAGCCCAGGCCACCAAAGATGGCTGTGCGCAAGTGCTTTCATGCTGGCAATACCAGGATGTACTTCATGCAGAGAGATCAAGATTCTAGATCTCAATGAGGCTGGAATCACTACCCTGCTACCCCATAACAGGCAACCCTTGAAAGTGGAAAACTCATGCTTCTTGTGCCAGAAACTTTGGAACTCAGTATATGGGCATTTGTCAGGCCATCCTGACAGCATCCATGTCAGCACGCGTGTAAGCGTGTGATCAGTGGCAGTTTCTGCAGCTACATCCCTAGCATTGAGGGGAGATTCAGGTAATTCCTGAATGGACAGAATGTTAATGGCAGGAGCTGGATCTGGCTCTCATCAGTTCAATGCAGAGTTTGCCAATTTTTAGTTGCTCTAACAATTTATACTGTTGTCTCTTGATATGTGTTTCTTGAAGGTAATTGTATCTATTTTTAATGTTTGTAGTAGTGTAAAAAAGTTTCCTTTTTGAGGGGGAATTCAATCCATTTATATTCATTGAAAGGATCCCATTTTCTTTTTCCGTCTCTTTCAATTATATCTAGGTTGTAATCTTCTAGTCAATCTTATGTATCTCTGTTCCCTTGGTCTTGCCCCTTCTTCTGTATATGTATTTTTAGTTTCTCCTTCTTTTCTAGTCTGCTGTTTCCAGGACTTCCCAGTCCACTGTCTAGACTTTTTTTGTCTTTCTTATTGACAGTTGGCTTGTTATATGGCAGGTACCTGCTTTTTAGATTCTAAACTCCCAGAACACCTTAGCTTCTTCATTTTCTATATTTTATGGTCCCACCAGTTCTTGCTTGCAGGCAAATGGTATTTCTTGTGGATCTTGCAATGCACCCATGTGGCTACTTTGTCGTGCCGTTCTTTGTAGTCGGTTTGTGTGACTTTCTTTGGTTGGGCTGTTTACTGTTAGCTTGTTTGGCAGTTCCTTGACTGGAACATTGTTTTCTCCTTGATTGTTGATGTTATGTATTGGCTTGAAAAGTTGTGGTTGTTATGAACAGTTGTTGTTATATATTTGAAAGAGTCTCCAACTGTTTTGGAGGGAAACTGCAGCCTGACAATAAGCTGGAAAATACCCTTTAAACTGATTGGTCGCTGCCTAGTGGTGGCAATGTATAAATAGCCATCAGAGTGACAGCGCACTTCTGTGTTTTCAGCAATAAAGAGCAGTTGTATTATATCGGTCTGGTCTATGCCTCAACGAACGCAATACACAATATTTGGTTTGATATTAATCTTGTTCATGTGAATGTTGATTATTGGTAGGGAGGTATTTTGATCATTTTGTTGCCTTCTTGGATTCTTAACTGAATTCTCAGAAAAAAGAAAACTGGAAAAAATCAGAGAGAAATTTTTTATTATTTTTTTTTTTTGCTTGACTCCTATGTAAATCTCCTATGAAACAACAGCCTGTCATTATGATTATTTCACTTTTGTCGAATAAACATGGCATCTCATCTTTGTCTATGTTGGTCGAATGTTTGTGAATAGATGTACCTGGGAGCTCATCTCTTCTTCCTCCTCCATTGCCTCCATCTCCCGTTACCTCAGTCTCTCTATTAATGTTGCCGTGTCAGGGGTCAGCTGGGCAAGCCTTGGGGGAAAAATAATAAAATAACTTGTACTCGTGAACTTTACATAAAGTCAATCACTCTCATTTTAAAAATGAAAATGAAAATTAATTAAAATAATTAAAATAATATTCACTCTCTTCAGCTTTTTGGAGTTTCTTTTTAATCTCGTTGTTTTCTTCCACAATACATGCTAAATTGCTGGCAAGCACTTTATTTTCTTTTTCCAACTAACACATAAAAATGACCAGAAGCATACATCAGTCATAGAACAGAAATAAGCAGATCAAAAGAGAAGCTTAAGACAAGCTTGTAAGGGAAATGACTGACTCACAGCAGTTATTCTGGCATTCTTTTCCACCAGCTCCTCCTGATGCCTTGCTGTTATTTCATGGAGGTGCTCCCTCTGCTTTCTTCATTGCTCTTGGTATTTCCAGAGACACACCTGCCAAAAGAGGACATTTTGAACCCTTTGAACAGAGGATGTAAATTTACTAAGCAAATCATAGTGTGGTACTGTCTCAAGACTCTATTTCTATTAAAGAAAAAACTACAAGACCCAGAAAGCTGTCCTGTCTTCCCTCAATCCTTCTCACTAACCACTGTTAACCATGGTTAAGCAAAAAACCTCATGACATCACCTGAATTTTTGCCTCTAGCCAGCTGCAGGGACAGCTGAAGTTGCCTTTAGCTGCTCTGCTGTTAAAGTGATGTTATAATGGCCCTTTTGTTCCAATTTAAACCTTGCTGTATGAACAATTGACACTGCCTCCAAGATAGTGTTGATGACAACATGGTCAGAAGCTAGGATCCTGCCTTCTCTAGTTTAGAGTAAGGTGACTCTGAGCTTCCTGACTTAATTAGGAATTAGGAATTTGAGGGCTCTAGCCAGCCCCACAACCGTGCTTTTCTCTGCACCCCAAGCAAAGCCACAGAGCCATGTTTCCCAGCCTTTCTGGAAGGCTGTCCTGTGGATGCATTTGAACCGAAGATATTAACACAGTTCACAAAGAAAGTGCCTGAAAGAAGATGTGCAAATATTTTTAAAATGTTTTGGTTCAAAAGTTATTCTAAAAATTATTCTAAAATGTTTTTTGCTTGTTCCTAGATTCTTTTGATTCCTGTTTTACTTCATCATTATTATTACTTGTATCATGTTATTTATCATATTACCTCTTTGAATTCTAAATCCTACAGTCAGACATGCAAATTGACAAGTAAATAAATAAAATCAAAGATCTCTTACTTCAAACAGGAGTTTCCCTGCGTAATACAGGAATGTCTCATTATAAATGAAATGTGCGAAACTAAGCTAAACTAAACTAATACTAACTAAACTAATTCAACAAATATATGAAATATGATAAAGAAAGAAATAAACAGTATGTGTAAATAGGTATATTAAGTAAAATGAATAAACAAATAAATACTGTAAAATAAAACAAACCTAAGCTACGTAAATACAGATAAATAAAAGCACAAGAAAATATAAGCAACCAAATAAAAGCAGATGAACCTAACTAAGCGCCCACACGAGATAAAACTCTTGAGTGAATAGTTTTCACTCAGCCCACCAAAAAAGTTTTATTTAGTTCTCCTTTGTGAGCTCATGCCCCTGTCAGCACCGTTATGAGGCATGGCTTCAGAAAGAAAAAACAAAGCAAACTTAGTGGCTGAGTGAATGCAACACAGAGTTTTATCTATTTTTCAATATTGGTAGAAATCTAACTACAAAATTCTGCTGATGCATTTAGTGCAATCAGAGGATGAGCTAACAAGAAAAATACCCACAGCTGAGAATGAAAAAGGGCTGCAGTGGTGAATGAGCAGACCTGGAGAGATTTCTGTGCTTGGCAGAGTAAATTGCAATAGGATCTCACTTTAAAGAGCTTCCACGCATTGCTTCTTGTCCAGCTCTTAGGTGCTTTTGAGAATAAATCAACCCCCTCATCTATATGGCTGCCCCTCAATTACTGGAAGATAGCTGTCATGTCACTACTAATCTTTCTCTTTGTTAGGCTAGACATAGCTAGTTCCCTTAACCAATGGTTGTACAATTTAACCTCCAGACCTCTTATCATCTTAGTTGCTCTTCTCTGCACTCTTTCTAGACTCTCAGCATCTTTTTTGTATTGTGGCAATTTTCCAAAAAGCCCGTAAGAAGACCAGGTCCGAGTGTGATGGAAAGTGCACCTGAAGGAGCAGTGGGGGAGAGTTTGGGCAACACAGAGTTCTCCCAGAAAGAGACCTGGATCAAGAGATTGCGCAGACCTGAGCTGGAAGGGGGAGCAGGAAAGAAGTTCAGTGTAGCTTGAATTCACACAAGATTCTCTCAGAGTATATCTAGTAAGTTAGAAGGTTATGGCTTGAATTTGGCAAGATTCTGTCAATTAATTTTAAGCAAATAAAGGATTGAACTTAATTGAATTTCACTGTGCCATTCCTGATCTTGGGCCTGACATTTCCTTCAACCATGGGATTTTTAGTTTTTTTAGGATATCTATTATTATGCTATTTTATATTTGTATTTGCTATTTTTCTCTCCCTAGTTTTTGAGAGGGTAAAAGTGAGGGATGGGAGGGATAGTTTCAGGCTTGGATGATTCTGTTAACATAACCTCTAACGTAGGTAGAACTAGCATTTCTGGTTCTGCTTCTTGTCTAGACACTAGAAATGTTATGTTAATGTCAGGCCCATCATACATCTTGAAAATCAATTTAATGTCAGTTTTTGATGCAAGGATATTATATATTCTTATTGGAAAGTTTATTTGATTTTCACCTTGGAAAAATGGCTAAGCAAGCTGGGGAAGTTTGTTTTGATGTACAGAATAATTTTCTACCTTACAAGTAAATCTGATGTAGAATTCAGTTCTCACTGGAAACCATCCTTGGAGTATACTGTAACTGAATACATGGATTTATGCCTCATCCAAAATTTAACAGAATAACAGAGTTGGAAGGGACCTTGCTCAGGCAGGAAACTATGCTATTTCAGACAAATGGTTGTCCAATCTCTTCTTTAAAACTTCCAGTGTTGGAGCATTCACAACTTCTGGAGACAAGTCGTACCACTGATTGTTCTAAGTGACAGGAAATTTCTCCTTAGTTCTAGGTTGCTTCTCTCTTTGATTAGTTTCCATCTGTTGCTTCTTGTCTTGCCTTCAGGTGCTTTGGAGAATAGCTTGACTCCCTCTTTGTGTCAACCCCTGAGATATTGTCACACTGCTATCATGACACCCCTAGTTCTTCTTTTCATTAAACTAGACATACCTAATTCCAGCAACCTTTCTTTATACGTTTTAGCCTCCAGTCCCGTAAATTTTCCAAGGATAGAGCCCCCAGTAATTCTGCACATAAATGCAACTCTCTACTATTCTTTCCCGAAGCATGGTATATGACGTAAAGTTTATCAATAAATGATTTGAATCTATTTATTCCTGAAGTTTCCTTGACAGCATCACCTACTGATAATTCTAGTCTGTGATTAGCACAATGCCAAACTATAAGAGAAGGAAAACATTCTGACAGCAATTTTTTCGCTCCACTTTTACACCCTAATATCACAGCAGCGCCATCGCATGCCAGAGAAACCAAATATTTTTTTAAATAATCTTCTGTCATCCCATAAGAGTGAAGACATTGGAGTAAGGAATCAAATACTCCTTCTGCTGTTACTTTTTCAAGTTCTGCCAAATCCAAAAACAAATTTATTGGTGAATTCATTCCAACACCTTTGATACAGTATTGAACATATACTATTAGGATAGTTTTTTTGCTTATTGTGGTTGATTCATCAATTATCAATGAAATTTTATTACTGGATTGAACAATTTCTTTAATCACAGTTTTCCTCATTTCTTCACTTATATGATTAATAGTGTTAATACACGCATTTGTAGAATGAAGAATACGACCCATTTCAACTCCGTTCAGTTCTTGAAGATCAGTTTCAAATGATGGAATGATTGATTTTCCTTTGCAGTTATTATTTTTTCATGAGATAATGAGGTTAAAAAAACATTCTCAAGAGTCATTTTTTTGCTTTCAGCAACTATTTTTAATGCTGCTTTATGTGCAGCAGATTCTCTGTGATCAGATTTTTTTTTTTTTGAAGTGAGCTCAACTGTTGCTTCTTATCTTTGTCAGAATAGGTTATCTTATTGTTGGTCCATTCCTTGGAAAGTTTCATTCCCATTTTATTTCAATTCCAAGAGTTCAAACTTTTCTACAAGGCGTACAGCCAACTTTCATTTTGTGAACACAGAGCCATTCATTTTTCAAGCAAAAATCATTTTTTTGATCATAGGTCCAGCAGTCCACCCAGCCATATGTAGTTTGCCATTGCTTCTCAAGATCAGATTCAGAAATATCAACAGGCGTCATTATTTTCGTGTGTTCTGTCATTGTATCTGTTAATATTCTGGCCTTTTTATTAGCAGGACCGGTGGTTGAGAAGTAATTAGTAATTTTTTTATTTTTAAATTTGGGGTCACACTTTGACACTAATTTTTTTTTAAAAAATTCACCAATGATTTTTTAAAATAAAGAAATTATTTACCTTTTGCACATAGTCAATCACTGTATACACACCCACACATGTCAGTTGTGTAGCAAAACAATGGTTGCCACCCTCAGTAAGCACTCAGCACTCAGCCTACGACCACGTGACCAATCACAAGACCAGCAGTGACCACCTCCCAACAAATCCCACAAAAGGCGGTGTAAACATTAAGGGCTACACAACCCTTAAGCCCTTTGTCTTGGAACTGGGTTTGTCTGAAACCAATAACACTTAATCCATGTTTTGCCCGCAAAAGCAGCAGATGCCACCTGAGGGTTCCTGTGATGACGCAGGGCCACGAATGGAGGCAAAGCAATTAGCTGGTCAGAACAATTGTCTTTTTAAGCACTGCCAACATTCACCCAATAGCCCCCACATATGCTGGCTGTCATGTGTCTGATTAACGAAACACCTTTATTAGTATTACAGAGTGTCAGCACGGCATGGTGGAATGCTAAGATCTGAATTTCCCTTCCTTTGCACATAACATTCCAGACATTTCCCCTCCCCTATTTTGGGGTCATGATTCACATCTTCCAATTAACTTGGAGGGCAAAGATTCACTTCCGTTCCTTTTCTTGGGCATTCCTTATATTCTCCTCCCCTTTTGCTGTCACCTGATTTAACTCTTAAAATACCTGACAGTTCTGCATATATTGTCAAAGCAAGAATATTCAATATTAGCAGCGTTGACATCCGGCCCCCCTTACAAAAAGGACGGATCCTGTAATGTAAACAAAGCATATGTTAATGACTAGTTCTCGGTTTGTTGGGGTATTTCGTATGAAACCTTTTGACGAGCCTATCAGCTTTCACCTCACTGGATTTCACCCAGGTGGCTTCAGACAATGGGTATCCCTTCCATTGTACTAGGTACTGCAATTTCCCTTTAAAAACTCTAGAGTCAAGAATACGTTTCACTTCATAGTGGGTCTGTCCCACAACTATGAGGGGTCCAGGTGCCTTCTTCGGGGGAGGTCTTAGAGTGGAGCCCTGATACGGTTTCAACAAGCTGCAGTGGAAGGGCTATAGGCTTCTCTCTGTAGGAATTGATTTCTGATTTTCAGTTCTGGGTTTTGAAATCTTTCCAGTGACTCACCCAAAACTTTGTTATCGCTCCATTCGGCTTTTGAAGTCCTTGCTCTCAGTTGGGAAATCTGCCAGATTCCTCTCTCCCCCAGCTTGCCAGCTGTCGCTCCCCCCCCCTCAGGGAAACTGTTGCAGCCAGGGGGCTGGCCTCAGGCAATCTTTCTTTCTCCATAATGAGATCTTCCCCAAATCTTTACCAGCTCCTCTCAAGCCTAGAGACAGTGGATGAAGTTTGGGACCCCAGGTTGTTTGAAAAGAATTGAGATCTTAGCATGATGTCATGTGTCTGATTAACGAAACACTTCAACGAACTTCCAGGCATTTTTTTAACCTAAAAAGCCTTTATTAGTGTTACAGAGTGTCAGCATGGCATGGTAGAATGCTAAGATCTGAATTTCCCTTCCTTTGCACATAACATTCCAGGCATTTCCCCTTCCCTATTTTGGGATCATGATTCACATCTTCCAATTAACTTGGAGGGCAAAGATTCACTTCTGTTCCTTTTCCCAGGCTTTCCTTATATTCTCCTCCCCTTTCGCTGTCACCTGATTTAACTCTTAAAATACCAGACAGTTTTGCATATATTGTCAAAGCAAGAATATTCAATATTAGCAGCGTTGACACTGGCACAAGTTCAATAAAACAGTCAGGGAAGTTTACATGGTTCTTTAAAGTAAAACAGATAACAAGCAAACATATAATCCTTTCAACTCCCAGCTTGCCTGTGAACTGCAAACTGCAAAACTGCAGACAGCAAGGAGAAATCAGCAGGAAGCAAACTTGGTCCAAAATACAAAGTGTCCAGGTACAACAGCACATTATCACAAGAGTTCAAGTTTGTTCCCGGCAAATGCCCCACCCCACAGCGTCTCCTTAAATCCTACTCCCCATGTGTGCCTTGTGGAGTGGGGCATGATGCTTTCCTCCCGAGCAAGTGAGCCGGCCTCCATTGTTCCCTCCTCCTCTCTGCTCTCCTTGCTCTGGGATCTGGTGGGGAGGGGCGTTGCTCCTCGCCTGAACTCTGCCTTCCCTGTTCAAAACTTGAAGGGCCCTGGCCTGCTTCAGCCTGCTCCTCCCCACAGTCCTCCGAGGCCACAGACACCCCTCCTGGGCCTCAACAGGGAACTCCATGTTATCCTCAGAGTCAGGCTTCGGACGGAGGCATGACAGTTCCCCTTGCAGTTCTTTCTAGACCCAGATCTACGCAGAATTAAGCACTGTTCCCCCCACTTCCCACCCCCGGTCCTCTCTTACTCACAAGAAGATGGTGCAGTTGGGCAACAGGGAGGGGTACAAAGATTCCACCAACTCGCCTCCACTGCAGACAACTTTGATGCGCAGCATTTGCTGGCCAGATCCCTTGAAGCGCTTGGAGGTGCAGAGACAGCTGTCAATGATTCCTGTTGGCTTTCTAAAGCCAACAGAGGGAGTAGCACAGCCCATGCATGGCGAGGGGGCGGTGCCTCGGTTCTCCTGCATTTTGGCGGCTCTAAGTAAGAGGTGGTGGTGGTGCCACTCATGGCATAGTCAGTGTGCATGGCAGTCCTCTGGCAGTGAAAGGGAGTCACTGTCCACCCTCATGCCTCTCCTCCTCCTCCTCCTCCTCCTCCTCCTCCTCCTCCTCCTCCTCTTCCTCCACAGTGGGCCAGAGACGGGAGGTGCTCCCTCACCCTCGCACTGCCGCTTCCTGCCATTGAATCTCTGGGCAGACCACACAGCTTTCACGCTGCCTCCCACCTTTTGGCCATTGGAGGAATTATTTTTCTTAATTTTTTTTTCTTCAAGTTTTCTCAGGGGGGGACAGCACATGCTGCCTCCAAGGGATGCTCCCCCTCCCCTCAGGAGACAGCATCTGAGTCTGGTGGTGCAAGCACATGAGTCATGCCCCAGGACTAACCATGCGCCAAAGCAGCATGAACTGAGTGAAAAGCCACCTTCACTAGTGTTTCTGTGGAAGTTGAAAATCCGTTGAAAAAAGGTGCCAGAATGCCGTTCCGTGCATTCTATGACAAAAAAGCCCTGGTTTTATTTATTTTTCACATTTTTAATTATCCATCTCACTGAGAGAGGGATTCTAGGAGTTGCACAATAAAATATTAAAATATAAAACTAGGATACAAAAGTTTTAAAATTTAGAAAAAGGCAGGGATCATTAGACACTGTTAAAATCAATTGTAAGGCAATTCAGGGCACCAGCCAGGTCCACAGCTATGTGTTCCTGTGGGCTCCACACACAAGGCCGCAGAATCATTTTCTGACTTCTTTTCAGAAGGCGTGGAGAGTGGGGCCTTCCTCACCAATGGGAGGGGGAGAATATTCCACAAGATGGGGACAATGGTAGAGAAGGCTCTTTTTCTGGACCCATCAGTCGAACTTCTTCGGCTGATGGTTTCTGCAACCGACTTTCCTGCCTGACTGGGTGGGGCGATTCCAATAAAACAGAGGCTGGAAAATCTTCTTATTACAATTTATTCAGAATGTTCAGATAAAAAGGATTCCCCTCATTCAAAGAGGGAATCTTGAGACTCATCTTATATTCCTTTTTATAGTTAAGACATTAAAGGAAATTACAAAAGAAAAGTTGATTAGAAAGAACAATATCAGTCTCCCCTTTGCATAGGAAATCAATTGAATGAACTTACATATGTTACATATTTGCATCCCATAATTCCACACATGTTCATTTAAACAAGCTCCAAAGAGCAAAGGGTCATAAACTTTAAGATGTTAATGAAGAGAAACGTCATAATGTTTTTGAAATCCACAAGACACAAACCAATGGCCAATTAACACTAATTCTCTTACCAGAAGACAAACTACAGACATCGGGTTAAGACTAAGATCCTATCCTATCCTCATCTGGAGAGCAAAGATAGTTTTATCTCACAGTTTAGGATTGTCAGAAAATATCAATCAATCCATCCAGTAACAAATAAAGAGCTTTCTACATTCCAGTCTGCAATGCTTTAATATGCTCAATTAAACATCAATTAAAAGAGAATAAAATCAAATTAAAATACAAGAAAAACCCATGCTATTTATCAAGTACAATAATACTACAAAGTCCATATTGCAACAATGACAATTCCATAGCAATATTGCTATTGAAGCACCAGAGCTGCCTTCCTTCAAAGAGGAGTTTTAGAAAGAAAAGTTGTGGAAGCAGTGATGTAATTGTTCCCAATTCCACAACTTAATAAAAGACACTTCTGATTGACTTAAAAACAACCCATTTTCTCATTGTATGGTGCCCTTTGATAGACTAGGAAAAAAGACCAAGAAATGTATAAAAATAGAGGAAATAGAACCATTTATGATCTCACATTGAGATTTCGTACCTTAGGTCAATATTTGAAAATATGATATTTTATATATCATAATATAACCAAAGATGTGGTTTCTTGCTTTTTTCCATTCATAGGACATGTCTAACCTGAGCAGGAAAAAGAAATTGATTTCTATTTAAAGCAATGTGAAATCTCCACATATCCAAGAGATACAGGAAAAAATAGCAATTAAGACTTGACTTTATACGTATTAATTAATGTCATTATTTCAGAGCTGTTTGGACTTGTTGCTGATAATTGGATTGGATTATTTGATTTGCCTTTTGTTATAAGATGGCTTATGGGGTGATGAGTTTGTTAGCTAAGAAAAGGTAAAGAGATTATGAAATTGTTTATCCTTGTGAGGAGGGAAGTTGCTTTCTTGGAGGAGATACTTTACTTTTTTGCTTTCTTGCACTTGTTTTCCTGGTTTTTTAGATTGCATTATATTTTATTGTTATACTAAAGCTTTTAATAAAATTATTACAAAGCGAAGATTTTTAGGATTACTCAAAGTACAGTAATAGGTGTTGTGTCCTGAGCCTGCAGAGGCAGGCTCGGGACGTTGCAACAGTCCCGGGCAGTTGCAAGCTGCCCGGGACCAGACTGGCTGGCGCCAGCACTCGCGCGCATGCGTGAAGTGCAAAGCGCGCCAAATGTTGCCGTTTGGCCCGGGGATTGTCTTTAAGAGGAGGAGAGAGGCTTGTGTGCCTCGGCGGCGTTGTAACAGAGCTGCTAGTCATCAATAAAGAGGCTCCTGAGAACTACCAAATGACTCCTGAAGTTATTGCCTTTCGCTGAGGACTCAACACTGGCGACAAGGATGGAATACCTTGCAATTATTTCAAACAATTGTAAGCTTACCCTGGAGTCCTGAAGCAGCAGGAAACGGCGTTAAATTCAGCAACTGCCTGCCAATACAGCAAACGTTGGAGGTAAGCTGGCTGATAGACCCTTCCTGTACTACTGAAGATGGCAAAGATAGGGAGGCTTTCCAAGTTCGATGTTACGCATCCAGAAAGATGGGAGTCTTACGTGGCCAGAGTAGAAAATTATCTCAAGGTCAATCAAGTGAGAGAAGATGGCTTAAAAGCCACCACCCTGCTGTGTGTTTGTGGTCAAGATGCATTTGAGATCGCTGAAAATCTAGCAGCACCTGCACCTCTAGAATCTGTGGGAAGCAAGGCCACATAGCAGCTGTGTGTCTGGGCCGTCAGAAGGTACAACCACGAGAAGAATTGCGCCTGAAAGGTACCAGGGTCCCCAGCCAAAACAGGGTGGGTTTCTGTGCTTCACGAAGAAGCATTTATAGGACAGGCACACACAAACCTAAAGTGAAGTTGCAAGGAGTTCCATTGGTCATGGAACTGGACACTGGGTCTGCACTTTCAATTATTTCCATACACACATTCAGAAAGATTTGTTCTGGTAGTGGATTTCAGGCCAAGCTTAGGCCTTCTGACATTGTGTTAACAGACTTTCAAAACTCCAGAGTGTGTGTTAAGGGGGAGGCCACCCTTAACGTACAGTATAAGGATTTTGAAGGTCCATTAGATATATTGATAGTGGGGGGTGAGCGAACGAGTCTCATAGGACTCGATTGGTTTGAGGCCTTGGGAATACATGTTACAGGGCTCAATAGCTTGCAAACAGTAGATCTACAGGCAGTCTGCAAAGAATTTGCAGATGTTTTCAGCCCACAGCTGGGCACATACAAAGGGCCCCCTGTGTCCTTAAAACTAGACCCCACTGTCACTCCTGTTAGAGTAAAAGCAAGAAGGGTTCCTTTTGCTTTAAAAGAGAAAATTGATACTGAATTGGACAAATTGATTCAGCAAGGAGTTTTAGAACCTGTTGATTCCAGTCCTTGGGAGACCCCCATAGTCACGCCTCTTAAGGCTAATGGGGACATTCGCATCTGTGCAGATTACAAATGAATAAGGCATTGCAGCAACATGCCTATCCTGTACCTGTAGTCAGTCATATCCTGTACCTGTAGTCAGTCATATCCTGGCCTCCCTCAAGGGGGGCGTGTTTTTGCAAAGCTTGATTTAGCTCAGGCTTATCAACAGCTGCCTGTTGATGAAGCTGCTGCAGTAGCACAAACCATTGTAACCCACAGGGGGGCATTCAAAGTAAAGAGATTACAATTTGGAGTAAATGTGGCTCCTGGAATTTTCCAAAGCATAATGGAAAACACACTGAGGGGTATACCAGGGGTTTGCCCCTATTTTGATGATGTCTTAATTGCTGGAGACTCCACCCAAAATTTAGCTGAGAGATTGAGGGCTGTCCTGCTGCGGTTCCGGAAAATGGGCCTCAAACTCAAGAAGGACAAATAATAAAATTGGGGTGCCTTCTACAGATTTCCTGGGATTCAAAATTGATGCCAATGGGATTCATCCTGCTGAGTCCAAATTAAAGGCTATTATGCATGCTCCTAGGCCTAAGTCCAAGGCTGAACTACAGGCTTTTCTGGGCCTTTTGAATTTTTATAATTCATTCATTCCTAACAAGGCTAATGTAGCTGAACCACTTCATAGACTTCTGGACAAACAGGCAGTGTGGCAGTGGTCACAAACACATGAAGCAAGCTTCAATGAGGTTAAGGCCTTACTCACATCTAACAATGTGCTTGCACATTTTAATGAAACTCTTCCTGTGTGCATCGCGTGTGATGCTTCTCCATATGGGGTGGGAGCAGTACTCAGCCACCTTAGGCCAGATGGAACTCAGGTTCCTGTTGCATATTACTCCAGAACCTTGTCTTCTGCTGAGCGAAACTACGCCCAGATAGACAGGGAGGCTTTAGCTGTTGTTGCTGGAATTAAAAAATTCCATGATTTTTTGTATGGCAGACATTTCACAGTCTTTACTGACCATAAATCTTTGTTGGGGCTGTTTACCACAAACAAACAAACTCCCCATATCATCTCCCCCAGAATGCTGCGATGGTCAATCTTCCTGTCAGCCTATGATTTTTCTCTAATTCACAAACCTGGGAAAGAAATGGGCCACGCTGATCGCCTCAGTAGATTACCCCTGAAAGTAGTAGAGGCTGATCTTGCCCCTGCCATCAACATCCTTTCAATTCAGGCATTGCCTGAGTCACCGTTAAATGCCAGGGATGTGGCTGCTGAATCTGCCACAGATCTCACACTCTCCCGTGTCTTATCTTGGGTTTTGTCTGGATGGCCAGAGAGTTGTCCTGGCGCTGAGTTTCAGAGTTTCTGGCTTAAAAGGAACGAGTTATCCACCTTCCAGGGTTGTCTGCTGTGGGGCAGCAGAGTTATCATTCCTACCTCAATGAGGCCTAGGGTCTTAGGTTCCCTTCACGAGGGTCATCCTGGCATTGTACGCATGAAGGCGCTTGCGCGCAGCCATTTGTGGTGGCCTGGGTTAGACAAGGAAATTGAAGCTAAGGTGCACGCATGCCACCTTTGTCAGCGCTCACGCCCAGAAATGCCCTAGGCCCCTGTACATAGATGGGAGGAAACACAGTCTCCATGGTCTAGGGTGCACATTGATTATGATGGGCCCTTTCAGGGTCAATTCTTCTTGGTCCTGGTTGATAGCCATTCAAAATGGCTTGAGGTTGTACCTGTCTCTTCCACCACCTCTGCAAAGACTATTCAAGTACTGAGGGGTATTTTTGCTGCACATGGGCTTCCGGATGTTTTGGTGTCTGACAATGGCCCTCAATTCACTTCTTCCGAATTCCAAGCTTTCTTACAGGCCAACCTGATTCGGCATGCCATCTCTGCACCTTTCCACCCTTCCACCAACGGTATGGCTGAACAGATGGTCCGCATCATCAAGGATGCATTAAAGAAACTGACATATGGGGACTGGCATCACAGGTTGGCAGATTTTCTACTTGCTTACCGCACCACACCGTCTACTTCTACTGGGAAAAGCCCGGCTGAACTTCGCTAGGGGCGCAAACTGACTACTAAGCTTGACCGGTTGCATCCGGACAGACTGCCTTCTAAGTTTACACAACCCAGGGCACCAAGGCAATTGCTAGTGGGTGCCCCAGTATGGACCCGTAATTATGGGCCAGGTCACTTATGGGTCCCTGCCATAGAATGCAAGGTTACAGGTCCCTTGTCTTACAAGGTTTCCATGGATGACGGTCGTATCCTGAGACGGCATATCGATCACCTGCGTACAAGACTGGACTCACCTGCTGACACCTCTGGGTCTTTTCCAGGCGAGAGGGGGACCTCTACGGGCAAAGGGAAGGGTGTGGACGGCAGAGAGGCCACAGACGGCCTATTTTAAGATTCCGCGGGTGCTCCGAACAGGAATTCGTGGGAACCAACTAGAATACAGGCACCAGTGCCTACTCCAGCCAGGGAGTTACCCCGGGGGCATAATCATTACACACCTACACCATTCAGCACCCCAGTCAGGGATAATAACCAAGAGCATCCTAATAACTCACATCCTGCAAGAGAGCTGGCACACACTCCGTCTAGTTGGCCCAACACTGCCACTGTTCCCAGAATAGGACAATTACATAGGGAGGTGGTCGGAGGGCCGAATTCCAATTCTGACACCTCCGGCTTAACTGAGGGGGCAACTGAGTTTTGGGACAGTACTGAGATTCCAGACAGCCCTACTATGGAACAGGGAAGTGGAGAAAGGCAGCCTCATGATAGGTCTAGAATAGACCTGGGAGGCTCTACAGAGTTGTCCAACAGTGGCAGCCTTCTAGAAGGGCCAGAGAGCCTGCAACTAGGCAGGTCAACCAGGTTATGGAGAGAACAAAGTCTTGGCCTGACGAGCCCGGTGGGCAAGTAAGCAGGCCAGGCAATGGGGCACGGTCCATGGGGACCACCAGGGTCAAAAGAAGGGGGCGAACATATAGCACCCCCCGGACAAGATGTGCTTGGAGGTTGCCAGGGAATTCGGAGGTCACAGAGAGCTAAAAGATCTCCTAAATATCTTGAAGATTTTGTAACTCTGCTGGCAAAGCAGAAACAGTAAGAGGGTGTCCCTGTGAAAGGTCTGAATAAGGAACATTGGGAAATGAAGCCAAAAACATTACAGCTTGTTGCCATGGAACTAGTGTGGCTCCCACACTCGTGTTAAGGTCAAGTGTAACCATTAATATAATTATAGTTTTAGCCGGGGGGGAAGGGGTGTTGTGTCCTGAGCCTGCAGAGGCAGGCTCAGGACGTTGCAACAGTCCCGGGCAGTTGCAAGCTGCCCGGGACCAGACTGGCTGGCGCCAGCACTCGCACGCATGCGTGAAGTGCAAAGTGCGCCAAATGTTGCCGTTTGGCCCGGGGATTGTCTTTAAGAGGAGGAGAGAGGCTTGTGTGCCTCGGCGGCGTTGTAACAGAGCTGCTAGTCATCAATAAAGAGGCTCCTGAGACCTACCAAATGACTCCTGAAGTTATTGCCTTTCGCTGAGGACTCAACAATAGGCAAAATGTTTTTTATCAGTCAGAGACTTATAAGTTCATATTAGTAAAGTTGGAAGGGACCTTGGAGGTCATCTAGTCCAACCCCCTGCTCGGGCAGGAAACCCTACACCATTTCGGACAGGTGGCTGTCCAGTCTCTTCTTAAAAACTTCCAGTGTTGGAGCATTTACTGCTTCTGGAGGCAAGCTGTTCCACTGATTAATTGTTCTCACTGTCAGGAAGTTTCTCCTTAGTTCTAGGTTGCTTCTCTCCTTGATTAGTTTCCACCCGTTGCTTCTTGTCCTCCCTTCAGGTGCTTTGGAAAATAGCTTGATTCCTCTTCTTTATGGCAGCCCCTGAGATATTGGAATACTGCTATCATGTCCCCCCTTGTCCTTCTCTTCGTTAAACTAGACATACCCAATTCTAGCAACCGTTCCTTATATGTTTTAGCCTCCAGTCCCCTAATCTTACAACGAAGATTAGATTAGATTCAGACTTACAACGAAGTCTGAAACATTATCAGCATAATTAACACACAGGATCAAGGAAGTTATTTCTACATGAAAGTCTCCATTTAAAGCAGGCTGCCATCTCATGAAGAAACAAATAACTATACATTTGAACAAAAAAATTGGCTTAATGCTAAATATGAATGTTTTTTTCAAAGTCCAGCTAGGTGAATATTTGCTTATTCTCATGGCATTTGCTTATTCTCATGGATAGTTATTAAAAATAACTGTACAGGACATCAATCAAAGGTAAAAAGGTGCTTAAAATGGCACAAAATGCTCAAAAGGATCAATGTGCAACTTGTCAATGCTGCCATGTCATTTCCTGAGTTCATTTCCTGTAGATGCAGCATAATTCTAGAACAAAACACATTTCATTTAAGGAGCTCCAGACAATTATCATGTGTGTTCCCAGAGCACTTGAAAGCCTATTTTTGCCTTCAAATCCAAAACATGCACAGAATCTCTTAGAAAGTATACTGAGATAGCTAGAACCAGTAGAATAGGAAGAAACAAACAAAACATCACATAATAAAAGCATAACTCCCACTTGGCAATGAGGCAATACAGCTGAAGGATGTACTTTATTGTTACAAAGCCTGGGATCAAGAGCAATTTTTTTTTATATGACAAAAAAATGCCAGTAAGTACATGTAAATTATCTAGCAATTACAACAGCAAAGTAGTTATAAGTTACTCAACATTTTAAAATAAAGTATTATGAGGTTGAAGCATATATGATCTCTTCAAATCATTCACATAATCGCTTCATTTACATTAGCTCAGCTACTCATACATGGAACAATTTAAGAAGTTTCAGACAGGACTCTCTAACATGTCAATTCCCAAGTACATGCTATATAAAACTGTAATCTTAATATCCAAAAGAAAAATTGTATTGACATATTACTTTACAATAGTCCTTGCCTTATCATGGTCACTTAAGAACCATTCAAAGTTACAACAGACCTCAAAAAAGCTATAGATAGTCCTCGACTTACATCCACAATTGGGACTGGTGCTTCCATCACCCAGCAGGACAGTTGTTAAGTCAGTTGTGTACAATTTTACAATATTTTTTGCTGCTGTCATTAAGAGAATCGCTGGGGTTGCTAAATAAATCACACAGTTAAGTGAATCTGGCTTCCCCCATTGACTTTGCTTGTCAGAAGCCAGCAAGAAAAGTCACAAGTAGTGATCATGTGATCCTGGTCATTGCAATGGTCATAAATACATTTCAGTTATCAAGCACCCAAATTTTGGTCTTGGATTGTAGGGATGCTGCAACAGTCATAAGCGTGAGGATCAGGAGTAAGTCACTTTTTTCAGTATCATTATAATCAATGAAGGGTTGTAGGCTGAAGACTGTATGTAGTTATGACCCAACCTAAATGTTATAAGTGCTGCACAACCCCCAAGGTTATGTTAATCACATTTTAGGCACTTGGCAATTGGCTCACATTTATAACTGGTTGCAGTGTCCCACGGTCACATGACCATGATTTACAACTTTTTTTATGTTTTCCAGCAGAAAATGGCAAAAAATGACCACTGCATATGCTGGACTTACTTAAAGACCACAAGGTTCAGTTAATGACTATGTGATTTGCTTAATGACCACAGTGACATGCTTTATGATCATTGTAAACTGGTCATAAAATTGAGTCCAGTCAAATGATGCTCCAGCTAAATGACTGCAAAACTTTCAACTGCAATTTCAGGCTCCGTCGTGGGGCCATATACAAGGACTACCTGTATATAATTTTGAACATGAAATTAATTAATAAAACTTTTACACAGCAAATTAAGATGGTACTGAAACTAGTTTCTCTAGTAGCTCATCTTATCTAATTAAAACTAACTGTAATGATGTGTAAATAACTTTAACATGCTATAGTTAATAATATATATATTGCTTTCCAGTGCTTTGCACATATTACCAGAAAGCAAGTGATGTAGTGGTTAGGGTACTACATTAGAGCAGACAAGATCCTAGTTCAAAATTCCACACAACATCAGTTATCAATTTTGAATGTCAATGAGTTTTCAGCTGAATGGGAAAAATGGGATATAAATGGAATAAATATGAATAAATCTTACTTTGATGTTTTTGGACAAATCACTGTCCTTATACCTCATATAAACAGTGATAATAAAAGAGGACACTGAACTAAATACATGTCAGAGATTATGAAAAGGCAGGGAACAAAGTGTTTAGTTTACATGAGAAGATGCAAGTGAGAAGAAATTGATTTTAATTAATTCTCTCTACTGTAACTGAGGCTGGGAATTTATTCAAAATTTTGAAGATTTTGTACTTATCCAGACTAGAATTAGACACCTTGAAATCCATGTCATTCTTGCTTCTTTAATTTCAAGAATAGTCTTGAATTATGAAATGTGTTGCATGAATATGGAATTGATGGTTGATTGTTGGATGGGATAAAGGTAATATATAATGGAAATAAAGCCTCTGTGACAATAAAAGGAATGCTTGGTTAATAGTTCAACATTTAGCCGGAAGAGAAGGACATGTAATGTTATCTTTATTGTATAATGCATTAATGAAATGCACAAGTAATTTTGTCTTGATGTTACAGGTGTGATGGCTGGAGATGTACTGTATACACAAGTACTTTTCTACACAGACATTGGCTGGGAACCTGAATGGTTTGCAGAATTAGGTATGTCAAATAAGTTATATGTATTGGGAAATGGGTACTTAAGAAATGTGTGTTGAAAAAGAATTAAGTCAAGAATGAATACAGACTGAATACAAAAATGAATGACCTACTTTGGGACCTAATATTTCTTATTTTCTATGTTTTGTGTGATGTTGCTTACCTTACTGAGAAATGGCATGATAGAATGAATATCTGTGTGTATATTTGTATACACAGATATGCAGACACACTCTGTTGTAGAACCTAACCATAACAAATAAAACCGTACTGTGAAATAAACCAATGTTTCTTTACATATTTGGATTCCATTTTTAATGCATATAATATGCAAGGTCTATGAATCAATTTACTTTACAATTAAAAATAAATAAATCAGCAATGTAGAAATCACAGTATTAAAAAGTCATAAATTAGAATTGAAACCAGATCAACCAATGCAGCAAGAATAGGGACAGCATTAGAAACATAGGTTTAATCAAGCCAATTTACCTTGACAAATAAAAGTGAAAAATGAGTCATTTAACCTCCATAATGAGTCATTTAACTTCATAACACAAAGGAATCCATGAAAAAAATCATTTTTCCCAATACAACCTTCTGAGGGAGGGTCTCATATACAACAGCCTGAATCTACTGTTAATATATATAGAGAGAGACTCTCTCTGACTAGCATAATGTTCCTAACAATTGAAAATATTTACTGAGAATATACCATGATATAATTAAAATTACACAGTAAATTTCTGAAATCACTAAAAATAAGAATTGTGATCTCGTCCTCTCAGTTCTGGTTTCTGTGTGTGATTCATTTTTTCAGCTCGGAGTTACACACATCCTGAATGGCAAGGCTTGGAGAAGGGCATGTCTGCATTTTTCCTTTCCTGGAATTGAACTATTGCTCAAGAAATGAATCATCTGGAGACAAAGAAGTCTCTAACAACAACTGTTTAATAATGCAGCTTAATTCTACATTGAGGTTTCTCTGTGGGATTTCTGACCTAAGAAGTCCTTGTGTTCCTTGGGCTACACTACAATTTAAAACATAATTCAAGAAAATCAAAAGTTGCTTAAATCAATGGTTCTGACTGGCACTAGCTGAAAATCTTGGGCATGCCTCAGAAGCCCTTTCAGAGTTAATATTTTTTAAATATAATCAAAATAGAAGATTAATACACTGAGATTATTATAATGCGGTATTATTCTATTATATTTTATCTAAATTAAATTTAGATTTTTTTGGCCATGGGTCCATCCCAATTTTTCAGCTGTGATCCCAATATATCTTTTAGTTGCCATGTGAGACAAAAATTGACAGCCCTTTTTAACAGAGGTAATTTATCATTCAGATTGTTCATCTAGATGGTATCTGTGTATACAACACACAGGATTAGTATCTTCTTGTGATACATCCAGAGAACTCTCTAGTTTACATTTAGGTTAGAAGAAGTTTAACCAAATAATAATTCTGATCTCATATAGTAGTATCCAAAAAATAAAAAGTAAAAGCAGATTAATTTGAGCAATTCAAGCAACTAGTGTTCATATTAGAGTGAGCTACAATTTAAATCCAAAATAATATAGCTTGTCTTCATGTCTTACGCTAAGGATTCACCTTTCAATATACTAAATCTATCTGTATCACACTGCATTTAACAATTATCTGGGATTGTGCACTGTTAGAGTTGAGACCAGTATTAAGTTAGTTTTAACTCTATTTAAGAGTTCAATCTAGATTCTACAAGATCCCAAATTCAAAGACCCTTTTACTCCAGCATTGTGACTTAAGTCCAAATAACTATTGTTACAGTACCTTAAGCGACTGATATTCAGAGCTGTAATAACTCAAATCCAGAATATAGTTATATAGCCAGAATGACTTGCACCATTGGTGGACATCCACACCATGATTAAACTAATCCCCTTTTAAAGACATTAAAATTGGTATTGCCATTTTTGTATCACCAGATTCTGTATATAGCACTATATTTATCAAGTAGCATGGGAAGAAGCACTTTACCAGGGACTTTTCACCCATCAGGTTCATTATAATGCTCTAATTCTAAAATCTGTTTATCTTTTTATGAGATTTATCCATCACTCTAATCCAGATCGATTTTAGACAATGCAAGTCAAAATGGTCCCCTCTACCCCACAGAATTAGTAACTCCATTTAATCCCCTTGTCATTTTCATCTACATCAGTGGTTCTCAACCTTTTTAATGCCGCGACCCCCAATCGGTTGTAAGTCGAGGACTACTCAACCGGTCATAAGTCGAGGACTACTCAACTGGTGCAGCACCGTTTGCAGAATGGGACTTTTGGCGAGCTCAGCGGGGCAGAGACAGCCTGGACAATTCCTATTGGCTTTCGAAAGCCAATAGAATAAAAGGGAGTAGCACAGCTAAGGAAAAGGGGAAAAGAAAATGGCAGACTGCGTTGTTTGGCGACCCCCGTGAAATGGTCGTTCAACCCCAAATGGGGTCCCGACCCACAGGTTGAGAACCACTGATCTACATGAAAATGGTCTGATGGAAAAGTCCACTAGAAATCAATCATAACACTTCTAACCTCTCCCTGGAATGGTTTATCCTCCAGCTCCTGCTTTATTTTCCCCTGACAATATTCTCCTCTCCATTTTTAACCCCTCTGCAATAAAATCTTACTCTCTCAGGAAAGTAATGTTTACAAAGTCAACCCAATAATTAATTGGCTTAATAAATCTTTTCCCAGTCCCAAATACAAAATATACAATGAGTGGGCAAGTGTAATACGGCCACTCCCATCCATCTTATTCATTTTAAACCAGCGGTTCTCAACCTGTGGGTCACGACCCCTTTGGGGGTCAAACGACCCTTTCACAGGAGTCGCCTAAGACCATCGGAAAACACATATTTCTGATGGTCTTAGGAACTGAGACATCACTCCTCTATCCGTCTCCAGGCGGATAAAAACAACACAGAGAATGGTAAGACTTAAAGCATCAAAGGAGCAACTCCCCGCCTCTCAGATAGAGCTAGAAAAGCCAACGATTCAGCCCGCCTTCTCCCAGCCTTTTCACCAATCAGAAGCTGCAGAGCTGCTCCAGATCACACTTGCGTGCAGTCGCTCACGCCTCGGTGGAAGAGGGGAGATGGGATGGCGAGGAGTTGAGGGGGGGTGAGGCAGGAGAAGGAGGAGGAAGAGGAGGGAGGGAGGGAGGGAAGGAGGGAAGGGTTGTTAGCTGTGGAATCAGCACGCCGGAAGGCTTTGCTGTGGGATGGGTTCCTTTTGTATTTTGATTCCCTCCCTTTTGGAGGGAGGAATGGACATTTTATGATCGGGGGGGGGGGAATCTGGTGTCTGTGAATAAAAGTGCCGGCGATCATCTGTTCTTTCCGCCAGCTCGTCTTGATGCATTCAGTACAATTGCTTTTTTAAATAGCGCTTTTGGATTGTATTTTTTTTAATCTTAGCTTTTTAAAAAAAAACTGGGGTTGGTCTCTGCCCTTGTTTGGGGGGGGCTGCAAGCACCTTAATTGAGTCTCCCCACCCCCATCCATGGGATTTTCCTCGGGGTTGCTAGGAGCTGTGCTTAAACTCGGAATCGCACGGCTGCAAGCGAAGAGAAGGGAGTTGGCACGGGCGAGAAAGCCAGCAACCCTGCCTGCCTGCCAGCCCGAATTGTGAGCTTCCCTTTGCCTTTTTCGTCATTAATCGGGAGCAAGCCAGCCTCAGGATTTTCCCTCCTCCTGCCTTTTAATGGCTTCCTTTTATTCTGCCTCCCACCTGGTCGGGATCCAAAGGTGAGGCTCCGATTGGGGAAGTGTATACTCCACTGCCAGAAATTGTTAGGAAAAAGGAAATGCATTGAGAGAGGGACTTGTCAGAAAACATTTAGATGAGAATCAAGTACGCTCAGTGGAAGGTGAAAATGTTGGAAGGAGGGAATGAAATAGCTGGAATCTGGCACAGCTGTAAAGTTATATCTTTCTGTTTTGGGAAAGTTCCATGAAAAAGTAGTCACATAACCCCTCGCTTCATCCACAAAATGTTACAGGGGTTCTGATTTTTTATTTATAACCCTTTTCCTTTCTTCCATTCTCTTGCTGCTTTTCCTTCAATTGGTCATGTGATCAGAATGTGGATGCCTGGCAACTGGCCTGTATTTATGACGGTTGCAGTGTCCCAGGGTCATGTGATTATTTTTAGCAATCTTTTGACAAGCAAAGTCAATGGGGAAGCCAGATTCATTTAACTACTGTGTTCCTAACTTAATAACTGCAGTGATTCACTTAACAACTGCAGCAAGAAAGGTCATAAAATGGGTGCAACTCAACAACTGCCTTGCTTAGCAACAGAAATGTTGCTCAGTCGTGGTCGTAAGTTGAGGACTACCTGTAGTTGTGGAATTCCTTTTGTTGGATGGTTCTATCTTCTGGAGTCTAGAGTCTGATCTTGCATATCAGATATTTACATTACAATTCATAACAGTAGCAAAATTACAGTTATGAAGTAGCAACGAAAATACTTTTATGCTTGGGGGTCATCACAACATGAGGAACTGTATTAAAGGGTCGCGGCATTAGGAAGGTTGAGAACCACTGTTTTAAACAATCCAACCAAATGAACCAAACATTGGTTTTTACCTAGTGCAGGGGTAGGCAACCTTGGCTCTTTAATGACTTGTGGACTTCAACTCCCAGAATTCCTGAGCCAGCATGGCTCAGCTTGGAAACCTCTCCCTTTCCCCTCAGCATGGCTGGCTCAGTAATTCTGGGAGTTGAAGTCCAGGAGTCATAAAAGAGCCAAGGTTGCCTACCCCTGACCTAGTGTTAGCAACATCCAGCTCTTTGAACTCTCATTCCAGGGAGGCGGAGATTTTCCATAGCTCTCCACTTGGCAACTCAGTCTCTTCCTCCTTCAACCAGTTTCCCCTTTCCCCTGGAGCAGATCCTCAAGAAGTTCAGGAAGGGGACTGCGTTTACACATTAAACTCTAAACTATGGTACAAACCCGCAATCACCAGATTAATCAAACTGTAATTTAGAATGAAATGAGTTGTGGTTTAAACATCAGAGTTACCAGTTACGTTTTATTCAAAAAGTAATTCATCAGTAACATTTATAACATTAGTAACAAAGAAAACAATGTTCTTACAAAACATCACAACCGGTTTTAGGTATGTGTTTCCTGATTAGTAAGGAGGAAAGAGACCTTAATCCAACCTTATTCAATCTGTCCCTCCCAATATATTTGCTTATATGTGCATGAAGTTGCTTCTGCACCTGAGATTTCAGGCATGACATTTGTTTTGTTGTATGAGGCATGTTTTTATAGTTATTTTTTCATAAAATAGTCATCCCCAATTGCTGGCCTCGAAATGTGTTGGGACTGCATTCTTAAAGGATTGGATACTCTGGGATTTGTAGTTCCAACTTATCTTGAGACCCCCCAGATTTTAGAAAAAGGTCCAAAGAAATCTATTGTTTCTTTATAAAGTAGTGGCACGATTATTGCTTTAAAAATACACACAAAGTTGGACATATTTAGTAAGATGTGCAGGACTTCAGGTCTCGTTCCAAGCGCTCTTCTCAGCATTGCGAATAGGAAATCGAAAGCTTTTATCAGCTTGTTCCACCAAGACCTGCTTCCTCCACAAAACGAGAGTAGAAAAATGAATGAGATGAAAGGGCAAACCCAAACGTCGCGTGACCTCGATCAGCCGGGAGACAACGCCCCCTTCCCTTCCCACCAGCGCGAAAATAGGGGGAGGTTCCGGCCAACACCCCCGCATCCACCCCCACCCAACGAGTCAACGTTCCATGTGACGTCACCAACAGAACTTTCGGGGAACTTCGGTGCCAAGATTAGAACATACCATTTTTCCTAGAGGGGAGGAAGAAACACGCATACTGAGTATCTAGCCCAAGATTTCTTTCTCTATTTGTTCCCTCGCGTGGAAGTTGCCTTTTTAGCCTCGCACTGCAGCTTCCGTTCACAGGTGTGCCAAACGCCTTCCATTCGTCGAGATGAGGAAGCCGAAGGAGAAATGCTTCAGTTCCTTCTTCCCCCGCTCTCATCTTACTCTTGGAAGTTGCGCTTGCGTCAATGCCGGCAGGACGGGGGGGGGGCGACTGTACTTCTGGTGCTCGTGTTCCCGGTATCAGCTATTAGTGGCACTTTCCGTGGGCTTCTCCTGGGCTGGCATCTTTCTGCCACTGCAGCGGGCAGCCGAGGCTATTTTCCAATTCGTGCCCCTTCTCCGGGCTCTGAAAGGCAGAAAGAAGTCGATATTGGCATAGAGCAGGTTAGCTTTAGCCCGCTCCCGTTGCGGAGCTGTTTAATTTTAATTTCTTCATCTTTCTCGTGTGCCGTACGTAGCGTTATTATGTATCAGAGCTCTCTGAGGTCCCTATGTTCATCCCTGTCTAACCTCTGCTGCACTCCTTCTTCTGCCTCTTCCTCGACGATGCTGCTCCGTTCGCCGGCTCCAGTGAAGAGAGCCCTCTCCCCGTCTGCCCTCCTCGCCTCTTCCTCGGCTACCGCCGGAGTTCCGCGCTTCAGTCGCCCTGCGCCAGGCAGTTCGGGAGCTGCCAATTCCCAGGCTGGTGAGTGCTTAGAACCTTCGGGGCTGAAGGTTCCATGGCTGGAACGTTGGGGTTCGAGTGTCTAATATTCGATGCCCCCCTCCGCCCCCCCATTCCGAGGGAGCAAGAAGGAAGTCGCAAGGATTGGGCCAGAAACTTCCTTGCATTCTCCCTAATGCCTTGAAACCCTTGAAAGGTGATGCCCTGTTTTATGAGTAGCATCGGAGGCTAGGTAGAAAGGATTACAGTTAGTCCTTGACTTACAACAGTTCCTTTAGTGATGTTCAAAGTTACAACAGCACTGAAAAAAGTGACTTAGGACCGTTTACAACCCTTGCAGCATCCTCATGGTCACCTGATCAAAATTAAGATGCTTGGCAACTGATTCATATTTATGACAGTTGCAGTGTCTCAGGGTCATGTGATCACCTTTTGCGACCTTCTCACAAGCAACCCGGAAATCAGATTCACTTAACAACTGCCGGGATTCACTTAATTGTGGCAAGAAAGGTCATAAAATGGGGCAAAACTCACTTAGCAAATGTCTCACTTAGCAACAGAAATTTTGGGCTTAATTGTGGTTGTAAGTTGAGGATTGCCTGTAATCCTAAATTGTGATGGGGAGCCGGGTTTCCGAGATCTTGCCATTACACTGACATTTGGGATGATTGCTTTTGGTTGATCTGGGAAATGCCTTCTTTGCTTCTGGCTGCCAGATGATCCTGTGCTGGATCTAAAGCAGCTGGTTGAAAATGGATGTAGAAGTAGTCCTTGACTTATAACAATTCATGTAGCGACTGTTTGAAGTTACAACATCATTGAAAAAAGTGACTTCTGGCCATTTTTCACATTTACAACCATTGCAGCATCCCCATGGTCATGTGATCAAAATTCAGATGCTTGGCAACTGACTCATATTTATGACAATTCAGTGTCCTCGAATCATGTGATCATCCTTTGTAAACTTCTGACAAGCAACCATGTTAGCAACTTAACAATTGCAATGATTCACTCAACAACTGTAGCAAGATAGGTCATAAAATGGAGCAAAATTCACTTAACAAATGTTTCACTTAGCAACAGATATTTGGGCTCAATAGTGATCATTAGTTGAGGGCTACCTGTATAAATGTTCTCGATCCAATAAAAATTGAGAGCCATGAGATATATAGATTGGTTGCTAGGGTAATTAAAAGCTGCTTTTCCAGCTAGGAAAGACAAATAAAAAAAGTCAATGAATGACGTCTGTTAGATATCCAATATCATTTGTTCTTTCAGGCGTCACTGTTTTCTTTGGAAAAAAAGGTTTGAGTTTCTAGTTTATTTCTATAAACTATTCCTGGGATTTAAGATTATATCTGTAATAGCCCTGTCCTATAATTTTGCTAAAGTTTCTTTTAACTGTCTAATAGGTATTAGAGTGTGACGATAAATGGTCAAGACTATAGCATGTATTACAGTATATTGTTCCATATGTTTTTGGTATGAAAATACTTATTAGTAAAGTTACCTATTATATTTCATTTTTAAATTATGCAGATATGTGATGTATATCCGTCCTGAGGGAGGTAAATATGTAAAGTACAGGATACCTTGTGTACCCTAGCTAAGCAAAGGATTTAGATAAAATTGCATTTTATCTACATATAATATATTGATAAATTATGTTTCCCTGTTTATTGTAATTTGTCAACTGACATGTCCAGCTTCCTTACAGAAATGACAGCTACTGTTTTTGAGCCTAGCCATTTGACCTACCCTGAAAGTCACTAAATCACAAAAGATAGGTTCACAGATTGTGAACAGCCATAAGGTGGTTTATTTAGCTTTTGTGTAAGATACTATATTAATCCAGGTATTATAAACCATGATGTATGGCTCAGTATAATATTTTTATCAAGCCAATTATAATATGTTTAACAAACAGTTATTAGGGCTTGCACATGCTTTGGTACAATACATTAAAATAGCAATTATATGACTTTTTCTTTAAAGGTGGTATGACTATGTTCTGTAGTTACTCTGTTAAGTCCAATGAATATCCTTTTAGCCTTATCTGCATTTTTTGCTATTTCTTGTAGCTTAATTGAGATCTGTATAAAAGATTAGGCAGCAATAGTTTATTTAACTCACTAGTTCTTTCTGCTTCAAGAACTTAATGTAAACTTGATAACATAGTTGAAATGGCACATACAAAAGTCACTGCCAGCTGTTATCAGCTTCTGACTTGTTTGTCCAGCTCAATCTTGCCCAGCCTAGCATCCTCCAGATTTATTGGACTGTTTTCTGCTGAAGAATTGCTGCATTCTAGGATAATTCAAGGGTATAGGTTATGAGAAGCAAGACTATTTAGTAATTTGTATACTTCCTTGCCATAAAGTAGAGGATATATGCCTTATTCCTAGTTGAAGGCCAAATCCAACTTTTGGGTGCTCTGAGTCACCCTCCAGATAGTAGTTGAAACAAGGATACAAACTAAATTTGATTTCATGTTAAAATTATTTATAATTAATATAATTCTCCACTCCCTTATTTAATATATAGCTATCCACCTAGACATTAAAGTAGTTGTTTCAGGTTTGAAACAATTGTTTCACATTCAAAAGGGACTGCTTTGATATTTTAAAAGTATTTTGATATTCAAACAACAGTCTCTACTTTGAAACATTATTGTACACCTAAAAATTTGCAAACAACCTTACAACCCACAAATTTATTTTTTTAGTACTTTCAGGATAATGTCTACTCAGAAATAAGAGCACTACTTCAACTCTTTCAGGATTGTTGCTGTGTTAACATTAAATATCTTTCTCCTTCTCTTTATTGCCCAATTCAGTAAAGTCTAATTCAAACAGAAAGATCCTTAGTTCTTTTTAATCTGATTGTGGTTAAACTTTGGCAATTATCTGCATATAATGTATCTTTATAAACTTTGCTTAAGTGGTCACTTTAGACAAAATATTACCCGAGGAGAGTATTTTCTTTCCAGTTTTTCCAGTAACATGTGAAACTATGGAAGTTTCAGGTCAAGCAACGTTTTGGTGATGGGAAAATTGAAAGAAAGTAACAATGAGCAGGATGAGGAAACAAACTAAGATCTTTCTCTGCCAAAAAGGAATCCTTGGGACCACAGATCCTTGGTTTAACATTATAATGTGCATAATCTTTGGTCATGTCTTCCCATCCATACTCAAATGGAAAGAAACAAATTATCCTCAGAATTCGTTTTTTCCATAACATGGTATAAAAGAGAAGAAGGCTTGCCTGCAGCTATAGCTTCAATACCTTTTATCTACAGGACCATTCTATCTGCATTTCTTGGAAACCTTCTCAAATATGTGAATGATTTACAGAATGATTCAAAGCATTTTTTTAATCTCCTAATTTGATTTGACTGAGTTAATCAAAATGTACCCTTATGTTGTCAAAAGTCTTGTCCAGAGTTCCTAACAAAATCCTTGCTTGGCAGAGAGAAGATTCCAATCCTTGGCATCTTCAGTTTAGCAAAAATCTAGTACAAAGAACCTGAATCCTGGAAATTAGTACTAGTCAGTACAGGACTAGATGGATAAATAGCCTGAGCTTTTAGCAACTTTTTAAATAAAGCAATTCAGGATATTGTGCAAAGAATTAATATTTCTAATTTAATATTTTGAAATGAGTTTTCCATTGTTCAGTACTGTAGGGCAAACAAAATAAGCCAGCATTAGAACATTATGCAGAATAAGGTATCCTGTTAAGATATCTAGCACATGAAGTTTACATATAAAATGCTAAATTTTCTGTATCTTAGGTATATCTTTATTTACTTGAAGTCAGAGATATTAAAAGTGCTGTAGACTTACAGTGATTTGCACAAATTGCTCAGGAACTGTAAAAGCATATCAGAGGCACACATCTTCCAGAAAAAAACCCCAACCAAATAAGCAATTTCCAATATTTTTCAACTGATACTATGAAAGAACTCGGTCTATATTGCCTTCTGGAAAACTGTAAAGGAGGACTTCATTTAAATGTCCAGAACTAAGTTGTTCCAAAGTGTGTCCTCAAAACAATACTTTTGCCCTCTGTTTCGGAGGGGGGAGGATATTCTTGAGATTCCCATTTAGAACAATGGAGAAGATAGATCGGTTCTATATGAAAAAGGCAATCCTGCAGATATCTAAGCACCAAGCCACAGAACATTCCTCAGGTTAAAATGAGCGTTTTGAATTATATTCAGAAGCCTATTGAAACCTATTGCAGAACCCTCACACAGGTGTTATGTAACACTGGCAGCTTTTGTTCATTATTAGGCAGGTTGTATCAATTGCAGCTTCTAAGTAGTTTTCAAGGACAGCCCTGTACAGAGCACACAACAATAGTTAATGCAAGAAATTATGAAAGGCATAGATTACTGATGATACCACACTCCAAACTGGTAATCATTTTACTTAGTGGCTTCATGTTGATGTGAAATAGTAGCCCTTGGATAGCCCATAACGTATTTGCATCCTTTATTCCAGGATGTGATTTGACTTAGGAAATTGAATATACCTAGTTACTATAAATCATTGTTAATTTTTAATATTATATTAAAATAAGTTTTTGTTATAGAAGCTGGTTTAACAATCTGCAAAACTACCAGCAATAATCTGAATTTATAAAATACGTTCAATAGTATTTGTAGAAATATTTATAAAAAATATATAAATGATAGCACACATGGGATCTTGCAAATATTTATCAGAGCTTACATCTGTAACATCAGCAGTTACAATTGCCACAATAGCCCAATTATTGATTGGTGACATTCTAATCCAAAGCAAGCTTCATTGAGCTTATTTTCTGAATACAAATTGCTAGAATTGCCCTGTGTAAAGGGCCCTAGTGATTGCTGTCAGGGTCTGGCTGGTTCTGTGGGTATTAATTGTCTGCGTTGAACAATCCAGTACCATTGCATAAGCACTATTGAGTAACTTTCTGTAACTTAGATAGGCACAATTAAGCAACTACTTATTCTGCTGGAAGCAGCAATATTCAACTGCATCAAGGTTAGACAGAAGCAGCTAGTGGACTTTCATACCATTATTTCCTAAGCTCTGCATATTTTAAACTTTTGTGAAAGATTTACAGCTCAATATAAAAAATTAAGTGACAAATTACATCTGAAGGCATAGGCTGTAAAAATATCTAATAAGGGAATGAAACATTGTATTTAAGGGAAAAGGTTTTATAACTAAGATATCTAGAATTTCAAGAATATACAGTTGTTAGATGTTTGCTGCTGTCTGATCCATCAGAGAATGTACATATTTTTAGAGTAAGAGATGAGTTCCATGTTAAGATTTTGCTGCTTCATACTGTTGCAATGCAGCTGTAGGAGTTTAAGGATTTATATAATTCTGCTGATGACTATGATCTGCTTTATCAGACAAGAATTAGACAGAATCAGCCTCTGTTTTAAACTGGCATTACAAATACCTAGAATATTGCAGCATCTCCAAACAATTTAGAAAAGAAGTCTTGGCATGGTAATAACAGTGTAAGGACCCACCCCACTTTGCATCTTAAGAAGACAGAACTCTTGGAATAATTCTTCCAACAGTAATCCTTTATTAAGAGAAAATGGTTGCAGGCATTCTAGATAGGATTTGGGGTCCAAGCTCTCCCATTCAAGGTTTTAAGGGGTTTCCCAGTAGCCCCACCCAATCACCCCTACTTCCAGCGACAGTCTTAGGCATTACATTCCCATCCCCTTTTTCCTTACTGCTGGCTGGATGGAGACTTCAGAGAAAACTACATGAAAGGTAATAATCCCCTTTGTTATGATTAGGCCTTTTGGTGCTATCCACATTCAGTCTCTTTGAAGTATACTGAAGGAAGTGAGAGCCATAAAGCCCCTTTGTTCACCCCCTTCCCTTCACTGTATGACAGAATCCAGAGAAGACAGAAATGGGGTTTTCTATAATTGATAACTAGAGATGAAATATAATTGGATTCTGACATCCGGCCCCCTCAAAAATAAGAGAGATCCACCAGGGGTTCGCCCTCCGAGCTGTCATCTGAGGCGTCCACTGGCCTTGCAGTGTAGGCTGGAGTTCTTTCCCCCTGATGAGCAGAAGTGGGGGGTTCCGCAATTTCCATCATTCTCATGGCAGTTTCTTTTGGCTTAGCTGAAGACTTTTCAGATTTGTTGATTGGGGATCTGTCTGGGTTGTGCTGGGGGCTTTGGTGTGGCATTCTACATCTCGATGCCCTTCTCTTCCGCACTTGAAACACCCCATTTGCTTCTTGGCTGTAGCCAATGGTTTCACTGGTTCGTGTGTCAACTCAGGCGGGAGCGGCTCCATTGTTTTCCTCGGCGGTGTCTTTTCAATATGTCGATCTCTGCTTCCTCTGCCAAGATGTACCATTCCTCAAGTTGGTGTGGGTCCCCTCGGGGCAGGCAAGCGTCATATAGATCATAATTTAGTCCGTCTTTGAAATGGCTAAGGAGGATGTCTTCTGACCAGTTCAGTTTGCTAGCAATGGCCCGGAATTCTTGTGTATATTCAGCCACCGGGCGTTTGCCTTGCCTCATCGTTTTTATCCTTTCGCAAGCTTTGCGATCAGCCAGGGGGTCTTCAAATAGTCTTCTTAGAGAGGACATGAAACGGTTGAAGTTGCTGAGTTCTGGGGCATTGGAGTCATGCAAGTTCACCACCCAATCTGCAGCCGGTCCGTCCAGGGCAGATTGCACGATCCGGATGCGGACTTTGTCGCTGGGGATGTCCTGCCCATATTCCTCCATGTAGCTGAGGACTTGGGTTAGGAAAAACCCCAAGCGTGTTGGCTCCCCTTTGAATTTCACCTCCAATGGCGGATGTCTTGAAATGGATCGGTGCCTCCGTTGTTGGTGGTAGTGTCTTCCGTCCAGATCGCCATCTGTGGTTCGGTAGGGAGTGGGGACTACTGGATCATCAGATGTCCCCGGGGCTGCAGGTTCCACTTCCCCCTCGGTGTCTCTCCCTTTGTGGCTCCAGGAGCTGGGGCGGCCGTAGGGCTCAGGATTCTCCTCTCCTAGAGAGCTGAGAGTTCTCCTCATCAGGTCAATAGCTTTCTCTAGAATCCAGTCTGAATATGGTGCCCAGCTTTCTCCCTCTTCACTTGCGTGCAGGGATTTCTCCATCTCCTGCTTCCATTCTGGCTGCTTGGTCCCCCGTCTCAGGGTCACCTTTCTTGATTCCTTTCCCCACTCACTTTTCTTTCCAACGCCCATTTACCAGCGAGGCTTGTGGTCCCGTGTCTCCACCACTTCTTCTCCTGAGGACTCTGACCTCTCAGATCCCAACATCTGGCAAGGTTCCAATTGGGTCAGTGGCTCTCTTTCCAGAGAGTTTTCCCCCTTTCTTGCTCCATTGTCTGACATGGTAATTTTTTGCAAAATCCCCCGGCAAGGGTCTCCCTTCCAGATGGATTAATTTTGCAAGTCCTGTCTAATGTAAGGACCCCCCCCCACTTTGCATCTTAAGAAGACAGAACTCTTGGAATAATTCTTCCAACAGGAATCCTTTATTAAGAAAAAATGGTGCAGGCGTTCTAGACAGGACTTGGGGTCCAAGCTCTCCCATTCAAGGTTTTAAGGGGTTTCCCAGTAGCCCCACCCAATCACCCCCTACTTCCAGCGACAGTCTTAGGCATTACATTCCCACCCCCTTTTTCCTTACTGCCGGCTGGATGGAGACCTCAGAGAAAACTACATGAAAGGTAATAGCTCCCTTTGTTATGATTAGGCCTTTTTGGTGCTATCCACATTCAGTCTCTTTGAAGTATACTGAAGGAAGTGAGAGCCATAAAGCCCCTTTGTTCACCCCTTTCCCTTCATTGTATGACAGAATCCAGAGAAGGCAGAAATGGGGTTTTCTATAATTGATAACTAGAGATGAAATATAATTGGATTCTGACAAACAGATTGCTGTCTAAAATTGTAAGATGGGTTGGGAGGAGACACAGGACAGTCTCACAGTTATGTAGATTGGTAATTTCAAGAACTTTTTGTTTCTGATATTAGTACTATTGCTATCAAAATGCCCAAATCCCTCCAGATTGTTCACAAAGGAATTGGAGAGGAATAGCTTAATTGCAGGTTAAAATAGCTATGAAATATGAACCATCTTTTCTAGCTAAGATTTGTCTTCAAAATAGCAGTTGCAGGCATATCTTGAATAAGGCTTGCATAATATTAAATATGCAAGTAAACTTGAGAAGTTTTCTATTCTGGTTATATACACCATATGCAACTATCAATTGCATGAGGAAGGAGAGAGATCTTGCTCATATTTATGAAAAATACATGTTAAATGACTTAACCATTCTTTGAAGATTCTGTGCAATAAAGTACAATGATAAAATTGTTTCAGGACCAGAAAACTTCATAAAGGATTTGCACTAGTATGAATTTTGATGAACAAAGCTATTGTAGCTTTTGAAATAATTTAAATAGATTGAACTTTCTCTGGGAAAACACTAAATATTTTAAGAATAAGGCATTATTGTACAATGTGTACTCTTGGAGCTGCATGTTCATTTGCCACTGGCATTTCTCTACTGCTCTATTAAAAATGTCTCTAAGCAGCAAGTTTAGGAAGTCATTTTGCATATTGTACAGTGAAATTACATCTACATTTATAGATGCAGGGCTTTTTTTGTCATAGAAAACGGAGCCTTTTTTGGATGGAACCTTATAGGGTAGGCAAGGCGGGTTGTATGACGTGTGTGAGTTCCGGCACCCTTTTTTTTTTTTTTTTTTTACAAAAAAAAGCACTGTATAGATGTATGTTAATCCAAAATAGTGTATTTGGTTTAACTCAGAAAGCATAATTGTGGTGAACAGAAGTGCACAAATAAACTGAGATCCAAGTTCAATTTATGGTTTAATTCAGAATCAATTTGATTTAAATGTGTGACTTGATTTAAAGGTAATTTGATTTGAATTGGTGATTCATCACTGCTAAAATCAAATCACAAGTCCACTGAATCCAGCAAACTGATTCAACATAGTATGTATGTTTATTTCACAATTAGAATGAAGATACAATTTGAAGAGTGGTTTTGATTGCAATGTCTTTAAACAAAATCAAAGCTGTGTGAAGCTATAATTATGACTTGGAGAAGTCTTAAATCTAGGAAACTTATTAGAACCTTTCAATTTTTTTCAGAACAAAACCAATCAATTATGTAGGCCACATATCCTTCAATGTGAGATTTAAAACTGGATTGCTCCAGGGGTATCATTATCGTTTTTAATTTAACTTGTCATGGTAGAATTTTAAGATCTTAGAGATAGAAAGAAATAACAAACACTGTTTTTAAAGCATTCCCTTTGTTCCTAGTCCAATTAAAAACATTTCACATTTTTGAAAAGGTTGTTGTTACCTCAGGACATGCTTCAAAGCACACATTCTGCTTTTGGGTGTGTTGCTATTCATGACTCACTTTCAGTGTTCTCTAATATGTCATCTCAGCCAAATCTTGAAGAACATCTGAGAATTTAATTGAGAGAACATTGGTGAAAAGAATTATTACTTATTCACTGAACTAAATGTGAAACAGAATGATAGATACTGATTGTATAAATGGACTCATTAAGGAATTTCCCTGAAAATCACATAAATCAAGAATATTTTGCTAGCATTAGACAAAGAACAAGCTAACTGATGAATTTTTGTGAAGAAAGGTTAATGTAATGTGATTATTAGGTTCACACATTGTGCTATTATTGTTTATTTTTGCCTTAAATCCAGTCCTTGTGATTTTTAAAACAAGAACTTTTGTAAATCAATTGTTTCTTATCTAGCAAATCATGATGATGAAAATCATGCCTTGGTGTATGGTAAGATTTGTATCTTTCATTGCAAAAGAAAAAGAGTGCCGCAGCATTCAATAAGTACTGAGTGCTTTACTTCACCCAGTCAATTTACAAAACTGAAATATCAAGGTGGAGAAAAACACTGAGAATCACTTTAGTGCAGGGGTCTCAAACCTTGGCAACTTTAAGACTTATGGTCTTCACCTTGCTGAGGAATTCTGGGAGTTGAAGTCCACAAGTCTTAAAGTTGTCAAGGTTGGAGACTCCTGCTTTAGTGCAAATGTGGCTGGAGAATTCTGGGAGTTGAAGGCCGCCTATAATAAATTTGCTAAGGTTGAAAAACACTGCTTATGTGAGCAGGAACCCTATTCTTAGGCTGAGGGAAACAGCTGGCTCCAAGCAATTCAGTCAGGTTGCAATAAAAGAGCAACAAATGATGAGGCATCACAAAAAGCACATATAAATTTAGTTTTTATTTAAGCTAATAGTGATAATGGATTTTTAAAAAAAAGCTGTTTCAATAGAAAAAGTTATATAAAAGACCACTAGGTGTCTCTTGTGTACCAGTGGCATAGGAAAAGCTCACACATGACTTTGGAGGCTGGCAATTCTGTGTGCAATTCTCCATTAGAGTTGTTTACCACTTGTGTTGATGTATCCATCCGATTTATCAGGTAATTATTGTTTAATATAACTAGGAACTTTCTAAAATATTACCTTTTCGTTATTAGAAAGCCCACTTTCAAACAAAATGCAACTTGGTCTGTAAGGCTGAACTCTTTAAATTTTCCTGCTTTGTGAATTATAAACTGTTGTTGGACAAAGAGCAGTCGGAGGAAACAGGAAGATAATAAAGTGTCCAAATCTTATTTCCCTATTTTAAGGGTAGTGGGAAGCACTTGCAGCCTTGAAAAGATTAATATAGGCTTTGTTATTACTAGAAACATATGGGGGGAAAGTTTATCTTTTGATACTGGAAAACATATGAATAGTGTCTTTTTAAAGTGCAGGGTAGCTTCTTGGTTCACATGCAGTGCCTAAGATGATGGTGTTCAGATTAGCAGGGGCAGGATGGCACTTGATTATATATTATAAACAGAATTTAAATCACCATCTTACTAGTAGTAGGATCATGGGATTATGAGGTGTCTAGTATCTGCAGAAAAAAATAAAGCTATTGAAAAGCCAGAGCACAATTTTATATTGCAGTTCTTTCCATTTTAAATTTTAGCTTGCTCCCTCAGATCGCCTTGGTTTTTTTGCAGAGTATTGCTGCAGGAAAAAATGTCAGGAAAAAATACTTTGTAAACCCAAGCATTTCTTTAAAGTATATTATAGGAACATCTTTTTTTATGAAAGTAAGAAGTAGAAGTGAATGAGCTTTGAATTGATTTGTGATTATAACATGTGTTTGCTGGTTAATAAAGCAAAATATTTATGATTTGGCTTTCTTGTGAGATTGGGAAAAAATAAAGTTCTGGGTTCCATGATGTGGCATGTCAGAAATTTTGTAGGCTGAGTTATTTAGCAAGAAGCAATCCTTCTGGATTACTATCTCAGATTTAATAGCTGCTACCATTGACATAATTAGCTGTGCTATACAACTTGGTAAAAATATTTGAAATGTGATAGATCACCTTCAAATATCAGTCCAATAAATGAAAGAGCTGAATAGGCAACTGGAAAAAACTGCAACTGGTTAGGTATAACATAGGTTGATTCTGAGGGCTTGAAACTGTTTATAGAGATCACAAAAATTACTAAGTGAAATATCCTAAGAGGACAGCATAAAAAGGGGAACTTAAATTTGTGGTATTTAAGAGGGGAAATAAGTATTGCATTGTTAACTTCATATTGAAAAATATGCTGTCAATTGTGCTTGCTTATATTATATAGCATACCTCTTAACATTGGCTGCAAATTTTGAAAACTGAGGTTCATTATATCTGGAAGCTATCAGCACTATAAGGCTATCACGTTGTATGTTAACTCTAATGATGAATGTATTTGTTTTGATCTGAGAGAAGTTAACAAATAAGAAATTGGAATTGCTGTACTGAAATTCTTCTTTCTTTTTCAGGGTATTCCATGGGCAACAGTACAAGTAGGCTGTATAGTGCACTGGCAAAGACTTTGAGTAGCGGTGTCATTACTAAACATCAGGAGTACTTGGAACAAACAGATCCTGAGTTTCTGGAACCTATAGATCCTAAAGATCTGCTTGAAGAATGCCAGGTTGTTCTTCAGAACCGTCCAGCCCGGCTCCAAAGGGATTTTGTGGACTTGAGGACCAGTTTTGTCAGAAATCATCAGCCCATCAGAGTTATGCAATGGAATATACTTGCCCAAGGTACAATCTTAACTGAGAAATTGTATTTGAGCCTTGTAAAATTAATTTCATTTATTTCTTTTTATACATTCTTTAAGTTAGCAGATTTGGGGTACTGGAACAATTTTTTAATTAAGGTATCTCAAATCTACAAACTTAAAAAATGCATAAAAATTCAGAACTCATTATACCTGTACAATTGGAATTTCTATGAAATTCGGACCAATTTTATTTTCAAAGTTCTGATCATTGCAGTGAACCCATGATCATGTAATATAACCTATATATATTCTTCTGAGATGATCATGACACCTTATTTGTTATTGGAGATAAAAAAAATATTGTCAGCTTGATTATACCCCATGGAAAGTGGGGGGAACATCTGTACTGCCTTTTTCTCAAAGGATGACCCAATGGGTCATAGTTAGTTTAGTTAGCCCTATAATTATCAGAATTTTCAATCAGCATGGCCAATCAAAAGCACATAATAATGGATGAGATATAATTAAGTTTGCTACCTAAAAGCCCCTTTCCTTATTTTCTGGGTACAAACTTGTTTTGAATGTCAGCTTTTCAGTATTTATTTTTAAAAAATCAACCAGAAAGTAATAATTTTATTATTTTTTATTTTATCGTATCACTAACAAAATGGCAGGATCATCACTCAGAGCAAAGATTTCAAATGTTTATAACTCACAGAAATAATAAACAAACAGATAAAGGCTCCAGGGATTTTAGGGGGGATCAAGACTCCTTCGCTTCCTCCTCTGCAGGGATTCCAAACTAGCCAGTCTCTTAACTTCACCCATGCTCACGCTAGCTGTAGATGTTCTAATTCATATGTATTTTTATCTTAGATTATTCCTTATATATGAATTAAACTTCTGTTTTTTAAACTTTTGGTTGATATGAATCCAGTGGAATTGTCACCTTGAATTTATCTTTAGATAATGTGAAATGTATCTTCTTTTTCATGATTTATGTTTGGAGGCATAAATCAAGTAACATTTATTCACAAAATGGTCATTGCAATATAGTAGTTTTACTCTGTGTTAGCATACGAGTTTCAATCCCCTGGTTTAGAAATATATGAATATAGTTTAGGATATTAAAATAAAATGGATGCATAAATATGGTAGAATAACCATCTTTAGGCTTTATTTTGAATTTACTAAGCAAAGTGAAATTGGAATTGCAAAATTGCTGTTTCACTAGATTATGAACAAAATTGTATTAGTCAATGTATGCCATTCATGAATAGATTTGAGCAAAGAAGACCAAATTTGTCGTACAGTTCTGTAGTACTAGATGACTAAAAATATACCAATAGCTTCTACAGAATTCCACTAAGAGGGTGGATTGGACTATTGGCTTGTATGTATTTTATGGGAAGGAAAATATTTCCTAAAGAAAGTTTTCTTAACTGATATATTTTCTTCATTCCAGCTCTTGGGGAAGGCAAGGACAACTTTATCCAATGCCCCAGGGAAGCCTTGAGATGGGAGGAAAGGAAGTGCCTCATTCTAGAAGAGATCCTTGCTTACCAGCCTGATATCCTCTGTCTACAAGAAGTGGACCACTATTTTGATACTTTTCAGCCATTACTCAGTCGGCTAGGCTACCAATGTGCTTTTCTTCCTAAACCACGTTCTCCATGTTTAGATGTGGAATGTAACAATGGCCCAGATGGCTGTGCCTTGTTCTTCCTTAAGGACAGGTTTACTCTAATTAATAGTACCAACATTGGGTTGACAGCAATGAAGTTCAAGACGAATCAAGTGGCTATAGTTCAGATCCTGAAATGTAATGAGACTGGGAAAATGTTCTGTGTTGCTGTCACCCACTTGAAAGCTCGCAATGGCTGGGAGAGGTTTCGATCTGCTCAAGGTGCTGATCTTCTTGAAAATCTAAAACAGATCACCCAGGATGCAGAGATCCCTCTTATAGTCTGTGGTGATTTCAATGCTGAGCCTACCGAAGAAGTGTATAAGCAATTCGCTGAATCTAGTCTAAACCTAAACAGTGCTTATAAACTGCTGAGTACAGATGGGCTAACAGAGCCTCCATACACCACATGGAAGATCCGTCCTTCTGGAGAATGCAGTCATACAATTGATTACATCTGGTATTCACAACAGGCCTTAAAAGTAGATGCTGCCCTCAGCCTTTTAACTGAGGAACAAATTGGACCCAATAGGCTCCCATCTTTCCATTACCCATCAGACCATCTTGCTTTAGTATGTGACTTCACCTTTAATGAAAATCCAGAGAACTTTTAAAGATGAGGTGAAATATAAAGCGGAATAGGAGTGTTTTAATGTACTGTGTTTGTACAGGCAAAGACTTTTATCGTGGATTTCTAAAGACGGGGGGGGGGGTGGGATGGGAAAAGTATTTATGAATGGAGAATTAATAATCTACTCCTATAGCCTTGACTTTTTTTCTTAACTCCATGCTATGACAAAAAAGACAAAAATATGCCTGGCTAGCTGCTTATGCTATGTTTCCTTTTTTCTGAAGAAAAGTACTGCTGTTATTCAACTCTTAATTGTAACAAAGTTTTTCCTCCCATATCTAAGCTCTTGGGTTGTAAAGTAAAACAGTTGCACTGCATGTAACAGCATTGTCCTGTCTGTCAATAGTCGGTCAGATGAATACCCAGGGTTCGTCCCTCCCATATTGGACCGAATGACCAAATTTTGTTCAGCATAAAGTTTAATATGAGCCTCAGTTAATTTTTTGCTGAGGTTGTCTTGGATTGTGCCTTCTACTTGAATAAATTAAGTGTTAATCTCGAACCTGCGTATTGCTTTTGAAGATATTTCAAAGTGTATTAGAATTTCTACAGTTGTTCACCTACATGGAAAGTAGTACAGGAAGTCCTCAACTCAAAAACACAATTGAGCCTCAAACTTCTGTTGCTAAGTGAGACATTTGTTAAGTGACTTTTGTCCCATTTTGCGACCTTGCTTGCCAGTTGTTAAGGGAATCATTGCAGATGTTAAGTTAGTTAACTCGGTTGTTAAGTGAATCCGGCTTCCCAGTTGACTTTGCTTGTCAGGTCACAAAACAGATCACATGACCTCCAGGACATTGCAGACATCCTAAACATGAGTCAGTTGCCAAATATCTGAATTTTGATCACATGACCATGCAGATGCTACATCAGTCATAAATGTGAAAAATATTCATTAGTCACTTTTTAGTGCTGTTGTAGCTTTGAACCGTCACTAAACAAACTGTTGTAAGTACCTATAGTGTTATGCCAAGAAGGATTTGTCTTGATTCTTACTTCAACCTGGCTATAGAATGAGTATTTTGGTGGTCTCAGTATATACTTCCTATCTAAACAAGCTGAAATTTTACTTTCTAGTTTCTCAGGATGTTTTAAGACATCTTGTATCTGTATTCTTCCTTCTTTGGGGCTATACACAAAGATTTCTCTACTGCCACTCCAGTTACTTCTCTGGAAAATTTTTGTGATGTTGCCTTTTGACTGATGGTCCATCTTCCAATGTGTGAATCACAGGTCATGTATCTGCAGACAACTGACTTTCGTTACAGATGTCTGACCTAAGTTTGCTGCTGCAGTTAGTTTATGAATTTGTTCTCTTAGGTACCCGATTTCTACAGAGATTATTTGGTAAGGATCAAGTTTTGGTAAAGATAAGAAGCCCCGGTACTATTGGATTTCTTTAGGCTCAATTCCACCCATTTCCCTTTTAACTATTTCAGCAAAGAATCATTGAAAATGGGACTCTGCAGGCTGCAGCCTTCTGGCTGGAAGATTAAGTGTTCTGAGCATTCCTTCTTACCAACATGGGGTGGAAAAGATTTTTTTTTCAAATTGTCAGAAACTGTGTCATACAATGTCTAGCCTATCAAGATGGAGATAGAAGGGTTCTGACTGGCTTTCAACCCTTCCATATTGCAGGAGGGCTCAAAGCTGGTATCACTCCTTATTTCAGGGGTCTTTAAACTTGGCCCTTTTATGACTTGTGGACTTCAACTCCCGGAATTCCTCAGCCAGCATGCCTGTCCACAAGTCATAAAAGGGCCAAGTTTGAAGACCCCTGCCTTATTTCCACGTTCCATCAACTCTGGAGTTCTAATAGGCCCATCTCCCAAGCTGTTTTTCCAGACCAAGTAGGTCTCTTGCTTGCAGCTTCCTACTGGTTTGCTGGGCTGAAATGTTTTTTCACATTGCCAGGATAGCATTGATCTTTAGCTCACAAAATGGAGCTGATGGAAAGTGGGTGCTTTGTCTCCAAGACAAAGCATAAAGACTGGAGCAAAGGCTTTCCTCCATGGGACAGGGAAAAGATTTAATCATTGCCTTGCTGCCTGAAAAGATGGAACCAACTCTCTGTGGTTGACTCCATCTACAGCATGGGTGTCAAACTGGCCACATCATGTGACATGTCACGACATATCGCAACTCTTTTTGCATTGCCGGCAATGGGGTGGGCACAGCTTTGGTATGATGAAACCGGCTCGCGGACCGGCAGTTTGACACCCCTGATCTACAGTGACTAAGAGTGCTTAGATTTTACTCAGTATTTTGTAGTACAACATGAAAGAAGACTTGGAACTCTTATGCATAACATTGGCACAATTTAAATGATGTCATCCTTATTTGGATTCAGGCCATATTGTCAAGAATGAAAAGAGGTTGACACACATTTTCCTTTCAAGGAGTATTTTTCTAAGACATAATTCCAATTACAATAGCAAGTTCTTCCAAGGAATATATTACCACAAATGATAATTGAATCCCAGAAAAATACCTTGCAATATGACATTTGCTATAAAAGATAAAATGGAAACCAGTAGAAGTGAAGACATCTTATTTTTACAGAATTCTACATGTAAAGAACTGCAAATGGCCAGAATGCAACAACTGAGATAAAATATTGTCCAATATTCTTTGAAATACTTAATATAAATGTTAAAGAACTCTTACTTACACTGCAAATAATTCCAGCATTATCATATATAATATGATCTCAGATCAAGCTGTATGTTCTAGCTTTGTTCACTTTCCCACTTTCCCCATTAAGCATTACCTTAATTTCAACCATAGCTAACTGTAAAATTTGGAGATATTTCCCCCACATAGTTCAAGGAGAGAAAGCTGTTGATGACCTGCCCTTTAAAATACAGAACTTGGGAAAGCAAATTTCTACAAAACTTCTCTCACAAAAGAAAGCCAAAGTAGAGAAGCCATATGTGAAAAACTAAGTATACCTTATGATTCAATAGCTCGTAGAACCACTTCTGTAGCAATAACTTTTAAGTAATTGTTTTCTGTATTACTTTATCAGTCTCTTACATCGTTGTGAAGGAATTGTGACCCATTCTTCTTTACAACTTTGCTTCAGTTCATTGAGGCTTGTGGGTATTTTTTTTAATGCATAGCTCTCTTGAAGTCCCACCACAGCATTTGTCAGGTTGAGGCTTGGACTTCTGGCTATTGCAACACTTTTTTTTTCTTTTTCAGCCATTCTGTTGTAGATTGGCTGGTATGCTCAAGTTCATTGTCCTGTTGCATGACCCAATGTCACCCAAGCTTTAGCTGTCAGACATGTGGCCTCACATTTGGCTCTAGAATACTTTGGTATGCAGAAGAGTTCATGGTTGACTCAATAACTGCAAGGTACCCAGGTCCGGTCACTGCAAAATAAGCCCAAATCATCAACTCTCCAACACTGTGCTTGATGGTTGATATGGGATGTTTGAGCTGATATGCTGTGTTTGATTTTCACTGAATGTGGCATTGTGCCTTATAGCCAAATATCTCCACTTTGGTCTCATATATCCAAAGGACAGTGTTTCATAAGTGTTTCTTATGATTTGTTCAGATGCAACTCTGCAAACCTAAGTCGTGCTGCCATGTTCTTTTTAGAGAGAAGAGGCTTCACCTGGCAACCCTTCCAAACAAAAGATACCTGTTCAATCTTTTTCTAATTGCACTGTCATTAACTTTAATATTTAACATGCCAACTGAGGCCTGTAGAGTCTGAGATCTAACTCCTGGATTTTTTTGCAATTCTCTGAGCATTGCGCATCCTGACCTTGTGGTGAATTTGCTGAGATGTCCACTCCTGGGACAAGAGATCTAAATCCAGCCCACCTTGAATTCCCTTGATTCTTATCTACTGCCAGTTTGCTTTGATTGTTAGTGGTTCAGATTTTTGTAGAGAGCTTAATCTTGCAATAAACCTTTATATTCATTTGAACTGCCTGAACTCCTGATTTCTTGAGCTTGGCATCTGTATCTCTTCCCCCTCCTTTTCAAGGAATCCCATTCACTCCTATGAAGCTGGCTATTGCTACTCTAATTCATTCTGAAACTGGAAGACAGTATAACACAAGTGTAAAGACAATTCCAGTCACCCAATTACAACTGTTAATAGTTTAAATTAAATTATCATACAAGTCCTTTCCACTGTGTTATCAACTAGGTATCTCTCTTATATTCAGTAGAATAACTGAGATAATTAACTTAATTCTTTGGTATATTTCCAGTTCTGTGCTATTTCTGAAACTAAGTTTTGAGACCGGAAGTAGAAAACTATGTAGCACTGTTGATCTCGATAAACACTAGAGGCACATTAAGGCTTGGAAAAAAGAGACACCAATTTTAAATTTCATATCTGTATTTCAGTAAAACCTACTTGAATACACTTTGAAACAAGAGTACAACAAAATAGAATATACTTTAAATGTTGAATATACAAACTATTATAGTTCATTTTGAACACTGGTACTTTCCTCTAACTTCAACTAAAAAATATACAGGCTTTTAATCTACCTGACAAGAGTTCATGCCAAGCGTGACCTTTCAAGTGACAGAGTAAAAGCTGAAATTGAAATGTATGCAGAGATGTCCAGGCGAAGTGGATGATCCAAGCAGCAAGAGGCTAAACAACCTCTGGCCGCTTTGACCACAATTAAGAAACCAACAGACTTGATTACCATACAAAATATGTTACAGGTAATTCTATAACAATACTGTGCTAGGTATAAGATTTTTTTAAAAAATTGTTTTAATAAAAAATGCTTTACACAAACAAGCCATTAGCTTATTTCAACAAAGGTAACTGAAAATCAGTCTAAGGCTTTTGTTTTAAAATCTGCTTAAGCTGCATGGGACAAAAAAAAAAAATCTCTAAGTCTTCAACTTCTTGTAAGAAGCTCTTTTAATTCTTTTCTTATTCACATTCAAAAATACCTAGTAGCAGAGTTTTTTCACGTAGCACCAGTTGAACACTGTGAGTACACAGTAGTAATTGCTGGTATGCATATTCAAATGCATCAAATGTGTCTTGTGTAACAATGAGCTTCTTCTAAATGCTCCCTCCATCTACATAAGCCAAGAATCTCGCACAGAACCAGTTTAGTGTTCTATGTCTTAGTGTAACTGGTAATGCAGTGAGCCTCCTGAGTGCTCACCTGCTATTCCTTTCGGCTCCAGGAATTTTCTTTCTTCATCAGCTTAGCCCCGATTTACAAGAGGCAACTGTGTCAGTGTGTAGATCTAGTTCAATTCCCACTGAAACATGGGACATTATTTTGCTTCCTGTAAATTTCTAATATCTGCATAACTATTAACAATTTTTTAAAAAATCAGTTCTTTCACTTCTTCTTTGTGTCCAATTCCCTGGCTTCCTATGTATGTCAGTTTGCTTAATTCCACAATGGACTATGTAATTAATGTTCACAGCTGCTTTTTTTCATTTTTCGCATGTTATTATTCCTTCTGTTTTCACTTGTACAGGTAGGGCAATAGCTGAGGGTGTACTAACAACGACGACATGAGTGACTGTTTTGGTTCCATCTGCTGGTTTCTCTTCTTGTACTAGTTGCAGGGTTTTAATCTCCCGTTCCTGCTTTAAAGCCACTGCTTCAGATTTGACCTCTGGACTTTTTATAACAGCACTAATTACCCTGGGTGGAGTATGGCTACTTGCCTGCTGGGCAGGCAATGATAATCTCATCACTGGTGTCCCGTGGGCTAAAGATACTGGAGTAAGTGCTCTGACAGCCAGAGGTGTTCCAACTATGTTAATACTTCCTGTCCCTGGCAAACCAGTTTTTGTTTGCAACTGGCATTGCGCAAGTTGTGTAGCAGGGATGGTGATTATTTTTGTAGGCTGCATTGTGATTTTCTCTCCATTTTCAGCAGATGATGACATCATTGTAGGGATTGTTTGGATAACTACCTTTGGGGTTGTTGCTGTTGTTGGGCTTGTGCTGGTAATCAATGGCGACCCTGCATTTACTGACTGCACTGCAACAGTTGATATTTTCTGTCCCAGAGATGTCATTACAACAGGCACTTGCATAGCCACCCGAACAGTTCTGTTAAATAGATGAAGATAAACACTACATTAAAACCAAAAATCTGTGACATAGATACATGCTTTAACTAAACAAAAGATCTTTTTAATCAAAAAGAAACAATTATATTTTATAAATCTGAAGTAAAGACAAAGGTTTCTTTCCCTACTCCAATTCCAAACTGAATTCTTTGAAGTTTCAGAACTTATTTTATCACTCCTTATTGCTTCTAAAATAAAGATAGGATATAAATCTAATAAATAACAGAACAAAGCAAAACAAAACACTTGTCATTTTAGATTAGCCCAACAGTTTTTATTTTAAGTTGACAAATTCCTAGTATTATAAATTTGTTAGATAGATAGATAGATAGATAGATAGATAGATAGATAGATAGATAGATAGATAGATAGATAGATAGATAGAGGCAACAGTTAAACCATTTGCCAAAAAGGCAAGAGATAGACTTTCTTTTCAAAACAGCTTTGCCTGAGGCCCAGAACCACACATAGCTCTTCAAAATTATAGATACAGGCCTAGAGCCCTCCAAAAATTGCTTCAGGCAATCCTCAACTTATGACCAGTCCATGTAACAATTGTTTAAAGTGACAATAGTCTTTGAAAAAGTGCTTCATGGCTTATAAAGCACTTCCAACTGTCAAAAAAAACATTGTGACTCTTCTGCCACGCAGTCACAGGATTGTGAACTGGGCACTTGGCAATCGTTTGCACTTAATGACTGATTGCCAAGTGCCCAACAATCGTCTGATCACTATTTACAATCTTTCCCAGAAACTCAATGCTTTCCATTTCAATTTCAGCAGGGAGAAAAATTTCAGCCCATGAATAGAGAGACACTCGTGTGTAGCCTGCGCTCGGCCTCCCAGGGCTCCACCCAGAGTTCTTACCTTATTGCTGTCTCTCCACTATAACACTGAAAATCCTCCCTGCAGAACAGAGAGAAAGGCTCAGCTCAGGAACGCGGATGGGTGTAAAAGCATACACACATGTAGGGGAGAGAAAAGGCAGAAAGTGGGAGAAGAGTACACACATGCGTGTGTGTGTGTGAGTGTGTGTGTGTGTGTGTAAGAGAAGGGATGAATTGGGAGTGAGCAACAATAGCTGAATATGGGGGGGGGAAGAGGGCGGGGAGGAGGAAGACTAACAGGACGGCCAAGAGAAAAAGGGTAGGAAAAGGAAGGGGAAGGGAGTGTCACTCTTTGTCACTCTTGGGCTTCCTCCAGCTCTGCCATCCCTTTCCTGCCATCTGAGCCAAAGGCCTATGTACTATTCTTTGGGGGGGGGTACCTCCCAACAGCGGCAGCTGGACTCTTGGAAAAACCAACTCTCTCAACTGTTTCTCTGCTGGGAAATGGGATTCCTTTCCAAACTCATTTTAGCAAATTCCTGTCACTCCTAAGCATGTGTGGAGATTTAGCATGCTTGCATTTCAGAAGGGAGGATTTTCAGAACCAGAGCAGAGAGACAGCAGTTAAGGTAAGGAGGATCAGCACAGGAAGCAAGCGTGGTGGATGGTAGGGAAGATTTTCAGCCACTGAGCAGATAAGAGACTCAAACATGGCCTGCATCAGGCCTCCCATGATCTCCACCAACCCAAAGCACCCAGCACATCTTGCCTGAGACTCCACTTAACAGCCTATGAGATTGCTTAACAACCATAACCAGGAATGCTGGAATTGCAGGTGTTGGGTGAAAGGGTCACTTGATGTCTTAATGACTGCTTTGCTCAACAACCAAGATTCTGGTCCTAACTGTGGTTGTTTAAATTAATGACTACCTGTATAAAAACTTTGAACAATATCACAAAAGCAAAAAAATAAAAAATATCCCTGGAAATAATTATGTATCATATTTTATTTTTTAAAAATAAACAAATGATTTAAAATTAATTTTTGCCCCAATTTAGCATAACATATGGATCTTGATCTAGGCCAGTGTTTCTCAACAATAACTTTTGATGCATGGACTTCAGGGAAATTCTGAAAGTTGAAGTCTGCATATTTTAAAATTGCTGAGGTTGAGAAACACTGACCTAGGCTACTCAGTATGTAAATCATATAGCACTAACCTGGGAGCAGTTGTTGCTGAAACGGTAGTTGTGGTGGGAGAACAAGATGACATATCATGTCCAGGTGAGGAGATATTCACTCTGGCAACAGATTTTTCTGATCTTGTGCAGGTCAACTGAGAAGTGCTTTTTCCTGTGCGAGCAGAACTCGCTGTTTTCAAGAGGTTTTCTGCAGACAGTGATACACGTTCCAATGATTTCTCATCAGTGGACATGGCTAAATCTTCACCGCCGCACTCACTTTTGTCATCAATAACAACAATATTTTTGGGCATTTCCTTGAATTGATATACTAGCCTTTGTCCTTCAACTTTTGCTAGAATTCCTCTTTGATAATAGTATCTGAAAGAAGTACAAAAAGCGTAGAACGTTAATCTAAATAAACTACTTCCATTAGGTTTCTAACCGTTGAGCTCTCTTGTTCATAAAAGTGGTACCTCATTTTTTTCTACCTAAAATTGCATATCAGTACTTAATTTTAGAAGACAAATGAAATAAATAATATTTTTCATAGGAATGAAAAAAAAGGAATATTAGTTTAAGAACATTAAAAGGGTTGTAGAGAAAGCATGAATACCTATATTATTTTTAAAAGAACTATTTCAATATCACTTTTTTCCTTTTTCTTTTCTTTACCTCAAGGCTCTTCCCATTGTCTCATAGTTCATATCAGGCTTGTTCTTGTGTTTTCCCCACAACTTGGAAACTGCTTTTGAATCCACAAGTTTAAAAATGCCCTTTTCTCGCTGAGTCCATTTGATATATCGAGGGCATGTATTTTTATCTTGAAGTAAATCCAGCAGGAATTCCCACAAATAGGTTGTATTTCCTATTTGCAAAACATATATTTCAGCAAATCAAAGAGCTAATTACTTCTAAACAAACAAAACCATGCAAATAATTGAGCCAACTATTGGAATAGCATTTAAATGCTATGTTACATAGTATTTTTATGAAAGCTAGGCATATATTAAATATATTTTAAAAATGGGCAGACACCAACTTTTTGAAGGACATGCTTAAAACTACAGTTTTGTTTTCCTTATTTAAAGTATTGCGGAAATATCCACTGAAAGCTTTCTAGAGTAAGGATTCGCTATGTAATTTTTAGTATTTTTCCAATCATCTTACAAATGCATTTGTAATTTCCTAAATGAACATCCCATATTTTTACATTTGGAATGAAAGCATTATTAATTATTAATTTCATTTAAAATACTTTTATACATAAATAATCAAATAATAATAAAGAATAAATGTTGAAATTTGAAGTTATTTAAAAGATGTCATCTCCTTGCCAAAATAGTAAACTAGTTAGCATCAAATTTATTAAAAGCTTTAATTGAAATATGTATGAAAAGTATACATTATTTAAAAAGCTTATGTATTTCCCAAGAATATCTAATACTAATAACTTCAAGATTAAGTAATCAAATATTCTTCAAAGCAATATATAATCTACTATTCTTATATCAGCGAAAGAAAGAAAGATATCCAATTCATTTTTAGCAAGATTTCTAAGCAGCAAGCCAAAATGAAAGTCATTCTCAGATCTTTTTTTAAAAAGCTCCTATTCAGAATATATATGGCTATATTAAGAAACAGCCAAACATGTATGTGTCTTAATGCTACTATGAATCTGAGGGCAGGGGCAGGGGCAGGGAGGATACAGGTTTTTCTCTAAATAACTAATGTTTATCAGACAATATAAAGGTCTAAGTATGTAATGTATTATATGTAATGTAATATGTAATATACAACAAGCCACCATGTATCTACATATACAAACCACTTATTATTAATAAATACACTATATAAAGACACATTAGCAAAATATTATTTTAATATATCAAAATTTGCAAATGCTAACCAGGGAAATTAGAATAAACTTTGTGGCCAGTAATGTGTCTTCCTCTCACCTACCTAATGGAATGTATCGCCCATAACTTGTTCAACCATCAAAAAACATTAAAACAAATATTACAATCTTAAACAACTTTATTAGAGACAGATACATGATGAGACGAAGTAAATATAATGAGCAACCGAATAAGGTTAATGCACAGACATGCAACCTGTATGCAACAACAAAAAGCCAATAAGTAGACTCCCTTAGGTGCTCAAAATGACTGACCAATAATCTCTCTCCAACTACTAAGCAAAAGTGAGGTCTTATTACAGACAGACTGGTGAATCCTTGGACAGATGCCTATCATTTTTGTGGCAAAGTGCAATACAGATCTGCTTTCAAGTTGTATTTTTTTTAACTTCTCATTCTGGTCTTACACTCCTCATATTTCTTGGGAGTCTCCCTTCAAACATTAAATAAATCCAGTTCTACTTAGCTTTTTAAGATTAAACAAGACGTTGTCACTCTCCAGGATATACAACTAACACCAATACCTTCCCCTCAAATGTCCTTGAAGGCCAATACAGGAACATTTCTTACCTGGAGAAATAATGCCCTTGTGACTCTGGATACACAGAAACATGTGCTTCTCCAGTGCCTGTATTACAGAGACATTCATACTAGCTTCATCTCACCACTATTGCTTACATACTCAAGGCCCACATGACAATTTTACACCTCCCTACTGCTTTACACTCCCCTGCTATAACATATAATGCTGTCAAGTTCTGCACAGCAGTGCTTAAAATCCATCAGACTTGTACCATAAAACAGTCTTTTTGAATACCTAGTTCATCATACCAGAGGGCTCTATATTGTGGTAGATTTAGGCTCCCCCTACTCCCATCTAATGCACCTACCCTTCCATTTAGATTTATTTTAAACTTTTGATTTTTAAATATATTCTATTTTATATTTTTTAGCTTTTTATAATAATTATTATTACGTAGACTCTGATATATTTTCTATGTTTTTAGTTGATTGTACCCCTTATGCTCACCTTTGACAAAATTAATAGTAATAAGGAAATAATTTTATTAACTATATGACGATCAGGAAAGGGAAGGGAAAAGAGCTTTAACACCCCTAATTTGCAATCTCAATCTAAATTTAGTCTCTCCATTTCAGAGATCTTGAAACAACCTCATTCTACTGGAATGAAAAGGAGACCGCAAGAAAACTTTATGGAGAATTAGTGGGATGTGGTGGTTAAATTTTCTTATTAGAACTGAAAAGACTCTGGTTCAAATCCATCCTCAAGCACTGAGGGCCCCTAAATGACTTTAAGCAAGTCATTTTCTCTCGTTTGTTGTAGAATAAAACTGAGGAAGGAGTTGCTATGTACATTATATTGTGCTTTGAAGAAAAGGAGAGACTGATCAATAATAATAAATACTCTGTAAATATGCTAAATCTTACTGTAAAATCTTCAGCAGAAGGATCAAAATTTCAGCTGAAAAAAAATCACATTTCCCAATCTATGTATAAATAGAAATATATACCAGAAATCAAAACTCTAGCAGTAACTTAGTTGATTGGGGGGGGGGGACTTCAAACTCTAAAAGACTGGCTAACTTTATTGTTAGCCATTAATGTTATGGGAAATACGAAATATTTCACAATACTTAAAATAAAACATAATTAGCATATTACCTTTGCCCTCTCTTGGCTTCTTTTTTATACCCAGGTCCGGAGATGAACTGGAAATGGTTGATGGCGCTTGAGATTTTGGCTTACGACCAGCTGCAGAGAACAGTTTATTAGAATGAAACAATCATAAAAAGTAGTATTTCTCATCTTTGGTTCTTTCACAGTTTAGTTTAACAAAAATAAATCATCAAGGCTTATCTTATGCAGCTTTACAAATTCTGAAGCAGAAAGGTTAATATGTCCTACTTGCAATCTAGAGCACTATTCCAGCAGAGTAGGAAAACAGTAGAATGCAAGTGCAACTATAATTATAATCACATTTATCATGTCAGAGTAAAATTAATTGATGTATTCAGTCAATCAAAGACCATTAAGCCTCAACATGAAAATATTTCTTTTTAAGTAAGCATTTACAATTATTTACTGGCAACTCAATCTTTAACCTGTTCCAACCAAATACTAATCAGTGGAAAGCTTGCTACTTAAATAAAAATATCAAATACTAATCAGTGGAAAGCTTGCTACTTAAATAAAAATATCAATATGAATAGACTTTCTAGGCAAATGATCGTATAGAAAATATGCTGTGGGTCAGGGCTTTTCAACCTTTTCACCCATTGTACCACTTTTTGGATAAGGCCATATCCGAGTACCACCACTCGCCCAGCAAGGTTTCAAAAACTTGACCCAAAAAATAAAAAAAGGAAAAAATGAGAAAGTACAGGTAGTCCTCCACTTACAACAGTTCGCTTAGTGACTGTATGAAGTTACAACAGCACTGAAAAAAGCGAATTTCTTCCTTTCTTCCTTTCCTTCACCTCCCTCTTAGTCTCTTCCCTCCCTCTTTCCCATTGTCCCTTCCTTTCCTTCCTTTCCCTCACCTCCCTTAGTCTCTTCCTCCTTCCCTCCCTCTTTCCCATTGTCCCTTCCTTCCTTCCTTCCTTCCTTACTTACTTACCTTTTTGTCCCTTCCTTCCTTCCCTCCCTCCCTTCCATTGTTCCTTCCTTCCTTCTTTCCTTCCTTTCCTTCACCTCCCTCTTAGTCTCTTCCTCCTTCCCTCCCTCTTTCCCATTGCCCCTTCCTTCTTTCCTTCCTTTCCACTCCCTTTGTCCCTCCTTCCCTCCCTCTCTCCCCTTGTCCCTTCCTTCCTTCCTTCTTTCCTTCCCTTTTTGTCCCTTCCTTCCCTCCCTCCCTTCCATTGTTCCTTCCTTCCTTTCCTCTCTCATTGTCCCTTACTTCCCTCCCTCTTTGTCCCTTCCTTCCTTCCCCCCTCCGTACCCAGGAAGGGACAAGGGGGGGGGGGACAGGCTACCAGCGTGGCTGGTGGCTGTGCTGCCGCTGGCCATGGCAGCATGCCAAAGCTGCCTGTGCACAGGCAGAGGCAGAGGCGAACTCCGCCCAACTCACTTGCTCACGCTTCACCAGAAAACATGCTGCTTGCTAAGTTAGCAGAACGCCAGGCTACAGCTGATTCGCGCTTCTGCTAAATTTTGCAAGTGGCATGTTTTCCAGCAAAGCACAAGCAAGTTTGCTGGGCAGGAGCCCAGGAGAGCAGCTACAGCTGATCTGCGCTTCTGGGCTTCTCTGCAGAAGCATGGATCAGCCCAGATCCTGGGCTCTTGCCCAACTCGCTTGCTTGCGCGAGCGAGAATGCAGGGGCGCGGAATCAGCATTTCTGAGCCGATTCGCGCCCCTTCATACTTTGAATGAAGAACTTTAGGGGATGTGGAAAGCGAAACAGATTTAGGGCTGTATTAAGACCATAGATGTAAGGAGAGTGAAAGGGAGGCAAATTTGGGGTGGATCAGAAAACACGGAGGGGGGGAAGGTGTTAGGAAATAAGCACCAAGGTACATGGTGCCTTGCAAGGGATTCCCGAGTGTTCCGCAATTGTTTTTCCTCTCTCCTCTGCGTAAGAAAAACTTTTGCGGCATAGATCTGAAACCAGGTGAGGTTTCTTTTTTTTTTTTTTTCAAAGATAATTTTTATTAAATTTTTAAAATTTTACAAAAAGAAAAACAAAACAAAACAATCTTCCCCCCCACCTCCCCAACCCTCCCATTCCCAACCAGGTGAGGTTTCTGTGAGGTGACGCAGGAGGTCCTTGGGAGAGGCGAGGATAAGCTTGGCGTTTCCTCTCTCCCAATCCCCCTCCTTCACCCCTTCCCTGGCCTGCCTGAGACCTGAACTCGCGGCTCCGTGGCTTTTCTTTGCCTAGCCTAGCCTAGCCTAGCCTAGCCAAGCTTTCTTTTGCCCGCTCTGTTCCCGGGAGCGCCAAGGAGGTACGGCAGAAACACGTGAAGGGGAGAAGTAAAAAACAAAACAAACGCGGAGTTCCAGCCAGCAGAGGCTTGGCAGCCCGGCTGCCGAGGAACAGGAGAGCGCAAAGCCGAGGAGAAGAAGGTGGCAGTTTCCTCCCAAAGGTGGCTCCTTTTCTCCACCCCTTCCCCTGGGTTTGTGGAGGAGTTTCTCATCTCTGACCTGACAGGTGCTCCTTCAAGCCCGCCACGAGCTCTCTCGGCCCCTTTGCTTCTCCCCCCGCTTTCGTGAGGATTGCGGCACCCTTGGGAAGCTGATCATGCTTTGAACCTTAGGAGAGGAGGAGGAGTCCCTTCCTCCTTCCCTCCCTCTCTCCCTGTCAAGACCCCGAGGGCTCGACATGAACGGGTGGGGGAGGGGTCGAGAATGATGTGCGAGGTGGCAAAGGAGACCAGCGGCCGTCGCCAGACCTCCCAGCTGACAAGTGCAAGTTTGGGGGGTTGCCAGCTGACGGGTGCAGGAGTTCGGAGCTGCAGCGGCCTCCCCCTTTGCTGACCTGTGTGCACGAGAAGAAATCAATCTGGTTGCTGCACAATGAGTCCCTGGGGAGGGCGGGGCCTTGCTCTGCACCTGCGGTCTTCATGCGCCCCCTGCAGGGCACATTCGGTAGTTTGTGGAGACTGCTGCCAAGCAGCATATTTTCCACAAACAAGTGAGCTGAGAAGGAGCGCAGCGGGGGGGGGAAGGCGACGCCACGGGGGAGGGAGGAAGGCGACGCCGCGTACCACCAGCCAGGTGGTCGCGTACCACCAGTGGTACGCGTACCACCGGTTGAAAAGCCCTGCTGTGGGTCACTGAACTGTTCTGCTGCTTTTTTTCTTGTTATTTTAACTGTCTTACAAACATAAACAAAATACCTTTCTTTTTTTTCATGGGCTCATGGATTTCTGGAGAAGTTCGTGAAGGAGATGTATCCATTGGTTCAGATTCCTCAGTAGATACTTCCACAACAGTTTCTGTAATTACATCTGGTCTCATTGCAGCATGGATGAACTCTGGAGTTGACACACAAGGTGGAACAAAAACTTCCACTAAAGAAAGCAAATAAATAAATAAGATAAATATTTTTAAAAAAAAATCCAGATTTTTCAAATTATAATTGAGCTCAATCTATTTCAAATTTTGGAAACATTCCCCAAAGGTGCCAAATACAAGATAAAGTTTTCTCATCATTCATCTGCATTCAGTTGCTAGAATACCCAATACTGGGTATTCTGCCTTTGTTATATGATACATGGGCCTGATTTGCACTTTTTTAAATCAAAGAGTAATTGTTTTCAGTATTGGAATGTTTGTATACATTACAGTCTGGAAATAACAATGCTCTATGTCAGGGGATCCCCAACCCCTGATCCATGGACTGGCATCAGTCCGTGGCATGCCAGAAACTGATCTGTGCATACAAGTGAAGCCCCATCCGCAGGATACAGGCAACACGTAAAACCATGCCCCCTCTGGTTTGCAAAAAAGCCTCTCTCCACAAAACTGGTCCCTGTTGCCCAAACGGTTGGGGACCTCTGCTCTATGTGATGTTCATTTTATAAATTGAGACAATTAGAATTTTCTATTGAAATGAACAACAACAACAACAACAATAATAATAATAATAAGCTGGAAGGGACCTTGGAGGTCATCACGTCCAACCCCCTGCTCAGGCAGGTAACCCTATATCATTTCGGGCAAATGGCTGTTCAGTTTCTTCTTAAAAATCTTCAGTGTTGGAACATTCACCGCTTCTGAAGGTAGGTTGTTCCACTCGTTAATTGTTCTAATTGTTAGTTAAATATTTCATTTTAGCTAATCCATGGATATATAGTCTAGTTTGTTCCTCATTAGATATCATTTCCTTCCATTTTATAAACTGTGACATTATCACTAGATACAAACCACAAATTGCTTGTTAAGATAATAATGAAACCTACAATGAATATGGATAATTTTAATTTGATGATACAAACAGAAAGAAAACTAAAACCAAGATATAAGAAAACATTTTTTCTATTAGCTTCGGTTGAGAAAACTTGAGATAGATTTATTAATTGATGTATAGATCAATCTAAAAAGATTCTTATTACATGGAGTTTTCTGGAAACAGAAAATGTGCAGTATATGTTCCAAGCATCTGTAATTCATACAGTAATTATGAATTACAGCAAATTGTTTTCATGCAATAATGCAATATTGCACTGGGTAACATTACATATCACATGCAGTATATAATTTGTAGACCAGTTTTAGGAACAAAATTACTTATGCCCTATGAGCAGAAAGGCATAATTAAATATAACCAATTAATATTCCACTCTTCTCATCCGAATTAAGGTAACATGAAGGTCTGGAAACTGTTTATACTGAACATTACCTAGGGGTTAGCTATATGGTAAAAAGGATAAGACATTTAACATGATTCACATACCTGGACTTCTAGCATCTCTTAAACAGGTTGGAGATTCCATATGAAGCAAGGCTTCTGCTGCTTCAATTGTCTTATCTGAACAGTGCACATTGCTGCCATGAACAGATGCTTCCACTGTAAAAAAATAAGACATTTGTTTGACAGATATTGTGAGCCACAAGTTTCATATGCCATATGTTATTTATACACATGGTATTAGACAAAAATATATATTAGATATATATTCTCATTTTTTGAGATGAGAGTGTATTACTTTCTTTTACAAACCTCAAAATCTAAAACCTAGTGGTTAAGTTATCATACTAAGCCAAAATCAAATCAAACACATGATGGCTTAGAGAAGTAGAAACCTAGTTTACTTAGTTCCAGAAAATTAGACAAAAATGTACATAAAATGTACATGAAATTCTGCATAAAGTTCATTATTCTAGAACAGCCTACTTCATTCAGTCTCCTCCAGAATAAACGAACAACCAAAAAAATTAATTAGCATACTGTCAAATTGTATGCTTTAATGAAACCCTAAAAGAGCAGAAGCTGCCATAACTTATGTATGTTACAAACATATACCTTGATTGGGGTGTCTAGACTGTTGCAGTCAACTGTTATGTCCAGTTCAATCCACAAGAACATACAAGTATATTTATAGACGTAGTCCAAGAAGATATGCCAGTAGTATATAATATATGATGTGGAGTACAAAATCATAACAATAGTGATGTCAAATAATAAAAAAAAACAAGACAGTCCAATCGATCCCCTGAGAGACACACACACAAGAAATATAAAGTTGTACCCTAACTTTCATTCAGAAACCTGTAACATAGCAATATCTGGGGAAACCAATGCGGAGCTGACAACTGCAGTGAAAAAAGGAGTCAGTGAATGGATTGGCTCCTTGGAACTTTTCTCCAGATCAAGGAGAGAATAAGGATCAACCACCAGTTTCCTCCATACAGAATTTCCCTGCAGAGAAAAAATAAAATAAATATTTCCAGCAGGTTTGAGAGCTCTGGGAGTTGGCCATCTTGCCTGAGGTACGATTCAGTACCTTCCTTCAAAGGAACACAGGATGGTCTCTCTCTCTCTTTAGGAAGCTGCTTATTATTTCCTTATGAAGAACCTTCTGGACGGCAGGTGAAGGACATGTTACATTAGAACAGGAAACTGTCCTACCTTGGAAGAAAGAAGTTCTATGTAAGTTTAGGGATTAAAAAGAAAAAACACTTTAATTTTTGAAAAACAGCAAAAGGGAGACCAGAATGCTGATTTTGAAAAGTTAAATGGATAGATTGACTTGAAAGAATATTCCCTGTGAAGTGTTTCAAAATGTTATAAAAGAATATATGAAGATTTTGAAATTGTCAGAAATCCTTACACGGAAAGTTTTGTTGACTGGAAAATAAACAACTGGTAAGAGATAACTTGAAAGTTGACTACAGGGAATCAGAGAGAACTAACAATTACAATTAAAGAAGAAGCAGGCCATTAATACAATAGATCAATACTATTTGACTAGAAGAATCTAAGGCTGTTTGCGAACAATGAACTCAAAATTACTTACAAGATTGCCTGATACTATAACAGAGGATATAGAACAACGTATCTTACTGGATAAAACAGAAACCGATGCCAATTTGAATGTGGATTTTTTTTTTAAATGCCAGATTATAAAGGTGATATAGAAAAAAAGATGTTGTAGACCTGAAAATGGATTTAAAAATATCAGAAGAGCGATATGGAAAAAGATACCACAATGGATTTACAAATAAAAGCACCTACAAATAATAAATCAGAAGAGTGATAGGAAAGCCTTATGTTGGATTTACAAAAAAACGTATTAAACTAATGAAGTTGTCCTGAAACAAAGTAAGAAATCAGCTTGTGGAATATTATCTGATAGGTTTAAAGATTAAGAAAAAATAAACAAAAGGAATTTGAAGTAGATTTATTTGATCAGGGTTAATATATTGTGACTTCTGAGAGGTATTAATGGAATTTCTTTTTAATAAGCACCGAATGACAAGATTTTAAAAATCTGTTTATAAGTAGGAAGTGATAAATTAGAATACAAAATGGACTTATTAGATTAAGGTTAAAAGGTGTTAAGTTACTGGAATCATTTATACTTATCTGGAAAGAAGGGGAAGTTATCTTTTATAAATATTTATTGCTTACATTTTATTTTATTTTTCAATCTTTTTGTATTTCTTTTTCTTTACTTTCTATATTTTCTTAGTTTATATTAGCCATATATCTTTAAATCCTTACAATTATTTCAAGAAAAATTTGTAACATGTACCTTCAATTATTATTTTAAAACTGATTCTTCACTAAAGCCAGACCTTTTTTTAAAAAAAAAAAAAATAACATTTGCCTCAGTATTTTGTTTATACTATAATATTTTGTTTGCTTACTTAAAAGGGGGAAATAGTTGATGGCTAATGTTTAAGGTCCTGTATCACTAAAAACACCTTACTTTATTAAATATTGTGATACTGAACAACCAATACATAAAAAAACACATATAGACAATTTTGGTTTTATATCAGTGGAAACTGCTAAAATCAGTAGCAGATAGTACCACCTGCTGCATATTATCTATACACAGGAAGGTGTACACAAATACATTCACAATCTCCTTCTCTCTCCACTTGCTCTTTCCATTTATGGAAATCTATTCAAAGCTAAATCCTTCCAGCTGAGCTGTCAGCATCTAAAGATATCTTTAGAATAAGCTGGATCACTTATCAACAGTGCTGGAGAAACTCATGAGGATTCAACTGGTGCTTCGTTGCTGGAACTTCAAATGATCTATTCTGTTAACTTCAAAATTCTAAACGGAATTAGACAAGGAAAAATATTTTACTCATTGTCTTTTCAGACATAAATCATGTAAGAAAGCTACCTCAGAAGGAATTATGGAAGAATATTTCAATAAACAACCCCAGTTTTTCTAAAACAGCTTATGATATCAATCATTACCATTACCGAAGAGCAAGGTTTCAAAACCAGCTACCCAACCACAACAGTGAAGATAAGGCAAATAACCGTTATGAAAAATGGAAAAGGACAGACCTATATGCATGCAAAACTGCCATTCTTTTCAAATATTCTTTTCAAATATTTAGAATGAGATGGCTTTCAGCAGGCATGATTATTACCTCAGATACTGTTTCAAGAGGTTTATCTCTAAGTAGCAGCTAGAAATAACTCAATAATCATACAAACCGCAAATTAAGCTATAAAGGAGCCTATAGGGAAATAAATAGCTTTCCATCCTTATTGAAAAGGAGAATCAGTCAATTTTAGAATTAGTTACTAGGAAAAAAGCATAATACTTTCAAGAAAAAGTTCTCAATATACTCTTCCAAAGCCTACCATTTAGCACTTGGGAAGGTGTTTATTATTCTAGACAGTATTACCAATATTAATAAATAACTTTTTGAAAATGTTATACTAGCCAAGATTTTTGTTGTTGGTGGTGGTGTTAATTGCGAAGTCGTGTCCGACCCATCACGACCCCATGGACAATGTTCCTCCAGGTCTTCCTGTCCTCTACCATCTTCTGGAGTCCATTTAAGTTCACACCTACTGCTTCAGTGACTCCATCCAGCCATCTCATTCTCTGTCGTCCCCTTCTTCTATTGCCCTCAATCTTTCCCAGCATTAGGCCCTTCTCCAGTGAGTCCTTCCTTCTCATTAGGTGGCCAAAGTATTTGAGTTTCAACTTCAGGATCTGGCCTTCTAAAGAGCAGTCGGGGTTGATCTCTTCTAGGACTGACCGGTTTGAACGCCTTGCAGTCCAAGGGACTCGCAGGAGTCTTCTCCAGCACCATAGTTCAAAGGCCTCAATTCTTTGGCGCTCAGCCTTTCTTATGGTCCAACTTTCACAGCCATACATTGCAACTGGGAAAACCATGGCCTGGACTATACGCACTTTTGTTGGCAGGGTGATGTCTCTGCTTTTTAGTATGCTGTCTAGATTTGCCATAGCTTTCCTCCCCAGGAGCAAGCGTCTTTTAATTTCTTGGCTGCAGTCCCCATCTGAGGTGATCTTGGAGCCCAGAAAAATAAAATCTGTCACTACCTCCATTTCTTCCCCATCTATTTGCCAGGAATTGAGAGGGCCGGATGCCATGATTTTGGTTTTCTTAATGTTGAGTTTCAAGCCAACTTTTGCACTCTCCTTCTTCACCCGCATCAAGAGGCTCTTTAGTTCCTCTTCACTTTCTGCCATTAGAGTGGTATCATCTGCATATCTTAGGTTGTTGATATTTCTCCCGGCAATCTTAATTCCAACTTTTGATTCATCTAGCCCTGCCTTTCTCATGATGTGCTCTGCATATAAGTTAAATAGGCAGGGCGACAGTATACAGCCTTGCCGGACTCCTTTTCCAATTTTGAACCAATCAGTGGTTCCGTGTCCAGTTCTCACTGTTGCTTCTTGACCCGCATATAGGTTTCTCAAGAGACAAATGAGATGGTCTGGTACTCCCATCTCTTTAAGAACTTGCCACAATTTGTTGTGATCCACACAATCAAAGGCTTTTGCATAGTCAATGAAGCAGAAGTAGATGTTTTTCTGGAACTCCCTAGCTTTCTCCATGATCCAGCGTATGTTGGCAATTTGATCTCTAGTTCCTCTGCCTCTTCGAAATCCTGCCTGTACTTCTGGTAGTTCTCGATCCACATACTGCTGGAGTCTAGCTTGTAGGATTTTAAGCATAACTTTACTAGCATGTGAAATGAGTGCAATGGTGCGATAGTTTGAACATTCTTTGGCATTGCCTTTCTTTGGAATTGGAATGTAAACTGACCTTTTCCAATCCTGTGGCCACTGTTGAGTTTTCCAAATTTGCTGGCAAATTGAGTGTAGCACTTTTACTGCATCGTCTTTTAAGATTTTGAATAGCTCAGCTGGAATACTGTCACCTCCACTAGCTTTGTTGTTGCTCAGATTTTCTAAGGCCCATTTCACTTCACATTCTAGGATGTCTGGTTCGAGGACAGTGACCATCTCACTGTGGTTAACTGGGACGTTAAGCTCATTCTTGTATAGTTCTTCTGTGTAGTTTTGCCACCTCTTCTTAATCTTTTCTGCCTCTGTTAGGTCCCTGCCATTTTGGTCCTTTATCATGGCCATCTTTGCATGAAACGCAACTAAATTCTACATAAAGAAATCTGTACAAACATGTTGGCCAAATCTCACATGGCAAAAATTATGAAAAAGAACTGATAAGAATTAGGAAGTCAATCAAAAAAAAAAAAAACAACCAAAGCACAAATATATTATCATTTTACCACAGAAACATTTAATGCCTAACTAGCAGAAAAATGTAGATTTTCTTTTATTCCTCAAAACGAGAGCAAAATGATTGCCATGAATTAATCACACATGTTCAAATTTTTCTTGTTCACTCACCATAGAGAACCAGAATTAGGAAAGATGGAGAATGAGTTGAATCATTGATCTGTCAGGTTCATTTTAACCATGCTTATTAAATAAAACCATAGTTGAGTGTATTTACAATGTATTCTAAGCCACAATAAAATAAACTAAATAGCATTTAGCACAATCCATATTTGCTTTATTTGGAAGCTGTTTGGTAGCTTCTGACTTGGATGTAACGAGAAACTATAATTAACTGAATCTTCCCATTTTTACAGATGGTCCTGAACTTACAATGGTCACTAACAGAGACCATTCAAAGTTATGAGGTACTTACAACCCAGTTTTGAAATTCCAATGGTCAGGATTCCCCATGATTACATGTCAGGCATTTGGCAACTGGCCCACATTTACATCTGTTGGCAGCATCCCACAGTCAAATGATTGCATTTTACAACATGTTTGCTGAAAACTGGCGTTTACTCAAGAGGAGAGTCTGTACTGTCAGGCACCCATCCTTTGGAACTGATTAATCCATATTAAATTGTGTCCCTCCACAAAAAAGTTAAGGCGAGTCACTACTTTCAATTTGAAATAAATTATTTGATTTGGAATCAATGTGTGGTGTGTTCTCTTCTAATGTATGCTTGAACAAAGTAAGCAGTCTAATTGTCTCTAAACAGCAGGTATTTTCAACCTTCTTGTCAATTGATACTGTATTCTCATCCATTACAAGGCATATTAATAACATTAAGTGAAATATCAAATAACTCTAATAATGATATATATTAAATATGCAATAGTACGGCTTAGCATTATATATAAATTTCAATAATTTGTAGAGTCAACCAACATTATCCCTCAATTTACCACAAGGGACCAAGGCTGATAGATAGCCTGTTTTAGGCTACAAATTTAAGACAGATGGTATCTGAAAAATAAATAGTAAAGTGTAGGCCAGCTTTTAGCTACTATTTTAGATTTTAATCTCAAATTAATATTGATACTTTGCCAGCAATATGTTAATTATAATAGCCTACTAACTGCAGTATAATTAGTAACTAGAGTATTGTAGCTGCAGTTTACAAAAAAGAAAAAGTTCAAAGAATACATTTTCCAATATAAATATCTAAACAGTCATATCAATATAATTTGTAAAATGTATGCATTTTTCAGGAGATATTATTCTATTATCACAATAATTAAATTCAAAGATACAGGACAATTTTTAAAAAACTTTAAATCATATATTTAAATTGATGCCCATATGCATCCTGAATTATACCATATGTTTTAATCACTGCATACTACCCTGAGGTCAACCTGTATACTTGAATAAAGGGAACAAGAAAGCACAAACGTAATCTGTTTGATTAATTACTGACAAGCCACTAAAAGATGTTTTTAAAACTTTGATACTGTTATCCCCATTGCTATTGCTGATATAATACAACACTCCTACAACTAAATATGAATCCAGAAATAACCAATTTAATTTTTTTCCCCGATATTCCTCTTTGTTTCCATAATTCTTTTGTTGTTGTACTGTTTATTTGAAACTAGAGGAACCAATTAAGAGTAAATGAGTATTGTGGATTGAAAGATCTAAACTTTGTCATATTAACAATACAATCTTGGAATCTACTGTAAGCAAGTTGCTCTGAGCCTCTTTGAACAAATTTCTTAATGCTGTCATCTTTGTGGAAACAAACATTCAATAACAAAGCAAAAAGTCTAACCCAGTGATTCTCAACCTTTCTAATGTCGTGACCCCATAATACAGTTCCCCATGTTGTGGTGACCCCCAAGTGGGTGTGGCCACCAATAAGAGGGAGTAGGACAGCTAGGGAAAAGGGAAAAAAATGGCAGACAGCATGGTTTGGCGATCCCCGTGAAATGGTCATTCGACCCCAAATGGGGTCCCAACCCACAGGTTGAGAACCACTGGTCTAACCAAAATTGAAAATCTTATACCACATAATACTGAACATTTGTTACCACAATTGAATATTAAATTTACCTCAAATATTATATTCAGAGAGAACTGGTATGTTTTATCACTGATATATCACTTCAGTCTTGATTGCTAAAATTACTTTTTCCGAAAAATGGCAGAAATATAGATTGGATTCTTCCTCCATATATGACAACAATATTATAAAATTCAACAATATTGTAAATTATACATTGCAGAATGGAACAAATTTTGAAAGTTTTAATCCTGAATAATTTATATTAAATTTCGCCAATACTGTAATACATACATTCATAATACGTTGAATTGGCGTTGGTATACAGCTTCAAGGATTTATATGTTAATCGAATTGTGGGAATTTGCTTCAACATCTAGATAAAGTAAATCTGATATAGAATTCAAATCTATCTGGAAATCCTGTCTAGATACAATACATGGAATTATATAACCAAAATTAGGGCTTTAGCATTCTATTTTGACATATAATCTATGTACAATTCACATTAAACACGGTCCTTGTTTAATGACCAAAATAGTGACTGGCAACTTGGTCATTAAACAAGTTAATGAAACATGATTTTACTTTGATTTTTCTTTACTTTACAGACCCAGGAAGGTTGTAAACTTTGCTGCAAACTTGCTAAATGAGGCAGTCACTAAGTGAGGAGTACCTGTACTGTCTTAATGTATTATTTTCACCCAGTTCTCACTTTTTCCTTTTTTTAATGACTCAATTATGTTACCCAGCTATCTTTAAAGTTAAATAGATACATGTTTTGCTAGAAATGGATATGAAACACCTTGCAGCAGTGGTCGCCAACCTTTTTGGCTCCACAGACAACAGCAGTCGAGGAGGAGATGCTTTTGCATGCACAACCTAATCCTGCACATGTGCAAATAAAACTTTGCATGCTTGCCTACTGCTTGCACAGACCAGTTGCCAATCCACCATGGACCATTATCCAGGGGTTGGGGAGGCTTATAAGCTTTTAATTAAGGCAACATTTGTAAGTTACGTGTGTCCTAAATGCTATTTTTACAAGGCTCATAAAAGAGGGATTTTACAGGGGAAAGAGGACAAAGAAACAATAGTTCCTGAAAACATAACCAGTAAAAAAAATTAGAAATCCATTCTTAAGGTGAGGCTCTCTGATACAAATACCTGCATTTTGCAAATTCTTTCTTCTGGAAATTTAAGCATTCCCTTACTTCATGAATTCTATAAAACTGTTAAAATAACTCAATTCCACTGTGTTTTTAACCAATGTTTCTAGACCCATTTCAAGGATTTCTATTAATTATATTGTCTTTCTGCTTTTATTCTTTATTTTCACTCTTTTGTATATCACTCCAGGTTTGTGAATTGGATAAGGCTAAAAACATTAAATAAATGTATCAATACAAAAATCCTGAAGTACTAGAATCAGGAGTACTAGGATTAGTAGATACTAATCATACTAAGTACTAGGATTGTACTGAAGAGACAACAGAAATTCAAACTCCAGTCCTAAAATATATTAAATGTCAGAGTAATAGAAGACCCTCTCCCAAGCAACTTGACTGTATCTTTTCCACCATGAGTTTTCTAAAGACCAGTAGCACGCAATTGTGTCAAATTCATTAGCTGTTTTGCACAGTTGGAACTGAATGTTTGCATTCACTGCTCCATTTGCAATATACAGGAAAGGCAATTATTAAAGTTAAAACGAAAATAAAAACAGATATTAATATCATTACTTCTATGCTTGTATGGAGGCACAGAAATTCATTTCGGTGCACATACCCATTTTAAATGGGAAATAACTCTTCTAAAATAATTATAATCACAGCTTTAAAATCCTAATAAGGAGTAAGAAAATGTGAATTCAATTGAACTAGCATTTTAATCTATGTCTCTTGTCTTGATTAATAAATTAAAGACATTAAAATGGAGTACATAAGCTGAAATAATTATAAACATTTAAATGAATAACTAACATTTGAAATTGGTGTTAAAATTCAGTTTTACTACCTGTTTCTGACATTATCATTTCGTAGCCAGTCTATACCTCACCCAAATCGTTCAGTTTTCTTGGCTTTTTAATGTTATATTTCACCTAGGCTCTCTTCCTTCTCCTTTTGTTATTACTCTTCTTTTTTGTTCCTTTCTCCACCTATTTCTTATATCCTTTCTATGAAAAACCAGTCTTTTTACTACCGACTTTGTTTTAGATACATTTCTATCATTTTCTCTTTAACAACACATGGATAACACTTACATTATGAGCAACCATTTCTGCAAAGCTTCTCTTCTAAGGTTTATATGCTGCCTTTTATCCAGAACTTGAGATAGCCAAAGTGGGAATCTCCCTTCACTTTATTCACTCAGAACAACTCCAAACTGAGAATGAGTAGGCCAAAGTCAACTAGTGAATTTCCATGGCTTAGGATGAATTTGAGCTTAATTTAACACTTTAACTACTGTACTACACTGGTCTCCTTGCCCTCTCTTAACTGTATGTTTCAATATATACTTTTTCTCTAGTAATCTGAGTATTTATAAAGTTTTAATAAATCAGCCAATGAATTAAATCATCCTTAGGAACTCAGTCAAAGTGAAATAACAGGTATTTAATACCATTCTCTATTGCAGGGCTTTTCAACCAGTGGTACGGGTATCACCTGTGGTACACTGGCACCTGGCAAGTGGTATGCAACCATCCTAGAAAAGTGGTAGCGGGGGACGGGAATGAGCTGAACTGGTGGCAGCACCGCATAAGCCTGAGCGAGAGATGGCCGGAGCTGCAGGGTTGTCAGGGCTCAGCAGAAGCACAAGGATCAGCGCTTCTTCGGGGCATTTAGGGCTCAGTGGAAGTGCCAGGATCAATGCCAGGCTCCAGCTGGGCCCAGAAGAAGCGCCGATCAGCTGGAATGTTGCAGCATCTCCAGGGTCTTGTGATTTACATTCAGATGCTTGGCAACTGATTCATATTTATGACGGTCACAGAGTCCCAGGGTCATGTGAAGTGACCAAAACCTGCTGCAACCACCCAGCAGATGGGGGAATAAAAATCAAACACCCCCACCCCACCCCCACTGCCAATCCTCAACAGAAATGCTCACAACAATGAAAACCTCAGACAGGAGGAAGAGTGCCCCCGGGAGGGCAGGCAGATGTCTTGCTCGGCTGTGGCTTGGGGGGCACTTTTTTCAATGCCATTGTAACTTCAAACAGTTACTAAACAAACTGTTGTAAGTCAAGTATTACCTGTACTTTATCACTTTTTTCCTTTTTTTTTTTTTTGGTCATCAAGTTTTTGACACCTTGCTAGGCGACTGGTGGCACTCGGATATTGCCATATCCTAAAAGTTGTACAATGGGTGAAAAGGTTGAAAAGCCCTGCTCTATTGCAATAAGTGGTTTTGCGGTGCAAATTTTTTTTATGAGGAGGGAATTGGCTTTTTTTCCCCCTAAAACAGCCATGCACTCTGTTTTTAGGGCAGTGGTGGCGAACCTATGGCACGGGTGCCAGAGGCGGCACTCAGAGCCCTCTCTGTGGGCACATGCGCCGTCGCCCAGTCCTAGGCCTTCAGCTGGGTTTTAGAAAACCTTTTCGCTTGAGGCCTCTGCTGCCATGTGCAAAAAAAAAAAAAGTTCAATCAATCAATTTCAACTTCTCGGGGAAAAAAAAGATCTTGCAAAGTTGGAATTGATTGATTGAACTTTTTAGTCCCACCCAGTCTGCCGTTACCACCACAGCCATGCCCACCCAATGGGCCACACCCACCTGGCACTCCAGATGCATAAGTGGGTTTTGGGTTTCAGTTTGGGCACTCAGTCTCTAAAAGGTTCGCCATCACTGTTTTAGGGCATCAGGCAGGAGGCAGTCATGTACAAGCCCTAGGCAAAAAACACCTAATTACAATATTCCCTTTGCACTGGTCTTTTAAAATCAGGACTCCTGCTCAGAAGTATTTTGCCCTGGAGAAGATCATAAACAAGCAACCCACAACAAATAAACAAACAGGCAAGAAAAGAATGCCTAATATCAATAGTTAATTCATATGCCGGATGATACAACCGAAAAACTTATTAAGATTTATAAACACTTCAAAAATTTAAAAGGAGTCAGAAAGTAATGGAGTAAAAATCATTAAAGTTTATTCTCTACTGAATGAAATCAAAATAAAAAAACTGAACAAGGATGGACCGACAATACATTACGGAACTACAACATTTTAATCTGTATACAGAATTACGATTAGCTAGAAAGCCAATTCAATTCTCCGCCTCTATCCCGCGTCTTCAGTCACACGAGCCCCTCCCTCGCTTCCGTATTTACAATCCTTCCTCTTCCCTCCAATTCCGTGCTTGCATTGTGAGCGCACAGAGAGCAGCCACTCAATGCTTTCTCCATGGCTATTGGCCTGAAGGAGAACAGCCCCGCCCAAAAAACACTTCAGTATTCAGATTTTGAACATCCTTGACAGACGATAGGTCGACAAGCCCGTCTCTCCCTCCCCTTATCCAGTGTACAGGGGCTCCTGAGGGAGCTCCGCGCTTCCGCTATATGGGGGGGGGGGAAAGAAAGGGGGAAGTGGATTCGGTCTCCTCAATAAAGATAATCGCGCACACCGTTCGCACCCCCGAGAGCCGGACTCCCGGCACCGCCACCTGTGCCCCTGACATCCCGTGGCCTCAGGCGGTTCCCACATCCTCCCCGAGAGAAACAAAAGTTTAGCAGGCGGGCAGGACCCAGGAGAGGAAGACTTCGAAGTCTCCGAGCCCGCTCGCAGCGGCTCTTAATCATACACGGGAGGAGGGGGAGAGGAGGTTTCCGCCCAAGAGACGCTGCAAGGAAGGCGCCTTTCCATTCCTGAGCAGCCTGGCACGGACGGCGGGCGCGGAACTGCAAGCGCCGCTCTTCCTGGTTCAGGCTCGAAAGCAGCAGCAGCGGCGGCGGCAACGCTACACGGTCCCTTCCTTTGCCCCGACAACGGCGGCGCCCTCCCCAAACGCGCACGGACGCAAAGCCCCACATTGCGGGCGCAGCGCGGTCAAGTTGCTAGCGCGGACAACACGCCAAGGTGATCACTTCCTGGATTCGTCCTCCCTCCATTACTCCAGCGGTAGTGCCGCCCCCGAGAAGAGCCCGCGAGCAGCGTGCGCAACCTCCCTCTCGCCTGGCCCACCCTTCGCTGCTGCTTTCTTTTAGGCCACCCGCCCCGCCGGATCACGTCGCCGCTTACCGGCGCGGATGAGCAGATCGAGCTGATTCGTGGGCCCCTCATGCAGGGAAGTCGCCATGTTTATGCCGCTGGAGCGAGCGGCGGCGGCGGCTTCGCATTGACCCGCAGGGGCTTCCTGGCGCTCGGGGGCGCGCGCGCGCGCAGCCCCGCTTAAACGACGCGCGCGCGCTTCCGCCGCCACACCAGAATCAACGGGGGCCTCGCTCGGCCGGAGTCTCCTCTGCACGCTCGCTCCCGGCCAGCCACGCAGAAGCCAGCGCTCGGCTCGCTTCTCGCCCACCCGCGTGGAGAGGCAAGCGGGGCCCGCGGAAAAGCGCTTCCTCTGAGGCAGGGCGCACGCGATCCTTCCGCCGCCAGCCTCGCAGACAGGAAGTGTCGGGCGGGCGCTCAGCTCGCGCCCTCCCCTCCGGAGCCAGAAGCGGGGAACGAGCGCGGCGGGTCAGGTTAGCGAAAGAAGAGAGGAAACGGTCCTCTGCTCACCGCCGCGGGAAGGGATCCACCTGCTCCCGAAACTACCCGGCTGAGCTTTCTATTTCAGGAGGTCCGGCGGAGCTGCTGGTTTCTCCTTTACTTTTCGCATCTTCACGAATGGAGAAAGGGAAGACGTGGCCATAGATGAAGAGCCAACTTTTCATTCTTTCTTCGGCGTGGTCGCACTTCTTTGGCACGGTTGCCTTCTGCTCCTTCCCGTCTCTTTGCAAGGCGGCACACGGCTCGCATCATCGGCGGTTGTTCAAGCTTGCACCCTACATTGTCCCGAGTTGTGGAATCCTGAAAGAGTCGAGTTCTGTTAAAGCGCTGCAGGCTGTGAATTAAGAGGTGCATTACCATGAATGCGATGCACTATTTTGTGTTAGTGAGTTCCACGGTTCGGCACACTTACGACAAGGCAGAAATCTTTTTTTTCTTTGACCCATGATGTGAGCAATTGTTGTGTACCCGTGAGGAGGAAGAACAGAATTACAATAAAGTATTATAAACTGTCAATACAACAAACAATTTTCAAAGATTGTGTTATTCCAGTTATTTTCAAGCATACTTCACTCACTTAAATGTTTATTCCCTCTATTATTGACAACAGTTTGTAACTCATTGCTGCCCAGCTTTTGTCTACATCAGCAGACAATCTGGATGTCGTGCAAATAATTTGCATTTTCTTGCATGTAGCTTTTTACCTATGACACAAAACTGATAGATGAAGTGAAATATTATGGAATTACATTCAAGAATGACTGTGGACCTGTTTCTAAAATTCAACCACTAGTACTGCCCATAACATGGTATTGTAAACAATATAGTATACACAGGTTGCAAAAGTATGTCACGTGTTTTCTGACTTCCAATTTCTGATTTAACATGAATTCCCCCAAAGTTTACTTGGTTTAATGGATTTTTACCTAATATTACTAATGCCACAAGTCTTACAACAATTATCAAAGCTCTTGCATCAAATACGTTGCTCTATAGAATTTTCTTTTTTTTTTACTATTCAATTATATACATTAAAAGGTTACTGTCAGAAAAAGCATTAGCAGAGAAGGGAAAATAGCTGCTTTTACTCAGTCTGAATCCTCTGAAGCCAGTGACTCACCAAAATGTATCCACACTTTTGATATTTTCAAAGCTACCCCATATAGCTTGTGAACATGCATGTTATTCCACCCAAGTGACCTAGAAAAAAATTCAGATGTTCACAATAATAATGCTTTTAAGTCCCATGCAAATATGCTCCAATGGGACTTACTCTCAATTACACATGTACTGAATTGCAGCTTTAATTTATAAAGATTATTTAGATAGTTTTCAAAGCAATTTTAGAACTAAGGAGAAACTTCCTGACAGTGAGAACAATTAATCAGTGGAACAGCTTGCCTCCAGAAGCAGTAAATGCTCCAACACTGGAAGTTTTTAAGAAGAGACTGGACAGCCATTTGTCTGAAATGGTGTAGGGTTTCCTGCCCGAGCAGGGGGTTGGACTAGATGACCTCCAAGGTCCCTTCCAACTTTACTACTACTATTATTATTATTATATAATTTCACTTCCTGACAAAGTACAAACATCTACTAATTGCTTAAATCAAAAAACTGATTTCCTGGACTTGCCTTGGCTACTCTATAACTTTGCATATAACTTTTAAAACAGAGTACTTAGGCCCATGTAAAACAATGAGCTTGAGTATTTTCTCCATTGCACTCTCTTTTGTGCAAAAGGGACAATGGGTGCCTGCAAACAGGCAAGGGTAGCAAAAGACATCACATTTGTGTGATACAGTGGTGGGATTCAAATATGTGAACAACCGGTTCTCTGTGTGGATCCCACTTCCGGAAGTCCATTCTGGGCCTGGGCAACAAAAAATTAGCTACCAGTTCTGCCGAAGTGGTGCGAACCAGCTGAATCCCACCACTGGTGTGATGCCACAATTTACCTACTTGTGTTAGATGTTGGACATGGTTCTTAATTGCAGCATTGGTGTGATGGCCTCACTTGTTGCAGATACTGCTGAAAGAAATAAACTAGAATTTGGGATGATTGGGTGGGGGGTGTTCAGCCATTTCTTTTTCATTAATATAAATCAGTAAGCATGGTTTAACATTCCAGTGTGTTAAATAACCAAACAATTCCAGAACGCATATTGACTCATTTAATTGGCTAGTTTTACTTTAAACAAGCTTCCTATTCATTCATAATGACAAAGCAAGAACCAACAAGTTCATCTTTGACTTTTTTTCCCCTACTAAAGCATAGGAAAACGAGAGGCATATACTCAAGCTCAGTGCTTTGCAACACCTCTTCTGTATGTGTCTCCTCTCAAATCAAGTGACTACATGGCCAAGTCCACAGGGATTTCTTAGCAAAAGTACAGAAGCGGTTTGTCACTGGTTTCTAACAGAATAGTTTTTTTCATTCCCCAGTCTAAGTTACAGGCTTAATATTCACCAAAAGTTCTCCATCCAAGGCTAATCAGATAAGACCTGCTTGGCTTCTGAGTTCTGACAAGGAAAGCAAGGTTGCTAAAACTCTATCATTTTTTCATTGCCACTGAATAAGAATTCCTTGTTAAAGCTACCTGTCAGATCTGTCAAAAATTAAAACTCAGATTAAATTATACATTTAGAGAGATTCCTCATTTCCTTATTAACACATTTTAAAGCACACTCAGTTGTATATAGACTAGAAAAACATTTTGAATATTGTCATTAAACATCAATGATAAAACAGTAATCTTACAATATTGCTATTTTACAAAACTTGTGATTTGGAATCAAATTTAATATTCAGAAAAATAATTTACATAAAGTACAACTATAATTAATTTTAACAAATTGAAAAATCCAAAGGAAGAATGCTAAATTTATATTTAGATCATTCATGCAAGTTTGGAGTAGGATTTGTTTTCTGTAACAATTTTAAGTAGTATAAGCAGTCTGGAAAAAAAAAAGAAACTTGTTTTAGAATATATCTGAGAATTTCTTATTAATGGGAATAGTTTTACTAAATATGTATAGTTATAGACAACTAGGAAAACATATACATACCAATGTTGTTCCAGAGCAGTTTTTCCCCTCTCATAAGGTAAATCAAGGAGGATTGTTTAAATATCCATGTTTCATCAAGGTCTTCTTCCTCCCTGTGGCAACAATATTTTAAAGTTAAAAGAAAACTTTATTTGTGCCACAGGGAGGATTTCTGATGCAATATAAAGAACACAGAAAAGGAGACAAATATTTAATGCTATCATCAGATAAAAAACACCTTTCTCTGGTATCCTGAAAATAACAAATTCTGGAAGAATTACGGTAGTGGAAACTTTAACAATTGCATTTTATCTGAAGTTCTTCAAACATCAAACCATATTTTTTTATTTAAACTGTGTCTTGAAAAATAACATTATATATTATGTCAGTTTCAGTCCTGAACAAATTGTTTACATAGATATTAAGAGAAATATTTCAAATGTATATCTCTTAGAACACATTGTTCATGGTGCAATATAGTAGGTTGGATCCATCTTGTCCCTATTTTGAAGAGATGGCTTCTTGCTTTGATGAAGGAACAATGGAAATAGCCCATTGGAGAAAAGTAGGAAACAATTTTTGGTCATTCATCTTTATCCAAGGGTCTGAACCAACTTCCCTGTACTACTGCCTCTATAGTTTTAGGAGATCTCTCTCTTCTACAGAATAAGAGGAAGGAGAAATCAATAAAAAGAATTATCTTATGAAGGAACTCTGGATCCAACTCACTAAAAAATACTTCTACAAAATTTATTTTCTCAAAGCACAAAGTATTAAAACAGGAATCACACATCTGTCAGATATGTAGTCTAATTACAGTACTTTTATATAATTTACTTATTCGTGATAAATTATATCATTCATGATAAAATCTAAGGGATCATGTAAAACAAACTTTGAGAATTCTTGTACTAAAGAAGAGAAGAATGTTTATAATGTTTATATTAAGAAGAATTTTGTTCAAGGAGTCTCAAGATGAAATTTTAAATTCTTATCTTAATTGAAATATTAGCCCATCTTTTATACAAGCTTGATTTTCACTAACTAAAAGATACTGTAATTAATATAAATTGTTGCTTCTATCTAAAACCCAAACTTAATCTTAAAAGTCAACATTATTTACTATTAAAGTTCTAATTGCAACAAATCTTTGGGGACATGCTGCTAAATAAGCATTGCTTTGTGCAGTAACCGTTTGAAGGTACAAAAGTGCTGAAAAAATAATTTTGCAATCAATGTGTGTTCACGACCTTTGCAGCATCTCTATCACAGTCACACAATCACCATTACAATCAGTATGTTTTGTCCTGTATCTGACACATTTTTTTCTTATTTTACTCACACTCAGAACACCAAGACTGCTTAAACCATCTCTTCCAGAACTGCTTTTCTGGGGGGGGGGGGGAGTTCTTCCCCAAAAGGTGCTAACCAAGTTAACATGCACAGATCTGTGAATTTAATTGGCTGGCTGGCAACTGCTTCCTATAAGTGAGAAGACTTTAATCACTTTCATACTTTCTGCTTTTGTTTGCCTCCTAAATGGCTTCTGGGAGCATTCCTTTTGATGTGTGCCTTTGCGTGCCTACTTACTCTTGCAATCCCTTCCTCTCCAATGAATGTAAATACAAACATTAATTTCCTTCTTATTCATTATCCCAGTATAGGGTTGAGTATTCTAGAGGTTGGGATGAGGAAAAAGGAAAGCTGAAGTAAAATCATAAACACAGTTGTGGTCATATGTATTTCCACTTAATAATTACATCATCTAGAAATTGAGTTGCCAGTCCCAATTGTGTTGCTAAATGAGTACTACCCATAACTCACAACACTACTGCAGTTTCACATTGAAGTATTATTTTTAAAAAGCCTATTTTAGAAAAAAATACTTCCATACTTACCTCAACACTAAATTTATATGAATGCAGATTAGAGATTTAGTGAGATAAATATCTTTTTTAACATTTTAATAATAAATAGGCCAACTGTCCAGCAATACTGTCCCCTTCAAATCTGTTCATATCCCATAGGATTGTTGATACTTCCTTCAAATAATTTTTGCATTTAAACACTTTTTGCTGTATTTCCTAAGCAGTCTGCAATTTGACAGAGAGCAGTGATATTTGAGAAGCCCCAAAGCTATCTTGAATATCTAATAAGATTATGCATACAAAATCTTACACTAAGGAATTTTTTAAAAAGTTTCCCCCTGTCCAGTTGTGATCGACTCTAGGGGCAGTGCTCATCTCCATTTCTTAGCCAAAAGAGCCAGCATTATCTGAAGACATTTCCATGGTCATGTGGCGAGCCTGACTATATAATGAGGCACACAGAAAGCGCTTACCTTGCCACCAAAGTGGTACCTATTTATTTACTTGCATTTGCGTGCTTTCAAACTGCTAGGTGGGCAGGAGCTGGGGCAAGTAATAGAAGCTCACTCTATCACACACCACTCAGGTTTTAAACCCAGGCTGTCAGATTTCTAGCTGACAAGCTCAACCTTTAACTGCTGAGCCATCACTTATTTTAACTCAGTGTGTTAAAATTCAAAACTGTCTTTTTGTGAACTTTAATCTCTAATTACATAATTAAGCTCCTTAAAATGACAGAGTACACTTTTGGGGCTTTGGAATATAAATATACTGTATGTATAAAAAGGAATATTGCACTTGTTTGATCTTTCACAAAAAAATTTCCATATCACCCACTTAATTGAAATCTGAAAGCATAATCTGTTCCTAAAAGACAGGACTTAAAGGAAGTGTTTAAAAATATATATTGTATTAGCACAGATCCAAATCCCATGAATGTCAATATATAATCTCAGCACATTAAATTGCAGTATTTGCTTTACAAGCCAGACGAATATTTTATAAATAAAGCAATCTCTTGGTATATCTTAACTAAAAACACAAAAAATAAATTTTCATAAATTGTGTTAGAGCTTTCTTCTGCAAAAAATTCAGTATAGCCTCAATTTAATATGGTTACAGGTATAGTTAATATAGTTAATATATAATACAGTTACAAATAATCCTTGACTTACAACCATCTGTTTAGTGACCGCTCAAAGTTATAATTATACTTAAAAAACTTATGAGTTTTTCACACTTAACAACCGTGGCAGCATTCCCATGGTCACGTGATCAAAATTCAGATGTTGGCAATTGGCATGTAATTATCACAGTTGCAGTGAGCCAGGATCATGTGATCACTTTTTGCGACCTTCTGACTAGCAAAATCAATGGGCATATAACAATCATGTTAGTAACTTAACAACTGCAATTATTCACTTAACATCTGTGGAAAAAAAGGTCATAAAATGGGATAAAACTCACTTAACAACTGTCTTGCTTAGCAATAGAAATTTGGGGCTCAAGTATAATCATAAGACGAGGACTACCTGTACTGTAAATCTAAATGTCTGTTAAATCTGAATTTATGTTTTTTATATCAGCTTAGGACATTTATTTGCATAGCTACAAAATTAATCTAACTAATGTAAAATTATTGTAAATTGCATTGTTTGCAATAAAACCTGACATTATTCTGTTACCTTGAGAATTTTATAAAATATCCATTACACAGTATATTTAATGTTTATTTAACCATTGTTCATTTAATGTTTTATGTTCTCACCAGCTATTCATGCTAAAATTATTGAGGCTATCAAAGATAAAAAAATTAACCAATTCACAGATGCATATACAAATTTCAGTGAGTGTACTGTAAAATCTCAGCTTATTGGACCTACATTTAACTGGATCTCAGCAAAGAAAACTTTTTTGTTCAGACTTCTCCATTTATGAGATTATTGTCCATTAAATTGTCCGTTATATCAGGATTATATAGAAATGGATGCCATATATATCAGTGATATAATTGTGCAAATGATGCAAACTGACATCTTTTCAGATATAAAGGATACCTTTCGCCATTTTAAATTGAAGTTTTATTATCATATATGTTTGATTTTGACTATTGTAGTGTGTTGTACAATTTAGTGTGCAATGTGAATCTAGTTACTATTCATCTATAAACTATAATTTATTACTTCCTGCAAGATGATTAACACTCAGTTAATCTTAACTTATTTGAACCCTAAGTAGCAATATTTTTAAAGCAATATATTTAACTGACTAATACCTTCTTTTAAGGCCTGCTTACACAGAGCAAAAACTAAATAAAGGGATCTAATAAATCTTGAAATTACAGCTTTACTTTATGAAATTGCAGACTACTATTTTACAGGTAGTCCTGAACTATTCGTTAAGCAACCGTTCAAAGTTACAACAGCACTGAAAAAAGTGACTTATGACTGGTCCTTGCACTTACAATTGTCACAACTTCCCCAGCCACGTCCAAAATTTCAGCAGCCAGCAGCCAGCATGCATTTCTGATGGTTGCAGCATCCCGAGGTCATATGATCACCATTTGCAACCTTCTTAGCTGGCTTCTGACAAGCAAATGGGGAAACTGGATTCGCTTAACAACCACTTAATTCACTTAACAACTGCAGTGACAAAAAAGTTTGCAAAACTGGGTGTGACTCACCTCACAATCGCCTTGCTAAGCAACAGAAATTCTGGTCCCAAATGTGGTCATACATTGAGGACTACCAGTATTGTTTAAAAATGGTAATATTTCATATTTTCCTATCATGCTACCTAAGAATGCAAAGTAACTAGCATTATATTAAAACACTAAAATAATTTTACATCCAAATAAATTAGGATTCACTATATATTTAGTTTTGCAAAATACTATTACTGAAACAAAAACAGCAACTATCTCAGCAAAAGCTATCTATATTTTGGAATACAAACTAAAAACTTACACAATAAATAATTGAGCTGGAATGTGGTGCGTCATATATAACAGTGAAATTATTAAGTTTTAGATTCTGTAGAGTTTTGTTTGTTTTTATTTATTGCTCCTATTAAATGGATCAGGGCAAATTTTAATGTGATTAAAATGTTAAACAGACCAAATAAGTTTCTCACTTGTGGCAAAGTATTTAAAGATCTACCTGTTTTCACAGTTTCAGTCTCGATTTCTTGTTCTTCTGCAACATCTTGTAGCAGGTAAGTTTCATCATCATAAACAAAAATCTGTGCAGCATATCCTTGTTCTACTTTGGCACATGGTACTGGCTCTACAATCACTGCTGGATATTCAGAAACTGGTTCATTCTCCTGTGGAAAACAGTGAGAAAGATAGTTATAATTTCACCATCTTAATCCAAGCAACATTTTCTGTTTGTAAATCTATGTCTTTAATCTAGTTTTACAAATCAATCTAGATATAATGTATGAATTTGAGAAAATACATCAGTGTATAAAACATGCAGGCATTATTAATTTCTCATTAGATGTGTAACAAATCTTGGAAAAACATATAATTTTTACATGTACTAGCATTTTATTTTCATAAACTTGGAAGTGACCAGGTACATTAGTGAAAGAATAATCAGAATAGAAAAAATAATATGGTTCAAATTTATACTGTTAATATTTTTATATTATATTACATTTTGGTCAACCCATATTGGTGAACACACTCCTGACTCCTGTTTTCCCCAGAATAACCCTGTAAGGTGGGTTGGGCCAAGAGAGAATTCTTTAATTTCAGTGAGATAATTAAATTTATTCAAGTTTTTGGGTTTTTCATTAAATTGTATTTTACATTTATATGCTACCTCTCTCTGGGAAATTCAAGGCAACATACAGAGTATCCTGTCTTCTACTTTTTCTCTGCAGAATGAAGCCTGTGAAATTAGCTGGACTAAGTGATAGTAATTGTCCCATGACTGAGGGAAGACTGCCTCACAGTCCTAACCCAATATCTTAACTACTACTATCTATAATTTGATTGTTTTATCTTCTTTCTAAAATACATTTTGACTTTACATGAATACCATACAATTTCTCCTATTTTCTGACCTGAATCTGTACTCCATTGCTGTCAAATTCCAGGCTTGAACTTCCATTGTGAACCACTGCTGATGTCATTGTACATTCCTTGGATGTATTGCAAGGCTAACAGCTAACAATTTTCAAGAACCGCAATGCTGACTGTGAAGTATAAGAGGTCCACAAACCAGGGGGAATATTTCCAAAATTCAAATTCTCAATACTGGAATAAGAGATCCTGAGAGAAAACATAAGCATTAATTATTCAGTGTTTTATATGCTAATGCTTCTAAAAGGTGTACAATGTTGAGCAATACCTAAATGTGTAATTTGCACAACTGAAATGGGCAACTTGGTTAAGAAAAGTGATCGTTAAGTGAAGCCACAATTGTGCTTATGATCTTACTTCAACTTTCCTTCACTTTATACATCTGTGAAAGTTATAGTGAAGTAAAGTTACATTTTCATTGCCACTGTAACTGTGAAGGATCATTAAAAAAGGCAATAGCAATAGCAATTAGACTTATATTCTGCTTCATAGTGCTTTACAGCCCTCTGTAAGAGGTTTACAGAGTCAGCATATTGCCCCCAACAATCTGGGTCATCATTTTACCAACTTTGGAAGCAGTGGTGGGATTCAAATATATGAACAACCGGTTCTCTGTGTGGATACCGTTTCCAGAAGTCCATTCTGGGCCTGGGCAACAAAAAATTGGCTACCGATTCTGCCGAAGTGGTGCGAACCGACAGAATCCCACCATGCTTGGAAGGATGAAAAGGTGAATCAACCTTGAGCCAGTGAGGATTAAACTGCTGGCAGTAAGCAGAATTAACCTGCAATACTACATTGTAACCACTGAGCTACCAAGGCAATAGCTAAATAAGGAGTAACTGCATTTGAAAAAGTATTGATTTGCCATCTCATCGTTTTGTTAAAGTTTGCATGTCATCCACAAGCATATGTATCTTGTTTAAATTTTCAGCTACTTTAAAATATTTTTAATATTGGTTCAGAAGTTATATTACTATTCAAAAGTAATTAACTATAAACCACTAAGATGAATTCAAAAAATAACCTAGAGATATTTAAATTAATTTAAAAATATTAATATTCATTGCTTATGAATAAGCATTTGCTGTAGCTATATATTTATATACAATGCTAAAGTGGCTCAATTCATAGTTTCTGTCATAATAATTCTCCAATGCCAACTGTAATATTAAATAATTAATTTTATTAATGAAGTACAAGAAATAAAGGAAATAATAAAGCACTCTATGATTAATCCCATCATATTCTGAGCGCATCAGTAGCAACTATAATTTTTTGGGGGGGCAGAAGTCTAACATACATTTCACACATATATGCATATAAGGTGGGAAAGAGGATAGAGAGCCACTTTGTTATAGTGGTTAAAAAGCCCAGACTAGAAACAAAGAGATAGTGAATTCTCATGCAATCCATCTCAAAGCCAGTGGGTATCTTGGGCCAGTCACACTGTCTCTGCCTTAGGAAGACAATGGCAAACTATTTCTGAAAATATTGTCAAGAAAATAAATGGACTTGCTCAAGCAATCGCGAGGAGTCAAGACTTCAAAGCACATACAGAGAAACACATACACATACACATGTATAATAATACTAAAAGTATGCACTGTTCAAACAGTTATAAGGATGGTTGTTTCCTGTTGTTAATGCCAGTAAAAAATATAGCTTTTCTGTCTTCCTTTTACCATGTCCATGACTGATAAAATGCTATTGGTCAACAGGATCCTGAGGATGTTAGCAGCCATTCTGATAGAATGCTACAACCATTCAGAACAATTCCTATAGTGTGTGAAAACTATACTTCTATCTTTAAGGTCTCTGGATGATGATGGGAAAACTAAGAATATATAGTGATATTAGCAGAATCATTTTGATAATAATAAACTTGGGAAGAACTCGATGGTGGATAAAAATGCCGAATCTGCTCTGAACATTTGTTTGTGCAACAAACCAGAATAATAATAGGCAATAAAACAATCACATTATATAATCACAGAGCTGAAAGGGACCATTTTGGCTGCTGAATCCAATCTCCTGCGTAACACAGAAAATCAAAGTATTTCAAGATATACTTTTTATAAAACACTTGCTTCAATAATCAGAAAAAAAGAATCAGAAAAGGGCTAATGCAATTTCCTGTCTATAAGTTCTCTGCATTTACCAAAAGTCTTCATGCAAAGAGACTACTTCTAGAAAAAAAAAAGTTTCTACATGTGGCAATAATTTTAATAAAATATTTTATATATAAAACTATGAAAGCACAAATCAGAAGTGATAATTACAATTCTTCACATTTTCTTATTTGAGGAAGGTCTAAATAGGGAAATGTGGATGAATAGCCACATCCAAACAGTGAGTACACTGTGGTGCAGAAGTCTGGCTAGACCAGGGGTAGGCAACCTTGGCTCTTCTATGACTCTGGTGTTGAAGTCCATGAGTCATAAAAGAGCCAAGGTTGCCTACACACGGCCTTGACCATTTCACCAGCTCAAGATTGACTCAGCCTTCCATTCTTCCAAGGCCGGTAAAATGAGGACCCAGACTGTTGGGGGCAATATGCTGACTCTGTAAACCACTTAGAGAGGGCTGTAAAGCACTGTGAAGCGGTATATAAGTCTAAGTGCTATTGCTATTATAGGCATATTAAGACCTGGACAAATTGAAACTGGATCCTTTTGTGGTTCTGGTAGTCCTCTCAGACAAACAGGACAAGAGTAGTACACAGTGCATTCTTCTCCTTCTAGCCTGTATCCTAGCTTGTATGCCAACTTATCTATCTTCCAACCACCCTTATTTCCCTTACTTCCCTGTGCTTGAATTCAAGTGTGGCATTCCCACTAAGTTCCTCTGATCCTTTCCCCCTCTTCTTTCCTTTAAGTGCTTGCATTTGCTCATTGCTCTTACTCTATCTTTCTTCCTTCCCCTTAGCTATGCCCAATGGTCTTGCCTTTTCACCATTGTCTTCTATTCAGAATGGACCAAACATATATTTTGATCTGATCCATACTTTGAGTATGAACTACTCGAAACAGTGTTCTGTGCATGGAATAGCCTGTGCACAGAACATTTTACACCTCTTTAGTGGCTAGCAACTATACAGCATATAAATTGAACTAAAATATAAAGGGAAAGATAATTAGCTTTAAATAGGTTAAACATACTCAAAAAATTACTCTTGCAATCATCACTGTACCTTTCTACTACGGATCAACAGAAAACAAACAATAGAAGGGATCATACCATTTCCTCCTTCAAGACAGACAGTGCCACCCTCACCCTCAAAAAAATGGCATCTGGATGTTACCAGATGGATAATTTCAGAATAAAAATGAAAATACCAATAGAAAATAAAATGATAAAATTGTCAAATATAGTCAACTAGGACACATTCTGGTAGAGATGTGAAATCCCTAGAGCAGGGGTGTCAAACTCAATTTCACTGAGGGCTGCATCAGCACTGCGGTTGCCATGGGGGAGCCGGGTGGGTGTAACCATAGTGGGTGCAGCCTACTGGGTGGGCGTGGATGGAGTGGGTGTGGCCTACTGGGTGGGCATGGCCAGTTCTACATCATTCACATCAAGGGTGCCTATGGGGGCCTGGGCAGGAGTGGGACAGATCTGAGGGTCTCTGGCAGAAGGGGGTGGGACTGGGGCAAGTGCCAAGGCATGGTCCACTGGGGCAAGTGCCAAGATGGCCATCACAAAATTGTACATTGGCTCCAGGCTGGCCTGGGCTAGGGCCAAGGCAGCGGGGGCCGTTCCCTCACTGTTTCCAGGATGGCCTTGCAGGCCACATGAAACCACTTTGTGGGCCGCATCCAGCCCCTGGGCCTTGTGTTTGATATGTCTGCCCTAGAGATACAGAAAATCAAAGGAGGAGACACCTAGGGAACAAACAGGTTGTACAATGAATGAATGAATGAAGATTTCTAAGGTCAAGGAAGAAAGAATAAAGTGTGGGAAAAGGAAATTTCAATTAAAAATAAAATAGTATTCTGTATAATTACAGAAACTTTAATAAAGAGAATATACTCAGAATCAGTCTCATTATAAAAAGAAATGTGACACACAACAGACCAGCTTTCATATAGGAAAGCATCTAGAGCAGATGAAATGCCAGCTGCTGAATTATTATTAAGGTGCAGGAGAAGTTACTGCTCTATGTCAGCTAATGTGAACCAACATTGAATAGCCTAGAAATAAGATCAGTGAATATACCTACACTGAAGAAAAGAGATACAAGACAATGTAGAACTTATTGAATCATTGTACTAATTCTCACACAAGCAAGAGTTTGCTCAAGATTTTGCAAAGATTAACATAGCCATATATGGAAAAATGCCATCTAAAGAGATAGGTTTCATAAAAAAACGGAAGGACATAAGATCAGATGGCTATCATAAGATAGATAATAAAAAAGCAAGAAAATATAAGAAGCAGCTTCATCTTTGCTTCATTGAATACAAGAAGGTCCTTGTGTAAATTACACCAGAATGTAGAACATACAGTGTTAAGAGTACTGGTTATGCCATAATGCTTGATTATTCTTGAGGAAGCTTTATAATAAACAAACTACAGAAAAAAATGAGTTTGGAGAAACAGAATGTTTCAGAATAGTGAAGCAAGTAAAACAAAGTTATGTATTTTGCCATATATATTTAACTTCCACTAGAAATGCATTATAAGAATGCCGGGACTGCAAGAGATGACAGCTGAAATCAACCTAAGAAGTAAAAACAGTAACAAATAAGATAGACAGACAAGCATTATTGGATTAGCTGCAAGTAAAGAAAATTTTAAAAAATGCATTACACAAGTAAAACTAGATGTGAAAAATCTGAATTAATGTTAAAAAGAAAAGGATAATGTATTATCAACTGACCTGCGCACTTCATGAACTTAAAGTCAACAGCCAAAAAGTGAAGATGATAGATACTCTAGAAACCGAAGCAGTACAAGCTTATACAAAATCATAGAGAGAATTCAAGTACAACAAAGATCAGAATGCTAAAAGTAATAGTGCTTCCATTAATAATATATGCCTGTGAAAACTGCACTGAAAATTATAGGTGTGCACATATTTGATTGCTGCGAGTAATGCAGACTACAAAAGGAAACATTCAATCCCAGACCAAATAAAGAGTAATTGCTTTCTTAAGGCAGTGAACAATCAGCAGAAAGTCACATTCTTTAGATAGATGATAGAGCAGAAAAAATATATGCTTGAAGGCTGAGAAAAGTAGAAAGAGGGAGAGACCAAGGATAATATGAACAGAGTCAAAGAGATTGCTAGAATGTCCTTTAAAAACAATCATTTATTATTAAAGACAAGTCAAGAGAGTAAGCATTTGCCCATTCAATCACCAGAATTCAAATTCAGCTTAATAATAACTAACTCCAGCAAGCAGGAGAAATGGCTCAAACGTTTTGTAAATGAGACTGTAAGCCACTGGGAATTTAAACTCCAATCAATCACAAAAAATATACCGCTCCTAGAAAGTACTAGTTTCATATCTGTCTTACTCATATTGAAAGCCATCTCATTTGCCTAACCATACAGTACTTAAAATCTGACTGCTGTTCTAAATCAATCACATAAATACAGAGATGTCAGTACATTACTGTAATGATAACTTAGTTTCAGGCCTCCAAAAGATACAAAACATGATTCAGCATCTGTAGTGATCCATTAGAAAAAATACAAATTATCCAAAATTAAAACCCATTCCTCCATTAGGAACTGAAAAAAAATGTTGCACTCAATCTGTATATTACTTTCAATTCTTTGATCAAGTCATATGTCTAGGAAGTCAAGCACAGTAGATGTATTATGTCTATATAAAGATAAGGAGCATCCATAATTGTCTCCAAATCAGATTAAAATTATCACTCTATAGAAAAATGAGGAAGTCCACCTTGCATCATTCAGACTCAGGTGGTTTTTAAATATTTTTGAGGATGAGTTGAGTCAAGCAATTACTAATGGCCAGCACAGCAGAGAGACAGTGGCAAATATGAGAAGGTTCCAAGTGGTACCTAATTACTAACTATCCCAAAGCAGCCCACAATAATTACAATATCCTGGTAAGAAGATAGCCAGCAAAAGGAAACACTCAGTAATCATTTTTTTTATGTCAGGACTTTTTTAAAACAAAAAATAAATTCAAACATGAAGCTTTCTCCCAGATAGAATTGCAACGACATTAAATATTTTTTCTATCTTATCTTTGCTTAAAATCTTCCCCTCCCCCCCTCCAAAAAAGGAAGTGTGATGAACTTAATTTAAACAGTTGGTAATGTGGAGAGATCAAGGAAGAACAGCACGCAGCAGGGTTAACTCATGGATCATCCTCCAAAAGAGATTATTTAATTGCTGTAACATTCTTTACCGTCCAGGATAGTAAAATTGGATGTGATTCAATTAATGCAATTGTGGTAAAAAAAGAGGATTTGATTTTTAACATTATGGTTATCTATAGTTCTGCAAACGGACTCTGTGATAAGTTTACTGAGATTCAGTCAGAGCTGCTGGAGATCAATACTCTGATTATTTCTCAACAGTTTTCACTAAATTAAAAGTGAGGTAATTTATCTTTAATTGGACCATCCTAATGGATACCTTATCACTGTGACAATCCCAGATGAAGACTGATCAAATAATGATCAAACCACAATATTGACTCTTAAATATATGCATAGGGTTTTCAAAGTTAACTTCTGTTTAGAACTAGCAAGCTGACACTAAAAATGAGAAGAAAGGAAAATATGACCCGCATATAGAGAAAAAAGAATAGTATCGTATGAAATGATAGTGTAATTATTTTCAGAGGGGAAGCCTATATTATGGGGGGGGGGAGTCCTCTGACCTCTTATAGTACAAATCCCTCCATGCCTATCCTAAGGTCCAGTTGAATTCAGGAAGAAGCATTTTTAGTATTAAAACTGTAATTTTACTGTGTCATAATTTGTAGATTTGAGCTCATTTTATCATATGTAATGAATATTATCCTAAAAGAGTGAAGAAAGGATGGTAAGAGTAACTCATACTATTATAGTGATTACATTTTGGAGATATTTTACTTGAGTGTTTTCTTTTTAAAGCTTTTTCTTCTACTTCTACAAAGCACTGTTAAGGTCTACGCCAGTGGTTCTCAACCTTTTTAATGCCGCGACCCCCAACCGGTCGTAAGTCAAGGACTACTCAACCGGTCATAAGTCAAGGACTACTCAACTGGTGCAGCACCGTTTGCAGAATGGGACTTTTGGCGAGCTCAGCGGGGCAGAGACAGCCTGGACAATTCCTACTGGCTTTTGAAAGCCAATAGAATTAGACTCTATTCAAGAGAGTCTATTCTATTGGCTTTCAAAAGCCAATAGAATAAAAAGGGAGTAGCACAGCTAAGGAAAAGGGGGGGAAAATGGCAGACTGCGTTGTTTGGCGACCCCCGTGAAATGATTGTTTGACCCCAAATGGGGTCCCGACCCACAGGTTGAGAACCACTGGTCTATGCTATTAAGGCCAAAGCTAAAATATAGCCTTTTATTATTATTTTTATTTACCACAAATATTAGTGTGCCCATTTTCAAATTCTATTTGACCCCATTTGTCATAAAGTAAAGGTCTGGTTATACACCTTACATGGACATTTATATAAAAGCAACTCTCTTTGTGTCTAATAACAAGTAATACTAACAAAATGATATATAGATTGCATCTCACTAAATGTGTGGTTTGCTACTAACGCACACTAAATAAAAGCTAAAGTACAATCTATTCAAAGTTAAAGAACATTCAGAACCCACTCATATTAATTAAACCAAAAAAGATTAAACCTTTGTCCCCTTCCAGATTTATACTTTGTTTGATTTATATATCAAGCAAGACATATTACAGTATTTTTAATGTGAAAACTATTAAACTATGTTGAATTTCATTTCCTTAAGATTGTGAGTTTAGTGTTATGACTTCTCATAAGAATCAGATTCTTCTCTGATTCAAAATTCACAAATGAAATTTCTAGACAGATGCCATATGCTAGGTTACAAAACAAAACAAAGCTATACTTATGAGCTAGATAAAAAGAAATCCTTCCCTAAAAACAGGTATCCTGGGGAAAAAGTTATATGAGATAAGCAAGAGAAGTGACAGGATGGTTTAATATGAAATTATACTGACCTCTTAATTTATACTCAAATTAATGAAATAATGTTAAAAAATGAGACACTAATACTAAAAATGAGAAGGAAAATATGGCCTGCATATGGAGAACTGGAGAAACATGGTAGAATCTGGAGACAGTAGAAGAGAAAGAACTAGAAATATTACAAAATACAAACATGCAAGTAGAAGTAAAGGACTATGGCAAAAGACAGCTAAGATAGTATTAACAATAGCCACCTTGGTTGTATTCCCAAAACATGTGGAGCATTACTCAAATGTATTTTATCTTGTGATGATAACTAAACCATCAAACAACATCTGCCTATCCCAGGTCTTTGGGAAGGATTTGATAGGTAGATAAAAATGCCAAATCTAGTTTAAAAACTGCTGACTATTGGACAAACCATAATAATAATAGAAAATGCTCTGGAACTTTATAATTCAAACAGACAAGCACCTGCCACATAACACCGCAGATTTAACAACTGTCGATATTCTGAAAGACAGAAAAGTCTGGATAGTGGACATGGTATTACCCAGAGACAGAAGAATAGAAAAGAAAGAACTGGAGAAGATAACAAAATACAAAGACCTGCAAAAAGAAATAGAACGACTGTAGCGAAATAAAGCAAACCAAATAGTAATAGGTGCCTTAGGTACAATCCCCAAAAATATGGAGCCCCACTTGAACACCATCAGCATTGATAAAATCACCACCAGCCAACTGCAAAAGGCAGCTTTACTTGGAACATAACACTCACTTTTCAAATGTTTTCCCATGAGAATAACTCTGTCAAATAGGTTGAGTAGAGATAAAAATTAACCACCTCACAAGGTTGTTGTTGTTGAGATAAGATGAAGAAGGATCTTCATGCAAGTGCCTTGAGCTTCTATAAACAGGGTAGGTTATCAAATGAACAATGCAAAAAATAAATGTAAAAGGCAAACCCTCTTTTCAGAAACAAACAGCAATTGGTTCTTTTTTTGTTTTGTTTTTATAACCAGTGCTGCTAGAAGGCGGGGGGGGGGGTCATCTCTTTCAGTTTTCCCATATTCCAAACAATCCGAAGCATGACTAAAAACAACACCGTAATAGGGAGCCAGCAGTAAAGAGAAATTGGTCAGGATGCAGTTACAACTTTCTTGTGTAGCCTGTCTTATAAGACGTCGCAAATATTACTAGGCCAAGATTATTCAAAGGTTCCGAGGTTGTTGTTTTGCAATTTAACAGGGAGGGGGAGGGAAAGCATTGTCACAATTACCAAGATGGTCTGTCTAAGCAAGGCTTTTTCCAGTACGTGCGTATGCAATGCTCATCCGGGAAATAATACGAGAAACCGAAAGTAAAGGCTTGGGGGGGGGGTAAAGCTAGGAGGCAAGTCATGTCATCCCAATTGACAAGGAGACCGGCCGAAGCGGCTTCATTTCCCGGCAACGAGGGCCTCGCTTACCCACTTGCACTTCCCCTTCCAAGACGATCAACAAAGCCAAGCCTGCACCGGGTGGGGTGGGGGGAGGGGAAAAGAAGATATTTTCACAGATTTCCCTTTGAGGCTTTAAGGACAATTCCTCACCTCTTCTGTTTCTCCTTCATGCTTCGCAAATTTCGTAAATATTCCAATTAGAGGCGAGGGCCGGGGAGCGAAAAGACTCTGCTTCCTTTCCACCCCAAACAAAAACCTGTCAGGCAAAACCTTCGCTGGGTGAAACCCTCAGCTAGCTCAATCAGATTTTCCTGCCCGTCGCCGTCTTTCCTTCACTGCACATTCTTGTGTACAAAGTTGCACAATCGCCTTTTAACTGAGAAGGAAAATTACAGTTCGACGGACCGACGGTGGGGGTGGGGGTGGGGGGGAAGAGACTTTCCAGAGGCAGTTGATGTCACTCTCCCTTAATCGCTCCCATAACGAACATACACACCAGCACTCATGTAAACCGATTAATGCAAGGAAAGCTGGAACCCCCTCCCACCTCCCTGAGATAACCCTCTCCACAAGCCCCGTGGGACCGCCTAGCCTGAGACCAACCTAGTCTGGCCGCTCCGGTCACCCAGATCACACACTCGCCAACGGACGGAGAGGGAAATGGGGCGGGGGTTCAGACCGAGATCGGCTCTTCTTCCCCGCGGGGATTCCTGCTAACGGAATCTTTCCCCGCTTCTCATTCACGGGCCCGCGGAAAGGGGGACCAAGCTAAGCGAGGGCTCGCCTTTCTCTGCCGCTGCTACCAAGGCCGGCTTCAGCCCCCGAGAGCCGCTGCCATTTCTCTCTGGGCCAAAAGGCTCCGGGTGTCGCCTCCGACGGCGCGGACCGGGACGCCGCGAAGGAGTTGCTCCGTCTGCCCTCCCCTTACCTTGTTTATGTGTCAAACGGAAGCGTCGCCCTCTCGCAGCAGGCCGAACAGCGGCGGCGGGAGACAAACAGCCGGTAGCGACCGCCGGGAGAGACGCAGCTCCGGGCGGGGATGAGAAAGACGAGGGAGGGCTCCTCGCGAACAGCAGCGGCGAGAGTAGCAGCCGCCCAACGCGGGGGAGGAGACACTGGGGAGGGAGCTGGGCCCGTGCGACAGAGCGGGCGGGCGGTGGGGCTGGCCTTTTCGCTTGCCTCATTCACCCGCCGGCCTGCCACTCGCTGCCGAGAGAATTACGCGACTCCGGGCCTCGGTCCCCGTTTCTGCACATGCTCACGCACCTGAAGCGCTTTCGCTGAGCGGGCACCGGCGCCCGAGAGCCGCGATCACCGTTACATAAAGAAGTGCCACCGCTGCCACTGCTGGAGTAGGGCTGCTAACATCCCGATTTATTGTACTGCGTGTTGAGGAACTGAATGTGAAAGGACCGTCAATTTATCTTCGTCGGTTGCTATAGAGGAAGGACACGAGGAGGAGTAGGAGTATTATAATAACATTTCTGGAGGTCGGTTCAGTTTAATAATAAAGAGAATCGATACTTTTTCGGCTCTTTTGGCAAGGCTTTTACATTTCTATGCTGTCTTTCTCAGCAGCAAAAATCTGAGCGACCACTGGACGGTGGTAAGGGATTTTTTTTCTGCATCTTTGCTACATTTAGTGGTCATCGGGATTTTAGCCTAGAGATATGCCTAAGTTCATCTTTCATATACTGTATTCTCACATTTCAGTGAGGTATGGGAGTAGTCCTCGACTTCCAATCACAATTGAGCCCAAAATTTATGTCGTGAGACATTTTTAAGTGAGTTTTGCCCCATTTTACAACTTTTCTAGCCGCAGTTGTTAAGTGAATCACTGCAGTTGATAAGTTAGTACCTCGGTTGTTAAGTGAATCTGGCTTCCCCATTGACTTTGCTTGTCAAAAGGTTGCAAAAGGTAATCACATGATCTTGGGACAAAGCAGTGGTCATAAGTATGATCAGTTGCCAAACATCTGAATTTTGAGCACATGATCATGGGGATGCTGCAAAGATGGTAACTGTGAAAAATGATCTTGTCACTTTTTCCAGTGCCACCATAACTGAACAGTCACTAAATGAAATGTTGTAAGTCAAGGACTACCTGTACTGGGTTAAGTGGCTATGTGCAAATGATGCACTCACTCACTGTGGGCTGCTACCCACAGGGATATTAATATTCCTTCCTCAACATTTTCAGTTGTCAAATAATCTAGTGACATAATTTGCAGTGCCTTGATAGACATCTTTAATCTACCTCAGTAGGAGCTTTGCAAGTGATTTTGTTCTTGGACAAATTAAGGACAGATTTGGCAATGTGTTGCTTCCCCACTCTGAGTGTCAGGGAATGGAGCAGGATAAAGCAAGAGGAGGTTTATCTTGTGCCATGAATTGAGGAAGTATTCTCCCACTTCATCCTAGCGTATCCTTCACCCAGTAATCTGATAGCGGGACAGAGTTTTATTAGCTTTCTGTCACTTATGCTAGAATAGGAAATTGATAACACTCTTGTCATTTTCTCTCCAACTTTTAAATATTTAAAATAGGTAAGGATTGCAAGCCAAGACAGGACATGTAGTAAGTGGCCACCATCAACAACACTTGGATGCGTCATATGGAATATGTGCAATATTGTTATAGCAAGCAAAGTGGCAATGCCTCCCACCCAAGTAATAACAGTAGAAAACATAGCATGGAAAGCCCCCTTTTGGCAGGAGCAGCAGGAAATCTTTAATGAATTTATCTGCCAGAAAGGACCATCAACATATCGCTTTCTTAGTTAAACTAAACTAGCAACACTTTAAGATACAGGTCTGTAAGTCTTTTGAAAGAATGCTGAGCATGTGTCTTCCAGATGATTGATATTCCAGTGTACATAAGGAATCCCATAACATTTGAATAGCACTTTGCAAGCATAGGCATTACATTCTCCTTATATAGATGGATTCTTCTCAGAAACCAAATCTACAGTTTCTCCTGCAGCCTAAGCCAAAATAACTATAGAGCAGGGGTTCCCAACCCCCAGTCCGTGGACCGGCACCAGGCGACAACATGCTAGAAACACGGCCGCATAAATAAGCAAAGCCCCATCTGCGGGATGCTGGCAGCCCCCCAAACCACGCCCCCTCCAGTCCACGGAAAAACCTCTCTCCACCGAACCGGTCCCTGGTGCTCAAAAGGTTGGGGATCTCTGCTATAGAGGGCAATGATCTGAGGGGAGGCAACCTATCTACAGCAGCTTCAACCAGTCAATAGGGACTCAAATGTTTGCCCATGGCTACGTCATCATCAAGACTATGAATGAAGCATTGTAGATTGTACTTGTGTCTTATGACAAGACTTCTATCAGAAGACTGAAAACACTATTTTAAAACTGTAACTGCTAAGGTCAAAGCGAAAGTGGAGGCAAATAGAAAAAATTATCTGATGCTAGATAAAGAATTTTGCCCCTTATTTTTTATTTTACCTCTTTAACAGGAGCCTCACATATAAAAAAAATAACTTGAGCTCTCTTAGAAGGGAGATAAAGTAATGAGGATAATTGTTGTGTCCTGAGCCTGCAAAGGCAGGCTCGGGACGTTGCAATGGTCCCGGGCAGTTGCAAGGTGCCTGGGACCAGACTGGTTGGCGCCTGCTTTGCGTGCATGCGCAAGGCGCGGAGCGCGCCAAATGTTGGCATTCGGTCCAGGGAAGCGTTCTTAAGAGGAGCAGAGAGGCCTGCGTGCCTCAGAGCTGTAATGGAGCTGAAGAAACAACAATAAAGGCTTCTTGACACTACGAGATGCTCTGTGATTATTCGCCATTAAGCTGAGGACTCAACACTGGCAACGAAGGTGGGATGCCTTACAATCAATTAAAAGAATTGTAAGCTTACCCAGGAGTCCTGAGAGCAGCTAGGAAGACGGCGTTAAATTCAGCACCTGCCTGCCAATACAGCGTCGTTGGAGGTAAGCTGGCTGATAGACCCTTTCCTTACAAAAGAAAAAATGGCGAAGATAGGAAGGGTCTCTGAATTTGATGTCACGCACCCAGAAAAATGGGAGTCATATGTGGCCAGAGTAGAAAACTACTTGAAAGTAAACCAAGTAAGAGAAGATGGCTTAAAGGCCGCTACCTTGCTGTGTGTTTGTGGTCAAGATGCATTTGAAATTGCTGAAAACTTAGCAGCCCCTGCACCTCTTGAATCTGTCACCTACACAGATTTTAAAAAAATACTAAAAGAACATTTTCAGCCCAAGTTGTCTGTTATTGCATGGAGACATACTTTTGAATAGAGGGATCAACGGGCTGGTGAATCAGCTAAAGAATACATTGCAGCTTTGAGAAGAGCAGCTAAGCCTTGTGAGTTTAAAGACTTAGAAGAAAGGCTGAGAGACAGATTTGTATGTGGACTTAGAAACAGAGACTTGCAGCAGAGACTTTTTGCAAAGGAAGATATATAGTTCCAAGATGCCCTGAGAGAGGTTACTGCAGAAGAGGCAGCAGGTGAGGCAATCAAGAATATGAGGCCTATCAGAAGTACTCCAGAAGCTGTTTCCGTGCACCATGAGGGAGTCCAGGAGAGCTCGGAAGAGGATCCTGAAGAGGAGGTGGATCATCTCTACCCAGCCAAAGAAAGGAAGCAGAAGGAAGGCAAAGAAAAGTCTTCAGTTGTACCCAAGTGCTTCGGGTGTGGAGGTCACCACAAGAGGACCGACTGCAGGTTCCGTTCTGCAATCTGTAGAGCATGTGGGAAGCAAGGCCACATAGCAGCTGTGTGTCTGGGCCGTCAGATGGTACAACCACGAGAAGAATTGCGCCTGAAAGGTACCAGGGTCCCCAGCCAAAACAGGGTGGGTTTCTGTGCTTCACGAAGAAGCATTTATAGGACAGGCACACACAAGCCACTCAAAAAGAAATTGTCACTTAGAGTGAAGTTGCAAGGAATTCCATTGGTCATGGAACTAGACACTGGGTCTGCACTTTCAATTATTTCCATTCACACATTCAGAAAGATTTGTTCTAGCAGCGGGTTCCAGGCCAAGCTTAGGCCATCCAATATAGTTCTAACAGACTTTCAAAACTCCAAAGTGTGTGTTAAGGGGGAGGCCACCCTTAATGTACAATATAAGGATTTTGAAGGTCCATTAGATGTATTGGTAGTTGGGGGTGAGCGCATGACTCTCATAGGACTCAATTGGTTTGAGGCCTTGGGAATACAAGTTACAGGGCTTAATAGTTTGCAAACAGTAGGTCTACAAGAAGTCTGCAAAGAATTTGCAGATGTCTTCAGCCCACAGCTGGGTACATACAAAGGGCCCCCAGTTTCCTTAAAATTGGACCCCACTGTCACTCCTATCAGAGTAAAAGCAAGGAGAGTACCTTTTGCTTTAAAAGGAAAAATTGATGCTGAATTGGACAAATTGATTCAGCAAGGAGTCTTAGAACCTGTTGACTCCAGTCCTTGGGAAACTCCCATAGTCACGCCTCTTAAGGCTAATGGGGATATTCGCATCTGTGCAGATTACAAATGCACCCTAAATAAGGTTTTGCAACAACATGCCTATCCTGTACCTGTAGTCAGCCATATTCTGGCTTCCCTCAAGGGGGGGGGGCGTGTTTTTGCAAAGCTAGATTTAGCACAGGCTTATCAACAGTTACCTGTTGATGAAGCTGCTGCTGTAGCACAAACCATTGTAACACACGGGGGCATTCAAAGTCAAAAGACTACAATTTGGAGTAAATGTGGCTCCTGGAATTTTCCAAAGCGTAATGGAAAATACTTTGAGGAGTATGCCAGGGGTTTGCCCCTACTTTGATGATGTCTTAATTGCTGGAGATTCCACTCAAAACTTAGCTGAGAGATTGAGGGCTGTCCTGCTGCGGTTCCAGAAAACAGGCCTCAAGCTTAAAAAAGACAAATGTAAAATTGGGGTGCCTTCTGCAGATTTTCTGGGATTCAAAATTGATGCCACTGGCATTCATCCTGCTGAGTCTAAATTAAAGGCTATTATGCAAGCTCCTAGGCTTAAGTCCAAAGCTGAACTGCAAGCTTTTCTGGGCCTCTTGAATTTCTATAATGCTTTCATTCCTAACAAAGCTAATGTAGCTGAACCACTTCATAGGCTTCTGGACAAACAGGCAGTGTGGCAGTGGTCACAAACACATGAAGCAAGCTTCAATGAGGTTAAGGCCTTACTAACATCTAATAATGTGCTTGCACATTTTAATGAAACTCTTCCTGTGTGCATCGCTTGTGATGCCTCCCCTTATGGGGTGGGAGCAGTACTTAGCCATCTTAGACTTGATGGAACTCAGGTTCCTGTTGCTTATTACTCCAGAACCTTGTCTTCTGCTGAGCGAAACTACGCCCAGATAGACAGGGAGGCCTTAGCTGTTGTTGCTGGAATTAAAAAATTCCATGATTTTTTATATGGCAGGCATTTCACGGTCTACACTGACCATAAGCCTTTGTTGGGGCTGTTTACCACAAACAAACAAACTCCCCTTATCATCTCCCCTAGGATGCTTAGATAGTCCATCTTTATGTCAGCCTATGATTTTTCCTTAGTTCACAAACCTGGCAAAGAAATGGGCCATGCTGATGGCCTCAATAGATTACCCTTACAGGTAGTGGAGGCTGATCCTGCTCCTGCCATCAACATCCTTTCCATTCAGGCGTTGCCTGAGTCACCTTTAAATGCCAGGGATGTGGCTGCTGAATCAGCCACAGATCTCACACTCTCTCGTGTCTTATCCTGGGTTTTGTCTGGATGGCCAGAGAGTTGTCCAGGTACTGAGTTTCAGAGCTTCTGGCTTAAGAAACATGAGTTATCCACTTTTCAGGGTTGTCTGCTGTGGGGCAGCAGAGTTGTTATTTCTACCTTAATGAGGTCTAGACTCTTAGGTTCCCTTCACGAGGGCCATCCTGGCATTGTAAGAATGAAGGCGCTTGTGCGCAGCCATTTGTGGTGGCCTGGGTTAGACAAGGAAATTGAGGCTAAGGTGCACGCATGCCACCTTTGTCAGCGCTCACGCCCAGAAATTCCCCAAGCTCCTGTACATAGATGGGAGGACACACAGTCACCTTGGCCCAGGGTGCACATTGATTATGCTGGGCTCTTTCAGGGTCAATTCTTCTTGGTCATTGTTGATAGCTATTCAAAGTGGCTTGAGGTTGTACCTGTCTCTTCAACAACTGCTGCCAAGACCATTCAAGTACTGAGGGAGATTTTTGCTGCACATGGGCTTCCGGATGTTTTGGTGTCTGACAATGGCCCTCAATTCATCTCTTCCGAATTCCAAGCTTTTTTACAGGCCAACATGATTCGTCATGCCACCTCTGCACCTTTCCACCCTTCCACCAACGGTATGGCTGAACGGATGGTCCGCATCACCAAGGATGCTTTAAAGAAACTGACCTATGGGGACTGGCACCACAGGTTGGCAGACTTTCTTCTTGCGTACCGCACCACACCTTCAACTTCTACTGGGAAAAGCCCAGCTGAACTTCGCTGGGGGCGCAAACTGATTACTAAACTTGACCGGTTGCACCCGGACAGACTGCCTCCTAAGGCTACACAACCCAGGGCACCAAGGTATCTGCAAGTGGGTGCCCCAGTATGGACCCATAATTATGGGCCAGCACTTGTGGGTTCCTGCTGTAGTATGCAAGGTTACTAGTCCTTTGTCATACGAGGTCTCATTGAATGACGGTCGTATCCTTCGGCGGCATATCGACCAGCTGCGTACAAGACTGGACTTACCCTCAGACACTCCTGGGTCTTTTCCAGGGGGGGGAGGGGGACCACTATGGGCAAAGGGATGGGTGTTGGCAGCAGCCGGGCCCAAACAGAGAGGTCACAGACGGCCTATTCCAAGATTCTGCAAGTGTTCCGAACAGGAATCCATGGGAACTAGGAAGCACACAGGCATCAGTGCCTACTCCAGCCAGGGAGTCACCCAGAGGGCATACTCGTCATTCACAAATACCTTTTAGTACTCCAGTCAGGGAGAATAACCGGGAGCATCCTAATAACTCAAACATTGCAAGAGAGCTGGCACATAAACAGTCTAGTTGGCCCAGTACTGCTGCTGTTTCCAGAAGGAGGCATTCACACAGGGAGGTGGTCGGAGAGGCAAATCCCAATTCTGACACCTCCAGCACAGATGGGGGGGCAACTGAGTTTTGGGGAAATACTGAAACCCCAGACAGTCCCGTTACGGGACTGGGAAGCGAAGGAATGCAGCCCCTTGATAGGTCCAGTGTGGGCCTGGGAGGCCGTACAGAGTTGCCTAACAGTGGCAGTTTTATAGAGGGGCCAGAGAGCCTGCAACTAGGCAGGTCAACCAGGTTATTGGGAGAACGAAGTCCTGGTCTGACAAGCCCGGTGGGCAAGCAAGCAGGCCAGGCAACGGGGCTTGGTCCATGGGGACCACCAGGGTCTGAAAAAGGGGGCAACTTCATGTCATCCTCTGGGCAAAATGAAATTGGGGGTTATCAGGGTCTAAGGAGATCACAGAGAGTCAAGAGATCTCCTAAGTACCTTGAAGACTTTGTAACTATGCTGGCAAAGCAGAAACAGTGAGAAGGTGCCTGTTGTTGAGAACAATGGAAATGCGGGCATTGGGTATTAATCCCCAGAATAGCCCGGTACCATTTGGAGCATGGGTTGGCACACACGCTCGTGTTGAGGTCGCGTGTAACTATTCATATAGTTTATTAGTCTTAGCCGGGGGGGGGGAAGGGGTGTTGTGTCCTGAGCCTGCAAAGGCAGGCTCGGGACATTGCAATGGTCCCGGGCAGTTGCAAGATGCCCGGGACCAGACTGGCTGGCGCCAGCTTTGCACACATGCGCGAGGCGCAGAGCACGCCAAATGTTGCCATTCGGTCCGGGGAAGCGTTCTTAAGAGGAGCAGAGAGGCCTACGTGCCTCAGAGCTGTAATGGAGCTGAAGAAACAACAATAAAGGCTTCTTGACACTACGAGATGCTCTGTGATTATTCGCCATTAAGCTGAGGACTCAACAATAATGATATATAAAATTGGGATATATAAAAAATAGTAAGAACTCTGTGTGTATTATTGTACATTTTCTCAAAGCAATACATTCCTTTTAAAATCAAGTCATTTTTCTCCACTGAAAAATACATAAAAACATGAATTTTATCATCTCTTATTGTTGAATGTCAGATCTAATGCTAGCTTATATGAGTTTCATTTGATAGTTTCCATCAACCCCAAAGTCTTTGCATGTAGACAAAAGTTGGATAGCAGATTTTATAAAGCAAGTATGTATCTCAAAAGTTTTTGTCATCCCTCACTTTTGCATTTTGGATTTTCAATTCTGCTAATCATGCTGGCTTGCTTTTCTGTTGACATATGATTTAGAATTGATCTCAGCTTGCTATTTGAGAGGTATAAGTTTGCCTTGCACCTTTGTCCCTCTGGCTTTCAGACTGGAAAAGATCAGTTCTGCAAAGATATGTTCTCTTCACTCTGGGAAGGACTTATTGTGATGATCTTCACAGGAGCTGACTCCATCATAGGCAGCGCAAGGCAGTAACTTCAAGCAACAGAATTTAGGTATCATTGAAAAAGAGGCATGTCAGAACTTTTGAGTGATAAAAACTTAGAGAAAGTGATATTTTACTTCTCTTCAAAGGCTGTTGTATAAACAGCATTTTCCAACTTGGTGCCCTCCAGTGTTTTGGAATGTAGTTCCTCCCTGTGATCACTGTTAATTCTGGCTGGGGTCGCAGATAAGCTGGAGAGAATTAACCTGTACCAGCAGTATTGTGAATATTTTGTAGCAGAGGAGAATGAGAAAAAGGAAACCAATCTCTCATAAGGTTCAAAGACATTCTTCATCTGTTTCTCTCAGATAAGAACAGCTGATAGGTTATTTAGTGTAGGGATGAATACTATTAATAAATGTTTGGGAATGCTGAGGCAAAATCACAAGGAATAGAATAGAATAGAATAGAATAGAATAGAATAGAATAGAATAGAATAGAATAGAATAGAATAGAATAGAATCTGAAAGGGACCATGGATGTCTTCTAATCCAGCCCCCTGCTCGAGCAGGAGAACCTATACCAGGGGTAGGCAACTTTGGCTGTTTTATGACTCGTGGACTTCTGGCTGGCTCAGGAATTCTGGGAGTTGAAGTTCACGAGTTATAAAAGAGCCAAGGTTGCCTATCCCTGACCTATACCATCTCAGATAAGTGACTGTCTAGCCTCTTCTTAAAAAAAAAAAAAAAAAGTTCGGTAGAACCGGTAGTTAAATTTTGTTGAATTCGGACAACCGGCTTACCCATGCTGCTTCTGGAAGTCTGTTCTAGGCCTCGGAGGCCTGGAGGAGGCCCACCCCCAGGCCTAGAACAGCCCACAGGAAGTGCATTGATGTCACTTCTGGAAGTCCATTTTAGGCCTTGGAGGCCCAGACCTGCATCCACGCAGAGAACCGGATGTTAAGGTAGTTGAATACCACCACTGCTTTGATTAGTTTCCAACCATTGTTTCTTGTCCTGCTCTCTGGTGCTTTGGAGAATAATTTGACCCCCTCTTCTTTGTGGCAGCCCCTCAGTACTGGAATACTGCTATCATGTCACTATTTCTTCTTTTCTTTAGACTAGCCAAACCCAGTTCCTGCAGCCATTCTTCATATGTTTTAGTCTTCAGATCTTTGATCATCTTAGTTGCTCTTCCCTGAATTTTTTCCAAAGTCTCAAAGTCTTTTTTGGAGTACAGTGACCAAAACTGGTTGCAATATTCCAGGTGTGGTCTTACTATGGTTTTATAAAGTGGTACTAATACTTTGCATAATCTTGATTCTATGCCCGTTTATACAACCCAGGATTGTATTAGTTTTTTTTGGTGGCGGCTGCACACTGCTGGCTTATATTCAAGTGATCGTCCACTAGGACTCCAAGGTCCCTCTCAGTTACTGTTTTTGAGCCAGATCTTGCCTAATCTGTACTTATACCTTTGATTTTTCCTTCCTAAATGTAAAACTTTGCTTTTCTCCACATTAAAGTTCATTTTGTTGAATAGGGCCCATTGTTAAGTTTGTCAAGATCTTTTTGGATCCTGAAGTTGTCTTCTGGGGTGTTGGCCAGTGGTGGGATTCAAATATGTGAACAACCGGTTCTCTGTGTGGATGCTGCTTCCGGAAGTCCATTCTGGGTCTGGGCCACAAAAAATTAGCTACCGGTTCTGCCAAAGTGGTGTGAACTGGCTGAACCCCACTACTGGTGTTGGCTATTCCTGCCAGTTTAGTGTCATTTGCAGATTTGTTGAGTTCCCCTTCTTTTCCTTCATCTAAGTCATTTATAAAGATATTGCACAGTACTGGACCTAAGATGGAGCCTTGTAGTACCCCACTGCTTACTTCTATGTGGATGTAGTATCATTGAGGGCTACTCGTTGAGTACAGTTTGTCAGCCAGCTACAAATCCATCTGGTAGAGATGTTGTCTATTCCACCTCTTTCTAGCTTACCAAGAAGTAGGTTGTGATCTACTTTGTCAAATGCCTTACTGAAATCTAAGAATACTATGTCAACAGAATTTCGCTGGTCTACTAATTCAGTCACTTTATCAAAGAATGAAATAAGATTGGTTTGACATGATCTGTTTTTAAAAAACCTGTGCTGGCTACTAGTTATAACTTTGTTTGCTTTTAGTTGTTCGCAGATCTGTGTTTTGATTATCTTTTCCAGGATCTTCCAGGTATTGATGTTAGACTGATTGGTTTGTAGTTATCTGGGTCTGTTTTTTTTCCCTTTCTTGAAGAAGGGAACCACATCGACCCTTTTCCAATCCTCAGGTACTTCCTGGTGCTTCAGTATTTTTGAAAGATACGGTGCAATGGTTCTGAGATAACATCTGCCAGCTCCTTCAGAACTCTGGGATGTTATCTGTCGGGTGCCAATGATTTATACTCATCAAGGTTGGATAAGTGTTCTCTTACTATTTTCTTGCTTATTTTAATTTTTGTTTCTGGTTTGTCTTTTGCAATAGTTTTTTTGGTATGTTGGGCTACAATTTCTTTTTGTGTGAAGCCTGATGCAAAGAATGATTTAAGCAGCTCTGCTTTCTCCCTACTGCCTGTAACTTCCTTGCCATCTTCTCTCTTTAGTGGACCTACAGTTTCCTTGACTTTTTTTCTTGTTATTAATATGTTGAAAGAAACTTTTTTATTGTCCTTGATTTCTGTTGCAAGTCTTTGTTCATTCTGAGCTTTTGCTTTCCTGACTTCATCTTTGCATGTTCTGTTGAGTGATAATTACTTGCATGTTTAGTAATAATTACTAAAAAAATAGCTACATCAGATCTCCCACATTTTATGCACCATGTCAAGTGAAAGTGCAATTTGCTTGATGTGCCTTAGCATGTTATGTAAATATATAACCAACTCAATCCTGGATTAATCAGTAGCAAATTAAGGGAAGGAGGGCATCAGAAAGTTTTCCTCCTGGCTATCATGCCCTTAACTCGTTCACTGCCATACTTAACTTTAGTCTTTTCTTTTTATAATTGTCCTTATTTGCCATGTTTAATAATCTGCATTGTTTTTAAAAATGTTTTCTTTGGCATGGTGAATGATTAAAATTAAGTTCGATTTGGAGGTATTGACAAGATATTGCATTTATTTCCATCTCATGGTGTGAGAATTTTGCTTCCATCAAGGAGAACCATTATTGGGCTCTGATCAGAGCATCAGTTGGCCTTAATCCAATCCTGGACTGACTTGTTCAACAACATGTAAAGAGGTTTAATTTCTGATGACCACATGCGTACATCAATGTAGTTTTCCTAGCAATGTTATAGATATACTTTAGCTTTGGGGCTATTATATTTTCATCCTGCTTTTAATATACAGGTAGTTTTTGACTTACAACAGTTCATTTAGTGACCATTCAAATTTATGACAACACTGAAAAAAGTGATTTTTCACACTTACAACCATTGCAGCATCCTCATGGTCATGTGATAAAAGTTTGAATGCTTGGCAATGGATTCGTATTTATGACAGTTGAGCGTCCCAAATTCACGTGATCCCCTTTTGCGACCTTCTGACAAGCAAAGTCAATGGAGAAGTCAAATTCACAATAACTGTGTTACTAACTTAACAATTGCATTTATTCATTTAACAACAGTGGCAAGAAAGGTCATAAAATGGGCCAAAATTGACTTAAATGTCTTGCTTAGTAAGTCAAAGACTACCTGTATAACTCAAGGCAATGAACACACTCGTACTCCTGCCTCCTATTTTGTCCACAAGAACTAGCTTGTAAAGTGGGTTGGACTAAGAGAGAGTGATTGGCACGTCTAAAATTCAGAGTCCCAAAGTTGCTTTTTTCAGGAGGCAACTGGACTTTCTTGTGTTTCTTTTGAAGACGTTTCGCTTCTCATCCAAGAAGCTTCTTCAGCTCTGACTAGATGGTGGGGAGTGGAAGGATTTATGTTGCTTGCAGACAGCTGGGCATTTGCATTCTTTCAGAGAGTCCTTGAAAGCATTTGGAGGTTTACCTGTCTCCTAAGGGTCACCTGAGTAGTGCAGATGTGTGTGGAGCGTTCTTGGCTGCAGGATGTTTTCTGATCTGTGTCCCTTCACTGTTGAAAACAGGCACAGGCTGTTGGGGATGAGTCTGTGCTATCTGAAACTCAAAAGAAACACAAAAAAGTCCAGTTGCCTCCTGAAAAAAGCACCTTTGGGACAACCATACCTGGATGACTGAGAACCTCCATATAAAATTAAGAGACTTTTAATTTCTAGACCAGGCATGTCAAACTTGCGACGTCACATGATGTCGCACGAGATATTATGACTTTTCCCCCATTGCCGGCAATGGGATGGGCAGTTTCATCGTAATGCATCCGGCCCGCGGGCCAGCAGTTTGACATGCCTGTTCTAGACCATCACCTTATTAGCAACTACACCAAACTGATTTTCTATAGTTGTATACATTAACGTCCCAATCTAGTTTATAACCCTGGAATTGTCTGATAATTTTTTATTCAAGAACCAGTCAATCCAAAACAACTTAGCTACTAAGCCCAGCTGCCATCTGGTGAGAAATTAACAGTGATTTATCTACCAATCTTTAAGCGGCAGCAGTTGTCATCATATGCTTTGTTACTGCCTGCTTTGTCCTAACTATATTTCTGATTTATTTACAAAATATCCAATTATTTTTAAAGAAGTCCCTAGGAAATAGATAAAAATGAAACATCAAATACACTGTATTTATTCCAATATATGTTTTATACTTCCAATGAAAACAAAGTCATTTTCATTCAACCCACCAAAAAATAAACTTGGGTAAAGTGTTGTAATAGGCATTAACGTTTAAAAAGTAGTAAATTATGAAATGGAAATATTTTATGTCCTATTTTTAAATATATTATAAAACAAGATATTTAACTTATCAAAAGTTTTAATTGCTATTTTTTATGTGTAAGAACCGTAAAGCTTTCGTCTCATATGCCCACAAAGAAATCTCCCAGAACAATGCATATGGGAAGAAAAATTTACATTGCCTAAAGTGTTCATATTAGTAAAGTTGGAAGGGACCTTGGAGGTCATCTAGTCCAACCCCCTGCTCGGGCAGGAAACCCTACACCATTTCGGACAAGTGGCTGTCCAGTCTCTTCTTAAAAACTTCCAGTGTTGGAGCATTTACTGCTTCTGGAGGAAAGCTGTTCCACTGATTAATTGTTCTCACTGTCAGGAAGTTTCTCCTTAGTTCTAGGTTGCTTCTCTCCTTGATTAGTTTCCACCCGTTGGTTCTTGTCCTGCCTTCAGGTGCTTTGGAAAATAGCTTGACTCCCTCTTCTTTATGGCAGCCCCTGAGATATTGGAACACTGCTATCATGTTCCCCCCTTGTCCTTCTCTTCGTTAAACTAGACATACCCAATTCTAGCAACCGTTCCTTATATGTTTTAGCCTCCAGTCCCCTAATCATCTTTGTTGCTCTTCTCTGTACTCTTTCTAGAGTCTCAACATCTTTTTTACATCGTGGTGACCAAAACTGGATGCAGTATTCCAAGTGTGGCCTTACCAAGGCATTGAAGAGTGGTATTAATACTTCACGTGATCTTGATTCTATCCCTCTGTTAATGCAGCCTAGCACTGTGTTGGCCTTTTTGGCAGCTGCAGCACACTGCTGGCTCATATTTAAGTGATTGTCTACTAGGACTCCGAGGTCCCTCTCACAGTTACTACTATTGAGCATGGTGCCACTTATGCTGTACTTGTGCATTTGGTTTTTCTTGCCTAAATGTAGAACCTTGCTTTTTTCACCATTGAATTTCATTTTGTTAGTTAGTGCCCAGTGTTCAAGTCTGTCCAGATCCTTCTGTATCTTAAGCCTGTCTTCTGGAGTGTTGGCTATTCCTGCCAGCTTGGTGTCATCTGCAAATTTGATGAGTTCCCCATCTATCCCTTCATCCAAATCGTTGAATACAATGTGTTTATGAACTTCATGTTTCCCTAATTTTATAAGCCACACCAACCATGAAGACATTCTTTCTAATGCAGAATATTCTATTCAATTACTACTGAAAGTATTTCTTTATAAAAACAGTAAAGCTAAAATAATAACATATAGCCAGCATAACACAATTGGAATTTGCCTGGAAGTCTTCAACCAGGATGAACAAATGCAGTTTCTTTCATATCTTTGTGTGTTGACTGACAGTCCAATTTGATACTGTAAGTGAAATACAGTTTCCAAGTATTTTCTGCTCACAAAAGCCTTCTGTATGTATGTATGTATGTATGTATGTATGTATGTATGTATGTATGTAACTAAAGCATAATAAAACATCTAAATATGACTGTTGAATTGTCTGCATTTTTAAGCAAACTGAATTAAGTAAAATTGAAAGTGATTTCACTTAGGTTGTTCGAGATAGAAAAGTGTTTGATGTACAGGCAATATTCAAATTTTCAGATTCATAAATCATAAACTGATTAAGATTTTTAAGCCACTATTGAGAAAAGTGATTTTCCAAATATTCCTGGACTATAAATCCAATCATCCCTGACCACGAGCCCATTCTTGTTTAGGCTGATTGATAAGAGATTGGCCACATATGTTTACAAAAGCAAAGGGATCAATCCTGAAATAAAAATAGGGACTGATTAAATTGCAAATAATTAGAATGCAGAATTTAGGCACTTCACCATTTGGATCAGCAGAAATAAAAATGCCAGAAAATTTACATTTAGGCAGGAAAATTTACAGATTATTGTACTTATCTAGACTTTTAAGTTCTACCCATTTTCAGTACCCAACTAGGTTTTGCCACGCAGAAGTGTTAACTATCTAAAATGGGTATTTTAAAACTTTTTCATGTTAGTTAAAAAAAAGTTCTGAAAGCAGTTTGAAAACCTCTTCTCTAAAATTCATATTAGTTCACTAACAGTGCCAAGAGGCCCCAGCAAATGGCAATATGAGGCTACCTTGGTTGGTTTTAAAAGCTATGGAGAACCCACCTTGATTAATACTTGGAAGGAAATTCACCTGAGAATTCTAGAACTGTTAATTAGAATTATATTCCAGCATAAAATACTTTCCAGAAGATGGTGACAAGCATTTTATTAAACACCTCTGCTTTGCAAGCTATATTGGTTATCAGTTTGCTTTTAGAATTAATTATTCAAGGTACTGGTTGCTACCTATAAATCACTACAATAAACGAACAAGCCCACTGGACTCTTCCACTCCTGCTTCTCTGCCTCCAGCCTATCTCCCCCAACCCTTTTTGTCAAGCTAAGTTTTCCAACTTCAGTTGCTACAAACAATGCTTCATTTTGTTGTAGATAAATGTCTCCACTTCAACCGACTACTGTGCACTGTGGTAAGAAACTCCCTATCTTCCAGCCACAGGTTACTGTCCTCTTTCAATCTTCTGACCATCTTCAGAAAGGACCCCCCTCCTCCTAGTAGCTGGTGTAACAATGGATGCTTTTAAACAAGTTCACCAATGGATTCTGATGATGGCCCCCCGTAGAAAGGAAAACAGGTGAAACTGATATAAATTCTTCCATTTTTTCTTCTAGCCCAAGTGATGCAAAGTGATAAAACAGTGGCGTTTTCTTTTGTGAGGGCATGTAATGTCAAAGCAGGATAATCCACTAGTGAGGGTCTGTGGTAACCAGTATGCACACAAACCTGGCTAGCATCATTACCAGACTGGAAGAACAGATTAAAATTTGAACAGCAATTTTATAAGCAAATTTCCTTTACAACCAGTTTCAGATGGTTTCAGACAAGAAACTTAAAGCTTCTTAAGGAAAGAAGTATTACTCCATTCTTAACTCTTATTACTTATTTCATATAGCAATGCAGATGAATTAGGTTTCCAACAGATACAAGTTTGCATTGTGAAATAGATATTTTACTGGTTTTAAATCCCTGCCCAATATACAGGCAAAAATAAACAAATAACTTCAGTGTTTACTGTATATCACCATATTTATATAATTGCATACCACTGAATCTAAATATTGTATCTCTCAAAACATAATAAATGTTCAGCAAAATAATTTTGATCAGATAAAAGACAGATTGGCAAGCAAAATTAAAGTTCAGTACTATTTATTAGATGGGTGATTACAAAGTACAATAACAAACAAGTGCCTTTAAGTTGTTAACTTTGCCTTTTATAGGGTGCATTTAAAAACAATAATTTCTTAGCATTGAAATAGTCTGATTGAAGAAATCTCACTGTTTGATTGGGCTTGGAAGATATTTACTCTTTTTTCTTTAGTTCTGAAAATGCAAAAGAGACAGAAAATTTTCAAACCAATTTTCTAGTATAGGAATAAAGAAGACACCACAGCAAACCAACAAGTTGAATGGATGCTACAGTTCTATATACAGTTACCGAAAAGTCCCACTGAACTCACCAGACATTGTTTCAGTTCCAAGGCTGCAGTTTCAAGCCCTGAACTATATAATGTATTTTCATAAACAACAAAAAAATTCTACAAAATTTCTGGAATCTCTCTGCATCGTGATCAGGAGGAAATGATATGCTGGTCTGATAATTTTTCCATTTATGTTCCAGTCTTTTATAACCCTGCTTTGGTTACTAAAGAATCCTTCTACATACATCTCTACACCTTTAGATCTCACACAATAGCAATACCTCTGAAGTACAGGAGCTTGGAACAAGAAGGCCTTCAGCACAGAAATGAGAGGTAGTCATAGGTTCTTTTTTAAATCATGCCCAGTTAGATTGATCCAGATTCAAGAGAGACACAATATCACTGAACTCTGGACAGATGATTTCTTTGTATCTCCCTCTAATGATTGAGGATATGTTTGATTTTGTAAAACCACACATATAGAAGTAATATGTGAATGCTTCCTATATTGTGTTCTATTGCTATCTCTATGCTATTACTATGACAATTATGACTTATAAGACAACTATATGTCTTACACCAGAGATGTCAAACTGCCGGCCCGTGGGCCTGAAACATCATCCAGAAGCCGCGCCTACCCCATTGCCGGCAATGGCAAAACAGTTCCGATACGTCTCGCAACGTCACGTGACATCGCAAGTTTGACATGTGTGTCTTACACTATTACTATTCACTCTGAGCTTGAAGTGAGGGCATTCCATGCATTATTATTACTATTCAGTCAATCAATCAAATTGATTTTAAAGACTAGCAAGCTACTAATAACATAATTTTGCTAAAAAAGAAATGAAAATAAAGATTGATATTGATAAAATAAAAAAGTGAAGATAAAATTAGTGTAAAATTACAAAGTACAGATATTAAACAAATCCTATAAAATTACAATTAAATTTTTGAAGAATAATCTAGCACAAGGCTAGAAAGTGGAAGAACGTGAGTTCTAGTCCTGCCTTAGCCATGAAAGTCAACTGGGTGGCTTTGGACCAATCACTCTCAGCCCAACTCATCTCACAGGGTTGTTATGAGCAAAAGAAGAGGAGAAAGGTGTCTTGGATTTATTTGCCACCTTGCCACTTATTTGTAAAAACAAAAGCAGGATACAAAAATAAATAAATGCTATAAACTAAGATAACTTTAAAAGGACATGAATAAGAATTTATAAAACAGTATGAGAATGTGAGGCTATGGTAACATACCTTAACTGTAATACTTGCTGAAGCCCTGTTGGAATTAAGACCATTATATAACATAATTATATATAATTATATATATAATTATAACAAAGAAATAACAAAATAAAACACACAGTGTCTTTATTTAAAAGGAGAAAGAGGGGAAGAGGAGGGAGAAGGAAAAAAGGGGAGAAAAGGAAGAAAAGCTATACAGAATAATTCAGAATGACAGAGTTGGAAGGGACCTTGAGATCTTCTAGTTGAACTCCTTACCCAAGCAGGAAACCCTATACCATTCCAGAGAAGTTGCTATCTAATCTCTTCTTTAAAAACCTATCCACAACTTCTGAAAGCAAATCATTCCACTGATTAATTGTTCTGTCAGAAATTCCTCCTCAGTTCTATACTGGATCTCTGTGATAAGTTTACATCCCATACTTCTTGTCTTGCTCTAGAATAGGTTATCTCCTTCTTTGTGACAACCTTCAAAAGTATACAGCCTCTTAAAAGTAAATATCGAGTTATTAAAGGCTAGTTAAGGCTCTGCATAATATCACTTGGACAACTTATTTACTTTTAATCATAGCTCTGACACAAGATCAGGCTATATTGCTGGAAATTCCTGCCACCTAGTCAGCTAGCAAGAGACTACGGTAATTAGCCTCCAGCCTGCCCGGATATTGTGATATGTATGGGCAAATATACATTTCTCTAGATTTCTATATATAAAAAAGGCAACACAGTAACATATAATTCAATTTCAATCTTCTCCTCATCACAAAGAAAGAGCCACAGCTCTTTTAGTATATAATAGGACCTTCTCTCCAAGACAGAAGAAGGGAGGGCATTACAGCAAGCAAGGCTAAAATCTCTTCTGCTGTTTTGGGGACAGTTGTGTAATGTAGTGGCCCCCAACCTTTTGGGCACCAGGGACTGGTTCCATGGAGGGTGGGTTGTTTTTTTTTTGCAGACCGGTGGGGAGGCATAGCTTTGCACACTGCCTGGATCCCACACATGCAGATGGGCTTCGCTCACTTGTGCAACCTGGTACCTGGCAGGCCATGGATTGGTATTGGTCCACGGACCCCATGCATATATGTATTCACTGAATTATTATATGGTGGAGTTTGATTAAGATCATTTTTCAGGGCCATATCTCTGGCATGTTGCTTGAAAGATTATTTGGCCTGATCAATTCTCATTGGAACCAATACATCGGGCAGAAATCATAATGGCTTAGGACCGCCCACCCCATTGCCGGCATTGGGAAAAAAGCTGCAATACATTGTGCGACGTCACATGACGTCACGAGTTTGACAGGCCTGGCTTAGGTTTACACAAGAAGTTTGGAATTTGTCTTAAAAAGTCAAGAGAGTCTGACAACCTGAACTGAAACTTGAGCCAATAACTAGCATGTGCTTTTGGGCAGATTTAATTGGAACCATTCCAATTTCAGCTTAAAGAGCTGTGTAGAGAATACAATGATGAACCAAAACCAGGTTCCTTAAAAAGCTTCATTATACATTATACACTCCTGGACTAGAGGCTGAATGTGGGGCTTCTATGAGGTAATAGCCAAAAAAACAATTCCTAGGTAATTCCCACCTTTCTCTAGACATCTTTGCCGATGAACAGCTTCAATAGCGGGAGCTTTGAGGTAGTTAGTAGAGTATGGATCACTTCAACACCATTGGTTTTCTCTGCATGTTATGGTTTGGATAAGCCACCGAGGATAGTGAACTGCTAAACTGTATAACCTCTTCCTCCAACTTATTTTTTTTCAACACCAATAGAGCAAGCCACTTATATATAAAAAGATCAAACCCTATTACTCTTTAGCACTGATATTACCTAGATTGGTAATAAAACATCTGCAAGAAAACAACAAACTCAGCGAGCATCAAGAACCCCACAGTTCAACCCTGAATTACAAATATTCTTTTCTATTGGAATTACTATGTAGTAATGTAGAATTACTATGTAGGGCTGAGTTTTTCAAATCTATTTCCATAACAACCCCAACTTAAAGGGGTTCTGTCCCTTCTTCATTCTAGTGTGACTGATTTTTTTTTATCACCAGACCATTGCCTCTTGATCAGGGACTCCAGGATTTGTTTTAGCTGAAGTGGATAAACCTAGCAATAGCTGATAATGGAGAATCTCCATAGACATTTAGCTGATAATGGAACATTTGAAAAAAGGAACTGATTTTTTTTTCTGCAAAGCAGAAGAAACATTGACTGTTTCTTCTGTCTCTCTGCATAATCTGCATTTTGAACCATTTGATTACTTTTTCCAATTGTGGCCTTCATTTCATTAGTTCGAATAGCCAAAATTAAGCCTTTCTTTTTTTAAAAAATATTTTAGTTATAAGCCATTGCTAAATTTTATCTTTATCCACTTTCCCCTTGATCATTTGCAGAAATTGACCTTGTAATGTTTTTTCTTGATGGCATTTTGTTCTTGGTTTATTACATTGCTTTGATTTTCATGTTTTCTTTTCAGCTTATTCAGTAAGTTTTAAATTTTAATTTACATTAATTCTTGTTCTTGGCTGTCTTTTATGTAATCAGCCAGTGCATGCTTTTCTCTGAGTTTGTTTGAAGTAAATGTCTACTTCTATTTCTCGAGGGCAGGTATAATCTATCAATATCACTATGGAAATGTAAGCTTTCTGGGGTTTTTTGATCCAACTGTCCAATTCAGCTTGTGTCCAATTAATCATTCTAGCAGTATATCATATCACAGGTATGCCTCAGGTATTGGTGGCTTTCATGTTTCCACCATTTATGATTTTAGCACTTTTCTGATTCTTTGGATATGATTTACCAATCACATTTTTAACTTGCCCACGCTTGACGTTATTCAATGATAAAATGCCCAGATACTTGTAGGCTTCATCTTAATAGCTTCTAATGGTTTATCCATGCAAAATTTCAATTCCATTATGGTGATTTTATTCAAATTTATTTTTATTGTGGCACATTACTCTAGGCCAAAGTCTTACCATATTTGTCAATTGCTGTATTTCAATTTCTAATTTTTTATGAAGCATCAGATCATCCATATAAAGCAACAATGATATTTTATTACCATTTTTTGCTGTTTGATAACCAAGATTTATTTTCTTCAAAGTCACTGGGACTAGAATCATAGCAATGACAAATAATAAGAGCGATGTGTCAACTTAGATGATGCTTCTCCTAACATTGCTGTCCATATTTTTCATTTCCAACCATCCATTCTGGTTTTCCACTGCCTATGTTTTCTATAAACATTCCAATATATTTTTTGACACCTTATTACTATGGTTCTTCACACAGTCAGTCTCATTTTCAGACTGGATTTGGCATTTTTATCCACCTATAGAGTCCTTCTCAAGGACCTGGGATAGGCAGTTGCTATTATGGTGGGTTACAGTTATCTAGACAGCATACTAAAAAGCAGAGACATCACCCTGCCAACAAAAGTACATATAGTCAAGGCCATGGTTTTCCCAGTTGCAATGTAGGGCTGTGAAAGTTGGACCATAAGAAAAGCTGAGTGCCAAAGAATTGAGGCCTTTGAACTATGGTGCTGGAGAAGACTCCTGCGAGTCCCCTGGACTGCAAGGCGATCAAACCGGTCAGTCCTAGAGATCAACCCTGACTGCTCTTTAGAAGGCCAGATCTTGAAATTGAAACTCAAGTACTTTGGCCACCTAATGAGAAGGAAGGATTCACTGGAGAAGAGCCTAATGCTGGGAAAGATTGAGGGCAATAGAAGAAGGGGACGACAGAGAATGAGGTGGCTAGATGGAGTCACTGAAGCAGTAGGCATGAGCTTAAATGGACTCCAGAACATGGTAGAGGACAGGAAGGCCTGAAGGAACGTCCATGAGGTCGCGATGGGTCGGACATGACTTTGCAACTAACAACAAAAGTTAGCCAGATGTTTAGATTGGGTTTCACATTTATTCATTTATCAAATCCTTCTAAGGATCTGAGATTGGCAGATGTTGTTGTTTATGGTGTTAACAGTATCGCAGGGTGTAAGTTGTTCCAAGTAAAGCTGCATTTTGCAATTGACTGGTGGCAATTTTGTCAATAACTTTGTGGTTATTAATGTATTTTATCCTGTCTTTTTATACATAACTCATAACTTATTTTTCCCATAACAACCCACTGAAATAGGTTAAGGTGAGAAAAAGCAATAGGCCCAAAGTTGCTCAGCTGACTCACAAAAATTTTCTGTGATAAAGTTCTTGTATAATCGGAATGTTTTATCATAACTCTTGCAAGAGGTCAAATGAAAAAAAATATTTTAGTTTCTTTCCATACTAGCCAGTGTTTTATTTCAGGAAGATTAATATTAATTATGAATAAATCCAGCTTTGATAATTTCACTGCAGAATTTGCCTCAGCTATATCTTCAATCTAAAAAAAAATTAATAATGCTATATCCCACAATACTGTAGGCTTAAAGTCATATCCATTTGTACAGTCTACTTATAAAGAAATGATAGCCTCAAGGATTTTGAATTAAATTATAAAATGATTACCCAGTTCTTGATAAATCTTTGTAAAATTTCTATGTTGTTATGGTGACAAGACAGTATATATTTTACAATTACTACTGTTAATCAGACAGACCATAATGTTAAGTGAGTAATGTGGAATTAGAAATGTTTAGTGTATTTTATGTGTGTGTCCATATGTGTGCACATATGCAAACTTGAGTCAGTTTTTTACTCTTAGAAAATGTCTGGACTAATCCCTGCAATTCTCTTGTCAAGATTTCATTTGTTTGTCACTGCCTATTTCCAGCTGACAGAAAGTAACTGCCCAAGGTTACTCAACTGGCTTTGTACCTAAGGCAGGACTAGAACCAACACTTTCCTGGCTTCAAACCTTGTGCCTTAACCACTAAATCAGACTGGTTACAGTGTAGGCTGAAATTACTCCAATCTAAATTCGGGAAGTTAACAGGAAAATAATGGGCCAATTATTCCCAGAATTGGTATATTGGTTATAGCAACAGGGTTTAATACTAAATCGGGCAGTGCTTTCTAAGTCTACTATTTACAATGTTGGGTATCAGCATTCTTGAAACTATGCTAAATTAATGCAAAGCAATTTTTAGTACCGTACAAATAACTGTGTACAAAAACTTGTGAAAACACTGTTATGAAAGTTGGCATTTGCAAAGTCCCACATTTAAATCTAGCTGCTGTTATGGCTGTTCTCTCTTACGATGTTAGAAAATGTGACTCAAAAAAATCAGTAGATGAGGATCTAAACCCAAAGCCAAGAATAAACCTTACTATTATTACTTAACAATTACTAATGCTGAGAAATCTGCTTTCCACTCTTCCCTTTCTGTTCTGACATGTATAATGGGAAACAAGAATTCTGAGTGCTAATCAAAAATATACATAAAGATTGAGTTCGGATATAATGGTGCTTTCTCTTTATGAAAATGAGCCAGCTTTTGTCCACTGGAGTTCTGAGTTCTTCAAAAACATCTGCCATAGGTTTTAGTTAAGCAAAATTTATCATATCAAATCTAAAACTATGTCCAGACTCAATCACTGTTGGTTGCAACAAGCCAGTTTTATGGTTTGAAGTTGGAGTTTTTCAATTATCAGTATTTAAGATTAACCATTGTTTAATTCAAACACAGTGCTAATCATGGTACTGCTAAAATGGAAGTGAAAACACCTTGGTGTATTTCAATAATGTACTAAGCTTCCATACCAGTTTAATAAACATGCATACATTGCCATCTTCACCCCCTCATGTTTTTCCCTGAGCAGTGACAGAGTGAAGCGACTGAATTTTCAGTTTTCAAAACCCAGAATTTGAAAACCAAGTGGACTAAAGAAAAATGGAGTAAAGTCTATCACTTCGATATGGAATATAGAACACTGAATTTCTCTGGGGCCTATATTATGATAGAAAAGGCTACATAAAGCAACACAAGAGTTCAGAAGTATTTTTAAAACTTACAAGATGGAAAAAAAAAGTCAAACCATAAAGAGTAAGGCTACAGAGGTTTAATTAAATACTTACCATAACAATCAGATTGGAATTAAGAATCTTTTTTTCTCCTTTCGTATTCTGTCATTTCATAATTATGATGCCTGATAAGCTAAAAGATAATCATAAATACATGGAACATAAAAGATTAGCTGTCCTTATGAGTTTCTATTATTTCATTATAGAATACAACATTTAAAATACATTTATTTTATTTATAATGTTAGCATTTTCCTAAGTGCTTGAAAAAATGATAAGAATTCAAATGATAATTTTAATGTCCTTTCAAAGTCTACATTAGTTGCAAATTATTTAATCTTGCCAATTTTCAGCCTGGGGCTACGTTTATACACTATGTTAACCATAACAAGTTTGCAGTAAGCCAGAACAAAACTTATTATGCATAAACCAATAATGTCCCCAGCTAATTCACCAAATTTGTGTCTAAAATAATATTTGGAAACAATTCTAACAGTAGCTTCCTGTTTGGAAAGCTGCAGCAAGATAATTCATTTATTTCTATATTTTGAAGGAGAACTAGATCACACATTTCCAACCTATATGCATAATGCTTTTAACAGAGAGAAAGCACAGAGCTTCAGTCTTATCTAAGTTGTATGCAATATTCCCTAACATCGCAGTCGGTTTTGGCTATGGCTAGGGTGCCATAAGCACAACTAAATCCAGTTTTAAGTAAGCTTCTTCCACAGTTCTATGCAACCTAGGACATCTAATCTAGAGCCGATACACAGTACCATTTCCTGTTGATGACATTCTATCAAGTAGGAAATACATCTCATATAGCTCCTTGAAGTACGTTCATGCTCATATATAAGCGCAACTATGGAAAATGATCCATCTAAGTGGTCAATTGATCAAAACTCAGGAAAAGATGTAAAAATAATTAAAGGTTGCTTTACAAATATTAATTTCACACATATTCTTACCATAACCCATAATAGGAGTGTTGAAGAAAGACTTAGGCCAACTTTTATCCAGTTAGGATTTTTTGGATCTTCCCTTCCTATTTGGAATATTGACCGAGACAATGCTAAAATAAAGAAGTTTCAAAATACATTAGTTCTGAAATGAATGTAAAATGCCTTTAAAAAATAATTCTTCAGTCATAAATTAGGTATACATTTCTCAATTTAACCAAAAACAATTAAGTCACATTATGACTTGTTTTATTATTTGAGCCTCACATTGCGTTATTTGTGTCTCAGGTTATGTTTTTATAAGACAGACAAGATAGAAACAGGAATCAATTTTAGCTGAAGTGTCATAGTTGTGAATAAGTATGCAGTTATTGGATGAAATTAGAATTTTGTAAAAATCAATTCTTTTCATATATTGTATGGTTAGTTATATCAGAAGAAAAGTATCATCCAGTTTATTGTAAAGGACATTTAAACAGCATATTTATAATAAACAGGAAGAAGTAATGGCGTTTGAAATTTAAAATAATTTGCTTTTACACAAATCTGTACCCCATTTTTTTTACTTCCTTAAAGAAAATGATTTTTTTCTACACTCACGTTTAATCCCACGGGGAAAAATGCTTAAAGAGGTTCCAACGATAAGACCTTTTTCCCTTCCAACTAATCACTGCAGAGCACTAAATGAGGTATCTTACACAAAGTAACCCATCAGGCTTTCGATGGAAGAAAAGAGGAATGTAGCAACCGTGCAGTAAAGGGATATGCTCATCACTCTGATACAGAGATGCCACTGATGTACAAACACACTCAACCCGCTGCCCTAATTTGACCACACGGGGCACCGCAAATCGTTGTATGCACAGAGGCCTCAGCAAAATGGTCAAGAGAGAAAGGCAACTGCAGCTGAAGGTTATACATTCAGTCTAGTACGGCGCAACATTCACACATTCAGTCAACATGGGTAGGGCAATAGAACACTCAAGCAAATTGAATGTTTTCTTCTGAATAGCCAAGGTTCCGAAAAGAAAACAAGTCCCACCCGAGACCACACAACTCACTTGGAGTCACCTTGCTTGGAAACTGCAAAAACCGCTTCGCAGCCCGCAAGGTCGCCGCCATGTTATTTTTCCTCTCGAGAGAAGCGAGGAGACAAACGCACCAATCCAAGAGTAAGAGAGGCGGCTGCTAATAAGATATAAGGAAAGGATTTGGAGCGTCATCTATCGACAACTCGGCAGAACAACTCAGTCAGCTGTAATAGAAGCTCATCCCCACCGCAATGACATTCGTTTTTAATTAATGTCGGCTTTGGATGTTTGTTTGATATTATGTTCTGCTGTGTTTTTTATTTCGGGAACTAAAATATACACAACTGGTATTGTTCAAGCTTTTCTTGAAATCACTGCTGTGATAGCACTCTCCTAAATTCATCTGTTCTCCTAAATTCATCTATTCTCATAAATTAATCTGTTCTAAATTCATCTGTTAAAGTGGATTGTAGTAATCAGAATTACTGATTTTGAAGTGGTTTGTGGTAATCAGAAAATAATGTTATTCTAATCACATTGTTTTCATAATTAAAAGGTTGCACTAATTTTAAAAATTCATGTATATATATGAGAAAAACAATTGAACACCAAGCAGTATTCGTATTTTGTGTGTGTGTGTGTGTGTGTATGTGTGTGTGTGTGTGTATGAATAAATATGAAGTTTTCAAATCATAAATTTCTGAACGTATTACTGAGTACAGAACAGATATAAAATTGGACTTACATGATTTCTAATGAAATCGGAGCTGTCAGAGTTACAAGATTACAATCCTTGTCAGCATCAAGTGATTCCTCAGTTTGAAAAATGCTGATCATTTTGGAACCCATATACTGTTTCATAACTAGTAACGCTGGACTCCAATTTCAAACCTCAGAGGTTTCAGGAATGCTCTTACCCCCGGTTTTTCTAGTTTTTTTCGATTAATAATGTAAAACTGTTGTTAAGAAGTGGTAAAAAGACTCTGTAGGTATGAAGTTGATTGCATGCTTTCATATTGGAGATGAAAAGAAGCAGGAAATCTTACAATGTCAAGCTTGTTTTCCTAGCCAATTTTTAATTGGAATTTTGTGCTACAGATTCCTAAGTGACAACTATTGTCTTTTTAATTAACTAACATTCTAGATTCATAGCTATTGTGATAGTGGAGATCTGTAGCTTTAAGTGTAGAAAGACATTAAATGCCAGATATTAAAGACATGACAGGAGTCTATTTTTCCAATGTTTTTTGGGCTTCATACAGGCATCGTGTGGGCGATTGCGACGAATGGTTGTTTGCTCTGACCATCACTTATTTATAATACGGTTTGAATATTAGCTTTAAGTTGTAATACTCTCCAGGACAATTCCAGCAACCTCCATAGCTCCTATGATTTTAGTCCTTCGGTTTCCTTTTGTAAGAATGAGTCAAGCCTTATACATGTGTATAATTCTGAAATCTTGAAGGAATTCAACAGCGTTACGCGTTCACCAAGACATTTTCTCAGCCTCGGAGCTCAGTAAACGCGCAGGCGCAACACTTCCCCAAGACGCTGCGAGACCTTAAGATCTATCTTATTTCCCGACTTGCCCTGCTGCTGCCATTCAAGTCTATGGAGAAAAGACAGGAAGAAGAGGGGGAAAGGGGGTCATGACGCATGCGCGCAACTCCTGATGACCCGGCTGGGGAAGCCCACACTGGCGGCCATTTTGGCGGCGCCTCCTCTCTGTGGCCTGCTCAGTTACCACGTGAACCGGCCGCCGCCTGGGGCTTGCTGCGGAGCAGGGGTAACTGGGCACAGGCATCCCGGCGGCAAGGGAAGCCGCACAAAGTAGAAGGGGGAGTTGCCGTAGCAAACGACGGCAGTGCTGGTGGGAGCGACGCCCTGGCGTGGAGTCCCTCCTGAGAGGCGGCGGTAGAGGTGGTGATCAGACAGCGGTAGAAGGGAGCGGGTTTACCGGCCCGGTCGTAGCAAGAAGGGCGGAGGCGGCGGCGGCGGCGACAACAGTAGCAGAGACAATGCCGTCAGTGAGCCTCCCGCCGAAGGAAAATGCGCTCTTCAAGCGCATCCTGGTGAGTGAAAGAAGCCCTCATCTAAGCCTACCTACCCGCCCGGCGGAGTTTTCCATGAAAATGGGGCCCCAGGGGATGCTTAACAATCCCGGGTCAAAAACAATCTCTCCCGCTTTCGTTTGGTTTGAGCTCTGCTGACAAATGCAACTTGGACTTTTAAAGGATCTCTCGGCCATGTCAGCGTTTCTTGTTCCAGAACTGCCCGTAGAATGTGTTGGGCATGCTTTACTTCATCACGCCCCAGGGCCAGCTTAGAAGGGATTTGGTTGCTGAGAATGGCTATTTTCTGGTTTAAGTAATTGGCAAGCCTTTGGTGGGCGAAACAATAGGGAGAACAGAGCAAAAAAAAAAAAAAAAAAAGTTCAGTGAGAGGCAGGTTGTAAAAAATCTGAGTTTTGTGGTTCTTTTATTTAAAGGAGAGAATTAAAAGTCAAACCACTTTCTTACCTTTTCTTCGGTTTGATTGCTTTGAAAACAGCCTTTTAGTTATCAAAGGTTATTTCAAACATAAATCAACTGTTCTGTATGTGTTATCTTGTAGTATTGTTACATTGTGCTGATCTAAAATAAGTTGCCTAATGTGATATTAGTAAATTAAAATGATCTACAAAATTCATCAGTTTTATTTTTAAAAAATAGATGAAGTTAAATTATTTGAAATGCAACACTGTAAATCTAGCAATTAGTCAAATGGACAAATTGTTAAAGTTTGCTATTTTATCTACTTAAACTTAGATAGGTTTCTGTCTTGAACATTTGTATAATATATGCGATATTTTTCCAGAATTTTCAAATTGTTACTTAGTGGACAATGATTGTATAATGTTAAGCCAAAACAGAGATGTCACATTACACCATGTAACTCAATCCTGTGATAGATATCTAATGATCATCTATTTTTAAGAACATAAATATGTTCTTAGGAGGATGTTATACCCAAAATATTGCAGTCATTTAGAATATGACAACTATAAATTACAGAATGAGTAATTGGGTTGGACAGAAATGATGAGGCCATTAATGTCTTCTTATATCTAGTAACTCTTGTCTGGAACAATCTGTAGTAAAGGAATATTCAGAAAGAAAACCTGTATCATTCTCGAATAGGTTAAAAGTGGATATAATTACTAATATCTGCCCTATTCAACTATAGGGCAGATATTTAAGTTCAGTTGTGTAACTGGAAGATATCTAAATATGTACAGTGCCTATATTTCCTTAATGTTCAGGTTTTATATTTGTGGGATCAACAGTTTATTTGCATGAATGCTGTATAGTAGTCTCCAAGAAGATCTTTATATGATACATTATGGCAATATGAAATTGCTAAAATATTTTAGTTGCAGCCTCACATTTTACAAAAGTGGAATATTCGAATATAGAATTTAAAATGTGTACATGAATTAATGTAGGATTTTTTATGTATCCTTTTATTCTGTTTTGCCAAGTTTGTTTGGAGTAGATTACTTTGGAATGTTCATTGTGCCATTCAGGCTTTTTACATTGGGCCTTATTTATTTAGTTTTGGTAAACATAGGATTCTGTCATATGTATGATCTGTGTGCATAAATGAGTAGACAGAAGTCATCAATTACTTAGTATTATATCCCAATTGATATATTTGCCCACATAAGCCAGGATCATCAGGTTTAGAGCAAGTCATTTTAGATTATGAATGCTAGTTTGTTTGAATATAACACTAAAATATCCTTAAGTCTTTTTATTGACCAGAGAATATCTAGAGAAATTAAGTGGAATAAAATTTTGATATTCTGAGAAATCAGAATTCCTGACATATTTGAATGTAGCAATTTTGTTCAGGTGGAACCAATTCCAAACTGAATATTATCATAAGAAATACATAAATTCATAGTAAAAGTACTATAAGAGTAATTATAATATAGAAGTTGAAAGAATAGTTTTGGAACAGGCAGTTAGACTTAAGATAAGGAACTTGTTTTAGTGTTCTTTACTTGTCCCAACTTGATTTTCTATGTTTTAATGCTGTTTTGCAAATAAACAGGTATTTAAACTCTGTTTGTTAAGCATATGTAATAGATTCTTATTTTCCTGTGGAAAATGCTAAATATGTCTAATGACTTATCTGAATTTGTAGAACTTTTAACACTACTTTTTAAAATACAGAACTAAGATAGTTTTGTTCATTTTGACAACTAATCATGGTAGTGCTTTCTATGAAACCTGTATCAGTACAAAATGAATGAATGAAAGGCGTGTATCTTTACAGTTCTGTGAAGTAGAAAATGCTTTAGGTATTACATATGTGAAATAGCATACTTTAGGTACCGTATATGCCGGCGTACAAGGCGACCCGGTGTATAAGACGACCCCCGTCTTTATCGCCGAGCCACATTCCTAGAACGTCGTCTTATATGCCGGAAACTACCAGTATTTCCGGCGTATAAGACGACTTGGCGTATAAGACGACCCCCGTTTTTGGTGCCGATTTCAGCGCTCGCGGAAGTCGCCTTATACGCCGGCATATACGGTATATGTAGGAATAAGATCCATATTTTTTTCTCCACCTATTTGCATGTGTACAGGTAGTTCTTGACTTATGGCCATTCATTCAGTGACTTTTCAAAGTTACTGTAATGCTGAACTAAGGGAATTATGAGCCTTCCTCAAAGTTATAACCATTGTAGTACCCCTGCAGTCAGGTGATTACGATCTGGGACCTTGGCAACCTATCCTGGGTGCTTGACAACTGGTTGCCAAGCACCCATGATCATGTAAGCAACATTTGCAGTCTTCCCTGCAACCTTCCCCAGAAGGCCAGTGGGGAAGCCGGCAGAAAAGGTTGCAAGCCATTGCTGCCTGCCTACAAGACTCTCTGGGAGTTGGCTGGAAAAGCTCCATATTCAAATTCAAGCTTTGATATGGAGTATTTTCAGACAGCCCCTTGACTTGAGAAGATTCTCCTTCAGCACTGAGCTTTTTCATTCATCCCCAAAGATGAAAGAAAAGAGTGGCAGCTTAGATTTCTTAATGGATTTCTGCTTGGATTTCAGTGTGGAGCCTTTTTAGCCAACCCCCAGAGATAAGAGGAAGCCTTTCCACTAAGAAGGGCTGGCTGAAAACACTGGTGAAATCCAGGCATAATTTTCAGTCACAGAGGATTTTCAGCCGCAGAGTGGAAAGGTTTCAGCAGTTCTGAGGCCCTCACCCACCCTCCCTGATGTGGTTCTTTGCTTCCTTCCCCACCTGGCTGGCCTGGGGCTTGAACTGCAGCTTCCCCACTGACTTGATTTGGGAAACTCAGGAAGTTGCTTTGGCTAACAATCAAGGCATTCACTTAACACTAGCAACTGGAGTTACCTGGATTGCTGCCCTAAGCAAAGCAGTTGCACTTGATGACTGCATCTGGTAGCAACTGAAATTCTGGTTTCAATTTTGGCGTAAACTGAGAACTATCTGTTACATTTATCCACCTTCAGATATTTGAAAAGCTATTTGTGTATGTGTGCATATTCACACATGCTTATATATTCTTCAGTATGCATAATTATATTCAATCTTCACCTCATTTTCATTATACATATTGTGTATAATAAATGCATTACTTTTGAGATATATATCTTTTTGGTATAATAGATAATAAATGTTATATATTATATAACATAGAATAGAATCTGGTTAGATTTCTGATGCAGGGTTTTCTCCAACTGGATAAAAACAAAAGAATTCTAAACTGTAGAAACTCTAGCATTAAGTAAAGTTCATCAATAGGAAAGACTATAGTCCTATGTTTATTCATTTTACTTTCAATACATCTTTCAGTTTTCAAGTATGGGTAACCCTTGTTTAGGGAGTACACTTGGAACTGGCTACTCAGTCATTAAGCAAAGCAGTCACTAAGTGAAACCACAAAAGTGCTTATGATCTTACTTCAGCTTTTCCTCTACAGACCTGCAGAGGTTATAAATGGTTGCTCACAAGCTTATTTTTTCATCTGTATTATAACTGTAATGGTGACTAAACAAGATAGTTGCTAAACAAGGACTACCTGTATGAATGAAATCTCTTGTGTAGTCTTTGCTGCTCTCTAAGCTTAGTTGTTTTCTTGCAGACATTCATCATCCAACTAGGTAACATCTTCAGTGCTAGTTAGTGAGGTTTGGTTTTTATATATAGTGGCTTGCCTTGTCAGTGGCATCTGGATACTTTGTCATCTTCTCTGATTCTCTGTCTTCTGGTTTATTATACCCTGATATTGCCACATCTATTATTCACCCTTTCTTCTTTTCAACCAGAGTTATATCTGGTGTGTTATGAGACAAGACTTTATTGATTTGTATTCAGATGTCCCACGATACATTAACCTCCTCAGGTTCTATTATTATTTTTCAGCTGTATATTCCCACTAATATTTCATTACTTGCAAAGATGTGAATCATTTTGGCAACAGTGTTATGTCATTTATTGTAAGTTTATGCAATTTTCTTATATGAGTTGTGTGTATGATCTACAATATTTTTAATGTTCCAGATGTTAACCTTTGCCATGTTTACCTACTGATTCTTACCCTCAATCTTTTCTAAAAATTGACCATATAATGCTTTCCTTTGCTGGCATTCTGTTCATGTTTTTATTACATTATTATGATATTAATATTTTGTTTTAACTTTCATCAATGCTTGTTCTTGATTGTATTTTACTTAATCAGCCAACGTAAGTGTTTCTTCAGCTGTTTGACTCTATCTCCATTTCTATGGGGCAGGAATAATCTGTCAGTATCGTTACAGGAATGTAATGTATAAGTGAATAGTGGAGTCCTTCCCAAGAACCTGGGATAAGCTAATAAATAGTGTTAGAATTATTATTGCAGGATATAAGCTATTGCAAATAAAATTGCTTTTCACAGTTTGCTGATGGTAATTTAGTCACCAAAAGAGTGACAAATGGTGTCCAGATATTTTGGGATTGCACTCCAGGTGCCTATTATTGGTACTATCTTGATTTTCTTTTGCCATACTCATTCCTTTTGCTGTTTGCAGGTCTTTGTATTTGTGATTTTCTCCACTCTCTTCTATTCTGCTATCTTCAGGTACTGCATATCCACTATCCAGACATTTTGTCTTTCTTATCAACAATTGTTAAGTCTGGGGAAAGTCGTAGGTGCTCCTCATTTTGAGTTCTAAAGTTCCAGAGCACTTTACTTCTTCATTTTCTATTATTTTGTGGTCCCACCAATTGTTGCTTGCAGGCAAATAGTATTACTTGAAGATATTCCAATGCTCCATTGTCTCTACTTTGTCATGCCATTTGTGTGCGATCTTGCAGTAGCTAAGTAGGTGGTCCACTGTTTCTTCAGCTTCTTTGCTGTCACTGTGTTTGCTGTTTGTTGCTATCTTCTAAATACTGATTTTGTACACATTTGTTCTTAAGGTTTGGTCTTGTGCAGACAGAATTAGCCCCATTTATATATTATATTTTGGTCTCCTGGTATGGTTCAGTAAATCCTACCAATTATTTTGCTACCCTCTGTATCAAAAAGATAAGTGTTATTGACCTGTAATTTGGACTGGACTGAAAATGCTTGAATGAACTTAAGTTTAGTTGCTACATCAGGGAAATGGTTGTCTTTAATATTTCTTGATCATAGGAAACATAAATGGAAATGATATAGTATTGATTTGCATACATTTAACTGTTAAATAATTACATTTTGTAAAATTACTATAAAGTTAATTTTGAAACCACCATGTTCAGCTCAGAGGTATTAAATATTGTATAGTAAAACCATAACTATTTGCAATTACAATTTTGGAACTTAATAGATTTTATAATATCTCAATCCAAAGTCACATTTCCATACATTCGAAAAATTAATATGTAAATTAATATTCTGTACTTAAATAAGTATTTATCAGAATTGCTGTAATGAATGTTGGGATTTTTTTCTTGTTTTGAACATAAACTGCTTTTGACACAAAAGTGTGATGCTGCAGTTTGTGTGAAGAGTTCATTTTCCTCTTTCAGGGTGAAACTTTATGATTTTTATTTATTTTGGTTTTAATACTGGGAATTAAAAAATAAAGGTGTGCACTTGGAATGTTCAACATGTAAGTGCTCTAGAGCAATGGTGTCCAGGGTGGGATGTGCATACGATAGAGCTCTGCAACATGATCGATTGAGGTGTGAGAAGACAATATTAGAATGGCCATTTATATTTATTTTTTATCTTAAAAAATAAATAAATTGGCATATTTAATATACAAAACAAGTATTTTGGGGATAGGTACATATTGGCATCATAGTTCATTTTACAATTTATAGCATGATAAATTATACCTATGCAATATGTATATTGTATATTGGGTTGGATGTGGTCATATGACATTGCACTTTGCAGCCGCATTGCTTATTGATGGAAATTCTAGTTCCAATTTCCACTGTAACCCAAGAACTATTCTATCGTTACTTTGGTGTAATAGCAAAGGATCATTAAATAAGATCGTATAAACTTGACATTTGGAATATTCAGAAGGTGCTTTCTGGAAGATATACAAAAGAGTTAAAAAAAACTAAGCATCTAAACCAGGGGTGTCAAACTGGCGGCCCATGGGCTGGACGCGTTAAAATGAAACTGCACCCACCCCATTGCCAGCAATGGGGGAAAAGTTCCAATACATCGCACAATGTCACGTGACGTCACAAGTTTGACATGTCTGATCTAAACAATTTAAGTTGGGCTTTAAAACATATTCAGATGATGGTCTTTAGACTATGTTATCAATTATTCCCTGTTGGAATACTTTTCAGAAATACTGTTATCTTCTTATAATGCACAAATCAATGTGATTTTTAATATTTAAATATCAGTGTCTTACAGTGAAAATATCTGTAGAATAGATAAGACTCATCAAAACCCAGTAGTTTGGCTTTAGATCCCCCTTAGATCTATAGGAATATTATTGTCATACTTTTAAAAACTAAATTGATAGCATAATGCATTCAGAGAAAAGTTAGTTGATAAGAACTTAAATCATACACTTCTTCTCCGATGCATGGCAGATATTTTATAAACAGCCATCTGATTGTACCATATGGGTCTTGACTTACTTCTGAATACAGATATTAATTTATATGCTTCCATTTTTTAAAGTTGGCCCTTAATGACTTTGAAAACTAAGAGGTCCTTCTGTTAACAGAATAAAATTTGATGCATAAATAAAATAAAAATTGAAATTATATTGGGGCAAATTTATCTGTGTTCTTATTAACTTTTTTATTACCTATATAGTAAAGCAAATTTATAAACTTCATAAAGATAATCCCTCTGTGGCACTTTACTTCTTATATGGCTTGTCAGTTGTTTACCTGTTTTGTTTTTCCATCTTGAGTGTACTATATATTTAAAAATATGCTATTATTATTCCAGCTTAGCAGGATACTTTAGGGCACACCCTTCAAGAATCATTGATAGAATCATGGTGTAGTGGTGTAGTTAAAAGAATTTTGAAATCTATTAACCTAATTCAGGTTTTTGCTGTTCTGGCATTTCAAGTTCAGTGATGGGCTATATGCATTGATGGATATAAACATGGAAGAAACATAAGGAAAAATCAGTACATTATTTTTCCTCCATTGGGCATACGTAATATTAACCAAATTTATTTAAATTGTGAAGCTAATTATTCCTCAGGACTGTTAATTATTTACATAATTATCAGGAATATCTCATTTAATTTTAATAAAGTATGTTCTTGTCTGATATTTTCACTCAGTTGTACCTTTTTCATATAAACAGTTGCAGAAATCTCTTAGTGTAGAAAGAATTGATTTATGAACTTGGCAATGATTAATCTCTTCCCACCTCATTCCAAAGTTTAAACTAAAACATATATAAGCCACCCCACTACTAATTAGGTTATTCTAGATTTTCAAGAAAATAAAAGGCAGAATTTTTTAAAATAAACTAACATTTTGATTAATTTTGTTAACAAATAATTGCATTTAAAGAATTTTTATGGTTTCCAGGAAATGACACTTTTGTTCTTATTATTTATTACTGTGTTCGTGATCACTGGTTTACTGAAATTAAATTCCATATTTTCTGACATTTCTTATATTTCTGCATATTAGGAAATTTGGATTGGAAATAATAGCTAGATATGTTTAGGAACATTGATAGCTTTACATGTTTTTTATATTTGTAATATGATGAATTTATAGTGTTTGTACTTCTGTCTCCTTACAGAGGTGCTATGAACACAAACAGTACAGGAACGGTCTGAAATTTTGCAAACAAATACTTTCTAATCCAAAGTTTGCAGAACATGGGGGTAAGTTTTTCAGATTTCTGCATGATGCTTAGCGTTGTTGCTGAATTAGATTCTGAAACTGATATAATATTGCTAGTATGTTTTATCCTGAAAGTTCAGCAATCATAAACAATATTTTAATATACCTATATTATCGCTGAATTTAAACACTTAATAAAAAGAATGTAGCCATATTCACCACCACCAAAATTATGCCACCTATCAACACCTACCTAAATATAAATGACTTAGATTAATTTTAAAAGCTTCTCTGATTTTGAGAAGGACAAAAAGCAGTGGGTTACTTTTAAGTTTATAAATTCCAGACATGCAGCTGTGCTAGAGAAGATAATGTTACAAATAAAAGTATGATTTTTTTATTTTAAATAATCTTGTAGGTTTACTAACAATAACCTAGTTTTAATTCATCTTGTATTTATTTTCATTGTCAAGTCCTGCATATGGGACAAATGTCTGCTACTTTTATGTGTAGTTTCATCTTGCAAAATCAAACTATTCTAGATTTTCTGAGGAACATTTTTGATTGGGCCATGGAGAATCAATGTACTTGTTCATGCACTGATTTCCTAAAGCCAATTGATTTCAGCATTTCATTATTTACAAAGGATAAATCATTCAATAATATACTTTTTCTTCCCTGATTCACCTTTCCTTTTGGAAAAAAGAAAACTTGAAAAACAAATCACAAATAGGTTCTATGATAAGATATTTGACCCACAGGCCCTGCACATACAAATATGTTAAATTCCATTCATAATAGCAGGTCAGGTGTAAAAGAGAAAATATAATATAGATTTGTGGTATACTTTTATAAAATATGATATTTATTGTATACTCTTACTTTGATAACAATAAATTTAGTTGATCATACCTGTGATTTAATGAATATACATCATTTAAGTTAAGTGCCCTTTTTGGAATCTTAAGTAGGTCTGTTTAAAAAATAATTTATTTCAACAAGTTGAAAACATTTTCTAGAGAACAAAATTTTATTTTGGAGCTAAGGAAACAACGTTTCTTATTTCCTACTTACATATTGAATAGATATTTAACAAATAGCTTGAAATTTAGAATCTGCTGATAGTGATTTCTAAATAGAAAGTGTATTTATCATTTATATTTATATTTATGTTTTTGTTTTAGAAACCTTGGCTATGAAAGGACTGACATTAAACTGCTTAGGTAAAAAAGAGGAAGCATATGAACTGGTTCGAAGGGGGTTAAGAAATGATTTGAAGAGTCATGTCTGTATCCTTTTCAAGTTATGGATTAAATTTGTAAAAGTAAATATGCAAATATGACTGCTACCTAACTATTCTTTTTACACTGAAGAATTAAAATATTGTATTCTTGTAAAAAAGCAAAAGTGATTGTTAGGTGGAGAAGTGCTGCTACAGTGAGGGAAAAAATTATTTGATCCCCTGCAGATTTTGTATGTTTGCCCACTGACAAAGAAACGATCAGTCTATAATTGTAATGGTAGGTTTATTTTAACAGTGAGAAACAGAATAACAACAAAAAAGTTATAAATTGATTTGCATTTTAATGAATGAAATAAGTATTTGACCCCTTCACAAAACATGACTTAGTACTTGGTGGCAAAACCCTTGTTGGCAATCACAGAGGTCAGACATTTCTTGTAGTTGGCCACCAGGTTTGCACACATCCTCTTTGCAGATCCTCTCCAAGTCATTAAGGTTTCAAGGCTGAAGTTTGGCAGCTCGAACCTTTAGCTTCCACAGATTTTCTATGGGATTAAGGTCTGGAAACTGGCTAGGCCCTCCAGGATCTTAATGTGCTGCTTTTTGAGCCACTCCTTTGTTACCTTGGCCATGTGTTTTGGGTCATTATCATGCTGAAATACCCATCCACAGCCCATTTTCAATGCCCTGGCTGAGGGAAGGAGGTTCTCACCCAAGATTTGACGGTTCATGGCCCCGTCCATCATCCCTTTGATCTGGTGAAGTTGTCCTGCCCCCTTAGCAGAAATGTTTCCACCTCCATGTTTGATGGTGGGGATGATGTTATATTATAATAATGATGTGGTGGTGGTGGTGATGTTGGAAGGGACCTTAGAGGTCATCTAGTCCAACCCCCTGCTCAGGCAGGAAACCCTATACAATTTCAGACAAATGGCTGTCCAGTCTCTTAAAAACTTTTAGTGTTGGAGCACTCACAGCTTCTGGAGGCAGGTTGTTCCATTGATTAATTGTTCTAACTGTCAGAAAATTTCTCCTTAGTTCTAGGTTGCTTCTCTCTTTGGTTAGTTTCCATCCGTTGTTTCTTGTCCTGCCTTGGGAGTCATAGGCAGCATTACTCCTCCTCCAAACACAGCAAGTTGAGTTGATGCCAAAGAGCTCAATTTTGGTCTCAGCTGACCACAACACTTTCATCCAGTTCTCCTCTGAATCATTCAGAGGTTCATTGTCAAACTTCAGACGGGCTTGTACATGTGCTTTCTTGAGGAGGGGGTTCTTGCAGGTGCTGCAGGATTTCAGTCCTTCATGGCATAGTGTGTTACCAACTGTTTTCTTGGTGACTATAGTCCCAGCTGCCTTGAGATCATTGACAAGATCCTCCCATGTAGTTCTGGGCCGATTCCTCACCGTTCTCGTGATCATTGAAACTCCACAAAGTAAGATCTTGCAGGGAGCCCCAGACTGAGGGAGATTAACAGTTATTTTGTGTTTCTTCCATTTGCGAATAATCACACCAACGTCACCTTCTCACTAAACTGCTTGGCGATAGTTTTGTAGCCCATTCCAGCCTTGTGTAGGTCTACAATCTTGTCCCTGACATCCTGACAGCTCTTTGGTCTTGGCCATAGTGGAGAGTTTGGAATCTGATTGATTGCTTGCTTCTGTAGACAGGTGTCTTTTATACAGGTAACAAGCTGAGATTAAGAGCAGTCCCTTTAAGAGAGTGCTCCTAAACTCAGCTCATTACCTATATAAAAGACACCTGGGAGCCAGAAATCTTGCTGATTGATAGGGGATCAAATACTTATTTCACTAATTAAAATGCAAATCAATTTATAACTTTTTTGAAATGCATTTTCTGATTTTTTGTTGTTATTCTGTCTCTCACTGTTAAAATAAACCTACCATTAAAATTATAGACTAATCATTTCGTTGTCAGTGGGCAAAGGTATAAAATCAGCAGGGGATGAAATATTTTTCCCCCTCACTGTAGATCACAGTGAAGATGACCATAACATTATTATAAATGGGAAAGCAAGCAAGTGGAGAGATCATAATCTTAGTGCTATCTTGTTCTGGACAATTAACTTCCTTTGAATGCCCCATTTTACAACCTTTTGGCCACAGTTATTAAGTGAATCTGGCTTTCCCCATTGACTTTGTTTATCGTAAACCCCTTGGGAAGGTTGTAAATTGAAATCTTGTGACCCTGGGACATTGCTACCATTGTAAACACATGCCAGTTGCCAAGCTCCAAAAATTTTGATCGCAGGACTACTAAGGTGCTGTAGCTGTTATATATGCAAGTTCCAGCTGTAAATCACTATTTTCAGCACCATCATAACTTTGAGCAGTCATTGTCATAATTTGAGGACTACCTGTACTTTTTCCTTCAAGGGGAAAAAACCCTCAATCAATTTTTCTATTCTCGATTATATGTTATGGATATAGAGTTAGTTCGCACAGACACAGTTTAAAAGGTACAGAAAAGATGTGTTAAAAAGTAAATTCATGTGCTGGTGAATTTGAAGACCAGACATGTCTTTGGCTATATATGTTCTACAAATAGAAATATTCTCCAGCACTGGAGATGGAGAATCCACCAATGGGTTTAGATCAGTGGTTCTCAGCCTGTGGGTCGAGACCCCATTTGGGGTCGAACGACCATTTCACGGGGGTCGCCAAACAACGCAGTCCACCATTTTTTCCCCCTTTTCCTTAGCTGTGCTACTCCCTTTTATTCTATTGGCTTTTGAAACCAATAGAATAGACTCTCTTGAATAGAGTCTAATTCTGTTGGCTTTCAAAAGCCAATAGGAATTGTCCAGGCTGTCACTGCCCTGCTGAGCCCACCAAAAGTCCCATTCTGTCCCTCAGGGACAGTAGGCTTTGGTATGTCCCATTGGTGGATTCTCCATCTCCAGTGCTGGAGAAGGGGCATTGTCTTACCTGAACGCCTTTTCTCAGCATGGAGATGAAGAATCCACACCTACCCTTGTAGGTCATCTAGGCCTAGGGTTAATTAGTTTTGTGAGCCACAACGTCTTGCTGTCAGTCAATGGCTTCGCTCGCGTCAAGACTGGGATCTCTATGGTCCAGGACGGGCGTGGCAACTTTGGCTGACTTGATCTGATTGGGCAGGAATACAGTCTAAACCTATTGGTGGATTCTCCATCTCCGTGCTGAGAAAAGGCGTTCAGGTAAGACAACACCCCTTCTAAATGATGTTGAAGAAGTATCTGGTAATAATTCCTGTTTAAAATATAAGGCATCTTTCCTGAATTTTCCACAGAACATTTACCCTTCCTAAACAATTGTAGCATCCCACATATTATTGCTATTTGAGACAGCTTAGTGGCCTCTCCATTGACTTTGTGGGAAGCTAATAGTGAAGATTGCAAGTGGCGATCCCTTTGATACTGAACACCATAGGATGCTGCAAATGTTATAATTGCGAGCAAGTAGCCAATTGCTTGAATACCAACCACATGATTGTGAAAATGCTGAGATAACCGCAGTTATTAGGAACTGTCGTAAGTCTCTCAGTGCTGTTGTGTAACTTCGAACTGTCACTGAACGAGTGGTTGTTTAACTAGAACTACCTGTAATCTATAGTTAATAAATAAATAAACAGTTAATCTACTTAACTGTTTACATTTACTGGTGGCTTAAATAAATACAAATTGATATATTGATAAAATTTTATTCATAATTATATTGAAATTACATCAGTATAGTATAGTATAGTATTTTGTGGTATACTAACTTATTACTAGATAAAACTTTTTGCAATTTAAATACAGTCGCAGGATCTTTTTTAAATTGTACCCATTTAGATTGCATAGATTCAAGACAAACACAAAAATGCTGGAACCTGGATAGGTTGTTTATATCTCACTATAAGGATTATGAGAGGTTTTATTTTGTAAGAAGAAATATATAAAAATAATATGTCAGTATTTCCTATGTTCTATTGCTATCTCTATACCATTACTGTGATAATTATTGTTACAGTACACTACTACACTTCAATTGGTGTTACTATCAAAATGTTTCTACTATATTCTATATAATTGCTATTCCATTATTATTACTATAACCTATTACTCTATAATGTATTATTATTATGCTATGCTCTATACTACTACTGTTATGCATCAACATTTGCTGGTGGCTGCAGAGCTCCAAAATATGCATCTCCTCTATTGTCCTCCTGCCCCCCCCCCATAACGATTGCATCTTTATTGGCAACGTTGCTGTACTGATCAGAAGAGGGTTTAGTATCAAATGGGAGGGGAAGAAAGTAGCACAGGTGCCTGCTATTTTGCTAAGCAGATGGCTTTTCCACAGAGACATGTTTTTTTACGTTGTGTTTTGTTTTTTCTGGAAATGAGTTCAGTCACATCTGTTGTAATTTCTTCAAAATGTAAGTCCTTAACGGAGTATCCAGGCTGGCATGTCTATGGTCTTCTTCAGAGATCAGACAAGAAGTATGATGAAGCCATCAAATGTTACAGAAATGCACTGAAATGGGATAAGGACAATCTCCAAATCTTGAGGGACCTTTCATTGCTACAAATTCAAATGAGAGATCTAGAAGGTTACAGGGTGAGTGAAGAGTAAACCTCAAGAACGTTTTATAGGTTTCATAACAAATGGCTTTTCTTATTTATTTACCTACTCATCCAGCAATCATATTTACAGTCAACCATCTCACAGAATTGTGACTACATTATTTAAATAAGATGCAAGGAAATTTTTGATAGAATTCTTGTTCAGTGGGACAATGAACAAGCATCCAACATGAGATTTTATGTATAATTTAGCATCTGCATCTACTTCTCCATAAAATGAGGATATGTTCTGATTCCAGAGAGCAATATATGTAGTTCTTTTTTAACAACTGGTTGCTTAATGACCTTCAAAGTTACAATGAACTTCAAAAAAGTTACTTACTATCCATTCTCAAAGTTATAATTGCTATGCAAGCGCATACACATACACACTATGTAGTCACTGGCTCATATTTATGAATGGTTGTAGCATCCTGCAAGTGCAATTTGTGACATTTTTTGACATTTTCCAGTAGAAAAGAACAAAAAAAACCCCACTCATTGTAGGGTGTTTTTCATTCAGGTCACATGATGACCCACTTAACAGTTGCAATGACTTAAGACCAAAATTCTAAGCTCAGTTGTGATCGTAAATCAAGAAATACTTGCACAGGTAGTCCTCAGTCTATACTATTATTTCAGCAGCTGTTCAAAATTACGATGATGGTGAAAGAATTGTAGCTATTATTGGTCTTTGGAGTTTTGGCTGTCCCAGCATTCAGCAGTCACATGATTGTGATCTGGATGTTTGACAACTGGTTTACATTAACAACAGTTGCAGCACCCTTTAATCATGTGATTGGCATTTGCAACCTTCCCTTCTTCAGAAAATCAATGGGAGGCTGGCAGGAAAAGTTGCAAGTCATTGGAATAAATCTCCTCCACCACGCACCCTGCCCGTGTTCCTCTGCACTCAGCCAGCCACTCATGTACCCCATGCCTCTCTCACATCCTTTTCTGGCCCATGCCTTTTGCATATCCTCTTGTACTCCCCCCAGTCTCCCATGCACTTCCACACACTATCCCTGACCCTCCCCTGCACCCACATTTCTCCCCCCCCCCCAGCAGCAGCCACCTACCTGCCTGTTATCCACCTGGGAATTGCATTTCCTGCCAGTTTTCGCACTGACGTTGTGGGAGGCTAAGAGGAAGTTATTTCTCTTTACAACCATGGAATTCAATTAATGATGATAACCGAATTGCCATCACTAAGTGATGCAGTCACTCTTCATGACCTATTGCTTAGCAATAGGAATTCCATTCCCAATTGCCATTGAAATTAAAAAATCACCTTTAATCGTTTTAGAGACTGTATATGCCTTAATTATCTTTCACAGGCAAATGGGGATCTCATTTTATCCCCAAATCAAAGAATAGGTTTCTAGCTATAAAGTGATCCTCTTCCCAGATCTACAAAGATTTCCACATACAAAATCATACATATTCATTAGCAGTTGGATAACCCTATCCTATTACAGCAATAGATATGTAATTTTGCTTTCAAATATCTTGTACTTCTGTCACAAAAATAAAAGTACAACATGTAAGAAGGCTTCATTCTCTTCTCTTGTCTCTTTGTAATTCTAAATTTTCAGTTGACTAACTTTTGTTTTATCTCAGTCATATTCAGCTGTTTTCCACATCACAAAATGAGGATGCAAAAGGCTCTCTGCCTTGTTAAAAAAATAAATCAAAATTTTATCCACTTTCTGACATAAAATATTGAAACATAATTAGTAAAGTTAAAAGATATTTATTTTTTTACTTGATATAACTTGTTAAATAAAAGCAGTATGGATTTCTGCTAGATATTGTAGAATTCAGTACAGAAGGCTAAAATATGAATTTGGTATTTATTATTATTTTTAAACAGGAAACCAGGTATCAGTTACTTCAGCTTAGACCTGCACAGAGAGCATCATGGATTGGTTACGCTATAGCTTATCATCTGCTGGAAGACTACGAAATGGCAGCAAAGATTTTGGAGGAATTTAGGAAGACCCAGCAGGTATTACATAGGTTTATATGTAAGTCAACGAGTTGTTGATGAAAACTGTAAATTTATTATTTTATATTTACAGAAGTTTGTATATTTCCAAGTACTGTAGGCAACTTAAAATAAAATGAAAAGTTGGATATAACTTTAGGCTGTATTAATACATCTGCATATCTGCAGAAAGTGAAGGGTGATGTCAGATGCTTTTACTTTACCAGTTCCCATTCAGAAAAAAGTAGGACTGTTGGGTGGATGGGAATCAGATCAGGCACAACTCATATATATGTTCAACATAATATAGATATCCCCTGTTGGATTGAAGTTATGGGTTAATTCATTATTTGTGTTATTGAAATTAAAAATATGAATAGTATTGAAGAAGCTTCTTGGATGAGAAGTTAAACATATTCAAGGAAAAACAAAGGAAGTCCAGTTCCCTTTTGAAAAAAACACATTTGGGATATAAGTAATACTATTTATTTATTTATTTATTTATTTGCCTTTGTAGACCTCTCCTGATAAAGTAGACTATGAGTATAGTGAGTTGCTATTATATCAAAATCAAGTTCTTCGAGAAGCAGGTCTTTATAAAGAAGCTTTGGATCATCTTGGAACCTATGAAAAGCAAATCTGTGACAAGTTAGCCGTTGAGGAAACTAAAGGTAACTGGGCTATTGAAATTCTCTTGCATCTAAAACTCTTTACAAATAAAAATGTTTTTGTGGTAAGATTGATTTAAATGTCTGAGGAATGAAATCACTGCCAGTTCTCCATATAATCAGTGCTACTGATATAATTATATGTTGTTCCATGAGTAATAGAAATAATTACTCATTTGTTCTGACAAATTATTAATAGTTTGATAACTAGAAAGAATGAGGCTGGCGAGAACCTTTCTCAAATTTAAATATTATAAAGTAGTTCAAATCAGAGTAATATTTTACTAGGTAATATTACAAAAATCTTTCATCAGTATATATTCTGAAAATTGAACAGGACCTGACCCTTCAATTTGACTTACCAACCAGTCAGTTTTCTTAGTTTCCTAATCTCCATATCTCCAGTATTTGTTCTCCTTGTATTCCTAGTACATATTAACAGGAATAGGCATGTTACATGCTTTTAACATGACTTTCACTATCCTTGCCCAAAGTTGATTTCTTCCTTAATAGTTGCTATAGCTATGGAAGAATTGAATAAAACTCGTTTATTTAATAAAAAATTCTGTTCTTCAAAATGAGTTTCCTTTTTATTTGGGAGTGCACTCAGAGTTCCTCCCAAGTTGTGATTTGTAAAGTGACAGAAAAGGGAAATTGTTATAATCAATAATTATATTCAGTTTTGTCTTAGCTCTGCTCATGCCCCAACAAGTCATTTAGTTTGGTCAACAAACTAAACTTAAGTGTGGTGCTCCGACCAACAAATTGTGCTTTTTAAAAAACTTGTTGACTTGATCAAAGTTTACTAGACTATTGAGTTTCTGCACTTTTCATGAAGGTATCAGTAGAAGTTTCTGTGAATGAAGTGTTCCAGAGAATTTCAGAATATTCTGTTTTGTGTCTTATAAATTCTATTAATATATAAAAGATAGTGTTTCAGCAAGTGCGTCTATCTATTCTTTTTGCTGTTTTGTCTAAGTAATTTTTTTTCTTGGCTTGTTGCTACAGTTTAAAGCAGATAAACTGTGTATGTAAACGTGTTTTTTTTTCTTTCATAAGGAGTTACTTGGCACAAATGGAAATTAGAACATTGATTTTATTGGTAAATGTAAACAGTACCCTATCATGGTTGATTGATAACTCTGCATTTTTAACAGGAGAACTTCTGTTACAACTCTACAGGCTGGAAGAGGCAGCTGAGATTTATAGAGGATTGCAAGAAAGAAATCCTGAAAATTGGGCTTATTATAAAGGTTTGGAAAAAGCACTTAAACCAGGTAATGATAAGCTTTATGGAGGTGTAAGTAGCTCGCATTTTATATGTAAAAAATTAAGGATTAGTAAAAACAAAGAAAACATGTTAATATCTTTTCACAATTTGAAAAATTATAGAATTTGAAAAAAATATTGAGTACAAATGGATGAGGTTCATATGAATTGGATTTTGTATTTACTTGTCTCCTGGGAGTATAGTAGTGCAGATTCTTACAGATTGTTGTGATCTGGAAAAAGATATGGCTGCTTTTATGATGAAAAGTTTGTTATCATATTGATGTATTCTTGTTGCTTTTTATTGTTTATTTTACTATTCTATTATTTTACTTCTATTTTGTTTACACTCTTTTCATTTCTTCCTTTTTATTCTTGTAAGCTGCCTAGAGTAGTTCCATAGCAAGATAGGTGGCAAATAAATGTAACAAATAAATAAATTTTAAAAAAGGTGCAGTTTTATATGCTCTTCTGCATTCCAGAATGCAAAGTTTGACATAAAATTAATGTCAGCTATTTATTTCAAGGATGAATAGGCTAGTCCTTATAAACAGCAATGAAAACAAGCCTCAAACTTGCACATATTACTCTTTTACTTGTCAGGTGTTGATTTTGAATCAAGGGTCATTCTAATTGAAAAATACCTCAATAAAAACAATATCACTATTATGAATATGGCAGAAAACCTGAGATAACACTGGTAAAGGTCGCACCTTAGAGCCACCTCAAGATGACATGAGGACAAGGCCACATTCTCTATATTGTATATGGAGGTGTCTCTATAAAGCAGTTTATGGTTATTCCTGTGTAAAAGTCAGGATAAGATGTGGAGGAAGGAGAGGTGTTTAAGTCTCACGTCACCTCATCTGCTGATTAAAAGTGGAGCATTAGAAAATCATAGCCAAAGTGAATGTTGGTTGCCATCCTGGCGGATATACCCAGAATGATTGGAAGATGGTATTAAGTTTCATACTGGTCTCAGCTGAGTATGTTAATTCACCAGATGTTTAACTTATTCAGGATTTGGTTTACTGACAGAAGGCTTTCAAAGATAATTCTGCTATTTTAGTGTCTGTTTAGACAAAGAAGAAACTATATACCTATAGAAGGTTTGCCCCCCCCCCAGAATGCATAGAAGTCAAAGTATTTTGTATCCTCAAAATTAGAGGGTTTTCTGTGCCTTTCCAAAGCAGAATGCCTTGGGATGCAGATGATCTGTGTTCTCAGAACAGTTCTCTCTAGCCCAGAAACCATGGGTTCTTACCTCACGCAGTTTCATTCCTTGCAAGTAGTAAGATACCAAGAATTCCTGATAGTTTTCTCTGCTTTGATGCTGGATTGAAACACTCCATCTAAAGATATCCTTTTAAAAGTTCTAAAATGACATATTACATCATTCATTTATGGAAATAATCAGCTATCACAGTGATACAGGAAATAGATTTGACTTTGTTGGGAAGCTGGTCAAAACAAATCAGATTAAAATATTTAGGAGTATTTCCCTTCCTGTAGCTATGCCATCTTTCAGGCCCTGGGCAATAATTATTTTCTTGAATGAATCTGTTCTTACTCTGTAATGCCAGTGGAATCCAAAATGAAATAGACCAATCATAACTTGTTTGATCATGGACGAGAAAGCTAATAAGTAATTTACCTTTAGACCAAAACTATTATTGTAAAGAAATTCCATGATGTATGCTCTTCCTTCATTTCATTCATTTTACTATATGCTCATTGCATTTAATTTTGAAAAAAAGGCAAATAATTATAATGCTTATAACATTAAAGTTTGAAACTGTAATTAATGCTAATAGAATATCCACTTTTTTCTTTTTTTTATCTACATTTATTACTACTCCAAGGCACATAATAAAATATTAGGAATCTAAGCATATTATATAAATACTGTATCAAAATAACATATTGTACAAAAAATGAGAAGATGGAATAATAGATGATTTATGTGGCATTAATCTGTATTCATATCAGAAGCATCTACAAAGCTAACCAAAGGGTGCTTCTGGATTGAAAGGATTTTCTGGTGACAACACCCTTGTCCAGGAACACCCAATTGTCAGAAGTAATGCAATCTTCAAGGAGACTTCTCTCATGTCCCCCAGATTTAATAGAGGATTGAGCTAGTTCTATGTTAACATTATACTTTTAGTTTCTACAAATATCATTCACTTCTATGAATGTCAGTGTGTTCTATATATTCTTTTCTGATTTTATTACACTGCTATACTTTTGGTTTAACTTTATCATATCTTTTGGTTATTACATGTGTATGTGCCTCTGCGTGAGATTTTTAAAAAGAGAGAGAAAGCTGTTTTGACTTGTGTAACAATAGAGGAGATAGGAAACTAGGGTGATAAGTCAATGAAAGGAAGATGGCATGTCTGTGATCAATAAGAACAGTGTTTTGCTTATTAGAATATTGCTGAGATCAGATTCACAGGATCCGGCTTTTAAAATTGTGCTTAAAATTTGGCCTGAGTAATTGCTGTTTAAGAAAACATAATGATGATCATTTTTGCCAAAATGGTGGTTATAACTGAATGGCACCGAAGAATTATCACTTCAATATTTAGCCAAATTAATTCTGTTTCGATTCTATAGCTTCTGTTATATTTTAAAATCTGTGGCAGTTAATGTAAGATTTGATTGGCAGCTTATATTGGATGTGAGTCTATAACAACATGATTTTGTTATTCTAGCTAATATGTTAGAGAGGTTCAAAATCTATGAAGAAGCCTGGACTAAATATCCAAGAGGGCTCGTTCCAAGACGACTGCCATTAAACTTTTTATCGGGTAAGTTTTGTTTGGATACTTCAACCTATCTGTGAAAGAGACAGGGAGGATTATTTTGGTGTTATATCTTTTATCATTATCTTTGGTTTTAAAATGTCAGAAATGTTCTATTTAGCCTGGCATAGACATTATAAAGTACCAGACCAGCTATGCTAGCCAGGTATAGAATTGTAATTCTAATTCAGTACATCTGATTGTTGGTGTTCATCATTGGAAAAGTGTGTGGCATTTGTTTGGTTTGAAACAACATGTTTGCATCAGAATTCACACATATTTTTCTTTAGGTGACAAGTTCAAGGAATGCTTGGACAAATTTCTGAGGATGAATTTCAGCAAAGGCTGCCCGCCAGTTTTCAATACATTACGGTCACTATACAAGGATAAAGAAAAGGTTTGTCATGTATTTTAATGATTTGGACAGTTTTCTAGTACAATTTTCAATCAAATAGTATACCAACTGTAATTATTTTTGTTATAAAAATATTCATGTAATGGGCCAGTGAGTATTTCTGCATATCGGTTAAAGTTTTTCCCTTTGTAAATGTTTTCAGACATCAACTATGGGAATAAATTTCATTGGGATGAAGGTAGCTATGTATAGGCAGGAGTAGATCTTTGGAGTTCTAAAATTCGTCCTAGGCAGAAATTTCTTTTCTGTCTTTATTATTTGAGCTTCACCAGAAGATTTTAAAGAACTTGTTTACAATTTCCAGGCTTTAATAAAGAAACATATTTTATGTATTTGCATTATGAAAACCCTGAGAGATAATTGAGTTTAATTTAATCCCAACTTAGCATTTATAGGGAAGTAGAAAATGAGACCTGTATATTTTATAGAACAAAAAGTTGATTTTCTATGAAAAAAAATGTTTTTCAAAGCTGAGAGGTAGGTGGATGCTTCTCTAGAGCTGTAAACCGCCCCCCATACCATGTCAAAACTTTTCTGATAATACTACAATATCTTAAAACAAAAGGTAAGTTAATAGAGTACAAAATAATTTTCTGTTATGTATTTCTAGAAAAAAGGATGAACACCCAAAGTTACAGGTGTCAATATTAGTCTAAATGCAGGGGTTTTGAAAAACGTGAATGTAGACAAGGGAAGATAACTACTTATGAAAACAAGGCTAATTCTAATCTGCTATCTAAAAATGATATAATATGATCATCCAGTAAATAGTACCATAGTCTTCATTTAGCAACTGGGTCAGATAGTGACTTTTTTCAAATTCAGCATAATAAATGGCAGTTTATTTTCTTTTTTTATAACAAGTTTTTATTGGTTTTCCAGTTTTAAATTTAAGTATTTGGAAAGCAGTGTGGTGATTGGGCAATTAATAGTACAATAACAAAATCTTTAGTACATATCTCTGGTTACATCATCAAAAAAATCCTTCTTTATTTCCCTTAACATTTACCATACCATATTTAAGCTAATAGGTTTCTAGTTGTAACAAGTTCAGATAAAACATTCTCATATTTTTACTTATACATATCCATATCCTGTGTTTAAATTTTACCTAATTTTTAATTAGAATGTTCAAATTTAACCTTTAATATCCATAGTATTTAAATTCCGGGTAACCCAAATTTCCTTTATTTCACTCTATAAAAATTATAATATCTAAAATATGCCTATTACTTACTTAAATATATTCTTATTTTATTTCATAAGCATTTTCTATTTCTCATCCTAGTATATCACTACTTTCTAATGGAGCATCCTTCATTGTCTCAAATCCATCATTTGTGCTATCTAGGCTAAACAATGATTCAAAGCTGTTTCCTAATAGTTTTCATTTCCCTTATAAAACTAAATCCTCAATATTAGGCCAATTAATCCCTTATTTTTTATCATTTCCCAACAATAGTTAAATCTAATAATTGTATTTCCCTTCATCTCAGAATCTCCCTTAGCCCATCAGTTGAGACTTTAGGATCCTCTCTAATACTGTAAGTCAAAAGACCCCATTTTTAAAATCTAACTCTAGGTTTCTTTTTATGCCAATCAGGCTTCCATACCAATGCCTCTAGATTATCAGATAGATCTCCCTTCATTCTTGTGCATGCTATCATCTAGTTATCAATTTTCCAGAGGGATTGGCCCATTTATGGTCATCAAGTTGGCAGTTCATTTTCTGACCAATGCATACATATAGGACAACAAAAGCTTTTCAGTATGATTAAGGTCTGATCAGTTTCAGGCAGCAGTTGCCATCTGGTTCTACTCAACTAATTAAGGACCAGAGCTGAGCTTGTTAACTTGGGCTTAGCACTTTAGGTAAGCTCAGAAATGGTTTATTTAAGCAATTATTGCCTTACTAGAGGGCAAAACAGGAGGGCAAAAAGTGCAGGCACAGGACATTACAAGAGAGAACATATCTGAATGAGACTGCAGCAACTAATCATCTTCACAATATCTCTGTATCTGTCAGTCACATGTTCACTTAGCAGACATTTTGCTTAATGACTGAAATGTCGGAACCCTTTGCAGTCACGAAACAAGAGCTACCTGCAATTGTTGCCTCTGACCTGAGATAAATAGATGAATGAATGGATAAACAGACCGAAAAGATATAAACAGATTATAGGATATGGATTTTGAAGTCTATCATGGCTGTAATTTTGCTGGTGTGAGCCAGACATGGGAATGAAGGAAAAGGGGAGGAGAGCTCTTTGTGGTCTTGAAAGACAGCTGCCATGAGGCCTGTTGAACTGATGGGTATATTCAATAGAATCCTATTGATAGACTGAGGTATATAGATATACTAGAGCCAGAATAACCCAAAACTGAAGAGAGAGAAGGAAAGGAATGAAGAGTAAAAATTTGTTGCTGGAGTGGAAGGAGATGCCAGAGAAGAGCTGGAGAGTAGAATGAGGTGAACAGGGCAAGTTTCAGTTCCTGTTTGATGTAAGAAGACTGAGAGGGATGAACTCCATCCAAGATTTCAGACCATGAAGGGTGGTTGCAAGCTGCAGCTTCATACTAGGTCCTGGACAGAGCAGAGAAGGAAATTGGCTGCCAGAATAATAACTCTGGTATTGGGGGGGGGGGGGAACTGGACAAAAAAGCCTAAAAAAGGAGGAGGGAACAGAGAAAAAAGGAAGCAGGAGATGTAAAGAGGGAAAAGTTGCTGGTAGGGAACATAGGAAGTAACATTATTCGCCCTGTTGTAAATACCTTCTGTAATATAGTAAAGAAGGAGTAAAAAGTGCCCAGTCATGTGTTACTGTGTCCATTGCCAGCTTTATTTGAAACATCTCTGGTTCAAAAAGAAACCCCATCATATTGTGATGCAGATACATTACATACTTGTTTTTAGATTTCCAAAGAATAATGCATATGTTCTGCAATCCACTGAACTAAAATGTATATATATTTATATATTTACACATAGGTGACAATAATAGAGGAACTGGTAGTGGGTTATGAAACTTCTTTGAAAGGTTGCAGGCTATTTAATCCAAATGGTAAGTACTATGGCACTGTGATATTCGTATTGACAGTAATCACTTATTTCATGAAAAAAATACGCTGATTTGGATCATCAAGCAGTTTTTGCAGTTATAATATGTAATTTTGATATCTCCATTTCCATTACTTATTTCCATAAACTGCAGATATATTCAGGACCAGGATTAACTTGAACATAGGATATGTTTTAACTGGTACCTTTGTGTAAGATGATTGGGGCAAGTTTGGATTATCAATATTATTTTAGCAGTAGATGAACTAATCATTCAAATAGTCAGATCTGGTCTCCATTTTCATTTTAGTGTTATAGCTATGGCCTTGAAATGTCTTCCCAAAATTATATTAAAATAAGTTTTGATATATGCTTTTCATGAAATATAAACTCAACAGAAATATATAGCACATTGTCCATGAAATATTCTTAAAAGAGAAAATGGAATATGTCTTGTTTGGTTAACTTTATATAATCACTGCATATTAGATTACTGGTCACAAGCGTTAGTTATATAGCCTAAAATTTAAAAAAAAAAAACTATAACATTTTGTCCAAATAGATGATGGTAAAGAAGAACCTCCAACAACTTTACTCTGGGTCCAGTACTACTTGGCACAGCATTATGACAAAATTGGGCAGCCATCCATAGCTCTAGACTATATAAATGCTGCAATAGAAAGCACGCCTACCTTGATAGAACTGTTCCTTGTGAAAGCTAAAATCTATAAGGTAAATTTTCATTGTGTTGGAAATCAGCTATCTCTGTGGAACTATTGGCCAGCTGTCTACTGTTTTTTCTTTTGTTTTAAACTTTACATTTTAGAGAATTTAAATAATATTTTTGAAGAATTACAAAATTATAAAGAAAATATTTCTAAAATTATTCAGGTTACAATTTATGTATATTTGCTTGGGAATAAATTATGTTAAGCTATAGGACTTCTGACTAAATACATTTTATGCTTCCACATTTAATTTTTGAAAGAATAATTTATGGGACAACATAATATTGTCATCTGTATCTTTTTTATTCTGACATTTTTATAATATCGAAAAATGATGGGCCAAACTGCAGTTAATGTTATATATCTCACTTGTTTCTCTCCTGTCGTTTAAGCATGCTGGAAATATAAAAGAAGCTGCAAGATGGATGGATGAGGCTCAGGCACTGGACACAGCTGATAGATTTATCAACTCAAAATGTGCAAAGTATATGTTAAAAGCCAACTTGATAAAAGAAGCTGAAGAAATGTGTTCTAAATTTACAAGGGTTTGTTCAGCTCGTATTTTTTTTACTTTTATATATGGCAGTTAAAGAGTGTCAGCCATTACATAGGTCAGGGGTCCCCAACCCCCAGTCCGTGGACCGGCACCGGGCCGCAGCATGCCAGAAGCCAGTCTGCGCAAACAAGCAAAGCCCCATCCGCAGGATGCAGGCAGTACATGAAACCACGCCCCCTCCAGTCCACGGAAAATCTTCTCTCCATGGAACCGGTCCCTGGTGCCCAAAAGGTTGGGGACCTCTGACATAGGTGGTTAACATAGACAGACAGACAGACTCTCATACTAGAAATAAATATAAAAGGCAAGAGTTTTGTTTAAGTTGAGCTTAACTCTTGATGACTCCGTACGTAGCATTTTATTTTTATAAGTTTGTTTAATCCACTTTGAAAGTAATTAGTTACACATCAGTACATCTTACAATAATGTATAACATATCTTTCATGCTTTGCTTTTAAAAAGTGATTTTAATATCTCTTGTGACTTTTCCGTATGGTCCAGTATCTGGGAGAGACCAATTGTGGGGGTTCTTATATCATATGTCTATGATCTTCCCTTATGTTTTTCTAAGCTAAAGAACTCCAGATTTAATCTTTTTATTTAAGAAGTTGCTGCAGTCATTTCTGAGTTTTGGTTCCTCGAAACTTTATATATTTTTCTGTTTTCTATTCCAGTATGCAATTAAAGGATTAAAAAAAAACCTGTTAACATATTGCATTTTCACAAAGCAACATTGTTGGTTAGTTGCAGCCAGTTGTTACCTGATCAATGTATGTCTGATGTTTTTATGATGAACTTCCTCTCCTCCTAACTGCTAGTGGGAATGGAACATATAGAATTCTGAATCTTTTGCATTTGGATCTATGGGTGTATGTGGCTGCATTTCATAGCAGCATATTTTTCTTGTGCTAAGAGCTGCTCATTATAAAAAAAATCTTCAGGATAAAAAAATAACAATGCCTGACATTCCTATTTTTTTCTTTCTAGGAAGGAACATCAGCAGTGGAAAACCTGAATGAAATGCAGTGTATGTGGTTCCAGACAGAATATGCCCAAGCTTATAAAACAATGAATAAATTTGGAGAAGCACTTAAAAAATGTCATGAAATTGAGAGAGTAGGTATTTAATGACTTCACATTAATACTTCTTGTCTTATTTTTCAGGAATAAGATTTGAAACAATATTTTGGTTGTAAGGCCTTATTTGTGTTGTATGGTATATTTTTGTTTTCATTCATATTTAATAATGGGAAGTACTATTTTATTTCTTTGTAAGATCACATAATTCTGTGTTTTTCTATGTAAATTAATGGTCTGTAGGTGTGTAGAGAAAAAAATAATTTCTGTAGGCAATCTTTCTTTGTCTCACCCTTTTCTCCTCCTCTGCCTGCAGAGTAGAGATTGGAGAGAAAGAGATTTCAAGTGATTACTGTGAGTTTTTTGTGAGCATGCTGTACCTCCCAGCCCTAGGCTGCTGACACGGATCACATGGCTTTTGATGTATAGAAAAACAAACAGCTTACTCTCTTGAAATCCCTCTCCAGTTTTTCTGCTCTGCAGGAGTGGAAAGACTCAGACAAAAGAGAAATTGTCTACAACACAGGTGTCAAACTCGCCACGTCACATGACGTGTTGCGATGTATTGTGACTCTTTGCATTACCAGCAATGGGGTGGGTGCGGCTTTGGTATGATGAAACCGGCCCACAAGCCAGCAGTTTGACACCCCTGGTCTACAAAAATTGGTGCAGTTTCATTGTAGGCAAACAGCTTACTTTCTTGCAAAACTTTTGTCTCCAATTAACCTGCTCTTGGGGGGGGGGAGACAGGTCAGGCACCTATAACATGTATTTATTGTAATTACTCATGAGAGAGATACTGCAAAGATTATAGTCAAATGATTTAGCACCACTGTAACTTTGAACAGTAACTGAATGGTCAGTAGTAAGGACTACCTGTGGCCTCTCATAATTGCCATGCCAATTTTTAAAACCTGGTTTTGGCCCTCATGACTTGACTGTTGGGTTGGTAACTCTTAGGCAGAGATTTCTGCCCTGCCATGTTATCTGATATCCTTTTAAACTACAAATTTCAAGGACTGGATCTGATGCTTAATTGTTTCTGTGTTATATGCTAAATTTTGGGTACTTAATGTGCTTGTATTAGCAGTATCCATCTTTATGGTGCTAAATTCAGTTTTAAAACCTCAATAGTCATTTCCAAGTTAAGTGTGTACTATTGTGATATTGGATGCTTGCTAGATAATTACGTATTATGTTAGCATTTTGTAGAAATCACAGATGACCAGTTTGACTTCCACACATACTGTATGAGGAAAATTACACTTCGGTCATACGTAGACTTATTAAAACTAGAAGATGTACTTCGACAGCACCCATTTTATTTTAAAGCTGCAAGAATTGCAATAGAAATATACTTGAAGCTCCATGATAACCCTCTGACAGATGAAAATAAAGAACATGAAACTGATACAGGTATAAAACATATAGCCTCTTCTGCATGTATGCTACATAACTTTTTCAGATTGCTCTTCCTGCTGTTTTAAGAGGCAGAATTGTTGGGGACAATACAGGTAGTCCTTCACTTACAATGAAAATTGAGCCTAAAGTTTATGTTGCTAAATGAGATATTTAAGTGAGTTTTGCCCCATTTTACAACCTTTCTTGCCACAGTTGTTAAGTGAATCACTACAGTTGTTAAATTAGTAACATGGTTGTAAAGTGAATCTGGTTTCTCCATTGACTTTGCTTGTCAGAAGGTCACAAGAGGTAATCATGTGGCCCCGGGACACTGCAATCGTCACAAATATAAGTCAGTTGCCAAGCATTTTAATTTTGACCATGGCGATGCTTCAAAGTTCGTAAGTGTGAAAAATGGTTACTTTTTTCAGTGCCATTTCAGTAAATAAACTGTTGTCAAGTCAAGGATTATCTGTATTCTTAAAAACCTTATACTTCATTGTTTTTAAAATCAGCTACAAACTGTCAAAAACTGTATAATATAACATTTTCAAGAATTACAGTACTATATTGGTCAGCTAAAAGCAGAAATTCATAAAAGTGAATAGCACTTCAGTTGATGTGACAGCACAGAGCTTAAAAGTGGGGATTTGTAAATTTATCAAATTTCTAAGGTCTAACATTTCTAATTTCATAATGACCTGGGTGATATATAGTAATAAAACAGATTCAGAACAATATAACAAAATGTTTTAAAATGTAAAAAAAAAGCAATAAAACAAATTGGACATAAAACATTCCTATAAGAAGCTTGTTACTATCCTACCCCAAATCCTGGAGGAAGAGTCAGGTTTTTAGAGGCCTTTTAAATGAGGATAGCATAGGCATCTATAGAAATCTTTTGGGGGAGAGCTGCTGTTCATTCTCTGCAACACAGAAGGACATGTTCCTATTTTCCATCAGATTATGCTATTATTGGTTAAATAAAGCAAAGCATGGCAAGTTCATCCAGTTGTATAGAATGGGCAGGCCTTGTGCAATGAAAGGCTTTATAGGTAATAGCCACTTTGAATTGCACCTGGAAGCCAACTGATAGTATAGCTTATGAAATAGATATCTTATGTAAGCATATTATAGCATCCCCTCGACTGCTTATGCTATTGCATAGCTGCTCTTGAAAACCAATTGCAGCTTCCTGTGGTCTTCAAGAGCAGCCCCATGTAGAATATATTGCAGTAGTTCACATGTGAAGTGATCAAGGGATGACTGTCTAAAAGGCCTCGCAGGCTTGGAACAGGCCTAGATGCTATACAAGATGAATCTGAAAGTGCTATCCCAGCTACAGCTGCCACTTGCTCCTTGAGTAGGAGCTGCATGTCCAAAACAAAACCCAAATTGTGCACTAGTCTCTAACAAGGAAATAAGTCCCATTCAGGACTAAAGATGAAAAACTTGCTCAAAATATTCACAACCACTTTATTTTAAGAATAGTTAAGCTGAGTCTTCCCTCTTATTCCACAACTTCCACACACTGAGACAAGAAGTTGACATCAAGTGCCTGGCATGTGGTCAAGTTATACAACTGAGTATCATGATATCTGACCTGACTGATAACCTTGCCCACTGATGTCATGTAATGTTAAACAGGAGGTCAAGAGTTCCATGGCATTACACACACCAGAAGCCCTGGGCTCAATCTGTCAACCCTCCCTCTTCAGTAAAAACTGACTGGAATTAATCAAGAGATAGGAAGAGAACCACTATATAATACAATCACCCCCCCCCTCCAGTCCTCATAGGTAGTGAGATGAAAGGTTGTACCATCCTTGCCAGAGAGCATGAACAAGCATAAGCAAATGCTGCCACAGTACTGAAAACTGACTAAAATGATACAGATATTGTATTTCATGCAGGGCCTTAAGTATTTTTGAAAGGTTGAAGACTGAGCAAAAGTCTCTGCAGGCTATTAAGTTCTATAATGACTCCTAGTAAAGGAGTGTATTTTTGCTTCCTTCAACATAAGCAGAACTGTTCTTCTTTCAAAGAGGTCAACACCAGAGGGCAACAATGTAAGTGCTTTGGAGAAGATCAAATTAGGGAGTTGGTTATATATTTAGAAGTCAATTGTGAGCTTGAAAGATTTGAACTAGAAAACTTAAATAGATGCTTAATTTGAAAAAGAAATAAAAAATGGATTTTCTTGATACACAACCAAGTGTGTTTCTCTATGAAGCAAATATGTCTGATAAAGAGTTAAAGAAGCTACGCAATAAACAAAGGAGAGCTCAGAAAAAAGCTCAACTGGAAGAAGAAAAAAAGAATGCTGAAAAAGAGAAGCAGCAACGAAACCAGAAAAAGAAAAAAGATGATGATGATGAAGAAATTGGAGGGCCGAAGGAAGAGCTTATTCCTGATAAATTGGCAAAGGTACAAAATTATAGTATATTAAATGACCATGCATTTCTATAGAGCCCTATTTAAATCTCATGTTAAAAACTAATTATGGATTATTCATCGATGTCTGTTAAATATGAAATTGTGTCATTGCCATGATTTACATCAGCAGTCCCCGGTCATCAGACCAGTACTGGTCTATGTCCTTTGGGAACTGCCGCTCGCCACCATTGCTGGTCTGCGGAGCCAGAAAGATTGGGGACCTCTGATTTACATCATATATATAATGGCTTCATTGTGCAAATATCATGAGGCAAATGCTGTAAATCACTATAGAAATTTGTTTTGTTATATCCATATCTGCTAAACTAAAGTTTCATTATTAAAAATATTACTTTGCAATATATATCATTTTAAGAATGACTATTCAATAAACTTTTGAATGGCCACTCAGCTAGAGTTAATAATTCCAGTATACATCTTGATACATGCTTTTGCAACAAGGCATATCAGAGCTCTTGTAGAATCTGATATAGTTTTCTAGTATTAAAGAGATATTTAACAAATTAGGTCATTAACTGAAGAGTAGCAGTTCTGAATATTCATATAAAAATGTTTGGCCAATATAAGGATAGGCCATAAAGTTTGTCCTTCACTAATTTTTATATTGAGGTTAAAATAAGGGACTGTGTGGGACCTAAAAAAAAAGGTATACTTCTAATAGCATGCTATATTTAACAGAAGCTACTGAGTTAGATTGTTAGAAGATTAGAAAGGTAAGGACTTGGTAGGAACTGATTTTTAATTTTTATTTTTGAAAGAGAATTTATTGAAAAGCAATAGAAATCTAAACAGGATTAATTTCACTTTTCTACCTCTTTCAGATTGTTAAAATAGTCTCTTCTGTTTTTTATTAATGGCCTCACTGTGAACAGGCACGATGGATGTTAATTTTCTGGAATACTCAAGCAGCTAATGCTTTCCCAACCAAACTCTGGTTCTCTCCTGGAGATGAACATAGTATTATAACATATGTGATTTGCTTATTTTTTATAAAATTATTTTTATTTGTTTTTTATAAAATAAGCTAAATTCTTACAGCTATATCATTTACTGCACAGATAAACACTAAAGTTTGTACTATATATGGACAATGCTGATAATGTATGAGAGAAAATAGTATATATTATAAATTTTATCATCTATTATTTATGTATTACTGTTACTATATACATCAGGTAAAACAATGCATAAAACATAATGTATTGTATCATGGTTTTACTGAACATCTTGAGCTGACATCCATTATCTACCGGAAAAAAAGTGATAAAGCCCCAAGATAATTGGTTCCATTAGGAGTGAAAGTATCCAGAGAATAAATCTTTCTCTCCACCACAACATAAGAATTAAGCAGCATCTTACAATGATGAAAGTTTGTAAACTCTTTAAAACAATTGTGCAGTATTATAACTTGTGATGTGAACTTCATCTGAGTTGTTAATAGTTAAGATTCTGATTAAACAAGCGAAATACTGTATTAACTACATTTAATAACATCGATGGCCTTTATTAGAAAATGTACGTGGAATTTTAAATATGATAACTGGTGTCACTTCCTTTAGCACAATTACTTCAACCAACTATTTTCAGTACCTGTTAATTAATCCTGCTCATCTTTCTAAAGGTGTTTGGGTCATGAACTGCTTCAAGCTATTGCTCCTTTGAGATCTCTTGCCCAATTTTAGTTGGATGAAGGTCATTTGGCTATTCTAAAATGTCAGATTTCTGTCTCTTTGGCCATTATGCTGTAAATTCATGTATGTGTTGTTAGAAACAAGGCACCTTTGTTAAATTTTGGCTTGCAGATGGATACACTAAAATTATCCAGTAGAATTTGCCAGTATAATACAGAATTTGAACTGTCCAGATCCTGAGATTCCCACTGCTATGCTTCGCTCCTGGAATAATATCCCTTTGTTAAAATGCTTTTTTTTTTTTCATTTTCCACAAACATAATGTTTCTCATTAATGTTCAAAAGTTCACTCTCATCTCATCTGTCCACAGAAAATAATTCCTCTAGTCTGCTAGATCAAGGTGATCTTTAGTTAAAGATGAAGTTATATTTTCTCAATTATCTGCCTGATAGAGGTTTAAGTCTTTGATACTGGTTTTGTAGTCCTTAGAGGAATAAAAGTATGTATTGAGGTCTACAGATATATTTTGATCAGGGCGTCATTTGTTTCCATAGTCATGTATTCTGAAAAGGAAACTGATGGTGGCAACCAACTTTTTTTTTTAAAAGGGAGAGCCTCTTAAATTTACACCTGATCTCAGCTTACTTGTTGGAGTATTTGACACAACTGATACTCCTAAAGGAGGCAATTATCTTGAGACTATCATTTTTTTTCCAGTAGATAATGGATGTTGGCTCAAGATATTCAGTAAAACCATGATACAGTACGTTGTGTTTTATGCATTGTTTTACCTGATGTATTTAGTAATAGGATATTAAACTCTGGTCACATTGTAAGTCACTGTACTGTAGGACCAAAGATAGTTCTAACAGATTTACAAATTTTCCCTTATCATACTACTTTTTCCCAACAGTAATGAAAGACAGTTATCACTTAAAAGGAAGAAGGGGTAGATTTGAAGTGCAACTAGGTCTATTTCTTCAACTTGGTGACATTAGGTATTAAGAGGCTCTTTCTTTTCTTTTGGCATATATTTAATAGAATAATTCATCTCCATAAGTATTTTGATCTCCTTGATTTTTTAAAAAAATTTGAAAGATTTTTCTTCCCAATTTTAGGTTGAAGCACCTTTGGAGGAAGCAATTAAGTTTTTAACTCCGTTGAAGAATTTGGTGAAGAACAAAATAGAAACCCATCTTTTTGCCTTTGAAATTTACTTCAGGAAAGGTAAATGAAAATTACTATAGCCTAGGAATGAGCAGTGATATATTTTCAAGTGTAAAGTCATTTTTCTAAAGAGAAACATGCAGAATTTGGAAAGAACATGAATCTATCAATTTTCTTTACTCCGTACTTTTTTGTTTACCTTGAATTATTCATATATAAATGTGCATGTGTACAGTGGTCAAATCTTTCCCAACTATTTAAAAATTACATTCAGTTTGAAAATATGATAATTGAATAAAATCTGTATTATTATTTAAGCATTACTTTATGTACATTAGTCACTACAGCTTAAGCAGGAGTCAGCAATTTTCACAAATAAAAATAAAATCAAATAGGAAAATTAATCAAAGTCTGACTAGCCAAATTAAAACACCTAAAATCCTGTAACATTTGATGGACTCTTTAAGATTTTGATAATATTAAAAACATTTAATATTAATATTTTTAATTTTAAGCTGTGTTTTATTGATTCAGTCTGAGATGCCCGCTGAGCTATTTGAATAAAGATTTCCTTAACTTTGCCTTGGTTAAAACTATGCCATATGCAGTTCAATGCTAACAGTAAGAGTGTACCTGTCAGTTAAGTACATTTTGGCAATATGCCATACCTATGAAGTCCAGTTTTGCCATATGCAGGTTCTCCTTATTCTGTGCCAGCTGTAAGTTGTTCACATTTCACCAGCTATGATATATATGATCTGTACTATACTGACAATGAAGTCAGGATGTATATGTTTATTCTAATTCTAATTTCAAATTGTATTTATACTTGTAAAGCATAATTGGGTGTTCTGATTATGGAAATTATTTTGTAATTTTGTCTTAAACAGAAAAATTTCTTCTTATGCTACAGTCTGTGAAGAGAGCGTTTGCTATTGATCCTAATCATCCATGGCTTCATGAGTGTAAGATACATCTCTTCAGCAGTGGTATGAAGCTATCTTATGTTATCTAGTAGTCAAACTTCTAGAAGAGATGTAATTAGCTTTTGCTAATAAAGGAAATTAATGATTTATTCAGATACATATTATTTCTTTTTATTTATTATTGAGTTATTTAAAATGACAATAGGATTTGCATAGTATGATAAAATGTACTTTAGGCTATTAAAAATGTATATATAACTTAATGTAACAAGCTCATTTAAACATTTGTTATTGCTATGTATATTTCTAATGCCTCTTTTACTCAGTTTATCCTTTGAAATAAAGAATTATGTGGCATTTTTTAAAAAAAAATAGTTTCTATATCTGCAAATCCATTTTTTATAAATTCAGGTAAGCAGTACTCAACAGTTTACTGAACTAAAATATTTGATGAAATACAGGAATATTAATGGAAAAAACAATTGGCCTGAGCTTAGGTTGTTGTGAAGGTAGATTGTTGGAAGCACTTTTTACTATGCCTTTTGAGTTCTCAATTTAAAAGATGTTAACTATTCCCAAATGTTTGTCGAAGTTCATTTTTATATCTTGTATTTCTTTGCTCAATTATGTATCAATATTTTTATCCCTCACTAAATATACAGTACTCCCCAGCACTTTTCATGTCTGAAAATCTATCATAATCCCTTTGAAATTTATATTCAGCAACAAATGTTGTCTCCTGTTTAAGATACTGTATCTTGAGTTGCAAGCAAACATAACATTCAGGCGAGTAAATTCTTTTCAGAATAAACAATATTGGGCTAGCTAAATGAATGATATGCCTCATTATAGTCTAGTTTTACACTGATATCATTATAATTTTCAACATAAAGCCAGCCAACTTAATATCTTGTATTCTTTTATGAAAATGTAGAATTATTGGGCACAATGGAATAATCTGGATTACAGGAGAAACAGCATAACATAATAAATCTTAAAATATTAAAGCCTAATAGATTTTTCTGAAAGTAATTGTATGTTCTTAATACTGTAGTTTCTGAAAGTAAAGATCTACAAGAAACGGTCAGGACAGTGTTGAATCAAGAAATGAACCGACTTTTTGGGGCAACTAATCCAAAGAACATCAATGAAACTTTCCTTAAACAGCACTATAATTCTCTACCACATAGATTGTCTGGTATGTACTTTACTCTATATTTAAATTGGCTTTAGGATTTTTAGAATGATTTGCTGTCAACTATTGGCTACCTTTAATCATTGTTCTTCCTAGTATTTGTCCAATGTGGTTGCTTATTTTTGTACTGTGCTCATCTAGTTCTGACAGCAGTGCTATCACTGCATAATTTGATGAGGGGTATTGCTTATCAGAAAGTTTGCTGCAGAGCCTGACACTAATTTGGGCCTGAAAAGGAGTGGCTGGCCCAGGGTCAGCTGGCTTCCATGCCTGAGGGAGAATTAAAAGGAGTGGGTTTCTCCATTCCTAGTCCAGTAGCTTTGGGTACTTTTAAACAATATTATAATCATATTCTAATATTCATAATTTATTATTATTATAATAAAACATATACCATATGATTATCAATTTTGCATACTTTGGTAAGTATTTCTTTTGGGTGCAAATGAAGAATCACATGTTTGAATGCTGTCTCAAATTTAAACATGTTCTCTGCAAAGAAGTTACCCAGTGTTTAGTTCACATATCTGTTCTTAGTATTAGAATTGAAATGTATTGATTCTTTGAAATCCTAAAAGATATATAGCCTAATAACTTGATTCAAAAACAGCAAAATTAAAGAACAGTTTTTAGAAATAGCCTGTCAAATGCTACAGCTTCGTAGGTTTAGCAGAGAGTATTCTGAAATCAGAAATGTGAAATTACAGTTGAAGTATTAAAATAATATTTCTGTTGAATCATTTCTGATCAACTTTCCCCATAGATAACTTTCCAAAGTGACTGTAAGAGAAAGTATAACTTTCCAAAGAGGCTATAAGAAACCTCAGAATGAAGTTCAGAGTAACAAAATTTGTGGCATGTTTGCAATTAGTGAAGATTAAAAATAACCATTACCAAAGAAATAGTGAGCAGCTATGCTTTGTTCTCCCAGCTATAAAGCGCTAATAATTTGGGAATTGTTTCAGTCAGGTTATAAATGATACTAATTTCTGTGTCAATTTACATTTCTGATAAAGTACAAGAGATTTTTTTAAGTAGAGGCTTACATTGGCTTATAAGATGATTTAAATTTACCACACGAGAGACTCTTACTGCTAGGATAACTTTATTTTCACCAAAGCAAAGAACTATTTTTGTATCTTTGCAAAAATTGGATTTTCCATGTGCATTGAACCCTTTTCCAGATTTTGAGATAAGATAGTAGTAATAGTCAACATAGAAAGTCATGTATATACAAAGGGATGAGACATTGCTAAGTTGCTATGCTTGCTACGCTGTAAAGCACTTCCAACTGTCCAATGTGTTGCACATGCAACCTACCCTCAGTCATGTGACTGCAATGTGAGTGCTTGGCAACCTGTTCACCCTTATGACAAGTTGCTCCATTTGCAATCACCATTTGCAAACTTCTCTGCCAGCCTCCCCAAAGTCAGTGAGGGAAACCAGCAGGGGTTACAAGCTGCTGATGCCTGCCAAGAGGATTTCCTCTTACCTCTGAAAGAACTCCCCGCTGATCCATATCTGCTTGAGTCTCCGTAGCTAAAATCTAAGCAGGCACGGAGCTTAAAATCCTTCACTCCCTGCCTCTGGAGAGCTCTCTGTTGGTGGTGGTGGGGAACGGGGAGGGAGAGATCGGCTCAGGTTCCACACAGGTCTGGATCCTGGCTACTAAAATTTAAGCTCTAAATCCCTTTATCAGAGATAAGGAGTCTGTGCATTCCTGGACCCTGGCTGCTCAAATCCAAATATAGGTAGTCCTCGACTTATGACCACAATTGAGCCCCTTTAAGACATTTGTTAAATTAGGTTTTGCCCCATTTTACAACCTTTCTTGCCCCAATTGTTAAGTGAATCACTGCACTTGTTAAATTAAGTGGTTATGTGGTGGTTAAGTAAATCTGGCTTCCCCATTGACTTTGCTTGTCAGAAGGTGATCACATGACCCTGAACTATTGCAACTGTCATAAATATGAGTCAGTTGCCAAGCATCTGAATTTTGATCACATGACTATGGGGAAACTGTAATGGCTGTATGTGTGAAAAATGGGTGCAAGTCCCTTTTTCAGTGATGTTGTAACTTCAAATGGTCACTAAATGAGCTGTCATAAGTCAAAGACTACCTGTAGCATGGGTCTTTTAAAATTTTTCTCTCCCCACCTTTGCGAAGCTCTTCACAGAAGCAAGGAAAGAAGGCTGTGTGCATGCTTGGCCCTCCGCAGCCGAAATCCAAACATGCACAGATCCAGAGAGCCCCACAGAGGCAGGGAGAGAAGGACTTTAAATTTTATGTCCACCTGGATTTCAGCAGCCACAACAGGGAGTGCTGGGATTGCGGTTGTTGAATGAAGTGATGAGATGGGTGTCTCATATTATAACCACTTTGCTGCAGGACCAAGACTCTGGTCACAATTGTGGTCATTAAAGAAAGACTACCTATATTGCCCTCTTCTTTGGCTGTAAGAGGCCATAAAATGCATTAGGCATTTAATAAAATATTATAAATTTGTTTTAATTTTTTATTGATTTATTTATTCAATTTATATAGACGCCTAACTCAAACAAGCAAATCTGGGCAGCGAACAGTCATAAAACAATTAAAAATAGTAATAGTATAGTACAAAATATATATGACAGCCAAGAAAAAAAATAGTCTTTTATGTGTTTATTGTAAACTGTTCGAGAGAATTCAGTATCCAAGAATAATATAACAGATATATTCTGATTTGTAATCTACAGAATGATATGTGCATTATATGGAAAGTTGAGTATTGGGTTTTAACCCAAAGTATTTTCACTAAAGTTTGGTTCATTGGATATTTCTACTGGCAAAAGGGAGAGCCAGTCCTAATCCATTTTTCCTTAATACCGCAGCACCTACACTCTAAAGCTCTAGAAGGTTGCAGGATCTCCTGGAAAAACATGGAGGTCGTAATTGAACAAACATTCTGCCTCAGCTCTAACAATGGGAGCTGCAATGAATTAAAGTCCTTCTATTCCCAGAAAAGGACATTGTTATCTATACCTAGGCCTTTATAAATAGAGGTGAAAGAAAAAATCAGTCAGCACTTCTTTTCTTGTATATGATCAGGATTTGTAATTATCTAAATGTGTCTGTGGACAAGTATTTTTATTTCTGCTTTTAGCTGCCAAAATGGTATACTATTTGGATTCTACAAGCCAGAAAAGAGCTGTGGAACTGGCAACTTCACTTGATGAATCTCTAGCAAACCGAAATCTTCAGGTAAATTTGATATATTGTCTTCCTATCAGGCAGCCTTTTCAAATTTCAAACAAAATAGCCCATGGAACTACTAACATTTAGCAATTTTCTAAGGAGCAAAATGTTTAAGCCTTACATATAACAATATGCACAAACATCTTAACAGAATTAGCAGTTATCTCAATTGTTGAAATGCAGGATCTTTTAAAACACGTATTTTTTTCTTTTAGACATGCATGGAGGTATTGGAAGCATTGAATGATGGTAGCCTAGGAGACTGTAAAGAAGCAGTTGAAATGTACAGAGCTAATTGTCATAAGCTTTTCCCATATGCTTTGGCTTTTATGCCTCCTGGATATGAAGAAGATATGAAGATCACAGTTAATGGAGACATATCTGCAGAAACTGAAGAACTGGCCAATGAAATATGAACTTTAAAAGGAGTGGAATGATTTTGGACTGTATCTGGTGTATAATATTTTTGTCACGCACCTGCTGAATTGTTCTAACTTACAGAGAATGGAAGGAGAAAAAAAGTTGCCTTCAAAGTTTTACTTTTTTTATCCTGCTGACGAAGTATATAATATAAAGTAATGTATGGCTGGAAATAGATGGCTCAATTAAAGAAAATTAAAGAAAAGCTAAGCACTGCTAAAATTGAAAAGTATCCCTTATCTACATACCCAGGTTTTTAAACTAATTTATATGGAATCTGAAGGCTTAACACCCCATTGGAGCAGGTGTGTGGCATAAATATTACTTTAAATTTGTCTTGTTGAGATAAGTATCTCAGACAGCAAAAATGCTGTTTTAGCACTGGATCCTTTTCACTGAGCACAAAAAGTTGTTGGGGCTTTAGCATCTGACTGATTTTGATACAGAGAAGATTCTACCCTTTGAAAGTATGCAATGTGAATCACTATTTGCAAACAAACCGACAACACATATTTAATGTTGTTGTAGAGACTGGGACTTAAAATATGAAGCAAAATAACGAAACATAAGGTGTTCAGTAAGCTTGTTGTGTCTCCGAAATTCACTGCACGTGATCAGTTTGGTGTTCTTGCACCACAGTTTTTAAATGAAGGAACTGGTTAGAATATATTTTTTTTAATTCAGTTTTGAAAAAAAAAATTGATGTTTAGGAGATGAGAATGACAACATTGTTGGCTAATTTTTTTAAAAAAACTGTAATGCAAGAACAAATGAATTATGCACTGTGATGTGGCACCAACTCATTAGAAAGACAGCATGTAGTTTTCACGTACAGTGAAAATATAAATGATATTCATTCAACTATGGATTGAAATTTTTAAGAGACGAACTCCTGACTCTGAATTTGACTGATTGAGAGACTAATTGTTTAAAACCTCAGCAGGCCTTGTTCACGTTATGCAGGAAAAAAAAGTGCTGCAGTTTAGATACCTCTGAAACTTTTCCACAGTGTCACAGGTTTGTAATACTTGAAGCCCTACATTTCTAAGAATATATTTCTTGCTCAGTTATTTCAGGCAAGCCCATGACTTTGTAACTTTTAAGGGGCCCATGATTTTTTTTCAATAACAGACCAGCTTCTTATCCCTGCAGTTACAGATGTAATTTCCTTTGTCAAACATAAGGTACCAAATATAATGCAATAAAATGTTTTGAAAAAGAGTTGTGTGACTATAGAATTTGAAAACTGCTGTCAGGAGATGTAGTGCAAGTTCAACATAACATACTACCATAAAAGTTTTATATTAGTGTTGGTGAAATCCCACAATGCATAATGCGACAGTGTTTGGAGACACTACCCCCCCCCTTGCTCTCCTTCAATAAAGCTAACCATAATGACTGCCATTGTGAACAGTAATTTGCAACTTGGCAATCATGGGTGCTCAAATTAGTAAATACCTCTGTGAAATATATCCCCACAAAGATAATGCTAATTTATATGAATTAACAAAGTTGCAATCAGAAATCTAAATTACAGTGTAGGAAATGTTAAAAACAAATGCAAGTATGAAAAATCAAGCAGCTAACACTTTGTGATTTTCATTGTTGTACATCTCTTTAGAGATATCATTACTCTTTCTGTGATAAGAACAATTTAAAAGATAAGTATTGACTGATCATTCATCGTCTAGAACCTTCATCTTTTGATATATGTGCATCTAAGAAAATTGTGTGGACCCTGTGGTTAATTTCTCCCTCATTTTCATGGGCCCAGTATATCTGACAAAATCTTTTCTGTGATTAGCCAAAAGATACTGTATTAACTATATTAATACAAAATGAGAGTCAAAGGGTAAAGCCTCTCAGTTCAAAAATCTTAGTAATTTTATTATTATGATTGGTTGATTATACACATTTGTTATTTACTGTTAATGCACAGTAACAAATACTGCCTGTAGCCATGAAACTACACTGCATTCTGCATTTTTTAGCTAAAAACCATACTGACAAACGATACGTTTTTACATGAGGGTTAATTTGAACCCTTTTTCTTCCTCCAATAATAGTTGATAATTTAAAATGATCAGATATCTCAAATTCTGTAGCAACTCTTTCCAAGCTGTCATTTCATTTATACTTACAATAAAGGGTATATTATAGCCCAGGCTTTTTATAGCCTACAATTTCATCAAGAACAGACAAATTTCCAGTAAGTTTAAAACAAATTTAATGTCTTAATTTTGTAAAAAGAAAAAAGGTCCCCAAGGATTCATAACAATTTTTATAAAACTATAGAAACTACAGAGTTACAAAAATATGCTGTTTCCTCCCATTTTGCAGAAATACTGAATATTTACAATATTGTTATTTGAAATGAAGATTAGATTTCCCAAAGTAATTTAAAACGAGATAATCATAATTATTTAATATTCCTGGGAAGCAGAGATAGAATTAAATTCAAGGTTATCTCATCAGATAAATAAGAAAAATTCCATTCTTGATAATGCTTGTATATTTAATCACCTTCATAGAGAAATTAAACCCTAGTTTAAAGTTAACTTTTTTCATATGCGACTGATATGAATGTATGTATATAAAGTGTAGTCGTGGAATGGTCTGGTGCTCAAATATAAAATCCTTTTCTAAGTTTTAGGTTCTTGCACTACAACTCTGATAAATACAAATATTGTCATTGTGGCTATGTGCAAATCATAATGAATAGATTAAGACTTTGGATTGTTACACTTCTAAGATTTGAATAATGAAAAAGCTGCCTGTGCATTCAGGTGGTAGTACCTATCCACTCTTACCATTGGATGGGTCATTTAAGCTGGATCAAAGTTGGTCACTATACCAATAAAAACCATCAGGAAATCCCTGTGAATTATGGTAAATTTGGTATTCAGAGGAGTAACCCAAAAGGAAATGGCAAAGGATTATGTTGTTGCCAAGAAACAAGTCGCCAGGAATTAAGCTTAATTTAAAGGAAATCCGTTTTTACTTAAAGATTTACTATTTTATGTTAAAATTACATATAATTGGAAGAAGGCGTCTTGTTTTTGCTCTTTCTGCAATGAAACAAACGAGGAAAAATGCAAGGACTAATTAATCATTATAGGAGCTGATTGCTGTCCTTGGTGACAAACTGCCAGAACTGTTCTATGCTCCATCACTGTTCTAGTGTTGGTGTGCAATAGGCTTTATATCACATGCTAAATACTTTTCGCAGTTACTAGTTTATGGATTAATACTGTGATGATGATATCTGTCAAAAAAAAAACTAAGGCAATACAAGCCGACAACTAATATCCGAGGCTAGATGTAACCACTATGAAGCACTCCCTACTAAAAAGGCAGTTCCTCTGCAAGATCACCTAATCCCAGCCCCCAAATACTATTAAAGTCTCCCTCCAAATTTATTTCCTTACATCCATTTCTTGCTTCTCCAAATTTAGGCATTGCTCGAATTCAACAGTAGGCGCTTACTAATATTGCTCTAAAGCAGTGTTTCTCAACCTTGACCATTTTAAGGCATGTGGACTTCAACTCCCAGAATTCCACAGCCAGCAATGCTGGCTGTGGAATTCTGGGAGTTGAAGTCCACATGCCTTAAAATGGTCAAGGTTGAGAAACACTGCTCTAAAGCAAGAGTCTTGAATCCCAGGGCGGGAGCCCAGAACTGGGCCATGGCCCGTTTGGAACAGGGCGGCGAAAACGGCGGACGGGCACGCTTCTGCGCGCAGCTCTATTTATGCGAGTGACTGGCACGCGCGCCACCCGCTGCTCACACAGAACCATTTCCTCTCTCCCCCCCCCCGCAAAGCCGGAAAGGTTGGGGATCCCTGCTCTACAGCCCCGGATGGGAGAAAAGGAGCTAAATCTCCCCACGTCCTCCCCCTCTCGCGGTATCTTAAGGCTCGTCGTGGCCGTTTTTCCTATAAGGGGGAAGAAAGGGGCGCCTCTAGTGCCTGGAGCGTCGCGGCTCGTCCCGCCTGGCCCTCGTCGTCCCGCCTCTGGGTGGCTGTGTGAATGCCGGTGGCGGTAATCGCGTCGGGCTGAGAAAAGCTTTCAGCCACGGGCCGAGTTTCTCTGGCCGCCCGCTTTCCCGCTCTGGTGGGCGAGGCTGAGGGCCTCGCAGAGGGAGTCGGAGGAAGACGCAACATCCGATGGCGGCCGACGTGGAGGCGTCGCTGGAGCTGAGTCTGTCGGGCAGTTACGCGGGCCCCGGATCCTGGCCGCCCGCACGCTCCCGCATTTTCAAGATCATCGTGATCGGGGACTCCAACGTGGGGAAAACGTGCCTCACCTACCGCTTCTGCGCGGGGCGCTTCCCCGAGCGCACGGAAGCGACTATCGGGGTAGACTTCCGCGAGCGAGCCGTCGACATCGACGACGAGAGAATCAAGGTGAGCAAAGGCTGCGGCCACTTCCGGTTCTCTCCTTTCTGCCTCGCCGTCGGCTGGGTTCGCTAGGGCGGATAAAACTTGGGGCGGGAAAAGTTCCGGTGGGCCGGGAAACCCTCCTCAGCTTGGCTCGCGGAACGAAGACCGTAAAGCTTGAGCTGGGAGCCGGCGATCCTGCTGATAACCCTCATGCTGCTACGGTGTGTGAGGATGGCACAGATTTATGACACGTGATAGAAGAGTAAAGGCAATTGGTTCTACTTGTGTCTCGCCCTTTTCCTTGACTTATGTTGTGATTTTTTTCAACAGAGACAAAACGATAAATTCTGTATTAGTTGGGAAGTGAAGATTGCCTAATGCAGTCGTTTTCGGCCTTTTTTCACCGATAGTGGCTTAAACGTGGGGCCCCTGTTCCATTGCCTACCACTGTATTTGCCCCAAGAATGCACAGCAACAATGGGTTGAATTACTGGATAAAGGGGAATTTATAAGGACCTACAATCTTTAGAAAATTGTTCCTTGTCAAAAGACAACTTTTACGAATTCTATCAAAGGTATTAATAGATCAGCAATTTCCAATTTTTAAAATTTACTATTATGTATTATTTATTTTTATTTAATTTATATAGTTGCCCATCTCACATGCATGACCCTAAGTGGCTCATAAAATTTATATAATCTAACAACAATGGCCTTGTCAATTCCTGGTTAGATCACTGCAATGTGCTCTAATGGAGCTACCTTGAAAAGCAAAACTCTAGCCTGTCCAAAATACAGCAGATTATTTGTTGGCAGGAAGAAGTTGCAATTCTAATGTAAACCCAGCACTGCAGGCTCTGCATTGGCTATAGGTAGACTTCTGGGTACAATTCAGAATGTTAATTTAATCTGGTTTTGTATCCTGGTAGTTGCAGGAACACTTACTTCAATTAGGATATAATTGAAGTAAGTGTTCCTGCAACTACCAGGATACAAAACCAGATTAAATTAACATTCTGAATTGTACCCAGAAGTACAATTGAATCCTACCCATTCAATGTCCCAAAGGTGCTTTTTTTTACAAGGCAACTGGACTTTCTTGTTTTTCTTTGAAGATGTTTCACTTCTCATTCAAGAAGCTTCTTCAGCTCTGGCTGGATGGTGGGGAATGGCAGGATTTATACTCCTTGCAGACAGCCATTCCCCATCATCCAGTCAGCGTTGAAGAAGCTTCTTGAATGAGAAACGAAACGTCTTCAAAGAAAAACAAGAAAGTCCAGTTGTCTCGTGAAGAAAGCACCTTTGGGATATCCATGACCTGGATGACTGAGAATCTCCATAGACATTTACTCATTCAATGTGTCTGCCTTAAGTTGGGATACTGAAGTTTCCTTTGTCACAGATGCTCTGGACAGCCCCTTTCCAAAATTCCAGACAATTCCATCATTCCCAACCTTTAGAAAAATATTAAAAACATAAAACATTAATGTTAATTATATTGAAAATATGTTTTTATTTAGACAGGTACTGTAAATATGCTATCATCAGTTGTCCATTTGAAGTTTGCATTGATTGATTGATGTATATATGTATGTATTATGGTCTTTCTCTTATTCCTGTTTGTCCATTTCTCACCTCTAGATCCAGCTGTGGGATACAGCAGGACAGGAACGTTTTAGGAAGAGTATGGTGCAGCATTATTACAGGAATGTACACGCAGTTGTGTTTGTATATGATATGACAAATATTGCTAGCTTTCACAGTTTACCACTGTGGATTGAAGAGTGCAAGCAACACTTGCTCACCAATGATATACCCCGGATTTTGGTTGGAAACAAATGTGATCTGAGGAATGCGATTCAGGTGCCTACAGATGTGGCTCAGAAATTTGCTGACACTTATGGTATGCCACTATTTGAAACTTCTGCCAAAAACCCAAATGACAATGACCATGTGGAAGCCATATTCATGACATTGGCTCATAAGCTAAAGAGCCACAAGCCACTCATGCTTAGTCAGTTACCAGATAATACAGTTCACTTGAAACCAGCATCAAAACCTACAATGACATGTTGGTGTTAATTTGCAGTATATTTGCATTCAGCATTGTATTATTCTCTTTGCCAGAGCTTTAAGAATGCAATGTTTTGATTTAATAAGAATTAACTTCTGCTAGGCACTTTATTCAGTTGTTTCATATGTAGAAGTTTAGTATGTGCACTTGGTAAGCTGCAGCATCTAAATCAGGGGTGTCAAACTGCTGGCCCGCGGGCCGGACACGTCATCCAAAAGCCGCGCCCACCCCATTGCCGGCACTGGCAAAACCATCCCGATGCGTTGCGCAACATCACATGACATCACAAGTTTGACATGTCTGATCTAAATGAATGACAAAGTTTAGGGAACTGTTTTTGTTTTTAGGGATTTTTTTAATCTGTACAAATAGATTGTTTTACAGAAAAAATGGTCTCTTCATTTTTAGAGCTTTTCTCCAATACAGTGTGGATATTTAAAAATGTATTAAGTCAGATCTCTGCCTTTATTGTTTAGCTTAAGAATACTATCTTTCTATGGAGGCCCAAAAATCAGTTTAACATTATAATCCTAATTATTTGGTACATAGTTTTATGAAAATACAATGGAAGAAAGGTTCAATATGAATAAAGTATTAGAAATCTTTCCCCTTCATTTCTTTCCATTTAAAATTTTAAGTTCATTAATTTTAGAAATAAATTATGTATACAGTGATTTTTTTTCTATTTTAATTTCTGCTTGTATTGAATGTTTCGAACTTTTTCTGTTTTGTATATATACAGGAACAAGTGATGGTTATTCCCACTATAGTGTTCCTTATAATTGTTACATTTTTCAAGATAAGAGGAAAAGAATGTGAATCACCTGCATATTATTGGAAATAATACTGAAAATTGTAGCTTATTTTCTTGTAAGATGGTTACATTACTCTAGAGGTACAGCTAGTACCGTGTTTCCCCAAAAGTAAGATCCAGTCTTACTTTCTTTTGAGCTCTGAAATAAGCACTAGGCTTACTTTTGGGTAGGGCTTTTACTGGTACCAGCAGGCCGCAAACGCACGGGACAGGGCTTGTGCATGGGGTGGAGATGCAACACAGCAGCAAGACTTGGTAGAGGACCAAGTACCAGGGAGGGCAGGGCGCATCCCCTTCCTGTGCCAGTCCAGCCCCTGCAGCCCCAGGGTGGCCACGCTGGGCATCAGCGGGAAGGGTGCCAAGGTGGGGGTGGCCAGGCCAATGTTCCTTCGGCTGAAGCAGTGAGGTCTTTGCCCCGGGAAGGCCGCCTTCCTGTCCAGGCCAGACCCACCTGAGAGGTGAATGAGGAGGCGGCAGCCCAGGACCAAAGTGGCAGGTGGAGCACCGGAGGCTCGGGGAGGGCTCTTGCCTCCTGCTTTGCAGCTCCATTGCAGTTCTCTGCTGCTGCAGAGCTGGAGAGCTTGCCATACCACCACCCAGATGTCCTCGCTTGCCTCAGGAATTTCATGTCTTTATTTACCTGACTTCCAGTCCTGTCCCATTTCTCTTTCATACTTCTCTGCTGCCGTGTGCAGGAAAACAAAAGTTTGGGGAGGGGTCAATCAACAAATTCCAACCAATTTCCCCCCCCCCAAAAAAATTGCCCCACCCAACTTTTTCTGTTTTTTTCCCTAGGGCTTTGCATCTCCAGTTAGGGTTCGGGAGGGAGTGGGGGTTAGGGTTACCATAACCACAGGAGGCCTGGCTACGGCCTCGCATGGGTCAGATGGGGGGATCCGCCAAGCCTCATGACATTGCCGCGTTGGGTGAGATGCGGCAAATGACTGCAGCTGGCCGAAACTGGCTGCGGAACAAGCCAGGTGGCAGTAAGGGACCGGTATACCGTTGGTTAGCAGGGCACATATATTAATAGACTGTATATTACAAGCTTTTTGCAGTATTACTAGTAGTAGACATGTTGTGTGCATCCTCCTAATAAGCCAAAATATGAGCTTGATTTGAAGATGAAAAATGGAAGATAGACTTCCAAATTAAAAGATTTAACATTGCAGAATTCATAGCATATTTAATGAATCATAAACAAGTGCTAGCCAAAATTGTCTGTTTCCTTCCATTTATTTTAAAATAGTTGAATCAGCAACATCATACAAAGATACCAATGCTTATATCATTTAACAATTAAAATATGGAAGGGACAGCATAAAATGGGGAAAGAAGAAATCTATTTATGTAAAATTAATGTTCAGAAATTGCTGAAAGGGCTCTTTAAAACTTTGTTATTGTTTTAAGAGGCTTCAGTGATTTTGCACATAAACGCTCCTCCTGGGAAAGACTGAAAAGATGAGCAGGCATCTGATGATCATTGCATAAGTTGCACGACTTTAAATTCTTCTCTTTTGGCAGGCAGAGATCATGGTGCATACTTTCAGCTCACTGCTCAAGCAGACCTTTAGATTTTTATATAAATCACAAGTAGATAATCAGCAACTTTCTGTTAAAGTAGCCATTGTATAAGTTTTTATTGGTTAGCTAGATTTATTTCTGTTTATTTTTGTACAGTCATAAAACAATTCTAGGAAAAAGACATTCTCTTTTGGATGAAATCCAACAATGCCCAGACAGTTTCTTGTCTGGTTACAGCTGTTCCTAGACATTCAGTAGGCTTGAGATATGTTGAGCAGGACACATTGGGCAAATGAAAGGTCCAACTCATCTCAGTGACTTTACTAGACACTGTAGGAATATACAATTGGATTTCATTGTTTATTGATGCCTTATGAACACACTGTACTTGACTTTTGGGAAAAACAAAAACCCATTTATATATCATTTTGCATTTGTACTTTTCTTTAATTCAAAAGGAAAACCAAAGCAGCTAATAATTGGAATAGTGCTTATTATCTGAACTGTTAGCAAGTACGGCATTAAAAATTTGGCCCAAGGAGAAGAGCTATCCTTTTAACATTAGTAAAATGTGAATTGTGAATTGTGTAGAGATTTATTCCTATCTATTCAATATATTTAATGGATATTATATTTAAACTTAATGTTCCAATTGTCCTGTGTGTTCAATTTTGGGTTAGATTAATGTTTTGGGAGCACAAGCCATGAGACTATAGGATTTTAATGAAAGAAAATGGTATCTGTTATTTATTAACGCTTAGAAGAACAATGGCCTAATTATCATTAACTTGTAATGTCTGTTCCTCAAAAATGAAAATTCTTAAAAGTGTTTATCTTTTGTACTCATTATTAGGGCAGCTACAAAAGTTAAATATAGTAATACTATTAGGTAATTGTCAAATTATATGTATTCTATTGCAAGTTAATATACTGTTGTATAAGATTGTAACATTTCAGATTAGAAAGTATGTTGATTGCACAAGTAGAATAAAATACAGAGAATGCAGTACATTTGCATGGTTGGCCAAATGTGTAAATGGATTGTGTTCAAAAATTTTAGATTCCCCTCCCCCAAGTCATTTGTGTACTATTTATTTGCATAGCAAATATGGAAGGCTTTTTATGCTTGAAATAAGGGATTTTTGTAATAATCACTTTAAGCCTTAATTATAATTTTGATTTACATACTGTCCAGGAATAATCTTTTTTAAGAGCTTTAATGAAATGTTCTTAAAATATTTTTCAAATGAGATTACACTTTAGAGAATTTACCCGCTTACTTCATATGCATAATCCATGTTTTAAAAAAGTGTAGAAGTTTCACTAATGATGTAAGACAGGGGTGTCAAACTCGCTGCATCACATGACGTGTTGCGACGGATCATGACTTTTTCCCCCTTGCTGGAGCTGAGGTGGATGTGGCTTCTACATGACGCATCCGGCCTGTGGGCCGGCAGTTTAAGATGTAAGAGCTTCATTACCTCTTAGTAAAAACCTTTGAAATTCTTACTTTGAACTAATATAAATAACAGTATCATAATATTGATAAAGTTCAACTTTATAACATTGTTTCACCACAATTTATTTTTATAGGATTACCATACAGATACTGTTTTGAATGCAAAGTGCTTTTTAGGTTTTTTTTTCTCTAACATAATTTGCTTTACTTTCCTCTTTAAATGAAGGATCACCTGTCAAACTAGTACAGCATTTTAAATCAATAAATGCTACCAAATAAAATTCCTTTTCTGTAGTCTGTTTTCACTATGTTTGATTTCAAATAAGCAGTTTGTCACTCTACTAGTGAATATTAGAGATTAAAATTCGAATAATATTTTTTTCTTGAAACTTCCATCCTTGAAATAACTATATATTTTTGAGGACTTTGTATTGAGCTTGCAACAAAATTTAGCTGTTTGAAAAAAATTGGAACTGGTTTGCTTTTTTTTTTTTTTTTAACATCTCTGGCATTCCATGTTTGGACCAGGCCTATGCAACTTGGAGATGGGGAATGGCTACATGATAAATTGCAAAAACCCATATGCTGCAAAGAAATAACTGGCACACCAAACAACTATCCAATCAACTATGTGGTGGCTTACACAGCACATGCTGTGGAGTGGTATGGCACTGAAGTTGGTGGCATGATTAAAGTTTGGAGGCACTTGGCAGCACCTCATTTCATTTTGGTTGAATTTTCAGCATACATGTTAAAATAACTGAAGATTATGTTGCTTTGTATGTTAATGAGTTGCCATCTTATGTTGCTGAACATGTATGTTCTGCTGTCTCAAGCTCTGTGCACATGTCTGCGTACATATGTATAGTATGTAACATTTTGTTGCCTCGTGTAAGCTTTTCAGATAACATTTGCTGTGCTGATTGTCGAGCAAGGGATTTCATTTATTTTTTCCACAATTGTTTACTCTGTGCAGTAATGTTAACAATGCTTCATAAACTATAACAACAGAAAAAGTCTTCATAGTGAAGAGTAATTTGTATTGGCTGGCATGGGTTTTTCTTGTTCTTTCTGAGGACTTGATTTCCTGCTTTTGTGACAGAGGTCAGTGCCTGTTTTAACTTCAAAGGAGGCACTAATGAAAAGAATTGGAGAGTAGTCACTTTGATTTCTGTATCTTAGCTAAGTGCCTCAAGAAGCAATTAAAAACATCTCACTGCTGCGAACCATAGAAAGTTCTATCTCATGAGGATTTTTAAAAAACTACTCCAAAATGTTTTAAAGATCTTTGGATGGCTTGTTTTTATACACATTGGCTGGCTGGTAGCAGTCAGCATGGACTGCTGCTTCACCTGCTCTTGTGCTGCTAGAATGATAAGCAAGGGTCTAATATTCAGTTCCTCTGGTCAGTTGCAATGAGAGCCTGGCCCTCTTCCCTTACTATAGTCTTAAAACATAACAATTTTAAAGGTCCTCACTCCCCTGAGAAGAGATATTCCAGAAAAGCTAGGGGAGGCAGGCAGTATCTCTTGAATAGGATTGGTTTGCTATATGTCAGATCTTGGATGGACTACCTTCAAGGAGACCCATAGACAGAGTCTTATACTTTCAACTCAAGGACACCTATTTCACAACAGTTGTTTATATGTCCTTATCAGTGAATAAATGTTACCACTTTGAAAAGAACTGCTGGGCATGGGAGACTATTCAGAATACACGTGTTCAAACAGTTGGCCATGAGCAAATATCAAAGATTGTATTTCATCTGTCAGGTCTGTTGAGAGGCTAGAACTAAACCAATCAGTTTGCTCCAGCTGCTCCTCCCCGTTGGACAATTTCTCTGTATTTTATCTCATCACTTTATATTGCAAAATTATACAATCATTTGGGGATCATGGATTTGTTTACCAAGAAAATTCATTTGTTTCTTGCAAGGGGATCTACATTCTGGAGATTGCACAGCTTGTTCTAGACCACATGTTTTTATATAGTAGTCAGAAAATCTTGGCTTGTGACTCTGAATTTACATCCAAGTTTTGGAAACACTGTTTCTACTGGGAATTTATATTCATTTTTCTTCATCTGAAATCTAATGGGTAATTGGAGAAGATAAATTATTTGAACATTATTTTGCTATGTCTTACTTGCAGGACAAACACAAGTTACAGAATTATAGTAGTACTTAAGCCTGGTCCCTGAAGTCACAGCCATTGCGGTGCCCCTGTGGTCACATGATCAAAATTCAGTCACTTGGTAGCCCACCAGCATTTATAACAGCAGAGGTGCTTCAACTCTCTCCAGCCTGTTGAACTCCTCCCACTGGCTCTCCCCCTCCCCCCCATCTCTACCCTTTTGGCCACCCTGCACAGAAGCCTTCTTCAGCAGTGGTGGCAGCCCTGGGGTTGAAGTAGATGTCTGGGGACAGCAATAGGTGAATGAGACTGAAGACGCCTACCTTCTGCTTCCGCTCCAGTGCCATTAGTGCTGCCATTGCCACCAAAAAGTGTCACTGTGCTCAGGGCATCCAAAAGGACAAAGATGGAGGGGGAGAGAGAGAGGTGTGTGGGAATTCCAGAGGAGGGCAGTCCCTTATCAAGACTCAGGACTGGGAATAATCAAGCCAAGAATGGCTTGGATCCGGGCTGGTCCTTGCCTAACAAACCCTGAAAATCATTTCATGGCACTGGGGACAGTATTGCTATCACTAAGCAATGTGGTCATGTGCGGTTTCACGTTAAATAATTTGGTCCCAGTTACCATCTTAACCCAAGGACCAGCGGTAAACCAAATGGCTGCCTCTTGCAAAATTTGCCTCTAACAAGCCCTGAATTTCCATCTGAAATTCCCACAAAAGCCCCATTCGCAGGAATTGTCTCCAGCATTGCCAGACAATGACCTCCAGAACAGAGATTCTTTGCTTCCTGAGACATTGGGAACAGGCAACAAGAGGGGAGGGAACACTTTTCAACTCCATCTAGTTCAGTGTTTCCCAACCTAGGCATCTGAGATTTACAGATTTTAGCAATCAAATTGTGAAATAATATAATTTTCCTTACCAATGTTGTTAAATGGAAAGCTTTTTGTAGCTTTCTCTGCTGAAAAAGAAATGAAGTTGTCACAGAATCTGCTTTCTGATTATGCAGCCAATTTTCAGCATAGAAAAGAAATCTATCTGGGAGGGCATCTTCATAGTATTTCTAACTCAAGAAATTTAAATACAATTTTTATTCATTTTTGTAATAAAATTTTGTACATAAGTAAATTGATGCATATATTTGAAGGTGTACATGTAGACAGATGGATAAACAATGTTAATGCCTTTATTTTCAGCATCTGTTCAAGAGTATTTTTCAATTTCTTTAATAATTACATGCATTTAATGCCTCTTTAAAAATTATTAAGGGTCTCTTGTATGACATCCTTCTGGAATATGTTTCTAAGTCAGCCTGATGTATGAAGGAGGGTCACTTATTTCATAATCTGTTTCTTTATTTAGTTGTGAAAGTTTTACTGGAGAATTAAAAATTCTGTCCGCTTGATCTATAATGGAAGAATATAATAAACCTGTCACATGTAGAAAAGGCAAACATTCCTTCCATTTTTAATATAATTTACCACTGAAATTCTAAAAAGAAGAAGACCGTACATACCACATGAAAGGCAAACTAATTCTGTAGCCTGTAACTGGTCTTCATTATTTTTTAGATGCTCCTAAGAATTAGAATGTGAAAATATTAAAACAGGCTTGCATGTGGATCAAACTGAAATCAGAATTTAGCCATAAACTTAGGATTTTATTATATTGCACATCACTTAATAAAAAGTGGTTGAACTGTATACCATAATAAAATTAAGATTCAAAATAAAATAGCAGCATAGGAATCATTTACAAGCTCTTGCTAATCTTTAAAGATATTAAACATGGTGCCTAATAAAATTATACAAAGACAAGAAATGTTCATGCTAGCACCTGAGTTTTGAATTGTAACAAAGAATCTATTTAGAAGGTTTTCAGGGCAATATTTTATTTGTTCAGGAATTTTAAATATATGTATTTGGTTATGCCCATTGTACTATTGTATACAATCCTAAAATTAAATAATGATATTGCATACATTTAAATAAATAGAAGCCAATTTTATCTATTGGAATAGACCTAGTTCTGCCAACTCACTTGAGGACTGCAGAAAAGCATGCAACCGTGGGGCTGGATAGCATCTTGAAGGATCTCCCCCACCTTTTGAACTTATTTATTCCAATGCCCCTTATTGAAATAGAATATTTATATGGGTTTTCTGTTTAACTCTCTGAAATGGGTGATTTCCAAATCTGATATATGAACAAATAAATATAATATCATATATCACATCATACTTAATTACTTTACAGATAGCATACTGACAAATTCAAAAGAGTATTTTTGAAAACCATTCACATAAATAACTTGGTAGCAAGCTGTGCAAAAGAATTCCTTCCAGAAGAGGAATGTGTAATGAAACAATAAGGAATATTGTTTGAATCGTGTACAAAGCTTCTATTTACAGGAAACTGCAATATATCCCATAAAAGGGCACCCTTGGAATTGAATTAGGCCTTTTTAATCAATAAACCTTAACGTCAGAATTGTTATTTTTTTCTAAATTTAAGTAACACATGAAAATGTATCTAGCACACACAGAGGAAAAATAAATCTCTTTTTATATATGTATTATCTATTGTTTGGAAAGGTCGCAATAATTTATAGAGGATATAAGCTTTCTCCATCTAGGGCAGACATGTCAAATTCGTGATGTCACATAACATCGCACAACATATCAGAACTTTTTCACCATTGCCGGCAATGGGATGGGCATGGTTTCCCAATGACGTGTCCGGCCTGCGGGCCGGCAGTTAGACACCCCTGATCTAGGGACTGATTGAAAACTACAGTTGTTTAATTTGAATGATGCTACAATGTGATGCATTCATGACTGAACACAGCCTCCTTAATGATGTTGCTACTTACAAGTCCAGTGATACTGTCATAGCACGAACAACATGGAAGACTTCGGCAGCTGACATACACAATCACCAGCACAATAAATATACTAAAAATTGATGAAATCATCATTGTGATGTTAGCTCCTTGAACCAGTTTACCCAGCACAACTACCTGCAGCTCAAAATACAGAAAATTCACATGCATGTTTTATCAAAAAAAAAAACAAAACAACACCACAAGTACTGTAGATAGATTTCTCACCACTCTGGAGAAGATTTAGGAATGCATGGGAGAGGAGGAATCTCCTCTTTTCACACTGATGCTATGAAAGCTATAGAATGATTGAAATGGATATATCCAAAATTCTTAGATGCTTTTTTTTCTAATACTGTATAGTAAAGGCATTACAGGTTTTCAAGTAAGGAATGGAATGTTTGAGTTGCATTCCAGTTATAAGTCATGTTACTTGTTAAGCGGGACACCTATTGACCACATCTGATTTTACAATCTGTTTTATAGTGCTTAAATGAACACTACTGTCATTAACCAAACATATTGTCCACAATGGGCATGTTTTTTGCTGGAAACTGGAACTGAACTCTGATTTCAGCAAAAATGTATATTGCTTCATGTAACCTCAGGATGCTGCAAACTGTTGTAAACGTGGACCAGTTACTGTGTGCCAAAATGTGATCACATGACTGTGGGAGAAGTGACTGGCCATCAGAATTTCAAATTCAGGTCATAAGTAGTCCTGAGAAAGTCCATCGTAACTTTTAATTGTCATAAAGTGACTGGGCATAAGTCAAAGGTAAGCTGTACATCAATGAATTGCTTTTGGTTGTGCTCCATGTGCCTGAATTCTCAGAATTCACATCTATCCTGCAAACTTTACATTTAATTCTGTCTAGATCCCTCTTGATGCATGAGGTAATTAGATGCAGCTTTTTTCTTATGCAATTAATAGTAGCAAGTGGAGAAAATCATGTTATAACTACAAGTAGTCCTCAACTATGACTTTAATTAAGTCCTGAATTACAGTCATAAGTCACGCTGGTCATTATATAGGTCATCATGTGACCACACCTGATTTTATGATCTTTTTTGTGGTGATCATTAAGCAAATCCATTGTCCATTAGAAATCAGAAATATATATCACTTTCCAGCAAAAAGTGTTGTAAAACAGTCATTTGACCACAGGATCTGCAAGCAACCATAAATGCACTCAGATGACTGGGGCAGCATCAGTCAGAACTTAAAATCTGGGTCATAAGTAGCCCTGGGAAAGTCCATTGTAACTTTGAACAGTCATTAAGTGACTAGTCATAAATTAAAAGAGTGCCTGTACTCTATACCAGGGGTCCTCAACCTTGGCAACTTTAAGCTTTGCTGGCTGAGGAATTCTGGGAGTTGAAGTCCACAAGTCTTAAAGTTGCCAAGGTTGAGGAGCCCTACTCTATACCACTTGGTAGCATAACATAATGCTAATATTTGGATTTGCATTGTAAACCTCAAGAGTCCAAACTACTGCTTTCCAAATAGGCTGGATTTCATTGTTTATCATGCACCAGCTGTGCATTATAGGACCTGTAGTTCAAATAATCTAAAGGACATACTGAACATAAAATATGCTACTTACGATAGCTGAATGGTAAGAGGTCCACTCCTCATATTTTTCACCATACTCTAATGTCATAGAGGCATAAAGTATTACAATTGAAGTGGTGAAACAGGAAAATACTGAAGTGATTATCGTGGCATTCACCTGTATAAGGAATATAGAAAACCTAAGATTTCATTTAATTTATTTATTTTCCTCAAGGAAGGCAAAATGTAGGTCTTCACACTGTAACTGAATATCTCAATACGAATCAATGTATTTGATTCTATGTGAAAGTGCACAAAGGAAACAAATCTAAAGTTGTTTAAGGAATGTTAACCACTAAACCACTTACAAAAAATAAATGTTAAATGGCTTTTCATCCAGTCCTAGGGGGAGGGAGAGGGAGACCCTTTGCTTCATTGTGTGTGGCATTTTTTATCTTTGTCTTTTACATTTTATTGATTTGATTGTAATATCTTTGACTGTTGTGAGCCACCCAGAATCGTTAAGAATTGGGTAGCATACAAGTTTAATAAATTATTATTATTATTATTACTAAATTATAACAAATTCATTGTGTTTTGAAATCTGCTCTTAAACAATAACAAAACAACAACACTAGGAACTCACCAGAATGGGATTCTTCCTCTGAGATGAATTTAAGGCCATAATTCCAGGAATGCTCATAAACTAAAACACAGAAAGCATAGGGACAGGATAAGAGACATAGCAAAAACAAAATGTAAAATTGTATTATGGTTAAATTTAATACACACAAAAGTAAATCTTTAATTACCCAAAAATATAGTCAGCCAGAGACATACTTTATGAGCTATTATATAGTGATGAAAAGTCCTAATTTTTTTACTTAGCTCCTCAAATGTTCTTTTTCACCCATGGAGCCTATCAACAAAGGCAACTACAGATAATTTTCATATTTAGAATTATTATAGAATTAGCCCTCTTGGCTGATTGGAGTAGGTAATCCCATGGATAGAGGTCCCAGCATCTTGCGGCCCTTGTTTGGACACAGAAGTTAAGAGGGGTCATGTCTGGTTATTGACTAAACCAGTAGATCAGCAAAATGATGTGGAGATAGTATACTTCGTTTTCAGAAAGGCATTTGATAAAGTAGACTACAACCTACTCCTTGGTAAGCTAGAAAAGGTGGAATAGACAACATCAGCACCAGATGGATCTGAAGCTGGCTGGCAAACCGTAAATGAGTAGTCCTCAATGGCATTACATCCACATGGAGAGAAGTAAGCAGCGAGATACCATAAGATTCCGTCTTAGGCCCAGTATTCTTCAATATCTTCATAAATTATTTAGATGACGGAATTGAAGGGGAACTCATCAAATTTGCAGATGACACCAAACTGGCAGGAGTAGCCAACACCCCAGAAGACAAACTCAGGATCCAAAAAGATCTTGACAAACTTGAACAATGGGCCCTATCGAACAAAATGAGTTTCAATGTGGAGAAAAGCAAAGTTTTACATTTAGGCAGGAAAAATCAAAGGTACAAATACAGATTGGGTGAGACCTGGCTTAAAAACAGTAACTGTGAGAGGGACCTTGGAGTCCTAGACCTAGTGGACAATCATTTGACTATGAGCCAGCAGTGTGCAGCAGCAGCCAAAAAAGCTAATACAGTCATGGGTTGTATAAACAGAGGCATAGAATCAAGATCACACGAAGTATTAGTACCGCTTTATAAAACCCTAGTAAGACCACACCTGGAATACTGCAGCCAATTTTGATCACCATGTCACAAAAAAGATGTTGAGAGTTAGGAAAAAATTCAGAGAAGAGCAACTAAGATGATTAAAGGCCTGGAGACTAAAACATATGAAGAATGGCTGCAGGACTTGGGTTTGGCTAGTCTAAAGAAAAGAAGAAATAGGGGAGACATAATAGCAGTATTCTGGTATTTGAGGGGCTGCCACCAAGAAGAGGAGGTCACATTATTCACCAAAGCACCAGAAAGCAAGACAAGAAACAATGGTTGGAAACTGATCAAAGATAGAAGCAACCTGGAATTAAAGAGAAATTTCCTGACAGTGAGGACAATTAACCAGTGGAACAGCTTGCCTCCTGAAATCATGGGTGCTCTATCACTGGAGATTTTTAAGAAGAGGCTAGATAGTCACTTGACTGAGATGGTATAGATCCTGCTGTTTGAGCAGGGGGCTGGACTAGAAGACCTGCAAGGTCCCTTCCAGCTCTATTCTATTCTTAGTAATCTGGTTGGATGGGACTACTTCAAGATAGATTAGAAATTGAGGGGGGGGGAGTCTATGGAAGAAGCTAACAAAAAAAATCATTTCCATATTGTCGCCAAGAAAACTTCATGGCCATGTAAATGAATAGAAGTCAAAGCTTGATTCAAAGAAACTTTAGCTTTATATATAGGATACTATTGTTAAAAATCAGATACTATGATGAATTGCAGTAAACTTTATTAATCTCCTGTCCTAATTTTAAGCTGCTCTTTGACATTTAAGGAGCTGGGGTAAATGATAAGCTAAATGGAGTCAGGGAAATACCTTAAGATCACAAACTAGGACAGAGGGAGATAGTAAACTCAAACACAAATACCCACAAATCAATTCTGATTCAGGATAAATGCTATTCAATTGAATCAAATTCTCTTTGCTGACACCAAGAAATAACACTATTTTCTAATGCCCATTCAGAGCTCACTTTTCATATAGGACCCAGAAATCAAAACTAGGAAGTTATTTAAATGAGCAATTCCAACAGCTGACATGTGGCAGACACCACACTCTACAATAGCTGCCAGAGTTTTGCTAATAAGGGACAGTTTGGATAGTTTTAAAACAGGGGTCTTCAAACTTGGCCCTTTTATGACTTGTGGACTTCAATTCCCAGAATTCCTCAGCCAGCGTGAATAGGTTCATGGAGGATCAGATTGTCATTAGCTACTATTTTTTTATTGCTGTTTACTCCCTCCTGCATCATAAGCAAAATGTTATAATTGTTGGAAAGCAGTAGTGGAAGGGATCATTCACAGTCCTGTGCAAGCTCCCCAGATGCATTCAAAGGGCCATTCTGTGACACAAAATTCAGGATTAGATGGCCTTAGAACTGGATTCAGTAGAGCTTTTCACACACGTTCTTTTCTTTAATCAATTACTTATAAAGGCACATATTAGATGTGAATTCAGTAATCCAGGCAACAAGGTTATTGAGGAGAAATGTTGGTATAAGCCAGTGGTTCTCAACCTGTGGGTCGGGACCCCATTTGGGGTCGAACGACCATTTCATGGGGGTCGCCAAACAACGCAGTCCACCATTTTTCCCCCCTTTTCCTTAGCTGTACTACTCCCTTTTATTCTATTGGCTTTTGAAAGCCAATAGAATAGACTCTCTTGAATAGAGTCTAATTCTATTGGCTTTCAAAAACCAATAGGAATTGTCCAGGCTGTCTCTGCCCTGCTGAGCCCACCAAAAGTCCCATTCTGCAAAGGGTGCTGCACCAGTTGAGTAGTCCTCGACTTACGACCGGTTGGGGGTCATGGCATTAAAAAGGTTGAGAACCTCTGGTATAAGCAGTGCTTTTTTTTGTAAAAAAAAAAAAAAAGTGCTGGAACTCACACATGTCATACAACCTGCCTTGCCTACCCTACAAGGTTCCATCCCAAAAAGGTGCCGGAACTATGTTCTGGTCATTCTATAACAAAAAAAAGCCCTGGGTATAAGCATCCAGTATTGAGAAACATCAGAAATCTCAGAATCCCACTTGGCAAGATCTGTATTATATATATAAAAAAATCTCTACAAATCAACAAGCACATTTTGGAGCCTGCCACTCTAAAGCAAGTGGAAAATTTTTGACTGAATCTTTCTTCTTTATACTCATCACCATGAAATGCTATATACTTAGTTATACTTCTTACTATCAAATCTAGGTCTTATTTGCTTGAATGTGAAGTAAGAAACAGCAACTTCCCTGGAAATAACAATATATTCTTTTTTTTTATTAAAAAAGTTTTTATTTTCCATTTATTCATACAAAATACAATTAAATTCCTAACCATTGGTACCGCCTGCCCATTCCCCCCAGGCTGCGTCCACCCTCTCTAATCCTTCCCCACTTCCCTCCTCTTTCTCTCCTCTCCTCCTACTCTCTTCCCCTCCCCTTCTCCTCTAACCATCCTACTTCCTCCCTACTCCTTCCTCCCCTCTCATCCCTCTCACACATATGAGGGGAAATGCCCAAGCGTTTACCATGTCTATATTATCATTACTCACCCATCCACTCACCCTCCCCCCTCCCCCCTCCCCCCTGGCTTCCCAGAGCAGAATAAAGGGTTATTATTAAGAAAGTTAACAATAATAAAAAAGAAAAAAGAAAAAAAGAAAAGAGAAAAAAAAATCATACTTAACCTTTAACTCCCCTTAAATTAAGTCATATAAACAAATCTCTACAACAGTTACTATAAAATTTACTCATAAAATAAATGAAACTTTATAGTCCCATATTTTTTCTGAATATAATCTATCCATCTTCTCCATACAATAATATATCTTTCTTGTGTATGATCCTTCAAATAAGCAGAAATTTTTGCCATTTCTGCAAAGTTAGAAACTTTAAATATCCATTCTTCTAAACTCAAAGGACTCATAACAATACATTCTTAAAAAATTCTGGAAAGAAGGATAGAAAATGTAGCTTACCACTCCAGCCCAAATGGGTATCTTAGATTTACTCAATGCTGATTCCTTTCTGACAACACCATCTATTAATCCGCTGATGACACAAACTGTGGCACAAGCTATCTGAAATAGCCCTAATATCAACATGATTCTCTGGTTAAAGATGAAATATCTGTAGCGATCCATTCCACTGTATACAAATACACACATATATTCAAGTCAAAAGAAGCACAGAGATTATTGAAAATAAGGCAGCCCCATAATAGGTCCTGAATGGAATATGCTTGCAAAAAATGTCTATTAACATTTTGTTCAAACTTTAAGTGACACACTGATATTTTTAAAGTGAACAACCTGAATTACCTTATACAAAAGCAAAACAAAAATTAAGCAATTTTGTCAAATTTCTTTGCATTTTATTGTACATGATTCTATTCTTCACATATTTTTCTTTAACAATAAGGTGACCAACTTTTTTACAACAAAAAGGAGGACACGAATAAATTTAAGAAAAAAATATCGTAAATAAAAGAAACATTGTATTTATTGCAACAATAATACAGAATACACTATAATATGATAAATGCATAATAAAAAACATTTGTAACAATAACATTTTATATTGTAATTATGCTTACATGCCTATTAATTATTTAAATGAGTACTTTTCCATTGAATGAATATTTTTGTCAATGTATCATCTTCTAACAATATATTGGAAATATCTGAACAAGAAATATCCTTCATATTGAATTTTATGGCAAGTGCTGCAGCTAGAGTATCAATATTCAATCTCGATTTCTCACTTGTCCAAAAATCTACACGGCTGGACTGCACGGGGGTGGGCGGCGGAGGCAGGTGTTGTGAGCCAGGCGCTCCAGGATGGCCATGTAGATGCGCAGGGTGAGATGGTGGCAGTGCAGGTCAGCACTGCGTAGACCACCAGCTGGCGCAGCCCATGGAAGGTCAACTGCCCGCCGCGCCCCCGCCCACAGCCGCCCCGCCAGCACTGCTGCCCTGCCATGGAGAGCCGGCCCTACAGCTCGCAAAGCACCAGCCGCGCCAGCTCCGGCCCTGCAGCCTCTCCCCAGCACCACCGCCCCCCCTGCCCATCCCCGTACAACCGGCCCCGCGGCTTGCAAAGCACCAGCCGCGCCGGCTCTGGCCCTGCAGCCGCCCCCCAGCTGCTGGGGCAGCACCACCATCCACCCTGCGCATCCCGGTAGAGCCGGCCCCACGGCTTGCAAAGCACCAGCCGCGCCGGCTCCGGCCCTGCAGCCGCCCCCCAGCACCACCACCCCCCAGCACCACCGCCCCCCCTGCCCATCCCCGTAGAGCCGGCCCCGTGGCTTGCAAAGCACCAGCTGCGCCAGCTCTGGTCCTGCAGCCACCCCCCCCCAGCCGCCCCCCAGCACCACCGCCTACCCTGTGTATCCCCGCGTAGAACTGAACAGGGAAGATCAAGTGAAACTTACCGCTCCAGTCTCCTCCAGCTATCTTTGGAACTAAGAAGTAGGAGATTGTGTAGTTGGGTAGCAGTGAGGGGTGCAAGTTCCTGCAACTTGCACGTGCAAAGTTTGCCGCCCGGGTGTTTTGGCGCGCTCAGCAGCAATTCCTATTGGCTTTCGAAAGCCAATAGGGGGAGTAGATGCAAAAGTTGAAAAAAAATAAAAAAAGGTCCCGGAACGCCTTCTGAGCGTTCTATGAGGAAACAAAAGCCCTGCAGATTAGTCGTCAAAAAGAGGACATTTAGGAGGACATTTTCGAGAGAGGACAGAACTCACAAAAGGAGGACTGTCCTGCCAAAAGGAGGACGGTATATGGAAAAGGAGGACATTTAGGAGGACACTTTTCAAGGGAGGACAGAACTCAAAAAAGGAGGACTGTCCTTCCAAAAGGAGGACGGTTGGTCACCTTATTAACAAAATGTTTGCAATTATTATCAATTCACATGGTTTGAAATGGGCTGAAATTGTCTTCTCACTTCCTTTTAAAAAGCTAGGCTTCTGATTTTTTTTTATTACAGGTTGTTGTCACTGAACAACAGTAATTGGGGCCAGAATTTCCATCACTAAACAATGCAATCACAAAGTGCAATATCATGTGATTGTATTACTTGGTGGTGGCAGTTCTGGAAGTTAACATTGCTATTGTTAAATGAAGACCATGGGTCATTAAACAAGGGCCTCATGTGACCATAATTTGAGACTTTCTTTCAGTTTCCAATGAGCAAATCAGTGGAGAAGCCAGCAGGAAGTTGCAAGCTCTGGTTATCGCAAACCTTTTCTTACTGGTAGGCAGTTTGCAAGCAGGCCAGCAGGCTGGTGAGTCTACAGAATGCAAGCATGCAGGGGGCAGATGCTGCAGTGTGATACAGAATGAATGCAGTTGACCACTGAAGGGGTACTACACCCCAGCACTTTCCCAGGCTGAGCATCCTGGATCTACATTTTCACAGTCCATATCTCATCAGCACTCTATTGTGTTCTAGATCAGGACTTTTCAACCGGTAGTATGCGTACCACCTGTGGTACTTTGGCACATGGTAGGTAGTATGCAACCATCCTAGAGAAGTGTAACAGGGGAGGGGAATGAGCTGAAGCAACCCAAGCCTAAGGGAGAGGCAGCTGGAGCTGCAGTACTGTCGGGGCTTGGCAGAAACCTCAGGAGTGCCGGCAGGGCTCCAATTGATTGGCTCCAGCTGATTGGTGCTTCTGGAAGCAGTGCGGAGCTGGAGGTGAACTGAAGAAAAAGGGGGCAGAGGAGACGATATAAAAAGAGGTGGTTTTGGCAGGAAAGGGGGGAAAGACAATAGGGAAAGAGAAGGGGACGGAGAAGAAGCTGTGGAAGGAGAGCTCTGCAGGCACAGAGGAAACAGGGACAGGGAAGAAGCAGCAGCAGCTATTGCTGGACGAAAAGGTCCCCTGGTTTGTTTTCTCCAGCCAGGAGAATGCAATCAGCGCTGATGAAATGAAAAGCCGGGAGACAAGCATGTCAGAAAGGAGGTGGGTTTATTTTGGAAGCCAGTGTGTTCCTGATCAGCTGGCAGCTTGAATGGATTACCATAAAGATTTTTATATAGTTTTTACAGCGTTTTGTAATTCAGAGGCTCGATTGTGTGCTTTGGTTATTGGAATGTTTTAGTCTGTTTCACAAAGGCTAGCAATGAATCCAAAATGTTGGCTTCCATAGGTTTAATTCCTTTAAACAAATGTAATTCGTTTTACCCCCTTATCTTGAGCCTGTCTATAGCTTTTAGCAAGTTTTCTTTGTAGGTAAACAGGCTTAATTTAAGGTTATTGCATTTTGCAAATAGTAGGATACAGTGGGGAGGAAAAAGGGGGAAAAAGTGAGGGGGAGAAAGGAAAAAGAACATACTTCCTCTGTTGCAGTAGAAGGAAGCATTAACATTGAACATCAACTTTTTACTTTTCTATAATATTATAAACTAGACCAGTGGTTCTCAACCTGTGGGTCGGGACCCCATTTGGGGTCGAACGACCATTTCACGGGGGTCGCCAAACAAGGCTGTCCGCTATTTTTTTCCCCTTTTCTTTGGCTACGCCCCTGGCACCCGGTGATGTATAAGTGGTTGGGGGTCACCACAACATGGGGAATTGTATTATGGGGTTGCGGCATTAGAAAGGTTGAGAACCACTGAACTAGACATTTCAATAACACCAAATGAATCTAATCAGTAAAACCCAAAATCCCCCTCCTTTCTTTTAGTCATCAAGTTTTTGACAGCTTGCTAAGCACTGATGGTACTCAAATATTGTCATGTCTTAAAAGTGGTACAATCTATGAAAAGGTTGAAAAGCCCTGTCCTAAACTGTCACACTTATGGGAAACCAAGGAAATCAATTCCATATAGCCCAGAGATTCCTTATCAATGAGATAGGCAGCATATACATTTAATTAGTTAATTATGAATAGGATTGCACCAAACCATGTTGCATCATCAATGGAATATTATCATTATCATAAATTTATGCCCACCGAGCATTCAACAATTTCTCATTACTTGGGTAAGTGGTGACCTACAACCATGATTGAAACCAAGTAACCATATACAGGAAAGAAAAGTGGCTGTGGCCCAAAATATCAGGAATTACAGGTTCTGTAAAGGGCATTAGTAACGGGAGATTATGGATCCAATACAGCAATGAATACAGCTTTTCTGGTCTAAAAGTCAAATGTAACTGGAATTCTTTTATTTCTCATGTTCAGCTTCATTCCATAAAAGAGAAACTCTGTGAAATCCAGCCCTGCTAAAAAGAATTGAACGAGCTGTTGAGGTATTGCACGTTATTTCAGCTCATGTCACTGTTTTATTAATGTTATGACACTGACAGGTTTCTTGGACTGCAGACAGTCCTCGACTTACACCCATAATTGAGATCAGAATTTCCATTGCCAACTAGAGCAATTATTGTGTTGTGCCCAATTTTATGGCCTTTTTTTATCATGGTTGTTAAGTCAACCCAGTTTCCCCCATTGACTTTGTTTGTTATGGAATGGCAATCCTGTAAACCCAGGATACTGCATCTGTTGTAAATGCACATTGGTTACCAAACATCCAAATTTTGATCACATGACTGTGGGGATGCTGCACCGGTCATAAGTGCAAAGACTGGTTATAAGTCCCTTTTTTTCCAGTGCTTTTGTAATTTTAAACAGTTGCTAAACAAATGGTTGTAAGTTAAGGAATACCCGTACTATAAACTGAAGACACAGAGCTGTAGGAAGCAATGCTTTGGACAAAGCCAGTATCATGGAAGCAAGGACTAAAATTCAAATGTTTAAGTGGTACTGGTAATGCTGTGAGTCAACAATAGTGAAATATCTCAAAGTAGTCAGATACTTCTTCTCCTGTCGGCCCTGAATCATTTTCTGAAAGAATTTGGGAAGGTTAAAATAACCAGTAATCAGAAGCTCTGCAGAAGATCCAACAAAAGCATGCGAGACAGAAAGGCAAAAGATTTTAAAGCTGGAAAAGCAGAGAAAGATACTTTCCATCTCTCAAGCACATATTTGCTTTGTTATAGACAATATTCAATACTGAGTTCACCTTCGGACGCTCTTCTTTCTTCCACTGTGCCAACAAAGAAAAGGAGCCATTACAGGAAGTTGGGGAAAAACAGGCACAAAGCCTTTGCACCTCCTGCCAGAGCAAATGAGAAACTCAGCTAAACCCTATGGGTGGGAGCAAGGTGTGTGTGCTCAGCATTGCCTTACCTCAGCTAGGTTTAAGCTCCTTACTCAAAAAAAGCTTGAGAAGTTCACCCGCCTGGGCCAGCAGCTACAGTCTGGTGGGAATGACTTGGTCATCCAGGGACTGTCTCTGGCTGCTAAGCCCCACTCTTTGCTTCCTGCAATCAGAATAAAATCTTGCTCCACCCACATAATGCATTTACCTGCCCTTCCCTTTTGCAGGTAGTACTTTTTCTTGTGGCCTTTCCTTCCATCTCTGAATTTAACCCATTGCATACAATAAAAAATGCATTTCCTTTAGAGGTTTGGAGTTTAATCTGTTAAGAAGTATTTAGTAACTCTGCATTCTCCCAGTATACAGCTATTTAACTAGACAAAACAATTGCTGAGTGAAGAGCTACCAGGACTTCCCATAAAGAATTTATTCCCATATTTTGCATGTGAAGAAGAGACATAGTCTTCCTGATTCTTGTGCCATCTGGGTAACCTGATGTACAACTCCCAATATCCTAAGCAGCTTAACTATTGTAGTGATAAAGGTTAATGCATTCTGTGCTCTAAAACTTATTTTATGACACAAGACTCCCCAACTCTGATGTAAAGTAACACGTGGGGAAACGGTTTATCACATCTTAATATTTCAGCTCTACATTTTAAATGACGCAGCAAGAAATACTTTTTTCTCACTTGGCGCAAATTGCTTGTACTGCAATGTTTCCCATCAGAGTTCAAATGTAGAATCTTGCCCTGAGGCAACATCTGTGCCGGAGATTGGCCTTTGGAAATGTACTGTTCCGTGTAAACATAACAAGCAGGGAGAAAAAGGTGCAGAAATACAAATGAGAGGTAATTTGCACGTCATCCTCTATTTTGTAAAGATGAATACGTGTATGTGTTCTTCCACAATAGAGAGGGAAATAATTGTTTAGAAAGTTGTTATGGGAGTTCTAAAGCCCTGAAGATTGAAACTGGCAGTGTGAGCTCTCCTTTGAATCAAGAGTAGAGAAAATACAGGTAATCCACAACTTACAACCACAATTGATTCCAAACGTTCTGTTGCTAACATTTGTTAAGTGAGTTTTGCCCCATTTTATAACCTTTCTTACCCTAGTTGTTAAATGAATCACTGCAGTTGTTCAGCTAGTAACTCAGTTGTTAAGTGAATCTGACTTCCCCGTTGACTTCGCTTATGAGAAGGTTGCAAAAGGGGATGACATGACCCAGGACACTATGACTGTCATAAATATGAGTCAGTTGCCAAGCATCTGAATTTTGATCTCATAACCCTAGGGCTGCTGCAGTGGTCATAAGTGTAAAGAAAGGGGCATGAATCACTTTGTTCAGTGTTGTTGTAACTTTGAACAATCACTAAACTAATTGTGGTAAGTCAAGGACTACTTGTATATCTGCGTTTTGAAAAAGAAACTTGGAGACTGATAGCAGCAGGAGCCACTTTCTGGAAATGGCTATAAATGGAGGAAGGTCTATCCTCAACTACTCTGTGCAGGGTGCAATGTGGTTATTCTTTGAGAATGTACAAATATTGGTATAGAACCATGATGAAGTTAAAGCTAAAGTCTTAACCATGGTCTGTGGCCACAAAATGTTGTTGGCTTACTAGCTTTAGTTTCCCATAGCATATAAACTGGAAACAGACGTAAGAGATGGATGTCAGTACAATTTGGGGGGGGGAGGGAAAGTAGCACCTTTGCTTCTGCAGTTTGCTTTCCATTACCTCCTGAATGTATGCAAGATATTCTTTTCAAAAATTGGGGGGCCAGGAGAGTTCTTGGCCTCCCTAACCACTTGCTCCATATAGTGGTTCCAATCATATTAAGTTCACCTGCATCTGAAGATCCTTTCTATCAAAAAAGATAAAAGATTATAAAGCTGCTCCCTGAGTAGTATGTCACACACCCTGGGAATCAAGGAGAGAAGCAACCTAGAACTAAGGAGAAACTTCCTGACAGAACAATTAACCAGTGGAACAACCTGCCTCCAGAAGTGGTGAACGCTCTAATACTGGAAGTTTTTAAGAAGAAACTGGACAGCCATTTGTCTGAAATGGTATAGGGTTTCCTGCCTGAGCAGGGGGTTGGACTAGATGACCTCCAAGGTCCCTTCCAACTTTATTATTATTATTATTGTTTGGGATGATCTGATGATTCCTGCTCTGGGCAGGGGGATAACCTTTCCAACCCTATGATTTGAAGAATTCATGATGAGTAAATTTCTAACTCTGTGCAAGTGTCAGCTGTGCTAAGATTCACTATATGTAGGTATTGAGGGGGGGATTTTGCTGAACTTGTGCTGTCTCTAATATCATTTGATAGAGTTTATGATTAAGATTGATTTTAACAACAGTTTTGTTGATTGTTTGGAGATTCCAGAGATAGAACTCTATGCAGGCAGAGATTAGATAATTAAGTTGTTGTTGTTGTTGTGAAGTCATGTCTGACCCATCGCGACCCCATGGACAATGTTCCTCCAGGCCTTCCTATCCTCTACCATCTTCTGGAGTCTATTTAAGCTCACGCCTACTGCTTCAGTGACTCCATCCAGCCACCTCATTCTCTGTCGTCCCCTTCTTCTATTGCCTTCAATCTTTCCCAAAAAGGGCTGGATTTGGATCCTATAAGCACTCTTCATCTCACTAAATTATGAGAGCAATGATATTTCAGCTGTCTGTTGTTTATGCTGTATCCCTACGTCCGCTGCTTAGACTGTATGTTTGCAGACAAATGCTCATATTATCCATCACCAATAAACACTCCATGATTTCCCTCCTAAAGAAATGAAACCAAAGCAGCAAACATGTAGTGCTCATGGAAGTTTGAAGTTCTCATTATTTGGAGAAAACAGAACTTAATGGTCAGTTGACATATTTGTTATATCAGCCAGATTTGGGTGACAGAAATGTATTTTAATTTATAAACTTTGCAATATTTAGCATCTATCTAATTATCACTTTTTCCACTATGGAATTAACCAAATTTTGTTTCTAACCTTGTAAAGCTAGGCTTAAACAGTTTGTTTGAAGATAGAAAGAAAAGCATCTGGTTGTCTATCATAATAAATCTCATAAATTAAATTCCATTAAAAAGACATGTTTTAATGTTGAAAGGAAAACCTAAGAGATTAGACAAAGAAGGGTCATGATAAATTGATATTGGAATTATATTGCACTATAATCATATACATTCACCATAGCATGAATGCATTTGAGTCTACTTTTTCAGCATCATAGTTAACTTATCACCTATTTCCCCGCTATGTAGGTCAAGATAAATATTTTCATAGAGATAATCATCTTATATTGTAACTGCACTAAATTAATAATTATTCTTGGGTTGGTCCAGAAATTGAAGATTTTCTGTATGTATTCTTGAATTATTTTACTCAAAATAATGTTTAATAACACACAACTAAATTTTAAAATAATGATAAAGGGCAGAAAACTAATACAAAATAATACAATAAGATACTGTTGGAATATTCATGAACAGGAAGAGTCATGTGGTAACTCAGTCAGCCAATGTGAAGAAAGTGCTACTGAGCCTGTGCAAAAAAGAGTATTGAGTTAGGAGCTGGATTTCCAGTCTCAAGGTTTATCTCTGGTCTGTCTCTGTAAGAAGTCTTCATTAAGCTATGTTGCTGTAAAGAAGAATGGTATTGTAAATATTTTTATATAAAGTTATTTAAATCAGCTAAATGCAGTCAACTGTGAGAGCTTCTGATTTTCACCAATAGAGAAATTAAAATTCTCTAACAGATACATATTGAAATGGAGATTAAAACACCATGAAAAATCTGCTCTTTTTTTGCTTTCCATCAATGTCCAAGTTTGGCCAGATGTAAACCAAGTTATCAATTTAACACTTACTATCATAGATAATGTAAGAAATGGGGAAAAATTGTGTCACAACAATTCATATAATACTTTATTTTCACAATGCAGAATAAAGCAATTTTCCCTCAGAGACATTTTTCTATTTCTTTCACAATGTGTTCAGTGTATAGTAAACAAAGTCTATAAATAAAGTACAATTATTTTTTCTTTTACCCAGAGTTTTAGAAATCATAAGTAATACCTATGGATGTCATTAAGGCTCTTCACCTTAATAAAGTAGTTGTTTTAGGTCACTGAGTAATATTTAATATATTATTGAAAGTTTTGTAAATACACAGACCTAACCCAACACAAAATAAGTCTCATCTGAGGACCAAAGACGTCATTCCACTAGGCCAGGGGTAGGCAACCTTGGCTCTTTTATGACTCGTCCACGAGTCATAAAAGAGCCAAGGTTGCCTACCCCTGCACTAGGCTAAGGAGATTTTTTTTCTAATTCAAGGAAGTAGATTTCTGCAAGAAGCTTACATGAGTTACAGTAGGGAAGTTCCACAGAAAGTTCAAAGACAGAAAAAAAGCAGTAGAGAAAATACAAATTTTAAAAAAATCTAATCAGGTTTTTGAGGAGTCTTTGGTGCTCTCTGAGTTCGGTTGTTTTCTTGCAGACATTTCATTACCCAAACTACGTAACTTTATTTTTGGTGAGCTGATGTGCACTGATGATATTACCTAGTTTGGGTAATGAAACATCTTCAAGAAAACAACAAAGCTCAGAGATCACCAAGGAGCCCTCATTTCAGCCCCAAGCTACAAATATTCTCCTTTATCAGTCAGATTTTTAATTGAAACATATGCCCATTTTATTAACTATTATTAAATATTCAATTAAAATATGGAGTCCCTCTGAATTGATGAGACTTCCCTGTGACAATTATGTAAAGCAGGAGTTTGTTTCTGGATGAAAGATAAGTATTTCAATATTGAATATGCAAGTGTTCTGGATATAATTGTATAGTTTGAAACTTTAAAAAATGATAGTTCCCCCATTAAAACTGAATAAAGATAGGGTACTTTTACTTCAATAGATGCAAATTTTATGCAAATAAGCTCACAATGCATCAGCTTTACCATCTGTTAGCTTCTTTATTTTTGATACTTAGTACCTAGGATTTCTAGTTAGCATCACTAGATAAGATGGGCATTTTGAACAAATGAAAATGGCTACACGTTTGGGGAAATTCAACTGCAAATAACTTCTGTTGAACTCAGTAGTAGTAGTAGATAGAAGAGCATACACTAAATAATTTTGATCACTATAAATCACTGCAGGGACTATGTGAATTAGAATGTAATGAACATGTTGAAATCTAAATTAGAATATAATGTACAATGGCAAATATCTAAAATAAAAAAGTGAAACCATTTTAATGTATTCCAAAAGTGTTAACCACAAAGTGTTTTAAAAATGACAAATCCATTTCACTACCATCCTTTGTAGTTTTAAAGGTTCACAGCATACAGTAATTGTGATTGCTTGTCAGGATTGGGTTTGATTCTGCACCCCTTGCAAGCACACAGCATAAGCGGTATATAAGTCTCATAAATAAATAAAAAAATAAATAAAGCATGACAAAAGAATGTCTACATGTTATCATTCATGAAGGTAGTGATCCCATGAATCAATTTTCAAATACTTCTCAATTCATGGATAGTTATTTGCCAACAATCCCCAATAATTGCTGTCTTGTGCCAATTTTAAATCGTCTATGGATGGCAAATGTTGGGCATGCACTTTCTGGGTTAATTGCTTGGCTTCATTAGTACTATAAGATTGCTTTTAGGATATGAAACAATGTTATGGAACAATAAAGAAGTCTTTGCTGCGGACTGAACTCTGTGGATATCAAGGTGATGTTATCAATGTCCATTTAAAATGTCCATTATTCCCTTGACATAGAAATCAAATGCAGTTTTGTAAAAAAAAGTTAGTAAAACTTCCCTTCAGATAAACATATAAAGGACTGAATTCTTAATAATAAACTCTAAATTTAGCATTCTTGAATTGCATCTGGAAACACACTGACAACTAACACAGCTCACGAAGCAATGGTGTTATATGTGTCCAATATCTGATACCATTTACCACTTGTGCAGCTGCATGCTCCACCAGTTGAAGTTTCCAAGTGCTCTTCAAAGGCAGTCCCATGTAGAGTAATCAGATAAGAGGAGGTCACAAAAGCATGAATGACTGTCAACACCCAAAGTGTGCAAAGGGCCTACTAGTCAGAGCTGCCACAGGCAGGAGCCAAGGGTCCAAGAAGCATGAGTATGCACTGAGTCTCTTTAGGACAATGCCACTTCATCGATGTAATGGTATATGGGACAAAGGAAGAGATGCAGCTTAAATCAAATAACAAATCTATTTCTACTGCCAACCCAAATCTTATGGCCCATATTTCTCTCTGCGCTTAAATACAGGTGTTACAGATTTTCCCTTGGTAAATAAAATGTTTAGGAACATTTTTCTTTACATTTTTACATGACCAGTTTCTATATGTATTCTACTCTATGGAGTATCCTAGATTTAAATCCTTATGAAATTGCAATATGTAGGTTCTAGCTTTGTTACTTACAGTAAAATAGTAGTTTATTATTGTAATGCTAATTTATAATCTGAACAATAGTTCAAAATTGATACATAAATTACATAAACTATTTTGGCAATAAAATGGCTCTTTTTAAACTGAAAATTAAAATGTGCATGGTATAAAGACTGTAATTAGGAACTACAGTATTACATATTTAAAAGAGTGAAATAAGCAAATCAGTTTCATCAACAGAATCACCAGTCTGTTGATAAGGATCATATTCAAAGTCCTTTTTCTGCATAAGAAACTAGCAATGCAACCCTCCACATTTGAAGAAGGTCCCACTGGGTTCAGTGGTATTTATTTTAAAATAAATAAACACATTGCAAATAGACATTTCTACTTGTATAATACAGAGCAAATATTCTGCAAGTATATATTGCACATATTTAAAAATCTGTTTAGGAAATGCCAGTAACTGGCTATCAGACCCCTGAAAGTTTACTATTTTTGTCACAATATTATTAAATGTTAGTTAGAATTAGTAAAATGTGCTTTCATGATACCCATAAAACTATTTGACAATCGTAAGTATAATTCGCTTGCTAGTAAAAAATTTGAGTTTTCCATTTAACTCTCTGAATTACTCGGCAGTTTTTTTTCAAAAAAAGGTTTGCAATGTCAGATTTCTCTAACTACTTTCCTAGCTCTACAGAAATCTGTCTTTGATGAGTATTGGTAGCTCCCAGGATTCTGCAAGTTACCAATTAAAGGCAAGAAAAAGACAGATAAATTTAGCAAACAAGGAATTTCTTGGTATATCCTTGATTAATTTGTTCTATACAAACTGACATTATGCTCTCCAGTGTAAGAAACCAAAAACAAGCAGTAGAAAAAGCTCATATGCACAAGTAGAATTCACTCAAATGTGATCATCATGATTAAAATTATAGCAGCTCTGGTCTTTCAGGCACATTTATTTTATCCTCAGAACCTTAAAAAACTGATACGTAACAATTAATTTAAACTTTTGTGCTGACTTTAAGAAGATAATGTAAAGAGAGGACTGTTGTGCACCAAAACAGAAAAGGCCCTAAAGCAGTATTCTGAAATTATACTGCTTTTCTAGAATACTAAACTTAGCACAATTCTATTATCATCACAATATGGCAAATACAAAATGTAGTTGCACAGAATCAAGGAAACCAAGGTACAGATAAAAACTTGGTTTTAAAAATGCTCTCTTTCTATATTTTGACAGTTGCTGATGCAGACTACAGTAATTGCCAAAACAAAAAAAAAAGCCACACTTCCTTGGGTAGCATATTAAATAATTCATTTAGCACTATTAGCTAAAATGTAAAGATTATTTTAAAGGAGTGGCTAAAACATATTCGTCTGCAAGGAACAAAAACAAAAAAGGCTCCCCCTCTTTCTAATAGAGGGGAAAGTATTGAAGAATCACAGCATGATCAACCCACTGGCTCTCCCGATTCCAGCATCAAAGATAGTGCATAGATTCAATGTACTGAACAGGGAAACTGCTTGCATTTCATTTTTTCAGGGAAGCTTGGAAGGCTCTTAGTTCTGCCAGATACCACTCTGGTGCTTCTGGCCCATTTTGTCCAGTGGAACTGTCATCATAGCCATAAGCCACTGTTAGTTCTTCATCCTTCTCCACTGCTTGAATTGTGCGAATACATTTAATCAGTCCAAAGCGAGGGTGAACAAACCTAGAAAATAAACAGGCATACAGATTCAGTAAAACAAAGTGAAAAATGCAAGTTATTAATTTCTACATGTGAAACAATAATCACTATGGTATTACATTTACTTTAAGATCTTTTATTCTTACCCACAGGAAATAGTACTAAATCTTATTGTGGGAAAAATAGGAGGAAGGCATGCTGGATATGTTCACCACTTCAAGTTATGTGTAAAAATAATAAAGGAAGGATGCAAATAAGTAACTAAATACAATAAAAATACTTATTCTAGCATAGATTTTTGGGTTTTATTTAAAACAAGATTTCTATGGCTAATTACACCTTGTTTTTAAAAGTCTACCCCATTCCAATGGAAACTTTTATTCAAGAGCTGCAAAAGTTGCAAACTCCTCCAGATACAAGTAACTCAGTTCTCTGGAACCCAATCAAGTGCAATTAACTTATTTGAGTTTAGCATAAATCTCTTCGTGTGTTGTGCTATATAACAACACATTTGCAATGCTAGAATACCCATAATATTTTTTGAGATATCAACCATATAAAAATAATAATGACGTTACACATAGGGGGCCAGGATTAATGCTTGTTTCATTTAAAGGTGTCTATTCTATCAAGCTGGCACTTTTTTTCCAGAAATGTTTTCCTTATTTCCATTTTTAACTAAGGCAATTTGTCATATATATGATTTAGTGTTTGTCCTTACACGTACACATGCACACACATACAGTCACAAAATCAGTGCATTACTGTGTATAATTGTAATAGTTCAAGTCACAAGCAGAAGTTAAATACTTACGAGTCATAAACAGAATTTGGAGTGAATGAATGGTTTGCCTTGTGCCCCAAAGAGGCACAGTATTTGGTTACATGGCTGTAAGGTTCCGGTACATCTATGACTGTTTCATCATCAAGGGATATTGTATTTCCATTCAAAGACCAGTCCCTGCTGTCCACCTGGCATTGAAAACAATACTGCTATGACAAATATTTATTTTTATCAAGTTCAAAATTCACATGCATTTTTTTTTTTTTTGAGTTAGAAAGAACCAGATATATAAACTGTTTGGCAAATGTGCCATATAAGGTAAGAGCTAAGAGAGAGGAAAGGATATTCCACTCCAATATAACTATTCAAGAAAAGTTTTATACTTGCAACCCTGGGTACACATTTTTCACATTTCTCCTTCATTAATTTTACACAAAAGCTGACTTTCTGCATGCGCGCATGTGTGCACGCGCGCTCTCAACTCAGTGTTGACTCAATCTATCTCTTTCTCTCTCAAAAAACACTCTAGCGTAAATTTTTCGTCACTAGAGAACATACAAATTTACTCTTAGTATTTAACAAAATTATATTACAAAATGAAGAAGGATATGGCATTTATTATTGCCAAGGATAAATGCAGTACAGGTAGTCCTCGACTTACAACAGTTCCTTTAGTGACTGTTTGAAGTTAAAATGGCACTGAAAAAAGTGACCTAGGACCATTTTTCACATGTATGAGCAGGGTATCATCCCCATGGTTACATGATTTATGTTTGGATGCTTGACAACTGACTCACATTTATGACGGTTGTAGTGTTATGGGGTGATGTGATCATCTTTTGTAACCTTCTGACAAACAAAGTCAGAGGGGAAACCAGATTCACTTAACAACTGCAGTGATTCAGTTAAGAAATGTGACAAGAAAAGTCATAAAACGGGGCTAAACTCGCTTAACAAATGTCTTATTTAACACCATAAATTTTGGGCTCAGTTGTAGTTGTAAGTCAAAGATACCTGTATAGCTACTAGGAGATCTTTATACATCTGAAATAACAGATGTGAATTAGCACAACAGTTATTAATACAAACAGCATAAACCTACACTCCATCTTTCTATTTAATGAAACATTGCTACCATGAAAATACTACTGAAATATTAATAAGCAATGTGGAAATTGTTTCAGAAGCAGTGAAAAGATTTCTTTGTATTTTACCTCTTGATGTGTAATTCGTATGCCATTGTAAAAAGATAAAACTGTGCCAGCTTCAGCAGCTATTTTAGTAAATAAACCTTCTCCAGCATTGGAAATAAGAGACGCATCAACATAGACCCTAAATTAAAGCAATGAATAAAAATAGTATCTGATCTACAACTTCATACATGTGCATTAAGGTTTCTAGGACAGATCTTATTAGAGCGTACATGAGAATCTAGAAGCGAAGCTCATATTGCTAAGTGTTAAGTTTGGAATATGTCAAAAGAAACAAATAGTTTAAAGTCTTTTAAGGGAAAAGGCTAGGCATTCGTATTATGTTTTAGAAAGATTAAAATTACACATTTCATATTATCTTAAATTCTGAATATCTGTGGATAATTAAAAATGAGTCCCAATATACAATTTATTTCAAAAAATAAATTGTAAATAACCTTTTTTATGTTATTCACAATTGCAATCCTTTGAAATCAGCCTTGGAATTAGTCCTGTTTAATATACAACACATATTTCTGAGTATAATCATATGAATTTATGCTGTAAGGGAACTCTGTGGGGGTAATCAGAAAAACAAATGATAATTATGACTGTAAGATCAAAGTTCCACCCATTTTAATATGTGTTGCATACATGTAAAAAGAGACCAGGCTTGATTGTGTGTTCATGACTGCCATCCTGATTTTAATTCACCTGTGTATGTGTGTGTGTATATGCATACACACACACAAAGACAATATACTCAAAGCAGTAGACAGACTGGAGCCAAAACCAGCTTGTGGAACAACAGACTAGACCAGAGATTCCCAGTTTCTCAGTTTATAACATTCTGAGTATCTTGGTAATTTTTTCATGGTGCTCCTATGCAAAACTGTGAACTACTTCCAGCTAGGAGTTTATGATCCCGTAGCACTATTGTGAATTCACTGGGGTAGCCTTGTGTGGCTCAATGCACAGTTTGAAAAGGATATGACTAGACTAATATCAAATGTGGTAATCTCATTGTTGTCATAAAGGATTAAAATTTGGGCTTGGAAATGAAGTAAATGGACAGTATAGTTGTGTGTAATCTAGTGAAATATTATTTGTAACTATTTGCACGGAAAGACAAAACTATAACAAAACATTCTACCTCTCTGATTCATAACAGTCAGGAAGAAGTGGACTTGTAGAAATGCAGGATGAAGTAGATTTATCAAAACTGTAAACTGGGCCTATAATAAATCAGTACAGAAAATAATATGTAAAATAAAAATGTACCCAGTGTGTTAAGCAAATTTAATATTTTAAAAAACACCGCTATTTTACGATCAATTAATACAGAATTTTGTACATACATTTCGATTTTCTTCCCAACTTTAAGTAGTTCTATAGGAGTTTAGCTTCACCCCAAAATAATGCTTCTTGACTAATTGCAAATCAGTTCTGAATGAGGTCTATTTGCATATGCTAGGTATACAAATGGATCACTTTTTAAGTGTGCTTTAATCTTAAATAGTATTTTTGCATGCCTCTTAAAAACTTAAAAATTACACATTATACAAACGGCTAAAAATATTAAGTGTCTAAAATTGATTAGGAAATATTTTCCTTGGTAACCCAATTCTAAAAATGGATCTGTTCCTGAATGCCATCACTTTAGAGAGTTGCAATATACCTACTGTCAAAGTATACAGTAAATCATAATCTAAATTTTGTTCCAAAGGAGTAAGCAGCAGCCACCATATTACATCTAATTCTTTTCAAAAAACAAATTATGTTTCTTCATGTTTTTATTTATTAAATATATATGCCACCATCTCACTATTTTAGCCTGTTATATAACTGGCTCCTTGAAAAAAAAACATCAAATAGCTTTGGATGAGGCATAAACAATGGGTACTATCTAACAAAATGAAATTCAGTGGTGAAAAAAGTAAGGTTCTACATTTAGGCAAGAAAAACCAAATGCACAGGTATAGTATATAGGTGATACCTTGCTCAATAGTAGCAACTGTGAGAGGGATCTGGGAGTCCTAGTGGACAATCATTTAAATGTGAGCTGGCAGTGTGCTGCAGCTGCCAAAAAAGCTAACACAGTGCTAGGCTGCATTAACAGAGGGATAGAATCAAGATCACATGAAGTGTTAATACCACTCTACAATGCCTTGGTAAGGCCACACTTGGAATACTGCATCCAGTTTCGGTCACCATGATGTAAAAAAGATGTTGAGACTCTAGAAAGAGTACAGAGAAGAGCAACAAAGATGATGAGGGGACTGGAGGCTAAAGCATATAAACAATGGCTGCTGGAATTGAGTATGTCTAGTTCAGTGTTTCTCAACCTTGACGGCTTGAAGATGAGTGGACTTCAACTCCCAGAATTCTTCAACCAGCCATGCTGGCTGGGGAATTCTGGGAGTTGAAGTCCACCCATCTTCAAACCGTCAAGTTGAGAAACACTGGTCTAGTTTAATGAAGAGAAGGACGAGGGGGGACATGATAGCAGTGTTCCAGTTTCTCAGGGGCTGCCACAAAGAAGAGGGAATCAAGCTATTCTCCAAAGCACCTGAAGGCAAGACAAGAAGCAATGGATGGAAACTAACCAAAGAGAGAAGCAACCTAGAACTAAGGAGAAATTTTCTGACAGTTAGAACAATTAAACAACCTGCCTCCAGAAGCTGTGAATGCTCCAACACTGGAAATTTTTAAGAAAAGACTGGACGGCCATTTGTCTGAAATGCTATAGCAGTGGTGGCGAACCTATGGCACAGGTGCCAGAGGCGGCACTCAGAGCCCTCTCTGTGGGCATACGTTCCATTGCCCCAGTCCTAGGCCTTCAGCTGGGTTTTATAAAACCTTTTCGCTTTAGGCCTCCACTGCCATGTGCAAAAAAAAAAAAAAAAAAGGTTCAATCAATCAGTCAATTTCAACTTCTCTTCTTGCAAAGTTGGAATTGATTGAACTTTTTAGTCCCACCCAGTCTGCCGTTACCACCACAGCCACGCCCAGCCAATGGGCACGCCCAGCCAATGGGCCACACCCAGCCAATGGGCCACACCCACCCGACATCCAACGATGCATAAGTGGTTTTGGGTTGCAGTTTGGGCACTCGGTCTCTAAAAGGTTCGCCATTACTGTGCCATAGAGTTTCCTGCCTGAGCAGGGGGTTGGACTAGATGACCTCCAAAGTCCCTTCCAACGTTATTATTATTATTATAAACTGACTTAAAGTAACCCCTTGATAGTAGCAATATTCACTGCCTCTAAAAGCACAAGATTTTTCTCTTTTTTTCCATTATTTTTTGCTCTGTTGCTTCCAGCTACTATGCACTAGACAGACAGAATTAGAGCAAAGGAGTTTATAATTTGTAATTCAACAACAGTACTCTCAGAAAGGGCTCAAGAAAGGGCTGCTAGATAGGAAGTCGACACAGTGCTTGGTAGGCCTCAGAAAATAGACAAAGTTTAGAAGAGCAACTGGAAATTAAAAAGGGGTGACAAATACTGTTGTATTTCTTGACCTGAAATGAGACTATAGATTACAATATTTATATTTATTTTGTCTGCTGTCCATGTAAAATTAAATTCATCCACTTGACTGAAAAAAGAAACACAGAGGAACAGTAATTATATATGGTTCTAAGAATCTTTTTTTTCCTTTGTATATTCAGCTGTTGTAAATGGAGATCTGTATTCAAAATATAAAAAGCCAACCTAACTATTAACATCAAATATAGGTTCACATTGCTACATTATTTGGTAAAACACATAGAATTAGCTATTGGAAGAATTTGGCCCTAAAGGCAATATATATTGTAAATACAGTACTTTAATAAAGTAGTCAAATCTTTAAGAGGTCCTAGACATTCACACATTATGAGATATAATATAGTACATTAGTGACAACTTACTGCCTGGCACAATATCAAATTGTAGTTTTTCTTCCTCTGCCAGTATAACCTTTGCCAGTCTTGCTTCTATCATTTCACCATCTATGAAGTGTCCATAATATGCCGTCTTTCCATCAGGGTACACATAGGCCAGCTTTTCTCCAGTCATCTCTCCTTCTTCATTAACTTCTCCAGCCAGAAACCCACCATCCTGAAAACGAACAGCAAAAGCATTTCCAAAAATTAAGGGAAAATGTTGTGTGCTATTTTTTTTTAATTTAATTAAGATTATTATTAACCAAAATCTTTAGTCTCAATATTGAGATGAGGGGTTCTCAAACTTTTTCAACCAAAAGTTAAAAAGTTAAATTAAATTCCCAGTACCCTGATGGAAAGGCAAAACTCTGGGGTTAGACAACTGACTTTGTTTGACTGATTTTTTAAAAATTGTCCTCTCACAGAATCTTAGACTTCCAGGGAACAAAGTGTGAAAAATTCTGATCTGGACAATAAAAGTGCCAGTTAGAACTTTATTCTTTCATTTCCTATTATTTCATTTACTCTGACTTTTGCACCTCTCCACTCACTATTTCAGTCCTATTAATGTTAAATGCTGGGTCTGTAAAGATGAAGGTATTTATTTAAAAGCATACTGTATACATTTAAAATTTAAACGGTAGAATCTAAGGAAAAAGAAAGCCCTCTCACAAGGTATTCACAAACTGTCTACCTGTAATGGAAAATTATTTGAGTGACAGGTTCCATTTACAAAATAAATTACAAAATAATCATTTTTACTGTGTTCTGCTTCCAAACCAACAGCTCAACCCTAACACATTCTAACAAAGCTAAGTCACCACTGAGTTTGGAAAATACGCTGTATCCAAATTTCAGGGAGATTATGACTGAAAGGGTGGGTTAAAATACAAAGGACTATATTTTTGCTCTCATTGGATTTCATATGTTGTCAATTAGAACAGATCTAACTCTATGACTAGCCTTTATTAGCAATTTTGTCATTTGAATGCAATGTAACTCAGCTCTTCCCTTTTCCCAGTTTTTCTCTATCTTTCTTTATTCTCTATTTTGAGCTCAATATATCTTAACCAACAGAACAATTCTGCTGGTGGGTTTATTTGGGTTTTCAAAAGAAAGTTTTGATAGCTCGTAATTTTAAAATCTTTCAATAAAGTATTAAAAAATAGTTCTGTCAACTTTCAGAAGACAGAAAGTTCTTTCCATAGGCAAAAATGTTATGTGCTTCATCCTGTGCTTCTCAGCTAGCATAACTTGGAGAAAGGATTATCATGCTGCATTTGAGTTCATTAATTTTGCCAAACATGAGGAGCCGAGGTGGCGCAGCAGTTAGAGTGCAGTACTGCAGGCCACTTTAGCTGACTGTGTTCAGCATGTCAGCGGTTCAAATCTCACCGGCTCAAGGTTGACTCAGCCTTCCATCCTTCCGGGGTAGGTAAAATGAGGACCCAGATTGTTGGGGGCAATGTAAATATACATTGCTTACTGGTGTACACCGCTTAGAGAGTGCTTGCACTTAAAGCGGTATATAAGTCTCATAAATAAATAAATAAACATTCATTCAGCTTTTTCCAAGTTGGCAATCTTCAGATATCATGCAACTGCTATTCCCGTGTTGACAAGTAAATTGAAGAACTATAGTTCTCACTAGATTTAAAGCAGGCATGTCAAACTCACGATGTCATGTGACATTATGCGACATATCATGACTTTTCCCCCATTGCCAACATTGGCGTGGGTGATGTTTTGCCATGATGCATCTGGCCCGTGGGCCGGCAGTTTGACATGCCGACAGTTTGACATGCCTGCTTTTCTGCATTTAAACTTTGTATTGCTATGAACAACTGTATTCAACTATGCTCATTTATTTTTCTTAATTTTTTGATCTTCTTTCTTGTTTTATTTATATACTTATAGTATACATGTATACTTGTACAATTTATATTATGCTGTAAACTTCCATTAGTCAGTCCAGATTTGGCAATACTGTATACAACTGCAATAAAATAAGATATTCATTTGCATTCTTCATAGTGGAGAATATTGCATATAAAATACTTTAGTAATATGGTTCTTTGCTAGTTATGGCTGCAAAGCAAGATATATTTTTTCTTACTTTCCTAGGGACAATTCAGAACTGAGTGCAAAGGGCTATTATTCAGTCTTCTTCCATAGCTTAACATTGCCTTCAAATCTATTTTGAGAGAAGACAGGAAAAGTATGCTATCTATAGGAATCCAATAGCATGCTTTGTTCTTCAAGTTACATAACTGAGAACATTTTGTTACCAGTGGAGGGAATAGAGCCATTCATTCATTCATGAAAACAACAGCAATTCTGCTGTAATTATTCTATATCAAAATTGATTAAGATTGTCTCAAAAGTATTTATTAAAACCTTTATCCAAGCCACACCAGATAGTTCATGCATTTGTTCATGTGCACAAAATTGACACATGGCAACAAACAGTTTATGTTGTGTTACTTGCAACACAACCTGGAGCCACTCTATAAAGTGGCTAAGGTGGAACTTTTCTGCATTTAAACTTTGTATTGCTATGAACAACTGTATTCAACTATGCTCATTTATTTTTCTTATTTTTTGATCTTCTTTCTTGTTTTATTTATATACTTATAGTATACATGTATACTTGTACAATTTATATTATGCTGTAAACTTCCATTAGTCAGTCCAGATTTGGCAATACTGTACACAACTGCAATAAAATAAGATATTCATTTGCATCCAAACTGTAACAAGCTATCTCCATTTAGCTGTGAAGAAGTGAACAAAATAACTAAAACAGCACTGTATTGCTGTGTAACAATTTCTGCCACTTTTGTAATGCATTTTACATCACATATATGTACTAAAGAGATGAAGCCTGCACTGTGTTGATGTGAAGCTCTCCCTTGAACCCTGCAGATTCCTTGGTATAACTGTTAATGTTACATGCTGAAATATATGAGAAAATAATCCAACTTACTGAATAGTAAATCCAACCAAATCCATGCCGAATATTATCTTTGTATTGCCCTTTGAAGACCAATCGTCCATCAGCATCATATTCCTGAGCTGGCCCATTCAGTTCACCATCAATGTAAGTCCCATGAAGTGTGCCTCCATCCTCATAGGTGTATATTCCCTGGCCTTGCAGACTATCATCAACATAAAAGCCTTCTAGAGTGCTAGCAAAGAAAAAAAGGATAGTGTAGAAATGATTGTTATTTTATCACTTTTACAGAGAAAAAAATTAAGACCCTTCCTAATTTGTTTAAGATCTGTTTACTAAATGTGTCCTCCTTTTAAACAGAAGTTCTTCATATTTGCTTTAAAGACCTTGCTGTTTGTACTTGAGATGGGTAATAAAGTGAGTGATCTCAAGAAAGATGGACTACTTAGTGCTTGTACCACAGTTCTGCGATATTACTCCTTTAGAGTTTTTTTTTTTCTTTCTTCTTTGGCTTCCTTTCAGTATAATTTGAAAACCTGTCCTATCGGACAGACTATTCCTGTCCAACATTTTTTTATGATCAATTTATTTCTGTTTTTTTTTGTGATGTAAATCACAGCTTTAGTTTATTTAAAGAAGGTTTTTAAAAACCTGCCTTGTTTTTTTGATAAACTTTATATAGTGAAGAGTGATACTTTGTAATATGTCTTATACATTGTAACCTTATGATATAGCTATTGCTCTTTTCCATTTAAAGAAATAGTCAATTATTGCAAAGTTGTGGCAAAGAGGAAAGTGACTGAGTTCTAGTTCCATTTTCACACTTTGGGTTAAGGAGCTTAAAGAGACAATGATATTTGTGGCTTCAAATTGTATACACACTATAAAGGCATCGAAATGACTTCACAGAAAAGAACATGAACTAAAGAACTTAGAGAAGATCAAGAACATGTCTACTATTTATAACTTATTTTTGGTAAGAACTTAATTATTTTTGTTCCATATAATATAGAACAGAAGTCAAAGAATGCAGGACCAATCATAAGTTCTACAGCACAAGTAATTTGTTACTTCACTTTATCAATGATTATCCCACCATTATAAAGTATTATCCTATAATTTTTTAAAAGAACATTAATATTTAAAATAAATAAATAAATAACAGTATAAAGCCAATGGAGCTTGTAACATGTCATTGTAACTTGATTGTATTTTTTTAAAAATAAACCCAGCAAATAAATAGTCAGGTAGTTCTTGATTCAAGACCACAATTTGGACCAGAATTTTCAATGTTAAGCAAAGCAATTGTTAAGTGAGTTATGCCCAATTTTATGCCCAATTTTTTATGATTGTTAAGTGAATCACTGCAGTTAAGTGAATCACAGGATCATTAAGCAAATTTGGCTTCACTCATTGACTTCGCTTGTTGGAAGCTGGTCGGACAGGTTGCAAATGGGATGATGCAACCCTCATAAATATATACCAATCGCCTTGAATGTCATCATCTGACCATCCAGATGTTGCAATGGTTGTAAGTACCTGTTGTACTTTGTACAGATTTTTCAGCGCTGTTGTAATGTTGAACAGTCACTAAATGAATGGTTGTAAGTCAAGGACTATCTATAACATCCTAAATCATACTGTTGATTTATTTATTTCATAGATCAACATGTTTTATGTTTCCAAACACTGTGGTTTAGAAATCATAGGTACTAGTTCAATATGTTATGCCTACCCACTAATTTTGGTACATCATATATTTGTGTCTAAAACACTATGGCTAAATATGAATTCAGAATCCAGTAAAAGAACTCATAAACACTGTGATGTCTACCTTCCATCAAAGAAGAAGAATTTTCCATGACCATTCTTTTCTCCATGCACAAAGTTCCCTTCAAATCTGTCTGTGGAAGAATATGTGACTATACAAAACCCATGGGGCATATCGTCATCATCAAGTGTTCCTAAAAAATAACAATAAAAAACTATTTTGAAAACCAGTGGGACTCACACAAGCAATCTGTTCTTACAAGAAACAGCATTGGACATGATTTTATCCAGCCCAACTAACTCAAATTCCTCTAGCACATTGCCCTTATACTACTTGAGTATTTATAAATTCAGTAGAAATATAGTATTTATCCACTTAAATTATTATTTAAGACACTGATAAATACATCTCTGTCCTGTTTCAGAATCTGATATAAGTTCTGAGCGAAGAATGAAATAATAGCATAAGGGCCAAATGACCAGCATTCTGCAAAATTGGTATTATGGGAGAGATTGCATTCTATTAAGGAAATCTATGCATGTAGAAATGTAGCTATCAGACAAGTGCTACTGACCTAGTTCATTGATGTAAAATGACTCTTATGCCAAGCAAATGAAATAACTCAGACACACTCCCAATAAACCATGGGTGATATATTTGAAAACTTCGTTATTTTATATCTGCATGTTCCCAACAAGTCTGTATCCCATGAATAAACCTGCACATTTTTGATATATGAAGTAGACAAGTGAAAACATTTTGAAGCATGACACAGTGAGATAAATAAATATGACCAAACCAGATGAGTCAACACAATTCAGAGTTTATTTCATTATATCCCAAATTTATACAGGACATCATTTTGACAGCAGGAATGTTGCAGCAAATTTAATGCATACTGTACCAAATTTGTATGGAGTCATAGGTTTTATTTTATTCCATTCTCTACAGATCTAGACATACAAGGACAGATTTTGATTTGTACGTAGATCTATTTTATCATAAAATTCAATGGAGAAATGCCAATATCTTGTTATCAGGAGCAAGTCTGACATACTGACCTTTTCAGACAGTCAATTCAGCCCCAATACTGGATATTACTAAATGAAGAGCAATGTTCTACTCATATATGAAAGTTCCCATCTTAACAAAAGTATCCTACATGAAATAAAATTTATCCAGTTTTCTGAAAATATTTATGATAATCCAAAGAGCTTCAGGATTGAAAAGTCTACAACAAAAACATTTTATGAGTCTTGTTTTAATAAAGCCATAAACTTGTTTTCTTAGTCAAACAGACAACTCATTAAAGAACAATTGATTTTTATGATACAGACTTTTAGAATCTGTCATGCTAATATCTTGAGCACTTCATTTCTAAAAATAATACAAAATAAAATTAGGCCATTGGATTCAAAACTGTCCTGAAGCATCATTTTTCTTAATCTTTATACTTAAGATTTGCTGTATTGCAGAATCTAAAGGGAAAAGGCAATATAACTCCATTCTGTACATTATCAAAAAAGCTTTTATGATTTAAGAGTACAGAGTTTCTCCTCCTAGCCTTTAATTTTGGAGATTTAATTTTATATTAAATAAATCTGCTTCCAGGGTGCCTGATAAAGGCTGCTACTTCTGTGCTGACATGTTAGGACACGGCATCTATGTTCCCTTTACTACAAGCGTATAATCTTGCAGAATATGCTCTCTCCACATCCAGTCATGTAACAATCTCATCTTGTAAGACATACTTTATGCACATCAAGTACTTGTGCTGGACATGCCCAGACACATAACATACCTCCTCCTGAAGGAAGTACATGCCTGAAGTCATTGGAAGGGTCTCTGCTCAGTTGCAGACTATAAATAAATATTCTGCACATAGGTGTTTTCATTTTTATTATCATTTTATCCAAAAAGGCTGAAAATAGGGCTTGCTCACTAAATTTATTTCTTCATTGCTTGCTGGAGGATTGTAAAAATATATGTATGGATTTCAAAAAACAGGCTATGGCTTTAACAATTCTTTTTTCTTCCATTTAAGGTGTGGATTTAAAAAAATCCTGGAAACTTAAAAAAAACTGTTTGGGCCATATTTAGGCTAATTATTAACTTTAAGGTTGGCAATTCCTGATGGAATTAAAAAATGCATCAATACTAGTAGGTTTATGATTTCATAACATATGGATTTGACGTGACGTTATTTATTAAAACTGCTGATAACTGCATTATATGTTACCATATACTTACTAATTATAGTATACTTATAGCACTTATAATTACTTACCTAATATAAGCTAGAGTGTGTTCATAGATGATTGAATACAGTAAACAGTGATGTGTCCTAATGAATCATAGTGAGAATCAAAGTTTAGATCAAGTTTTCAGTTACACAGAATTAGTAAAATATTTCTTCTAGCGATGTCTAGTTTGTTTTTTTCTCTTCAATTTATGTGCCATTTTTTTACAGATTACACACAGATGAACCTAACTGATTTTAAAGTGTAGTCCCACATTAGAATATTGTACTCAATTAGATTTAACTTTTCCTTGCCTTGAAGGAAAAAATGTTTAGTACTATTGTGGATCTAAGTTAGGGGTGTCAAACTGGTGGCCTCTGGGCCGGATGCATCACACGCAGGCCACACCCACCCCAGCTCCGCAAAGGCAAAAACCCATCACAATATGTCACATGACATGATCCAGTTTGATACCCGTAATCTAAGTCAACACATAAAAAAATCCAGTCCACAATGATGCTCACAAACCCTTAAATTGTATGCAGCTAGGAATAGAATTCCATATTTAATGAATTTACTTAAAATACATTTCATGTTTTAAATATAGTCACTATAAATATTAAGTCCGCAATTAAACATAATTTATATTAGTTCAAAAAGCAGAACCTGCCATTGACAATACAATTATTGTTTCCAAATTATATGGTTCCAGGATTGTAATGTAGTTATTATTCTACAGATCAGAATTAATCAATTTGACATGTGCCACTTCTAAAAATCTTGCTAGAAACTTCCAGTAGTAACAAATTCCAGTACCTTAGGAATTTTTTTAAGACCAAATCTTCACTTTAACATCTCCAAATACTATACATTTTAATATTTTTCATCAGAAATATACATTCACATTAAAAATTGCTGGAGAAAAGTTTGTGGGGCGTGGAGTTCAATGCTGTATCTCCAAACAACAATAATGCAGGAAATTAAAGCAGTTCAGTAGATTTGCAGTTTTAGTCACATTTTAGCCACAAGAATTTTCCAATTTATTCAAGCAATAACGAAATGTTATTTGGAGAAGTAATTATGAGAAGTTTTTCTCACAGACTTCATGGTCCCTGAAAACATTTTTGACAATACGATTATTCTGAACCTCTTAAGGGCAGTGCAGAGAGAAACTAAGGCACAAAGGTGCAAACAATATGTTTTTAAAACCCGTCGGAGAGTCTAAGACCTTTTTGGTCTCTTAACTGCCGAATTTATTAATCTGGAGCGGAAAGTGCCAGATGGTAGCGGAACTTCCAGCGAGCAGATTTCAGGCTAACTCTGCGAAGCACGCCTTAAGCGCACGGAAACATTTCTACACTCCCATCCACGCCAGGCTTCTGCCCGGGAAAACAAAGACAAAAGCTTGCAGTAACTCTGGAGCGCGATCGTCCCTGCGGACGGAAGCAGCGATCCCTTTGAGGTTTATTGAAGAGGAGAAGGTTGTTCTTCACCCCCAAGCGACTTTTCCCCGAAGTGTAGTCCAGGCTGTGCCACGCGCCCCAAATCAACTTTTAGATACCGACTCCCACAAGAAGGAAAACTTTCGGTGTGCTTTTTTGCCCGTCAAAGCGCACCCCAACGGGGGACCCCGCTCCCTCCCGGAAAGCTACAAGGCGTAAAGAACAGGCCCCAACGCTTACTCCCGCAATTCCCAGCGGAGGAGAAGCTCTTCCATTTTCGCCACGTGGAGATGCGCAGAGCTTTGGGGCCAGAAAAACTCTCAGGCTGTCCCCGCCTCGGGCTGCGAACTTCCCCCAACCCGGCGCCCGCGAGCGATTCGCCTAACTCCTCCCTCCCTGGCTTATGCCCTGGCGACGCATTTACCCTCGACGGTCTCTTCCAGCGTCTCCTCGTCACTATCCATAGCTCAGCCCGCCGAGCGCAAATTAGTCCGCCTGCTCGGCCGCAGCGCCTTGCTTTGGGTAGGTGTGCCCTGGAGCCAGTCACGCTTCCGCCTCGTCCAGCCTGAGGAGACCCGCCCGGTTCACCCGCTCTCCCCTCGAAGCTCGCTTTGCCCGAGGGCCTGGGCCACTCGCACGCTGGCTTCTCCGCGCTTTGTTATAGAGCAGCTGATCCGCTGACATCACCCTGGGATGGGGCTCTTCCCTGACTGACAGCTCCTCGCGCAGCCCCGAAAGCGGAAGCTCCCTACCGAGGTCGTGGCTGCCCTTGAGTCCCAACGCCGCCCCGCCGGGCAACGTTGCTTTCCCGGTGCCGGTGCGCTTGTCAGGGCCTATTTCGGGGGCGAGGACAACTCTGATCTCTGGTCCACTGCTTGTACGCCTTGTGGACTTCCATGAACCGCATAGATATGACGAATAACTCCCTGGCTCCCAATGCAATAAATAAATAAGTGAACCCCATTCTCTTTGTGTGCGTGTGTGTACGTGCGCGTGTGTGTACGTGCGCGTGTGTGTGTGTGTGTGCTGCGAGCTGGGAAACTAAGGTTTACCGATATAATCTCTGATATTACCCCCCCACCTTCCAAACCCTTCTCTTCTGTAAGGACATTTAACAATGCTGGTGAAGTTTAAATGCAAGTTAGGTAGGATTTTTTTTATACTTGCAGCAGGTGTCCTGGCTATTAATTTGTACATAAATATGTAAATAGTAATCTAAGAACTTTGATGGTAAGCCTTAAAATTCAATTTTAGCAGAGAGAAAAATAAACTGTTGTACAATCATTGTACTATAAAATTTGTTAGGAAATAACACTATAAGAGTGCCAACATATGTATTTAATGTCTTTACTAATTTCTAAAATCATGTATTCCTAAAAACAGAATGAAATCTAAAATTCAACATGTTTACCCATAATTTATTTAATTATCCATTGGTCTTGATTCATATGACAAACCGAACTATAAATTAAGTACACTGGACAGATTTACATATGATAGTACAGTGGTGGCGAACCTATGGCACGCGTGCCAGAGGCGGCACTCAGAACCCTCTCTGTGGGCACGCGTGCCATGCCCCGGAGATGGCAACCGTCCCTCTTCAACCAGCCGCCCGCTAACTCGCTGAGGTCCCACGTGGCTGGATGCATCCCGGCACGGCTGGTCCACTGCATCGCCTCCTCAGCTGTTGGCCAGCCATCCATGTCAGAGGCGGCTTCTTTGAACTGCTGGTGGCAGACTGCAGAGCCCCAAAGTGCACCGGTTGAGGGGACAGCAGGCTGTGGCTGCTGACGGACACCGTCGGCCCCTATGTGCTCGCTGGCCTGTATGTGCGGGGGCTGATGGTGTCAGGTAGCAGCCTCCCCTTACCTTGCCCCATGGCAATGGCACCCCCGCCCTGCCGTGCCTCAGCCCGCAGGATGAGCCTCCTGCCTATCGCCCACCTACCAGAGACCCCCTGGATTTTCCCAAAACTTGCCCACCCCGTACACGCTTCACTGTCACAAGCAAGATTGAGATGACCATGCCCACCTTGGCCACACCCAACCATTCTGCCATGACCACCACAGCCACGCCCACCTAGTGGGCCACGCCCACCTGGCACCTGGCGATAAGTGGGTTTTGGGTTGCAGTTTGGGCACTCGGTCTCTAAAAGGTTCACCATCACTATGATAGTAGCTTAAATTCTTTTGGCTAATATGCAGTACAGAGTTTTGTGGAAACCCAATATTGGCTTCCTTCATTTGTCTAAAATGTGTAAATCCAGTGTACTATGATTTAATATGCTGTGATCAAGCAAACCATGACTTGTTATAATAAAATTTGATACCACTAACACAACTGAAAAACAGTGCTAAAAATCTTAAGACTGAATCTGCTGCACAGGGACAAAACAGAGAAAAGACTCTAGTTGATCTCTATAACCAGCAGAATCAATTATGTGACAAGTAAGTTAAGAACTGCAAGTACAGTAAAAACTCAGTGTGACTCTTATTAGTCGTGATTGTCCACATTTCCTTTGGACAGAAGTAGCCCAAAGGAAGAAGTTACATGTACATTAAAGTTAAGATTAAATTAATTAATTAATGTCATTTGTGTAGTGACCTCATTTTGGTATTATGGTAACCTTTCTGAAAGCCCTAAGTTTGAATTTACTCAAAGGAGAGATTTAATAATATTTATTCTCCCTCTCTTACACACACACACTTAAGACAGCTCTAGATGCTTTTATGCAAGAATTTGTTGTTGTTGTTGTTGTTAATTGCGAAGTCGTGTCCGACCCATCACGACCCCATGGACAACGTTCCTCCAGGTCTTCCTGTCCTCTACCATCTTCTGGAGTCCATTTAAGTTCACACCTACTGCTTCAGTGACTCCATCTAGCCATCTCATTCTCTGTCGTCCCCTTCTTCTATTGCCCTCAATCTTTCCCAGCACCTTCTCCAGTGAGTCCTTCCTTCTCATTAGGTGGCCAAAGAATTTGTATTAAAGTACAAAAACATCAACCTGACAACAAAGGTATGCCTTGTTAAGGCTATGGTTTTCCCAATTGCAATGTATGATAAGTGCACCATCAGAAAGACTGAATAAATTAAAATGGTGTCTTTGAATAATGGTGCTGGAAAAAAAATCTAGAGACACAATGAATCACAAGAATAGAAAAAATTCAATAGTAGACAAAGTAAAACCAGACTGCTCATTGGAAGAATTAATTTTTGACACATAATGTGAAGGTAAAAATAATAGAAAAAGATCCGTGGAAATTGCAAAGACAGGTGACAGAAACCAAGATTGGATCTGGTCTTTGAGGAAACAAATCAATCAATTTTGTTCTGAAGATTTCCCCGAAGCTTGATGTTTTTCTTGTTCCAGTTTATTATCTACATGAGGTTGCTAAATGCATTAAGGCAGGGATCCTCAATCCCTGGTTCGTGGACCAGTACCGGGCCACGACATGCCAGCAACCGGTCTGCACAAACAAGCAAAGCCCCATCCGTGGGATGCAGGCAGCACACAAAACCACGCACTCTCCTTTCTCCACGGAACTGGTCCCTGATGCCCAAAAGGTTGGGGACCTCTGAATAAATTAGGGGATTCCTCTGCCAGCATCAGCCCTTTAAGGTAGGTAAGGTTAAAAAACAGAAGCAGAAGAGATGTTGTTTATTGTTGCAGGGTAGAATAACAGAATCTTGAAAGCCTGTCATCTCTGTCTGCCCCGTTGTCTATCAAACAATCAAGGTGGTGTTATTTGATCTTTCTAACACTTTCCTCTTTCTCAAATCTAGTAATCTTTTCTAAAAGCACACACACAAACAATGGTTCAGTCATTCCTGCACCATTCCCAAGGCCAAGGGTATATTTCTTCACAGTCAGCATGGCATCATCAACATGCCAGTTGCATATCCCCATCCTGACCAATCAAGTGATCCTGTCAAGGCTTTTCTGGTGAATGGAACTTGTTAGGCTTCAGATGGATAAGAACAGTCCTGGGCTCAAGCCAACCAAGTCCAAGTACTGTGGATTCAAAGGCTTTCCATTTCCAGGGGTTTTCCAACTTTTCTTACTGAGGGGGTTGCAAAATTCATGTTTTATTTAACACTAACAAGGGCATCTGGTAATTGGTAAGTATGACTCATCCACATACTGACTCATTTATTAAATGTTCCTGGAAAGGTTAGCTGCAATGGCTGTTTATGAAAATTATGTCATTTCTAGAAGAGTAACCCTAACCTCTGGTTGGAGAACTAATAAACTTACAATATTACACTAACACATGTTTTGGTCAGCTCCTTCTTGAAAGTGGCTAACAAATGCTGATAATTACCTTAAGTGGCTGATAATTACTTAAAATTTTTCTTGGTTGATGCTCTGGACCTAACACTTGTACTTTAGAGTAAAGAAAACAGAACTGCTGGATGCTGTACCTTGACTGGCTGCGAAGTACAGAACATTTCAGCAGGTACAGTTTACATAATAATCCACATATGTTAAACGTTTCTTCTTTTATATAACCATTAAAAGTATATAAGTATGTTGTACTTCATCATTTTGATGAAAACAATAATTTGGATAGAAATATAGGGCATGGGGGGGATTATTGATGCCAAGATTATCCAGAGCTTATTCTTGTGAACAAAACCCATATAAAAATGTGAGGCAGGTTACTATAAATATGATTAAATGACATGCTAATTCATTAAAAACAAATTTTACTTTTGCTCCATAACCTGGTCAATCAGCAGTTTGCCAGGCCTTTCTTACTGCCTGATATTAAGTCATATTTGTGTGGCTTGGCTAGGTGAAACTGTCCATTTCCTCACATTATCTAATTGCTTTCTTCTCCTCTTTGTAGGCCACTACCACTAGAACCTCAGTGACTATTAAGGTTGCCATTCTGCAATTTGCAAAGCAGAATATTTTCTTTCTAAAACAGAGAGTTGTCCTTGTTCTGGAAACACGAATTATCATTTTCAAAGAAAAGGAGATGTGGTAAAGGTAGTAGTGGTTGCAGCGCTGGCACTGTCACCTACTGCCTCATTGTTTAATTATATTAATAGCTGTATAATCATACACTTATAAATTTCCTTTCAAATGCCACATACAGATAGTCATTGACTTACAATAATTTGTTTAGTGACTATTCAAAGTTACAATGGCACTGAAAAAACCGACTTATGAATGTTTTTCACACTTACGACCATTGCACCATCCCTAGGGTCATGTGATCAAAATCCAGATGCTTGGCAACTGACTCATACTTGTGACAGTTGCACTGTCCTAGTGATCAGTTTTTGCAAACTTCTGACGAGAAGTCAATGGGGAAGCCAGATTCATTTAACAACTGTGCTCCTAACTTAACTACAGCAATTCACTTAACAACTATGACAAGGCAAAACTCACTTAAAAATGTATCTCATCGACAGAAATTTTGGACCCAATTGTGGTTGTAAGTCAAGGATTACCTGTAGTGCTATTGGCAAATTAAACAAGACAGTACAAACAGTGGGTTTAGATTGTGGCTACAGCTCTTTGTCTTAACCTAACCTTATCTGTGATTTGTATTTCAAGGGTACCCCAAGTAGAGCTACCAAAATTCAGCTGCAAGGATCAGGACAACCCGTAAATAACAGAAAAGAGATACAGAACACTCCATGCTTCCATTAATGGCATACCTGAAGCACCACATCCCCTAAAGCCGTGGTGGCGAACCTGTGGCACGCATGCAGACCCCTCTCTGTGGGCAGACGCATCATCGCCCCAGTCCTAGGCCTTCAGCTGGGTTTTATAAAACCTTTTCGCTTTAGGCCTCCGCTGCCGTGTGCAAAAAAAAAAAAAAGGTTCAATCAATCAATTTAAACTTCTCACGGGAAAAAAAAAAGATCTCACAAAGTTGGAATTGGTTGATTGAACATTTTAGTCCCACCCAGTCTGCCGTTATTCCGAAGCCATGCCCACCCAATGGGCCACACCCACCCGGCACCTGATGATACATAAGTGGGTTATGGGTTGCAGTTTGGGCACTTGGTCTCTAAAAGGTTCGCCATCACTGCCCTAAAGCCTGGCTAGCCCTAGTATGTTTGACCCTGATATTCCTTAAAAACAGGGCTCTTTCTGGGTGTGAAGGTCAGGAGGTCAATGAGCCTGTGAGATGGATGTTATTAATGGCTGTTGTTGTCCTTGGCAACCACTATATGTATATGTAATTTTACTGTTCTTAATTCTTATAGAATTTTTAATATTGTTAGCTGCCCAGTGTCACTGTTGTGAGATGAGCGGTCAGATAAATGGAATGAATGAATGAATGAATGAATGAATGAATGAATGAATGAATGAATGAATATCTGTAGAGGATTGGACTAGAAGTCCTCCAAGGTCCCTTCCAGTTCTATTGTGATTCTGATTCTTATTTGCAGTCAGTATCTGATAGCTTTAACTATCAACTCTTCAACTCTTGTATGTGAATTTACAGTTTACTCAAGAGACCATGATTCAGTATTACATTCAATATTATATGTTGACCTAGTTATAGGTAATCTCAAACTTACTCTACACATCAAATCCACAAAGCAATAGAGGTAATTTTGTGTAATAAATCTCTAAGAAAAAGAAAAGTAGCTACTAATAGAGATACTAAGTCAAACAATGGCATTGCATGTGATTTGTAGACCAAACAAAGTGTGGGATTAATTGCACAAAAATGTCCATGGGCATCTCCCACAAGGGCCCCAGAGATAACAAACGGACCAGCTCTAGACACAGGATGCATACATCAGCCTTTTGGACAGACTCTGATAAGAACACCTGCTGTAGCCTTGCATCTGGAAAGTGTCTGTTATTTGATATATTGTAACCACCCCTATATACGTCTTTTGATTACGCTGTATGATGTAAAAACCTTAGTAACAATAAAAGAGGGTGCTGGAGTCAGCTCTGGGCTCTCATCCCGAGATACCTGCGTGCGTGTCTCATTCTCCATGGGAGACCACCTCATCTGGTGACTCCGATGTGATCCACTGAAGGATACGTCCCTGCCGACCCTTTACTTATCGCCTGGAATAGGCTTGGTGCACCCGACGAAGTTGCTGGCAACTGACTCCTCTTCGTAAGTATGGGGGGTGGAATGTCTCATGCTCAAAAGCAGCATGTGGAAGAGCTGAGGCTACTTGGCAGGAAAAAATATCTTACTGATCAGGAACAGAAATTAACCCGTCACCTTTTTAAATCTGAGGCTGTTAAATTGCTTGCTTACGTATGGGCTAACTGCTCATCCTATCCGGAGCCTGGATCTTTAAAAGTAGATACATGGAGGAAAATTGGTACTGTTCTCCATCAGTCTCCGAGAGCCCCCCCAGAGATTTTGTGCCTTTGGAAAATTGCCTATACTCTGATTCAAACCTATGCTGAACCGCCTCATCAGCCTTTATTAGATCCTCCACCGTATAAAAATCCGTCTGTTATGTTGGCCACTCCCTTACCCGCTGGAGCAGGTTTTAACCCTTCTCCCCCTGCAAATTCTATGGATCCTGATAAACAGCAAATAGCCTCTTCTGTTCCTGCCACGTTGCCGTCTCTCTCCCGGCCAGGAATCATCCATGGTGCTTTTCAAAAGGCTTTAAACAATGGTGATTTAAGCGTTTCTGAACTATCCGAGACAGAGTTGTTCCCTGTTACTTACCAACAGACTGCAACAGGCTTAGTAGTTAATTGGGAAGCACTTCCCCTGGCTATGATCAGAGAATTGAAAAAGGCTACAAAAGATTATGGCATAACCAGTCCCTATACTAGAGGACTAATACATTCAATTGCTAGTACATATCGAATGTTGCCTCAAGATTGGAAAGATCTGTTCCGCATGCTTCTTAACGGAACACAATAATCACCCAGGTTCACAATGGACAGCAGAACAACTCTTTGGAGAAGGCAATTTTACTACCCTTAATGCTCAAGCTCAAAATTTTACTCCCTTTGCATTTCCTATCATTAATGCTTATGTTCTTTCTGCCATGGCTCGTGTTGATGAGTCTGGCACCCCGATTCAATCTTTTTCTGCCATTCACCAAACTGCAACTGAATCCTATGCAGACTTTGTGAATCGCCTGCAAGTTGCCATTGAGCATCAAATTTCAAACAGAGATGCAGCAAATGAAATCCTCATAAAATTGGCTTATGAATATGCAAATGCAGACTGCCAGTCCATTCTTAAACCAATTGTTTCCAGTCCCACGGCCACTCTGGCAGACTTTCTTAAAGCCTGTCGCATTGTGGGAACCAATGCTTTTCAAATGGACACTCTTGCAGCTGCAATCCAAAAGGGGAATCAACCCCAAGGCACTTGCTTCAATTGTACTCTTCAGATGTATGGCAACTTTCTCTTGCTGACTGGGCAGGATCTGTTTCCTGTCATATTCCCTCTGACCCTCGCTTCCAACTCCTTAATAATGTTTCAATTTCTCTGCATTCTCCCATTTCCTCCTCTCCCATTCCTAACGCTGTCACCCTGTATGTTGATGGCAGCAAGACTTATGGTTCATGTGTATGGAAGGAGGGTGAACAATGGCACACAAAAATTACTCCTCCTCAAACTTCTGCTCAGCGTGCTGAACTTGCTGCTACAATATTGGCCTTACAAACTTTTTCTTCTGAACCTTTTAATCTTATTTTAGATAGTCTTTATGTATATAAAGTTCTCACCTCTTTATCTGATTCATATGTGTCACCCTCACTGGATGACTCTCTCCTCAGTCTATTTCTCACACTTCAATCCCTTCTTCATTCCCGCTCTACTTGTTTTTTTCCTGCTCATATTAGAAGTCACCAACCTTTCCCTGGTATTATCTCCGAAGGCAATGCCAAGGCGGATGCTGCCGCTTCGGCCGCCTCCACTCACCAGGATGTTTCTGTCCTTGTTTTATCTCCCATAACTCCATGGGACAGCCATTCATATTTTCATCAAAATAAGAAGGCTTTAATGAAACATTTTTTTTAACAGCTACAGAGGCTGCGGCTATCATACAACAATGTCCCACCTGCAGCCTCCAAGCACACTCTGTTCCTCAAGGGGTCAACCCAAGAGGGACGCAGAGCTGTCAACTTTGGCAAATGGATGTTACGCAATATTTGCCATTTGCCCCTTGGAAATATTTGCATGTTTCCATTGACACCTATTCAGGTTTTATTATGGCCACCCCTCAAAGGGGTGAGTCTGCTAAACATGTTATTAATCATTGTATTCGTACTTTTTCTACCCTGGGCAATCCAAAAGAAATTAAGACTGATAACTCTCCTGCTTATACCAGCACCTCCTTTGCGCAGTTTTGCTCTCGCTGGTCTATTGTTCATAAATTTGGCATTCCATATAACTCCACTGGTCAAGCGATCGTGGAACGAGCCAATCAGACCGTAAAAAGGGCTCTAGACATGCATGCAAAAAAGAAAGGGGAAAATACCCCCGGCTTGCCTGGGATACAAAACACTCTTAATCTTGTACTTTTTACCTTAAACTTTTTGAATGTTTCTGGCACCCCTGGCTCAACTGCCGCAAGCAGGCATTTTTCTGCTTCTCCCACAGATTCTTCACGCCCCCAGGTATACTATCGATGTTTGCCTGATCCCACCTGGAAAGGGCCTGCCTCCCTCATTACTTGGGGTCGAGGCTATGCTGCAATAGACGACCATGGCGAGATCATTTGGACTCCAGCTCGTTGTGTTCGTCCTTATATGGCTCAACGTACACCACCTCAGCCAGGCATATGAGGATCAGGGACTGTGGGCTTTTAATGCTTTTGTACGGGATGCCAGGCGCACTGCTCTTACACTTAACATCACGAACTGTTGGATTTGCATGCAAATTCCTGGTGACAGTCGTGGTGGCCTTATTTTCCATGCCATCCCGTTCAATGAAACAGGATGGAAGCAGCTGTGGAGCATAACTACAGAGACATTGAATATGACATATGCTGTGGGTGCTCGTATAATGGAACCTGCCAGATTTTGTTTTTATAGCACAGGACTATTCCGTACTGCCATTTATTTGGGAACTTATAGTAATTGTCAACAAGTTATTATATGGAATTCAGCAAAGAAATGCAAATCCATCAAAAGCAACCTTACTAAGGTAAATGACACTTATCGAAGCAATCAATGGACAAACATCAGTACCTACATGGCTTGCCTTGACATGGAATCCATAATAACATTTGCTAATGAGTCTCACCAGGGTTATTATGAGTTATCCGATATGTGGCTACTATGTGGCCGTAGAGCCTATCATCAGGTGCCTAAGGATTGGAAAGGCACCTGTACACTGGGCCTTTTGACTCCTGCTGTATATGCCTTGCCTCATCTCCCTGATGGACGCCTGCGGAACAAACGTGATACTGGTTCCTCAGATCCACCCCTAACATTGGGTGGTAGTTTAGAGACTCAAATCAGCAGAGGGATTCTACCCAATCTAGGAGTTGCCATGAACTATAGAGACCTTCATTTGCTTAACAATTGGACTGTTCATATGTTTAATGAAACAATCAACAGCATTAAAATGATTAATCAAGAAATGGGGGAAATAAGGGAAGTAGTTTTGCAAAATCGGTATGCTTTAGATATTATTTTAGCAGCAAAAGGCGGTGTATGTGCTTTAATTCATTCTCATTGTTGTATGTATATACATGATTTTCAACCTAATATTTCTGCTACAGCTAGGAAAATGGAATCTTTGCTCCAAAATAATCCCTTACGCAGTGATGGATCAGGCACCGTGGATATTTGGGGTGCCCTTTGGTCCTGGCTACCGGATGGATCCTGGCTACGATCTTTGATTTCTATTATAGTAACCATTTTGATATTATTTGTATTGCTATGTTGTTGCATTCAATGTATTCCCTCCCTCCTGCAAATGTGCAAAAATGTTACGCCCTCCACTAGGAAGGACGCCTTAATCAGTGAATCAAGATCCCTTCTGGAACTGGAAGTGAGTAACATTGAAAAAACAGAAAAGCAGGAGATGTGGGATTAATTGCACAAAAATGTCCATGGGCATCTCCCACAAGGGCCCCAGAGATAACAAACGGACTGGCTCTAGACACAGGATGCATACATCAGCCTTTTGGACAGACTCTGATAAGAACACCTGCTGTAGCCTTGCATCTGGAAAGTGTCTGTTATTTGATATATTGTAACCACCCCCATATACGTCTTTTGATTACGCTGTGTGATGTAAAAACCTTAGTAACAATAAAAGAGGGTGCTGGAGTCAGCTCTGGGCTCTCATCCCGAGATACCTGTGTGCGTGTCTCATTCTCCATGGGAGACCACCTCAACAAAGTATTTACAAATTCTGAAGTTTTACCCAGGCTGCAAAGTTTAAAAAAAAAATTAAAAAATGTTTTCCCGTAACCTGCCAATCTCTTAATAAAAATGAAATGTCTTTTAAACATCTATTAAAAATGTGTGAAAAAAAATGAAAATCACCTACTGGATTACTGAGAGAAAAAATAAATTCTATAAATATTGTTTGTTAATTAACTATGAACTTTGCATGAACACTATACTATTTTTAGATTACAGAATTATAGGAAATTGAAATTATGATTATCATTATGATTTATGAAATTATTTACTTATGAAGCTTATTAAAGTCTTGCAGGAATTTACGATAGAAAAGAGGAACTCCCCGAAGTTGCTAATAGGCCTGACATTGTTACCTTATTTGCCATCCATCATGTGGCATCCTTTCAGAGACAGAATAGTTGCTTGCTAGAACCTGGAAAACTGTGTGCAACGTCTCCACCTGCTGGCATCTCCAATTAAAAAACAATTGTACTGAGCTTTTATCATGATGATTCCTTGAAAAGATCTTACCTAAGAGATACACTGAATATAATTTACTTCAGGTAAGATGTTATTTATGGGAGAAACATAAATATTGTATCACTGATAAATGCCTGTTGTTGCATATATAAACTCTATGCTAATACAAAACTGTGAGTTAGATACAAATCTGCTGGACAACTCTGCAATCATAAATGCCAAGGGGATGAAACAAGGATTCATCTTGGCCCCATTTTCGCTTACTTGTACAAAAAAGTGTTTATTAAGCATTTATAAAATATAGATCTACACCAGTGGTTCTCAACCTGTGGGTCGGGACCCTATCTGGGGTCAAACGACCATTTCACTGGGGTCGCCAAACAACGCAGTCCGCCATTTTTCCCCCCTTTTCCTTAGCTGTGCTACTCCCTTTTATTCTATTGGCTTTTGAAAGCCAATAGAATAGACTCTCTTGAATAGAGTCTAATTCTATTGGCTTTCAAAAGCCAATAGGAATTGTCCAGGCTGTCTCTGCCCTGCTGAGCCCACCAAAAGTCCCATTCTGCAAATGGTGCTGCACCAGTTGAGTAGTCCTCGACTTACGACTGGTTGGGGGTCGTGACATTAAAAAGGTTGAGAACCACTGATCTACACACTCTGAAATTAATGGGCAACTAACTTCCTGTTCTACTTTATGCAGTTTATGATACCATTTGGTCACTAAGGCAGTTTGGTTTTATGAGGGTCTTAAGGATTTAACAAATAGTAGTTTATCAGCCATCAAACAGGGAAAGTCATAGTATTTTCCAATATCACCAAGTCTTATAAACAGTCTATAGACAATCAGACCACTGAATAAGTTAATTGGTTGAAATACATAAATGTTGCTTCTTCAGTTTGCTAGAAGGAAAACAGTTCAAGTTAATTCTGCCTCTTCTGTATCCCTAAGAGTGCAATAGCAATTATAATGTTTTATTGGAAACAGGAAAGGAATTTTATCTCTGTTGCTACTAAATTATTTGTTAAAAAGCTAGCCTCACAATTTTTATACGGGGCACATATGTGTAGGAAACAATTCTACACTTAAAAAACTTGAGGAAATGAGGATTGGGTGCTACAGAGTCTGTGCAACTGTGGGGAAAAAGGAAAGACTGGAAGGCAGGCTCCCTCACCAAGGGGGAGTTGTCCCAGCCTTGAAGTATCTCATTTTTTAAAACAGATGTTTTTTGTGTTGAGACTATAGACACAAGAGTGTGAAGGTCACTACTTCAACTGCCCACAGATAAGATGCCAGACAAGATGAAAAGAGGGATACAGTACATTGCTAGGGTGGTGCCAAGCTTGAGAAATTCCAGTTCTTTGGTCATCATTTCATAATTAGAACATTAGAATTGGAAGAGTCCTTGGAGGTCTTCTAGTCCAACCCCCTGCTTAAGCAGTAGAACCTATACCATTTCAGACAGGTGGCTGTTCAGTCTTTCTTAAAAACCTCCAGGGATGGAACACCCAGAACTTCTGAAGGCAAGCTGCACTTCACATGATCTTGATTCCATTCTTCTGTTAACGCATCCTAGGATTGTAGTATCTGTTTTGCCTGCTGCCACACACTGTTAGCTCATATTTAAATGATTGCCCACTAGAACTCCAAAATCCCTCTCACGGTTACCGGTACTGCTATTGAGCCAGGTTTCATCTATCTGCACTTTTGGTTTTTCTTTCCCATATGTAAGACCTTACTTTTTTCAACATTGAATTTCATTTTGTTGGATGGGGCCCAGTGTTAAAGTCTGTCAAGATCCATTTGCATCTTGAGCCTATCTTCTAGGTGCTGTCTATTCCTGTCAGTTTAGTGTTGTCAGTAAATTTGATGAGTTCCCTTTTTATTCCCTCATCTAAATCATTTAGGAAGATATTGAATAGTACTGGGCCTAAAATGGAATCTTGGGGTACCCCACTGCTTACTTCCCTCCATGTAGATATAGTTCCATTAAGGGTTACATGCTGAGTGTGGTTTGTCAGTCAGTTTTGCTTCAGTAACATTAACATTTTTTAATTGTTCTGAGCAAAATACAGAAATAAATACCAGATTCGCTGAAAAACTCTAGATTTAAAATAAATGTTTGGAGAAGGATTCACATTTTGATACAGAAAATCCTTAAAGTAAAATCCTTAAACATGAAATCAGAAATTTTTCTTTTGGGTTTAGTGGAAAAAGACTTGTAAAAAAATTCAGAACTTTGATCCTGACGGCAGCAAGACTACTGTATGCACAAAAATGGAAGGACATTTCGATTCCCACTATGGACAAATGGCTACAGAAACTGATGGAGTTGGCAGAGATGACAAAATTGGCTGTTTTGATTAAAGGAAAGAATATAATTACCTTTGTTTCTACATGGAGACCGCTTATGGACTTTGTGCTTGAGGTGGAAAGAACGAAACTTTGATTTTGGTTTTCACTGATTAGATTGATTTGTTGTTACTGAGATGGCTAGTTTTTACTGTTGTGAAAAAGTAAAAAGTCAAAGCTCCACGTTAATGCCTTATTCTACTGCAACAGGGGAAATCGGAAGTCAATCTCTTTTTTTCTTTTCCTCCCTTTCTCTTCCTTTCTTCTCCCTTTTTCCTCCCTATGTGTCCTACTATTTGCTTTGTATTTTGTATTTTACTTTAAATCTTAATAAAAAGTTAAAAATGTTTTTAATTTATATAAAATAGCATTTATCATTTTGTTAATAATATATTTTATAATAAATCGCATAAATTGCAAAGGAAACAAGATGTTGACAGAAAAAGATAGTAGTTGAAATTCAGAGGAAAAAAAAATCCAAGAATAGTACAACTTACCAATATCTAGCTTCACATATATACCCACCACTTTTTAAAAATGCTCATTTGTGTTTTTTCTCTTCCAAGGAGTATGTTTGGTATAATCTAAAAAAAATTGACAAAACATAGAATACAGGAAAATAAATGTTAAGGATGTCATGTAGCTACTTCATGAAAAAAACTGAGTGAATAAAGTATTGAGTAACTCACAATTGAGAAAACACTCCAACTCTTTAGCGCAAGCTAAAGCTGAAATTCAGACCATCATACAAGAAGATAAATTTTGCTGAGATCAATAGAATTTACTTAATTTTAAAATAAAATGTTCTAAAATGTTAAAAATAAACATGCATAAGGTCGGGCTATTCACTGCACAGAGTGAAAGATTATATCTCTGTAAATCCCATTAAGAATCCAGTGGATATACAGGTAGTCCTTACGACCATTCAGTCAGAGACCATTCCAAGTTATGACAGTACTGAATGGATGGTGGTTTTCACCAGTCCTCAGAGTTCTGGCTGACCATTACATGATCATGAGCCAAGTGCTGGTCTCAGTTTACATGAGTATCCCAAGGATATTATCTAGGTTTCTTTGAAAATCATTATTTATTTATTTATTTGATTTTTAGAACTTTCTGACTCTGAGAAGCACCAGGCAATTACCTTGGATTTTTGTTATTGTCATTCTTCTTTCACATGAAAAAATAATTGCAAAACACAGTATCACATTAAGGCTCACAACAGCAAAATAATATTTTAATAATATTTTCATTACCCAAACTGGGTAACATCATTAATGCTAGTGAGGAGTAGAGAATAACACTGTTATACATCAAGAACATCTCAGAAATCACCAACAGACTACTACAACTACGTGGAATCAGGCAACTAAAGCCCTCCAACTAAAGCCCTCCAAATCATCCTAAGACTAAGTAAACTCAGCAGCCCCAGAAGAAAAAAACAGAAGTCATCTACAATCTATACTGTAGTGACTATAATAGTCACTATGTTGGGCAAACAGGCAGAAAGCTGGCAAAATGCATCCATGAACACCAACTAGCAGTCAGAAGACATGATGAGACCCCTTTAATTGACACCATAGTGTCAATTGGAAACAGTGGACATCCTAGACCAAATCAAGTCCAAAAATGTTAGGGAATTTCTAGAAGCCTGGCACTCTGACAAATTAGCCATCAATACACACATAGACATAAACAATATATACACACTGTGCAAAAGAGACAACCAACAAGCCAAAAAGGGGGCAAAACATGTCCCCACCAGTAATTAGCATCCAGATGAGCATAGATTAACTTCAAGATTAATACTGGATCAACTATCAAATAAACAATAGGAATCAAGGAACTGCCAAACAAGCAAACAGTAAACAGCCCAATCAAAGAATGTCTAAGACCACTCAAGAAACACTGGCAGGGCAAGCCATTAGAATATAAATTGAGAGCAAATCACACTCCTTATTAGCACTGATGATGTTACCTAGTTGGGTAATAAAACATCTGCAAGAAAACAACCAAACTCAGAGAATACTAAGGACCCCACATTTCAACTCTGAGCTAGAAATAATTTCCTTTATTGTTAAGCCCAATGGAAACTTATTCTCTAGGCCAGACATGTCAAACTCGCGAGGTCACGTGACATTGCGCCATGTATCGGAACTTTTTCCCCATTGCCAGCAATGGGGTGGGCACAGTTTCGTTGTGATGCGTCCGGCTCGTGGGCCGGCAATTTGACACCCCTGCTCTAGGCCATTTCAAAATATGAGATTTCTTATTCTAGCAGACAAAAGACGATCATTGTATAAAAAAGCATAATTCCTTGAAAAACTAGCTTGGATGGAATTTCTTTTCTACTCCTCCACCCGCTTCCCAGGTATCCTGTACTTCCCAACCTCTTGTTAATAATTAATAAACTAAGCAGAGCTTCTGCTCTGCAGTTGTTTCCTAGCTGGGTCTGCTTACCTCAGCAAGGCTTTGCAACAGGCAAATGACTCATCAGAGAAGTGAAAAATGGTTGCCAGGCAACCCAGCAGCCTGGATGAGAGGCTTGCTCCATGTCATAAAGCTGACATGTTTGACAGGTCTCTAGATTTTAAACATGCAATAATTTTATAAGGCAGCCGAGACTGGAAGGGTAAGTATTATTCACAGTGAAGGAAACGTTGGCAGGCAATGATATCACACAAGAGAAAATTTTGTAGAGAGAGTGTAGACTTACTAGATAACTGACAAAAATAAGAAAGAAGAGAGGAGACACAAAGCTAAAGAAAAGAAAATATAGATGAAATGAAAAAAGCTATAAAAACTAATAATAATTTAACAAATTAGTGTAATGTCTTTTTTCTTAGAAATAAGTATCACAGACATTAAAATCCACACACAAAATAAATAATCAGGCTGAAAGTCTTGCCTTGTCTTTCCCCTGTTAGCATCATTACATCACTTTGCTGATGAATTTTTTTTTATAAATCAACATAATACAGTATGTGTGTTCTCACTAATCATAAAAAAATGGTGTGCCCTTGCTATTTTGTGTTTTGTTGTGCAATTAGAATGTGTGGTTAGACGAAATCTTTAAAAAAAAAGATTCTTAAGATGCTTTAAATTTAAGTAGTTGAAATTACCATTTACATAATTATAAGTGTAGTCTGAGGCAGAACTAATGGAAGTGATACACAAAGAATCCTATCCTAGTGGCTGCTTCAGTGAACTGTGTAATGAGTGATTCAACTGAAGAAGTTGCTTTATGGAGAAACATACTATATTAACAGACTCTGTAAGTGGGACAGTTAGCGTTGTGTGTCCTATAGTTTTCTCCAATTTAAAGGCTGTAATCCTATTCAGTCTTAATTTGAGAAAAAGCCCTGTTCAATTAAGAGGGATTTACGTCTGAGGACACATGCATACATTTGCTACAGAAAAAAGGTGATAAGGAAAAAGCAGGTTAAAAGCTATTCACATATCTTTAGAAGGGGAAAAAGACATCCTTAGAATCACAAAAGGCATCTTACAGGTCAGTGAGTTCATCTCTTGCTCAATGCAGGAATCCATTAAACAATTCCTGAAAGTGCCCATCCCAACTTTTCCTAATATTCAGCCAGAACCTTGTTTCTATTAATTTAAATAAATTGGTTAATTCCTACTCTCATCTTTGACAGGAAACAGGTTCATTTTCTTTTGTATGTTACAGCCTTTTAGACAGTTGGAGGCTGCTATCATAACTGATTTTGGTTTTTTCTTTGCAAATTGAACATGCTCATCTCCTTCAACCATCCATTCCCATAGATTACCAAACTAGTTTACTAGATCCACTAAAGAAAGAAGACAGCAAAGAAATAACAGGCAACAGGGAGAAAGCAAGAACTGCTTAACTCATACTTTGCATCAGTCTTCACATAAAAAGAAACTTTAGCCCAACATACCCCCCCCCAAAAAACCCACTGCAAAAAACAAACTAGAAACAAAAATTAAAATAAGCAAGAAAATGGTAAGAGAACACATATCCGACCTTGACAAATATAAATCACTGGGACCAACAGATTACATCCCAGAGTTCTAAAGGAACTGGCAGATATTATCTCAGAACCATTACACTACATCTTTCATAAATCCTTGGGCACCAGGGAAGTACCTGAGGACTGGAAAAGGGCTGATGTGGTTCCCATCTTCAAGAAAGGGGGAAAAAATGGACCCAGGAAATTACAGTTCAATCAGTTTAACATCAATACCTGGGAAGATCCTAGAAAAGATAATCAAAAAACAGATCTGCGAAAAATTAGAAGCAAACAAATGTATAACTAGTAGCCAGCACTTGTTAAAGGCAGATCATGCCAAACCAATCTTATTTCATTCTTTCATAAAGTAACTAAACTAGTAAATCAGCGAAATGCTGTGAATGTAGTATACTTAGATTTCAGTAAGGCATTTGATAAAGCAGACCACAACCTACTCCTTGGTAAGCTAGAAAAAGGTGGAATAGACAACATCACCACCAGATGGATTTGTAGCTGGCTGGCAAACTGTACTCAATGAGTAGTCCTTAATGGCACCACATCCACATGGAGAGAGGTAAGCATCGGAGTATCACAAGGTCCAATCTTAGGCCCAGTACTCTTCAATATCTTCATAAATGAGTTAGATGAGGGAATTGAAGGGGAACTCATCAAATTTGCAGATGACACCAAACTGATGGGAGTAATCAACACCCCGGAAGACAAAGTCAGGATCCAATAAGATCTTGACAAACTTCAACAATGGGCCCTATCCAACAAAATGAGTTTCAAGTAAAGTTTTACATTTAGGCAGGAAAAATCAAAGGTAAAAGTACAGATTGGACGAGACCTGGCTTAAAAACAGTAACTGTGAGAGGAACCTTGGAGCCCTAGTGGAAGATCACTTGACTATGAACCAGCAGTGTGAAGCAGCAACCAAAAAAGCTAATACAATCCTGAGTTGTATAAACAGAGGCATAGAATCAAGAACACGTGAAGTATTTGTACCGCTTTATAAAACCCTAGTAAGACCACACCTGGAATACTGCAGCCAAGTTTGGTCCCTATATCACAAAAAAGATGTTGAGAGTTTGGAAAAAATTCAGAGAAGAGCAACTAAGATGATCAAAGGCCTGGAGACTAAAACATACAAAGAATGGCTGTGGGACTTGGGTTTGGCTAGTCTAAAGAAAACAAGAAATAGGGGAAACATGATAGCAGTATTTCGGTATTTGAGGAGCTGCCACAAAGAAGAGGGGGTCACATTATTCACCAAAGCACCAGAGGGAAGGACGAGAAACAATAGTTGGAAACTGATGAAAGAGAGAAGCAACCTGGAATTAAGGAGAAATTTCCTGAGAGTGAGGACAATTAACCAGTGGAACAGCTTGCTTCCAGAAATCATGGGCACTCCATCATTGGAGATTTTAAAGAAGAGACTGGACAGTCACTTGTCTGAGATGGTATAGGTTCTCCTGTTTGAGCAGGGGATTAGACTAGAAAACCTCCAAGGTCCAAACTCTTATTATTATATTTAAACCTCTTTTTAAAACATTAACTAGGAGAGAGAGATCTGTCTTTCAGGATTGTTCACTGAATGGAAAAGTAGTATTACTAGGATTAACATCATTTCAGCACTGACATCATTACACAAATTATATAAATCATTGTAGAGTTTGTTGTATCAAGCTCCAACAAATTGTGATTTCACTTTGTATTTATTCATCACCAGGCTGATCTCATTTTGTGTATTAGGGTTCCTATCACCATCCCTATAGATGCATCACCTGCAGGCCACGCCCACCCCGTCTCCACAAAAGCAAAAAAGTCGCAATATGTCATGATATGTCACATGATGCAATTGAGTTTGATACCCGTGCTATAGACTCAAACTACCAGTTTTCTGTGTTCCTGTTTAGTCATCATCCTCTGCTTCCATTTCCTGTATAGCTTCTTTGTGCTTCTCAGCTTGTCAATAAGCTTATTATTAACTCATACAGCAGGGATTCTCAACCTTGGCAACTTTAAGACTTGTGGACTTCAACTCCCTGGCTGAGGAATTCTGGGAGTTGAAGTCCGCAAATCTTAAAGTTGCCAAGGTTGAGAACCCCTGTCATACAGGCTTCTTGAAGCTTTACTCATATTTTTCTTCTTGTGGGGATTGCTTATTCCTATATTTTCATTATCTCATTTTTCAAGATCTCCCTTCTCTCTTTGACAAATTTATCCTACAGTAATTCAAAACATGTTGTACTGTCCACCTTTCACTTGAATTCATTAAAATCTACCTCCCTGCGCTCCAAGGCTTCTAATTGACTTCTCTTAGCTTTTTCTCTTCCAGTTATACTGAATTTCATAACTAGGTGGATGTTTTCTCCTGAGATGCTTGACACGTTCAGTCAATTGACCAATTAGATCCGGTGTAACTGATGTCCTTGTTTTTTCTTCGGTCTAAAAAATCGAATTGTCAGCCAGAGAGTTAAAAAATCTGTTCAACTTTCCATTCTTAGCTGATGAGTTATTCAGCAAATATCAGGGTAGTTGACATTTCTAATTATTCTATATCCTGTCCACTCCAGACTATAAGCTGAAAGGAATTGTATACATATTCTGTAATGAACTACAATATAACTTTTGTTTTTTACCCTTTAATCTTTGCCATTCTTCTGCTTTTATGACTTTGAACAAATAATGTTCATGTTACATATTGCAATTATTGTTCTTATCTCACCAAGTTTCTTATCTATTGAGTCATGTTTAATTTTCCATGTCAGCTTTCTATTACTCATATTTGTATGCTGGTATCTGATGAATACCACTGTTCTCTCCACTACCATGTATTGACTATTTTCCATATTTATTTCTGCCACATAACTCCTGCATTGTCATGTATAACCATGTTTCTTTTCTACTTAATTTTAGTTGCAGGCTTAATTTTAGTTCTAATAAGCTCTGCAAGACTCTTGCCAAAAACATTTATATCTGGTCTTGAATCAATCCCATTTTTGTCTAAGAATCCCTTATACTGGTGGTGTAACCAGGGCCCACAAATCAAACTATTTCTTGATGAAACTGATTTCTTAATCATTGTTTATTTTTATCATCTTGCTTCTTCTTAGCCCTTTACCATCAACTGGGAACAGGTAAATACTGGTCACACTTCCAACTGTATTACCTTCCTACTCAGAGCTTTACTATGGCTTGTATTCCTTTATAATGTTTATTTTCTGTTTCTATATGGATAAGAAGGAATGGGTTGTGATTTGTCAGTCTGAATATCTCGATAACTTTACCATTATCATTTATATGTGTGCAACAAGGTACTACATTTCTTTCCATAATTTATCTGGTCCATAGCAACTGCTTGTATCACCATCAATTCTTCTTTTCCTCTTCAATTCTGTGCTTTAGTTTTGTTGATTCCCTACAAAGTTAAGAGGCATTTCCACAGTTCTGTCGTCCCAAACACTTAACAATCTCGCATTCCATGTTAATAGCTTCTAGTTTTTTCATTCTTTTTTAAATCTTTTTTTAAAAATCACTTCATACTTTTTCTTCTTGACTCCTTTTCTTTTCTCTTCTTGTCCTGGATAACTTTCTATCCACTGTCTTCCTTGGATGACATTCTGTTAGAGTGGACTTAAAAGAGATCTCTGTGCAAACTGTATATTCTTTAATTTTTCTGATGAGCCTTTCACTTCCTCTTCAACTTTTGTCTGCTAGTAGGGTGATGATAGTCTGGTCCTTATTCAGGTTTCTGAGGGCTGCCCTGCCCTCTAGATCAGAGGTGTCAAACTGCCGGCCCGTGGGCCGGACGCATCATCCGGAACCCATGCCCACCCCATTGCCGGCAATAGCAAAACTGTCCCGATACATTGCGCGATGTCATGTGATGTCGTGAGTTTGACATGTCTGCTCTAGATTCTACCTCCTGAGATTAGGATGATCCTGACCCTGCTGGTCTTTCAGAAGGCCTTAAGAACCTCCAAGGCCACTCCCACCAATAATACTGACAGGGCAAGCCACTAGAATCTAACCTGAGTGCACCATACTCCTTACTAGCTCTGTTATGTCCCGAGCCTTGCAAACGGCTCGGGCGTTTGCAGGCAGTCCCGGGCAGGTGCAAAGCTGCCCGGGACCAGACAGGCTGTCGCCAGCGCCGTGCGCATGCGCGGGTGCTGGCGCGGGAAAAGTAACCCATTTACCCGGGAGTTGCCTATATAAGAGGCTGCGAGGCGTTTGGGCGAGGCTGAAGCCATCTTCCTGTAAGCTGAACGCTGAATAAAAGAAACTGAGAACTCCAGCTGCTTCTCGTGTCTGTTTTCCCGCCACGGACTCAACACTGGCGACGAGGATGGGATGCCTTGCACTACCTGGAAAGGAAGAAGTGTAAGCTTACCCAAGGAGTCCTGAGCGGCGGAAGAGGAACGGCGTCGACTCGGCAGCTGCCCGCCATTCCGGTGCGCATTCGGGGGTAGGCTGGCTGATAGACCCGTCTCCTGAAGATCCGAAGATGGCGAAAATCGGAAGGCTTTCAGAATTCGACGTCTCACATCCAGAGCGGTGGGAGTCCTACGTATCCAGAATGGAGAACTACTTCAAGGCAAACCAAGTGAGGGAAGATAGCTTGAAGGCTGCCACCCTGCTTTGCGTTTGCGGCCAAGACGCCTTCGAAATCGCAGAAAACCTTGCAGCACCTGTCCCAGTAGAGTCTGTAAGCTACGCAGACCTGAAGAAGCTGCTGAAGGAGCACTTCCACCCCAAGGTGTCCGTTATCTCATGGCGCCACATCTTCGAACAGAGGGATCAACAGTCCGGTGAGTCAGCCAAGGAATACATCGCCGCGTTACGGAAGGCCGCCAAGCCCTGCGAGTTCAAGGACCTCGAGGAACGACTGAGGGACCGATTCGTGTGCGGGTTAAGGCATCGAGAGCTACAACAGAGACTTTTCGCTAAGGAAGAATTATCCTTCCAAGACGCCTTAAGGGAAGTCACCGCAGAAGAAGCAGCAGGCGGCGCCGTCAAGAACATGCGGCCGATCAGAAGCAGTGCAGAGGGTGCGTCCGTGCACCAGGAAGACGTCCGACGAAACTCCGAGGAGGATCCGGACGAGGAAGTCGACCGTCTACACCCCGCGAAGGAAGAGAACCAGAAGGGAAGCTCTTCGGCTCCGCTCAAGTGCATCGGCTGTGGAGGTCGCCACAGGAGAACCGACTGCAAGTTCCGCTCCGCTACCTGCCGGGCATGCGGCAAACAAGGGCATATTGCAGCTGTGTGTCTGGGCCGACGAAAGGCACAACCCCAAGAAGAACGCCTGAAGGGTACCAGATTCCCCAGCCAGAATAGGCTTTCTTACAGGCAAACCTGATTCATCATGCCACGTCTGCGCCTTTTCACCCGTCCACCAACGGTATGGCTGAACGCATGGTGCGCATCGCAAAGGACGCCTTGAAGAGACTCACCTACGGGGACTGGCATCACAGGTTGGCTGACTTTCTCCTTTCTTATCGCACCACACCGTCCACTTCTACAGGGAGAAGTCCAGCTGAACTTCGTTGGGGGCGCCAACTTACTACTAGACTTGACCGGTTGCATCCGGACAGACTGCCTTCATCTACCTCACATCCTAGGGCACCTAGACAACTACTTGTGGGTGCCCCGGTTTGGGCTCGCATTACGGGCCTGGTCATACATGGGTCCCCGCTTCTGTGTCCAGGATCACAGGTCCTCTCTCCTCCGAGGTTGCCCTGGACAACGGTCGTGTCCTGCGGCGGCACATCGACCAACTTCGCTCTAGGCGAGACTTTTCTGATGAGACTCCTGGGTCTTTTCCAGGGGGGAGGGGGACCCTTTGGAGCAAAGGGAAGGGCAAGAGCTACTGCCCACCTCCACTGAGGGAGCCACAAACGGCCCATCTCAGGGTTCTGCAATTGCTCCGAAAAGAAAGTCATGGAGCTTACCCACACAACAGGCACTCACGCCTACTCCAGCCAGGGAGTCACCCCGGGGGCATACTCACTTTCCACACACATCACACAGCACTCCAGCAACGGAGGATACCCGGGGGCATCCCAACAAATCATTCCCTGCAAGAGAGCTGGCACACAATTCCCAAGGTTGGCCTGACCTTACCCCAAATCCTACAGGGGGTCAAACATACACAGAGCTAGTCGAGGAACCAAGTCCCGACTACAACAACCCCTAGCACAAATCAGGGAACACCTGAGTTTTGGGAAAGTACAGAAACCCACACGAGCCCGAGCACAGAATGGGGTTCAGGGATGGGACAGCCTCCTGACAGGTCTTGGACTGACCTAGGAGGTTCTACAGAGACGCCCAGCAGTGGCTATCACTTCAAGGGGCCTGAGGGTCTACAGCTAGGTAGGACAACCAGGTCACAAAGCAACAGAAGCCCTGGCCTGACGAGCCCGGTGGGCAAGCAAGCAGGCCAGGCATCGGGGCACAGTCCTCGGAAGACACCAGGGCACAATAGAGAGAACAGGCTCACGCCTCCCTCCAGTCAGGGGACTTATGCCAGTAACCCAGAGCTAAGAAGGTCACAGAGAGCAAAGAAATCTCCTAAGTATCTAGAAGATTACATAACATTGCTGGCAAGGCAAAAGCCAGTAATCAGTGGGAGCACTGGGGAGCAAAATGTCATATAAAATAAATGTTGTATGTTGATAGTAGTTTTAGCCCGGGGGAAAGGGGTGTTATGTCCCGAGCCTTGCAAACGGCTCGGGCGTTTGCAGGCAGTCCCGGGCAGGTGCAAAGCTGCCCGGGACCAGATAGGCTGTCGCCAGCGCCGTGCGCATGCGCGGGTGCTGGCGCGGGAAAAGTAACCCATTTACCCGGGAGTTGCCTATATAAGAGGCTGCGAGGCGTTTGGGCGAGGCTGAAGCCATCTTCCTGTAAGCTGAACGCTGAATAAAAGAAACTGAGAACTCCAGCTGCTTCTCGTGTCTGTTTTCCCGCCACGGACTCAACAAGCTCTGATGATGTTACCTGGCTATGAAACTTCTGCAGGAAAACAATCAAGCTCAGAGAGCACCAAGGACCCTCTATTTCAACCTTGAGCAACAAATATTCTCCTTTAAAAAATAATTTAAAAGCTAAAATCTAGCACTTGGGGCACTTGTAGATAATTACTCCTGCATTAAATTTGCTATTGTGCTTTTCTTGATCTTGCCTCTATTGCTTCTGTTTTAAGTTATCCCAGTCATCCCCCAGAAAATGTAATAAGTAACAAAGGCTAACAGCCTTTATATAGCCTGAGGAAATCTTTGGACAGGACTGGGATAAGAGACCAAGAGATGTGCTTTTCTGCCCTAGCCCTTGAGAACATCCTCCCTCCTGAGAATAGGATGGCCCTGGCCCTGCTGGTCTTTCAGAAGACCTTGAATACGTGGCTATGTACCCAGGCCTAGGTTCCTGAGTGCATTAAGAATCCCATTTCCTAGTTATGTTGACACCAATGGATTGGCTGCTATTTGTGCTTAATTTCCTTTTGTATTGTGGTTTAACTGTTTAATTGTTTTATGATTGTTCATTGCCCACAGTCACTGGTTTGAGATGGGTGGCTATATACATTGAATAAATGAATAGTCTGAAACAAAAACATAAATCAGGCAAGACATCTTTATCACAAAATTTCTCCCCGACTATGACAATTGTAGTTTCTATATCTTGACATAATTATTCTGAAATGGCATGCACTTCATATTTGTCAATCGTAAAACCCATTTGTTCATCAGTTCTATTTGATCCTTCATTTTCATTATATTTTAATATCTTCAGCTCCGATTTTTAATCTTAAAATTTGCTAATGTACCAAATTCTTTTACTTTTACCATTAATTTTTCTGTTTCTTTTAATGCAGCATTCCCCAACCTTTGCAGCTTGGTGGCCTGGCTGAAACGGGGAGAGGGGAACCTGGCCGTGTGAACAGCGGGCTGACACACACGCACATAGAGCTGGATTGCAAGTTCAGCTGCACTCACATGCGTGCACCAGCCTGCCACTCGCACGAGTCAAGTTGCACCCATGCCCGTCAGCCTGCTGCTCGCGTAGCCTAGTTGCAAATAGTCCATGGCCCTTTAATGGGCCATGGCACAGGGATTGGGGACCCCTGCTTTAATGGATTCTCCAAAATCAATACCAAATCATGCCCTTAACTTAAAAGTTTATTTCTCAACTTTTATTGCCACAATTCTCTTGTCATGTATCTCTATTCAGTAATTAAAGAACTAAAATAAACAGGAGAGACATCCCTGTGTGATCCCTTTTTATATCTTATAGGATTTTTTTTAGATGTCCGATTGACAATTATTTGTGCTTTCTGTGAAGTGCAAATCAATCTTACCCATTTAATAAAATTCTGTTCAAAATTAGTATCTTCCAAAACTTTAAATAGGAAAGCCTAATTCAAATTGTCAAAGGCCCTCTCTGCAGCTATGAAAATCAACATGACTTTTTGCCATTATGTATTCCAAAATGTCCATCACATTTTATTATCTTTTAACTCTTTTAGCTAAAAACCCATATTGAGCCTCATGAATAAATTCTTGAAAAATTATTTTCAACTTCTCAGCCACATTATAGTCATTATTCAATATTCAATATTGACTGATAATATCTTGAAGTCAAATCTTGTCTCTCCTAGTATTAATGCTAAGACATGATTTTTAATTTGGGGAGATGTCTGGAGGAAAATTTTACTGTATTTATAATCTGCTAAAAGGGGGATACTCTAAAATCAATTATACCATGCTTTATTAATATCCTTAAGCATGAAATCTTTTGAATTCGTATTTTGGTCAATGTGTATTCTTTCTGTCTGTGAGCTCCAATTTTCTCATTGGACAATTTATCATGGCCCCCAACACCTCTTATCTTTTATTTTGCTCAACCAAGGCTGGAGATGGGCTCCTAGATAATGCTATGCTTGGATGGAGCAATGTATCTGTCACAACATTTGAAGAGAAAATCACATTTCACCAACAGTGAGATCTGCTAACATAAAGAGAAGTTCTTGGCTTTTTAGTATTTACTATAGATCACCAGACAATCCACCAATTCCATCTGTAGGTGTCACATACTACCTCAGTGGTTTTGGAAACCACAGACGAATGCATATATATGTGGGAAAATTCATGGATTATATATTTGTCTTTGTGTTGCCTATTGTTAATATTACATTTATTACATTTATCTTCTGTCAATGGCATTTTTGGTTGATTTTCTCTTAATATTGACCTGATGTTCCATTTGTTTAAGTTCTACCTATATAGGCTGTGCTGTGATTTATTGAAGACATTCTCAGGTTCTGGGCTTGAGCAATAGGCTAAATGATCTTGAGCATCATGTGGGAATGACAATAATGAAGGGAAAAGCAGATCTGAAAGCATGCCTGGTAATGCCAATTGATTCTAAATATAACAAAGTAGAGTACAAATTAAGTGAGATGCAAAATTATTGATTAATGAGTTCTGGGGAACAGTACAAGGATCATTTACCCGAATTAGATAATTTGTATGACTTGTAGCACAATCAGTAAAAAGAAAGAAATCACATCAGTAAAAAATATGCTGCCATAATCCTGAAACTGTACATATTCATCTAAACATAGTATAAGAGTCTTTGCAAAACATTAATTTTTAATACATGAGATTTGAACCTTATTGTAACAAGGTACATCTAGTATTTCCATAAACTGAAATGTCACTAGAAGACTCTTATTCTTCCAGATTTCATTGCTAATAAAATGTCCTTGAACTCATTCTCCCCCCTCCAAAATACATTGATAGAACTGTTAGATCAGTGGTTCTAAACCTGTGGGTCGGGACCCCATTTGGGGTCGAATGACCATTTCACGGGGGTCACCAAACCATGCTGTCCGCCATTTTTTTCCCTTTTCCCTAGCTGTCCTACTTCCTCTTATTGGTGGCCACACCCACTTGGGGGTCACCACAACATGGGGAACTGTATTATGGGGTCATGACATTAGAAAGGTTGAGAATCACTGTGTTAGATGGAAAGATGCAATTGTTTTTTATGTTTTGCTGATGGAGGCCGTTTAAAAAAATACCTTTTTGATACATTTGAATGAAGCCATAATCTAAGCTAGAACATTCCATAGGGTCGATTGCTCTAGAAGTATAGACTGAAGCACTACAGTTGAGACTGAGGGCAATGGTTATTGAAGGCAAAGTTAATAGTGTTTGCTTCTGGGACTGAGAGTGCAGCCTGCGGGTAACACTGAGGGTGATAACAATGAAAGGCTGAGACCTGCAAGGGCCAAGTTGAAGTGGCAATGCTGTAACAGTGACAACAGGGTCTGAAGACCAAACTGGCAAGTGAAGAAAGTTGGAATTGGCAGCTGGTGATTAGGGCCTCTGTGATAGCGGAGTGGCTGAGGGCCAGTGGCCCTCATAAGGAAACTATGAATGCATGGACAGCTCAAGATTGTGGCCAGAGCTCAGTGGTCCCGAAGCCAGAGTGGTTGACTTGAAGCAGTGGCCAATGCCCAGTGGCCTTCATAAGAGACAGGAAAGAACTTGGAGGTGGTTTGGCCACCTGAAGTGAAATGGAGGAGACAGTGGTGGTTATGCTAGAGGAGCACTAAGGATCCAAAATCATTTGAAGTCTGCTCCAAGTTTAAAAGCCTGGGAGCAGCTAGTGTGTTGATGATGGATATTTGGCATTTTCCCTCCAGAATGAGAGTTGGCTATGAGGGGGTAAGTCTGCCCTCCCTCTGGCTGACCAATGAGAGGGACCAGCTTAGGAGGGAGTAGGGAGAAGCAGAGAAGAATATCTCTCCAGGATATTTAAGGGAGTGAATGAGAAACACTGAAGTGGGATAGTAGAGTAGGGAGGTCAGATTGGGAGGGGGAAGATCATCTTGAGGATCTAGGGAAGGACAACACATTAAATTGGTGATGGGCATGGGTTGTTTCAGGAGCCAAAAGGCAGGCCATTACAAGTAAAGATACCCCCAATGTGTAGTACCGGTGGTGTGTTCTGGCCCTCTGAGCTCATTCCCAGGGCCTGGATAGCATAACCTCAGAGGCCCTGGGTTTGGCTGCTGCTGGTGAATGCCAGGTTGGTCAATAATAAGGCTCCCATTATCCAAAATCTCACTGAGGTGTGAGCCGACCTTGTATGCATCACTGAGACCTGGCTGATTCTGGAACGGAGGGTTCCCCTTTTAGAGATGTGCACAGCCAAGTTTAGGGTTTGGCACCGAGACCCTAGGACAGGGGAGGCAGGCTGGCAGTGTAATCCAAGAATGTCTTCTGGCCTTCAGGGGACTTGCTCCCCATGTTTTTGCTTGTGCGATCCTGTTTCTGAAGCTGCACCCCACTGGATCAATTGGTGCTGCTGTAGCAGCCTCCCTGCTATGTGGCAACTCCTTGTCTGAGTTACTGGAAGCCATCTCAGGGTTGGCAGTGGAGTTCCCAAGGCTTATAGTCCAGGAAGACTTCAACTTGCCATCCCTGGATTTGATCTTGAAAGCAGTCCAGGAGTTTATGGCCACCACGGTGGCTTTGGACCTATCCCAGATCATCTCGGGTCTGACTTGGGACAGTGATCACTTGCCAGATATGATCTTTTTGGAGCAATGACAACATGATCTGGGACAGGGATCTATTGTTAATCCTCCTGTCATGGTCAGCTCATGTCAAGTGTCCTTGAGATACTCTTATGCCACCCCCCTTTTCAAGAGAGGCCAAACCCATTCAAGTGGCCCATTCCCAATGACTGATGGACTTGAATGGGTTCCAGAGAGAATGAGGGATATCCAGAGGCTTTGGTGCATGATCCTAACAAAGCTCTGGTTATGTCCTAGAACCAAAGGACAGCTGAGGCTTTGACAGGATCATTCCTGTGCAGTCTCTCTTGATCCATTGTCTTTAAAAGGACTAAGAGATGCCTAGAGCACTTTTGGAGGAAAACGAGAGATGAATCTGACCAGATATGTCTTAGAGCTGCTCTTAATGCTTACCTTATGGTGGTAAGAAAAATACCAAAATGCAAGAAGCATTTTAAGAAGGGATAATGCCAAGTAGAAAATTCAGATGGAGAAAAAATTAGATTCATAAAGGTTTGTAGCAGTTAGTGGGTTTCCACACTGAGCTCAGCAAAAGAAAGGGTATGCTGTGCATTGTGTACAAAGGTTTCAGAAGAATTGAAAGCAAATAGCCAGTGACCACATGACACACCATATGGAAGTCATTCATATGATGGCTAGAATCATATGGATGCTTATTTGATTTGAAACAACCAACAACTGAGAGCAATTTATTGGATCAAAGGAACTCAGTCTTTGTCCCAATACAGCTACTCCTTGACCTAAGTCCACAATTAAGCCCAAAATTTCTGTTGTTAAGTGAAACATTTGTTAAGTGAGTTTTCCCGTTTGACGACCTTTCTTGCCACAGTTGTTAAGTGAATCACTGCAGTTGTCAAGTTAGTAACACAGCTGTTAAATGAATCTGGCTTCCCCACTGACTTTGCTTATCAGAAACTTGCAAAAGGGGATCACATGACCCCAGGACACTGCAACTGTCATAAATATGAGTCAGCTGCTAAGCATCTGAAGTTTGATCACGTGACCATGGGGATGCCGCAACATTTGTAAGTATGAAAAATGGTCATAATGGTCACTTTTTTCAGTGCTGTTCTAACTTCGAACATCATTAAATGAAATGTTGTAAGTCGAGGACTACCTGTATTAACAGATCTAGCAGATAACAGATATACTGTACATAAGATTTACTAGTTAAAGACTTTCTCACTTTGAGCATGATTCCACTATTTCTACACTTTTGTGCAGTTTTCCTGGTAATGTAAAAAAAAAAAAATAGTTTGTGATGATTGCTTTTTCCAGATTTTCTAATTCCCCAGTTTAGACAAAGCCCTGATTTTTTTGGTGGCTATCCAGGTCCTGTCCTGCTTAGCTTTTCTCTGGATTAGTAGAGGTTGGCTCAGTTCTGCCACATATTTAATGCAAGAATAAAGAACTGTGTTACAGAACTGAGTTGATTCAGATAACAATCTTTTATTTTTTTTCCTTAAAATTGGTATGTTATTAGTTCATTTCTATATTTTAAGAGTTCTGTACAATTATCAAAATGAAATAAGCAATGTTCAATGTGAAAAGTGGAAAAAGGTAAATCAGGAAAAGTTTGAATAAAATGGAACAAGTTGCTGGCTAGGATACAGTACAAACTGATAACAGGACATCTGAAGTGCAGTATCACTGCAGTATAGATACATGAAAAAAATTGTATTTTAAACAAAGATATTACATATATATGTCTGTGTTTGCATGTTTGTGTGTCCACGAATATATATTTAAATACATATATATATAGCATAATATAATACAATATTTATTTATATGCTTCTATTTTACAGACTACACCCAATGATATCAGCAGATTGTAAAAACATATTTACAAATATTTTTTTAAAAAAACCTTTTCATGTACACCAGCACCATAGTTAAAAAGAGCCACCACCCGCACCGATATTAAACAGTATTTTTTTATTACTTGGTCCCAGTTTAAAGTATTTGGAGGAAAATTTACAAATATAATAAACTTTGTATGAGTGCATTATCAGACACAAAGTTAATTTCTCTATTATTCTAATAAAATGGAACTTACTAGAATTTGTGTAGATGAAACTCATGTTTTAATGTTGCAATCCTATAGCACCTTACCGGGTTTAGCTCAAAGAAAATGGAACCTATTTCTGAATAAACATATATAAGATTGCACCATAAGTCCTCTCTTATCAATCTTTCCAGGAGATTGAGGGAGATGATAAAAACATTCACTTAACTTCTTTCCTAATTTTTCCATACTTAACTGGTCACATTTTTCAGCTTCGTCTGACTGCTACACTGCACAAAAGCTTCAATTTTTTTCTCTCTTTCATCTGAATGTGGTATAATTTTATTAAATAAATTGAATAAATGTGTGGATTAAAAATTCTTTGGATCTTTACATGCAGTCCACTAGTGCTATGATCAGAACTCAATTTGCACACTGTGCACTGAGTGCATGATAAAATCTATCTGTTATAAGCACGCAATTTTTTGGCCAAATGTCTAATCTACGGTACCAATGTGCAAATGCACTGGTCAATTTATATTTTAGTACTGACAAGAAATTAACTCTCATAAGAATCAGCAAAAACTCTGCCAGTAATTGCAGTAGGATATGCGCCTGATACAGGAATTTTAGATCTATGCTATTTAAATCTTATATCCCAACACGAAGTGTTTGATGGGCTAAATATTATTTAAGTAAAACACATAACTAAAACCCTGCCCCCTCCTTCATTTTTCGGGAAAAGCTGTTTCTAGAGGGGGAAAATTATGGATAAATGAAGTGTTCAGTGCTTCTCTACATGCTTTTTGAGCTTTTCAAAACATTTCTTCCAACATGCATGGTAATCTTAACCTGGAAATGTATAAGAGATACGATCAGAGAATGTCATGAACCAAAGAATGAATGGCAAAGTCCCCTCACTGTCTGCTGCTATTCTTCTAAAAATTTATCTCTAAAAACAAATTTGCCTAGATGGAAAACTTAAGAGAAACAGATAAATCAGACCCTGAGAATGCTCTGGATGTGGATGTATTTAACATGAACCCCATGTTCAATATACAGATAGGTGGTCACACATTCAATTTCCAATGTTACAAGTAATGCCAATCTAGACTCTTAAGGACCTAAAATAATTGCAGTTAAATTCTAGTACTTCAAATTGCACAAATCTATGAAAAATATTTGCAATGTCAAATACTTATATACAACTGCTACTAAAAATTACATTAATGGATTTTTATTTTATTTTTTATTTTGTTTTCATTGATCAATTTAGTCATTTTAAAGAGCTTAGGGCTTGTAGAAAGTAGGAGGTGTAGAAAAGAGGACATGTGTTTGAAGAACATAGAGCATAAACTCACTCTCAATCTGTCAAGGGATGCTTTGATAGAGGTGTTCAATGTACTGCATATGACAGCCAATACAGCTGTTAGCCCATTTCTGTGTGATCTTTAGAGCAGTTGTTCCTTGATTCTCATGACATCTTTGGAAGATCAAGCCAACCTCACTTGATCCTGTATTTCCAGAATACAGGATCAATATCAATGTTTTCATTTCCTTAGACCTATCTCCCTTTTTCCAATTACTTTTGTATTGCATCACTATCTTTGGAGGCAGCTAGTGAGTAATACAATTATTATACAATCTTGTTTGTCCTGCGTTGTGTTTTTCCTCATACTTAATGAGTCAGGAATCACTTGATTATGCAGGAAATGGACAATAGAGAAAAGACAAGCTCTTTTACTAGAATCCATCATGGACCTTAAGAAGCATTGATAGGGCACCAACTGAACTCATTCAACCCTGATATCATCATCATCATCACATTGAAACAATCTTTATGTAATTCTCTATCAGATTACACACATTGCATGGAAAAGCTTGGTATTTATTAAATTCAGAGTTAAGATCTTTGTGTTTGTCACTTATACAGTCACCTAGTTTTGACTCTCTAGCTTTATTTCAGAAGCTGCCTGTTCTGTATCCTGAAAACTACAACAGCTCTAACAGAACTGCATAGAAAGTGCATTGTACAGGACAGCCAGCGCTTTGGCACACGGAAACTGCCTGACACTTTCTGTGGCCCATGGGCAGAAAGAAGCACTTTTTGAGCTTTTCTCTCTTTTTCTCTCTCTCTCTCTCTCAGTCTCTCTCTCATTCTGACCTGCAGCAGGTACGCTATGGCATGGAGACTGCTGTGGGAAGTTGGCAAGGACTTTTTGTCATTGCTTCAAATTCCATCTATGCCTTCACAGATCAGCTAGCCTTGCACAGCTTTAAAAACAAAACAAAGAAACAAGGATGGACATCATCCTGCTTTCCTTTTTTGACCCCACAAATATTGGAAATAAACATCTCCATGTGCTATGGATTTCCAAACAGTTCATCAAGTTCTTGTATCCATTCATCTCCTGGACCACTTTTAATGATGGAGTCTACAAGATTGGTGTTTTCAGTTATATTTGGAAAGGACCCTCCAGTTCCTTCATTGCTATAGCTATAAGATATGTCTTGAGTGGGATTCCTCTCGTAGATCTGACTTTGGCTGCTCTGATTGAAGCTACTTCCAGGTATTTGTTGTGCAGGAGATTGATTAAAACCAGTTAGAGAAGAAACTGCCTGACTTATCGTAGGCATAACCATTGATCTGGATTGGTTATTAGTTCCTTGTTGTCCAGGGAGTTGTTGCAACATCTGTCTCCCTACACCTGAGTTCAGTGTCCGTACTGCTCCATTTGTATCCATAATAGATTGACCAATACCTTGAGGAAAATGTTTAGGCAGCCTTGGCTGACTTGATTGCATTGAATAAGCAGATCCATTATTGAAAGATCCAATTTCATTGCTAGTCCTTCCAGGGATACCTTGCAGTCCTCTTACCTGCCAATTCGGTGTTCCTTGTGGGACTGACCCCATCATATTTTGAAGCCTGGGGGCTTGTGATCTGGTCATAACTTGTCCCACAGGTCCTTTCATTTGCTGATGTTGTTGAACTACAGTAGAGTTTACTAAAACATTTGGACCAAAGCTACTGACTATGCCAACTCCTTGTGTTGAGCTGGACTGCCTTGGCCCCTGACTTGGATTGTGTATTATATTTATACTATTTTGGTTTGGGTGCTGCAACATTTGGCTCATTCCTGAGTTCATACTGTACATTCCTGGCTGTCCAGTCACTGGGCTGCTGTAAGGAGTCATTCCCATCTCAGACTGGCTACCTGTTGCAGATATTGCTGCAGTGTTCTGAGATGCCGCCAAAGACATCATGCTAGCATTCTGAGGTATCATTCGGGAAGTCCTCATGCTCTGAAGAGCAGTCTGGTTTCTCACTGCAGCTATATCTTGTGGAGAACCTAAAGCAGCAGAAGAAAAAAGATTAGAGTGAACTTCAATTTAGTGAAAGAATTTGCAGTTGGAAGAACTTGGCAAAAAATTTTTGCAAAATATATGCAAGAAATAATCTAGACATTTTTATATTAATATTCAGATTTGTTACATACCTCCTCAGCTGTGTTGTAAGCTCTGACTTGCAAAATTCTGACTTTATGATGTTGGAATATTATTTTGCTTAGCTTATAAGCAAGATTACATGTCTCTAGAAAATCCTACCAATAAAGTCACTTTTAGAGACATGTTAGATCGTAGCAATATGACTTCTATATAGCAGACAATTTCTTTATCTAATACAAACAAAACCAAGCTAAAGAGGTGGAACTTTTTTCCAGTCTCTCAGGTGGAGTCTTTTCCAGTCCTACTTGGAAATGCTAAGGATTAAACATGAACATATTGTCTCTAAACGTAATTTTTGATCTATTTAGAAGATGTATATGGCCAGTCTGGGTGGTTATCAACAATGTTTTGCTAGGAAGCTCTGTCCATAGAAAATTCCAGAAAATGCTAAAATTCTATCCTGGGTTCATCTTCTGCATAACATTTTTGTGATCACAATGATCTCCTCTGCTTTTCTCATAAATAGAAATAATTAAAAAATATATTGTTGCTACAGACTGAGAATAGAATAATGTGTTGTGGTTTTATAGTAACTAAACATTTAGGGCTGTTGGGTTAGAAGGCAAAAAAGGCTTTAGTGCACAGCACACACAGCAGGTTATTCTATACTTGTACCCCTGCATACTCAGAAGCACCATTTGACCTTCAAATCTGAAGTACTGCTCAGCTGTTGTTCTATATCATCATGTTACAATCTTGTTTAAAGTTTGAGGATAAATGTTTTCCTGTTTTCAAAGAAGCAGAGGTTGAGCGTGATTCAGATTTTACATTATTTAGTGGCCAGCCAAATGCTGAAGGTCATGATTACAGGGGATTATAATTATGCAAGCATTCATTAGAAATCTATTTGGAAATGAAGAATTGAACAAGTAAACAATGATCTGACCATTAACTATCCAAGAAACTCTTTAACTATTCCCATTATCTTTTAAAATGAAAACTGTCAGTTGCTGAGAGGTTAATCAATTTGTATTGCTTAGGCATCATATGTGAATGGATATATAGTGTTGTTTCTAGTTATGTCTATAGAAAAGAGAAAAAAAGATGCTTTCTCCTCTAGATATTTTACACAGAGATTGTGTATTAACAAATCAATACTGTAAGCACATTTTGTCCACCTTGAACCAATGTTGAGGAATCAGAAAAACCTTTCCTTATTAAATTCTAGCCTCTCCACGATGAAAAGTAAACTATCTTGGAGGCATGATTGCTTTCTGGAAAACAAACATGCCCTTACGTTTATCATCTCTTATTTAAAAATAGTGATAAGAATTTTGACTCTGCCAAGAGTTCAGTGTGATGCTGAATATAATAGAAGAAAGTAAAAATTCCTTGGTAGTTTTTCCTTTACAACTTTTTCTACAGTAAAAAGACTATGCAGCCCATACATGTATAACATGTATTTCTGAGTTAATATCCTGTCATTTGTTTAAAAAGTCAGCATATATATATAGTACTCCCTCCTTCCATTTTCCTCCACAACAATTCTGTGAGGTTGGTTGGGCTGAGAGAGAGAAAGAGAGACTGGGCAAGGTCTGATTTAAAAAGGAACCAACCACATCTATGTCTCTTACTCACTGAGCAGGTAGGCTCAGGCAGCTGTGGACCCAGGCTCCAATAGCTCCAACAGCTCTTTTTTTTTTTTGAAATCTCCACAACTTTCTCTAATAAAAAAAATTGCCCCAATCAGTGGCAGAGCTTCACGAGCATTTTAAAGGATACAGATAAATAATGTAGTGAGAATAATCTTCAAAAAGTATAGGCATCCCCCTCAGAATATTCTTGCCCTATCCATATGCATCATTATACATACTGATAAAAATGATGTCCAGTGGAGCCCCTGATGTAAAACAAGGCTAGAAGACTCCAACAAATTATGCATTTTGGGGGTATGCCATTAGATTAGATGTTTCTTTTGGAATGAATTAATGTAAATAAACTACAGGTTGTAAAAATATTCCATGAAATAGAAAAGGTTGTTTTGAGCTACAGGGGGCTGTGATTAGGGAAAAATAATAAGTGTATTATAGTAAATGTACATAAAATCAACTGTTTTAATAGCATATAACCCATAAATTTTATTTCCATATAGTCTTCCTTCCAAAGAATTATTTAAAGGAGAAAGCTGGAAACATTGAAAGCAGGACAAGAGCAAGTGCCTTGCGTATAGGAGCAGAGGTTTCCACAACTGTGATACTTCCACAATGACATCATCATGTGGCTATTGCCATTTCATACTAAAGTCCAGACATCTAATGTAAGTAAGTAAACTGCAGCATTTGTGTGAAGACATTAGGCAATGTCAGCATGTCCCCCTTTTTGGGACTCTGCATTGACATTCCCTGACAGTGTTCTGCTAATCAGGGTTATGGAGGTGAGGCTAGAGTTTGTACAACTGACTTACAAAGCTCTTAAACACTAGACATCTTTCAGGGTATTTACAGCTTCAGAACCAGCCATCCTGAGTCCATACTCTGCTTGACTGAAGCACATTTGCTATATTTAAATATTTTAAAGGCAGTGAAGGGGGGGGGGAAGAACTTTTCTTCTATTAAATTTCCCTTGGAAATATTTTTTAATCAGGTTTTGTCTGGCATCCAAAGTATCCATTTCCCCCATTGTCTGCGATACACTTCATCCAGAAGTACTATATATTCTCCCATATATTCCTAGCATTTCATAAACAATTGAAATCATTATTCCAGGGAACCTTTAGCCTCAGCTGATCTGATCTGTGGGCAGCTATCTTAGTTTTTTTTAGCCATCTTGTTATTTTAATTATTTTATGTTTATTCAGGTTTTTTCTACACTTTGTTTGACATAAGATTTTGTTCTTTATACTGATGCACATCATCCAATCTTTGAGATTGGGGACGTTTACATCACCATAAACACAGAAATTCTCTCAATTGCATCTCTACTTTTTGCTTAGAATGTGAATGGGATAGATTTACATTTGAAATGTGCCATCCTTTTGACTTGGAAACTGTCTGGACTAGACCTTACAGTTTTTTGGCAAGGTTTTCCAAAGTAGTTTGCCATTGCCTTCTTCCTGGGACAGACACAGAATGACTGGCCCAAGGTCATCCAATTGGTTTCATGCTAAGGCAAAACTAGAACTCAGACATCAATGCCTTAACTACTGTACCAACTGGCTGTCTCCACTCTCATTAACAGCTTGCAGATTGTGGTAGAACAGACTACATGTAATGAATATGCTTGCTTGTTTCTGTCTCTTCCTGCCATCTGGCACTACAAGATGGTTAAATTTCTAATGCAATATGCAGAATATCTAAGAGGATCACTCCACTAATCAGAATTGTTTGTATTTTTTTGGCAAATAAGTTTTGTAACCAATCTTCTAATTTACATTTTTTAAAGTATTTTTTATGCCTGTTGACAGTGAAGAGAAGGAAAGAAGTAGCATCTAGGGCTATTTGATGATCTGGATTCAAAGGGGAATGTGGGGGTTCAAAACACACCAAGTATGCTTGTTATTCCTGTCAGCAATTCCTTAAGTCAAAGATATCTTTTCCTGGATAATAATAGCCTAGAAAGGAGTAAAGAAATCACAAATAGATGTGATGTGAGCACACTCATGTGTGCATATCACCTTTTTCTCCATTATATCTAGATCAGTGTTTCCCAAACTTGACAATTTTAAGGCATGTGGACTTCAACTCCCAGAATTCCACAGCCAGCATTGCTGGCTGTGGAATTCTGGGAGTTGAAGTCCACATGCCTTAAAATTGTCAAGTTTGGGAAACACTGATCTAGATTGTCGCAAAGTCTTAGTAGCTACTGCCAACTTGTGTTAGATAAGATTGTACCTCCTGAAGATGCTGTTTTAAAATAACAAAGTAGTGGCTGTTTTACATAGATAACCATTATATAGAGAAATAAGCACGTAAATATCAAAGAGAGATAAGCAGCTTCTGAACCTAAAAAGTATTTAGCTCTCACCTGGAAACTGAGTGACTGGTTGGACTGGATAAGGATTTCGCTGCTGTTGCTGAAAGTGCTGCCGAGGCAAATGTGACTGCTGCTGTAAATGCTAGAAAAACAAAAGAAAAGGGGTTAAGAAGGGAAAGTTGCCCATTGGGTTGCTATGACAGCCAATAGTGGGGCACTGATACTGTTCCTTTACTAGAAAGGACTCTCCAAAGATAAGTGCTTATGTGAAGTGGCTAGTGAAGTGAGCAGTAGATAGCCTTGCATAGATCAAGGGGTCTGATTCTACTCCAATATTCTAATTTGTGAACTGGCTGCACACTGGTCACCCATGGGATATATCTGCTATCATTATTAAGCAGCTCCTGGCAGCGTATAAGAGATTTGACTGTTATCTTGATTGGTATGCTTTGTATGTTATGCTGTAGGAGAAAAGCAGGCATAGCTGGGAGGCAGAGTTAAACATGTCATTGGCTTAGAATCCTTACATTGTCACGAACGATCCAAGTCCACACTTCCTTTAATTCCTTTGACCCCTATCTAGCGCCAATTTTGTGCTGATCATTAGTTGACTAGAATTTTGTGCAGACTTGAATAAATGTTATGTGCTGCAATATATGGTCCTGATCCTTTGTGCCTGACACATACTTTTCAATCTATTTATTTTAACTAATAATTAAGCATAACACTCCTTATTTACTGGTATGCTTATTGTCTTTGGCTCCAAAAGAACCAATTGCCTGGATACGGGATCAACGCCTTGACACTTGGCAAATCAACTCATAACTTCATTTAGAAGCACACTTTATAAGCTGAATGAAAAGAACTTTGATAGATTTCAAAATGTATCTATATTTAATTGCTGTACTGAATATTTGCTTATTAATGATCGTATTTTTTCTTATAGAACAAGTAGTTCCAGTTGGTGTACAATATATCAAGCAACTTCCTGCAAAATGTTTGTTAAGTGAATTTTGCCCCATTTTACAAACGTCTTGCCACAGTTGTTAAGTGAATCACCGCAGTTGTTAAATTAGTAACATGTCTTCCCCATTGACTCTGCTTGTCAGGTCACAAAAGATTATCACATGACCCCAGGACACTGCCACCAGTATGAGCCAGTTGCCAAGCATATGAATTTTGATCACATGACCAAGGGGATGCTGCAACGGTCATAAGTGTGAAAAACAGTCATAAGTCACTTTTTTCAGTACTGTTGTAACTTTGAATGATCACTAAACAATCTGTTGTAAGTCAGGGATTACCTGTACTTTAATTCTGCCTGCCTCAAAGGAACTTTTGGAGATAGAATTCAAAGTGCTGCAGAGCCCTAATACTGTCAGTGTTGGGAAGTAATGTTTAAGATATGTAGGAAAACGATATACTGTACTTGTTCCGCCAAGATGTGCTGCTGCCGTTGCTCCCTTAGAAGAAAGTGTTGCTTTTGCTGCTCCATCATTTGGAGTTGGGCCCTCTGCTCAATCAGCATTTGCTTCATAATGGCTGCTTGAGGCTGGTTGCCCAAGAAATTGGCATTGCCAGGATTTGTGCCCACATTACTGGGTCCTGAGGATACAGCGGACTGCATGGGACCTGTGGATCGAGACAATCCCACAGCGTGCTGGTCCTAAACAATGAAATACATAAAGGTATAAGTTAGAGAGTATGCAGGTATACTGTACATTAAAGAAATCAATATATTAAACATTTTTCTTTGCAAAAAAATAAATTAATAAGGAAGAGAACAGAAAACAGAAGGAACAATGCCAGAGGTTAGTCACCAACCTAGTGCTCTCCCTGTGATTTGGAATTACTGTTTACCTAAATCCTAGTCAGTATTCCATTGCATTAAGTTCCATGTTTGATATCAAAAAACAGTGAGTCCCTAAGGAATTATGAAATCTGGACATCATTATTGGTCACAAATGCCAACAGAATCTCTGATGATGTAATCTCATGAAACAGAGTCTTTCCAAATGATTTGACTTGGGAAGAGACCAGGCAGTATACCAGGCAGTAAGGTTTAGTGCAATGTTTTGAATTAAACCTGGAAGTGTTAGGAAGTGGTAAAACTTCCGTAATTAAAAAAATTGCATGCTTTGTAAAAACAACTTTAGCAAAATTGGTTGCTGCAATGTTTTGGTTTTTAAAAATTTATGAACATTTGCATTAACCATTCTGATAACAGTTTTGCAAAATATAGAATGTATGTCAAACTTTCTTTTGGTAAATTTTTCAACCATTTTCTGTATTGGTAGAATATAAAATAATTCATTTCAAATTCATTTCTGAATTTCTCTCTTTTTAACGACATCAATAAGTGTCTACCAAAGGGAAAGAAAATTTGGTAGCTTCACTTATACATAACATTGGGAAATCAGTCTTAACAAGTTGTCAGTGGTGATGAGCACAATAACAGATAAAGAGTTTAGCACAGGCAAAGAGTAAAGGCCAAATATCTGGAAACATGGCCAGAATTAGAAAAGGGTAGGAAAAAAGGGTTAAGAGGTAAATCTGAAATTAGGTATTAACAGCTTTTGGATTCAGATACGGGCATTTGAAAGTCTACCAAAATTTTGATTTGTTTTTCCTGCCTTGCATTTATGTAATGTAAATAAATTAACCATGACTTTCTCAGTTAGTCTCCCTCTCACATTTATTTGATTGAGCTGGGCGGTAATATACATTTCTTTAATAAATAAAATAAAAAATAAAAAATGCAGGGTAGACATAGATGAGGAATGGCATAGGGGCTGGATTAGAAACAGTGATAATCTCTGGCAAGCAAAGCTCAGTCTTCTTTTGTAAATTCTGGATGTCAGTCCAGTAAGCTTCATATTAAATTTGTGCAATCATTGTGAATGAGTGAGCAAAACGGAACCCTGTGGTTTTTCTTCCTATCTATATAATCAGTCTCCGTTGTCTCATCATAATCATCTTTAGATAAGGTGAGGTTGATGAAAAGGTCTTCAGCATGGAAACTAGCTGAGGGAAAGGTTATTATTATGATACTTTTCCAATTAAAGGTATAGCTGCAAAATCTTGTCATACTAGGTACTTAACTTTGAAAATATTTTTTTCTACTGTGTTTCATAATGATTAGAAGAAACTAACTAAAAATGGACTGCTTTTAAACTCCCAATGAGATTTAAATAATGCAGGCTTGTTATGACTGTAATGCAGGATTCAAGAAAGTAATCCTTATAAGTTTAGAAAAATATTCTTGTGAGTGCTCTTGCCTGCCTATCTCAAACCAACATATCATGATATACCTGCAGGCTTTGGCTAGAAAACTCCTAAGGAGGGACTGAAATAAATCTTTGTAGCAAAACAGTTCATTAGCACTTTGACCAATAGCAATTATCATACAGCAAAGATGCATAACAGGAAGTTAGAACTTAATTAGATTAGAAAGAGAAAGTCAGAGGAAGAGATGTGCCTTTTAGAAAACATATCTCTTTTGCCCTGTAAGGTTCAAGTGGAACTTGAGAGGCATCTATTGCAACTCATAAGCTCTGAGTATTGTTAAAAGCTTCTTAAGCACCCAGCAGTGGTTATGTGCTACAAAGGATGCAGTGTACATTTTTCTTCTAAATCCACCCATTATCAAAACTGCAGGTAGCTCTGGATCAAGATGAGTGTGAGAACATCTACTGGGCTAATGTTTCTCTGTTGCACCAGCAGGTGGCATCACGCGTCCAATTCTTGATAGCTTGTGTCAGCCTATTGGTGACTGATTGCTGCCCTGGGCGCTCTGCCTTTTTCCCCCCATTTCCACCCTCCCCTGTGCTTGCAGATGGCTTAATCATGACTACTGTTCCCTCCCCCTCCTCCTCCCCCTTAGTACTTCTGGGATAATGCTGCTAACATTCAGCCAGCCAGTCAAGTGTTACAGCACCGAGCAGGTAGCCTGGCAACTGAGAGTATAATACCGAACAGATGGTGTTCATACAGCATGATGGACATCACACACAGCAGCCTGAGACAATCCAGGAATTCTCCGGTGGTTTAAAGCCTCTTTACACAAAAAATGTGCTTGCCAGCAGCTTTGGGGATAATTTCCACCCTCTCCCTCCAATCTGACACTGAACCACTGAAATGATTTCTTATTATTTCTGTTTTGCTAACTGCACTGAAGGGACAGCAGTCTGGTGGCAGGTGAGATGACAGATGGAGGGCGAAACTCAGGTTATTGTGAATTAATAAAACCTTATGTTAGGCATAGGCAGAGAAAGGTTGTTCAGAACAACATACTTGGGAATATTTATGTGAGGATGCTCTTCTGGTGGCAGCTAGGGAAAATTGTACAATGCATCAATTCCTTCCTGAACAGGATTCTGGTCATTCATTCCCACATGATTATAGCAGAGGTGCTCACAGCATAAAATCACTGAATGTTTTGGTGGCGGAAGGGCTAGGTCTGAATACTTCCATATCTCACCCCCTTTCTTCCTTCCAAACAAAGAATCAACTCTTCTGCCACTGTTGAGAGCTGCAGGCACACCACTGAAGCAACATTACACTGGCTCAGTTTCCAAATTCAATGCAGTGCTTGCTAAGGGGACTCCTGACACTTCTTCCAGATAGCATGTTGCTCTTTACTAATGAGCTCAGGAAGCTAAGACGTACCCAGGCTGTCACATTTCTAACCCTGAACAATGCATAATCTGTGACTCTGGTGGGGCTGGGAAGAAGGCGCAGAGAAGCTCAAACAGTGATATTTTTGTGGAGGAAAGAGGTGGAGGTAAGGAAAGGGAAGAGGCTACAAAGGCTAATGTAAGAGGTTTCTTACAAAAGCAAAAGCATTCATATTCTCAGACCTGCAAACCTACAGTATACGCCAGAAAGATGAGAAGAATAAACAGTTGAATTATTTAACCTTTCTGTCCACTCACATCTTCCTTTTCCTCCAGTTTTATTCCCCAGGGCTACCTGCCCCACCTCTTCCCCCTTAAGCAATGATTTATGGGTGAGGAAATGGGATTTTCAATGGTAAGGTCAGAAATGGCAGTCAGACGTTATCTTGCCCCCATTGCAAGAAAAACCCTGGGCAAGGTTCCAGAGTTTCTGCAAAGCAAGCCTGGGGGGGGGAGGGGTGTCAGAAAAAAATGATAGGTAGCAGCATAGTCGGTCATTGCTTGTCTTTTTTTAAAAAAAGAGCTTTCTTCTGTATTTAGTAGTCTGCATATGTCTGCTATAGTTCAGGAACAGCATCCATATCCTATAACTTTTAAATCAGGAGTCATTAGAGACCCTTTTGATGTATCTCTCTATTATCTCTGTGATTCAATGCATAGCACTGGGCTTTAAAAGTTTGAGTTCAGATCTTTTTTTTAGTCACAGGTTCACTTGGTAAATGCTCAAGCTGTACCTGAACAAACGCTCATGTTCTGAATGCATGTAACTGCACAAAGAACCATCAATCATCATCCAACAACCTGGTAGAAAAGGATTCTCATGCTTTTGCAGCCACCTTTTATGCCTGGCTGAATGACAGAAGTGGAAAAAGAAGAGAAGGTGGTCATTAGAATAGATCAGTCTGGTTTTCAAAAAGCAGCAGCCATAACAACACATTTCCACATTCACACCATAATTTTTATTCTAGCACACTTTAGATGGAACATTTATTCTTCTTCAGAACAGTACAGACTGAACTGTATAAATGCAATCTCAAATGATACTTAGAAAAATGTGTTTAGTGCAGTATTTGTGGGGTGCTCCATGAGCTAAATCAAATTAAATTCAGCATTGATTAATGGTGAAAAAAATTCCTCTATGCACTCCCTTATCACATACTTTTCTACAGAAACTAGTACATGGACAGCATGTGCTCCCTTTGAAACTTTAAAACAGAAGGCATCTCATATCAAAATCATGGTGGAGATAGGCTGTAAGCCTCAAAATTAAATGAATTAGATAGATCAACTATCTAAGAGAAATAAATATAAAAGAACACAAAAATAGGAGATATTATATAATTGTTTTTAAGATTAATTAAGTATGGTAGGTTGACCAGTTTCAGGTCATAGCAGCACAATTACTAAGATCATATGAAGTAACAGTCAAAGCATCTGTTAATTTTATTTGCAAAATGTGTCCATAGAAATAGCTATCTGAGAATTTTCTCCTGGTGGGTCTATCTTTTGAAATGTGTGGTGATCAGAGACAGAACTTTTTCAAAAATGATCCTTTGCCTTTCAATGATTTTTTACAAGGAAGTGTCTTTGTTTCCTGACCTGGACTTCTACTAACTTTTTTTAGCAAAATAAATTTTGGTTGTACTCTCTGCTTGAAAGATTGTTGCTCTTTTATTCTGTGACTTTGTAGTGTTTATTTTATTATTTTCATGGGAGGTTGGGCTTTTTTTAAAGTGACAGTTTTATTTAATATCATTTCTACTTATGGACTATAACTTTACCTTAAAGGTAAATGTTGAGCAACAAAACAATCAGTGGCAACACCTTGAAAAAAGGGATTTCATAGGAAAGTATGCTTTTTACCACTGGATGAAGAAATGCGGGGAAAATACCGCAAAAAAGTAACTTCATATTAAATCTTTGCAGTTTGAAGATAAGATAATTCAAGAGGATGACAAGAAATAATAATAATATGGATTCCTAGAAGGATAGAGCTGATAGAAACACTTAAATTATCAGAATATGCAAATAATATTAAGACAGAAAGTCCACCACAAATCAAAGTAAAGTCTTAAAAAATCTAAAAGCTGCTTTGTAAGCACTTTGCTGTCAAAAACAGAGTTTGCATTACTGACAATGGCATCTTTACAGAAGGTTATAAAATGAGACCATTTAAACATTAGAGGGAAGACACTGAGTCTCCCTTTGAAGTTAGCTCAGGTGTCAGGGATGGAAGTGTCTCATGACAGGTTGTTCTGCCTTGTCTTGCAAATTAACTTCTGCTCTTAGCTGTGGCATTTCCAACATAGCACTTTAAAAAAAAAATCACGAGAGAAAGAATTTAATCCTTCTCAATATGAAGTCTGATGAACCCTGCACCCCAGAACACATATTAGTCCTTGTACATCTCAACCTCTGAGAGAGAATTGTTCATACTGTAGGACAAGATAGGAAAGTGAAAGAGAACATGGGAGTAAAGCTGAGAAGAAACTTAAAACAGAAGATTGATGGTTTTTCTGCACTGTCAGATAAAGCCTGCTTCAACTCAGATTTTAGATTTAAATAGCAAGTCCAGCAGGACCATTCCAGACACAAGATAATGATATTCTGCCTATGGAGTGGATGGGCAATCAACTAGAAAACATATATATAGAATCTCACATATTGACTATTACCTTACTTTCTTTCAGTTCAGTTGTATTGTTTAAAACTCTAGGTGAGCATAAAAACATGAAAGCAAACACATTACAAATAAAACAGAAGGCAAGCAACAATAAACATAAAAACAATTTAAAATGATTAATCACATTTTTAAAAATATAAGTAAATCACATTCTGCTACATTTAACCTAAAGATAAAATTAGGTTTCATTTTTTTTTAATGTAGATGGAGAGGAAAGCAAGCCATATCCTTATAATAAATGTCAGGCTACATAAAATGCAGGATAAGGATGATGTAGATATATTGTTTTTCAAGAAAGTAAGGATGCAATATAGTTGATTCCACTCCATTAAAAAAACCCTAGTTTTTAGAAAAATAATCATGTAATTATCAGCAACAACAAAAAAAGGGGTCACTAGGGTATCTGTGCCTCTTAAATATTAATACCAACTATCAGTCCAAGCTAGAAACCAGTTTGAAATCCAATTTCTTTTTATTCCAGGCCTTTGCTTGCTTGCCAGGAGCAAAGAGGTATTAATAGAGCAAGGGACTACCTACATGGGGAAAACAATCATGCAAATATGTCCTTCAATTAAAAGTGGTGAAAAGGAAAATTCAAAACTTCTTTCCCTTGTGAATAAAAACAACATTCTCAGCCAAAAAACACAAGAGGTAAAAGTTTGAATCAGACAGCTCCTGACTCAAATCTCATTTTTCTGTAAGCTTGTGTATAAACATTAAAACTAAATAGATGTATTAAAAATCCTTTACTGAATTTAGTAGATAATTCCTGTGCATAAAAGAATTTCCTATCTAATCTTCCATGACTGAGAAATTCCCGCCTAAAATATTGGAAAGCAGCTACTAATCATAAAAATTACTGGACTAAATGAATCAAGAGTCTACTGCAGTACAAGACAGTATACACATCAATTAATAATGAAATAATGTATGTGTTGTTCTCTGACCTTTCCAACACACTTGATCAATGTGCTATCATACCTAACATTGCAGTTTATACAGATAACCCTTGCAGTCTTGATTATTGCCACATAAATCTTAGATCTATGGTATGTGGCCTTTTGTCAGCTAAGGACTATACTTGGTCTTGAAATGGAACATTGGGTGATTCTGTACATCCTAAAAAATGAATGAGACCAGAACAAATAAGTGAGTAGGGGGCTAAGGCCACCACCAAATTTGTTTTAAATGTAACAAATATAATTTTAAAAGATGACATGTATACACACATACATATGTTCCCATCACATTGTTTGTTTTAGGAATAAGTAATGTTAAAAACAGCACAAAATTAGTTATTTTTCCCTCATTTTTTTCTTAGTCATGTTAAAAATGATGTGCAGAAGCAACTTCAGCTTTCTGTTTCTATGAGGACTCATGCACTGTTTCCATTGTTCCATGTTGCTCCTTGTGTAATTTTTTGTTTTCTTCAGACATGAAGTAGCTGTAACTAAAATAGCTTCAGAAGTTCTTTATCTGCCATGCTCTTTGGATTTTTTTCCTTTACACAGACACATAGATTCTTTTTTCCTTTCATTCTTAACTATCTTTAAAAAAAAATTACAAGTTACTGTATGTTTTAGTTTATTCTAATTTTCACCTAGTATTTTCTCTTTTTGCTTAAGATTATTGAGTAAATGGTTCCCTCTCAATTTCTTATTTGGAAAATATTCTCAACAACCCAATTTGATCAGGATTTTGTATGGCTCAGGCTGTCATTAATTTCCTGGTGACTAAAGAAAGCCATCAATTTTAAGTGTTAATGCTGCCAGGTTCTTGTGTGCCATTTTGGTATCCTTCATCACCACATTTAGTATCTTCTTTATGTTCATTAGGTATTGACAACATTGTTTTTTGTTAGTTTCAGTCTTATAATTCCTATCACATATTCCCCCTCTCCTTATATGTAAGAGTCTTTGCATTTCTTTATCTGAGATGTGCTACAATATTTGATTTTAGGCCCACTTTTGTTTGCTTTGTATACTTTGTCTTTGAATTCTTTGATTTCCTCTTTTAAGTTCAACTATTTTCAATCCAGATTTTTTTTTCTCTGCTGTGGTCATGGATATGTGTTGTGATCTTCTGTTTCGAAGTTGAATGTGTTTCCACAAATTTAAATTAAATTCAGACAAGATTAAATTTACTGATCTTCACCCCATTTGTTCTTTCTTTCCTCCTCCATTTCTTTTCCTTTTCAGCTGCTGATGTCACCAGTAGTACAAGAATTAAGGGTTCTTATCAAGGAGAAACATTCTTTAAAACCTTTCATGGATAAATCCACAGGAACTTCCAGCTTTTATCTTCTAAACATGCAAAGAATCTGATCATTTCTTACTATTAAAGCAATTTATGTCATGGTGATATATTATTTGGATTATTGCAGCAGTTTGTTAGGAGGCCTTCCTGACACTATTGGATGGCTATTACCTGTTTTAGAGTCTTTTCCTATTAAGCTCCTTCTCTTTGGAATAGATTTATCCTAAAAATCATATTTGGAGTTTGATCTTCTTAAGTTTAAACAAATCTTAAAACTTCTTTTTTCACATTTTTAATGGAAGTACAAGAACTATTCATTTTGATTGCAGTATCAAGTATCATTTTAAAAAGTGGTCATGCTGAGATTAAATCATGAATATTAAATTGATTGAATTGATTAAATTAATTGATTGAAGTTATTAAATTGACACACACACAAACACTTTTTATTATTCTGATGTTACTGTTGTCTGCTTGTATTGTATTTTGGTATATTTTGGGGGGCCTTTAGTCAGAGTTGACTCCTGAAGACTGCCTGGACTAACGCCTGCAGTTTTCTTGGCAAGATTTAAGAAGTGGTTTTCTACTGCCTGAGAGTGACTGGTCCAAGGTTACCCATCTGATTTTATGCCTTAGGTGGGGCTAGAATTCATAGTCTCCTCCTTTCTAGCCTGGCTTCTTAATCGCTACACCAAATTGGGTCTCTTTAGATAAATATACATGAAAATGGTAATACTATTAGACTGTCTTGTGGGAATGGTATGCATGCACCTTGGACCTTCAGAATTTTAATACATATCTTAGATGCTTGAATTAATGTGCTTTCAATATGAACTTCATTCATCAAAAATCAGTAAAAACTAGACCAGCATATACTGATATTGCTAATTCCTGTTCTGCCTCTGTTGCCTCTACATCAGGGCTTTTCAACCGATGATACACGTACCACTGGTGGTACGTCAGCACCTGGCAGGTGGTATGCTTACAATAGGTCAAAAAGCACTGTAAAAATGTGTAAAAAAAGTGTAAAAGTGTAGTGTGGGGATGAGCTGAAGCGGCGGCAACACAGCACTGGCCTATGGGAGATTCAGCTGGAACCATGGTATTGCTGGGGCTCTGCTGAGTGCCCAGGATCTGCACTGGGCTCCAGCTAGCTGGAGCTTCCAGAAGCTGCATGCAGCCTGGGGAAAGGATCAGTTGCAGCAACACTGAAGACAAAAGGAGGAGGGAATAGATATATTCGTGGGATGTGTACATTTGGCCCGGGGCTGTCCTGGAGACTGTGAGGGGCTGGCTCACCCCAGCCTGCAATCAAAGGATAACTCCAAATCCAGCAGGCTAGAAGGCAGCCCAGCCACCATGCCCCTCTGTTTCCTTCTACTTGCTCCCGAGGCACAGATGCAGTCGCTGCTCCTTGCCATAGCTGGGGCGGGACTTGCAAGTACCTCCGTCCTGCAAAGTGGTGCTCCCCCGGCACTACTGCCCGCTGCTATGCCAGAAGCCCCGACTAAAGGCCGAGTGCTTCAGGCTCACCTTGCCAAGAAAGGTGGCACCGGCTGAGACTACGTCCGATTTGCAGCTTGTCAGGGGTGCTCAGAGGCTGCCCAACTTTACTCTGCAATTTTAGGGTTGGAAAGCAGAGGAGCAGCACCACGTTTGCAGGCCTGGTGGCATCTGCTGAAGAACTTCCTGCCCCCCCCGCAGCTTCCTCCTTCAAAGCCATCCTAATTCCGATGGGCCTGCCAGCATGGCAGTGGGCAAAAGTCCCGGGTGAGCCACGCTTTGCAGAGTGAAGCTGGTGGATTTATGCCGGCAGACCCGTCGGAATCAGGACAGCTCTGAAGGAAGTAGCTGTGGGGGCGGGGGTGGGAACAGGAGGCTTTCTAGCAGGTGCTGCCAGACCTGCAAACATGGTGTTGCCCCTCCGCTTTCCAACTCTGAAATTTCAGAGTAAAGTCAGGCAGCCTCTGAGCACCGCTGACAAGCTACAAATCTGCTGTAGTCTCAGCCGGTGCCCCCTTCCTTGGCAGGGCGAGGCTGGAGTGCTCAGTCTTTAGTTGGGCTGCCAGCATGATGACAGGCAGGAGTGCCGAGGGAGTGCTGCTTTGCAAGGACGCAGGTACTTGCAAGTCCCGCCACAGCTATGGCGAGGAGCAGCAACTATGTCTATGCCCAGGGGGGTGAAGAGAAGGAAATGGAGCGCGGTGGCTGGGCTGCCTTCTGGCCTACTGGATTCAGGGGTTTCCTTTGATTGGGGGTGTATGGCCTGACCTTGGCCAAAATGCAAATCCCTCCCTAAGCAGGTATTGGGAGGCTGAAGGCCTCTATCTTTGTGGCCATGCAGTTCTGAAATCGATGGGCTGCTGCTGGGGAGGAGAATCAAATTAGGGCAAAACAAGCGTAGTCCACCATGGTTTATTGATTGCAAAGTTTTCCTCGGGTTTTCCTATTCCTTCCTGGGCTATTAAAATCACATTGGCAAGGTCTGTACTGATAAGGTGACCAACTTTTTTACAACAAAAAGGAGGACACAAATAAATTGAAGAAAAAAATATCGTAAATAAAAGAAACATTGTATTTATTGCAACAATAATACAGAATACACTATAACATGATAAATGCATAATAAAAACCATTTGTAACAATAACATTTTATATTGTAATTATGCTTACGTGCCTATTAATTATTTAAATGAGTACTTTTCCATTGAATGAATATTTTTTGTCAATGTATCATCTTCTAACAATATATTGGAAATATCTGAACAAGAAATATCCTTCATATTGAATTTTACAGCAAGTGCTGCACCTAGAGTATCAACATTCAATCTCGATTTCTCACTTGTCCAAAAATCTACATGGCTGGATTGCGCGGGGGTGGGCAGCGGAGGCAGATGTTGTGAGCCAGGTGCTCCAGGACGGCCATGTAGGTGCGCAGGGTGAGGTGGTGGCAGCGCAGGTCAGCACCAGCTGGCATAGCCCATGGAAGGTCAACTGCCTGCCACGCCCCCGCCTATAGCCGCCCTGCCAGCACCGCTGCCCTGCCATGGAGAGCTGACTCCGTGGCTCGCAAAGCACCAGTCGAGCCAGCTCTGGCCCTGCAGCCGCCCCCCAGCACCACCGCCCACCCTGCGCATCCCTGTAGAGCTGGCCCCACGGCTCGCAAAGGCAAAGCACCAGCCGCGCAGGCTCCGGCCCAGAAGCCACCCCCCCAGCCGTCCCCCAGCACCACCGCCCATCCTGCACATCCCCGTAGAGCCGGCCACGCAGCTTGCAAAGGCAAAGCACCAGTCGTGCTGGCTCCGGCCCTGCAGCCACCCCCCCAAGCTGTCCCCCAGCACCACTGCTCACCCTGCGCATCCCCGTAGAGCCGGCCCCGCGGCTTGCAAAGGCAAAGCACCAGCCATGCTGGCTCTGGCCCTGCAGCTGCCCCCCCAGCTGCCCCCCAGCACCACTGTCCACCCTGCGCATCCCTGTAGAGCCGGCCGCGCGGCTCGCAAGGGCAAAGCACCAGCTGCCCCAGCTCCGGCCCTGCAGCTGCCCCCCAGCCACCCCCCAGTACCACTGCCCACCCTGCGCATCCCCGTAGAGCCAGCCCCACAGCTCGCAAAGCACCAGCCGTGCTGGCTCCGGCCCTGCAGCCACCCCCCAGCCGCCCACCAGCCCCACCGCCTACCCTGTTCATCCCTGTGTAGAACCGAACAGGGAAGATCAAGAGAAACTTACCGCTCCAGTCTCCTCCAGCTATCTGCAGAACTAAGTAGGAGATGGTGTAGTTGGGTAGCAGTGAGGGGTGCAAAGTTCCTGCAACTTGCACGTGCAAAGTTTGCCGCCCGGGTGTTTTGGCGCACTCAGCAGCAATTCCCATTGGCTTTCGAAAGCCAATGGGGGAGTAGCACAGCTGAGGCAAAAGTTGAAAAAAAACATCAAAAAAAGGTCCCGGAACGCCTTCTGAGCGTTCTATGAGGAAAAGAAAGCCCTGCAGATAAGTCTTCAAATATAGAAAAAGAGGACATTTAGGAGGACATTTTCGAGGAAGGACAGAACTCATAAAAGGAGGACCATCCTCCCAAAAGGAGGACGGTATATGGAAAAGGAGGACATTTAGGAGGACACTTTTTGAGGGAGGACAGAACTCAAAAAAGGAAGACTGTCCTCTCAAAAGGAGGACGGTTGGTCACCTACGAACTACTCAACCAGATTTTAGACTAGGCCCTTGTGCAATCCCAGGCCACATTCTGGAGGTAAGAGGATGTGGTAACAGGAGAGAGCTGCAAAATTGATTCGTTATTTATTCTTGCCTTTAACAGTAATAACTACATTGTTTGATGACTTTGCTAGCAACCTGCAGGCTGTGAATTTTCCTTTCCCCCTTGGGGAAATAATTCAGGAGTGCTAGATTTATTTTTCCTGCTAATTACAGTATACCTTGTGGGTTTTTTAAGGAGCTTATGAGAAAAAGATGTGTCTGAAAATTAAAGGATGTATGGATTGGGTTGTGAGACAGGGAAGAGAAGTACATGGACTTATGCACTTCCTGTTGCTGACAGGTGTGTCACTAATATTCTGACTGGACACCTGCATGCTCTCAGGGCCCAGAGATTATCTTCATTCTTCATAGGGCGGTATTGTGGATTAACTGAATTGTCCTCACATCAAGTTAGCCAGTGCAACTTGTTCCATTTTGACCCAGCTTCTCGGGTCAGCTGTACCCAGTGAGTGGCATTGAGCAGGCCATGCCTATCTTCTAGGCGACTGGTGGTACTCGAATATTGCCATATCCTAAAAGTGGTACAATCTCTGAAAAGATTGAAAAGCCCTGCTCTACATTATCTGACTTGCTTCCAAAGTAGGAGTGAGAAAGCATAACAGGTTTAATACACCTTGGGGTTATCCTTGGGTGGTATTGGAATATGAATAAAACACTGTTTTAACAGAGGCACACCTAAGGATACTTATGCCTGTCTCATTCATGGGCTGAGGATGAGATGAGAGCAATACCAGGGGGACATAGCAGACAGAATATAGGGCCAGGGCATGTTTATATCACAGTTAGGTGCAAATGGGGAAATGCTCTGTGTTTCTTTGTGATCAGCAAGGACAGAAAGGATATGTCAACTGCACCATAGCCCCAAATAGCTGTTTTAGATTCCAGACATCTTGTTCTGGTCAAATGCAACCTTCTAATGATCTTTTAGTTGCTTTATGAATTGATTCCCTCTGCTATCTTTTTTAATGCCTTCATTTGTAGACCAGAGTGCCATCAGTCAGCCAGATAATATTTTTTTGGCAGCCACTATAAGGAACAAAAGCAATGGGAAGCAAAAGAGAGAGGGATCAGAAGATATGCTGCATTGTGACATCACCAGGAGCTTTCCCATTTCTGTCCAATCCCATGTACACAAATACCTTCCATGGCAGAAGCCTGAAGCCAAACTAAATATAGCTCACATAGGCACTCATATAAAGCAGCCATTCTGCCCACATTCAATTCTTTCTCTCTCTCACTTTTGCCTTGAACAGCTGTATGCTGCTGTATAGTCTATCATATCATCAATCAAGTTAATGCTAATCAGATCAATAGGAATATAGTCTCTCCAAAGCTTTCCATAGTCTGCTTTTAGAATTCTAAAGATTTAAAATAAATCAAACCAGACTGAATCCTGCAAAAGTAATGCCTTAAGAAAACCAGTAAACTTAAATGTCAGCACATTGTAAAGGTGTTTACTTTAATATAGGGTACATGTCTGGCCGATCCACATAAGCAAATATATGCTGTTCCATAACTCAATAGTTCATATAGTCTTCCTTCCATTTAAAATGATTGTGTCCAAAGTGATGACAAAAAGAGCGTTGTCTTACCTGAACGCTTTTTCTCAGCAGGATGGTGTAGACTCCACTGATTGGGTAATTTAATCCCACCTGCTCAGACTAAGACAAAAAAACTCTGCCACGCCTCCTTCTGGGTGTGACTTCCCAGTTTTTGTCGAGGCGAAGCTACCAGACGCAAGGCTCCAAACAAAAAAGGAAGACACAGGCCTAAACTAACACTAACAGGGTGGGTGTGGAGTCTACACCATCCTGCTGAGAAAAAGCGTTCAGGTAAGACAACGCTCTTTTCTCCATCAGGATGGATGTAGACTCCACTGATTGGGACATACCAAAGCTGCTCATGTCCCTATAGGGAGGGAGTCTAGGCTTGTGACCCCTGAGAACCCACTATTTGCTGTAGGACTCTCCTACCGAAAGCAGCCTCAGCTGCTGCAAATTGATCTATCCTATAATGTTTTATGAATGAGGAAGGAGAGGACCATGTCGCAGCCCTGCAAATCTCCTCGAGTGATGCCTGGGTAGACCAAGCCGCTGAGACAGCAGCACTACGTGTAGAGTGAGCAGTAATATGTGAAGGTACCGGAAGGGACTGGGAAATATAAGCCCTGGAAATACACATCCTTATCCACCGACCAATGGTGGAAGAAGAGACCTTCCGACCCATAGTTGAGGGTTGAAAGGACACGAATAATGCCTCGGACTTCCTGAAGGTCGAGGTTCGTTTAATGTAATGGCGCAGAGCCCTGCGCACATCCAACATATGCCACCGTCTCTCCAGATGATGGGAAGGGTTAGGACAGAAGTTAGGAAGGACTAGTTCCTGCGAGCGGTGAAACCCTGTATTGATCTTTGGAACAAATGCAGGATCCAACCTGAGGACCACTCTATCCTCATGGAACATGCACAAGTCCTCCCTGACCGACAGGGCCGCCAATTCTGAAATCCTCCTGGCCGACGTGATGGCCACTAGGAAGGCTACCTTCAATGTAAGGAAGTGAAGGGAGCAAACTTTCAGAGGTTCAAATGGAGAGGACGTTAAAGCCTGTAACACCTTAGAGAGGTCCCAGGATGGATAACGATGAACCGTGGGGGGCCCTACATTGGCCGCACCCTTGAGAAAGGCACTGACTGCTGGGTGTTGGGACAGGGAAACCTGGTTGTCACAGGTGAGAACTGTCGACAAGGCTGCTATCTGCCTACGTATGGTGCTGGTTGACAGACCTCTAGTTAACCCCTCAAGTAAGTAATCTAATATGTCTGGGATGGAGACAGCAAGCGGTGAAAGCCGCTTTTTGGTACACAAAGAGCAAAAACTTCTCCAAGTGGCATCATAGATTCTGTTGGTCGAGGGACGCCTCGAGGCCTGGATGACGGAAATAACCCCAGAGGAGAAAGACTGTTTGGTCAGACTCTCCCGTTCAAGTGCCAAGCGGCTAATTGGAGCCACTGTGGATCCGGATGTTGGAGGTTCCCCTGGCTGAGAGCTACTCGGTCCGGGGGAATCTTCCATGGAGGTGAAATTGACAGGTCCACCAGGTCGGCAAACCACGGGCGTCTTGGCCAAAATGGAGCCACTAAGATTAGCTCTGCCTGTTCCTGGATGAGCTTGCGAATGGTCGCTTGTATTAGTGGAAGAGGAGGGAATGCATAAAGTACGCCCTCCGGCCATCTGCTCCGGAGGGCGTCCGTTCCCTCCGCCCCCCTCGCCGGAAACCTGGTAAAAAATCTGGGGAGCTGTGCATTGATCGGAGAGGCAAAGAGATCTAGGATGGGCTGTCTGAACCTGCGTGATATTTCCTGGAATAGGATTGAGTCTAGCTTCCACTCTGAGTGATCCACTGTGACCCTGCTCAAGGAGTCTGCCTGTTGATTCGCCTCCCCCGATATGTGCTCTGCCCTGATGGACCTCAGGTTGGACTCTGCCCACAGCCCTATGGCCTGGGCTTCCTGCATGAGTGCCCAAGAGTGGGTGCCCCCTTGTTTGTTTACGTGAGCTTTGGCCGCAATGTTGTCTGTCAGGATTAATACGTGTTTCCCTGATACAAGGGGGGAGAATCTTTGGAGAGCCAGGTGGATGGCCCTGAGCTCCAGCCAATTTATATTGTGAGCCAGGTCTGAACTGGACCACTGACCCTGGGCTAAATGGTTCAGAATATGACCGCCCCAACTGAACAGACTGGCGTCTGTGGTGAGGGTGATCCTGGTGGGTTCCTTGAACAGAGTGCCCTTGGACAAGGCGGACGAGGTCCACCATAGGAGGGAGGACAGAGTGTGATGGGGAACCCTGACCTTCCTGTTGGAGGCGCTGATGTTGCGTTTCTGAAAAGGAAGAAGGAACCACTGGAGGTTCCTGGAGTGCAATCTGGCCCAAGGAACGATGCCCAGGCAAGAGACCATCTTCCCCAGGAGTTGGGATAATTGTACCAGGGGTACTCTTTTTTCCCCTCGGATCTGCAGTGTCAGCTTCCGGATGCTGACTTGTCGCTCCTGGGAGAGATATACCTTGCATAGGCTGGAATCTATCAGAGCTCCTAGATGGAGCAGACGTCTTGTGGGTGTGATGTGACTCTTTTTGAAATTCACGGAGAACCCGTGATCCTGAAGTGTTTGAATAGTGATTGCCAGGTCCGACTGCCCTGATTGGAAAGATTTGGACTGTATCAGTATGTCGTCCAGGTAGCACTGTACCCGTACGGGTATCATCCTTAGATGAGCCGCCAGCACGGCCAAGATTTTTGTGAAGACCCTCGGGGCCGAGGATAGGCCGAAGGAAAGAGCCCGGTACTGGTAGTGTTTGTGTGCATAACAGAACCGCAGGAACCTGCGGTGTTCCTGGATGATCGGAATGTGTAAGTAAGCCTCTGTCAGGTCGATGGAGGAAAGGAAATCCCCCTTCCTGATACTTGCCAAGATGGACTTTAGGGTCTGCATCTTGAACCTCCTGTAAATGAGGAAGTAATTTAGACCCTTTAGGTCCAGTATCGCCCTCCAACCGCCTGAGGCTTTGGGAACTACAAACAGGATGGAGTAGAACCCTTCCCCGATCTGTTCCTGAGGAACCCTTTCTATGGCTCTGATCTCTAATAAATGAGCGATGGCTGTTGTGATTAGTTGTGTTTTTGATGTATTGTTTGAAACCGGGCACTGTATAAAACGATCTGGGGGAGAAGATCGAAACTCTAGGGAGAGACCCTGTCTTATGGTCTCTCTGACCCAGGCGTCTGTGGTTGTGTTTTCCCAAACGTCGTAAAACAGTGCCAGTCGACCCCCAATGGGGTAGTCCTCCTTGGCGTCACTTGGACCGCCTGTAAGGACGACTGCCTGATCCCCTGAAGGGACGCTTGGTCTGGAACTGACCCCTGGCTGCACTACTCTGGCGGTCCTGTTGCCGATCCTGTCTGAAAGAATAGGATCGCGAGCCTCTGGGCCAATCCCAGGACTGCCCTGCCCGAAAGGGCTGTCTCCAATCCCAGGAACCGCTGGGACGGAATGATGGCCTACGGAAGTCCTGTTGGGGCCGTCTATATGGTTTTTTAGAGGGATGGGCCAGCGCCTTGCGCTTGTCCTTGCCCTCAATGATGTGAGGCTCTAGGACCGGACCAAAAAGGTGGGTGCCACTGTACCTAGATGTTGCTAAGCGCCACTTTGCCTTTAAATCCGTGCGCCATTGCTTCAACCAGAGCAGCCTACGTGACGCCACTGAGGCTGCAATGGATCTGGCTGAACATCTAGCCGAGTGTAAGGATGCATCCGCAATGTATTCGGATGCTGCCACTATTTTCCCTATTGTTTGGTGCGCTCTGACCTGATCCGGCAGAATGAGCGTCTGGAGTTCCTGCAACCACATAATTGCCGAGCGTGCAAAGAAGGAGGATGAGGTTGCCGCCCTTATGGCCCAAGCCGAAGATTGGTGAGCTCTACGAAAAGAGAACTCGAACTTTTTGTCCTCTGCCTTCAAGAATTCAGCCATGTCCCCCGGGATGGCGGTATTGGAGAACAGAGAGGTCAGCGGAGCGTCTACAGATGGGACTTCTAGAAGAGAAGCGAAAGAAGAAGAGACATTGTAAAGTTTCTTGTCTAAACTGCTCTGTGAAGGAGTGGTAGCAAGGGATGCCCACTGCTTTTCCACCGTAGACCTGAAGACTAGTGGGCATGGAATCTGCGGTTCCTCCTTGACCTTTTCCGCAAACAGAGGGTTGGCTTCCCGGTTGGATGAGGAAGAAGGAGTCTCCTCCTGGGCTGAGGTAAGTTTTACCGTGTCAATAGCCCTTACGAGGAGTGACCGAAAAATGGCCGGATCGAAAAGCCCGGAAGAGGTCACCTGTTCAGGAGCTGGATCCTCCTCCTCAGACAAGGGAGTGTCTGCAACTCCCAGTTCCACTGATCCCTCCTCCCCTAATTGTGAGGATGTCTCCGAAACAGCAGAGCTAGGTCTAGTATCACGCTCCACCAGAGGTGGGGGAATAGATGCGGGAGGAGTAGGATGGGACTGCACCTGGCTACTCTCAGTTGATGACATAAACTGCCTGAATGCTTGGTGCATGAAGGCCTGGAATTGAGCCTGGGACCACATTTCCCCTTGGTCCCTGGAACTGACCCCAACCTCCATTGAGGCACACCTGGTCTCAGGTGGTTGGTGTGCTGATGAAGGAGAGGAGCGAGGAGGACCTACCTGCTCGGTTTCCCCCCGAGGAGACCAAGGTCTTGGGGCATCCTGAGATGATTCAAATTGAGGTTCTGTCAAAGGAGTATCCAGTGGGGCGGGGGAAACCGTTTCAGTCCCACTGGATCTGAGCCTTTGTGCCTTGGAGAATTCTCTCTCCAATGCTAAGTGTCTCCTTGTGGCCTCTCGCCCGGCTGATTTGGAAGTATCTTTGGAAGACAGATGTTTGGTTTTAGCTTTTTTCTTCCCCCCCATGTTCAATTCTTCAGATCTGCGCTTTGCTTGAGCGGGGGGGACACTAGATTGAGAAGCCTGGGGCGAGGAGCTGTCTGCCATTGCTGTCTAGGTATTCCTGGCCAGTAGTACCTAGAAATGGGGGGAGGAACCCAACACGCAGATCACAGTCAGAGATGGAAAACCGATCCTCGCTCTGAACAGAAGGCAATGGCAAGAACAGCCAGACAGTGTTCTAATGCTGTCAGTACAGGCCTTGTGACAAAAGGTCACGGGCTAAACTGAGAAACAGGTGGACAATAAAAGAATCTCTTCGCTCTTCTCTTCTAGGCCTTAGGACCAGTTAATAAAACCTTGGTCTGCTCAAATGCAGCCAAGGCCCACACCTGGAGTAGCCCCCTCAAGTTTGACCACAACTCCTGTGGATACAAAAATATCTCCCCCCCTGAACAGGTCTGCTCACAGACCAAGTGACACAGGCAACAACTATGTGTCCACAATAATGCAGGAATAACTGCCAATGATTATGCAAAAATTTCAATTAGGCCTCCAAAATGGCGTCCGCCACGTGGGACCTCTAGAAGCAGCTGCGCTAGACCATGTGGTCAAAATGGCGGCCGCCAGGCCTTAAGGCCTGGAGAAGCAAAACCCTGTCGTATTTTAAACAGGAGAATCAATTACACAGCAGGGGAATACAAGGCTGATTTGGGATTCCTCCCCCAGTCCCCAAGCACTTGCGATTAGTAGCGCAGCCCCTGCTGCGATCCAGATAAAGCTGCAGTCAGGAATTCTCCCTCAAGGCCTCGAGGCAAGTAAATCACTCAGGAGGTCTCCGAGTTGAAAAGCCGACCTCCGCTACCCAGCTGAATTGGCGGAATCGCAAAGAGGCTACAGATCGTCGGAACGAGAGCTCCCTAACGAACGAAGCCTGCAGCCTCCTTTTCAAAGCCCAAAGGGCTGCAGGGGAGGGAGGACAGAGTCCCTATCCCCCCCAACGCAATCCTCTTAATTTGGAAGTGAAAGCCGAATTAATCTAATTGTTAATCAATTTGAATTTAAAGTATCCAATTTTAATTGAATAGCCTAAAAGAAAAAAGGAAAGAATCAAACTTAGCTAGGAGCCTTCTGAAAAGCGTCTTGCTGAGCACGAGACTAAGACAAAAACTGGGAAGTCACACCCAGAAGGAGGCGTGGCAGAGTTTTTTTGTCTTAGTTTGAGCAGGTGGGATTAAATTACCCAATCAGTGGAGTCTACATCCATCCTGATGGAGAACATATGTGGCATTCACATTCAGCAATTTAGGTCCTGAATGGTACACATGGATGCCCTTGTTTAGGATGTTACTTAGCAATTTGGTCAAGGATCTTTGTTTTGTGGAAGCCTATCTTGTGGAATAGCAGGTCTTTCTTATGACCTAAGTGATTAGGGCTATGTGTAGTTGCTGGAATTCATGCAAAAATTGAAGGACACAACTACTTATAGCAGATACAGAAAATCTACACACACCCGTTTAAATGCCAGGTTTTTGAGATGTAAAAAAATCAGACCATAATAAATCACTTCAATTTTTTTCCCACCGCTAATATAACATATAGGTTATATAATTCAATTGAAATTCTTTTAGGGGGGAAATGTCCACTGTACATGTTCAGAGAATTCAACACAACTATATCATAACTATCCAGCAAGCAAAAGAAAAATAACTATTGCTCCAAGTTTAGGATGATATTTGTTCCTGCTTCTGGTCTAAGCAATAATTGGCATTCCTGCCTGGCCTTTCTGACTGTATTCAAAGTCAAAACCAATCCTTACTGTAGCTGTTCTGTTCCCAAGTAAAAGGCATTGAGACGAGCAGGAGTAACAAACAGTCTTATCTTTATTACATACACAACAGAACCAAAAACAAAATGGTGCGGATTGTTCTTATACCCCCCTTGCAGGGACAGTCACAGCCAATCAATGCAAGGCATTTCTCCTGCCTTGCGCATGCACATAAGGCAGGAGACAGCCTGTCTGGTCCCGGGCATTCACGTGTCTGCCTGGGCCTTTCTGCAGCCTCCTGCACCTGCTGAATGACTCAGCAGGCCCAGGACATAACAGTAGTGATGGCATCTGTCTGGGCTATTCCAGGATATTCTGAGAGACAGAGGCAATATATATTGAGATGCCTATACAGCACACAGTGTTTAAGTTTCTTAGCATTTACTAGTGAAGCTGCAAATTTTGGTAATGTTCCAAGCTGTGTTTTCAAAAACCTATACCTTGATTTTATAAATTTAAAGTTTGTAATATGCATGAGAGTGTATAAATTATAAACCTAATCTTCCCATCTCCTGAAACACATACATAACATAATTAACCTTATAAGCCTAAGCTTATAAGAGTCATCTTAGGGTGAGATGGGTGACTACTACTACTACTACTAATAATGATGATGATGATGATGATGATGATCCCCCAGTGAGGCACTACCTTGACGTGGTTGTGGGGCTTGTGTACTCTGAGGAAGATGAGAGCTATGCCAGAGGTTCAACCATACTGGACAGGTCTCATCAGAGGAGTCAGACAAAGAGTGTCTCTCCCATAAAAAATATGGTGAGACATAAATTTCAGAATGCCATACCGGCTCGGACGTCGCCCGGGTTAACAAGGTCCGCGCTAGATATTGAAGTTCCTGGATATCTGGTGAAAAATGGGTTACAGGACTCAGGACTGTTGGCTGAGCAACCAGGGCCAGCAGCTGCAGAACTACTGGAAGAAAAGGTGTTTACCCATCGCAGATACACAGTGATGGAAAACAAAGAAATAATGATCTGTTACTACAGATCAAGTCCAACAAGAAGAGGATATCTAAAACGAATGCACCAGTTCTGGAAAGAACAACATCCAGAATCAGAAATAACAGAACAGAGACTAGCAGATCAACGCCGATTTATAACACGAAATAAAGTATTCACAGAAACAGAATTGGACGAACTGCAAAGGTTTACCCAGGGCAAAGAAATCAAAGCCTTACCAGAAGTAATTCAGAATGTAGAGGCAAACCAGGGGGAGTTGGCAGTGAAGGAATCCAGCAGAGATATACAACTGTTCTCATTTGGAAACCAGGCACCTCTTCCTCAGGAAGAACAAAACCCTCTAACTAAAGAAATAAAAGAATTGAAACAAAGAATAACTGAGCATCTAGAACAGCACAAAAACAACAGAATAAGGCTGCCTGCATTGAAGCTTGTTCCAAAGAAACAGCTAGCACAAGCATTAAAAGATGCAAATACTGCAATAGCAAGTATAAGCACCAATTCACTGCAAGAAACAAACCAACTAATGTACAGCACAGCTGCAGTTATAACTGAATACCTGGGATGCAAAATCAACAAAGAAGAAAAACAAACAAACAGTGCACCACAAAAATGGAAGGTTAGACTAGAAAATAAGATCAGCAAGTTAAGATCACATGCAAGCAAGCTAGAACAGATGAAAGAAAAGAAGCTGAAGAACAAGAAGACCAAAGAATACCTAATCAAGGAATACCACTTAGAAACAAGGAAGATCAAGGAAGCACTGGAAATAATAAAGCAACAAATAACAGCTATAGCCAGGAAAATCAGTAGATATGAAGCTCGAATTGCAAACTATAGGCAGAACCTCCAATTTCAATCCAATCAGAAACGTTTCTACCAATCCATCAATGGAGAAACTGCAAGGAATCAGTCAGTACCTGACAAGGAAGAAACAGTGCAGTTCTGGAAGCAGATATGGGATAACCCAAAGAAATACAACAAGGATGCGGCTTGGTTAAAAGAGGTGGATGCAAATAAAACAGAAGTTGAAATGAAAGAACTAGTAATAACAACAAAAATGGTAGAAAAAAGAGCAAAGAAAATCAAAAATTGGTCAGCACCAGGTGAAGATGAACTGCATGGGTTTTGGTTGAAACATCTAACTGTTATACACCCACTCATTGCCAAACAGTTCAACAATATACTACAAGGAGGAGAAATTGAAAAGTGGCTAACAACTGGGAAACCTACCTAATAATGAAAAATCCAGCAAAAGGGGCAACACCAGGCAACTACAGGCCAATTACCTACTTACCAACAACTTTCAAATTACTAACTGGTGTGGTAGCTGATGCAGTACAACAGCATCTAGTTGAAAACAATCTCTTTCCACTTGAGCAGAAAGGAAACCACCCCAATAGCAGAGGAACAAAAGATCAACTCCTAATAGACAAAATGATCTTTGAAAACTGCAAGAAAAGGAAGACCAACCTGAATGTGGCATGGATTGACTACAAAAAGGCATTTGACTCTCTGCCACATGACTGGGTAATCAAGTGCCTAGAAATAACAGGAGTCAGTAGAAACATCAGAAAATTTGTGCAAAGATCGATGGCACAATGGAAGACACAGTTTCAGATCAATGGTGATAGACTGGGAGAGGTTCATATCAAGAGAGGAATATTTCAAGGAGATTCAATGTCACCACTACTATTTGTTATTGCACTGTTTCCTCTGTCAACAATACTGAATAACTCAGGACATGGCTCTCAAATATCAAAAACATCTACCAGTCTATCCCATCTCCTTTACATGGATGATCTGAAGCTGTATGGAAAAACATCGTCTGAAATAGAATCGCTGCTCAATACTGTCCGTATATATAGCCAAGATATTGTTATGGAGCTTGGCTTGGACAAATGTGCCACACTTACTATCAAACAAGGAAAAGTAGTGAAAACTGAAGGAATCAAGATGCCCCACAAAAATAACATTAAGAGTCTGGATGAGGAAGATTACTACAAATACTTGGGTATCCTTCAAGCTGACAACATCAAGCACACTGAAGTCAAGAAAAAGATTAGAGGTGAATACATCAAGAGAGTGAAGAAGATCTTAAAGTCCAAACTCAATGGAAGAAATACCATAAAGGCAATCAACACCTGGGCAATCCCAGTCATTAGGTACACAGCTGGAATAGTGGACTGGACGCAAGCAGAACTAAAAGCAATGGATAGGCAGACCAGAAAAATAATGACAATGAATCATGCCCTTCATCCACGCAGTGACATTGATAGACTTTATCTACCAAGGCAAATAGGTGGTCGTGGAATGCTACAAGTACATCAGATGGTTGAAGAAGAAAAAATGGCTTTGGAAGAATATCTGAAGAACAATGATGAAGATGCCCTGAAATTAGTATATCAGGAAGGCTTACTAACTACTGGAGAGACCAAACTGTCCTACAAGAAAGACCAAATGAAGAACAGAATAGAGGCATGGGAAGACAACGCACTACATGGCCAATACATGAAAAAAATAGCTGGGAAAGCAGATAATAATAAAACCTGGCAATGGCTAAGAGCAGGAAAATTGAAGAAAGAGACCGAGGGACTAATTCTGGCTGCACAAGACCAAGCCTTAAGGACAAATGCATATAAAGTCAAAATTGAGAAGACAACAACAGACAGTAAGTGCCGCCTATGCAAAGTAGCTGAAGAAACATGGACCACCTGGTAAGCTGTTGCAAGAAGATTGCACAGACTGACTACAAGCAGCAGCATGACAAAGTAGCAACAATGGTGCATTGGAAGATCTGCAAAAAATATCATTTGCCTGTAAGCAAAAACTGGTGGGATCATAAAATAGAGAAAGTCATAGAAAATGATAAAATTAAACTGCTCTGGGACTTCAGAATTCAAACAGACAAGCACCTGCAACCTAACACCCCAGACTTAACAATTGTCGATAAGAAAGACAAAAAAGTCTGGATAGTGGACGTGGCAGTGCCTGGAGATAGCAGAATAGAAGAGAAAGAACTGGAGAAGATAACAAAATACAAAGACCATACAAAGACTGTGGCAAAAGCAAGCAAGGGTAGTACCAATAGTAATAGGCTCCTTGTGTGCAATCCCAAAACAACTGGAGCACCACTTGAACACCATTGGCATTGACAAATTCGCTATTAGTCAATTGCAAAAGGCGGCCTTATTAGGAACTGCGTCCATCCTGCGACGATATCTGTAATACCATCAAACATCCACATCTGCCTATCCCAGGTCCTGGGTAAGGACTCGATAGGTAGACAAAATGCCAAATCCAGTCTGAACATCTGGCTGACTGTGCAATGATCCATAATAATAATAATAATAGAACAGTTTCCTTTTTTGCCACATAAGATCATTAACCTTGTCAGTTTTTACTGTTATCGCTGATGAAATTGTAGCTATTTTATTGCCTTTTTCATCCCAACCTAGGATAGCAAAAAGTATTTTGCCTAGAATGGGAGTGGGGGAACCAGTACAAGCTTAGTGGAAGAGGGCGGACTAAGCAGAAATTCCCAACTTGCCCATATGTTGTAGTCATCCATAAATCCAAAGTGGAAATCTGGAAGATTTCAGGAACTGCTAAGAAAAGTGTTTTGAACCAAGCAAAATTATTTAACTTGGTTGAATCCTATTTTTGGAGACATTCTTATCATGTACAGGCAGTTAAAGTTCCAGTCTCTTCTACACAATTACACAAACCTGTTGTGTCCAAACTGTACACAGATATATTTTCACAAACAAGTTAAAGATTGTATGATAAGGTCGAGTAAAAAATTTACAAATGATATGCAAATACAGCAGTGGGAAAATATGTGAACTAAGGGAGTTGAAATTTATAGCATGTTACAGTCTGAAAGAGAATTTCTATAAAATGATGTATAGATGGTATTTACAATCACAGAGATTGTCAAACATGCATAATGGAATTTATAATATGCTAGAAATATAAACACCAACAAGGGACATTTTACCACATTTGGGGACTTGTAAAAAAGCTAAACATTATTGAACTGGAATATATACCATATATATTAATTCAAACAATATACAATTCAGACCAGATACATTTTTGTTAAGAGCTGATGGACAAAAGTCTGCAAAGATTGCATGGTATTTTGTTCTTATATATGACAACAGCAACAAGACTTCTATATGCCCAATACTGGAAGAATTCGACAAATGGAGGAGTAGTTGACAAAGCTGATGGAATGGACTGGAATGCAGAAAGTGACAGCTCTTATTAGAAGAAAATATTGGCTAAATTTAATACTAATTTAATACTTTTTGCATGAAATAAAAAAACAAAATCATGACATATGCTTTGGATTATTAGTGGTATTTGTAAATTATTTAAAATGGAGGTTACATTGTAATTGTAGAGCAAGAGTTGAACTCAAGTTTTATTTATATTTGCTGTAAAAGAGGTTGAAAGTCATTCTTTTTGTATGTTTTTTATTTCTTTTTATATATTTTAATTTTTTTGCACTTCTATCTGTGATTCCTGTGTACATTCTGATTTATTTTTTATTCTCTTTATTAGTAGTATTTGTTAGTTTTTTATTTTTTACTTTCAAAAAAACTTAATAATATATTTTTTTAAAAAGCCTGCACCTAGGTACTGTATATTTTCCAGAAAGCTTCCTTGACTATAAAATCTTTATATACTTGAGAATGGGTACTTCTTTCATATTCATAGCCAAATTCTGGAAAACAAATGCACTAAGACCACAGTCTAATTATCCATATTTACTCTACAAAAACATATTTTATTGTCTCCTATCATTTTGAAACTACTTGTTTTGTATACTTTCTTTTTCATTCTCTGGCACACATTTTCAATTACAAACCATCCTACTATTTTCATAGAATTTCCTTCTACTCTTTATTTGGAGCTTTTATCTTTTCCAATTTCCATAATACTAGAAGTCTACATTAGGATGATTAGAAACAATATACTAGCCCATATATTAAGGCCAGATAGAGTATATCAATCAAGCTATTTTTCTTTGTAACATATACAACTTATTGTATATTAAAAAAAAAGAATGTGAAAGCATGGATTTAGTGAAAATAAAACTGAAAGCTATGGAGAATGTGTGAGATTTAATTCATTGGGAAGAATTTATTCTTCCATCAGTAGTTGGCAATTACAAGATAAGCTCTTATTCTACATTTGCAGTTCACTTTCCAGCTACAGGGCTGTATTTGTAAAATTCCTCTAAGAATTTGCACCAATTCAAATAACCTATAATAAGGCTAAAGAATAAGCTATGAACCGCCCATTAATTACATAATTGTTTAAAAAAAATGTTAAGGAAATATAGTAAACAAAATAATAACATTCTTTTTCTGTGTGTGGTGGTATGCACCAATGATTTTACCTAAAACAGTATGATGGTAACGAGTACTGAGCTTCTTTGGTCTACCTGCATATTCTGCTTTGTTCTGTGTGTGTAATCTATAGTTAGATTCATAGTCCAAGACTTGTGGAACCTTAATAATTCAAGTGCTAACTAAGGACCTAAGAATTATTAAGGTAACACTTCCAAGAAGGGTGGTTTTATGTTGGGTATGTCTAGCTTAATGAATTGGATATGTCTAGTTTAATGAAGAGAAGGACGAGGGGGGACATTATAGCAGTGTTCCAATATCTCAGGGGCTGCCACAAAGAAGGGGGAGTCAAGCTATTCTCCAAAGCACCTGAAGGCAGGACAAAAGCAACAGATGTAAACTAATCAAAGAGAGAAGCAACCAGAACTAAGAAGAAATTTTCTGACAGTTAGAACAATTAATTAGTGGAACAACCTGCCCCCAGAAATTGTGAATGCTCCAACACTGGAAATTTTTAAGAAGAGACTGGACAACCATTTGAAATGCTATAGGGTTTCCTGCCTGAGCAGAGGGTTGGACTAGAAGACCTCCAGGGTCCCTTCCAACTCTATTATTATTATTATCAATCATCGCACAGTCAGCCAGATGTTCAGACTGGATTTGGCATTTTGTCTACCTATCGAGTCCTTACCAAGGACCTGGGATAGGCAGATGTGGATGTTTGATGGTATTACAGGTATCGTCGCAGGATGGAAGCAGTTCCTAATAAGGCCGCCTTTTGCAATTGACTAATAGCGAATTTGTCAATGCCAATGGTGTTCAAGTGGTGCTCCAGTTGTTTTGGGATTGCACCCAAGGAGCCTATGACTATTGGTACTACCCTTGCTTGCTTTTGCCACAGTCTTTCTATTTCTATTTGTAGGTCTTTGTATTTTGTTATCTTCTCCAGTTCTTTCTCTCTATTCTGCTGTCTCCAGGCACTGCCACGTCCACTATCCAGACTTTTTTGTCTTTCTTATCGACAATTGTTAAGTCTGGGGTGTTATGTTGCAGGTGCTTGTCTGTTTGAATTCTGAAGTCCCAGAGCAGTTTAATTTTATCATTTTCTATGACTTTCTCTATTTTATGATCCCACCAGTTTTTGCTTACAGGCAAATGATATTTTTTGCAGATCTTCCAATGCACCATTGTTGCTACTTTGTCATGCCGCTGCTTGTAATCAGTCTGTGCAATCTTCTTGCAACAGCTTACCAAGTGGTCCACTGTTTCTTCAGCTTCTTTGCATAGGCGGCACTTACTGTCTGTTGCTGTCTTCTCAATTTTGACTTTGTATGCATTTGTCCTTAAGGCTTGGTCTTGTGCAGCCAGAATTAGTCCCTCGGTCTCTTTCTTCAATTTTCCTGCTCTTAGCCATTGCCAGGTTTTATTATTATCTGCTTTCCCAGCTATTTTTTTCATGTATTGGCCATGTAGTGCTTTGTCTTCCCATGCCTCTATTCTGTTCTTCATTTGGTCTTTCTTGTAGGCCAGTTTGGTCTCTCCAGTAGTTAGTAAGCCTTCCTGATATACTAATTTCAGTGCATCTTTATCATTGTTCTTCAGATATTCTTCCAAAGCCATTTTTTCTTCTTCAACCATCTGATGTACTTGTAGCATTCCACGCCCACCTATTTGCCTTGGTAGATAAAGTCTATCAATGTCACTGCGTGGATGAAGGGCATGATTCATTGTCATTATTTTTCTGGTCTGCCTATCCATTGCTTTTAGTTCTGCTTGAGTCCAGTCCACTATTCCAGCTGTGTACCTAATGACTGGGATTGCCCAGGTGTTGATTGCCTTTATGGTATTTCCTCCATTGAGTTTGGATTTTAAGATCTTCTTTACTCTCTTGATGTATTCACCTCTAATCTTTTTCTTGACTTCAGTGTGCTGGATGTTGTCAGCTTGAAGGATACCCGAGTATTTGTAGTAATCTTCCTCATCCAGACTCTTAATGTTATTTTCGTGGGGCATCTTGATTCCTTCAGTTTTCACTATTTTTCCTTGTTTGATAGTAAGTGTGGCACATTTGTCCAAGCCAAACTCCAAAATCCACTTGACACTTCCAAATACTCTTCAAGGACAAATCCATGTATGAGTGCACTACAGTAGTCCAATCTGGAGGTCACAAGGGCATGAGTAACAATGAGCAGGGCACAAGGATCTGTAGGAAAAAATGTCCACTTTACAAGTGCTAATTAAACACCTAATTAGCTGTGACTTATTCAAAAATCATAGCATATTTGCCTTTACCTTACCCATGCTTACCTGAGTATATGCTTCGTACCTTTATTAAACACCATCTAATGCTACACTCAACTCTATTAAAATGCCACAAAATATGAACTGTATTTGAACATCATGCAAATGAGCAGATAAGATGTATAGCTCCCAAACTACTCTCCATAGATTAATTATGTTTTCCGAATTCAGGACACATTTATTTCTACTGGCTGCAAACCACAGAGTTGAAATAAGGTTTGCAACAGATTAATTTTAATTAAATTAATTAGTTTATCTTCTAGAACATTAAACATTAAAATAATCTACCCAAACTTTCATGCTCACACAACACATTTAACCATTGCTAAATCACAGATCAAAGGATGAAAGCAAGTTGCAGGATGATCCAACAATCATAGCTGAAACAGTGGTACAGTATGTTAACTGCTTAAACATTTGATCAATAAACAAACAAATCCAGAAACAATCAAATATAGCCCTATATGTTATATATAATCCTGCATGTTATAATAACCTTAAATGTAAACCACCTCAAGCATAGAGCTAATAAAACATGCTATAGATTCAAGTTTCTCTGCTTAAAATATCCAATGCATATTTAAACAAAATATTATCACCGTAATACTCCACACTAACAAAATCCCAACTTTTCCATTTTCTCACAAAAACATTCTTACTATTGCTCTCAGTGCATCCATATCTTTCTGCTAGAACTCCTCAAACTTTTCCTCTGTTCTGCATATTTACCTGTCACTTTATAGGGGAGACAGGTGGCATAAAAATATAAACAAACAAACAAACAAATAAATGTCTTCTCTGTTTCTGTGAATATTGTTCTGTGAACCTAGTCTCATGAAGTGTTATATTCCTTTGTTGATTCTTTTATTTTTAAGACAAATTGCAGGAGTATAAACAAACTCTCTTTGGTGTCAAGGGTTAATTATTTGTTCTGTTCTTCTGCATAATCTACCATGCTTACTTTTCCTGGAGCCCTACTTGCTATGGTCTTGAATATTTGACAGAGGTTTTCTGTATGCAGCTGATTTGCTTTGCTTAAATACCTTCCCTACACATGTGCACAGTCACCCCCCCCCACATATATACATACATAAACACACACATAATATAATATTATTGCGGCATGCAGTTAGCATCACTTCCCAACAGAAACAATTGGAATTAAGGATAGAACTGCATAGTGAAGACATTCTACTAAAATTCTACCTAAAGTAGTCCTACAGAGAGATAGGCGACAAATAAATTTAATAAATAAATAAATAATATAATTACTAAATACCAAATAGGATTCACATTATTTTATTTTTGTTAATAAAGTACATTATTACATTTACATATTATTATAATGACCATAATGTAAAGAGATGTCTGCTCCAAATAATAAAATACAGGGAGAGGTTTATATTGTCAAGGCCATTGTTGCTCCAGGTTTATACTCTCAAGGTCATTATTGCTCCACTTTAGCAAAATTGGTGCTTTTATCTATCATATTGAAGAAAATTCCTGAAAATACCTTAGGGAGAATAAATAATTCAACACTAGTTGAAATAAAATCAGACTAGTCACTGGAAGCACCAATAATGAAACTAAAGTTTAAATATTTTGGCATATAAAATTAAGGTAAGAGTCATTGAAAAAGACACTTGTAAAATCAAAGGCAGCAGAAAAAGAGCCTGAAAGAAAACAAAGAGATATTGATAATCCAAACAGAAGTTCACATGAAGGCAAAATTATAGTTACTAGTAAACAGTCCTGGGGAAATGAACTCTAGTCACAAAGTGACTGAAAAATTGAACTACAGTAAACATATAAAGCAGTGAATAATTCTATGCATCAAACTAAAATTTGGTTGCAGCCACAGAGAAAAATTCATCTGAACATATTCACTGTTTATAACGGACGTTATTTACTGCTTTGTGCTTAGATTAGCTCCTCACTGAGCATCCTCATTCTCCAAGAAAGTATGTATATTAGTGTTGTAAATGAGGTTAATGGCAGACAGGAGGAGCTCTCCTCTGGAGGACCCCCATTTTGCTTTCTTGTTATTGCCAGGAGAAGTGCTTTATTGTACATAATTTTAACCATTTGCAGATCTTGTGGCTCATTTTCTCCACTGGATGAAACTCTTGTCTCAACCCTCTTCAATCCCTGCAGGAGAAACGCTAGCATGACAGCTTTGAGTGAAACTGACAATAGTTCTGTCAGTTTCTCTCTTATTTTTTAGTTCTATAGGAAAAATATGAAGTTTTCTTTTCTTGAAATGGAGTGGAGGTGAGACTTTTGCTGCTTCAGGTGATGTATCATTAGCAACATTAATAAGACAAAGACAATTAAACTTAGTTGAAAAAATAGTGGAACCAGTAACTTTTGCTGGGTATACCTTTAGGAACATCTTAACAAATTTAAGGAACTTGCTTATTATTCAAGATGGACTTATTTAAACTCTTACCAAGAACATTTTAGATCTTTTTTTCAAACTATCTATTTCATTTTCAATGAATTGGTGCTAAAATTAATAAAATATTATGGCTTGTATAAATAAATCACAGAGGAGCATGCTTGCTTGTATTTTAAGTAGATCTACAGAAAGTGTTTCTGCTCAGAATATCACTGAGAAATTAATGTTGCTATTTTACTGCTTAAAAAAATTATTGAAAGTGTAAAGAAATCCCATCCATTCAATGGCTTTTTTCTGCCTCCTTCCTCCCTAGCAGCCTATATTTTGAACCTCTTTGAAAAACTGAAGTTTGGTGTCAAGGATTCTCAAGTTTGTGAAGGTGGGGGGAGGGAAGGGGGGCAGAAAAAGACTGAAGAAAATATGTATTCAAATAATCTACTGTTTAAAACTTTTTTTTTAAAAAAAATGTAACATTCTTCCCACAGAGTCTTATGAAATAAAAACATCATAAAGTACAGAACCTACAAATCATTTACATACTACTAAATCTTCCATTTGCTTTAACTGGGCGAAGCAATGCCTCATGGGGCAACAGTTTCTGAACCAAGGTGTCTAAAATCCAGAACCCATGATTCCTGTGGAATTGAAATTTGGCAAATTGTATAAAACATTTTATGACATAATACAAAATGTCCCAAAATATTTCCTGTTGTCAATTCCTAGTATGTGCTGTACAGTTCAACATGGTCTACTTTCAAAGCAAACACATGTTTGAATATCTCCCTGAATTTTTTAAGACCTTTGCCATTGTTTTTCCTATGTGTCTGGTTCTATTCAGTCTTGTTGGAAGCTGGCAGGAATTAATTGGAGATTACAGGGATCTGGTAAGGAAGTATCTCTGAAAAGATGACTCAGTAGGTCACATGTTGTTTAGTACTAAATATAAATAGTGTGAGTACAACCATGCATGAATTTGGCCTCTGATTAAAATTAACAGACTGTACCACTAGCAGAATAAACATTGCCATAATGCAAAGCTGATTTCTTATAAGAGAATACATGGATGAAATATAGGAACATTATAGGGAAATGCTACCAAAATCAAAGTCTCTTTTTCCATTTTTATTTCTCTATGGCCTAAAAGAAAAAATATCAAACCAGGTGGTATTTGTGATGGCATCAGTTTATCATCTTGTGGTTGATATTCCTAATGTCTCAGATCTTTTATGGAAAATAATAGTATTTAATCCACAATGATATAGAATTTTTTTTAATAAGACCACAATTACAAAATATTATGACTTGATCATAATCTGTGCAACCTTGCAGGACAACGTGGAGCCCAGATATATCAGAAGAACTTTTATTACACAGCACTGAAGTGCCCTTGATCAGGGGTGTCAAACTGCTAGCCCACAAGCTGGATGAGTCATGCAGAAGCTGCGCCCATCCCAGTTCCGGCAGATGGACAAGTTTCCATTTCATATTAAACCAAAAGCAAACTATCCACTGTGTGCAGATTATGTCATTAATTCTGGGGCACACATGTGCTAATTGGAAATTATTCAGGTGTAAAGGTAAAAGATGTTACAGAGAATATAGAATATATTTTAACTACATCTCTTTCAAAGAAAAAATGACTCATATTGTATTAGTTTTATTTTAGAAATGTGGCAATGGATAGGGCAAAGAGCAAATATGAATGTGGACAGCAGTGGAGAAAAATTGGATCTCTTAGCAACTTGCCCATTTTTAGCTGTGTGTAAAGAGAAAGAGTGAAAGAGGACATCTCAAAGTGAAATGTGATGGGATGGATTAAAAATTTTGCAACCTGTAATATGCAGAATACTGCTTAGAATAGGAATCACCAAGCTTTTGAGGCTACTATAGAGAGGACATGGGAGGTATTTATGTTCTGTGCATCAGATATGTTTCAATTATTAATTGATGAGTTTTCAGCAAATGATTTGTATTTTTACTGCTTGAAATATTTTTTAGATTAAAAATCATCTTCATTATGACTCCAAATGTAACTGAATCTAAGCTCTTTGCTGCTTTGCTGAAAATATCATCAGCATAACAGACAATACAAAGCTAGGAATAAAAGGGAATAGGAGCCCAGGTTTTGCATTGAAAGGAACAAATCCTTGCTATCTTTAGAGTTATCTTTATGAGTATCTAACTCCATGCATCACAGTCAGTTATGTATGTGTAGGCCCTTGACTTACAACAATTCATTTAGTAATCATTCAAAGTTACAACAGCATTGAAAAAAGTGACTTATGACCATTTTTCACACTTACAACCGTTACAGCATCCCCATAGTCACATGATCAAAATTCAGACGCTTGGCAACTGGTTCATATTTATAATGGTTGCACTGTCCTGGGGTCATGTGATCACCTTTTGCGATCTTCCATCAAGCAAAATTAGTGAGGAAACCAGATTCACTTAACAATTGTATTACTAACTTAACAACTACAATGATTTACTTAACAATTGTGGCAAGAAAGGTTGTAAAATGGAGAAATTCATTTAATGTCTCATTTAACAGCATAAATTTTGGGCTCAATTGTGGTCGTAAATGTAAGGACTACCTGCAGGGCTTTTTTTCTCATAGAACGCCCAGAACGGAGTTCCGGCACCTTTTTTGGATGGAACCTTGTAGGGTAGTCAAGGCGGGTTGTATGACATGTGTGAGTTCCGGCTTTTTTTTTTTTTTTTACAAAAAAAGCATTGACTACCTGTATTGAATTGCTGGACAATTAACAAGTTCTTTCTGCACAGCTCTTTAGACAACCTGCTAATAATACAAAAAAAAAAAAAATTTCTCAACATTGCTATCAAGTAAAGGTTGAAGTAAAGGTTGATCTAAGATTCTCTGTATCAATGGAAGAAAAACAAACTTGATGAAAGAGGGCAGATTTTTGTTGCATAAGTTCTTCTGGATAAAATTCTGCATTTTACAAAATGGAGTGCAAAAATAACCAGCAGCAATGCCAATTGGCACAGTTGCTACCGAATTGTGACAACAGGTCTGATTTCTTGCTAATATCAGTGATTAGTACCCCACTTTTTTAAATGTATGGATGTTATTTTAGAAGGGTTAGGATGCCCATTTTCTTCCATTCCTAGAATTTCATTATCTTTACACATTAAAAAGGGCTTCATGAACAAAGGGTAACTTCATAATGAAGTTCTTGATACTCTCTTAGGTTGGTTGCTTGCAGAAGTTTCATTATCCAACTAGGAATCATCATCAGTGCTAGTGAGTATGGGTTTGCACCCAGTTTTATATATAATAGTTGGCCCTCCAAGTGTTGTTGGGAGTGTGGTTGGATAATGAAATGTCTGTAAGCAATAACCAAGCTCAGAGAGCACCAAGAGCTCCACAGTTCAATCCCAAGCTACATGTATTCTCTTCTATTGAACTTCACAACAGTTTGGTTGAAGCAATTAGAATAGAAACCAACAATTCTTTTGTAAATATGGGGAAATAGGTGACTGCACTGTGACAGCCAGCTAAGTTGACCATGCTCTGCAGTGCCAATTGGATGCTCAGACATCCATTGATAAAATAACAATAAATGGCAGGCTGATAAATAGGTCTTTTACAACCCAGTCACCAACATAATGTTGGCCTTTGCATGTTTCTCAGTTGCTGACAGATTTGATCGACTCTTGCTGTCTCACTGCTGTAATGCATTAGCAGCCCTTTAACTTAACATAGGAGATATTTCTTATCCATCATTCTTTGCCCGCAGAGAAAATAACATATCTTCTACATTATATTCCCTCAAAGATTCAGGTGGCAACAACTGTTGCATTGTTCTTCACAGAACTGTTTGATTATACTTTTTTTGTAAAGGTTATGGGTTTTCATCATCTAGTCAGGCCATTCTCTAGAAAGCTGAACATTTGATAGGATCTTTTTTACTCTATCTTCATACCCCAGAAATCATCCCATTCTGCTGTTAGCTATTACTATCTATTATTCCATTTTTATCTTATTCTTCCACCAAGAAATTTAGAAAGGCAAACTCAATTCTCACCTAGAGAATACTCTTACAAACATGCTACAAAGACTGAGAATGAACAAATGACCAAAGATGTGTGGAAAATATAGAAGACGCATAGTTTACATCCATACAATCTCCATGCTCTGTGTCAAAGTTGTCCCAGTAATCATTTCCATAAGATATGTCCTCATGCCAGCAACTCTGTCTTATTATCAACTTGTATTCCCAAACAGCTTTAGAAACGCCATTCTGGAAGCATTTTTTTTTCCTTTCTACACTGGCTCAAGACCTCTCCTCTGGATTGTCCATAGTGGATGGAAAAGGAGGCTTAAGACGACATAGTCTGCGTAGCAATCTTTTCAGCCCTAATTTCTCTGACATTTTCTGTGGGACCCTTCATGTGAAACTCAAAACCCAATTTGTATGTTTGTTAAGGTTAAATGACCAATCAATTGTCATTGAATGCAAGCCCTGAAATTGACTAGCCCATCCTTGGCCTAACAATTGAAAGTGCAGTTGAAAGGACCCAGCTCCAAAAGACTACAAGATGGAAAATTCCCATCTGGTGGTCACTATACCTCCTCTTTTCAATTAGGGCTCTTGGAATTTTGTCTATTTGAGTGTATGGGCTGCAAGGCATCATGACCAATTCACGTTTACTGTGGGGCGTGCAATATTTGAGATGGCATGATTTTCTATAGCCCAGGATGCGGAAAGAGCTCTGAAAGCTACAAAACTGGTGCTATTATAGTCAAGAGACATTGTGCAGTGACCAATTTCAATGGATTTTATTAGAAAATTAGAATGATAGATGAACAAATAATCCAGATTTTTTGTACCAGAATTTTGCTGTCTGGATCACTCATAAAATTCTGTGAAAGGCAAAGAGAAAAATAATAAAAGGACACTTGAAAACACTCAAGCTCTGATATTAAGCACTTCTGCTTGTAATCAAAGTGGTACACATTTTTATGCATGGCATGATAGAATGATAACTTCTATAGGACTAAAACAATCATATCTAAGAGTCCTGAAGGAGCTTACAGATATTATCTCAGAGGTTCTTTCTGTAAACTCTGATAAATCATGAAGGATGGGTGTAGTGGCAGAGAAATGGAGAAAAGCAAATATTATTCCTATCTTTAAAAAAAACAAAAACAAAAAGGAAGTAGGCAATTACAGACCACTCAGCTTAATGCAAATACTAAGCAAAATTCTGTAATAAATTTTAAGTAGTCTGTTTATGAGCATGAAGAATGGGTGCTTGCTAGGAGCCAGAATGGATTTACCAAGAATAAATTATGCCAACCCTCTTTTTGACGGAGTGACCAATTTAGTTGACTACAGGAATGAGTGACCACAGTTTACCTTGAGTTGGACAAATATTCGAGTTTCCTGTGAAAAAATCCTGTCAGAGATGATGGCAGCATGTCCTGAATGATAGCTGAACAGTCATAGTTACTGAATGCATCTCATTGGCTCCCCATGAAGCCCAAATGAAGTACTGAATGCCTTACATAGGGCTTTATTCTAAGTCTGTTCTGCTGTTCACCTTATTTATACAACCAGATAAGAGATTTTGAAGTATAATTATGAAATCTATAGACCACACAAAAATGAGGAGATACAAATACTTAGAAGATAGTATCAAGATTTAGGAGACTCTGGACAAATTGGTACAATTGGCAGCCATCAGCAAGATAGATTTCAACAAACACAGAAGCAAGTTCCTTCCTTGGTAGGAAAAATAAAGGCATAGCTACTGGGCAGTAGTATGTGCGTAAAGGGATTCAGTGATTTGGTGTTTCATAATCTGAACATGAGTGAATAGTAAAATGCAGTTTCCCCAAAAAATATAGTCTGCATCAACATAATTTTAGTAACAATATCAAGAAAAATGATCATGTCTTTATATTGTGTGGTCAGGCCACATCTAGCACCTTGCATGCAATGCCAGGCATCACATTTTAGGAAGGATACTAACCAAATGATGCGTGGCCAAAGGAGAATAAACAAGATGATATATAATCTGAATTTTTAAAAAAACTTATTAGGAATAATTGAAATTGGGGAATGTTTAGTCTAAAGAAGAAAAGACTATGGGGAGACAGCATCTGAAGTAGATGAGGCAGAACTGTTCAGAGTTGTTGTAGAATATACGGAAGTAGCAGATTTTAACTGGACAACAACATTTTCCTGATTGAGAGAGCAATTTGAACACTATTAATGGCAAGTAATGAAAAAGACTCCCTCCAGAACTGGTGGATTCTCTTTTATTGGAGATAGTTAAATGGAGGGAGGACAACAGATATATTACGTTCCCTTCATTGGGTGGGGCGTGGGACTAGATGGTCTCCAAAGTTCTTTCCAGACCTCACATCCTGCCAATCTGGAATTAAGAATATTTGGCTGATTTTGAGCTAAATTCTAGTATCAATTAATATCAGTAACAATAGTAGTAATTGTGAGAGGGACCTCGGAGTCCTAGTGGACAATCACCTAAATATGAGCCAGCAGTGTGCTACAGCTGCCAAAAAGTCCAACACAGTGCTAGGCTGCATTAACAGAAGGATAGAATCAAGATCACGTGAAGTATTAATACCAATTTACAATGCCTTGGTAAGACCACACTTGGAGTATTGCATCCAGTTTTGGTCACCGCAATGTAAAAAAGATGTTGAGACTCTAGAAAGAGTACAGAGAAGAGCAACAAAGATGATGAGGGGACTGGAGGCTCAAGCATATAAGGAATGGCTGCTAGAATTGGGTATGTCTAGTCTAATGAAGAGAAAGACGAGGGGGGACATGATAGCAGTTTTCCAATATCTCAGGAGCTGACACAAAGAAGAGGGAGTCAAGTATTTTCCAAAGCGCCTGAAGCAGGACAAGAAGCAAAGGATGGAAACTAATCAAGGAGAGAAGCAACCTAGAACTCAGGAGAAACTACCAGTGGAACAACCTGTCTCCAGAAGCGGTGAATGTTCCAACACTGGAAGTTTTTAAGAAGAGACTGGACAGCCATTTTTCCAAAATGGTATAGGGTTTCCTGCCTGAACAGGGGGTTGGACTAGATGACCTCCAAGGTTCCTTCCAACTTTACTACTACTACTACTACTACTACTACTACTACTACTATTACTACTATTATATGGCATACTGCTAAGTTGAAATGAAATGCATTTGTGACAGATTGGCAACCATACCTAGTCAAACATTAACTATATTCTTATTAGTGCTGCACTCTAAATGTAATATAAACTGGTATCCAAAACGTGAGAAAGGTGAAAGATAAGACAGGCTGTGCAATTAGCTTCTCATACTGTACTAAAAAACAAATCATGTTTGAAATCAGGGAGGAAGGGGCTTCTAAACTCACTGAACATGCAATTTGCCAAATATTTGGTTGCTTGCTTTATTTAAAACATTTATACAGCCACCCATCTTATATCAAATAGACAAGAATTAAAATAACAATAATAAAATAACATAAAAACTGGATTCAAACCATCAACATTGAAAACAAAAACCTGGTACCAAATTAAGCTCTGAACATGCAGTCACCTCATCCTATCCCAGCACTTGGGGAATTTTTTTTTGAAACTGCACCCCCACCCCAGTATACAAGCTGCTACTAGTTACAGTAACATGTGAATTGACATTAGGAATCAAAATTAGGCTGGATTAAAAGTTCAGCTGTAATCGGACAGATTAGTTTCTTTGCCAAGATAAACTAATTATCTGATTAATCTCTTTTTTTAAAGGCAACCTTGCGGTGTTGTTTTTTTTTAAAAAAACACCCTTCTGTTGATGCTGTCCTTGTTTATTTGGCCATGTGCTGCACAAAAGGGTATATTTAGCTTCAGTGTGTTTTGCAGGCCCACATCTTGTAACTCAACAGGAAATCTCTGGAGTCAAAGCTAAAGATACTGTGACATGCTTGGAAATTTATGACCAGCTGTAAAAAGGGCTGCTGTGGTGGTCAGAATACTGGAGCAGTCTGGTTTTTCAAATGAGAGAGAAGACTGAATTCAACTCTCCAATATTCTGAATTTGTGGCAGGCAAGGGACACTTGACCAGGCTTAAAATAGCCATTGAAGAAGCTTTTCTGTTGTTTGAAGTGATGCACAGACACTAACAAACTTAAAAACATAAAGTATGAACATCAAAGACTGAGAAGGAAAGGATACACTGGAGAATAGAGTAAGTAAAGACTCTATTTTATAGGACTTCTGGCTACTCTGGGGATGGTATCATATTTATCAGGAATGGGATCTGAACAAACCAGTTCAACTATTTTTTTTTAATATGGGAAAGATGCTTCCTCCCATAATTCTGCAAGATGGAACTTTCTTCAGTGTCCACTATTACACAAAACAATAGCAGATTGCTACAGTCTTGATATTCCTGCTCCTCAAAGACTTTTTGAGGATGCAATGGGTTCCATTGTGAATCAAGAAAATTGACTTAACTGGCAAACAGCAAAAGGAAAATACTTAAGCTCATTGCTATGAAGAATATGGAAGTATTGAATGGTCTCTACTTATAAGGAAGGAAACAGAAAATGCTTCTTTTTCTGAGAGAAAACTCTGCTCTGAGTAGGCCAAGTCAATCTTTCACTCGTTCCTTTCTCATTTCTTCCATCAGCAGCTGCAGCTGCTCAGAGCAGGAAAGTATGAACTTGTTTTGTTTCAAGTTTTCCTCCTGTTCAAGTGTGCTTGGAACTCCATTTCCTGTTCCTGAAAGAATAGAAGTACTATACTATCAAGGCTAAAAATATTTTGACCAACAAAGGATGAGGAATTTCTTACTATATATAAATTAAAACTCTGTATTTATTTGGTCCCAAAGCCAATAAAGCACACTGACACTGGTTTATCCCACACAAGTGCCTATTGTTATGTCAAGTAATGTTGTGTTTTACTGCATCATTGTAACTGTTACAAGTGGAATTATGCTATACTACTAATACAATGAAGCTGAAACTTATCTGATTTACTGTTCTCAAAAGGAAAAGTCACATTTTCATTTTTAGTTTCCATTTAGTTTATTTTTTAAATTTCTCTGCCTCAAAATCTAAATTTATGTCTAAATCCTACTAAGGTCTGTTTTACAACTGACAGATAGAAGTAATATATATATATCAAATCTGTAACATGTAGAAACAGAAAATACTCTGCCCTCTAGTTACGTGTATCTACAAGAAGACAGCACCAACTTTAGCAGCTGATTGTGGGTGTTGCAGTGAGAAATATGTGAAGTGGTTCCTATAACATGAGAGAAATAACCAAAAAAACCCTTCAAAGTTTATTAACAGAAATATATAAATATACAACAGCATTAGATCTATTACATAAAATTGATTATTGATGCCATTTGATTATTTATTAGTAATAAATAATTAAATGTCATCAAAATTAATTTTATGGAGCACTGAAAGATGTCAAATGTATTTCAGTCTTTCTCTGCAACAAGTTAAAGTAAAATGTATATACAAATGATAATGAATTTCTGGCTGCAGCATGTGGTTTTCAAAGTTTCTATCAATGTTGTCCTTTGCCATCTAAGTACTATTGTTGCGGTGGTTTTGTCTGAGGTTTTGTATATATTTAATAAGGAGATGACAAGAGAATAAAGGCACAAACAATTCAATCCAATATACACTGATTTTAATATAACGTATTTAATGGAGAGAGTGTGTATAATTAAATTCCATTGACTTAAAGGGAGTAAATATATACAGTATAGTTTTGGGTAATGTGTGGTAAATATTGATGTAAAAAAAATTAAAATGAGCAGCCAAATTCAGGATCAGGGCCAGTATGTTCCATTAAATGGGAGAAATGTTTTCTGTTCTATGTCCCTTTTGTCTCAAGATGCAGCATCTGCATGACTGTACAGGATAGAGGGTAATATTCTGGATAAGATGATCTCTGGCTATGTCATTTTGGGGCATGTTAAACATATATAAGCTTCTGTGGATCACAATGCACTTCAATGGATTCTGATCCATGAAAGTCCTCAACTTTACATCCATCTCATTCAAGTGGAAGAGAGCAGATGAATTGGAAGAGAGGTCTCAGAAAAATCATTTCATGCTTTGGTTGTGCCTGTGATTGTCATTTGGGGACATGTATTTAGTGCTCCTCCAAAAAATTACTAGATCTAGACTTAAACAATCAAATCTACTAGTCTCAGAAGATCACTAGAGCCACAATCAGAAATATCCTACGTAGCAGACAACTGCCATGAATAACTTTTGGGGTAGTGATTTGTTACTTGTATAACTTGAAATATAAGCTTTTCTGTCAGACAAGTGTTCAGAAGTGTCCAAACCCACTTTATCATATGATAAGGCCAGAGATTGCTTTTCCTGTCAGCAGGTGATGCTATCTGGGAGAGAAAATGTAGCTATAGGAATCCACCAATGTTTTAAATTGTTTCATCTAAAAATTTTAAGGACAATACCAGTTACAAGCCTTATCAGTGATGCAGATTAGAGTTCAGCTTCAGGGTAGTGCAAATTATGCCAACATACTTTTTTGTCTAGTGAAGGAGAAATACATGTTAACATAGCCACAAGGAACAGCCCCAACAAGGACTCATTAAAACTTGAGTTTTGCTTTGAGAAAAGAGCAATGAAGATAATCAGCAGACTGGAAAGTCATATCAAGAAAGAGTAAAGAATGTTTAGCCTTGAGAATTTTGAGAGGGATATAATAACACTCCTTAAATTCTTAAAGGATGTTACACAGGAAGAAATACAGAGCAATTTCTATTGTTCCTGAGTGGAGAACATAGAGTAGCTAAGTTACAAAAAGGCAGACTGCAATGGACAGAAAAATCCTCTTAAGAAAAAAGAGCAGTTTTAGGATGAAAACCAATAATTTCTCTTTGCTGATGGATAACTTCACTAATAGACAGCCTTAATTTGGATTCTTTCATGGAACAGAGAGTTTGTATAGATCAGGAGTCTTCAAACTTGGCCCTTTTATGACTTGTGGACTTCAACTCCCAGAATTCCTCAGCCAGGCCCACTGGCTGAGGAATTCTAGGAGTTGAAGTCCACAAGTCATAAAAGGGCCAAGTTTGAAGACCCCTGGTATAGATGGCCTAACCGAACATCATTAATTTTGTGGCTCATGAAGGGGCAACAAATCTATAGATCTAGGGATATTTTTTTTTGTTTTGTTTCCTAATAAGATAACATTCAAAAACTCATTCTCTTTTCAAACAGATACAGGATGTTCTGTTTAACAGCAGTGTAAGTCTTGTGAGAGTTTTCTGGCTGAACCTGAAATCTAAAATACAATTCTGTCTACAGAAATGCAGTTCAATTTTTTCCATTGCTCAATTAATGAAACCCATGAACAGAGAAATAGATTGAATGCATGTTTAAAATTGAACCTCACATTCTTATTGTTTCTCTCTTTTTTTGGCACTGGGAATATCAGAAGAACATAGCAGAAAACAAATGAAAGGAAGAAATAGCCACAGCAACAACAACAATAAAATGAAGAACAAAATATAGTAATTTCTAATTTGTTTATAACTGATGCTCATATGAACTAATTAACTTGTTGCCATGGGTAAGTTGAAGGCTACCTATTACATCAATGATGTCAAAAGGGACTAAATACACTAATTGAGGCTTTGGCAGTAATGGTTACAAGTCATAATGACTATATATTACCTCTGGTACTAGAGGCTGTATGCCTTAAAATACTTGGAAGTAGCAGTGTTCTGCTTAAGACACCCCCAAGGCATCTGCTTGCTACTGTGAGAAAGTGCATTCTAGAGGCTTTCAGTTTAATCCCACATGGGTTTTCTCTTTGTTTTAGCAAGTTAGGCAATGTATGCAAAAGTCCTGCAAATGCATATTGCATCAGCACGCAATGACAAATATACACTGTTTTTCATTTTAAATAGTTTTGTGTCTGATTATCTTGGAAGCTGACAAAGCCATATTTCATTCAAATCAAAATAAATCATGAAACAGAAAAAAAATAGACAAAGTTCCACTAACTCAATTGAACCTGTTTTGTTAGCAAAAAAATTTCATCATAATTGAAAATAGCAGTTTTCTTAGCAAAGTGGAAAATATATGGTTTTGCTTTCTAATGACCAAGATATGGCCTATTTGTCTTTTTTTTCTCCTGAAGTGTCTTTTGTTTACTTTTCTCATTCATGCATAGAAAAGCTACTAAGCTGAGAATCTGGCATGGTTGTTGGGAGTTGACAACTGTATGTTTGTGCTCTGACACTCTGTGACAATCTTTTATCAGGTGTAATTTGAGTGTTACACACTAAGAGACACATATCTAGGTACTTCTTGCTATACAGTATTCAGATGGCATAATGAGGTTCATTCACTGCTATAAGACTGAAGGAACATGGCCCACCATTACCAACATCCAAATACATATGTGTTTTCAAAATGACTATGAACTCTGAATGCTGCTGCAGTTTTCTATGTGACTGCAAAGAAATTCATTCTTTCTTAAAATTTTGGACAGCACTTTTAAACTATTTGAAGGACACACTGAGAATACATAGAAGAAAAAATAGGGCAATTTTCTTCTTAATTACACATTCACTCTTATCTCTTGTTAATGAAAAGATATAACTTATTGGTACAAACAATAGAATTTTCTCAATGCATCTATTCTTCTCCACCTCAACATTGGTTTTATAATAAATATGGGATTGATTCATTTTTTCACCACTCACATTTACAAAAAGCATTATTCTCTCCTGAAATAATTACATTATTAAATTTGTACACATAATTTATTTTCCAATAATAATAATAATAATAATAATAATAATAATAATAATAATAATAATAATAATAATAAAGTTGGAAGGGACCTTGGAAGTCATCTAGTCCAACCCCCTGCTCAGGCAGGAAACCCTATACCATTTCAGACAAATGGTTGTCCAGTCTCTTCTTAAAAACTTCAAGTGTTGGAGCATTCACCACTTCTGGAGGCAGGTTGTTCCACTGGTTAATTGTTCTAACTGTCAGGAAGTTTCTCCTGAGTTCTAGGTTGCTTCTCTCCTTGATTAGTTTTCATCCATTGCTTCTTGTCCTGCCTTCAGGCGCTTTGGAAAATAGCTTGACTCCTTTGTGGCAGCCCCTGAAATATTGGAATACTGCTATCATGTCCCCTCTCGTCCTTCTCTTCATTAAACTAGACATACCCAATTCCAGCAGCCATTCCTTATATGCTTGAGCCTCCAGTCCCCTCATCATCTTTGTTGCTCTTCTCTGTACTCTTTCTAGAGTCTCAACATCTTTTTTACATCATGGTGACCAAAACTGGATGCAGTATTCCAAGTGTGGCCTTACCGAGGCATTGTAAAGTGGTATTAATACTTCACGTGATCTTGATTCTATCTCTCTGTTAATGCAGCCTAGCACTGTGTTGGCCTTTTTGGCAGCTGCAGCACACTGCTGGCTCATATTTAAGTGATTGTCCACCAGGACTCCGAGGTCCCTCTCACAGTTACTACTATTGAGCAAGGTAACCCCTATACTATACCTGTACATTTGATTTTTCTTGCCTAAATGTAGAACTTTACTTTTTTCACCATTGAATTTCATTTTGTTAGATAGTGCCCAGTGTTCAAGTCTGTCCAGATCCTCCTGTATCCTAAGCCTGTCTTCTGGAGTGTTGGCTATTCTTGCCAGCTTGGTGTCATCTGAAAATTTGATGAGTTCCCCAACTATCCCCTCGTCCAAATTGTTGAGGAAGATGTTGAAGAGCACTGGGCCCAGAACAGAGCCCTGGCGCACCCCACTACACCCTTCCCTCCATGTAGATGCGGTTCCATTGAGGACCACACGCTGAGTACGGCCGGTCAGCCAGCTACGGATCCATCTGGTGGTGATGCTGTCTAAACCACATTTTTCTATCTTATCAAGTAGTAGGTTGTGATCTACTTTATCAAATGCCTTACTGAAGTCCAAGTAAATTATATCCACAGCATTCCTCTGATCCACTAATTTTGTCACTTGGTCAAAGAATGCAATAAGATTTGTTTGGCATGATCTGTTTTTGACAAACCGATGTTGGCTTTTAGTAATGACTTTGTTTGCCTGTAGTGTTCGCTGATTCGTTGTTTGATTATCTTTTCCAGAATCTTCCCAGGTATTGAGGTCAGGCTGATAGGTCTGTAATTTCCCGGGTCCCTTTTTTTCCCCCTTTTTTGAAGATGGGAACTACATCAGCTCTTTTCTAGTCCTCCAGTAGTTCCCCAGTGCTCCAGGATCTTTGAAAAATATAGTTCAATGGAAATATAGTTCAATGGTTCTGAGATCACATCTGCCAGTTCCTTGAGAACCTTGGGATGTAATCCATCTGATCCTGGTGATTTGAATCTAGGCTGGACAGGTGCTCACTTACCATTTTCTTGCCTATCTTAACTTGTGTTTCTATTCTGTTTTTTTATGGCACTATTTTTGGTCTGTTTTTTTCCCTTTGTGTAAAGACAGATGCGAAAAACGAGTTAAATAGTTCTGCTTTCTCCCTGTTGCTTGTCACCTTCTTGCCACTTTCACCACTAATGGACCAATCATTTCCTTCACTTTTTTCTTGTTTTTTACATGTTGAAAGAAGCTTTTTTTGTTATTTTTGACTTTGGTCGCAAGCCTTAGTTCATTTTGAGCCTTAGCTTTCTTCATTTCATCTTTGCAGGCTCGGGCTATTTGCTGATATTCTGACTTAGTTATGTGTCCCTCTTTCCACTTTCTATACTTGTCCTTTTTATCTTTCAATAAGTCCAAAAAAAATAGTAGTCTGTGGTCTGATTTGATTATGAAACAATGTCAGGTCTTCATTCTGCCTTCTCAGGTATCAAAGCTGGAGACAGCAGGAAAAGCTGATTGGATAGTGAATCCTATGATTCAAGTTGATCCTGCTAACTGCCAGGTGGGAACCTATAATCTGAAGATCACATGTAGATTCCACAGTGCTCCCAGAACCCATCTTCATCACATTAGGGAATTCTGATAGCAGCCTGTTTCTATTTAAAAGATGAAAAAGCAACAGCAATGTTGAAAGGTTTATGCACAATAACTGTGTTTTTGTGTGTGTTTGTTTATTTATTTTTTATCCCATCCTTATTACTTTGTAAGTAACTCGAAGTGGTGAACATATTTAGTACTCTTTCCTCCTATTTAATTAGCTTAGCCTTTTTTCTACCATTGTGGCATTGTTTAAAATATCATGACTTCCCTCTGATAACAAAATTACATCAAAGTATTAAGCCCTCCCACCCACATTCCCATGAACTTGTGGAGGGGAGGTCCTTTGCAAAGTTTCTTCTGGAGCGGTGGGCAGACTGATCTCCTTGGTGAGAATTTGCACCTTACCCTGGTCCCTGGGATTTTTCCTTTCTACTTGTAGCTAAATATGGGGTTTTGGCTACCACTCCTCCCCAAATCCTCCCTGGTTGTTCTGGTTTGTTATTACCATAAAAAATATCAAAATTAGGTTGGAATTGTGTGCCATCTGGCTGCTGCTTTTTGCATCTTTTCAATAGCCAGTGGAAAAAGTCCTGGAGGGACAGAGCTTATTGGTAAGGCAGATTAGACCTCAGCCTCAGAGCAACATGAGTTTTGTCAGAAACATTTTCTCTTTACTAAAGTACTAAGCTTTATATTGCCAATTTGACCAAAAAGGGACCAAGGGTCCACTGCTTTAAGTTATAAAGAAGAGAAATTATCAAGTGTGTGGACCATTTTAGTTATAGTTATGATTGTTGTTATGTACACATAGTATATCAGAAAGAGCTCAATGGATTTGGATTTTGTGTATGTGTGTGTGTGTGTACATACGTACTACATACATAGCTCTCATAATATAAGTGCTGCCCTCGTAATGCAAATAATAATTCCTAACCAATAGTTATTCATTAAAAACTACTACTTATTACTATAAACAAACCAATGTGAAATTACAACTACCAGTTCTTTAGCTGGTGTTTGCCTTCATACACATCAAATTCTTCCTAAGAATCTAAGGTGTCATAATTTATTGGTGTAGCATATCTGTGGCTCCAAGCAGTGTGGCTTTTTGTAATTGACCAATGAAATGTTTGTCAATGCACAGATTTTCTAAGTACCATCCAAGATTTTTTGGTATGACACTCAGTTTGCTGATAACTACTAGGACCTCCATAGCTGGTTTATGCCATAATTTTTCAACTTTTCAGATCTTAATACTTTGTGAACTTCAATTCTTTGACTTTTATTCTACTATCTCCTGGTATTACCACATCAATTATTCATTTTCTTCTTTTCAATCACAGTTAAGTCACACAATAAATGTGTTGTGTACTAAGACTTTACTAATTTGTATTTAGAAATCATTTTTATTTATACTTGCAAACTGAAATAATTTAGGCAAGAGTCATTTAAGAGTGGTATTAGTTTGGACATTGCTTTTTTCATCGCTCCACTTTTTATCTTGTGTCTTTTTTCTTTTTCCATCTATTTAAGACTGAAAACCTGCCTTTTGAGATAGCATTCAAGTTTCCTTTTGTAACTATTTTAATATCTTTAAGAAAGTCTGGACTTCATAATTAAACATATACTTAAGAAATATAGAACATGCTGATCAAATAATCTAAGAAATCAGCGAAGTCTGTATATTAGGAAGTTTCTCTATACCTGGTCTTATTCCATTTCCTCAGATATACTCAGTAAACCCAGTATCCCATACGGAACTAATTGTATTTAGTGATTTTTAATTCAATCTGCCAAGTTATGACCTGATTCATGGTTCCTAATAACCAAACCACAGTCTCCAAAATGCACATCACATAGATAGAATGTAAAGCCACAGTTTTGGTTCAGGTCTCCATCTTTTTGCTTCTGTTTCTTACTTAAAAAGTTTCCCCCTGAATAATATAAACTTTTAAAAAAATTATCTGTTTATATCTAGGAACAGAAAAGGACTATTAGGCTATTTTTCTTCAGTGGAAGATTATTCAATGCATGACATTTGTCACTGTGTTTTATGCTTCTCATACTATATATAGACAAGGAAATTTGCAGCTGACAGAGACAAATTCTAGAAAAGTTGAAAAAACTAGATCTTTGAATAGTGTTTCCTTGTAATATAGGATATTGTTGTTGTTAATTGCGAAGTCGTGTCTGACCCATCGCGACCCCATGGACAACGTTCCTCCAGGTCTTCCTGTCCTCTACCATTTTCTGGAGTCCATTTAAGTTCACACTTACTGCTTCAGTGACTCCATCCAGCCATCTCATTCTCTGTCGTCCCCTTCTTCTATAGCCCTCAATCTTTCCCAGCATTAGGCTCTTCTCCAGTGAGTCCTTCCTTCTCATTAGGTGGCCAAAGTATTTGAGTTTCAACTTCAGGATCTGGCCTTCTAAAGAGCAGTCAGGGTTGATCTCCTCTAGGACTGACCGATTTGAACACCTTGCAGTCTAAGGGACTCGCAGGAGTCTTCTCCAGCACCATAGTTCAAAGGCCTCAATTCTTTGGCGCTCAGCCTTTCTTATGGTCCAACTTTCACAGCCATACATTGCAACTGGGGAAACCATGGCCTGGACTATACGCACTTTTGTTGGCAGGATGATCTCTCTGCTTTTTAGTATGCTGTCTAGATTTGCCATAGCTTTCCTCCCCAGGAGCAAGCGTCTTTTAATTTCTTGGCTGCAGTCCCCATCTGAGGTGATCTTGGAGCCCAGAAAAATAAAATCTGTCACTACCTCCATTTTTTCCCCATCTATTTGCCAGGAATTGAGAGGGCCGGATGCCATGATTTTGGTTTTCTTAATGTTAAGTTTCAAGCCAACTTTTGCACTCTCCTTCTTCACCTGCATCAAAAGGCTCTTTAGTTCCTCTTCACTTTCTGCCATTAGAGTGGTATCATCTGCATATCTTAGATTGTTGATATTTCTCCCGGCAATCTTAATTCCAACTTTTGTTTCATCTAGCCCTGAATATAGGACATAGTTATTTCCAATTGCTCATCACTTAGTCTGATCCTTTCAAAAGAGATTAAATTTTTAGTACTGAACACAAAGTCTATACCTAATTTGGGAAACCCAACAGAAATCTGCAAAAGCATTTTCTCACAGACATATCACAGTTCTGGTCAAAAACTAGGTGAGTTTGCATGCACACAAATACACATTATATAGGTTTATGTACATTTTGAGATTATAAAACTTCCTGGTGACATTGTTCCAGGACTTGGAATTAACTTATTTTTCCCTAACTATGACTCTGATTTACAAGATCTATATTACAAATAGCAGATTATTTTTGTATTAGTATCTTCATCCTTGATATATAATTTAGCCTTAATTTTTCCTCTTATAATAATAATGCTTAATTCCAGGAACTTTAAGTCTTGGATAAAAGGTATCTATCATCCTGATCCTCCTAAATAAACAAGTCAAGCTTGATTAGTACTCTGAAACAGTTGAACATTTGGTGTTCATTTTTTCAAAAAGAAACAAATGAAAGTGTTATTTACAAAACCAAAAGTATCTCTGCCCTGGACATTATGAAATGAAAGAACCACTCATTTCATTAGCCATGTTTGTCCTCATCCTAAATCACTGGTTATAATGTTCTAAGGTCTTTAAATAAATATGACTGTCAGATGCCAAATTCTACAGTGCTGTCAAGCCAAAGTTCAACAGCCAAATACAAATTGTCAGCATTTATTTACAAGGCAGATGTAAGCTGTTTTAATTTCATCTCTGCTTTTGCAATGAGCTCCTGTCCCTTGAAAGAACATACTGTATGATACATTATTTTAAGAATTGGATTCAAAGTGAATTGGAATATTGGTCCCTTTAACAGCATTCATTACTAGCAGGCAACCACCAATAATTGATATCAGCTGAACAGAATTGAGATTTATGATAAAATTAATCCACATAGATTTTTTTTTTTAAAAAAAAAATCCAGCGTGTTTTCCCCTCCATTTGTTATCTAGCATTAATTCTGACCCTTTCTCTCCTTGCTCGTTACTATAGCTGGTACTACAAGCACAATAGTGGGAGCTGATTATCTAGGGTAGCAGGGCATGCAGTTCTGCCATCTGCTTTGTACACCAGTTGTTACTAATGTCTATTTATAGTGTACTTTGCAGCATCCAAATGCTTATTATTGAGATGGGAAAAGCAGCCAGTGGTCATTCTGTTCTCATTCAATCTTCTGACCTATCAAGATCCATTCTACTGATCTTTAACAGCTGCATTCTCTTTCTTCTTTATTCATTTCTATTTACGTAAATTGGACTGAAAAAATATACAGAAAAAATTGGTCAAATAGCAAGCCTTCTATCTCTCAACTGGAATCCTCCTTCCCCCCTTTACAAAGCATTAATTCTCTGTTCCAGAACAGATCATCTGCTGACAAGTGACTTTTTTTGAAGTACTTTTCAATAAACTTGAAAGGTTACCTTCAAATTCTGACAAAGCAATTCATATTTTAAATTGCAATGGAACATAAGATCAATTAAAGATTCTTAAAATGAATTCACATATACATATAACTACAATTCATAAAGAAATTGGGTACTTTGGGATCAAATGATATCTAAGAAATAAAAAATACAGAGCAATGATATATAAAAAAACAAGACAAGAGAAAACAACTTTCTTTGGCTTCAAGTTTACTGAGTCACTGAAAAATAATTCAGTCCTCATTTACAGCATTCCCAAAACTGGCTTTAAATCAACACTCTCCCAAAACTCGCTTTTTAAATAAATTTCAGAAAGACAAGTTTAAGAGCAAATTTTATAACAGAAATAATTGAGAACAGTGTTCATCATGAGTAGAACTACATGTTTTGATTGAATCTCAAGGAGGAAATACTGCAACAGTTTGTCAAAATGTCCAAGTAGATATGCAGGCATGTTTCAAATCTACTGTAAGTAAACTTTAAAATTCCCAGAGTGAATATAGTTGGACAAAGATAAGGAGGGGTACAAGATCACTATGATATAAGAAAGTTTTAAATGGCTGTTACATGCTGACTCTGACTAAAGGGAAAATGTTAACTCATATTAAATGAAGTCTTTTTTTTAAAAAAAGAAACAGTTAACTAATTAACTTTATTCACTTTATTCCCAGACCATATATTTTTACATAAACATAATTTTCAGTGAAAACAACTCCATTATAGACAAAAAGACTTCTCAGTTGATCCATGTCATCTTTAAGCACCAGGGAAGTAGAAACTGTGCCCTCAGATGCAATACTTATTTAGAAAAGCAGACATGCCAATATCTTATAGGAATCAGCTACTTTCAGACCACAACTTGTTACAGCCATAGCTGAATATAGATTTGGAAGGTAAATCAGCAGTTCAAACTTCTGTTCCTAGAACTGAAAACTGCAGGCTAACTGCTTACCAAGGACAGTATATATATAGGTAACATTTTATTAGATAAAATAAGGATGCCACTGGCTACCAGCAATGTGGAAGGAACACAGAACATTATCTATAGAATTAGGAAAGAAGCAGAATTGATAAATTAGTTAAGTAGAACAAAACCCCAAACCTATAGCTTATTATGCTACATAATTTCTTTCTGATAGACTGGCTCAATCTGAGTGATGTTTGACTCATGTTGTTTCCTGCCTGTTCTCAGGGTTTCCTCTAATTAGTAGGGGAGAAGATACTGGCAACTGTAGCTTACTGTATTCATTAGTTGGGCAAACTCAATCACTGACTTAAAATGACAAATGACTTACTCTTCACTTATACTCAGCTATTATTTAAAACTGAAAATATACAAATCAGAGCAATTCCAAATTCTAACACTTAAAATGTTAGCTCTCTGAGTAGCCTATGGCTAATGATGAAATCCATATATAATCTAATATCACTGGCAATAAGCCTTCCAACTACAGATGGGATCTGCACATTCATCAGATATAAGCTTTGGATGCAATTAAGTTAGACACCATCTTGTAATGCTTTTAAGAATATTTCCTGTCACACAAAAATTTGAACAGATTATTTCTCCAAATTTTCAGCTATGAGCTCAGCTTAATTAACAACATTTCTTCCTTTTAATGTAAATTTTAGAAATTGGTTATGTTTATAATTCATGCCTTCACTTAAGTCAAGGATTAGGACCAAGTCTTTCTGATTTCCCAGTTGTCCATATCAAAAAAATAACAGAATAGTTATTTGGACATGTTTTCTTCATCATTTTAGCCTCTCCGGTATTCCAGAGAATATATGAAGAAGACTAGAAAAAGTATCAAACATAGCATACAAAGTTATTAAACACAGAGATATTTAAGAGAGCATTCCAGCTGAGTTTGTGCCTAATGCCATCTTTTATTATTTTTATTGTTTACCTGTATTTTGCTTCTATAATTGTCGAGATTTTTTTATTGATTTATGAAATTATGATGTAGATTTAATTTGTCATAATAACTGGGGACATTTTTTAGATTATATTAAGATATAAATTTGTAAGTGCATGAATGAATGGATGGATGCCTAAGGCACTCATTTTGATTTATGTCTTCTTACTTAACTAATTATAGCTACAAAGCCTCTTCAACTGACCCTTTCATATATATACATAATTTTCACTAACATTTCAACAATGTGTGCCTAAATTTCTCACTTTTCACAGATTAAAACCCTCCAATGTTCTTTTCTATTGAACAATTTCCACTTGCAATAGGAAACAACATAGCTCTGCATTTTGCATTGAACTGAGTCAGAGCATGAGTATGAACAGCAAATGCAGAATAATAGGACATTATAATTAGAAGATTAAGACAGAATCTAGCTACAGATTTCTCAATTACTAAATCCAGGTTCAAATTTTTCAACTACTGTTGACTTATAAGGGTGTATTGCATAGCAACATATTTTCAGGCTAATATTCTTGCTCAACATAAATAAAAACCCAATCAAAGTAGCTTCCATCTTCAATCAAGTATTTAACTTTACTAAATTTCTGTAGGTTACCAGACCTACAAAATTCAGCAGGAATGGTAATGTTTACTACTGAATGTTCATATTAAATGCAGCAGAATAATAGATTCGAAAAGTTCTCCCACAAATTGCCCTGCAAGGTCATTCTGTGTATTCCATTGAGTTAAGAAAGAATTGATTGAATCATAACCATCTTTGATAGATACTTGACCAAATTATCTTGGAGAGCTTCATTTATTTCCCTCCTACTTTCTTTTCTTGCTCACAATCTCATGAAAAGCTACATAGCAAGATATTTGGGTTCTTAATCATTTTCTTCTTGAAGAACATGAATGCTTTGCAACCTGTTATACAAATAACAATGACACAATAAAGTCCAGTCATTCTATTAGCAAAAATTATGTTAGTTAGTTAGTCAATCAATTTGACTGCCCGACTGATGATGTCATTACCTCGGCAGTAATTTATAAGATTGAAAGGAATGAACATATTGTGGGATTCAACTGTCTATTTCCCCCATCTATCAAGTACAATTCAGGGATAATAATCTGAAATTTGTTATTTGTGGATAGAAGAGATGCAATATGCCTTCTTCAACACACAAACTGGACTATATTCATTTTTTAATTTTCTGTATCATCTTTGCTTAATCATAGGAAAGCATTTTTAATATAATCAACCTAATTTATGCCCCCAAGTTACATTTCTATTATTGAATCACCATACCCAACCTCAAGAAGAAACAAATCTGTTACAATTCATTGATTCATTCAGTGTATATAATTGCCAAGTCAAAACAGCTCTGTGTAGCTTACAACAAATTTAAATTTGGCGGAGATGGCATTCTTGTTATATTATTTTATTTTGGAAACAGACACACAAGGATCAAATCTGACATCTCAGAGAATAGCAATTAGAGCGTTCCAAATATTATGAACAATAATTCCCATAATCTCTAATTACTGTTCATGATGGCTGATGGGACCTGATATACAAAATATCTTATCTACTGTTGTTCTAGATCAGGGCTGTCAACTGCCGGCCTGCTGGCCGGTTGAATCATATGAATGCCACACCCACCCCAGCTCCGGCAATGCAAAAAAAGTCGTGATACATCGTGACAGGTTATATGATGCGGTGAGTTTGACTCCCGCATCCCACATTATACCTACTGGGTTTAGGTGTACAGATTCAAGGTACTGGTAAATGTTTTTCTACCCTTTTAAAATAAGGGAAATAGAGCAAACACATGTTATTTCATCCTAGATTGATAAAACACACATGTGCAAACTACAGTATGCAAGCTTATGAAACATTGCTCCTAGTTAATCAGAAGTAACAGAATATGTGTAGAGGGAAATACAAACTGACTGTCATATTGTCAATTCCAGGAAATTAACTCCACAGAAAGGCTAAAACTACTTTTATTAAGTTTGGTTATAATAACAGAATTTTGCAAGTTTGACTGCATCTTTGGTGAATTAGGCAGGCATCTTACTAAGACACTGTTATTTGGCCATTCTGGGCTTAAAAAATGCTTCAGCTCCGCCAACAGTTTCTGCATATCTCCATCAAGGTTATTTTCTTTACTCACTGTATAGTGCTTCTATTTTTCATTCTGTAACAGATATAACAGAAAAAGAAGGGAACCCTATGAGGTTGAAGAAGTCTGGGGAACATGGGCAAATTAAATGCTAAGTGGAATAATAATACACTAAGTGAGCCACAAAAAAAGAAATTAGGAAACTTCTATGCTGCTTATAATTGATTAAATATTCTTAGATTTAAGATACTTGTTTACAGAAATGGGCAAATCCTGCACTAAATAGCTTGTGACATTTCTAAGCTTTATTATTTTCATCAAGAATTTTAAACACTGAACCAGAAAATTAATTATAATGACTGTACTTATACCATGACAGTTTTATAAATATATTAACTACATCCACCTTTTCAGCAAGGAAGAAATGCAGTTTTAAGTGAGAAGATGTTCTGAAGAACCTTCATGAGCCTCCAAATAAATCTGTAGGTTTCTTTCTGATTCAATCAACTGCGATCTCTAAGTGCCAATTAGCAACTTACATAACTGTCAATATGAGAAACATCACAAAGGAGAGCTGCAACTGCTTACAGCTAAGTAAAGGGTAAATGAGATTTAAATTAGGTTAGGATTATACTAGGCTCAAAAGTAGGATTAATATATTATTACTATATTATATTATATTATTATTACTATACTATGATTATGCTGCTGTTACAAATTGATCAAGCATTTTCTCTCTAACTTTTATCAAAATAAGAACTTTCTGTTTCTTAACATTTAATTTATATGTTTTTTTAGAATTAATATAAATTTATTTAAGTACTATTTACTCACATCTGCAAATGTTACCACTTAGGATAATATTTTAGTCAGCCATGATATTGGAATAAATTTACCATGATAATGGGCTATGATACGTTCAGCTCTAACTTTTTGTCCTCCAGAAATAAGTGTTTAGCATGAAACTGTGGAAATAAAATGATCAACCAATTAAAGATAAGAAACATTTCACCCCCTTACTCCCCCCCTTACTTTTTATTTTGTTTCATCTCTTTTGTTTACTTTATTTAGGAAAACTGCTCATAAAACAATCCTCAGGTGGTTCATAAAATAATATTTAGAAATGTATATGCTCTGAATTAAAATCAAATTATGATTATGTGTACATACACATATATACTATGCAATTCTCTTTCATTATAAACAACATTATGAATAGAAGAAAAAAGCAGGTATGAGATTTAAAAAAGGAAAACATAGCTAAAAGTATTTTATGCCAACAGCAAACTTTTTTTTCACTACAAACCATCCTTAACTATGTAATTCTTTGATTCCTATACTGATTGCTTTTTGTTCTTTAAATTTCTTTTTTTTTTTTCAAGGAACTCATGAAATATACTCAATCATTCTGTGTCTTTTTTTCCCAACCAATTCAGCCTTCTTTTTTGCACTTGTTTATGATTTGATCTTCATTCATTTTCTCTATGTGACCAAAACATCTCAACCAGTTCTTTCCTATTGCTAACAAATGTCTGTATCCAATCCACATTAATTCATGACTCACTCATTCTTGATCATATTTATCCTTGTTTTACTACCCACACTTCTTATATGCAGCCAGTATATAATATTTGGCTGGGCAAATATTAATTTCTTGCTGCAGATCATATCCTATCATTTACCTAATGACAATTTTAGGAGAGCAGTGAGGTGTCCTAGAGGTTAAGATGCTCACTTCACACTTGGGAGATTGAGAGTTCAATCCTAGGCAGTGACAGATGTTTCTCTATCAGGGCGCAAAGAGAAAATATCTGCTGCAAACTCCACATAGGTGTCAGCACAACTTTTTCCTAACATTTAACAACTAGGTAGACCTCTTGCTTCATGAATCTTTGGAAAACTAATAAAGTCCACAAGTAATTGAAAGGTATTACTTTATTTTCAAATTTCCGTTGAGACAAAGGTTGTCAGGCAATTTTGCCTTTCCTTTATACAAATCAAATTTTAAACCTCTCCAGCTGCTATTTGCTGAAGACCTATGTCTTTTACAATGATTCTAAGAGCTCTGAAATTGGAAGATAAAGTAGTGATCCCTAATGGTTAGGTACGTCGCTAACTCCCTCCCTCTCTCTCTCTCTCTCCTTTGTTGATTGATCATTTTGGGAAAAAGCTTCTACATGTCTTATCAATCTGAGAATCAGTTCTCACAATGTTGCATTTCCAAGTAAATGAAACAGGAACCACAAGATGAGCTAATTCTACTTTATTATAAGGTTTTGTTAAAAAATCTTGCAAATCTGAAAATACAAAACTCCTTTCTCATTTTACAGCTTGATTAGTGAAGGCAGATCCTTTCTAAGTTTCTTTCTGTGCCCCTTACTCTTGTGGATTCTTTCTCCTTTTATTTGATTGTTCCCTAGGCAGCATCTCTTCCCCACCCTCCTCTTCCAAGGACATTTTCACATTACACCCAAGAATCTTTGAATCAAAAATCATAAACTATATGCAAGGAACCAATTTTCTTTTTTACAAAGATGTTGGGTACAATGGGAAAAGAGGTAAGGTTGATAAAAAACCTTGTAATCAGTTTTTCAAAGTACATTATATAAGAGGGGAAAGTACAGAAAAGGCAACTAGATTGGTCAGGGCTGGAAAACTTTCTGAAGAGGCTACAACATGAGTTTTAGAAAAATGATTGTAACAAGAAAGACATAACCAAGGACATTTGTGGGTAACAGAATGCTTGTTTAGATGAAACTTTAGTGTAGTCTATAAAATCTTATGTTTAAAAATGATGGTGATAGAAAACTGAATAAAACAGAAAGTTGGATGGTTTTATTAATGAATATGTTAAGCCTGCATTATTATAAGAATTAGTAAAATAAGTATTCACACACCGTATGATAAAATGGTGAGACATTTGTGCAAAAATCGATGCAGTCAGCAATATTCCATGACAGCATTTTTGGCAACCTATTAATTTGCTTTATTTTATTTTTTTCATTCAAAGTTTATGGATTTCAAACTATATATACTAAGCACAGTCTTAGTTTTGTCAAGCATGGAAATCAAGAAACCCAGGCTGTTCCAATGAATATAAGAATTTATTGCAAGCTTAACCTCTCTACAAGACTCTGAAGTAGTCAGAGCAAATTGATGAGAGTCAATGGAATTCAAGGTGGGGACTGGGCTTAGATCTCTTGTGCTTGGGAAAGGACTCAAGATTGATGATGCTTTTGATTCATCCTTCAGGCTCAGCCTTGTCATCTCCTAAAGGTTTCTTCATTAAAATAAAAGTAACAAAAGCATCATGCATATATCATTAAAAAGCAGCATTCGTCAATATGGAAGGCTAATTCTACAGATTCATCTGCAAGTTCAGCTAAGTAGACTCTTGTATCTGTTGAAAAGTTAGCTCCAGATCATATTCTGGAGAAATATGTACCAAAATATATGCAAATCATGAGTAAATGTAAAAAAAAATTTCAAGAATCAACCTAATGTGTAAAAACAAGATAACGAGAAAAACCAATCACTACATATATTGGCAAAAAGGAGAAATGGAGATAAGGTGAAATTGATATATTTACTGTATTTACTGTAAATATATCTGTATTAGGTTAATTCTAATAAATGCTGATTTCCATTAAAGTCTTAGCTTTGACCATTTCAGGTTGTAGAGCAATAACAAACATATCATTTACATTCCTTGCAAGACATATAGGGCTTCGGATCTGATTCTAATTTTTTTTTGCGCATATGGGGATGCAAGCAAAGTATTTGTATACAACTTCCTTTTTTCCCCTCAGAGTACATGGTTGCTCTCTGTGGCTGCCATATAAAACATCTTCTTGGAATCAAATCCAAAGCACTGCACAGTCTTAGGAAAAGATATTGTGAGCTGATATTTCAAAGGTAATCCTTCATTGGCCATTGCAAAAGGAAAGAATGAAATATTTTGCTCTTGGTGACTTGTAGCTGGAAGCATAATTATGCCTTGATTGGAACACTGTTATTTTAGTATCACATTCTGTTTTGTAAAAGCGTTATGCCCACGTGTGGCTTTTAAATGCAACCGTCTTACTGGGTTCTTATAGCAAAGCAAACATCAAAAGCCTTAAGTACTCGGCTCTTTAACAGAAATTCCACATCTATTCTAAAAGATTTTGAGTAATACTATGAGCTAAATAGGTACAATTAGCCCAAACCACTTCAAAGGGTTGTTGTTGGGAAAATAGGAGGAGGGAGCTATGTTGAATATGTTCACCAGCTTCAGTTATTTGCAAAACTAATAAAGGTGGGATACAAACAAATATTAGCCCACAGAGATGGTGTCACCTGAGCACTAAAATGGTAGCCATTTTATTAACTTCTCAACCTTTTCACTCAGTTCAGTCTTTCTCTGCAGGCTCCTCCCAAGTCACACATTTTCTTCTTTTTGGAAAGTACTACTTGATTACCATTCAAATCAAATCAGCCAAAAAATCAATGGTATCTCAAAATAATGTTGCTTATGCTTGGCGCAATGCTACTTTTGTTTTATATTATTTTATTGGTTTTTTCCCCTTTCTTTCTCACAGGTAGATGGGGGCTAACGACCTCTGCAGCTGAGCCACCTGAAGTGGTGCACAGTCAGAAAAGGATGTTTTATTTTTCTCTGCCTATGAAGCAGTTTTCTCTCTCAGAGCAATTACCGCAAATGATTTATGTGACCAGTCAAGGGGGCCTGCCAGGGTTCTTATTTCATCTATTTAAAAAAAGTACTCTGTTGGAATTTTATCAGGAAGCTCTGATTAAACTGACAGGTACCTTTTGTTTTGTTCTTGGAAGACTTCTTTTTGGAATCATGCAGTACATTCAAACATTGGGAAAAGAAAGCGTAACTAAGCTCTTCTCCCACAGCCCCTCACCTGCAGGCCTCCTGCAAAGGCGGGGGGGGGGGGGAATCTCCCTGGCACTTTAAGCAGAGTAGTTTTAACCTCAGAGAATGATCCTGGATTCTGTCTACTTGAAAGATTTCCTTTTAGTTGACTCAAGCCACAAAACATACATGTTTGCTCTCTGGTACAAGTCATATTTAGACTGAGAAAACTGATGAAGGCTGTGCCTGGACAAGAGAACAATTTTTGAATTGAGCTAGAAAAAAATCCAGACAACCTCACATAGAGAGCACAGTCAGTCTCTGTCACAGAGGCAGACAGAAGGGAAAGCTGATTGAAACACATAGGCTGTGTACACAGCCCTCTTTTGAAGATCTCAGTGGCAGAAACAGGTTTTTTCACAAACTTATTTAGAAAGAAAGGGGCTCAGTTGAAAGCTATGGGGTTAGCTCTACCAGAACTGAGTGGCAGAAATCCAGACAATCACTTGATGGCAGCGAAATTTTCTTTCCTCTTTGCTGTCCTCTGTAATCATCTAGCTCTTTCAACTAAGTAGATCTGGTAAGCTTACTGTATACAGTTTCCAATTGTCTTCCACTTACAGTAGTGCCATCCAGCTATATCAGGCTACAACACATCCAAGGGAATTAAAACTGGAAAGGCTTTTTGCAAATATATACACATAAGTCTCTTATATATACTTTAGCAATCCTTACAACCACCCAGAAGAATAAGAAATCAAAGACCCCATTGTACAATAGCACTACCAGTGTCATATCATCCTAGTACCCATTCTCTGTGCTAAGCCTTTGTGTTAACATCAGGCTTCATTAACTTGGCTGTGCTGGCTGGAACTCAAAGTATTGTAGACATAACACCACTAGGGTGGGGTTTTGATTCTTTCTGGTAACAGATGAGGTGTTTATAAACTGTTCCTAATTTTCTCCATTGGAAATATATACCAGACTACTGCAGCAAATGCTGGTTATTTATCTAGCCTCTTTTCTGCTTTTAAACAGCTGCCCTTTCTATTAAAAATCCAACTTATTTGTTTAATATTTATGTAACAATGGTACTGAGAGCAAGGGAACAGGAAAAAAAGGAAGTATTTTATATCTAGTAGCTAGTTCTAGGAAACTAATTGATTGGTTAATTGTAAGTAAACAAAAGGATGGTCAGGTAGCCAAGCAGGATTTCTTGTTTTATAGTGTCATCAATCTGTTAGTTCTGAAGTGCAACAATCATCCCATTTTTCTATTTATGTTTTATTTTAATACATGATATAATTCAAAATTTGTTACTGAAATTACTTTGTGAAGATGTCACAAACTATTCATAACCTTAATATTAGAGGTAGATAATTATACCTATGATTTAATCTTTGTTTCATACTAACAAAGTTCATATCAATAACTTAATCTGGAACATTTCTATTAAAGAGAAAACCAATTAGTATGTATCACAATACTAATGCATTAAAGTAAACAGGTCAAGACCCTGTCAAAACTACAGATAATAAAATCATAGGTCAATTGATTTCATAATTAAGACTGATGCAGGATAACAAAGTGGAAGTATATGCCCATCCCAAAAAATCAAATTGTCTTTGAAAGCCTGGAAAGTACCACATATTTACAAGTTTTAGCACTCCTATTTAGCAGCCAATTTAGGCTCATTGAAAATGAGGTATTTTTATTGAATCCATTTCTGAGAATATCATCATTTCCATTTGGAGGAAGGAATTAGATTGAATATAATAACTGAAATAGGCTTTAGGAAAAGGTAAGAGCAAAAATAAGGAGTGTATTTAGCCTCAAAAGATGTGACTCCACAGCCTCAAAAGATGTGACTCAAAACAATATGGCCAAATCATAATTTTGAATGTGGACAAACAAAAACTATTGATAGAATTTAAAACTAAAATGCAAATTTTGTCCTGGTGCCACAAATTGCACAATCCTGTTAGAACTCGTTATTCTTAGCATAACTTCTTCAGATGTAAGAACTACAACATGGTGGAATTATTCCTGATACTAAACAATCCTATCCTTAGAAAGAATTTCTAAGGATATTTGGGATTGGTTTCTTTTCACTTTTTCCCACTTTTTCTCACTTTTTAAAAGGAGTTGAGATGTAACATCAGAAGAAATGAGTCATACAGCAGGAAAGTCAGTTGGGGGAAGAGATCTAGATAAAAATAGAAAGACATGTTGATTGCATTGTTACCAGGACCAGCTTTATGAGTCAACAGCAATGACAAGAAAGTACTGAAAATGAACTAAACATACAATCAGTAACTAATGCCATAAGTCTAGAGACAAAATAGGAAGCTAACTGTAAACTTCCAAGTCTAAAATAGGAGGAAAAACAAGAAGAAAAAGCATACAAGAATGGCACTTAAATATTGTTGCTTTTTTAATCAACAAGTGCCTCAAGAACCAATAATAACTTACAAACAAATAACTTACAAACACATCCTTAACATTCCAAAAATTCAAGTAAATAATGTTGTAAGCTACCTAGAATCGCCTTGCGGTAAGGTGGACAGAAAAAAACTACATTAAATAAATAAATATAACTAAAATCAAAATCTGTTACAGAGGTGAAATAATTGGAGGATTGTGTATAGTGTTACTTAATGACATTGCTTTACATATACATATACACTTTTCATGCTGAGCAATCTATCAAATAACAGCAATAAAAATACACGTTAAAACAATAGGACTATTATATGTAACTTCTACATGTTGTAGTTTCAAAAAAACATTTAAACCTATATTATCCCCAACAACAATAGCTAATGGAAAGACCTATGAGGGTAAAGAAACAGGAAATCTTAAAGACAATAAAAACACAAGATTGTGTTTTTTAAAAAAATATATTTTAGGATTTAATTTTTTATAGCAAAAATACTCAGTTTGACCAACTAAGCACATATTTTCAAGCATACAATGAACAAAGGAGGCTTAGGTAAGTTATGGCAAATTGTTCAGGCCTCCAGAATCACTGGAGAGTAAACTCATGAAGGTAGCTTAATCTTCAATCACAATAATAAATTGAAATTGCACTGCAACTCAGAAGATTAGTTCTCCTGATATATGATAGCAGATTTATAACAAGATTTAACATAAATAAAAATCTGTTTTGTACAGAACTGCATCTCAAGGCTCACAGCCTTCTAGCAAGCCCACAAAACAACTTGCACAAACTAAAGGATGCTCAGGTTTCAAACCAACAGAAAAATCAATAATATAAGTTATTGGATACGGTAGCTCACAAACAACAACAAACTTGACTGGTACAAAACTCTAGAGAAAATTGTCTGACAAAATAAGAGGCCAGCTCACTCAGTCAAAAATCTTGCAGTGGCCAATTTGTGCCAGCCTAAGAACTAAGTCTGTAAACTATATATCACAAATCTTTTATGTATGCAAACAATGTCCCAACCTCTTCAGCTTTAGGAAGATACAATATTCTTAACTGCTGGGTTATGGGAATAATTTCTAGACCTATTTCCTGGATAATTTCCTGGACCTATTGATCATGTTCTGAGGACAGTGAAACAAATTATACTGGGGAGGACTGTAACTCAGTGATAAATATGTCTTGCATGCAAGAAAGTCTCAGGCTGAATCTCAACATGAAAAAGGATGACGTAGTAATTGATAGAAAATAATTTTATCAATTTCTATCAAAAAATGGCTAGTTCTGTGATGGGTGGATTGATTGTATGATCTGGTATAAAGCATCTTCATATACAACAAGACTTTGATTTGCAGTTGTTCATAACTGAATATTGAAACATATATTCATGCAGATATGCAGATCTGGTCTACAGGAGTGAGTTCAGGAAACAAAAAGGCATTTATATATATTGAGCTGCTATGTTGGTATGGCTTTAAGATTTTCAAACTCTTCAGGATAAAGTGCTTCCATCCAGCATGACAGCTCTAGTATGAAAAAAGAAAATCTAACATAGAGGCAGCTTCATGAGATACAAGTCAGGGCCCCAATAAAGAGAAGCAACTCCTCCTCTGTTCAAATTTGTCCTGTTTTTGAGAGCAACAGGACCAAATCATGAGTCTTACAACATATTGTCAATAGACTATACTTGGTCAAAATTGAACGAAATCATGATCCTTCTTATTTATTTTATTGCTCATGTGCCCAGAACATGACAAGAAGAAAGAACAATATTCCAACTGGGCTTCAGAAATCATTAGTAGGCCCTACATATGTAGATCTAAAACCATGACTCTGACTATTCCTATTTTAATTTTTATATAATATGAAATAGAATGATGAAATCATATTTTTGTTCCATTCATGAGCTGTATATCTAAACAAATAATCTAAAAAGGAAATTACAAAACAGTAGCTAAGACCTATGATAAAGGTCTTGTTTGCAATGTTCTAGAAGACATGTACAGTATGTCTTTCTCTATGTATGGTAGGAAGACTGCCAACTCTCCCTTCTTATATATTTTCAATGTAGATATTACTGGCATCACTGATTTACTAAAATCAATAAAGGTCATCTTAAATACTTTCCAAGCACAAAGGCTGAGCTTTTAAAGAAAAAAAGACCTCAGTTCCAAAATTTGTCTTTCTCTCTTTAGAAAATGAGCAAATATGTACATTAGCAGCCTGACATATGGATAATTTCCCAGGTTAGATGAAAAATCTGAACCCAATTTCAATTTAATACTTTTGTTAAAGAATCCAGCAGTGAGGAGTAAAAATGATGAGTTGTAATTTAATGTAAAATGAAAAATAGACTTTACAAACTAAAAGCTATCAATGGAATATACTATGAAGATGGTTCAACCAACAATCAGCTCAAAGAGCACCAAGGCCATTGCAGTTCAATCCTGAGGCACATATATTCTATTTTATTAAAGCCTATCAGACATGGCAATATATATCAGAAATGTTTAATTTTGCTTAAATGGCTGTTTTCTCAAACTCTACTTTAGATTATGATCTTTTGAAGACAAAGCAAGTTCAGCTCAATAGTTTTCTAGGATATGAGAGTAGTTTCCAAGAACAGAAATTCAATCTGATTAACCTAGGTGTAGGCTAATCTGATCAGGTATCTTTCAGGGAATTTCTACAGTACCAGTTTAGCATAAGGATGAGTCATAAAAAGATTAAAGAAAGATCCCTCTTTAACCACAACTTATCCTGATTTTCAATTCTATAATAAGGAAAAAATCTTACTGGAAATTATGATATTATTATTTAAAAATGATTAAATTTCAAAAGGGAGAATTTGAATGAATTCATGGGAATAAGGTCAACACAATTTGAATATTATTCAATGCAAATCACAAATCAGGTGTAGGCTACCATTTATGATTCTTGCCAGTTTGATTTGAAGCAACCTGACTTTAGAAATTATAGCATTTAAGGATGAGAATTTAACCTTATATAATTGTGTATATTCATAAGAAAATGCTTTCTGAGGAACAAGGAAACTGATATGTTGATTTTATATTTCAGAAATATATATATTTGGAGTGTATTGCTGTGTTTTGATGAAATATACATTTGAATGACTCACCTATATATCATATGAACAATCTCTTGTTCATTTAATAACAGCAACCAAGCAGGGTGATAGAAAGATAGTTTAAGACTTGTATGGAGTACCAGTCTCAATTAGCCTACTGGCTCATCTAATTAAAAAAAACACAATTAATAAAATGTGCTGCAAAGGCTGCCCAGAGAAGCCTTTATCCCCAACAGGTATTTCTTCAACATCATTAGCACTTCACTTTCTTAAACCTTCGGGCAGACCCTAAGGCTGATTTCCTCATACAAAGCACCTTAATCCTCCCCACACTTTTGTGTCTGCTCATCAAATTAATGAAGCACATTGAGAATGAAAAGTCTTATAGTAGAAGAGAGCAACTTCTCAACTATTTGACACAATCTTCCCCTTCTGACTCTCCTCCTCCTCTTTATTATAATACTGTATAAAGAAAGCACAACTTCCTTCTTTAAATGAAAAGGGGGAAGGGCAATAAAAAGAAGTCTAATAATTCTGGTAGAAGGAGATATCTGTCTATTTGAGCATCTGCATATGAAAAAGACATAACTGCTTTTTGGGCAAGGATTTGCTGCTGCAATATTGGTTACTATGCCCAGAGTATCAGCTACTGTTTTTGCATTTCTACTTCTGACTTTCTTAAGGTCAAGGGATCATAAAAAAAGAAAGAAAAAAGTACACATATGCATAAAAAAAACTCAATATGTCACAATATCATCAATAATAATTTCTGTATATGTGGGTTGTGTGAGGGTGTTTTGCAACTTGTGCTAAAAAGGACAGCTGTCTCTTGTACAGAGCTGCTTTGAAAAAGTATAAAAAGGATGATGGGGTTGCATTAAGGATTTTTTCATTCACTGATATCTGGAGAAGCAATTTCCACTCTTCAACCTGTGAATATCTCTCATCATATCACTGACCTAAATATAGATAATATTTCAAGCCAAAGAGAAACTGGGGAAAAAGTCCTATCTAAAAGAAGTGAAACTACAAAAGGAAACTGGCAAAGAAGGACCATGTAATCATTTGAATGTAGAAAAATAAGTTCTTTTTACGGGCCAATTATTCTGTTCCAAATTTTTTCATATTTGCTAGGAGCCCCTTCTCTAGGTAAAATATTAAACCTCACAAAGCATGCCCTTAGTTTATGTCTGCAGGACTGTTTTTTAAAAAGCCCATTTATTCATTATTGCCTTTTTGGTCTTCCATTACATGGACATGGTTTAGGAGACAGGGAGATGTGGCTTAGTTAGAGCAGTGGTTCTCAACCTTTTTAATGCCGCGACCCCCCAACCGGTCGTAAGTCGAGGATTACTCAATCGGTCGTAAGTCGAGGACTACTCGACTGGTGCAGCACCATTTGCAGAATGGGACTTTTGGCAGGCTCAGCAGGGCAGAGACAGCCTGGACAATTCCTATTGTCTTTTGAAAGCCAATAGAATTAGACTCTATTCAAGAGAGTCTATTCTATTGGCTTTCAAAAGCCAATAGAATAAAAGGGAGTAGCACAGCTAAGGAAAAGGGGGAAAAAATGGCGGATTGCGTTGTTTGGCGACTCCCATGAAATGGTCGTTCGACCCCAAATGGGGTCCCGACCCACAGGTTGAGAACCACTGAGTTAGAGTATCTCAGATGGGTGACAGGCATAAAATGTTAAACCTTTATGAAAGGTTGAAAGAGAGTAATGATTTACACTGGGAGTGAAGCAAGAGTTCCCAGCAACAGGAGAGTAACATTCCCACAAATCCTGTCATCACTGCAAAAAAGATATCATATCTTTTGCTATGCAAGATACAATGATGAACTATATACTGTAGATTAGCTCAGTTGTCAAACATTGATAACAGCCTGAGAACACAGGCACTGAACTAGTGGACAGGTGTCACTAGCCACAGCTGTATGTTTAAAAACCATCTTTAAGAGATTCCTCCTGAAGCAAAATGCTGGATTTTTTTTTCAAATAAGATTTGGTATCTGAAATTAATATTTATGAAGCACAAATTATTGTACCAGTTCACAAATAAGCAAGGGATCTCAAGGAAACAGTAAAAAAAAAAACTAAAGTAGGTGTGCAATGGTAAAATTGGGATAAACTGTGGGTAAGGTGTATTGCTCAGTTCTCTTTTCTGTAACCATCTTAGGATACTTCCATACCATTCATGCTTGATGCAATGTGAAGTGATCTACAACTGTCTGTGTTTCTACATATCTAAAAACTCTGAGAATTTGCAGAGAGTACAATTAGCTGCAATACAATGTTCATTTTTGTTCTTTTTTCCTGATCATTTTGTAGTTTTTTTTCCTTTTTCCTTTAAAGAGAAATATTCACCCTGAAGAAAAGAAAGTGGACAAAAAGTGTAGGAATATGAGAGATGCACTAAACAACCACTATAGCTAAGTTTATAAACTAAACCATAATGTGGTTTGTTTTGCTTTAGTTTAGGATGTTATATTAATCTAGTTTAGAGCAGATTATTATTTTTTTAAAAAGGTTAACACAATACATAAATTCAAACTTACGCCACTTGGGAAACTGAAACAAAAACACATTGTTCTTAGGTAGGATAGTCTCACACAGGTGATCTTAAAAGTGGTGGGATTCAGGTGGTTCGGACCGGTTCAGTAGAACTAGTAGCTAATTTTTTTGAGTTCGGAGAACCGGTTGACGTGTGCCAGAAACACCACCCCCTCCTGCACCCAATCGGACTCATGCAACACCTTCTTTCCAGCTCTGCTGCAGTCCTCCGTCACTTCCTCCGCCACCATGAGCAGTCCCACAAACAAAAGAAGTTTATGGGACTTAAAAAAAAGTTCAATCAATCAATTCCAACTTCGTGGGATTTTTTTTTTTTACGATAAGTTGGATTTGATTGAACATTTTTTTTTTTAGTCCCACAAACTTTTGTTTCTGGGACTGCACATGGCGGCAGAGGAAGTGACAGAGGAGCTGGAAAGAAGGTTAGAAAAGAAATGGTTTGGGAAGCGAGGGCATCTGGGCAGTGGAGTGTAGGGCAAGATCTCCAATTCTGCGGCAGCAGAGAAATGCTTTCCAGCTCCGGAGCTCTAACTGCCGCTTTGGTGGCTGTGTGGGCAGAGCTGTGAAGAGGGCTCAGAACGGGAGTGAAAGGGAAGAGGATGGGTGGGCAGGTGAGGGGGAATCTGCCGAAGCCATCCGGAGAAGACGAAAAGCAGCCCCTGCCTCGCCCACCAGCAGTTCAGAGAAGCCGTCTCTGAGCTGGCTGACTGGCCAATAGCTGCGGAGGTGCTGCAGTGAGTCGTGCCCAGGAAAAGGAGAGCATGTGAGGCTGGGATGGGGGGAGGTAAACCAGCCATGTTGGATGTATCCGGCCAAGTAGGACTTTGGCGAGTTAGCGAGTGGCTGGTTGAAGAGAGCGACGGTTGCGGTTCTGCCTGCTTTATTACATGGCAGGCTATTAACAGGCAGCCTGCTCCATTTCATTAAAAAAAATTACAAAATAGATTTTTTTTAACGAAATGGAGCAGGGTACCTGTTAATAGCCTGCCCTGTAATAAAGCAGGCAGAACCCTCTCTTCAGCCACTTGTCCTCTAACTTTGGCTCCATAGGAAGAAGGCAGGTATCAAATGGCAACTTATTATTTTTTTCTCCAACTGCCTGTGTCCGGTGTTAGAATTGATAGCTTTCAGGGAGACCATGTGGTCGAGAAAGGTACCACTTGTTATCAAAAACATAAGAAGTGCTGCCCTGTATCATGGTGAACCAGCCATCAGAGCCCCATCGGGAGACAGCCCTGGGATGGCCGGAAGGGAGCCCTCACCAGGCCCCAGCCCTGTCTATTTGGCAGCTCTGATGGGGGTGGTGGTGGCTGCTGCTGCTGCTCTAAGCCTCTTGCCCCACTGGCCATGCAGAGAAGCAGGAGGTGGTCGCAGCGATCCCTGCATTGCCTGGCCTGGCTGGCAGCAGCTCTGGAAGCGAAGCTGTGCCACCTGTCCTTGCGCTGGTGGGGGTGGTGGCTGATGGGGTCCCAGCAGATGCTGTGCTGCGGAAGAGAGATGGCATGCTGCCGGTCAGGCCTGGCGATGCAAGGATCGCCTCCACCTCCTCCTCCTGCTTCTCTGAATGGCCGGCAGATGGTGCATGGCAATGCTTGGGCAACGCATGGGGCTTGGAAGGAGGAGGCAGCAGTGGCGATCCCTGCATCACTAGGACCGGCCAGCAGCATGCTGTCTCCCTTCCGCAGCGCAGCATCTTCCAGGATGATGGTGGTGAGGGGCCGTAGGATGATGTGGAGCAGAAGCAGTGAGGGGTGGGTTTGCACCAGAGCCTGCCTTCCCCCGCCCCACCAGCGCAAGGATGGATGTCGTCTTCCAGCTTTTTAAATCCAAACTTATATTACAAACTTTTCAAATCTCTTTTCTAAAAAAGTCTCAAAAATACTTTTAGTTCCCAAGTTTCAAAGCTATATATCTATATTGGTTCCAAATTGTGATTTTCTCTGTTGTCCCCCCAAGCAATTAGTTCACCACTTTTCTTTTCCTGAGGGAATGGGGCAGAAATTCCTCTTATCAGGGAGGATTCTTTGCTTTGGGCAGTTTTTTCCAGGAAAAAACTTTATAAAAACATAAAGAGAGGATAAAGTCTCACCCAGTTCCATCCATGTTGCTCAAAAGTTGCTTGTTACTGCTTATTTTCTTTGTTTGTCAGCAGCTTCGGACTGGCCATAGAAGTGTAGCCAGTCTTTCCCTCACCGGTTTGGTGGGCTTCCTCAGATCAGACAGAGGGGCTGCTGCCCCTCCACAATCAACAAGGGTCCCCTCCTTCTTCGTCACCTCTCTGGGGTGACTTTCGACCCTTTTTAGCATCCCCAGCGGGGAGAAATTGAACATGAAAGATGGAGCCCTGTCTTCTTGCGCCAGCATGCTGTGACGCCTAACCGGAAGTCCAAGAAATCTCTCTTTGGTTGCTTCTGTATATTTGTGTGCTATTATTTTCCAGATCAGAACTCATCTCATTTCAGCTTGTTGGAAAGAAGAAGAGGAAGAGAGTAATACTATTTCATTTTTAGTTTCAGAATATTAATTTGGATATTGCAACAATTGTTTATGATTTGCTCTCACATTACCAAACATCAAGTATTACTTGAAACTGGAAAGTATCTTATAAAGGATAGATGTCAACTTTTCATGCTCTGAACTATTCAACTGAGATTGGTTTGTGCTGGTGAACATTCTCATATCTGTGGACTTGCAACACAAGAGGGGCTGAGTTAAGAGAAAAAGCAACCACTTCAAAGGAAGCTTAAGGCCTTAGCTGAGAAACACTGAGCAGAAGTGAAGTGAAGGGAGGAGGGAGGGTTGGGAAGAGGAGCATTAAGTAGTCAGCAGGTCACATACATAGAATGTGCAACGGCAAACTCAGTTTACAAAGAGACATCTGTTCCATTACTTCAATGCATTGTGGCTAATTACATCCTGGCCCGTCTGTGAAATGACAGCCACTTATTCTCCAGTGAAGCATAAAATCTGTACATGATCAGTTCAGAGAGAGGGGAGACAGAAGAGCATAGGATAGGAGGAAGAGTGGGGAGAGGGAAAAAAGGAAGGAAAGGGCTTCAGGAAAACATCTGATGCTTCTCTTACCAGTTCAGCTTGCCAAAGATTCAGCAGCTGGTGAAAAAAAGAGAACCATACAGAGAAGCCCTGACAAAGGACTCCCATTCTGAAGCAAAAAACAAAATCCTTGTGTCAGTAATAGCTTTAAACTTTTTGTTCCTTGCATTCAGAAATATATATCTAATATATATTAGTTATAACGTAGTTATATTGTAACTAATATATTAGTCATAATATTAGTTATATTATATAAGTTACATACGGTTATATTAGTAATATTATAACTAATATAAATTAGTTAAGCTAATTTAACTTAGCTTAAATTATGTAACTAACTAACCCAAATGGGCAGTGACTTGAAATAAGAGTATGACTTCTACTGTAATTTGATATAAACCTCCTTCTTTTCAATTTTTTAAACAGTAGTTTTGTCTGGATGGAAACAGCGGGTCAGGAAATGCACTTGTATGCCTGTACCTAAGTGCATATATGTAAGCACATTAACCAGTGCTTTTCTGCCTGTAAGAGGCTGGATATAGCTGACAATAAATACATTTATTTATTTTTATTTAATTAATTTAATTTACAGTAGTACCTAGGTACTCATCTTTAATTGGTTCCAGGAGGCATGAAGAGCACCAAAAACAATGAGTACCAAATTCTTCCCATAAGGAATCATGTAAATAAATTTAATGTGTTCCCAGATAATACACATTTTAAGGCAATATGCAAAAAGGTAGGGTTTATGTCATTACTTTAACATGAGAAATAAATTTAAAAATTAATAAATACTTAGATTAAATAAAAGCTTCATTTTACCTGTACTGATGAGGAAAAAAAGTGCAAAAACACACAAAATGATCACAGAAGCTAAGAAAAGACCACAAGGGGATGTGTACACAGCAAGAGCTACCACATGACTACCGTGTGACCTTTTGTTACCGTTAGAGTCACAAGGCAACTGACACCAACAAGTTCTAGCTTATGCTAGAAGTACCAACTAAATGATAAGAACCAGGACAAAATTTTCCTGTCAAAATGAGTCAAGTACCAAATTTGATGAGTTTCAAACCAGTTGAGTACCAAGATATGACTGTATTTATTAAATTAATTAAATTTATATGCCACCCATCTCTCTGTCAGGGCCACTCTGGGTGGCTTACTGAACATAAATAAATAACATATTTAAAATCCTATAAAATGATAACATCGCAGCTAAAAATCTTAACTCTTTCCCTGAAAATGCAAGTGCAAGGATAACCCTCTGAGAAAACTATATTCCATAACTTAGAAGCCATATTGTACCAAAAAAAGCGCCTCTCTTACGTGCCTGCTAGCAGATACCCCATAATAAGGAGAACTTTTAAGATAGTCACTTCTGTTGACCTTAAAAAAAAAATCTTTCTAGATTTTATACGGTGGAATTTTCAGAGATCCATATGGACTAAATCTGTCTATACAGGATGATTTTGATAAGATTTGCCATATCAGATCCAAACAAACATTGAATTTATTTATTAATTTCTTCTCTGATAGTAAATTCTCCTTATGAAACACTAACGAATTCTGTGTGTGCATTGCACAAGACTAATAATTCCACAACAATCCACTTTAAAGGTTATTTTCCAAAACATTCAGCAATTGGTAGAGCTCTTTTAAAATTGTTATCACTTCCTCTTTTTTCAATACAGCAAGTAAAACCAGAAGCCACATAACTGTTAAATATTATTTATTTCTGAACCACCAAAATGTACTAAATGATGCACAGAAATTAAATACAATCTTTTAAAAAGAGTGAGAAATGGAAGATCACCAAACAAAATACAGACATATGGAATCTGAATGGCCTTAGCAAACTAAGATGCTCCTCCTTTGAACCAAAAAAAAATCTGAAAGATATAAAATTTAAGTGGCAATATAGAAAACCTTGGATCATTAAAAAAAAAAGCTAATCAGCTTCACATTTGGTAAGTATTCAAATAAGGGACCATCAGGAAATCTCAGAACTGTAAACTACATTGGAAAATAGAAAATAAATCTCAGAAGGCAATGGTGAAACACTGCCATGTGGTCCCCCGAAAACTATATGGGTGTCATGATGAATTCCCAACTCAGAAGTGACTTCATATTTTTTAAATTATAAAACAGGCGCCCTCAATTTTGGACAAATGGATCTGGAAATCCAATCACACTATGTCATGATAAAAATATATACAGTGTATATTTATTGGTTTGTTAGTTTATATTTTGTATTTCTACACCACCCATCTGCCTCCAAGAGGGTCTCTAGGCAGTGACTAGATGCCTTTTATGACATCTTTGCCTGACTAGTTCAGTGTCTGAACTAGAAATCCAGAAATTTAGAGTTTGAAAGCATGGTTTATCCAATCACCTAACATCTGATAGATATACAGGTGGTCCTAGATTTACCACAGTTCATTTAATAACCTTTCAATGTTACAATCACCCTGAAAAAAGTGAATTATGACTGTTTTTCACACTTACAACCATTGGAACAGAGAGATAGCATCTTGCTGAAAGATGGGAGGGAGGGAGAGAGAGAGAGAGAGAGAGAGGGAGAGAGAATGTTCTAGGAATGGACAGTTTCTGATGGAGAAGATAAAGTGTGTCCCATCCTACCAACTCATTCCTGCTACTTGGTGTCAAGAGGATTGGGAATTAGAAAAGCCTGAAAAAGAGAAATCCCCTTGACTTCAATCAAAGGCCAAAGGAAATTATCCCACATATGCATACAGAACCTCAGACAGAAGGTAATAAGGACTGGAAGACTTGGCAGATTTTGGCAGTTAATCTAGACAAAAAAATGGAAATTCAAGAGGGGCACAAAATCTACAGTCTTCTATGACTGATGGTAAATAAGAAGAGATGCACATATTACCTCTAGATTCAAAGGGGAGGAAAGGAGAAATAATTAATGTAAGAGCTGAAACTGCCATGAAAAAAACCTAGTGATACTCAAGCCAGAAACACCTGGTATATAAACACTGAACAGATGTCACTGTTTATCCAAACTAAGAAAAGAACAGTCCAAATCCATTGACTTGAAAAGTAGGAGTAAGAGGTCTAGGATTAAAACCTGAAGCAGATAGGGATGCATACACAAACACATGCATTCATGATTTTATTTTTGTGTTCTGCAGTATACAGAACTTCTGCACCTGTATGAGTCTTATCTGCTATAAAGCAGATAACTAGCCATACCATATCTGTGAAGCTTCTGTTGTGAGCAAATCCTGAATACAGGGTTCAATGTCTTGAGTTTAAGAATTATTGCTACAACTGATGTCAAGTCTGACCACTTATTTGAAAATCTCAGCAAGAATGTACATTGGATGATCCAGCAGCCTTTCAAAAAGGATACTTAAAAGAGATTGCTCTTAAACTTGTCAATCAAAAGGCAATTTGTTGTTTAAAAGACAAGATGGGAGAAAAGAAGAAACATGGCAAGATTATAAATGGAAGATAATATTATTTGAACATTCTCTTCACTACTCTCATGACATTTGGTGAATGATACTAAGTAAATGTAAGAAAAGCCTGAGATTTGAAACATATATTAACTATACTCCTGTAAGACTATTTGGCCAGCCTAATAGATATGGAGAAGATGGGTTCTGATATAGTTCAAAAACTGGCTACGTTAAATAACAGAAACTAGTGAAAAATTAGAATTTGAAAGCTAGCTTAATTCTTCAGATTTGATTATAACCAGGTATGTTCAAGAGTCAAGATTTAAATTGGCTATAGTCATGGTATAGAAATATCCTACATTATTCAAGGTGGTAAAACAACAGGAATTGTAAAGAGCTTCAAAAGGTATCCATTCCTAAAAAATTGTCAACAAAATGTAAATAAGGTTCGAGTTAACTAAGTGTAAAGTGAAACAAATAGAAGCAAAATAGCCTATATACTGATGGGTTATGAGCTATCAACAATTGACCACTAAGGAATTTGACTTCTAGACAAAAAGATTGATGAAAATATTGTGTAGCTGTCAAAAGGGTAAATTCTGAATTAGAGTTAATCAGAAAACGATTCACAAATAGAATTGCCAATATAGTAAGATCTTTATAAAAACCAATAGTATGATCACATTTGGAATATTATGCATAGTTTTGACTACAGCATCTTTAAACAATAATGTTATAAAATGAATCTGTTTGTCTGTCTGTCTGTCTACCTACCTGCCCACCCACCCATCCACCCACCGACTGATCTAACTTCCCACCTACCTACCTAACTACCCACCCACCTACCTACAATAGGGACTAGGAGGCTAGATCAGGGAAGATAGCTATTTGTGGGATTGTTAATTAAGAAAAAAGGTTGATTAAAGGGGAAAAAGAGAATTATAATAAGCTATACATAATATTCATGAATTAAATACAGGTTTTCCATGACTCCTTTTCATAAAATGGCAAGAAATATATGACAGATACATTGAAAGAGCTCTTTATAGACCATAAGATGAATTTACCTGATGGCCACCAAGATGGCTTTTAAACAGGGTGGATAATAATCAATGATTTAAAAAAAAAAATAGGGCGGAGGGGGACCGGCCTTATCCTGCCCATCCTCCATAGCATGGTAGTCCAGCATGGGAGGGGAATAAAAGGGAAGGCTGCCAAGCAAGGAATGGCCTGGCTGGGGGGGTCCTGAAGTAAGCAGTTGCAGGGTATGTGGGCAGCTCCACCCCTTCTCCCACCTGTCTTGCCTCGTTGAGGCAGTAGTGGCGCAATATGCGCTCTCCTGCCCCATTGTGGCAGTGAGGTGGGACGGAGTGGGCAGGGTCCTAACTAGGGCTTATTTTGGGGGTAGGGCTTATATTAGGCCCACCCCCAAAATCAGGGTAGGTCTTATTTTCGGGGTAGGTCTAGTTTTCGGGAAAACAGGGTATGTGTGATTAACCTATTAACCTAAAATCGGTTCTGATATCGCTATTTTACTAACCTGACAGCTTATTATTCTAAATAGGAAACCTTCATTTTGTTTGCAAATAATAATATTAAAGATTCTAACTACCAGCAAGAATGAGTCCTTACATTTAAAGAGCACCTGTCATTTCAGATCCATCATGGCAGCGCCTGTTAGCGAGCATCCACTCACCTGCTGCCCACCATGTCCCCCACCTTGTTGTGTCACTGCCGCATCACCAGCCATCCCATTAAAGTGAAGGGGACTGTCGGTGAGTCAACAGCGGGTCAAAGGAGGAGCCGCTGCAGGACAGAGATGACAGTTGCTCTTTAAAAATTAAGATTAAAATCGAGTTTATTTAAATTAAACCTTTTTACTAGTGATTTAAATCATGATTTAAATTGAGTTGATTTAAATCAAATCCACCCTGCTTTTAAAAATGGTTTAGGTAAAATTCATAGATGATAAAGCTATCAATGAGCTCTAGTCATGCTAATTATAGAAACAGCATCAGTAGTAATGACAAGTATCTGCAGTAAACCAAGTTTGTGTTAAAATTATGACAGAGATGTCATGACACAAACCCCATCCTTACATATTTGTGTTCTGTTATCAGATGCAAATAAGTTGTAATTTTTATGTCATGACATCAAGATGGAGATCATGAACATCACTTGCCATATTTTCTCCCAGGCAAACTCGGTGAAAGGGGTTTTCTACAGAAATTTGGTGGGTATCTGTAGAAAACAGGATTCTAGAATAGACAGACTTTTGCTATAATTCTGTTCTAAGAGAAGTTATTTCCAATATGTTATGTAGTAATCTATGATCATACATACAGTTTGTAACTCAGCATTAGTGCATTTGTCATGGTACTTTTTCTACATATTTTTGTGTACTGATGATGGAAATGATGCTGACATCACTTCTGGTATGCTTGTTTGACTATAAAAATTACCTTTAAAAAAAAAGATATTCAGAATGGATCTTATTGAATCTTTTCTATGAAAGAGGTTAATGCCTACATGTTTCCTAAGTAGTCATTCCTTCGATGCCAAAATCATTAGCAGCTAAAATTGTTTGTTTTCCAGAAATCACAAGATAGAATTTGCTGAGGCCTTCAGTAAGCACAGGAGTCCCTCAACATTAGTCTTTCCAATTGCCTACAATTAGCATCAATTGTTCTAATGAAGCTGAAGTCATTAGCTGCCACAAAGAGTTAATGATGGGTCCTCCCTTACAAAAGCAATGATCCCTTCAGGAGGAAGGGCTGGTGGCACATCTCACTCCAGGGACTAACTTTGTGCTCTGAGGGCTACATATCAATAAATCCATCATCAACCCTTAGCTTTATAGAAATAGACAAAGTTAATACTTAATGTTTGTGGGCACATATGCATAAGTGTAAAAGCTTCTTGCTTCCAAATATCAGATCTGAAAGAAACAGCTCTTTGCCACTGTTCTTATTAACCTTTCTCAGGCCAAACAGTAACCTTGCTCTACTCAGGAGCACATTTAGCTGTTCCCACAATACATTATCTGTTGAAATAAATATGGAAATCAGGCAGAGCAAGTCAGCCAGACTGAAATAAATTCATCATTCACAGGCTCTCAGGGGAGAAAAACCATGCGTGCCCCCCCATGATTATTTCTGAAGCACTGAAGGAATGGCAGTATCACTAATGAGGCCAGTGCTCCATGACTGCTGATTATAAATGACCTAAAAAGAAGAGGAGGTGGGGTGGAGATAGGAGGGATGTCTTGTCTGGATAACAAGGGGAGGAAAAGCAGGGAGAAGAACCAATTGCTTGCCTTATGATCTAGAAAAATCCTGCTTGACTCCACAGTAGTGGGAGGGCAATTGTAGTTTCCCTGCTGATTATGGGCAAAACCTAAAGATTAAGTTCAAGTACAGCTTTGAAAACTATGAAAGCAAACCACGCCAAGCTCATACTGAAAATATTTGTCTCCCGAAAACAAATTTAATTCAGTTTTCAAGCAGTAGTATGGATTTCAATTTTAAAAATGCAAATGTATTCAAACTGGCAGAAAGAAAGGTCAGGACTCAAGAAGGGGCGTTGACTTACCTGAACGCCTTTTCTCAGCACGGAGATGGATAATCCACGCAGTGGGTTGAGACTGTATTCCTGGCCAATCAGATCAGTCAGCCAAAGTTGCCACGCCCCGTCTTGGACCATGATCCTTTAGTCTTGACTCGAGCGCAGCCATTGACTGACAGTAAGACGTTTTGGCTCCACTAAATATACCCTATTATTCTAGTCTATAAGGGTGGGTGTGGATTATCCATCTCCGTGCTGAGAAAAGGCGTTCAGGTAAGTCAACGCCCCTTCTCCAGCACTGGAGATGGATAATCCACGCAGTGGGACATACCAAAGCCTATTGTCCCTTGGGTTGGGGAATAGACTGGTCCCGTGTGCAACTTTGGTCTAGCACCTGCTGGAGAACCCTCCTACCGAAGGAGGCCTCTGCAGAGGAGTACCTGTCGATTTTGTAATGACGAATGAATGGAGAGGGCGAGGCCCAAGTGGCTGCCCTGCATACCTCTTCAATAGAAGCCTGCATGGCCCATGCTGCTGAGGTGGCAGCACTCCTTGTGGAATGGGCTGTGATATGCTTGGGGACTTGCAAGGACTCCGCCTGGTATGCCCCCGTGATGCATGCCCTAATCCACCTACCGATGGTAGAGGACGAGACCTTCCGGCCCCTAGTAGCAGGGTGGAAGGATATGAAAAGCGCTTCTGAGCGTCGGAATTCCGCTGTGCATGAAATGTAATGTCTTAGTGCCCTGCGTACGTCCAAGGTGTGCCATTGTTGTTCCAGGGGATGAGCTGGGTTTGGACAGAAGTCTGGTAGGACTATTTCCTGTGATCTGTGAAAAAGGGAGTTGACCTTTGGAATGAATGAAGGGTCTATTCTTAGGACTACCTTGTCCCTGTGAAAATGGCACAGGTCCTTCCTCATTGAGAGAGAAGCTAACTCGGATATCCGCCGAGCTGACGTGATGGCTACCAAGAATGCTACCTTATGGGTCAGATAGCGAAAGTCACATGTTTTGAGTGGTTCGAAGGGCGCTCTGGTAAGAGCTTGTAGTACTCGTGGTAGTTCCCACGATGGATACCTGTGCACGGTTGGCGGTCTGATGTTTGCAGCCCCCTTGAGGAAGGATCGTATTAAGGGATGCTTGCCCAAGGATTCACCGGGGCTGGCAGAAAGTATAGTTGAGAGGGCGGCGATTTGCCTGCGCAGTGTGTTTGGCGAGAGGTCCCTCTCTAGGCCATCTAGTAAAAATTCTAGGATCTTGGGAATTGTGATCCCTTCGAGTAACAATTCCTGTTTAGAGCACCATGATTGGAAGCTTCTCCACGTGGCCTCGTAGATACGGTTCGTGGAGGGGCGCCTTGATGCCTGTATGACCCTAATTACACCCTGTGAGCAAGCCCCCTTGGCTAAAATTGACCGTTCAAGAGCCAGACGGCTAGTTGTAGCCATTGTGGCTCTGGGTGGGAGATCTCCCCCTGCTTGAGGGAGATCCTCTCCGGAGGAATCCGCCATGGATTCGTGCGGGAGAGACTCCTCAAGTCTGCGAACCAAGGTCTCCTTGGCCAATAAGGGGCCACAAGGATTACCTCGGCCCTTTCCCGCAGAATCTTGCGTACTACCGCCGGAAGGAGAGGTAAGGGTGGAAACGCGTACAGGAGCCCCCTTGGCCATGGGCTCCGTAACGCGTCCGTCTGCTCTGCTCCCTTGGATGGGAATCGGGAGAAGAAGCGAGTTAGGTGGGCATTGGAAGGAGAGGCAAAAAGGTCCACCTGGGGAAGCCCGAAGCGGTGACAGACCTCCCTGAAGATCCTCGGGTGTAGTTGCCACTCCGAGTGATCTATTGTTGATCTGCTCAACAGATCTGCTTGGATGTTTGCCTCCCCCGATATGTGGTCGGCCTTTATGGAGGCCAGATTTTGTTCCGCCCAGGCCCCCAGTAGGAGGGCCTCGGCCGAGAGCGAGCGAGAGTGTGTGCCCCCCTGACGGTTTATGTGGGCCTTGGCTGTCACGTTGTCCGTCAGGACCAGTACGTGCCTGCCTTTTATGCTGCTGTGAAAATGCCTTAACGCTAGGTGAATAGCCCGCAGCTCGAGCCAGTTTATGTTGTGTCGGAGATCCACCGCTGACCAGCGGCCCTGTGTCCACTTGGTCCCCAAGTGGCCTCCCCAGCCGAATAAGCTCGCATCTGTTGTGACTACTACTCTGTCTGGTTCCCTGAAGGGGGACCCCCTGAGGAGAGCTGGAGATAGCCACCACCTGAGGGAGTGTCGTACTCTCAGAGGTATGCCTACCCTCTTCCGGGATGCACTGATTTGTTGTCTCTGAAACGGGAGCATGAACCATTGCAGTTCTCTTGAGTGCAGCCTTGCCCAAGGAACTATTGCTATGGTCGATATCATCTTCCCTAGCAGCTGGGAGAGGCAGACCAGCGTCACTGACTGACCGCGGCTTACCTGTTTTACGGCTTTCTTTATGCTGCTGAGGCGTTCCTGTGATAGGTACACCTTGCATTCCTTTGTGTCTATGACCGCTCCCAGGTGGAGTATTCTCGTAGTTGGGGTTAGATGGCTCTTTGGAAAGTTCACCGAGAAGCCGTGGTCCTGCAGCATTTTTATCACTAACTTTAGGTCCGCCCGAGACTGCTGGGCGGACGATGACTGGATTAGAATATCGTCCAGGTAGCACTGGACTCTGACTGGTACGTTTCTTAGTTGTGCTGCCAGAACCGCCAGAATCTTGGTGAACACCCTGGGCGCTGATGACAGGCCGAATGGAAGTGCCCTGTATTGAAAATGGTGCCCCCTGTAGGCAAACCGTAGAAAGCGGCGGTGAGCCAGAGAGATAGGGATGTGCAAGTATGCCTCCGTGAGGTCGATCGATGCCAGAAAATCCCCTTTCCTTACGCTTCCAAGGATGGAGCGTAGTGTCTGCATTTTGAATTTGCGGTATTTTATGTAGAAATTTAGCCTTTTCAAATCCAAAACGGCTCTCCAACCCCCCGAGGGTTTTGGGACCACGAAGAGGATAGAATAAAACCCCTGGTCTCTCTGGTTCATAGGCACCGGCTCTACGGCCCGTATGTTTAGAAGGTGCTGAACGGCCTCGTTCATGAGCCTTCTCTTTGTTGGGTTTGTGGGACAGGGGCACGGGCGGAAGCGGTTCGGGGGCTTTGAGAGAAATTCTAGAGATAGACCATGACGTATGGTGTTCCTGACCCATACGTCCGTGGTGGTCTCTTCCCACTGGGGAGCAAACCCTGCTAGTCTGCCCCCTATGGGAAGGTCTGGGCGGGAGTCATCTGGTACGGCGGAAGGGGCGGTTGTTCCCCCGAAAGGGCCGTCTTCCCTGTGTTTGCCTATGTCTTGTGTTCTGTCTGTCCCCCTGTCTTTCCCTATCCTGTCTAGCTTGGAAGGGTTGGGAATTTTGAAAGTAGTTGACCCTGGCTTCCGTACGAAAGGATTGTTTCCTTCCCCAGGAGCCGGGTCTCTTGTCCTGCCTTTTAAGCATGTGTTTAAGGACCTTGCGCTTGTCCTTGTTCTCTGTCAGGTATGGCGTTAGTGCCTCACCAAACAGCTTTGCCCCTTGGTACGGAGCCGAAGCCAATTTCCACTTGGATTTGGTATCCGCCTGCCAGTTCTTTAGCCAGAGGATGCGCCTGCTCGTGTTGTTTGCCGCCATTGCCTTGGCTGAAAACTTGGTCGCTAAAAGTGTTGCGTCCGACGCATATTCCGTGGCCGCTACCATTTTGCTGAGTTCCTGGTGAGTGCGTATATCCTCCATGGGAACCCGGCCCTGTAACTCACGGAGCCAACAAAGTGTGGCTCTGGAGAAAAAGGACGCAGAGGTAGACGCCCTGGTAGCCCAAGCTATTGCCTGGTGCGTTCTCCTGTAGTTGGACTCACTCTTTCGGTCCTCGGCTTTAAGAGCCTCAGCAAAATCTCCTGATATGGCCGTGTCCGATATCAGGGGACCTATGGGTTCGTCCACCACCGGTACCTCCAATGTTCCCTCTAGCTCCCTTGCTACGTTAAATAGCTTCCTCTCCGCATTGCTAGGAAGCGGTAGGGAGGTTGGCGCTGCCCACTGTTTCCTTATTGTGTTTAGGAACATGGTCGGGCATGGTATGCGGTGTTGAGTGGTTACCTTTTCGGCGAACGTCGGCTCAGCCTCCGTGTCAACTGTGACAGGCTCCGCTGGTGTCCCATGCCCCAGATGGGCTGTGGCCTCAGCCTTGCGCAGAATAGTAACAAAAAGAGAAGGGTTAAACAGGCCGCTGAAGGACGGCCCTTGAGGTGAGGTGTCCTCCTCCTCCTCAGACATTTGAATCCCTTGTGACGTACCTGGCTGGTCCAGGTAAGCTTCCTCAGAGACCGACAAGTCTGAGATGGAGGAGAGGTCCTGATGGTCCTCCGTTTCCTCCCGATGCCTCGTTCTAAGTCCTAGAGGCTTGGCTTTTGAAGTTTGAGCACTGGCCTCAAATGCACGGTCCACTGCCTGTGCTCTTAGGGTAGCTAGCAGATCCCCTGTCAATGCAGGAGGAGTGACCATTGCCTGCGACCCTGCAGGTGCTTTGGTTAGCATGGTCCTCGGGGTTTCCTGTAACCTCCGTGTGGAGGGGGATCGGGAGAGCGATGAGAATTCGCCTATCCCACCCTCTGTTTGGGACTGTGATGAGTTCCCTAATGACCAAATGGCCCGTGGGGATGAAGGGAGACCCAGCGGTAGGTCAGGACCTATTCCCCCATTCTGCCTATTTTCAATTCTGGCCCTTTTCTGGGCTCTGTCGAACTCTTTTTCTAGGGCTTGGTGTCTTCTGATTGCCTGTTTGTCAGCCTTCTTTGATGACTTCCTTGCAGCCTTTCTAGGGGCTGCAGAGGATTCCGAATCCTCTGAAGCAGGTGCTCCAGAGGATGAAGGCGGGGCTCCAGTGGAGGGAATGATTGCTTCCTCCATTCTCCACTAACGCTGGGCCGCGATAGGGGGGACCCAGGTAGTAGGAGAGCTCCAACTTTGAGTAAGGACAGGCGCACTACTGGGGGCGTCTGGAACTCAGGAGCAGACTCTGCAAAATTGTCAGAGTTAGTCACTGTGCACGGATAAGAACAGGCACGCTAATGGGAATGCCTGGAACCCGGCTTGACTATGGTGGGTAAGGACAGGCACGCGACTGGGGATGCCTGGAACCCACCACTAAATCCAGAGGCGTACGGGCCACTAATGGGGGACCCGAAGTCTGGAAGGAGCCAAAGGCAACTAAACACAGTTAGTTATGAAAGGTTCTTATTTACTTTAGGTAGAAGACACCAAGTCCTGGAACCAGTAGCTATGTGTCTGATTTGAATGTCTCTGAATGAATAATAGATGCTTTAGTACCCCAGTACTGCTTGCCTATTAATTCACTCCAGCGGCTGAACCTAGCTTTCTTAAGGAACTTTAACTCCCCTGTTTGGACAAAAAATATGGCCGCCGCTGCCAGGAAACTACTGCGCATGTGTTAACAAGGCTGCCTATGCCACGTGCGGTTGTAACAAAGAGCTGCGCGTGCTTCCAGCTGTGCAGACAATGGCGCCTCGTTTAAAAAATCCTGAGCAGCCTGGAGTGAAAAGACTGCTCCTTCGCACGCCAGCTGTTTCCCTTAATCAATCTCCCTCCCAGCATGCGTCCCCTTTGTCCTCCGCTTCCCTTGCTAACTGCTTGCCTTTCTGTCTTTTTTTTTGTTTGTTTGTTTGTTTTAAACGCGAGGGGTTGCCCGAGCCTCCCCGTTTGTTTAAGGCGGCTGCCGGCTGCTGGAAGGTGGCTGGGGTTGGTTAGGGAGGGGAGTTAGGGATTTCCCCCTTTTAAGTGGGGGTGGTTTCCCCTGTAGGAATCTGACTTCCTGAGTTTTACAATTTAGCAAGGAAATTTTTGAGTGGTCAATTAAATTGAATTAAATTATCTCTAATTAACTTTTAAACTAAGCAATTTCAGCTACTAGAAAAAATCCCCCCTAATGGAAAGGAACTATACCTGCCCAGGAGCCAAAAGTTGTAGATGTCTCGCATGGCCAGATCAGTCAAGACTAAAGGATCATGGTCCAAGACGGGGCGTGGCAACTTTGGCTGACTGATCTGATTGGCCAGGAATACAGTCTCAACCCACTGCGTGGATTATCCATCTCCAGTGCTGGAGAAAGAAAGGCTTCACTTTTATGAATAAGACCATATAAGGATAAAAATGCTCTAAAACACCGGTGTCAAACTCGATCACGTCACATGATGTATCGTGACATATCACAACATTTTTTGCCTTTGCGGAACCAAGGTGGGCAGGGCCTATGCGTGATGCATCTGGCCCGCGGGCCACCAGTTTGACACCCTTGCTCTAAAGGATCATATATTCAATGATCCTCTCAGGGCTATTTACTCTAAGCCAGAGGTCCTCAACCTTTTGGGCATTAGGAACCGGTTACATGGAGAGAGGTGTTTCTGTGGACTGAAGGGTGCATGGTTTTGTGTGCTGCCTGCATCCCACGGATGGGGCTTTGCTTGTTTGTGCAGACTGGTTGCTGGCATGCTGCTGCCCAATACTGGTCCATGGACTGAGGTTTGGGAACCCCTGTTCTAAGCTACCCAATTCAATTTTCTGGTGAAGCCAAAATAAGTCTGAAGAACAGGGTTTTAATTATATTTTAAGAGGACCATTCAAGTATTTTGGTTATCATGTGAGACACTTGGAACAAGAGTTGTAACATAAAGCAACTTGGTTGGCTAAAAGGGCAGTGTTTTCACAAATACTGATTTTTTTCCCATGTAAGTTGTATCAAACATTCAGTATACAATAGGTTGTCTAATATCAATGTAAGCCGATTTACAGTGACTGATTTGTTGTTTTAAACTGGGCTAAATTCCGTGCCACAAATGATTAAGGTCAGGTATTAATAATGCACTGCTTCCTAAAATGACAACTGTTCATTATATCATGGTATTGGTATATCATGTGCTCCTAGCTTCACAAAGTGTCTCCTTGGTCCCCACTGTTGAAATTACTGAAGGTAGGGGAAATCTTAATAATATTATGATACACATAAAGTGGTCTTGGATACTATGTAGGGGGAATAATTAAGTATGTATCTATAATTGTCTATGACAGCCAGTCATGTATCAGTGCAAATGACTCCTTTCTCTGCTCTGCTGCATCTAGTGTCCTCCAAACAACCTCAAGGGACTCCAGAGAGGTCAATTCCTGGCTGTCAAAGTTTCTCTTCTTGCTATCAGATTTATAGTAACAGAACATTATATATGAAAAAAAAAAACCTAAGACCCAATGTCTCTTTTTAATAGGTTCAATTTCAATTTCAATTGCAAAACAAAATGGTTATTGTAATCTGAATTATGGTTTGGATGATATCCACCATCATTTAACTACACATAAATCTGTCAGTTTCAGAGTCACTCAGTTTTTTATTGTCCTGACAAAAATCAGTTCTGGCCTTACGTCTCTATGAGCTTGCAAATTAAGCAAAAGAAATCACACAAATGTTCTGCATTTTTGTGATCACTTTCATCTAAGATATTCTCTCTTTTTTTTACATTTTCATTAATATTTTCATTTTATATCCATTTTCGAACTGCAAAAACACATTACAAAGATCTTAACAATATATATTTAGCACAAATCCTATATTATTTTGTCTATATGTCTGAGAATTGCTAGTCGTTCATTTATATTAAACAAATACTAAACAAATTTCTTCACCATACCTAATTAACATCAGGTTTCTGATTATAAATTACTATTAAATCAATTTTAAATAAGTATCATCATTTACAGTCATCTGAGGAAAGTGACAGAACAAAATACCTTTCTTCCTGGACAAAACTACCAAGATAATGAGTGGCATTGACAGGTCATCCATATTTAGGACATAACATTATGATTCATCATAGGACAATTTTTAATCAACCACACAACATCTAAGTTGTTCATTCCAACCAGGGAGAAAATAATATTGGAGAGGAAAAAGGTTGAAGTTGGTTACTGACATAAATAAAATCCTTTCTTTCTTAGAGCTATGAGCATAAACCCAGATGTTCCATCTCAGTCTCCTCCAAACTGAGGATGGTGAGCCACGAGTAACATCACTCCAGCCAACTATTGTCCAATCATTGCCCAACATATCTGGATAATCAAAGGTTGGGAAAGCGATTCTATTACTGATTTTTCTGTAAGGATTGTGATCTGAGGCTGCAGCTTAAAAGAATGCGGTCAATACAGAGCTAAACTAGTGTCATGTCAATTGGTAACAAGGCCCTGCCATTTTTACTAGCATTAGGTACATTGCAGACAAAAACAAGCCACCCAATGCTGCTCTCCACAAAGGACCCATTTGTCAACACAAATAAATGTGTTGTGTGATCCCTGCAGCTTCCTCTAGAAGTAGAAAATCATATTTCTTACAGTTTAACAACCACTCTCTAGTAACTGCTAAAGGATTCTACTGTGTTTTTAAAGCATAAACAATAATAATCTTCACACAGAACTGAAAACTGAAAGCAAGCAAAGTGAAAGAGGGAAATTGGTTTATTTAATGGGTGCTAAGTCAAATGCCAAACAGACCATCTTTTCTCCCCCAGACATCAAGATAGCAATATAAACAAAACAGCAGGGAAAAAACACGGCTGGACTGCAGATTCTTATCATACTATATTAAGGAAGACTGTATTTCAGGAGCTTAAAAACTCACTATATTATTTATTTTTCTTAAAATAACAAATTATAGTTATGATTATTATATTATTTGAAATCAATTAAAGAGGGACATTACACTGTATTTTTAAAAATCAAGGTGTTTGTTGATGCAACAACTGACCCAGGAACTGAGAGTACCATAGACCCAATGGTGTTAATGTGGATTCTAGAAAATCAGAAACATGCTGGTTTAATACTTAGGAGTTTCTCCTAACTTATATATACTGAGTAAATTGACATTTGTCTTAAGGGATAGCAATTTAAAGGGCAGAGAATGTTTCTGAAACAAGACAGAGTAGATCAAAGACACAACGTACCAATGGAACCACTAATTTTACTTCATGGAGTTATTATGAAGATAAAATGGCAGAATTCTATTACTTCGGGATATTTCATAGAAATATTTTTTTTAAAAAAGCAAGTTTCAGGTTAAGGCAATTAACATGGAACTTTTGGTAATCTCCAGAAGTGGATAGGAACCATTTCTGTTTATCCTGAACAGTTCCTAAATGCTACTGTACTCCTAAGCTAGATGTCCTGACTCTGATAGCTTCAATGTATCAAAACAGTAAAGGCAAGATTTAAAAAATTGTTTTGATGTACAGTTCCATCACCCCAGCCAGTTGGTAGGAATAGCAATCTAGATGGCATTATTCTGGACATCTTATGAGATGAAGTTGATAGAAAGAAAAAGATACCAAACAAATAAGGAAAAGAAAGTTTGAAAGTAATGGAAAATATGAACGGGGAAGACTGAGGAATGCATAAGAGGAGAAGAGTTTAGATTCTGAAATAAGTGACCTTAGATTGTCCTCCAGAAAATTCTTCACAAAATTAAAGTGGAAAAATTAAATTTTAATCCAATTTGTAATAAAAGTAATCAATAGGCATATAGAAGGAATTTCCAAGCAGTTGCCACTTCCACATAGCTCACTACATTTTTAGATGGCTAATGAAGAACGCTTCATCATGGAGAAAATCTAGCTTTATGATCATTAAGTGTCTAAAATGACTTGATGGCACATAATCAATTCATCAATGGAAAGCCCTAAAAAAGTCTGAATGCTGGTAATTTCCTCCTACCTCTAAATAGGAAACTACCAAAACAATTGATCCATATCAATTTTATAAGTACCACTGTCGCTTACATAAAAGGTTACAAATCAAGAAAAGTTGAGTGTCAACAACTTGAAATAGCATGTTGTCTCCATTATGAAATTGTGGATCAGGGGACAGTAGATCTGTATTCAAGTATGTTGCCTTAAATTACAAAATCTAAAAGTTAAAAATCCTAATGTCTTGGATATAAGTCTCCATAAGAAAAATGAGTCTCATGGGCAGAAGTTGCAATGAAACTTCAGGGCTATACATTTTTAACTTGTAAGTACAGAATTCAGAAAATATTTCATAGTCTGTAATGGTACTAAATTGAAATAAACATTGGAAGTAAATGAGAGGAAATATTTTCTGGACCTAATAGGTTTCAATTAATTTATACTTTGATCTCAGTTGTCTGAAGCAATAGTGGATGTTTAATAATCAACGGAAAAAGTAATGGTAATGATCTCATACTTCCTGTTTGTGTGCTTCTGTGTTATGCCCAAAGTAGGGAACTTGCAAATCTCCCTTGTGGAGAGGTGAATATGCTTTAACAGCATCTGGAGTTCATCCATTCTTCCATGGACAAGATTAGCCTGAATTCTTGGTGTTGTACAAAACGTGCAAACAGTAAGGGATAATTCATTCATGCTTTCTATTCCTCCTTCTGTCCACTACCCATGGATATTTATTAAAATTATCATTGTGATCACAGTTATAAATTTTCAGTACATAATATTAGACAGATGTCCAATTAAAACAACAGTCTTTTTGCTTATTAAAGATACACTAGTTTTAATATTTTTGTAAAGTAGGTTCACATTACCACAGTGATCCCCAACCTTTCCAGCTTGATGACCTGGCACGGGGGGAGCATGTGAGTGGCTAGCGCAAGTGCGCATGCACAGCTCCAGTGGTATGAGTGGCGGACACGCGGCCCTCCATTCATGTGAATGGAGCTTCGTGCGCGAGCATAAGGGCCCACCATTCTTGCTTGCCCTTCGCTCATGCAGCCCAGTTTCGAACAGGCTGCAGCCCAGTAACAGGCTGCAGCCCGGGGATTGGGGACCTCTGCATTAGCAGATCAAATTATCTCACCTGTCTCTTTAGAATAGAAACTCCAGCATAAGGCTAAACAAGATGTGTGTGTGTGTGTGTATGTGTGTGTATGTTTTTTTTTGTATATGTATGTAATTATTATTAATACTAATGGAATTTACTATATTTGATAAGCATCTCTGAATAATAGTATCACCGATATAAAAGAACAAGATGGCCAACATACTGTCATTACTGGCTTATTCAGTTAAAAATTCATGTGAAAAGTGTTCATTTAGACACCGAATAACTTTCATTATTTTCATTAACATAAGAATAACCACCCAGACAAATCTCTATATGATTATAAATGCATTATTAATTTAACAATTCCCCACCATTTAAAACAGTAAATGTGATGTAAGAACTACAGATTCTGTATGGGAACATTTCTTGATGTTCTATAACCTTTCTATCACCTTTCTATCACCTGTCTATGCATTGGTCAAGAAAGACAGGCTGTTTGGTGTGGTCTATCAGCTATTTATCCATGAATTATAACCTTTAGCATGCTACTTTCAAATCCTGCTATCTCAATTATAATATTTACTAAGAGGAGCTATTAGTGGTTTTCTTTTTATATATCTCTATTGGATGATACTGAAATTTGATCTAGTCAAGCATTCTGTTTCTTGCCAATTTCTTTAGAAGTTTAAAATGAGGATAGGAAGGCAACTGCAACTGGTATTCAGTGGTGACTGCCTTTGAAAACATGATTTCATACAACAGAAACAGATATCTGTAATTAAGTGGCATACTGGGATCTAAGATTTTAATTCTTTAAATCAGAAGTGGGCAGAAACCAGGGTGGTAGAATATTATAATTAAAACTCATGAGATCCACAAACCAAAACAAGGTACCATCTAGTGTAAAGAAAACTTAAAATTAGAGAATTCCATACCAACGTATTTATTTTTTGGAATGGACTAATATATTAATTTTTATGCAAAAATCCATGCATTGTCACATGACGCTTAATTTCAGTAGTATAATTTAGTCAGTGTCATTTATAACAGCTGACATTTTGCTGATTTATTGCAAATCAACCAGTGATGTACCAATGCATCCAGATCTGTCCTATTATAAATCTTTATGATTTTGCTTTTAAAATCAAACTTTACCAACTTCACCTCAGTTTGGAGACAGAAATTTGAAAGTTCAGCACAGGGCCATCCTTTAGTGAAATATAGCTGGAAAGATGAACATTATATAAAAAATCAAGACATCTAATCTGATTTCCCCTTCAGCCATTAATCATGTCATTTAAAACAGCCATTTTGGAAGGTGAAATTTAGAGGTGACTTCTGAATTACAGGCATTTTTTTCCTTTGTCATTTGCAGAAAAGTCTGGAAATATTAAATTCCCAAAGTCTGGGTCATTTTTTAAAATTCTTAAATAGCTATCCTATCATTATGTTTTAAATGATGTTCTCCATATATATAAGAAATATGCAAAACTTTTTAAAGCCAGGGCATGAATACAACTTGGACGAGCATTCCTTAAGGCAGGGGTAGGCAACCTTGGCTCTTTTATGACTTGTGGACTAGTCCACGAGTCATAAAAGAGCCAAGGTTGCCTACCCCGGCACTAAGGTGTCCTCTCCCAGATATTTGGGAGGGATGGTCTTTGTGATGCAAGGCATCTCAAGCCATCATTTTCTCAAGGAAAAATAAGTTAACTCAAGTGTTTATAGCAATATAAAACAAACGCCATGTCTTTGTTCTGATGTGATGAGGCTGTGGTCAAAATAAATTATTTGCAATACACACCAGTTCTACTATCTGGGGACCTCATCAATCATTGGAGGAAGATATACACATTTAGGAATTTTATCTGACTATAGACATCATGACACCTCCTCACAGAAGCTGCCAAGAGCAACTGCCCTAAAGAAAGAGGATTGCATCAGTTCTGCAGATGATGGCATCTTCGCAGTTCCTTTAAGAAGATAATTCCCAGTACAGCTAACCAGGGCTTTTTTTTCATCATAGAACGCCCAGAACGGAGTTCCGGCACCTTTTTTGGATGGAACCTTGTAGGGTAGGCAAGGCGGGTTGTATGACATGTATGAGTTCCGGCACCTTTTTTTTTTTAGAAAAAAAGCACTGCAGCTAACTATTAAAAAAAATGTGAAATATTAAGAAATGGTGCTTGAAATATTTTTTCCCTTCTCATCTTTTTTTTTCAACCTATATCATGCCTTTATTTGGAATGTAAGTTAAGAGATGGAAATATTCTGCTTTTATTATTTTAGTATAAGCCACTATCAAACCTTATGGGACAAAGGATGGATTACAAATAAAAAAAGAATCAAAAAGTTCCATTTTATTTTCTCCAGGACAAATAATTTTGACCAATAGGCTTCCTTCCTTATAATTTATTAAATATGAAGTTTTGTCTCTTGTCCTTTCCTACTATACACTTTTTAGAAAAGATATACAGTTCAAATAGTTTTTAAAAGAAGCCACTAATAAGAAAATACAACACTTAAAATATGTAATACAATTACCCATTTCTTATGCTGGTCTATGACCATAATAAAGATTTGATTTGATTACACATTTTGAAAAAACACACATGAAGCCCCCAGTAAAACAATGTATGAAATAGTAGAGAAGTCTTAAAATGCTATAAATTATCAGAACATTTAGGTAATTCCCATTGTTCAAATATTCATGTTTTTACTAGGCATTGGCACTTAAAGAATATTTCAACTTGACAAATATCCTGCGGGCATCATTCTGCTTTGTGCTCATTTCTTGAGTTAAGGGAAAATTCTGTAAGACCAAGAAGTATGGGTGCCTTAATAAAACAGTATGGAATTTTACTGCGTCCTGTGGGAGTACGGAACGCTTTCTGTGCTGGGAACAACTTTAGGTTTTCTGTATTTCATAATTGTTTATCAGTAGACATTACTGCATCCATTCTATTTGTAATCTATACTGAATTCATTCAGAGACAAAAATTATACAAAGTAGGTTGAGCTGGTATTTTCTACAGAACAATTTCTGCTAATCTTGAACCAAGTTCAATATTTGATTAATACCCCTCCCTTTTATTTTTGTTCAGGTATTATGAACTGAGAGGAGGCATCAAGTGAGCACTCAGGAACTCCATCTCTTGCCAACATCACTCAAACAGTATTAGCTTCTCACAAACAATTGCATGTTCAACACATTTATCTAGAAATGGGAAAGCTAACATGAGTCAGGCTTTATGAAAATTGGCTTCCACTCAAATCCACACATTATCAATGTCCTGGCTTAGCCAGCTTTGCTCTAGCAATTATTTGCCCATAACAGTCCAGACATAAATGTCTGCAGGCAATGTTGGCAAGGGTGCTAGTGATATTCACAGCAATTACATGGTGAACACTCTGGATTTATAATGCTTGAAAGGGACTCCTGCAACTAATCTAATAATAATAATGATAAAGTTGGAAGGGACCTTGGAGGTCATCTAGTCCAACCCCCTGCTCAGGCAGGAAACCCTATACCATTTCGGACAAATGGCTGTCCAGTTTCTTCTTAAAAACTTCCAGTGTTGATGCATTCACTACTTCTGGAGGCAGGTTGTTCCACTGGTTAATTGTTCTAACTGTCAGGAAGTTTCTCCTTAGGTTGTTTCTCTAGGCTGTTTCTCTCTTTGGTTAGTTTCCACCTGTTGCTCCTTGTCCTGCCTTCAGGCGCTTTGGAAAATAGCTTGACTCCCTCTTCTTTGTGGCAGCCCCTGAGATATTAGAACACTGCTATCATGTCCCCTTTCGTCCTTCTCTTCGTTAAACTAGACATACCCAATTCCAGCAACCGTTCCTTATATGTTTTAGCCTCCAGTCCCCTAATCATCTTTGTTGCTCTTCTCTGTACTCTTTCTAGAGTCTCAACATCTTTTTGACATCGTGGTGACCAAAACTGGATGCAGTATTCCAAGTGTGGCCTTACCAAGGCATTGTAAAGTAGTATTAATACTTCACATGATCTTGATTCTATCTCTCTGTTAATGCAGCCTAGCACTGTGTTAGCTTTTTTGGCAGCTGCAGCACACTGCTGGCTCATATTTAAATGATTGTCCACTAGGACTCTGAGATCCCTCTCACAGTTACTACTATTGAGCAAGGTACCCCCTATACTATACCTGTGTATTTGGTTTTTCTTGCCTAAATGTAGAACATTACTTTTTTCACCATTGAATTTCATTTTGTTAGATAGCACCCAGTGTTCAAGTCTGTCCAGATCCTCCTGTATCCTAAGCCTGTCTTCTGGAGTGTTGGCTATTCCTGCCAGCTTGGTGTCGTCTGAAAATTTGATGAGTTCCCCATCTATCCCCTCGTCCAAATCGTTGATGAAGATGTTGAAGAGCACTGGGCCCAGAACAGAGCCATAGGACACCCCACTACACCCTTCCCTCCATGTAGATGCGGTTCCATTGAGGACCACACGCTGAATACAGCCGGTCAGCCAGCTACGGATCCATCTGGTGGTGATGCTGTCTAACCAGCATTTTTCTATCTTCTCAAGTAGTAGGTTGTGGTCTACTTTGTCAAATGCCTTACTGAAGTCCAAGTAAATTATATCCACAGCATTCCTCTGATCCACTAATTTTGTCACTTGGTCAAAGAATGCAATAAGATTTGTCTGGCATGATCTGTTTTTGACAAACCCGTGTTGGCTTTTAGTAATGACTTTGTTTGCCTGTAGGTGTTCGCTGATTCATTGTTTGATTATCTTTTCCAGAATCTTCCCAGGTATTGAGGTCAGGCTGACAGGTCTGTAATTTCCTGGATCCATTTTTCCTTTTTTGAAGATGGGAACTACATCAGCTCTTTTCCAGTCCTCCAGTAGTTCCCCAGTGCTCCAGGATCTTTGAAAAATATAATTCAGTGGTTCTGAGATCACATTTGCCAGTTCTTTGAGAACCTTGGGGTGTAATCCATCTGGTCCTGGTGATTTGAACTCGTCTAGGCTGGACAGGTGTTCACTTACCATTTTCTTGCCTATTTTAACTTGTATTTCTATTTTGGTTTTTATGGCACTATTTTTGATAGGTTGGTCTGTTTTTTCCCTTTGTGTAAAGACAGATGCAAAAAACGAGTTAAATAGTTCTGCTTTCTCCCTTTTGCTTGTCCCTTCTTGCCACTTTCACCTACTAATGGACCAATCGTTTCCTTCACTTTTTTCTTGTTTTTTACATGTTGAAAGAAGCTTTTTTTGTTATTTTTGACTTTGGTTGCAAGCCTTAGTTCATTTTGAGCCTTAGCTTTCTTCACTTCGTCTTTCCAGGCTCAGGCTATTTGCTGATATTCTGACTTAGTTATGTGTCCCTCTTTCCACTTTTTATACTTGTCCTTTTTATCTTTCAATTGATCAGAGAGTTCTTTATGCAGCCATGCTGATTTCTTTTGAGAGCTGTTATTTTTCCTCTTTGTTGGTATTGTGCTAGACTGGGCCTTTATTATCTCACTTTTCAAAATTTCCCAAACCTCTTGAGTTGTTTTCCCCTGGAGGACTCTCATCCATGGAATCCTTCCCAAACCCTCTCTAAGTTTATTGAAATTAGCTCTCTTGAAGTCCAAGACTCTAGTTTGACTGTGTTCTATTGCTTGTGCTTCCATAATGTTGAATTCCAATATTGCATGATCACTTCCTCCCAAGGTTCCTATGGCTTCAACACTGTTGATATGATTTTAAGTTCAATTCCTTTACAGAACCCTGCCACAGCACGCTTGACTGTTATGAGTTAAGTTTCCATTAAGATAAGAGATACATATCCCTCATCCTCATTCCTTTCAAAAAATGGGCATACTCTTGAAAAGATCAGGAAGACAAAATTGTTTGTTTTTTCATTGCTTTTTCCATGCATGTTCTGCCATTATACTGTGAAAAAGGGTCCAACCTGCAACAGTAATTATTAGTTAGCATGCAGAAAGATCCAATCTCCAGTGGCTACTATCAAAGACTATTGACTAGCAAAATTGGGCAATGTTAGTAAATAATGAAGACAAGATAAACAAATAGCCTGCTTTAGAGTAAGAATGTTCCATCTCTGTGTGTTTCAGATCTAAAGATCATGTTACAATTATATACTGTTTATTCTTGGCAGATCTTTTCCTTTAGCAAAAATCCTTTGCAAATGTGTCAAGATACTCTTTGAACTTACAATGACAGAATATCCATTATATTCTAACACATTCCATTTTCTAAGTATCTCTCTTCAAATTATCAAAATATATTTTAAAGAGCCAGAAAAGACAGTCAGAGATGTTGGTTGGGTAGTTGCCTATTGCTTCCTTGAAATTTGCAGCTTCATAGAATAAATGCTAGCTGTTTTTACTGAACATTAAGGAGAAATAATGAACAGAGACAGCATTAATTCTTTTGAAAGGATTTCCTAGGCATATACAGTAATTTGTCCAGTACCAAAATATACTCTTGCTTTCTGTCCCTTCTCTCTCTTTTTCTTCTCTCTCCCCCTCCCTCATTCTTCGCTCTCAACAAGATTGCCCTATAACAAGCATTTTGGGGACAACAGTTAAAATCTATTGAACCCATTGCATGCAAACTAACTTTGCAAGCCAGACCAATAAAGTAACTTCTTTTTCTTACTCTCCAAATCTCTTTTGCACTCCTCAACAGTTTTATATTCATCTCTTTTTTCCCCCCATCACTATCATCATATAATCTGGTAGAGAGGATTCAATGGAGCAGCAAAAGGAACAACTCCTGCTGCTTTTCCCAAAGCTTCACCTCACTGGTACCACCTGAGGAAGAGGGTGGCTTGGCAAATTAGTCATCAAGGGAGTAGAACTGTTCCTTTCATCGTTGCCAGATTGTTGCCAAGAGGAAGAAATGAAAGAATATGGGAGAAAACTGACCACAACAGAGGACAAAAGCAGCAGCAACTAGCTATTACAACAATAACAATAATAACAATAGCAGTAGTTTATCATTAATTGGGGGGGGGGGAACTAGCAGCCTTGGCCTCACACATTTTCTCTTTAAAAGTTTCCAAACAGCATTGTTTGAGAAAATGATATGGCGTAGGTGCTTCATTCCCTCATACTTTCTTGTGCTATATACTTTTTTAAAGACTGACTCTCATTTTTACACAAAGGAAACATTTGCCTTCAAAATGAGCAAAGTCAGCTCTGTTGATGCCAAGTTCTGAATAGTTAACTTGTTATTTAAAAATTCACTTTTTGAAAGCTTGCTGATGTATATTAATGGGCTGACAGAGAAGGAAAATTGAGAGATACTAATTTATGCAGGTGTTCAACCAGCTGCTGCAACTGCATTTCAGTTTCTTAGAACTGAACTGCATAAAACAGTATCTTTTTGACATATTTTATTAAGGATGGATTGATCTGTTCAGTCTCTCATCATAAAATAGATTTCAGGGAGTTGGTTAAAGCTATTTCTAGATTTGATAAACTGGGGCATATTCTTGTCTGCGAAACTTTTTTGTTTATATTGGCTTGTAATTTTCTGGCATTTTAACTGCTGTAGAATTTAAGAATAGCAATAGCATTTAGACTTTTATACCGCTTCAGAGTGCTTTACATGGAGTCATAGAAAAGGCTAATTTTTCTAATAAGTCTACCTATTTTTTTTTAAATTATTAGTGAAACTATGGAGAAATAGAAGTATCGGTAACAGCCAGTTAATAACATGACATATTGCAGTGGAGCATGAAGCTGAAAACACTAGCCTGAAGATGACGAATGGGACTTCGTCGAAACGTCGCCAAGACACTTCCAATTTTACGCGGGAGAAAACCCGAACAATCAAAGACCTACATACAAACACCCGCGAAAACCTCAGAATATATATATATATATATATATATATATATATATATATATATATATATATATATATATATATATGTATGTATATTCGCGTTTAAGAAAATTAAAAACGTGAACCCTGGGAGTATTCATGGTGAGAAATAAAATGATCACCAGGGTAATAAAAACTATAAAATTTATTAAAAAGCGCCTAGCTTTCGCCGTCACCTGCCGGCATCCTCAGGGCTAGTGCGCCAGGGAGTGAGAGAGTCACTTTTATAGGTGCAAACAGGTCTGCGCATGACTCCTCGACCTCGTCATCGGGCCTGAGTAGAGTGACTGCGCACGGCTGGTCTGTTCTTTTCTATTCATTTCAACTGCACATTCATCCTCCTCCATCCTTCTTTCCCTCAATCTTAAGGTGGATGGGCAAATGTCTCTATAATTGCAATAGTCTCTATGTTTTAACTCTTCTCCACCGGGGGCAGGTGGCAATACACATTTCATGTTTATTTTGCGATCCTCCTTCGTCCCATTGTTCTTCCTATGGCAAGTTTTTCTTTTTGTTTTGATGTTTTTACTTCTTATATGGATGTCGTCTGGGTGGTCCTGTGGGTCCTTTCAGGGTAGTTGTGGTTCACCGCTGGTCTGGAGCTGGAGGGGAAGCCGTTCGATCACAGGGGGGGCGGCGATTCCTCAATCACCCCTGCATCCGGCCGCTTTACGCGCGCCGCACCATAATCAGGCAGTCCGGGGGGGGGCAGTGACGGAACCATGTCCTCGCTCTTCCCTCTGGGGCAAGCACCGTCCAGATGATCCCACAGACCCCTCCCAGATGGGTGCAGCTCGTCGATGGTCCGGAACTAGAGAATGAACCGCTCGATCGTGGGTGGAGGGGGGCGGCGGCTCCCCGGTCGTCACTACGCCCAGGCGTCCTGCGCGTCCCCTACTGCGGGTATTCGGTCCGGGGGGGAGGGTAATGGTGGAATCACGATCTATTTGATCCTCGCAGCGTCCCTCCTCCGCTTGTCTCCTCCCTCTTGCGTCGTTGGTGGCTGTACAGATCCTCCGGAGTTCTCTGGGATGCGCAAGCAGGGGGGATGACAGTTCGATCTCCTGAATTCTTTCTCCTTCTCCAATGCCATTCAAGGGTCCGCCTCCGATCGTGCTCTGCGGTTCCCTCCCTCCCAAACCGGTCATCCTGGTCTGACAGGGGGATCTCTCCTTTCCTTCCGAAATAGCCAACGCATTTTCTTCCATGTGCGGATGGATTGCCGTGTCCAAGGGTCTCTCCCCCCCTCCAATCGCAATATCTTCCTTTATACTGGTCACAACACCTCGAGTATCTGTGGTATCTGGGTTCTGAGTTTTGATTCCCACAGTCCCTTTAATCCTTCGGAGCTGTGGTGGTGTTACCGACATGGTAGAGGTGTTTTCCGATTGTATTTCCTCATTCGGATTACTTTGGATCAATTGGGGAGTTGATTCCTCCTCCTTAGTGTCATTAAAGTTGTTATTGGGACGTCGGGGGTGCTGTCTTTGATTATTTGTGCTCCACAACCTTAAAGCCATATATGCCGGGCACAGGTCCACATGCCGATTAATAGAATTGTCATCTGAGAGCCATGCCTCCTTGAGTAGGCGGCCCCCCTTGGTGTTGTCACCAGTCAGTATGCTAACCTCACTGAAATTGAATTTATGGTCTAATTCCGCCATGTGTGCCCATATCTGGGAGTGTTGGTCTCCCCTTTTCACTGCTAACCTATGCTCATGGACCCTGGTTTTAATCCGTTTAGCTGTCTCCCCAACATAGTTGGACCGGCAGTCCATACAGTTGATCTTGTAGACGGCTGCCGATCTTTCAATGTTGGGGAGCGGGTCCTTGGGGCGCATTATAGCTGCCCGCAGTGTTTGGTTAGGTCTATGGGCCACTTGTATCTTGTGCGGTGCCAAAATCCTTGCAGTGGCCTCTGAGACATTGTGAATGTAGGGGAGAGTAACGCGTGTGGTTGCCTGAGGTGTAAGTCTTTGGGGTGTGGGGTCACTCCGGGGTCCAGATGGTTTATTGAACTGATTAATAAACTTGGCCGGGTACCCATTATGTTTGCACACCTGGAAGAGGTAATTTATCTCCTCTCTCTTAGCTCTGGCAGTGCTGCAATGCGACTCCACTCACTTAAATAAAGTCCTGACACAGCTGACTTTATGGGCCATGGGGTGATTACTCTCGAAGTGTAAAATCCTGTCTGTACATGTGGGTTTTCGGTATACCTTAGTGGTCAGACATCCGTCCACCTGGCGCTGCACTAACACATCCAAAAACGCTAAACTGCCCTGGTGTTCCTCTTCCATGGTGAACTGGATGTCTGGGTATACCGAATTCAGGGCGTTCATAAAGTCAGTCTTGTGCCACTCCACAAACATATCGTCCACATAGCGGGCCCAAAATTTTGGTTGATATTGGGCCAACGCTATGTGTTCCAATCGCTGGAGCACCACCTCCGCAATCACACTGGAGATCGGCGACCCCATAGGAGTTCCCTTAATCTGTTCATATATCGTGCCCTGAAAGGTGAAATAGGTGTTAAGACAGACTCCCATTAATTTTATGAGGTCTTCCGTCCGAAGGGAGTCTTGGTGTAATCCTTGGTCTCCCTGATTCAGTCGGTCCCTTAAAACCGCAATGGCAAGTTCCTGCGGGATGGAAGTAAATAGGGAGACTACATCGAAGGAGACCATGACTTCATCTTTTTCCACCTTCAGGGCCCTAATTTTGTCAAGGAACTCCTCTGCCGACCTCACAGTAGTGTTGCCGTTGTCCGTCAAGTGGCTGATGCGTGTCCTCAGCCACTTAGCTAGTTCATAAGTGGGTGTGCCTCTGAACGCGACAATGGGGCGTAGGGGGACGTCAGGTTTATGCACCTTTGGTAAGCCATAGAATCTGGCAAGCGCTGAATCGCCAGGGCGTACCTTCCTCAATACGTCCTCCCCCATTCTCCCATTGCGTTTTAGGGCATCAAGGAGTTTATTGGTATAATTCTTTAGCGTAGTGGAAGAATTATACCACTGTCAGCAAGGGAAAAAGTAGCCCTGAGCCAGCTTAGAAAGGATGACACTATTGTCATCCTTCCAGCTGATAAGGGGAGAGCAACGGTTGTCTTAGATAAAGAGGTGTATGTAAGTAAAGCTTTGGAACTACTTCAAGACAGTGCTGCCTATAGAATAATCAATAGAGATCCCTCCACTACGCTAAAGAATTATACCAATAAACTCCTTGATGCCCTAAAACGCACATGTACAGACAGGGTTTTACACTTCGAGAGTAATCACCCCATGGCCCATAGCCCATGGCCCATAGCCAGAGCTAAGAGAGAGGAGAGAAATTACCTCTTCCAGGTGTGCAAACATAATGGGTACCCGGCCAAGTTTATTAATCGGTTCAATAAACCATCTGGACCCCGCCCCCCTCCCTCTCCGTGACTGAACGGCTTTCCCCCCAGCCCCAGACCATTAGTGGATTACAACCACCTCGAAAGGACCTACAGGATCACCCAGATGACATCCATATAAGAAATAAAAACACCAAAACCAAAAGAAAAACTTGCCATAGGAAGAATGAAACGAAGGAGGATTGCAAAATAAACATGAAATGTGTATTGCCACCTACCCCCGAGGGAGAAGGGTTAAAACATAGAGACCATTGTAATTACAGAGACATTTGCCCATCCACCCCAAGATTGAGGGAAAGAAGGATGGAGGAGGATGAACGTGCAGTTGAAATGAATAGAAAGGAACAGACCAATCGTGCGCAGTCACCCTATTTAGGCCCGATGACGAGGTCGAGGAGTCGTGCGCAGACTTCACTGCACCTATAAAAGTGACTCTCTCACTCCCTGGCGGACTAGCCCTGAGGATGCCGGCAGGTGACGGCGAAAGCTAGGCGCTTTTTAATAAATTTTATAGTTTTATTACCCGGGTGATCATTTTATTCCTCACCATGAACACTCCCAGGGTTCACGTTTTTAATTTTCTTAAACACGAATATATATATATATATATATATATATATATATATATATATGCGCGTCTTGGCAAGTGACAATACAAAGAAGCATGGCTCTCCAATAGTGACTTCATTAACCGGCACATTGACCTCTGCTCGGCACATTTGGCATTAAGATCATGGAGTGCTGCCAGTTGCCCATCCCGTTACCGACAGCTCAATGGCGTGTTCAGTAGAGAAACCAAGGAAGATATGCCAATCCCCCGACAAATTGTGGATAACCTAGAGGAGAAAGAGCAACATCTGAAAACCCCCACCATCCCCACAGTACTGACGCGCTTCAAAAGGCTAGGAGGGCGGCGAAAATCAAAGCCCAGAATCCCCGTATTATGGACACCGGGGACATCCCAATTGGTGCACAGGAAAACATCGCAGATGGAGATGGGAGGAGATTCTCAGGACTGACACCTCACTTACAGCTTGAGACAAAACAGCTGACTGATCCAAAGAAGACGGGACGACTCCCCCGACCAGCAACACCAACCAAATCGGGAACACATGGAGCATACGGCGCTGAGTGTAATAACGAGTGGATGGATATCCCGAGGAGCAGGGAGAAGAGTGAACCCGGACGGAAGAACACGTGGGTGGGTGGGGCTTGTGAAATCATCTTGCCGCACCCTGTATCGGCAGCACCCATTGACTCTAAAGACCTGTACCACACGCATTCAAGAACGAGAAGCATTGGAGGGAGGAGGGGAGCAGAAGAGGAACGTTACGACGTTTGAGGATACCATAATCCCACCTCCCCCCGCATCGGTGATCCCGATTGTAACGTGTGGAGGAAGGATGAAGAAGACAAAAAAGGGGGGAGGGGCATGATGACTGTGCATGACCATACTTACGAGGCTTATCACATGGATAAACAGCTCACCGAACTACCCCAATTTACTGCTGTAACCCAGGCAGCCCAGAATGTTACACATGACCATCTTAGTAACAACTGGGCACGAGGGGGAGGCGTTAGGGAAGAAAGGGAAAGCACTCGTAGAGAGAATAGCTGCATGGATGTGGATTGGAAAAAGAGGAAAGGGAAATGCAAACCACCACACAAACCTGAGGGAGAGAATGGATCAAAGGAGGGGGGCAACCAGGGAGATAGGGAGGTTGCCCCACCCACCCTAGAATCCAAGGAAAAGAAGGCAAATGAGGACATACACGTAGATAAGGGGTGCAGGAAGAAACGGATCACCGGAGTACAATCTATCCAATTAGGTCCGATAACGAGATCAAGGAGCCGGGCGCAGACTCTGGCTTGCTTATAAGAGACTCTCCCACTCTCTGGCGTTTTAAGCCCTGATGATGCCGGCAGGTGACGGCGAAAGCTTGGTGTTTTTAAATTAAACTTTTATAGTTTTAATTACCTTGGTGCTCATTTTATTTTAACATGAATATACCCAGGGTTCATATTTTTAATATTATTACTCATATATATATATATATATATATATATATATATATATATATATATATATATATATATATATATATAAATACATATACACCTTTAATAAAAAATAATGCATTATGCATTATAAATTCCATTTCTCCAACCATATTATGATGCAAGATCAAAGATTTCAAGTTGTCTTTACAAAGTCATCCTGCTGACAAATTGGATTGTTTTCAGATCCCATCCTTCACCACTATCTTTAGATATCCTGAGGCTACTTATAGAATGGGAGTTGTACTTCAACATATCTGGAAAGCACAAAATTGTAGAAGACTAATTTAGAGTGATTTTTTTTTGCCATAACACTTCCATATTGTCAAGGTTCCAACAAATGAAACCACAAAAGCAGAACTCAGAGGCTTGAAGTTTCCCCATAGCACATGTTTATTGGATACATAATATTGGCACAGTCAAAAGTGAAACCAACTCTGAAATTTCCCAAGAGATTCGAAGTAACTAAAAGTAACACTCCCCTCTACTATGCTATAAATCACGCTACCTAATAAAAACAACTGGTGGGCTTCTCAAATTGTCCTTGCGCTCCTTCCTGTACCCGCGGGAATGATCTTGGTTCCCATGGGACTGGTCGGTGTTTTGTCAAGCGATACAAATAGCAATAATACTTTCCCCCTTTCTCCCCCCCCCATCTATGTGGTAATTCAGGATGAAAAAGATGGCTTTCAGAAGTTGACACATATATGAATATGATGCCTTTATAAAACCTAATCACACTTTCAATAGAAAGGGTTATTTGGGGGTATATTATTAAAGAGATAGATTTTTCTTCTTTATCCTGTTATTACCGTAGTTGCTAATAGCTAATACCTCTAGTATCTGGTCTACATGTAGTCTACATCAGAAAATGTTTATAAAACTAATTTAAAACTAGAAACAGATGAGTGTCTTACACTGGATTCATCTATCTATAATACTGTCCTGTTACACTGCACCTTTTATAAGGATTCAAGGACCCATTTTATAACTCACCTGATAAACTACCCAGGAAATAAGAATGTTATTAGATTTGTAAGATTCAATTTCCATAAACATAGCTAAATTTTGTTATACTTCCTGTAAAATTCCTGTAAAAGACTTTGATTATTTAACGATGAACTTATCACCAAGTATATTATATTATCTTGTTTCACTTTTACTATATTTTTTGTTTTAATGTGCTTTTGTTTGCTATTCTGGTCAATGACCATAATAAAACCATTCATATTCATACCTACAAGACAAAATGTTCCTGATATATTTATTATCCAATCCTACAAATGGAATTATTTTGTCTTGTTTATTAATCAACTCACAAATTATTTAGGATTATATAGATTATGCTGTTTCGTCTACTCAGTCTAACCCTCTGCATAGCATATTTTTATAATATAATGATGCTGCAATGGTATATTTTTCCAGTCTAGCAAAAGAGAAAAAATTAAATAGAAACTACTTAGTACAATACTATCAACCCAGACTATTTTACCAGAGTTATATTCCAAGAACACATCTCTACCATTATTCTATCATGTCTACGTAGTAATGAATAAGACTGCATATTTGGTTCCTAATTAAAAAACAACATTATTGCATTTATCCTTATTTTTTATTATAAAACTTCTGTGAATGATGCGAAGATATTATTAGCTTTTTTCTGAACCTCACAGAATAGAAACAAAAGGTAAGACAAAGAGGCACACCAATCAATAATTAGATGCTTAATTCCCTTATGACTACAATGGAAATTCAGGTCTTTTGTCCATTCCTTTTGTAAACAATCTAGAAAATGTATACAGATGTGTACATCAGTAAATGGCATAGCTTGAAGGAGTACAGCTCCGAACTACCTAGAGCCTTTGCCTATCATAGTGGAGACAAATTTATGGATGGACTCAAAAGCAAATCTTGATAAAAGACTACAGCTAAAAAAGAGAAAAGGATAAGCTTTCAGGCACATAAAACTGTAAGTTGCTATTTAGTGTTGTTGAAAATTAACTTGTACATTGAAGTAGAATATATTTCAGAATACAAAAAAAGCTCCAGTAGAAATAGTCTTCTATAAATATTTTGCTCATTTGCTTACGTACTCTGAAAGAAGCCGCTGCCAGTTCAGATCTTAGTTGTTTGATCTATTTTCTCCAAGCATGTGTGCTTAGTAAATTACATATTGTAAGCAACCTCAGGAGGCAGAATCCCATCCTAGTTAATTCATTTTCTTGCATTTTGATGGGGAGCACAACAGCATGGAGTAATCCAAAAGTAACCCCCAGTTGCTAAGTTTTTAAGCCATTAGTTGCTGCTGATTTTCAGCAGATACGCCACTTCTGTCCTGCTTAACGATTTAATTTTAAATATTAATGATGGATGGATGGCTTTGTGTATAGAGATGAGAATATCAACCACTGCTTCTCACTAAGGTCCTACTAAAAATGCAAGAGGAATTGTGCAAGAGCTACTTACTGGTTAATCAATTTTTAAACAGCTATTACCCAACATGAATCTAGAATACTGTAAACCATCTGAGAATACATAAAAAGGCAAGTGGGTGCAGCTGGAATCTGCACAAAAAAGCACAAAACAATTACTTTATACAATACATTTTTTAAAAAGTTTGTTTTGTTTTTAAAAAGAAAGACTGGCCAATATGATGCCCAAACCTCTTCCTGTGCTTTCCTAAGCTCTCTGTAACCAAATATTGCCAAAAATTGTGGCAAATGTTTGCTTCATCAAAGCCCTAAAATTGATTTCATGCAAAACATGCTTCCCACCTGTGCTCCCTATTCCAAATTCTGGAAAAATTGACAGATTCCATGGATGGGAAAAGCCCACTTTAGGAAATGCTGTTTCAGAAGCAACATTTCTCTCCATTCTGCATGAAGAATCAGTCTCTATTACTCAAAGAAAGGATTTTTGGCTTGATCTGCCTCCCAACTGCTATAAGCACAGTACCATACTAACAAAGAAGCCCAAATACAGAATTGTCAGCATGCTAGCAATAGGGACTTGGAAGTCACCGGAAACTTGCCATCATAAGGAACAGTGAAAAATGACATAACGCTGGCAAATTATTATTTTATTTTTGGGGAAGCTTAGGAAGGGATGTGCTTTTCTGGATGAACCTGAGAGGGCAAGGCAAGGCACTCACTTTTGGCTAGCAAGTAAGTACTAACTGAGGGTCAGTTCTCTGTTCTCCGCTATTAGGCAGAAAAGGTAAATGTTATTGGCTAGTAGTGGTTTTCTTGAATTTTACTCTCAACCATAGATTGCAGGGGAGCCCTTGATCATCGATTGCTGATATCTGAACAGATCTGAAAAGAGCCTGAATTTGATCTTAGTGGTATCTTATCGGTAATTTCGGTTCAGAAAGATTAGGAGGTAGCACAACAGGCCATCTGAACTGCCCCCTGTGCTGCAAGAAAAATGTGAACAGTAATATTGCCATGTAATGCATATAATGTAGACAAGGTTCCTTTTAGGCCATTGGCTCCAACTCAATACATGGAACCAAGTTAAAGCATCCCTAACAAATGATTGTCTAGACTCTGCTTGAAAACAACCAAGGAGGAGGGAAATTACTTCTCTGAATAATTATTTTGATGACTGAACTGCTTTTATTAGGGGTTCTTTTTTCCTACCATTTAGTTAGTTTCTGTCATACAGTATATTGTACCAGTGAAAAGTAGTTGCTTTATAAAAGATTATTTGTTTTCTTATATGCTCTTTTTGAAGATAAAATGAGCTCCAAACAGACAAGCAAAACTATGACCTAGCTAATTAGGTCTCTGTGAGACAGAACAAGATTATAAAGTATTCTATATGCTAAAAATACTTTAAAATGATTAACAATCATGCTGTAGTGTGTTCCAAGATAATTATTGATAGCAATATTTAAAAGTGAATATAAAGATCTAGCTAATGTAAGAGTTAACATGACATTGTTAATTCCTTAAAAATAAAAAAAACCACTTTATGGGAGTAAGTGTTAAATTTTCTATGTTTGATATTCAATAGATATTGGCATGATTAATACTTAGATATAAAATTTTCTGAGATTGTTTTAAAAGAAAGATATGATTAAAAAGTAAGCAATATATAAATAAAATATCAATACATTGTAAATGAAAAAGTCCTCACACAGAACTCAAAATACCAGTTTTGAGTTGCCAAATTGTCAAATATCCATCAGATGTCAACTGAGAATGACTTAGAAAGCTTATCAACACATATGGTAATGGAAACAAACACCACAATGTTATGGTACAAGCTGAGTATTTTAGTTCAATAAGGTGATGTGCTGGAGATATTACAGTAAAGGCTGAATTCAATGCAATTATGCAAAATTACTATCCAGTATCTCTTAGAGGAGGAAATAAATGATTGAAAGTCTTTCTTATTGCTTTATTAATGCTACTTTTATGCTGCTTCTATTGGATGAATCCATTAGTTTACAATTACAATAAAACATATAACGTATGACAATATAAATTACACAACCTATAAAATAATAAACAATCAATCCAATTAATTCATAACATCATAATAAATGATAGTGCCACCTACTTCCTAGGGTATTTAATTATTAGATCCTTAATTCTTCCTTGAATAAACAATTTTTAGTAATTTTTAATTATTAATAGTAAGGATGCAGTTCTTGTTTCTAAGGATAGGAAAAAGGTAAGGAATGAGAAATAGATGATACTCACTTGTCTTTACAGTCTATTTTGCAACATATATATTTTTATAAGATTTAAGATTTTTTCTTTAAATCTTAATGGAACACCATGTTGCTATACAATCAGTTATAGTAAATAGCACACACTCATTGAAAAACATCACATTGTACATTTCCAATATAACTTCATATACATCACTACACTTTAATAAACTCCTCATTCTTTACCATTCATATTTTGTTACTGAGAAGATAATGTCCACAGGCAAGGCAAAGAGGGATAAATGGAAACATGTACATGATTATCTCATCATACAAATACCACAATTTACATATGTGTATCAAACAGTGTGATAAAATACATACTTACATTTGTGTGGTGACATGATCAATATACTCATTTTGAGATTGTTAAAAAATATATGTCTGTTCCTGCATTTCATGGGAAAGAATAGCTGAAAATTTGCTCACTTTGTTTAAATTGTTGTTAGACATTAAAAACAAAATAAAAAACACAAAAGCAAAATAAAAAACACAAATAATGTTTCACATACCTGAAAAGAGGTAAATTGATAAACTAAAGTTAAAAACAAGTGAATAGCCAGTTTCCAATCCATCAATAAACAGAAGTTTATACTCAAAGGAATATAGAATAAAGATCAGAATTTACTGTAGATTTTTTTAAAAAAACTGAAAAAGCATGATTGGGATCATTGCAAATCTTGATAGTCTAGGGAGGTCATACCCCCACCTCACCCATTTCTGCTCTTTCCCAACATCTATTGTGGACACTAAAATGACTGCAGATATGTAGTGCCCAGAGAGGCCTCATTTTTCAGGATTCTGCAATTTTGTCTCCCCCTTGGATGGAGAAATGATCAGTTATCCAAATAATCACTTGTTTGGATGACAGGCTAATTGGGTATATTAATTTAATCCCAATAAAAACTGGAATGTTTAAAGCTAATTAAATCCCATTGCAAAGAGATTTCATTCACTAATAATCTGACTCCTGTTCTTTAATCAGTTGACAGTATTCTGAGAACAGCATCAGGGTGAGGTCCAATGGAGTATGGATAACTGACTTTAATCCCAAACTTTCTGGTTCTCAGAGGCAGAAATTGGTTTCTAATTAAAAAAAACAACAAGATACAGCCTGTCAGCCTGATCTGTGACCACTGCTGCAACTGAATGAGGTAAAAAAAGGGAGAGCAAACAGGTAATGCAAATAGTGGTAATACAAATAGTGGTAATACTGGTGATATTAAACACCAGGAACAATTGTTGGAAAAGGCAGCAGTTGAACTATATGCTGACTATGTATTTATGAATAGTAAGGAATTTGTGCTAACAAATGCATTAAGTATATATATGTGCATAGGATGTGAATATAGTCTATTAAATGGGGACGGGGGGGGGAGAGAATGAGACAGATAACTGGTATAGTTAGGACCTTAGTACAAAAGCTGTATGACTGCCCAGAGAAATGTCTCAAAGCCACTGAAATTTTATCTGATTTTTGTCATGTAAATGAAGAAATCTTCTCACTGAAAAATCATGGAAAGGGGAGATAATTTTTTAAGAGAATACAGGGATTACATTTTATGTATTTGGATAAATAATAAATCTTTCACCTTAAAAGGGATTTTGTCATTACATAAAAGGATTGGATTTATTCTCCCCAAGGTTGCCTTCAAAAGGAACACAGGTGTCACCTGCAGATGCAGTCACAGCTTGAGAGAGGTTGTTTTGGCTAGAAAGGATCTACATGGCAGATGTATTGTAAGAGTATGATTTTAATGCTAATGAAGCAGTGAAAAGGCTGAAGAGGAGAGAAAGGAAGAACTCATTCATCCAGGGCTATTTTGTCAAGATGTGCAATTGAAAAAAATTGGCCTGAGGAAGGAGAAGGCCTCTTTGCTCTTTTCCTATAGAAAGAAAAGCTTTTCAGCAGATGTAGTTAGTAACTAAACAGACATAATGGATACTTTTGAAGCATTATCTATTGGGTTCTACCCAAAGCGATTCCTTAAAAAAAAAAAAATACAAATCAGGAACTTTGATTAGAAAATGTTACCAGAAGTCCTGAATTCAAATTTCTTTCAAGGAGGGTGACTCAGAGCTAGTCAGAACATATCTTCATTACCTCACAGGATATTCATGACTCCATGTGCGTTGTGTCAAGCAGTTGGAGGAATGGCAGGATAAAAACCAAAATAGTGAAATGTCAAATGGGAAAATAGATGATCTTTCTTACGGAGTTCTTCTGAAAACCAGTGTAACAGAAAATGTAAATGTATGTTGGGTTAATTATTAGATTTTTAATCTTTCAGCCTGGAGCGTCAGGCATAAAGGAGCAGCATACTGATGATAAAGAGAATATGGCTATTGAGGGGGGGAAAGACTGAACTGCTGTATTAATGTTCAGAGTGAGCTTCCTTTGTCAGACTGTGGGGGATATATGGCCAATTTCCAAACTGCTGGTTATAAAATGTTCCTTAGTTACATGCCTTTTTCTCTCTCTCTCTCTCTCTCTGTGTCATATACAAACATATCCACACACAAAGGTGAAACAAATGTACAGAGGAGAAAACACTGAAAATGGGGAATGAGCAAGAAATAAAGAAGGTTTTTCCATTCTTCTACAAGAGACGGAAGAAGCTACTCTGCAAATTATCCTTTGAGGGGAGAAGATAGCTTTTACCAATAAGCCTGTTGCTTCTTAGTTAATGAATCTCCTTACAGGTTTCTGCTACCTAGAAATGAATTTTTTAAAAAAACTACTCCAGTCACTGGCATAGGAAAAAATAGCACAGAGCAATTTCAAATGTGTACGGGCACCTCTGAGTTTTTTTACAAAAGCTTATCAAGCAAAGTATAAGAAAATTGTCAAATGATATATGAATCTTTCATGTTTGTGTATGTGAAATAAAGCTTGTATACATAACTAATAATTTCACTGATACTGATAAACTTATTTGCTTCATTTAGATCATATTCTTCTTTCAAGCATTTCTAGGCTTGCAACAATCAGAATGTACTGGCAAAGATGAAGGCCAGTGAGATTTATATCACTGCAGCAAGGCAAATTTTATAGTGTCTGCAGTGGAATTTGCTTCACTTAGCTGAGGGCTGCAAATAACACTGTAGTAAGCCCAGCTTAGTCAGAATTGAAATAAGAACATCTTTTAAAAAAAGAAAAACTTTCATCAGTCTTAAAATGGGAAGCTTCTACTAAAATCTGAAGGCAAAAATCTATTTTAAATTAAAGTTGCTGGAATAATATAGAAAAAATGTTCCACCAAATGTTGGCATATTTGGAACAAGAACAACTGGCTTACCAGGACATGAAATACTTGATGAATAAATACTGAATCACAAGACATAAAAAATGAGAGACAAACAGTATAGATTTTCCATGTAAAGCTGATATACTGTATAGCTTGATTTTTGTTCCAATTTTCTTCCACACACTTTTGCCAATGGTAAGATTTGGGATGGGCAACACAGAACATGCTATATATTGCCAAGCACTGGCTTCCATTAATCGCAGTCAACATTATTATTGGTGAGTAGATGTGGGAGTTGCTGATGTCCACCACTTTCTGGCAGAAGGTAATTCTGGAAGCAACATAACTTACTCACATAAGGATGCACTGAGTCAAGACTAGGAAGATTTTCATGCATTGTGTTTTAAACAGATGTTCTGTTGACTTAAACAGCTTTCAGAAGAAGTCTAAGAGGAATCCATTTCATTCACTCAGACATTTATAACTACAGGTAGTGCTCAACTTATGACCATAATTGAATTCAAAATTTCCATTGCTGAGCAAGACAGTTGTTAGGTGAGTTTTGCCCTGTTTTGTGACATTTCTTGGCACAGATGTTAAGTGAATCTTTGCAATTGTTTAGTTAGTAACATTGATTTTGCTTGTCAGCAGGTTGCAAAGGTGATCATATGACCCCGGGACACTGCAAATACATGTCAGTTGCCAAGCATCCATGGGGAGTGTGAAAAACAGTCATAAGTCACTTTTTCAGTGCTGTTGTATCTTCAAACGGTCACTAAATGAGTGGCTATGAGTTGAGAACTTTCTGTAACTCCTTCTTTTGGTGACAGATCTCTCAAGTATTTTACTGAATAGCACTGGAAGAAGCCATTCAATAAGCATGATCAAGAAGGACTAATCTCTTACTTAGGAACAATAACAACTTTTATATACTTCTTTAGAAAGTTCAGAAGATTTGTATCAACCCAGTAAGACTGGTTAAAAGAATCAATTGGCTAGAATGGATATCAACAAAAACTATGTTTATAATTTTTTTGTCTTGAACAGATATTAATGGGGCAGGGGCATGGAATTTCCTTTTTCTGAAATATATTTAGAACCGGAAATATTCCTAACTGTAAATGAATGTTAAGCGTATTCTAGTTTCTGCAGGAAGATCTGGCACATGAGATACTGCCTCTTCCTTCCCCCTCCCCAAACATACGGCCTCCTTAGAGTATCAGGAAACCAGGGTGGGGATTCTTGTTTATATATTATTTTTATATCAAGGTGCAGAAGAGAAAAAGACTCTCTATACAAACATTTCAGAAAGTGTTCATCTGAGAGCTTGACTTAACATCATTCCTGCTTTGCACTGAAGAATGTACGAAGAATGTATACATATTCACTTCAGCAGAAAGTGAAAGAGAAATGTGGAGAAAGATTGATTAGGGGTTAGGAAAGTTCCTAATACAGCTAGAGGGTGTTAGGGATTAAGCTAGGATTTTCATGTACATTCAGACAACAGATAAATTTTATTATGGGTAGTCACTATCATCAGATGTTAAAGCTGCCAATGGAACTAACACAATTGTTTTGTTGTTTGTTTTGATTTGTAACCTTAATAAACAAGGAAATATAAGTTGGACTGAGATGGAATATAAACCCTACCAAGTCAACAAGTAAATTGAATGAATGCTGCAGAATGAAAGTGACCATTCAAAGCTCATGATTAAGTACAATGATAAACAGTTCAGATTTTCAATGCAATGATCCTAAATGTATAAATGCAAATTAAGACAGATAAGAGAATTATGGCAACGGAAATGCACAACTGTTATTTACTATGGTACACTCTTTGACTTAAAACAAAGCCTATTATTTCTGAACTACTTAGTTTTCCAATTGTTACAAATGGATTTTTTTTCTATGATGATTTTTCTGGCATACTAATAAAAATAAGAAATCTAGGAGTACCTGTTCTTAGAAACAAATTTTATTAAAATACATACATTTTTGTGAGATGCAGGTATTCCCAGATTCCTGATATTTTTACTGCTCTAAGCTGTCCTGTTCCAATGTCTATAATGAAATCCCAGGCCTATATATTTCACAAAATGCAACATATTAGGGTAATATGATATTTATGAAAATATGTCAAAAATATCCTTTTGGGTTAAGGTTTTGTGCTGCAATGTTTATGAGAGGCATTCAGGCTACAGTAAAAATAAATGCACTTACTAGAGTAATATTTTCCAATCTGACATCCTGCAATGCTCAATTAACATGTTAAAGCAATCACTTCTAGATTGGGAAAGCTCAAAACCTTAACCAAACTGCCTAAGACCATTGTTTGAGTAACCCAATAGAGCAGGGGTCCCCAACCCCCCCATCAGTGCACCAGTATCAGGCCGCAGCATGCCAGCAACTGGTCTGCACAAACAAGCAAAGCCCCACCTGTGAGATGCAGGCAGCACACAAAACCACGCGCCCTCCGGTCTGTGGAAAAACCTCTCTCCACAGAATCAGTCCCTGGTGCCCAAAAGGTTGGTGACCTCTGCAATAGAGGATTACATAACACATCATCTACAGATTCTATCTGTATATCAAAAATCCATCAGTCAGAAAGTTATATGACCTGAGTCTGAAAAGATTGGAGCAAGCAAATAATGGGATTTAACTAAATTTCATGGGGCTAATGGTGAATAGCTTACTAGCTGACAATGAAATATATATATTCTTAAATACGACAGAATATGATTTCCAGCTCACTGCTGAATTTTTTACAACGTAGGGCTTTTTTTCAGTATATGACCTGGACACAAGGATTCTCAAGCATTATTGGATTTTATGCATGTCATCACAAACAGTGTTTCTTACTAGACAGCATTACTCACTAATGCACTGATAAGATGTTCTGTTTGCCTAATATTCAAGGACAGTACATCTAGCGAACATTACACTAGGGCTAAGGGTGCTGTCAGAAGAAACAAGGCCAAATGTTAATTTCAATTCAATGAAAACACTGTCCTGTGAAGAAACTGCTTATCAAAAATGATGCATTATGATTTAGGCACTAGTTAGCACACCAAGCAACTACATTGTGAAAGGAAGTCAGCAAAATTGTAAGATACATTAAATTATGTCATAAAGTGCATATCCAATCCCAAAATCTGGATAAATCTACCATCCTTGCAGTTATACATTACTGCTAGAGACGACAAATGCAATAGGATGGCACACAGTTGAATATTCATTAATGCAAGTTTTTGCAGTCTCTTCAAGAGGACATTTGACATATCAGATATTGCAGAGTCAAGATTAAATGGCTGTCTCAAACACTGTGGGATTTCATTAAGAGCTACATGTTCTCTTTAGCTGCTTGTGGATAACAAGTATGCGTGAGTAAAAAAAAATATTATAGATAGCACACATATTTCTATAGTACTTTTTATTTTCTTTACTTTGGTATATTATGCACCTAAACCATCTTTAATTATGGTTATTTACCAAATATAAATCTATCTCTGCGATATGTGTATCATTAACCCAACGCTTAGCCTTCCTCTCTAAAATTGCATAGTGCTTTTATTCCGCCTATTAAATCCTTATAAGTAAAGTTATAGAATTTCAGAGGACCATGGGGAAGGATGAAAGAATTACTATAGGAAGAGAAGGTGGCAAGGGAAATTTAAACATCCTCTAGTCCTGATCTGTAATCAAGCACACCCATTTTAAAATTAGCACTTTGTTTTTCCCAGCAGAAGGCAAAGCTGAGTTCTTTGGTTTGTTTTCCTATGCTTTTTCAGGCCTAGTTTGCAAACTAACTCAGCTGTGGGCTCCTCTCAGTGAGACATACAAGTGTGCACACATCTCTTCTGCAACATGCAGAACCAATACTGCTTCATTCTTTCCTGTGTTGTTTTATACATTTAGAGAACTTCTGCTTTTTCAACAAAACATTGAGGGAATTGTTACTGCTATATCTACTTTACATTTGTAGATCTAGGGATGCCACTAGGCTTTTGCCAGTTTTAATTGTGTTATGTTTATTCTTATTGTTCAAATTTTGTGTTACTAACAAAAATATAAACTGAATTAAGCACCTAACACCCCTTGTATATATGGTAATAGCAATGATTTTTGTATACTTTTCATCACACAGTCTATCATGAACAATTACCATGCCCTGCTATTTACCATGTAGCTGAAAAAAAGTATTTCAATTTGCATTGCACATAGATTATATTCTTACTTTGTTTGACAATCTGATCCCAAATTTTCCAGCGCATGCTTAGAAACAGAGGAAACTAGTTGACTTAAACTGTTAGTTCATATAATCAAATATTAACAGTGCTTGTCAGCATAGTTTTTTTCTTTCCTAACATTTTCCCCACAAGTGCAGGTTCTGCTTTTTGAAATAACTGACTGTTGATCCATTTGTTGTGATAGGAATTACTTTTTTTCATTATATATATTTATTTCCAAGAGTTTGAAGTTGGTATCTTTTGCATGGAAAGAATACGTTCCATCACTATGCACTCTCTTCCATGTTTTCCATAACAGTTCTAGGAGATTCCATTGCTTTTGTTATTTTATTAGAATTTATTTAAAAAGTGGCATACTCATCTTTAGCCTTTAAAAAAACAGTGATGACCTTTAGAAGTTTCCTCTTTATAAACTACAGAATTTGTCAAAGACATCTGCTAGTGCTTTGTCTCCAATAGGCAAGTCAGAATTCCAGTTGTCATGCAAATAAATGAATTAATAGATTCCTACAAATGATCCATCAAAGAAAATACCTTCAATAGGGTGTAAGGAGGAACTCAAGCTATAAACTAGAGTGTACTGCCTATTCATTCTTATCTTGTTTCTGTGAAAGCCATGTTTCAGCAAGGAACAGCAGAAAAATTACCCTCCATACCATGCATAATACTGCCAAAAATAGGACAAAACTATTTTCTTCAACTGATATAACTTATAAAAATTATGTTTTTAATAAGATAGTTCTTTTCCTAAAATTGCTTTCAATTTGGCATCTTGCTTGTCCATTCATTTTTATCTTAAATTCAGAGCCAGTTGCTGGTTGTCTTCTAATCGGTTATATCTCACATCCACCCATACTATCTACCCTATCCATGTATTTCCCAATTTCCGGTTTGGGATTTTGGGATTATCTTTATCATATAAGGTCTCTATTCAGATGAAGATTTGGGAGATCAGTTCTATATAAATTTGTGCCCTGATTCTTATACATTACTCAAAACCTCCGCCTTTTCTTTTTGTCACCTAGCTGTGCTGGACTGAAGTAGGGTCTTACTAAAGGAACAATCATGACCCCCTTTTTAAAATGAAAAACTAAAGACTCTTTTATTCAATCTTTGCAAGTTCTGCAAGACCAATCTTTGAATATAACTGATAACTACTGTCCCTTAAGAAGAAAGGGACAGTAGTTGTCCAAGCTATGAATTGCTCAGCAGTCCTATCATTCATCTGAATGAGGCAGAGATAAAGATCAAATGGAGCTCCTTTTTGCTCAAAGGGTCTAGGTGAGTTCAAATGTTCTAAAAATGTACTTTATACAGAATCAGACAATTTTGTTATGTGTTTAAATGCATATCTTACAAGGAATTATCAGCACAAAAATGTAGACACAAAATCTACTGCCTGTATTCTGAAAAAAAATTCATATGCCATTTCCTTCCACTTGTAGCCTTTTAACCTAGTCCATCTATGAGAATCATCTATTGAATTTCAGAAGATAAATCATAACATCATTTGAAAATTCCTTTAAGGATCTAGATAAGATTCCTATCACTGTGTAACGATAATTATTTTATGGGGAGGGTGTAAAAATATTGAAAACAAATTGAAAATGACAAATCAGAAACACATCTGGGCTTTCACAAGTGTAATTTATTAGGCCTTATTTTAATCTTATTACTAAATATCATAAGTCTAAATATTGTACTTAATCAGTTGGATTTATCTCTAACAATTTAATCAGACCACACATTTCTTGATATGGTGTGATTTCAGAACACTGACTTCAATAGATTCATAACCAAAACCACTACTCTAATTTTATGAGGTTCCAGTTCACAGTGGAGTATAAGCTAGACAACTGTTTGCAACTGTAGTGCTATATCCCAAGGTCACCCAATGGAATGACCTGGCAACAGGTTGAAATACTTTCTTACAATATATAATTAACTTACAGTTTTCAATACAGGATGTGATGATGAATCAGCTGATTTGAATGGCTTAGAAACAGGCTCAAATAAATTAATGAAAGATAATTATCAATAGCTATTAACCATCATAATTAAAATAAAACTTTCATTGTTGGAGGAATATGCATATGATTAGGAGATTTGCAAACAAAGAATAGGAAAAAGATTATCCCTCATACCTTGACTATACTTCAGTCAGAGAAACCATGAATGGAAAAACAATTAAATAAAACAATAATTGGAAACTAACCAAGGAGAGAAGCAACCTAGAACTAAGGAGAAATTTCCTAACAGTGAGAACAATTAACCAATGGAACAGCTTGCTTCAGAAGTTGTGGATGCTCCATCATTGAAGGCTTTCAAAAAGAGACTGGACAACCATTTATCTGAAATGATATAAGGTTTCTTGCTCAAGCATGGGGTTGGACTCCGAGGTCCTTTCCAACCTTATTATTCTGTTCTGTTCTGTTCAGAATTTTTAATCCAATTTTCTTTGATTTAATTATGTCCTCTAAATACCTAAACCAGGTGTGAGTATTTATTTACCAAATCCTAATGTTTGATTCTATGGAAATGAGTATGGCAGACAGAAAATTCTGTCTTAGATACGGGGAGAATTCTGTCTAGTATTCAAAAAAGCTCTCCGTCACATTTTAGAAGCTATGCACGCACACGCGCGCGCGCGCACACACACACACACACACTTTATGAAAATAAGCAGAACTTATACTGAAAATGAGTTATACATATTTTTGATATAAAATAAAAATGCTACAAAGTAGTTACTCATTGGATTCTTGTTATTTATCCTTTCCTCCCACATATTTCTAATTTCAAATAATGCAACTACAGTTTCTATAACCTTTAGAATAGCAGCATTCTCATAACCATGAGGTTAAAGTCTTTGTTTTATTATATTTTTCTTTACCCATAATTTTTTTTCTTCCCTCTCTCTCTCTCTCTCTCCCTCCCTCCCTCCCTTCCTCCCTCCCTCTTTCTTATATTCATGGACTCTTGACATTTTCTATTCTGATTTTCTGTTTTCTCATACAAGATTTATTCTGTTGCATCCATTTTTCTTGTACATTTATACTGAAGAAATCAAACATTTTACCATTACTTATCCCCACAGAGGTAAAGTTAGATACCACTATCTAACTTTAAATACAATATCACTTCTACAGTTTCCTTCACAGATAGGGAATAATACAATTCACCCACAACTGAAATTCTAGAATTGAACTTGGACCAGATATTTTCAAGTTTGAAACAAAAATATCAGCATTGCATATTCTATTGCACCGCATACTTTATTTCACACATGTTGAACCAGGTCAATTAAAAATGTAATTGTGGCACTCACATAACATGCTAATCTGGGTTAGTTTTTATTGTGTGAATATGTGAACTTTAATATTTATGAGAATCTAGTACATTTGTTGATTTAGGAGTTAATACATTCTGCAAGCTTAGAAAAATGGGATAATCCACTAACAAAATCAAATGTTACTTGGCCAGCCACACTGCCTCTGCTACTACTGTAGACATTCATTTGTCTCTCCTATTTTAATACTGAACCTTTTTTTGCTCTGGATTTATTTTGTAGCTCATTAATTATCTTTTCTTCTTTCAAGCCAACCTAAACCAAAGAAACTTTACTAAGTTATTTCTCAATATGTTTATAATTTCACTTGATTACTCTAGTTCCTTTTTAATTGTGTTTCCATACAAATTCTTTTATAACACCTGGAAATCACACAATTGCTATTGTATTACTCAGTTCTTTTACTATTTTAGAGAACATCTGTATATTACATGCAGGAAATGTTGGAATATAATTTTATGTTCACTGCTAAAATGTGGGAGACAAATTGTGGTCCAGGTGCTTTCAGACAGGGGATTCCTAGCTCTCACAATCCAAAAGAAATGTGCTTGTAGCTATTCTGCCTTTTAGTTGTAATAGATTTGGTAGAAAATGATAGGAAGGATATACATTATATTTGGACTACTTTATTTATAAACTTCCATGATAAAGTAGGAAAAATCTGAATAGGTTTTGTATAAACATCTTCAATGTGAGATATCAGAGAAGATAAACTCAAATACAAGCAAAAGAAGATTTGATAGCTGTATCCATAGGGGTCTGCAGCTTAGAAGTTGTATTTTCTGAAGAAGGCGCATATCTGCAATCAAAAAGATTAATGGTATATACTTATGGTAGCTCTGACCCAAAGGGTGATTACAATACAGCACTGTTCTATTAGTGACAACGTGTAAACTATTATAACAGGGAAGAGAAATAGAAGCTGTGCTCCATTTTCCTTTGTGCTTTCCTGTGTAAAACTTCCGTTTTGTATTCTTGTACATAGCATAGCTTGGTAGCGCTTTAGATTGTTAAATCAAGTCTTTGAACTTCCTCCTTCCCTCCCCCACTTCTGCTCTTTCTCAGTCATTTGTTTTCTTCAGATATAGACTAGCTCAGGGAGTGTTATCACTTTCTTGTAAAAGTACATTGCTAACTCCAAGGACAGCCATCTGTGGCAGGGAGGATATTACTGTTACTGTCTTATATAACTTTTGCTAGATGATAAGCAAAAATTAAAAACAGTAAGTATTTAGAAGAATTGTTATCCTTATCTAGAAGTATTGCAGTAGAATGCTATAAACATTTTGAAACCCATCTTAGGGATGAACTTCAGTGCCTGGGAAATGGGCTGAATCCTAGTCTGTATATTGGCTCAGGAATTCTGGGAACTGAAGTCCACACATCTTAAAGTTGCTGAGGTTGAGAAACACTGATCTAGAGAACATTGCTGTTGTCTCTCATGAGGAAGGATTCTCAAGAGCTGGAAAAATGTGATTGTTTATTTGACATATACATTCCTTTATTAAATGTCTTTTTTGTTGCCTCATCTTTGGATATTTCTGATCCGTCTGTATTATTCCTTATTATAAACTTGTTACTGTTTTGCTTTGCTTTGCTCTGCTCAATAAATCCTTGAGGCTTCTACCACATGTTTGTGTTCATCATGTTCAAATACACAGACCTACCACTTGGACTTTGTTCTGGCAAGACATAATAATAACAGACAAGGAATATTCAATAGAAGCCCCATTGTCTGGACATCCATGTGTCAATATATATGGGTCTTTAGAGTGTTTAAGGTATTCCATAAACCAATATTTTTCAGCGTGCTTTCTTTCAAAACATTGGTTATGCAACTGTAAGGAACTTGATTCCTTGTTTTTCAGTATTTATCTTGAAAACCAAATTGCAGCTATAAAATTTTTCTGATATCATTAGAATAGAGCTGGAAGTAATACTCAAAGCATTTATATGGGTTACATTACTTACAAAACTGATAGCAGATGTTATGTCCTGAGCCTGTGCAAGCAGGCTCGGGGCATTGCAAACGGTCCCGGGCAGGTGCAAGTTGCCCGGGACCAGACAGGCTGTCGCCAGTACTTGTGCGCATGCGCAAGTACTGGTGCGCCAAAAGTTGCAGATTGACCCGGGGATGGCCTATATAAGAGGCCAGGAGTTTTGGGCGTTGCCGGTGTCTTCTAACTGTAAGCTGAACTAAGAATAAAGAGTTCCTGAGAACTACAACTGCTTCTCGTGTCTTGCCATTTCGCGAAGGACGCAACACTGGCGACGAAGGTGGGATTGCCTTACATCGAAGAAGAAAAGGTGTAAGCTTACCCGAGTGAGTCCTGAGCGGCAGGAACGGCGTTGACTCGGCAGCTACCCGCCAATCCAGCGTGCATTCGGGGGTAGGCTGGCTGATAGACTCTTCCTTCTACAAAAATGGCAAAGATTGGAAGGCTTTTGGAATTCGACGTCTCACATCCAGAGAGGTGGGAGTCCTACGTAGCCAGGGTGGAAAACTACCTCAAAGTGAACCAAGTAAGGGAAGATAGTTTAAAGGCTGCCACCCCGCTGTGCGTTTGTGATCAAGACGCATTCGAAATCGCTGAGAACCTTGCAGCACCTGTCCCTCTCGATTCTGTCAGCTACGCAGACCTAAAAAAGCTATTGAAGGAGCACCTCCAGCCCAAGATGTCCATCATCGCGTGGCTCCACACTTTCGAGCAGAGAGATCAACGACCCGGAGTACATCGCCGCATTGAGGAAGGCCGCAAAACATTGCAAGTTCAAGGACCTCGAAGAACGACTGAGGGACAGATTTGTATGCGAACTAAGGCATAGAGAGTTACAACAGAGACTTTTTGCCAAGGAGGACTTGTCTTTCCAAGATGCCTTGAGAGAGGTCACCGCAGAAGAAGCAGCGGGCGGCGCCATCAAGAACATGCGGCCAATCAGAAACAGTCCAGATGCTGCATCCGTGCACCAGGAAGAAGTCCAAAGGAACTCTGAGGAGGATCCTGACGAGAAAGTGGACTGTCACCAACACACAAAGGAAGGGAAACAAAAAGGAAGCTCTTCAGCGCTCCCCAAGTGCATCGGCTGTGGAGGTCGCCACAGGAGAACCGACTGCAAGTTCCGCTCCGCTATCTGCAGGGCGTGCGGAAAACAAGGACACATTGCAGCTGTTTGCCTGGGCCGTCAGAAGGTACAACCTCAGGAAGAATTGCGCCTGAAAGGTACCAGGGGTCCCAGCCAGAATAGGGTGGGGTTTTGCGCTTCGCGAAGAAGCATCTATAGGACAGGCACACACAAGCCTATTAAGAAAAAGCTGTCACTTAAGGTAAAGCTACAAGGGGTTCCATTAACTATGGAACTGGACACGGGGTCTGCACTTTCAATCATTTCTATGCATACATTTAGGAAGATTTGTTCCGGCAGCGGAATCCAGGCCAAGTTGAGGCCTTCTGACATTGTGCTAACAGACTTTCAAAACTCCAGAGTGTGTGTTAAGGGGGAGGCCACCCTTAACGTGCAATATAAGGATTTTGAGGGTCCACTAGACCTATTAGTAGTAGGGGGTGAACGAACGAGTCTCATAGGACTCGATTGGTTTGAGACCTTGGGGATACACGTCACAGGGCTCAACAGCCTACAAACACTCGACCTACAGGAAGTCTGCAAAGAATTTGCAGATGTCTTCAGCCCCCAGCTGGGCACATTCAAAGGACCCCCTGTGTCATTAAAGCTAGACCCCACTATCACTCCCATTAGAATTAAAGCAAGAAGGGTCCCTTTTGCTTTAAAGAGTAAAATTGACACTGAGTTGGATAAATTGATCCAACAAGGAATTCTAGAACCTGTTGACTCTAGTCCCTGGGAGACCCCCATTGTCACGCCTCTCAAGGCAAATGGGGACATTCACATCTGTGCTGATTACAAATGCACTCTGAATAAGGCATTGCAGCAACATGCCTATCCTGTTCCTGTGGTCAGTCATATTCTGGCCTCCCTCAAGGGGAAGCGTGTTTTTGCAAAGCTAGACCTAGCTCAAGCATATCAACAGCTGCCTGTTGATGATGATGCTGCTAGAGCTCAGACCATTGTGACCCACAGAGGGGCCTTCAAGATAAAGAGGCTACAATTTGGAGTAAATGTTGCTCCTGGGATTTTCCAAAGCGTAATGGAAAACACACTACGGGGTATACCAGGGGTTTGCCCCTACTTTGATGATGTCTTAATTGCAGGAGACTCCACACACAATTTAGCTGAAAGGCTGAGGGCTGTCCTGTCAAGGTTCAGGAAAACAGGCCTCAAACTTAAAAAGGATAAATGCAAAATTGGGGTGCCTGCTACTGATTTCCTGGGGTTCAAAATTGATGCTGCTGGAATTCACCCTGCTGAATCCAAACTAAAAGCTATTATGCATGCCCCTAGGCCAAAGTCCAAGGCCGAACTACAGGCCTTTCTGGGCCTTCTGAATTTCTACAATTCCTTTCTTCCATATAAGGCTAGTGTAGCTGAGCCTCTTCACAGGCTATTGGATAAACAGGCAGTGTGGCAGTGGTCACAAACACATGAGGCAAGTTTCAATGAGGTCAAGGCCTTACTCACTTCTAACAGTGTACTTGCATATTTCAATGAATCCCTTCCTGTGTGCATCGCTTGCGATGCTTCCCCTTATGGGGTAGGAGCTGTACTGAGCCACCTCAGGTCTGATGGAACTCAGGTTCCTGTTGCATATTACTCCAGAACATTGTCTTCTGCTGAGCGTAATTATGCTCAAATAGACAGGGAGGCCTTAGCTGTTGTTGCTGGGATTAAAAAATTCCATGATTTTTTATATGGTAGGCATTTCACGGTCTTCACTGACCATAAGCCTTTGCTGGGACTGTTTACCACACGTAAGCAAACCCCCCAAATCATCTCCCCCAGGATGCTCAGGTGGTCTATCTTTTTGTCTGCATATGATTTTTCCCTACTTCACAAGCCTGGGAAGGAAATGGGCCATGCTGATGGCCTCAGTAGATTACCCCTGCCGGTAATAGAAGCTGACCCCGCGCCAGCCATCAATCTTCTTTCTATCCAAGCCTTGCCCGAGTCCCCTCTGAATGCCAGGGATGTAGCTGCTGAATCAGGTACAGATCACGCACTTTCACGTGTCCTTTCTTGGGTTTTGTCTGGATGGCCTGAGCACTGTTCTGGTCCTGAGTTTCAGAGTTTCTGGTCTAAAAGGAACGAGTTGTCCACCTCTCAGGGTTGTCTGCTTTGGGGAAGCAGAGTTGTCATTCCCACCTCAATGAGGACTAGGGTCTTAGGTTCCCTCCACGAGGGTCATCCTGGCACTGTACGAATGAAGGCTCTTGCGCGCAGCCATTTGTGGTGGCCGGGCCTAGACAAGGACATTGAAGCTAAGGTGCACGCATACCACCTTTGTCAACGCTCGCGCCCTGAAATGCCCCAAGCTCCTGTACATAGATGGGAGGAAACACAGTCTCCATGGTCTAGGGTGCACATTGACTACGCTGGGCCCTTTCAGGGTCAATTCTTCTTGGTCCTCGTTGACAGCCATTCAAAATGGCTTGAGGTTGTACCTGTCTCATCCACTACCACTGCAAAGACCATTCAGATACTGAGGGGGATTTTTGCTGCACACGGGCTCCCACACATCATTGTGTCTGACAACGGCCCTCAATTCACTTCCTCCAAATTTCAAGCTTTCTTGCAGGCTAACCTGATTCGTCATGCCACCTCTGCGCCTTTCCACCCGTCCACCAATGGTATGGCTGAACGCATGGTTCGCATCACCAAGGACGCTTTGAAGAAACTCACCTATGGGGACTGGCATCACAGGCTGGCTGATTTCCTCCTTTCTTATCGCACCACACCGTCCACTTCTACAGGGAGAAGCCCAGCTGAACTTCGTTGGGGGCGCAAACTGACTACCAAGCTTGACCGGTTGCATCCAGACAGACTGCCTCCTTCTGTCTCTCACCCCAGGGCACCTAGGCAACTACTTGTGGGTGCCCCGGTTTGGACTCGTAATTAATTACGGGCCTGATCATACATGGGTCCCTGGTTCTATATCCAGGGTCACGAGTCCTCTCTCTTACGAGGTGTCCCTGGACAACGATCGTGTCCTGCATCGGCACATTGACCAACTTCGCCCTCGACGGGACCTTCCCGCTGAGACTCCTGGGTCTTTTCCAGGGGGGGAGGGGGATCCCTTTGGGCAAAGGGAGGGGCATGGAATGATGCCCATTATCAATGGGGGAGTTACAAACAGCCCATCTCAAGATTCCGCGAGTGCTCCAAACAGGAATTCAAGGAGCCCAACTAGATACCAGGCATCAACGCCTACTCCAGCCAGGGAGTCACCCCGGGGGCATAATCACTACTCACCCGCATCACTCAGTACTCCAGTCAGGGAGAATACCCGGGAGCATCCCAACAATCCATACCCTGCAAGAGAGCTGGCACACACTCCTTCTAGTTGGCCCAACACTACCCCTGTCCCCAGAAGGGGGCAAACATACAGGGAGGTGGTCGAGGAACCAAATCCCAACTACAACACCTCTGACTTCACTCAGGGGACAACTGAGTTTTGGGACAGTACTGAAAACCACACAAGCCCGGACACTGAACGGGATTCAGGGGACAGACAGCCTCCTGACAGGTCTTGGACGGACCTAGGAGGTTCTACAGGAACGCCCGACAGTGATAGCCACTTAGAAGGGCCAGAGAGCCTACAGCTAGGCGGGACAACCAGGTCACACAGAGAAAAAAGCCCTGGCCTGACGAGCCCGGTGGGCAAGCAAGCAGGCCAGGCAGTGGAGCGCAGCCCTTGGGAACCCCCAAGGCAAAATAGGGGGGACAGGCACGCATCACCCCTCAGTCAAAGGGTACTTGACAAGCACCCAGAACTTAGGAGGTCACAGAGAGCAAGGAAATCTAAGTATCTGGAGGATTTTGTAACTCTCTTGGCAAAACAGAGCTAGTAGAAAAGTAGAGCACTGAGGCTGATGGAAAACGGGGAATACCTGGTATTGGGGAGCATGGCACTACACTAAAGAAATGGGTTATGTGTTATTATGGTATGAGGAATAGTTTTAGCCCGGGGGGAAGGGGTGTTATGTCCTGAGCCTGTGCAAGCAGGCTCGGGGCATTGCAAACGGTCCCGGGCAGGTGCAAGTTGCCCGGGACCAGACAGGCTGTCGCCAGTACTTGTGCGCATGTGCAAGTGCTGACGCGCCAAAAGTTGCAGATTGACCTGGGGATGGCCTATATAAGAGGCCAGGAGTTTTGGGCGTTGCCGGTGTCTTCTAACTGTAAGCTGAACTAAGAATAAAGAGTTCCTGAGAACTACAACTGCTTCTCGTGTCTTGCCTTTTCGCAAAGGACGCAACAGCAGATATTTGGCAAAGCAAATAGTACTTACTTCAGGCTTTTAAGCTAAGAAATGAATCGTGACCACTGCACTCCAGAGAAATTGTATTCAGGAGAAGATTATACAAATTCCGCTGGTTGTTGGGCATGGACAAATTGTGCAGATTTCTGAGTTTTTCTCCCTAGACCTCCAATTTAACACTCTGCCAGTTGTCTAATTACTCCTATTCATGTTAAGCTGTATGTATGGATTTCTCTCCAGCCACACACACCTTTCTTTTTTTAGTATAATTAATGAAGCTCCTCAAAGTTTAGAAAACAAACTGGAGCATCAACTACATTCTGGCATATAACATGAAGGCTATAAGCTACTAATCTCCTTGCAGAATGTTCATGTAGCCAATATATTTACACAGAGATTCAAGTGCCACATTGCAACAGTTAGATTGGAAATAAATAGGGGAAATGATCTGATTAAGCCCTGAATATCTATTAATAGTCTTATACAAGAGTTCCTATGTGGTACTGTGAGAAAAATATTTCATTAACCATAGAGGAAAGTGTGAAAGTAGGTACAAGTCCCAACTTCAGAATTTTCCTTGTTTACTTCTACATAAATAACTGTTTGTTTTGTTGTCTCTGCATTAATATTCTTTCCAGAATATTAAAACCAAATCCATACAAGATTATTTCTGCTCCTTTCTTTTCACACTCACACTTCAACCTTATAAAGAAAAAAACAGAAGCAGAAATATAAACTTAAGAATAATCATGTTGCAGGGACTTTCACATTTCCCTCTTAGGGATGGTGAAATATTTTTTTCTCAGAGTACCACATAGAATGCTACAGAATCAACAGAACCCATCATATTTGTGATAACAGAAACAAGTTAATAAAATTTACAAATGAAATATTTGTACATACTTGTACATACTTTCCTCCATAAATAAGGCTCCCTATCCTTCCTTCAATATATCTGAAGCTAGATTAAGGTATTGCTAAGGGAAGAGTCTAATCCAGGACTATTCATACGTATTGGAACTAGTAATCCACAGAATTCTTGGTCAACAAAGTCAATAAAAGGAAATTTAGGAAGTGCAGATGCTTCTCATTTAGAAAGCAACAGTTTGGGCCAGGTTTTTCTACCGGGATAATTTTTTATCGGGCAATCCTTAAACATTTACAGAAAAAAAATATGGAAGCACAGAAAGGAACATGAAACACCTAATAATGATAATAACTATGCAATGATAGTGTCTTATGCTAGAAACAATTTTAAAAAAAGCCCGTTCCTTATTATTATTATTTTTATAAACCAATGAATAAAACCAACGAAAAATACTCTGCCCATCCTTGAATCCCTTTATTTCCTGAGGCTGAATAAAGTCAGACAGGGAAGGGCAGAATCTCTGTAATTTTATGTTATCAGACGATCTTTTCCCATCATTGTGAAGAACAATTATTCCTGACTGCTCAGGAGGTCAATTGACAAACATTTTTCAGGAAAGCAGCAAGAGAAAGAAGGGGAAATACATTCCATATGGAAGGCTACTGTTTTACCTTTCCCACCTAATTCATTTTTCAATCAGTATGCCTATAAATTGGCCTACTGGGACTGCAAACATCCTTCTATATACAGTAGAAAGATTAGATTTCTATTTGGTTAGGTCATTTGAAGATTAAAAGATACAGGGTTTTATTAGGTACAGATATGGATATTTTTCTGAAACTGGGATGAATTTTTTTGCATCTTGATACCATGTTTTGTGTGTGTATTTACATATACGTGTAATACATATATACATATACCAGTGGTTCTCAACCTGTGGGTCGGGACCCCATCTGGGGTCGAACGACCATTTCACGGGGGTCGCCAAACAACGCAGTCGCCAAACAACGCCAAAAATGGCAGTCCGCCATTTCCCCCCCCCTTTTCCTTAGCTGTGCTACTCTCTTTTCTATTGGCTTTTGAAAGCCAACAGAATAGACTCTCTTGAATAGAGTCTAATTCTATTGGCTTTCAAAAGCCAATAGGAATTGTCCAGGCTGTCTCTGCCCTGCTGAGCCCGCCAAAAGTCCCATTCTGCAAACGGTGCTGCACCAGTTGAGTAGTCCTCGACTTATGACCGGTTGGGGGTCACGGCATTAAAAAGGTTGAGAACCACTGACATACACAAAAACCACACTTGACAGTGCAATGGTAAAGCTATTATATGGTTTGCTGTTGGCTATAGAATGGTGATTAGAATGGGACCTTCAACAACAGTGTTTCTGAATTTCCTGTTCTCCAAATATGTTAGGAAAGAACAAGACAAGATTTGCAATGGTGGCCTGATAATACATTTCACTATCCTTGCTGAGACCCCAATAAATCTAAAAGGTTGAAGAAGGCTTGAAGTTGGAGAAAGCTGGTTTAGAAGATGAGTAGGAAAACTAATCATTGGGGAATTAGCGAGAGACTAAAACAGGTAATAGTTATGCTATTTTATACTACATACAATCTGCAAGTCTGTACTATTCTACAGTACACGCACAGTTTCTCAACCTTGGTAACGTGTGGATTTCAACTTCCAAAATTCCCTAGTGTGCCTGGCTGGGGAATTTTGGAAGTTGAAGTCCATACATATTAAAGTTACTGAGGTTGAATGTTCTACATGAACTGAGACCATTATTAAGAAAGAAGGGATTGGATATGTTAATCAGGGACATAAAGCTTACACTTTATATAATAAAAAGAAAGAACTAGATAATGAGATCACCATGTATTTCAGTCCAGATTTTTAAAAGTATTTCATGTATTAGATTTTTCTACTGATAAGAAAAGATATTATTTTTTGCAATAGTGATCACATCAAGTCCTATTTGTAAGACTGCAGTTTTATTCCTTTGGTGAATATCTAAACTTTTTTTAAAACTTTCAATATTTCAATATTTTAAAGGTGACAGAATCAAACTGAATAACAACCTAAAAACAGTCTAAAAACCAATTCAAAACATTTATGCAACCATATTTCAATAAACAATTTGCTATATTCTATGGCAAAACTGAACTATAATCCCACTGTTGTTAAACAAACAAATATTAAATGGTTATTTGTTCATTCCTTCATATTTCTACACCACCCATCTCAACTAAATGACTCAGGGCAGGTTATAATTAAAAAGATATCATATCAAAGTATAAATAAGAACAGACTTAAAAACAGAATAAAAGGGTTAGGGTTAATATATTAAAAGTTAAAGAGCTCAAAGATGGAGAGAACATTCTCATGACACCATTTCCAAGATGGTATACACTCTTTAACTCCCATGCAATTGGCAAAGCCAAGTCTTAGTACTCTTTCTGAAGACCAGAAGAGAAGGGGGTTCACCTCAGTTTTGTAGGTAAGGTGTTCCGAAGGGCAACAGCAGAGAAAATTCTCTTCTTGAATTCCACCAACTGAAATTATTAACCAATGGGATCCGCAACATATCCTCTCTGCTTGACTAGGTGGGATAGGACAATGTAACTGGGATCAGGTAACTTAGCCCCATGCTACGAAGGACTTTAAAGGTGATAACCGTTACCTTGAATTAGATCCGGAAGCAAATTGGCACTCAATGGAACTTGCATAGCAGAGATGTTATTTGCGCAATCCTAGGAATTCCCAAGATTGCTCACACTGCTATATTCTGCACCAATTGCAACTTCTGGATAGTCTTCAAGAGCAGTCCCATATAGAACACATTGCAATATTCCATTCAGGAGATGACCAGGATATCAGTAACTAAAAGATTTTCTCAAATCAGGGAATGGCATAACTGGTGCACAAGATGAAGTTGATCAAAGGCCTTCCTAGCCACGATTGCCATTTGCTCCTTGAGCAGGAGTTGTGAGTTTAAGAAGACCCACAGATTACACATCAGATCCATCTGAGGCTGTGTAACCCCATTTAGAACCAAAGATCATAAACCTCGAGTTTATAAAAGAGCCTTCTCTCACAGCCAGTCCATCTTACCAGGGTTTAGTTTAGGCCTATTTTTCTCCAATGTAGACCCTCACAGCCTCCAGGTACTGCAAAAGGGCATCCATAGCATCACTTACTTCAGCCAGGATGAAGATATATATCTTTGTTTAATCAGTATATTGATCATGCTTCATTTTGTGGCAATGTATGATCTTATCTGATGGCTTCATGAAGATATTAAGCACTGATCCCTGCAGCATCACACAAAACAGAATTGGACCTCTTGCTCTCTGACAACACCAACTGGGACTGTCTCAAAAGAAGGAGGTAAACCAGCACAAAACTGTGCTCCCATTCCCAACGCTGAAGCCTACCCAGAATGATATGTTTGGTGATATCAAAAGTCACCAAGTGATCAAGAGGAGCTAAGATGGATGCACTACTCCTATACTGCTCCTGTCAGAGATCATCCAAAAACATGACCAATGCTGTTTCCATCTCATATCTCGGACTGAAACCTGACTGGAAGGGGTCCAGATAATCTGTCTTATCCAGGATCCTCTGGAGCTGCAGAAAGACTGCCTTCTCAACCACCTTCCTTAAGAGGGGAAGATGGGAAACTGAACAAAAATGAAAAATGGTAGGGTCCAGTGATGACTTCTTAAGAAGAGGTTACTCCAGCGGCTCTTTAAATGGTGCTGTAACATCCTCTCACTAAGGCTGCATTAACCATCACTAGATCCACCTGCGTATCATCTCCTGAGCGACCTCTAGCTGTCAGGAGGGGCATGAATCCAAATCCAAAGTGGCTATACTTATAATCCCATTTATAATCCACTTTCCCAGGTCCAACAAATCAAACTTTTCCCAGGTAACTGAATAAGACATTCCCAAGGTATCTCCAACAGACTTGCTCCATGCTTGGTTTTGAGTGATTTTATCCACTAGGTGCATTGAAAATTATTCAGCTCAACCCTTAAGATGAACCTCAGAATCCTCTTTACCCAAAAGGCAATAGGCGACCCCGAACAGGGCCGCTGGATAGCACTTTGCAGATGCAAAACTGACAATTCTTCACTCTTAATGCTATGGGGTAATTCTTAATAGCAGCTCTAACTTGTAATCAATCAAATTCATGCCTTGTCTTCCTCCATTGAGGTACATATCAAATCCTTTTTTACTCTTTTTAAATTAAACCTTCTGGCTGATCTGGAGTTGGCTGGTATAAGTCTGTTCAAGCCCACTGATTTCACATTCAATATGGCACTGGGAAAATACGGCTTTCCCAAACTATAACACCCATCTAAATACAGCAAATATCAATCAAAAACACATTATCAAAATAGATTATACTTTATCTGGAGATGAGCATTCATCTGTCATAGTTATGTACTGACAGAAATAACACTAATTTAGGAGAAAGTTGAGTTTGAAGCTACTAGAAAGTTATATGCACAAAAAACAAATGCTTTTTTTTAAAGAAGGCAAATATAAAGAGAAAGTTTTAGAGAACAGTACACAAGTTTCTATTGAATTATTATGTTAATTCACATGAGCCATTCACAGAGAACATTCTCTGTGCACACTTACCTGACCTAGAGATGGAAGAGTTCCATAAGCTACTGGCTGGTTCATCATTCCTTTCTGCTTCAAAATAAGCATGCGCTTCTGCTCCTCACTCAAAGATGTCATTTGGGATTGAACTGGTGGCTGTTGGGGAAGCTGTTGCTGTTGTTGCTGCATATATGGCATCATGGGACTCTTGTTGGAATTGGACATTGGTGGAGTGATCCTTTGACTAAGGTCAGCATTGAAATGAGACAGAGGTTTAGTGTTGCCGTAAGAAAGCATATTGCTTTGTTTGTTCAAAGAGTTTGTACCCAGATTATTTGGCTGCTGACTAATCATATTGATATGGTTTTGAGGGAGGTAGTTATTCATTGTATTCTTTTGTGAGTTGTTTGCCGTGGGAGGCACTGCAGGATTTTGGTTGTTAAAGGCTTGGGGGTACATCATCGGGCTATTTGGTTTATCTGTACTGAAAGGTCCTCCATACGGACTAGATGGAGGTCCCACTGGAGACCAGCTAGATACTTGGTTTGGATGCTGTGACTGCTGCTGCTGCTGTTTCTGCTGCATGAGCTTAGCCCGCTGCTGCTGCTGGGCTGCCATCTGTTTCAACTGCTCAGCTGGAGACAAGTCAGTGCTAGTCACAGTCACTTGGCTAGGCCCTGGGCCTGCTGTTGTCACTGTTGTTGGATTCATGTGGAAACTATTGCCTGGTCGTGACTGAGTTTGGTTTGAGGGATGTGCTTGGTTGGGAGTCTGAGGGGACTGAACCATACAGTTTGCTAGTGAACTGTCCAGGCTTGGAGCAGGAGGACCATTAGAGGCTGAAGGCAGGCTGGAACCCGTAGGGATATTTGAAAAAGGAGGCCCTGATGATGAAGGTCTTACCTGGGGAGAGCCTGTTGGTAAGTGAGCAAATGGAGAGTGACATGGATCACTTTTAACACTGGCAGTTTCCTGAATCTCAGTGGCTGGTCTCGGAAATTCAGGTTCCTTTTTCTCTTCAAAATCTTCATTGAACAAATCTTGTATATCATCTTCTGGAACAGTGTTAGCTAGCTCATCTATTAATTCCTGCCACTCCTGATCATTCAGGTTAATGTCTGAAAAGAGTTTATTCTGATTAGAAAGGGATGTGTCAGAATTGTCAGTGCAGTTAGGATCATCCAAAGGCTCTTGTTTCAGTTCTTTGTTGCTACTACTGTTGTTGTGCAGAATGTTAAAACTATCTTCAAGCTCAGTACATCCATTGACTGGGAGTTTTAGGTCAGAAAGTCCACCATTTTTACCTAGGTCTTCCAGCGTACCCTCATGGGCTCCACTGTTTTGCAGGGGCAAAGATGGCTTTAGGTCAAGCTGGTGAAGAGGAGAAATAGAAGATAAAGGCAAACTGTTTGGCAAACTGTTGACTCTCTCAATCCCAGGTACATCTTTCCGTATCCGCTTATTAGTTGGAGAGAAGCTTCTCTCACAGACACCATTCTGCTGTTCTCCGTTGAGGGGTGAGCGTGCTCCTTCTAATTTTCTCTTCACTGTCTCTTGAAGCTTGAATAGAAAAGAAAAAGTAATTGATTCAAGATTTGTCCATTTCTACCTTTTATAAATCATCATAACTATATACAGGAAGTTTTACTAATTTATTATGATTCATAAAGATGATGTTGTTTCAAAACATTTTGAGTTGGATTTCTGAACTTTATTTAAACTTATTGGAATAATACAAAATTTTAGAGAAACAATTTCTTCTCACAAATGGAGGTGTATCATTGGCAATGAGAGTTATTACATTATTATAATTAGTTATAAGTTATTCTAATATAGTAAGCAGAATGAAGTGGTAGACTGGACTGGAACTACTAGTTCAACGAGTGCTCATATTTCAAACACTAAAAATTACCATATCTAATAGCAGCATACATGTCCGAGATGTTTTCCTAGCCATCTCCATAATATATCCATTTACAATGTAAGTAGGAAATTTCCAGAAAGCAGCCTTACGTAACTCCCCCACATGCTATGTAAAGAGGCACTATTGAAAATTTCCCATTGCACTTTAATTTCAGGAGTTTTTGTACCAAAGCTTTTAAAAATACTATAATATCACAATTATCTCTTTTGCCACATGTTGCTAGGCAAAACCAATAAACAAAATTAAACAAATACTGTAGTCCTCAGTACAACAGTTGTTATTTGAAAAACACTTTTCCTACTTCAGCTTGCAAGGAAATCTAGTGATTTCTGCCAACAGATTTTCCTTTTCATTATATATGTACTTCATATCAGTTACAATATATACACCATAATGGAACATTTCCCAAAATAATGCATTAAATAATCAAGGTAAGTACTTATTACCTTGAATCAACTGCACAGTCGATCTTTTATTTGTAAAAAAATAATTTGGATGAGAAAAAACAGCTAGGATGAAGTAGATATTGCCATATCTCCCCAATGCAACCTGTCCTTCAGATAGGATTTATATTGTTTCTTCCCTTTCCAATGAATGATAGACAGAAAAGTACTTCAAGAGTTCAGGTTTTATATAACAAGTTCAGTGAAACATGCAGTTCCCATACCTTTATTTTATGTAGTTCACCATACTATCATCTGAACATTCAGAAAATTAGCAATCATTACTATAGTGCCTCTAAGCAAGCTGGTAAATATGATTCCCCCAGTTAATGCCCAAGAGACCACACAATTAAATTTTTATTTAAAAATATATAATATATAATTGAATAACAGTAACAAATTTTTGTTCCCATTTGAAGTGGGGCCTCATTAATACTTGGATGGCATACTTTAACAAGATGTTACTGCTACAGTCTTGATGACAATGTTATTATTATTTATTATTACATTGAATTTACATACTGCCCTTCTGGCTGTTTGGGGCAATTCTGGGCGGTTTACAATATAATAAAAAATAGAAATACAACCACCATTATAAATATAAAAACAGATTAAAATTACACAAGATTAAATACAAACTAAAAGACATGTCCAGAACAGAGTGGCAATGGTGCTTTCTCTGCCACTGCACCAACCCCCTCCGGCACACAGCTTCTCCATCAGGGCCTCATGCCAATCAGCAGAGCCAGGTTTTAAACCTCTTCCTAAAGACCAACAGGATGGGGACAGATCTCACCTCTGGTGGCAAATGTTTTAAGGGCAGGGGGCCATGTCTTTTTTCCTAGACCCTGCCAGCCGAACTCTTTGGTTGATGGGGACTGCCGGCCCTTTCTGTCAGAACGGGTGGAGTGGGCAAATCCCACTGGGGAAAGACAGTTCCTCAGCTATCCTGGATCCATGTCATAAAGGGCTTTAAAGGTGATAGCTAACATCTTGAATTGGACCTGGAAGCAGATCAGCAGCCAATATGGTTTGCATAACAGTGGTGCTACATGTGCCACCCTAGGTATTTCCAGAATTATTTGCACTGTTGCACTCTGGACCAATTGTAGCTTCTGAATACGTTGAATAGTGCATTACAAAAATCCAAAGAAGAGATGACCAAGGTATGAGTGATTGAGCAGCTAAAAAATTGGTATTTTGCTGCTAATTTCAGTGGAGGGCTCCTAGATTGCTGGGAGCTGCAGGAAGCATAGGGTCTGTGAATGACTACAATTGCTTTATAAAAAGAAAACAAGACAAAAAAACTGCACCAGTAAATTTCAAACATTCCTAGAATTCTTAATTTTAGATTACCTACATCTTATTTTTTCTTCAATTTTCTTTAATCTGGATTCTTCAAGTTAATTAGTAAATTACCAACTTTGATAATCCTCATCTAACATGACACAGCAGAAAATATATTGGATGACACCAGGTCCTTTTATAAACTACAAAACCTATTTTATATTATATAACACCAGGTAAAATCAATGTGTCTGTTGTATACTTTATAATGTCTGAAATGAATCCACAAAAATGAAAAAAAAAAACTGTTATAAGAAATGTGACAGACCATACACCTAGATTAATGCACTTTTTGTTAATGTAGGTAAAAAGACACATTATAAGAAATAAACTTCAGTAGTCATAGAAAACTTTAAGAACTTTATAGAAGCTCTTAATAAGCAAAAAATACAAATATTCCATTTCTTAAGATATAGTTTGATAAGAAAGTCTTTCGCATATGAATGTTTTCATTATTCCACAGTGTGAATGGTAAGAAATTTCTTTGCTCATATGTGGGCAAGCAGTTTACACTCTCATCACATTCTGGGAGAAAAACACCCTGGCTGATCTACATTTCTTACACATACCTGTCTCCTTTTCAGGGTAGAGTTATCAGATAGATGAACAAGCAAAGAAGGATACAGACAACAAGAAAGGAGGATACATGGAGGGGGGAGGGGGAAATACCCTATTTAACTTTCTTGGCATCCACAACAAAAATTATAGTGAAAAACTGCAAATAAACAAACAAAAAGTCTTTAAGTCTACATCTATACAAATTTACTTTTTCAGCATTTAGGAAGACTGTTTTTCCACCACAGGAATGCACTAGAGCTGTTAGGAGGCATTCAGCATGTAACTGATTAAGGTCTTGCCAATTTCATGCAACAGGTAAGCTGCCCAGGGTACTAATCAACTAATTAAGGTCACAGAGCTGAGCTTGTTAATTTGCGGTTAGCACTTAATAGGGAAGTGATGGGCCCTGGAGAAAGCTGCTCAAGAAGCGATAACTTGTTAAGATACTCAAAAATCTGCACAATATTTGATTTTAAGGCTATGCCTGCTGGATGGAAGACAAAAAGATGGATATGTCCTCCATTTCCTGGACATCTGGTAATGCTATTTCAGAGAATGGAAAAAAGTTCAAGCTTTTAAAAATTCTTCTTGTATTGAGGATTTCCAATACTAAGCAAAATGGTTGCTAAGTAAGTCAACATTTTATGACATTTCTTGCCATAGTTGTTAAACAAATCCCTGCAGTTGTTAAATAAATCTTGTGGTTGTTAAGTTAATCCAGCTTCCCCCATTGACTTTGCTTGTCCTAAGCTGTCTGGAAAGGTTGCAAATGGCAATCACATGACCCTGGAATGCTGCAACCATTGTAAATATATGCCAGTTGCCAAGTGCCTGAATTTTGATCAGATGACCATGGGGATGCCGTAATGATCGTAAGTCACTTTTTTCAATGCCGTTGTAACCTCAAATAGTTGCTAAATGAATGGCTGTAAGTCAAGGACTACCTGTACAGATTTCTGAGTTAGGCATTTAAATCTTTGTCCCTTCCATCATTATAATTGATTTATAATTTTTGGAAGTCCCCAAGGATTTTTTTTTTTTTTGTCTGCGTGCAGCCCTCCTGCCTCTGGATTATAACTCCAACTCCTATTATCAGTGCCCAGCATTTTGGTTATACTGGCTTGTGATGACGCGAGTATTATAATATTTACTACATCAAATTGTTAAAGTCTGTTGTGGAATATATAAAAGGTAAAATGTATGGGAATATTTTTAAGAGTTTAAATAATCTACTACTTTCTAAAGAGGTTGAGACTCTAAAAAGAGTACAGAGAAGAGCAACAAAGATGATTAGGAGACTGGAGGCTAAAACATATAAAGAAAGCTGCTGGAATTGGGTATGTCTAGTTCAGGGGTAGGCAACCTTGGCTCTTTTATGACTCGTGGACTTCAACTCCAAGAATTCCTGAGCCAGCCATGCTGGCTAGTTTAATGAAAAGAAGGACTAGAGGTGATATGATAGAGGTGTTCCAGTATCTCAGGGACTGCCGTAAGGAAGAGGGATTCAAGCTATTCTCCAAAGCACCTGAAGGCAGGACAAGAAGCAATGGATGAAAACTGATTAAGGAGAGAAGCAACTTAGAACTAAGGAGAAATTTCCTGACAGTTAGAACAATTAATCAGTGGAACAACCTGCCTCCAAAAGTTGTGAATGCTCCAACACTGGAAGTTTTTAAGAAGAGACTGGACAACCATTTGTCTGAAATGGTATAGGGCAGGGGTGTGCCCACCCCAGCTCTGGCAATACAAAAAAAGTCACGATACGTTGTGACACGTCACGTAACACAGCGAGTTTGACACCCGTGGTATAGGGTTTCCTGCCTGAAGAGAGGGTTGGACTAGAAGACCTCCAAGGTCCCTTCCAACTCTATTATTATTATTATTATTATTGTTGTTGTTGTTGTTGTTGTTGTTGTGTTGTTATTTGTAACGTTTTCCCTCATACACGCACCCCCCCCCAAACACAAACAGACAATTTTGTGCCCACCCATAGGCCTATATAGTATATCCAGGAATAATGCATCTTAAAATTCCTGAAAGGACTGCAATGGGCAAATCACAGAATATTTGCTACCTAAACGAGGGACCACATTCGCCTGTCGATAACATTTTCATCCGCTAGAAAAAAAGCTGCTGCATTTCATTCCACTAGCAGCAAGTCATTTTTCAGAAGAAATTAGACCAAGATGCCTGTTGTTATAGCAACAGTCAGAGCTACTTACACCACCCCTCCCACCTCCTATTTGACTTTAGTGGGCAGCTATTTCAATTATGTATAGGGAGTGACCACAGCGGCTGCTGTTTAGTGATTTTATTGCTTCTTCAAAACAAGCTCAGAGACTGAATCCTTTTTCAGTGTTTTATCTGACCATAAAATTCAAATAGACTTCAGCATTTTACTCTGCCCATCTTGCTGTAACACAAACCTGTTGGTTGGACTGCTCACTGACAGGGGAACTCTAGCTGCTAATATAAAGCTTTCAATCTGCCTGTGTAGACAAGGCTGCTTCCACTGATTTTGCTGTCCTTAAACTAAACCCATTTCTTGCAGGAAAATAGCTCAGCAAAGACTGACCAGAGGCCAGTAATAAAAGAAGAGTCTCCATGAAATTTGAGGGGCAAAGAGTCAATGAATTCTGCTAAACCTAAGATCCTGAGTGTCCTGTTCTTTTGAAATTTTTGGCTTGGGAATCCATTCAAGAATAGAAATATTTTGAATATTTTGAGATTGGCATGAAAGTGGAAGGAGTGCAATTTTATTATATTTTTCTTTCATGAGCAATCTTAAAAAATAAATATTCCTAAGAGCTTTGGTTAAGACAAAGGTTTAAAAAAGAACAAATCCTATGATTTAATTCTCTGTTGAAACATGGGTGGCTTTTATTTTCAATGTCATTTCAAAAGAGCTGCTAAATCATTTGTGCTCAAATGAACTTACATTCTTGTAATAATAATTAAGAATTAGGATCACATAACAGGCAGACTGAGATGTAGTCAGAGAACCTTCAATCTTAATCCCTATCCCAGCAACTGACAATTAAAAGGCATTGTCTATATTATATTGTTGCAATATTCGAAATAACAGTGTAGATCCCATGTTGATTCTGGATTTCACACTGTCTTAAACAATTCCATGACATAGCCAGTGAAATACTCTTGGTTTAACCAAAGAAGATAAAAAAAAATGACTCCATTGGACCAATGTATGATTCCTCTCAGGGCTAGATTAATGATAAAGAGGATAGGATGAAATAGCCATTGTATATTATATTTTAAATATAGCTCTGCAGAGTAGAACTGGGTGGCAAAGACCTACCTCAAAGTAAAATATTTCCAAATTCCTTGGGAAAGCACACAGCAATTACAAGCAAACATATATTTTATTTTCTTCATCCTAAAGTATCTGTAAGGTAAATATCAGTTGAGCAAAGCTCTGAGTGAATGCACCCAGAATTTATTTGGCAGCCTTAGAGAAGTGGGGTTTACTAAGGGCTATGTCTCAAACAAATGATAATTAAAAAAATTATTTGCTATACTTTTACCTGATCTTCTTTCTCATCTGGAACACAAGAAAACATGGTCTGATCTCTAGTGTGCATGCACACTAACCAGATCCAGCTTCATTTTACTTAAAAAAAATTAGCTTCCAGTTATATCCTGGGATTAAAGTTTGAGCTAAATTTTAAATAATTTTTATTTCTGTTTTGTGATTTCATATTGCTATTATATCTTAGTCTTTATATACATTATTTAATTCATATCCTATTAATTAAAAGAATGTTCTGAACCCCATACAAAACACATTTAAATTCATACTGATGTCTTTATTATACTAAGGTATATTAGCTGCACTTTTTTCATAAAAACAGACAAGTACTAGAGAAAAGCAGTGCCTTTTACTGGATTGAGAAGTATTTTAAACAAATCTTGTTTCCACTGTTCACTAGCAATACATTTTAATTACAATAGGATTTATAAATAAATCTGTTTAGATTAAAAGGATAAACTGCATAAACTTTGCATACACTTTGTCCTGAAAAATCTTCTATCTTATTTACCTTTTGATTCTCCTATGATCTTTCAAAATCCTTAATTTCTGTATTCTATCTTGAAAAGAAATGACATTGTCTGCCAAAATACATCCAATTCTACCATCTGCATAAATAAAACCAGTGCTTTTTTTCTAAAAAAAAAAAAAAAAAAAAGAAAAGGTGCCGGAACTCACATGTCATACAACCCGCCTTGCCTACCTTATAAGGTTCCATCCAAAAAAGGTGCCGGAACTCTATTCTGGGCATTCTATGAGAAAAAAAGCCCCAAATAAAACAGAATATACCTGTAATCTGTAGAAATGATTTATTTTCTGCTGAGCACGTGGAAGGATAAAAGATTTTTAATAGATTATTGAACCTATTTCTTTCAACCACTGGATTTTATTCCTTCAGGCTTCTAACTACTCATGTTACCCCAATTTTAAATTCCAAGACTATTTTGTAGCATAAGGTAATTTGTGGCTGTTTCAATTATGGATGCTATTCTGCATACAGATTCCAAAATCCTTTTTGATGCAGGTTATACAGTTATACTGTTTGTTTTAAATTTGTGGTTTTTGTCCTTGCAGTTCTGCAGTTATAGTATATGGCTTGCGACAGAATATTCTCCAATGTATATTTAAGGAGTTACTCAAAGTTTGTTATCATGAAGAAGGAATTCATGTTTTAGGTCGGCACAAGGTTTTCTGCAGGTAATTTCAAATCCTAACCATTCTCTTCATGCGAACTATGCATGGACTTCACTTCACTTTGCAAGAGAAACTGCCCTTGTCAGTCATGTTGATAAGTGAAACTGCTGATGCAGACTACATTTAGGCTTGATCTCCTGGGATGGCAAGATCTGTATACTTAGTAAAATCAATACAAGTTTTACAATGCAGCAATGCATTCCTTTTTAAAAGTGAATTTTCCAATCACTGGACGATTCCAATAAGAGAGCAATCATTTTTAAAAATCTCATTTTATAAGATCAACGTTAATCTTAAGTTTTACAGTAATATGATCTGATTAATTTAATGTACAATTCATATAATTTCTAACTGGGTGTATGCATGTATTTTGTTTGCACTTGTGCATTACATTTACAACACTTTTTGATTATGTCTGCAAAACTTGAGTATTTTCAATAGAAACAAGTAAAAAGGCTAAACTATTATATCTTCTGTATAATTCTTTTCTACAAGTGTACTATATGTCTCTATTTATATTTAGATGATTCATTTCCTGTGGATCAGGAGTCCCTGCACTCAGTCATTCAGACCCTTATCATCTCATGGTTGGACTACTGTAATGTGCTCTACATGGGGCCACCATTGAAGAGCACTCGGAGGCTACAGCTGGTGTGTACTGCAGTAGCGCAGGTAGTTCTTGGGGCCTCAAGAATGGCCCCTGTACAGCACTGCTCTGTGAGCTGCATTGTCTGCCAGTCTGCTTCCATGTCCAATTCAAAGTGTTGGTAACTACTTTTAAAGCTCTTCATGGTATGGATCTAGGATACTTGAGGGACCATAGCATCCCATTCGGATAGGCCCATCCTACCTGTGTCCCGTTGGCCCAATTATTCTGGCTAGGAGAAAGATTTTTTCTGCCATTGCACTGCCTTCTGGAACATCTTGCTCCCCAATGTGAGGTCGGCCCCAACCCTCCTGACCTGGGGCGACAGGGAGCATCACAGTGGAGGCAATTGATCAATTAACAACATTCTGCCCCCCTCCCCATCTGTAATTGGTTCATACTGTTTGTTGGTATTAACTTATTTATGGTGTGTGTGTGTGTGTGTGTGTGTGCGTGTGTGTATAGTACTAGTAGTAGAATTTTGGAAATTTAAATGTGCTTTTCTTCCATGTTTATCTTCACAAGAATTGGAGACAGGGTTATAGTTGTATGAGGCATTTTTGTAAACCTCTTTCTTTGTATAGACTGGTATATATCCCCATATCATCTGTTGGGAATGGATCTTTCCTCTGTTTATCAAGGCTTTCTTCCTTACTCTCTATATGTTTTATATGGTTCAGTTATCTATTACTTTCATTGAAAGTGATTATCCATTTCATATTCCACCATTTCCTTACAATTAGAACTGTATAGATTTTGATATGTCTTATTTGTATTTTTGTATATTCTAATTTAGTTTCTATTTATAACTTTAATTTTTGTTTAATTTAAGTATTATTTATTTCTAACATTATTTCTGTTCATATGCTAACTTTTAAAGCATATTATTATCACTATGATTGCTATCTTCATAAGCATCACTTCTGTATTGTAGAACTTCATAGGATCCATTTTTTATTGCTATTTGTTATAATTTTTCTCATTAAGACTTCAGTCACCTTGCTGTCAATGTTTCCTTTGAATGCCTTATAATGATATTTTGCTTTGAAAGTCTTTTCTCATCCAGAAGAAAGCAGATCTAAAACACATACTTTTTAGTTAAAACACATACTTTAATTAAACTTCCAGAAAAGTTTATTCCTCAATAAGAAGAAATTTGCAATTAAGTTTAGGGACATAAGCCACAATTTGTAAGTCTTGCAACAAACTTTTATATTTACTTGAGTAACTAGAATCTGGCTATAGTTATTTTATCAATTAAAAACTGTTCATATTTCCGCTTTATAGAATTATCTTTAAAATTCAATATGTGGCCAAAAAAGGTACTGATGAAGTATATTGTCTTGATACATTATTATATTCAATAGATTTCATTTCCTTTCTGTGCCCAATTCAAAGAATGTGTATTTCCCTGTAAAACTGTAATCAGAGCTACAGCATATTTTCACTGGCCAAGGAAACAATGGGAAAGGCCATGATGCAAAAAGGGTGAAGCATCTTTAAAAGTCCCAGTCTGCAAATAAATATAGTGCATAATTAAAAATTAAAAATAGTTTCTTTTGGTTATTTGCTGAAGATTCACTATAGGAAATAATATCATCACATGTTGGTAGCGCAAGTAAAGGAATTCACTGGGTTCTAAAGCAGCGATTCAAAAGTAGAAATATACTATGGACCATAAGTTACCCATTCATGCTGAAAATGGTCTGGAATATGTTTATTTTTATGACTGCCAAATGTAAAGGCCCTGCTCTTAATTTTCTGAGATATATCTGTTACTAAAGACATAATATTTTTAAGAGTTGTTTCTCATCCTGATAAAGACTCAGGTGACTGTCACTTAAACAACCAGTACCATAAAACTGTGGGAAAAGATTCAAAATATCTCCATCCTAATATACATTAGATATTTTGATTCTATATCAAATATTAGTTCATGTGCTACAATTGTATCACTATTCTTTCATTAATCATCTATTTCTTAATCAACCTTATAAAGAGGACCTTGATTTTGTGTATGGGCAAAATTATTTTAAGTTCAGATAGCAGCAAATCCCTGACCATCTTTTGTTTAAACCATTTCCAAGGAACCCTCTTTGATTGCTTCCAAGATGAATTTCATAAAGATTTCAGGCATATGTGTCTTAACAAGCACCATGGCATTATTTTCTACTGTTTTAAGTGCTGATCAGGAGTTTTAATATATTTCTACCAACGTTTCTTTTCGGTTTTTGTCTGATATGACTGATCTCATGGTTCATTTTGATGGGAAAATAGGTAGATAAAGATTTATATTATTGCATCTCTACCAGAATGCTGACACTTATTTTCAAAGTTTTATAGCATTTTATTTCTACAAAACCTTTGGCAGCTGTCTGGAAGCCATTCCAAAGTGCTAATTTATTTTAGCATTAGACCATTTTCATGGAAAGAGTATTAAATTCATTCATAGTACTATCCAAAGTGGGACAATGAACATGTAATCTGCAGTTGTCATAGACTAAGCTACTATGAAAAGGAACACGAACAACTTATTTTGTGCAACAAAGGCCACAAATGGCTTGGTCTTCCCCGCACAGTTTTGGAACAAGCTCTAGTGAAGCAAATAAGCTGACTAAGAGGCTCACAGTCGACAGGCTTTGAAAGAAATGGGGATGCCAAGAGGAAGGGTTTATGCTTGACATTTTTTCCCTGAGGGTATAAGGAAACTGTGTGCACTAAGAGCATAGAGCAGAAGGTCAAATTATACTACAGAAAAAGCACAGGAATGAGAAGCTGGGTATATGGTTCATTACCTCTAGAATACTGCCATTGTATATATCAAAAATTAGAGAGAAAAGAGAGAACACTTAGATTATAATGTGGAGAATATAATCTGGGGCCATATCAACCCATGTATGCCCACACCAAGCCTTGGATGCATTTTCAGAGGCCCACGAAACTATATATTTTTATTGTAACAACAAGGGAACCTTGTTATATACAGTATATGGGAATATTCATACTTAATTAAATTAACTTTAATTACATTTGGATTTAAATTAAATATTTGGCTTCCACTTGTAGTTTGGAGGATAACCTCTGACATGCACCCCAAGATCAACAGTGCAAAAAAGTCACTGCATCTTTGTTACAACACCATCAGATAAATATATAACACCCCTAATATAAAATATGATTCTTATTAAGCAAGGCGGTTATTAACCATTTAAAATGTTCTATGCTAACCCAAATTGTTTTGCATTTATTAGTTCATATGGGGCACTGTAAGACATTTTAATGTTTATTGGCAACTCATAGGATGCTGGATCCTGCTAGAATGGTGGGGTTTGGTATTTCATCTAGGCCAGTGCTACAACAAACATGTGAGGTATAGTAAGACAGAGGCCATAACATAGGAGTTATTCTTGCTAAGACGCTCAACACATCCTCCCCACATATTCACAAGAGATTCTGGCATCCTTGTGTAAATCTTGATTTAGCCATCTTAAGAAAGTCAGGTTCATGGTTGAAATTTTTGGATAGTCAGCAGAGTAAGCATGAATATTGAAAAAGTTAGCATTGTTAATATAAAATTTAATTTTACTCATTTAATCATTTAACCTTTCCCAACTGCCATCAAAAATGTACACCTGTTATCAACAATTGAAAAGTCCAATTTTCTTACTTGCTTTTTGAACAAAAGCCAAAACTACATTTTGCTGACAAAGGGAAATGCAAAAGAAATGCTAATAAAAACACTACCCAAGCAGAATTTCCATAACCTAGAAAAATGAGTTTGACCACTGGAAGGCTCTAATATTGTTTCAATTGCCAAAAAAAAAAAAACAAAAAAAACACCAAAATGTTGAAATAAAAATTATTTCAATGTATGTGCACAGAACATTCAAAATGTGACTATATAAAGCTCCATGGATGTACATACACTTTATAAAGGTCAAAAACTGTACACTGAATTTTCAGCAATAAGGAATGGTGATACCATGTTTCTTCCAATTCTAATAAACATGTAAATCAATCTGTTACATTTTTTGCATGGCATCACAACATACTCAACCTTGCATAATAGAATTTAAAATAATTGCTTGGGCACTCTCTGGTCCCAGTCTAGTATCTTTGTCTGTAAGTAAGCATCTCAATTCTCTCCTCTCACTTAGCTGCCAGGATATTCTGGTGCTACTCTTCCATTTCTTTTTCCTGTTTGACTGGATGATTTAAGATTACAGCAGTCAGATGTCCCACCGGATACAGTTCTTACTCTATGGCACAGGTGCCAGAGGCGGCACTCAGATCTCTCTCTGTGGGCACGTGCGCTGTCGCCCCAGGCCTAGGCCTTCAGCTGGGTTTTATAAAACCTTTTTGCTTTAGGCCTCCATTGCCGTGTACAAAAAAAAAGGTTCAATCAATCAGTCAATTTCAACTTCTCGCGAGGAAAAAAAAGATCTTGCAAAGTTGGAATTGATTGAACTTTTTAGTCCCACCCAGTCTGCTGTTACCACCACAGTCACGCCCACCCAATGGGCCACACCCACCCAGTGGGCCACACCCACCTAGTGGGCCACACCCACCCAGTACCCGACGATGCATAAGTGGGTTTTGGGTTGCAGTTTGGGCACTCTATATCTCTAAAAGGTTCTCCATCACTGCTCTAAGTAACATACAAATAATCCTTCCTTACTAATTACTTGTTCAGTGACTATTTGAAGTTGCTATGTTTGCTGAAAAATGACATTTACAGTCAGTCCTCAAGGTAACGGTCATTTCACAGGATCATGATTTGGCACTTTATAACCAGGATGGCAACCTGGTTGTAATCATGGTTTCAATCTCCCATGATCATGTGATCACCATTTAAGACTTTCTCTGCTGGCTTCTCACATGCAAAGTAAATGGGGAAGGTAGTAGGAAGTTACAAGTCATGGTCACATGAAATCATACTTAACGACTCTCAGTGATTTGCTTAACAACTGCAGCTGGAACAGACGTAAATCGGTGTGCTCATGTGATGTTTAATTTAATGATCACATCGCTTGGTTACAGAGTTGCCAGTCCCAATTGCAATGGGTAAGTGAACACTAGCTGTATCTAGAAAGACATATTTTTTAAATATTTCCTCTGCCTTAAAGATCAAATTTACAAAAATGAATGTCTTCAAAACCATCTCTTTTCCAGCATCTTGGCTTAGTGCTTTAAGAACTTTGCAGATTAAGTGGAGAAGAAAATATTGGATACATCATCTTCGCTCACTAAACTGATACTTTAACGGTGCAGAATAGAGGAGGGATAATATGATGACCTATTTTCCATCTCTATTCTGCTGCTGTGTACTTTGGGACTGGTCCAACTTGTTTACCTACTTTATGGTTTCCAGAGGCTCTGGAAATTCTGTATCTTTTGCTATATTTTATAGCTAATATTAATTCTTAGATATTATTCATGTCTTTTTCATTTGTCTGCTTTTGTCACATTATTTTTTTGTTTGCTGATTTTAATAAATAAGCTGTACTTTTCTAACTGAATTGAAAGACTTACTGTATATTCTTTCTCTGATGTGGACCTAGGGATTGGGAGAGTGCCAGGTGCAAACTAAACTGGATATTATTACCCGCAGTAATTTTCCAACAAAAGGAATCCCTGTTTTGTGAGCCTTATTTATTCCTCCCTTTGTCAAGAGGTAAGCAAACAGGGAACTGTGACCTATGCTCTAATGGCAGATAGGGGAATGCAGTCTTAAAAGAAAACTATAGGTTTTAAGTGTTGTGTGTTCTTAGGCATTTAAGGGCTACTATATTTACAATAAAACTGTTACAGTTATTGCGAAGAGCTCCAAAACTGTGCTTATAAGTGGCGTAGCAGTGTTGAGTGCATTACTCATCACCAGGAATGTCCCATGCAGCACCGAACAGATGCCTCTGGCAGTCACACAATAAAAGTACACTCTCCTATTTAGGAAAGGAGCTGAACTTTTAAGAAACACTTTGAAGCTCCTGGAAAAACTGAAAACTAAATGCATCCATGATAAAAATAAGATAACAAGACATATGCAACTTAGTTTTAAAGTATATTGAGTTATATGGATTTTCAACTGTTTTGTTTTTAATCTATTTAATTCCAAATGGAGTTCCTATTGTGCAAAATAATAGAAAAATTGGACTAGAACCAATTCATAATCAGTTAAATAAAGGAGCTTTATTAGAAATGTTGAAAAGGATAGCTGGTGCTGCCCTGTTAATCTTAGCAAGCTAAGTCTTTAGGGTTTTAAAATTATAAGTGTTGTTTTAATGTAGTACATCAGGCTGTTATACAAAGCATCATGGCTTTTTGGTTTCTTGCCTGAACAAATAATTCTTCCAGCTGTTTGGGAAAACACCTCCTCTTTGTTCACTTAGTGAAAAAGGGGGTATAAAAAAGCTCACTTAAAAAAATGCACGCTGTTCTTTTGAGCTCTTCATCCAGGACATGTTAATGACATTTGAGTGGGAGGTTGATATTTTAGCATAGTGAGATATTAATGAATTGTTCACATATTTCTATCTACAACAGTTTGTGATCCCCCTCCCCATTTTGTATTCCCACAAAACTACTAAGATACCCTTTATATTTTTCTAACATTGCAGAATTGCTATGCACCCTCCTTCTTTCTCCATTTACCCTCCATAATTTTTCTCCTCCTGTAAGCAGCAACCACTAAATAGCACCAAATGGACTGGCACTGTCTTGTTTCCTGGCCTAATGGATGCTTGTTTAAACAGTGAGGCTGTTTGCATTGCTGCAGCTCGCTGCATGTTAAACACAATCCTCTGAAATCCTACACCAATACAATAAAGGTATCAGCAGTACAGCATGGGGAGGCAATTACTATAAGGTCCCAAGTGAGCCTTCTAAGCTGTAGGAAGGAAAATTTGATCGAACAACTAAAAGGAAAATCTGATTCAGCTCAACATCACGTGGAAGACGCAAGGCTTAACTGCAGCCAGGTCTGTGGAGGGCAGGAGGAAATCAATGGAAGAGCTAGTGAGACCAAATGTACATTGTTAAGAGGAGCTTTAAGCATTGCCTGTTAGCAAAGCTATGTGTTGCAAAGACCAACAAAGAGGCTCCCCTTTCCTCTTTCTCCTTGTCCTGGAGGCTTTTATTTAAAAAAAATGCAGCCCAATACTCTTTCAATTCCCACCTTTTACCAATTTCTGAAATATTTCTCCACTGACAAAATGTGCTTTTCTCCCATAAAAAAGCCGTTGCATATCAAGGGGGTGAGGTAAACATCTGAGCAGCAGAAGAGCAAAGTTGCTATGATTTTTATTTTATTTTCAAGAACATCAGAAGTTTATCTTTCAAAGCTAGGGTTGGAAAGAGATATCCAGTTTTCACTCTAACGACAGTCAATTTGAAGGTGTTAGAAATTCCACATCAGTTCATCTCTAAAATGTTGTTGAAAAAAAGCCCTACTTCCTCTAACTTAAAACTGATTATCAAAAACAACAGGAACTACTGCTTCTAGTATTTTAAAAGCTAAAGCTTGTAGAAAGGGCAGCTTTTCTGATTAAGCAGACCAGTTTCCCTGAATACATGCCACAACTACGTTAACTAATAAGCTTTGTTGCACAGGACTGAGCTAATAGTAATAGCTGGGCTTTCAGCCTTCGGCAAAACTTATAGTCAATAATAAAAGGGAAAGCCAATAGTTACTTACCTATCTAGGGTACACTTCAGACATTTACTTCACGAAAAACCAGAAAGGGACAACATGAGAAGATCAACATGGAACATCCAGATGTCTAATATAGATGGCCAAGTCATTATAGAATCATCCACTACATATTTTTCTTGGTAATCTCTATGAATGATGGCATGGTAGATTGCATTCAAATGAATGCACATCGATCTGTGAGCAAATGTATTAAAGGGTCAGTGAAGTGCACTCTCAACCCAACTGATAATACTGTAGGCTCAAAAAAATCTAGAAGGGGAAAAGGCCTTGTTTTTTCTGAGGTCTTGTTACTATTAAAGTGTTACATCAAAAGTTTGGGAAACTACTAGAACTGTGTTTTTAGAAGCATTTTTGTAGCTGATCTGCACTAAAAAAAAATTCATTATTTTGGAATAGACACTAAAAATCCTTAGCTTTATGCTTGCTAATTTTCTCTAAGATTATGTAATCACAGGCTCTGCAAGGAAGTTTTGATGCATAAATTCCATAAGAAGAATTCTGCTGGATTTAAAGAAAGAAAGAAACCCTAACTATCCAAATAACTATAGAAAATCCACAAAATGGTCTCATGGCAACTAGCTACCTCCAGTGTTTGTTTCCAGCTCCTGGAATTCAGTGACATTTGACTACTGGTGCAAGTAGCTTTTGATAGTTCAGTTTTTCAAGAACATATAGGTTGCATATATAAGCCTAAACTAACAGCAATAATTAAATAAAGCCAAATAGAGGAAAAGAGATATAGAAGAAACCAGGAATGCTTAATTAGACTTGGACTGTGCTGCACAGGAATGTGGCTTCATGCGATAAATTCAGTTTCCTATCCTATAACATAAAGCTATGATATATGGACTAGATAAGTGTAAAGGTTTTGAAGAATCACAGTCATTTGAAATTATATATGGTACAGAATACTTTTTCACCTAATTTTATAAGTAGGCATTTTTTGTGCAAACTGACTTAGTTAATTTAGCTCTTCCTTGGAGAATTTTCTCTCTTTATGAAAAATATGTACATGTAATAAAATATTATATGTTCCTGACAGGTAGTAGCTTTCTGATCTGCATTCACTGCAGGTATGAGCATGCACATTTAATTGTCAGGGTTATATATGCAAATTCATTCCAAAAGAATCAGAAAGACTGAAATATTATTTCTCTAGTGTGTTCACATAAAGCAGATATGTCAAACACAAAGCCCGGGGGGCAGATGCGGCCCACGAAGTGGTTTCATATGGCCCATGAAGCCATCCTGGAAACAGTGAGGGAATGGCCCCCGCTACCTTGGTCCTGGCCCAGGCCAGCCGGGAGCCAATGTACAATTTTGTGGTGGCCATCTTTGCTGAAACGCATTCAGTTTTAGCTCCACAAGGCTGTCTAGAAACAGCGAGGAACCAGCCCCTGCCGTGTTGGCCCCATCCCCTGGATGCATGCTGGGGAGGTGTCACCCTTTGTGAGGAATGAAGAAATGGACCATGCCTTGGCGCTTACCCTGGTCCCCTTCTGCCAGAGACCCTCAGATCTGTCCCACTCCTGCCCAGGCCCCCACAGGCACCCTTGATGCGAACGTTGTAGAGCTGGTCATGCCCACCCAGTAGGCCACACCTGCTCCACCCACCCATTAGGCTGAACCCACCTTGGCCACACACACACGCCCCCCCGAGAGCAACCGCAATGCTGATGTGGCCCTCAATGGAATTGAGTTTGACACCCCTGACATAAAGGGTTTTTAGACTTTATTTTAATTTTGCTCCATTCCCTGTGAAACTGCACAGATCTTTAAGCATATAGTCGAACATGTGTGGGCCTCCAAGCAACAATGCACAGGCCTCCTCAAACATCTGTTCTTCAAAGATGCAACAAGTGCAACATAAATGAATGGGGTTTCTCAACATTTTTCTTCTTTCTGATTTGCGATGAATCATTATTCATCAAAATATATGTTCTAAATATTTGTAAATAAAATCCAACAATACATAGAGGCTATGGGTTTTATAGTTCCTGAAATAATAGCTTGGTTAGAGCTTCAGATATTTTTTGAACTGCCAAAGTGATCACTATTTTGATTAAGAGAAACTCTAAGGAGGCTTTACAAGATTCGTATCATGGTTCCATTAATTTATAAAGATTGCTTATTTTCTGGTTTTAATAATCAACAGCTTTTTAATTCCTGTTGTCAGTTTCTATACCAGTGATAGATACCGAGTGCCCAAACTGCAACCCAAAACCCACTTATTTATCACCGGGTGCCAGGTGGGCGTGGCCCACTGGGTGGGCGTGGCTGTGGTGGTCATGGCAGACTGAATGGGTGTGGCCAAAGTGGGCGTGGTCACCTCGATGTTGCTTGTGGGAAGGCATGCCTATGGGGACCGGACAAGGTTGGGGGAGATCCAGGGGATCTCTGGTAGGTGGGCAGTGGGCAGGAGGCTCATCCTGTGGGGTGAGGCAAGACAAGGTGAGGCAGGTTGGGTGGGAGGGAAACCAGTGTGCTGGGATGCATCTGGCCACGTGGGACCTCGGTGAGTTAGCAGGCGGCTGGTTGAAGAGGGATGGTTGCCATCTCTGGGGCATGGCACACGTGCCCACAGAGAGGGCTCTGAGTGCCGCCTCTGGCACGCATGCCATAGGTTTGCCACCACTGTTCTATACTATTTTAAATTTCAAGGGAAACCTTTGATTACTTATCTCTCTTAATTTAAACACAGTAAGTAAAAAAAGTCTCCTCTAACAAAACAAAGAAGGCAGGGAGCCATTTTACTACTAGCAACTTATAACATCTTTACCTCATTAATCAGCAATGAAATGATATAAAACCTCTCAGAATTTCTATTTTAGCACAATGGTTGGATAACTCTAGAATACGCCACGTCAAGTGACATGTTGCAATGTATTGCAACTCTTTTTGCATTGCCGGCAATGGGGGGGGGGCAAGGCTTCAGTATGATGAAACCGGCCCGCGGGCCGGCAGTTTGACATCTCTGTTCTAGAAGAAGCTGTAAGTTATTACTAAAGAAATGGAGTAATTAAAATAGATTATTCATGGGCAACCAAAAAGTTATTCATAAGTAATTGTCCCAGATGAAATCATCAAAAAAGAAAAAAAAATAGCTTAAATACTGAACAAGAAACTTTTACTTAACATTAAAAAGGATCTTTGCGGAATAGGACTTGTGAATAAACATCACAGATGTTAGTGAAGGAAATGTTAGAGAGTATAAAGCTATAGTGGGTGTTTTGTGGAATTTTTTAATTTCCCTTGATCACAAAAAAGCATTATCAGAGTAATGCTAAACACAGCCCTATAAGAAACCATATTTTATAATCTTATTGACTTTTATTTTACCTCTTTTTTTTCTTGAACCAAACCTTTTAGGATATAAGTTTCATAGCTTCTTTTGGCATCTACCACCTCGCATCAGTTCAGATTCATGGAACTTCCAAACCTCTAGGCCAAGTATTGGACTCTGGCAGTTTCTGCCTGCAAAGATTGCTTCGTGAAATCTTTTAGAATCAATATTGTTCCTTCTCTTTATGTATGCATTTTTCCTTGAACATGAGCACACATATCACACATTCTCTCTCTCATACATGCAAACAAACACATGCTCAAAGTCTGCAATATGGCTCAGACTCTACAAGTACAAAATAGATCAAGTGTGTTCTAGACAGCCTTTTTAAAAAAATTGTAGTAGCTATGCTGCCATTCAACGTTCAGTGGTCCCACTGCAAAAGCCCAGCTCTGGTAAATATTTACATAATCCAATTCAGCTATTCGAACTTCAGGTGTTATAATCATATTATAATAGGCGGCTCTTGACATTCAGTATATTGTTTTGCTTCCTGAGGTCAGCCTGAGATTTTGTTTGCAAATAAGCAGTTTTGACACGGATTGTAGAAGTAAGCATAGAGACATAAAGATAGATGAATTGCTGCAATCTCTCCCCTCAACAAGGCTTACAATTTCTATCACCAGTTTGCAAGAAAATAAACATCAGACTCTCACAGCAAACAGTGGGTATATCTTTTCCTGCTATTCTTGCTCTCAACTTCACCTTTAGAGAAGTATAGTTCTCTTGAGAAACAGTGGACACTTCAGGACATCTTATTATTCAAATAGCATTGCAGTGCAAAACTCAAATGGCAAGCAAGGTGCAATTAGCTAAAGATAGAATTCCTAAAAACAAAACCTAAGAACTGCTTCCAAAATAAAATATGTTACAATTAATATCTGAATAAATACTTGCTCTATGGAAACTTTTCATAAAGAATTGATTATACAAAACTAATATTGGAGCAAAAATGCATTGCAATAAAGTAACAGATAAAACATTTGATAAAGCTATTAAACACGACATCACCTGCTGTTTAAAAACCTTATTAAACTCAAATCAAATCAGTCATTGGTATCAAAATGTAAACAACTCAGGAAAAAACTACCAAAAAGTACTCAAAGATATCTGAGTTCTAAGATGACTTAGACTAGAGCTTTATATAAAACAATATTTTTGGTCACCACGATGTAAAAAAGATGTTGAGACCCCAGAAAGAGTACAGAGAAGAGCAACAAAGATGATTAGGGGACTGGAGGTTAAAACATATAAGGAAAGATTGATGGAATTGGGTATGTCTAGTTTAGTGAAGAGAAGGACAAGGGGGGACATGATAGCAGTGTTCCAATATCTCAGGGGCTGCCACAAAGAAGAGGGAGTCAAGCTATTTTCCAGAGTGCCTGAAGGCAGGACAAGAAGCAATGGGTGGAAACTAATCAAGGAGAGAAACAACCTAGAACTAAGGAGAAACGTCCCGACAGTTAGAACAATTAACCAGTGGAACAATCTGCCTTCAGAAGCGGTGAATGATCCAACACTGGAAGTTTTTAAGAAGAAACTGGACAGCCATTTGTCCAAAATGGTATAGGGTTACCTGCCTGAGCAGGGGGTTGGACTTGATGACCTCCAAGGTCCCTTCCAACTTTATTATTATTAGTATTAGTATTATTAGTATTACATTTTGTGTCTTTAATCTAAAAAGGCACACTATATAAAACAATTATTCAACTATAACAATGCAATCATCTTGAGTCTGAATTAATATGCATTCTAAATTCATAGATGTTGCACTACAGCACATGCTAGCTAAACAGCTTAACTGCAATCATCCTTTCACAATAACCTGGAAAGACTACACAGATATAAGAGGTGTGGCATGTTTCAATTTTGTTATTGTATCAACTGAAGAAGGAATACCTGCTAGCTTTCTACTCACACTGGAAGTGGCAAGCCTGACCTGTTCTAAAGCTGTTACTTCTCTCAGTTTATAGGCAAGAAATCAATGTTGAGAGTTAGCATGGGGTAACATCTCAGCTATTGGACCTATCTGGGGAAATGCAAGTTCAGACAGGGAAGCTCATCGTGTGACTCAACTAGGTTCTTCTTTTAGTCCAGCTTCCCTTCAAGAATTGTTGTTGTTGTCTTCTCCCAGACTGACTGACTGACTGACTGACTGACTGACTTACTTACTTACTTACTTATGAATGAATGAATGAATGAATGAATGAATGAATGAATGAGTCCTTAATGTCAAACAATGATTGATTAAATGTAGATAGCTGGAAAAAGACAGCTTTTGAGGTAATTATACCATTATGTATATCTTCAAACAGTGTGGATAGCCTTAAAATTGTGTGTATGGTTGTTTGTATGTATATAAACATGCCCTCCCAATGAAATGCATATGCTTCTTATAATTACTGCACATTGCTTTAGAAAATATTCTCTTTCCAAAAGCACCTAAGCATAGTTAATAAGCAAATATATGTGCAGGCGCACATTAGGATTCCTAGTTTGGTTTTTCTGACTACAATTCCTACTTCTTTATCACCAAAGAATTCCATTGTACTGGCTTCGTATTATTTAATAAAAACATATGAATGTATTAGGTATCTTGGGACAGCTAACTCGAAAAATGATTTAAGCAAACAAAAAAAGAGCAAGTTCTCTGACTAATATTCCTTAAATTGGAAGTGGCTCCTTATGAAGAGGTCTGGCAAAGTGAACCGGGTTGTTATCGCTCCAAAACTAAATATTAACCAAATATTCAAACCCAGAGTGCAAATCTACTATATATCACACATAACATGTATTTCTAGAAGTATGGAGATTTTAAAATCTCATACTGAAATTTTCAGTGGTAGAGGCAACCTATTCAGAATTGCACAAAATCCATGCATATTAACGCCCTGTTGCTTTTATAAGCATATCATAAAAATAGGCTTGAAGGAAGAGAAATCTTTACAAATGTGAGGTTTATAGCATGCTATAATTAAGTTCATATAGTGAAAGAGGATGCATGGTTTTGTTCTAAATATAGCAGAAGCCCTTTTTATTATGCATTTTTTCTCTCCTCTTCCCCTTTTAAAAGGGAAACATAAAATAAAATAATGAATCACCAATATTGTTGGTTGGCTTCTTTACCATTAAGCTTTATGCAGCAAATGAAGAGAAAAGAACTATATCAAAAAGCTTTTCTTTACTTCCCCCTCTTTTTTTAACATTTATTGTTGTGTTGAGTTTTCTGAAGGCAGAGGCGGCATTGTATAGATTTTTTTATAGCAAATTTGAACAAATTGAAGCCTGGGTTGCAGTCTGCTTTGTCTTCCTCTGCCATATGTATTTGCTATAATGCCATTAGATGCTTACCATTAAAACAGTGGAACACAACCACAACCTCTGTGGATTTTCAGAAACTAAAATTTGGCAGAGAACCCAGCTATTCAGGGAAGATATATGTACTTTTGCAAGAAAGGGAACAAAAACCTTATTTACCACATATTGATGATGACCACCAGTGAAGGGGGGAGAGGCTCAAGCAAAGAAACTGAAAGTGAGAGAAAAGATACATTGTTTGTTTCAGAAATCCAAATCTGTTTTAAAAATAGTCCTCAGAACAGAAGTTTGGTAAAATTTTATTGTCTTGAATAACAAAGGAAATTAGTGAGATCATAGCATGCTGAAGGAAATGTACAGATCTAGAAAGGAAAAGAAAGCAGCCTGATGTCAAAAAGACTTACAAAATGGATTCCATATCACTCAGGAAAAGATACATCTGAAGTAAGAAGCCATCTTCTCTGGTTGACAGATTGTTTCCCACCCCATCCTCATAGCATTGGAAGGTCCAGGTTTTGGCCTTCAAAGTCTGAAATTGTGTTGAATCAGAAACTAACCTATCTAAGAGCAGAAGCCAAAATCAGGACCATCCCACCATCAACAGTAGTGTAGCAGATGGGTACCATAGAAAGGATTTTTGTTATATGACACCATATTGCTCTGCTCACCTACAGTATAGCCATGGTAAAATACTATTAATTCTGACAAGTCTTTTGGACTCCCATCAGATGGTTTATTCATCTGTTTGTGGCCCCATGGAGTGTTCTGGAGCTTCTACCTAAATCACTTTTTATTATCAAAATGTGGCCAGATTGCTTTAAATCAGTGGTTCTCAACCTTCTTAATGCCGCGACCCCCAACTGGTCGTAAGTCAAGGACTACTTAATCGGTTGTAAGTCGAGGACTACTCAACTGGTCCAGCACCGTTTGCAGAATGGGACTTTTGGCGGGCTCAGCAGGGCAGAGACAGCCTGGACAATTCCTATTGGCTTTTGAAAGCCAATAGAATTAGACTCTATTCAAGAGAGTCTATTCTATTGGCTTTCAAAAGCCAATAGAATAAAAGGGAGTAGCACAGCTAAGGAAAAGGGGAAAAAAATGGCGGACTGCGTTGTTTGGCGACCCCCGTGAAATGGTCGTTCGACCCCAAATGGGGTCCCGACCCACAGGTTGGGAACCACTGCTTTAAATTATTGCATATAATTTCTGACAGGGTATCTGTGTTACACAATATGCTTCAAAACAATGTACTTCAGATTAATACATTCACTAAAATCCTAACTTTTATATGATAAAAACATCTTTATCAAGGAGAATATTTGTAACTCAGAGTTGACATGAGAGATCCTTGGTACTCTCTGAGGAGCTTACTTGTTTTCTTGCACTGATGATGTTACCTAGTTTGGATAATGAAACGTCTGCAAGAAAACAAGCAAGCTCAAAGATCCTTCACATCTTTAAATTTAGGGAGCTTGAAAGACAGATTAAGTTACAGGCACTGATGGCTTAATTGGAGATTAAATTAGAATTTCAATGCTATATTCAAACTCAATTTTTCATTCCCACCAATTAAAGACCTTTCTCCAACTTGTCTAAATCTGCAGGTGACAGCAGAGGACACCATTTAAATGTTATAAGAAAATGGACACTAATGCATAAACGTTTATGTCAGATTGAGTCTGTTTACGTTTTAGAAAACTTTAGTCTAGTTCAGTGTTATCTAGAGTTTACTTTGTTACTGCTTTGAAACCAAACAACCATTCCACATGTGTAGAATTCAAACTAGCTACTTTATTGTACTCTGTCTATAATACAGGAATCTCCTCAGACTGCTTGCCTTCCCTTGGGACCAGATAGATAAAATTCCATGGAGCTTGGGGGTGGGTGGGTGGGGTTGGTTAGTCCTGGGTCATGCAGCTGCACAATGATTCAAGGCTAATTCCTCACTTGAATCCCCCCCCCCGCCTAGATGGGCATTTCCCAACAGTCCTTTTATATAGAGATTAGGGTAAATATGTTTTGAAACAAATAAACTAAACATTTCTGAATAAGAAACCAGCTAATATAAATTGGCTAGCTACCGCAACATATATTGTTGAATTGATCCCTGCTTTTTGAAAATGGTCTGTGTTTTTTTTTATATAGTTTTTCCAGATACACATATTTGACTGCTGCTTCCAAACCATACGGAATGGCAAAGTTAAGATATAAGAACTTTTTATAGATTTTACAGATTTTCTTTTCTTTTATAAAATATAAGAGAGCCAATCTGGTGTGGTGGTTAAGGCATCAGGCTCGAAATTATAAGAACATGAATTCTAATCCTGCTTTAGGTACAAAGCCGCTGGGTGACCTTGGTTGGCCACTTTTTCTCGGCCCTAGAAACGAGGCATTGGCAAATTACTTCTGAAAAACCTGCCAAGAAAACCATGGAGATTACTCTCTGAGAATTGGACATGACTGAACAGAAGAAAACTAAAAGAAGTATACAATCCAACAAGCAAATTTTGAAAGGTATCTCCAAACTATCAATTTTATTTCTGTAGCTTTTATGTAGATGAGACATTGTAAGAGAAGAGTTATATTAATCTATGGGAGTAAAAAATTAAGGTCTGGTAGCACCATTTCACACTAACTATTAAAATCTTTTAATTTGAAAAAAATGTTACTTAATTCCTTCTGATTTGGGGATATCATAGATTTCCTAAGAATTCCAGTTTCCATTGGATATTGAAAGCAGCCAACAAAAAAGTTTCTTTAACAAGTTACATTTCAACAGCTCACATATAGATTCAAGTTCTTGCTGCTGCTGTCACTATTTTTATTGAATCTATCCATAATCCAAATCAGTTCTTCATATTTTAAATTATACTTCTGAAATCTTCATCTATTTTACTGTATTCCTTTCAAAATAACGCTCCCACAATATAAAATCTATGCAATTATAATGCAAAATATAATACATATTACATGTAAAACAGTAACAGCAGAACCAAATGGCTCTATTACTTAAAAACTGAACAGAAGAAAATTTATCTTGCCAAGGAGCTCCTATATCTATAACTGTTAGCAGCAGTACCTACTGGTGTTTTACCTGGTACTTGGAAAAGAAAATGGAAGAGGTTGAGAGATGCTATGTGCATTGCATGCTGTCTGTTTTCCGTTTCTCTTCACTAGGACAGGGCATGAGTAAAGGTAAAGGTTTCCCCTAGCCCAGGGGTCTGCAAACTTGACAACTTTAAGACTTGTGGACTTCAGCTGGCTGAGGAATTCTGGAAGCTGAAGTCCACAAGTCTTAAAGTTGTCAAGGTTGCAGATCCCTGCCCTAGCCAGTCGTGTCTGTCTTTAGGGGGCAGTGCTTATCTCCATTTCTTAGCCAAGGGAACAAGCATTGTCCGAAGATCCTTTTCATAGTTATGTGACCAGCATGACTATATGCTGACCTTGTCAGAGCTCTGTTATCTTTCCCACCCATTTGGTACCTTTTTATCTACTTGGATTTGCCTGATTTCGAACTGCTAGGTGGGCAGGAGCTGGGGCAAATAACAGGAGCTCACCCTGTCACACTGCACTTGGGTCTCGAAAGGACAAGGATGCCAGGCTCGGTGATCAAATGGAAGGTCAGGTTACTACTTGAAGTAAGAAAGTCCTAAAATGTTTAGGGCTTTAGAGGCCAAAGTCTAAACACATCTCATATTAGTTCTGGAAATAAACAGGTAGCCAATGCAGCTACAGAAAATTAATGCAATATGAATGTTTTTTTATAGGACCATTAACTGGAATGTGATTATTAGTCATGTATTGTTAATAACTAGCCATTTATTACCTTCTGTAGCACATTTTGCAACATGGCTCTCCAAGTATATACATGTGCATATGTCTATCACTGTAGTCCACAAACAGCTCAAACTTCTGAAATCTGAATTGTTCTCTTTTGTTCTCTTACTTTCTTATATTTCAGTTGTTCTTCTAGTAAAGAAAATCGGCTAAAAACATCTACATTACATAGCCCCAAATCTGAACTTGAAATATTTTTCAGCAATTTTCACAAAAAAAGAAAATCAAGATAGCATGTATATGAATAAATCTACTATTTCCTCCCCAGGCTATATTCTTTGTGGTTTCTTCAGTATTGTGCATACATACCTCTGGTGTTTACCATCAGCAATTTTCAACATGCTGACATGGCTAAAAGTGACCACAAAGCCGACGCAAGCAAACTAGGAGAAACTTAAGTGGAAGCACTATGATTTTTCAGCCTAAATTTTGTACTTTTCCAACAGAAATTAACAAGGTGCCTGGTTATCATGGAAGAGGATTTGACCAGTGCAACTTGGAATAGACTCTCTCATCCTCTCTCTTCACCTTCTCTTTCCTTAACCAATAGAGCTTTGTTCCTGATGTTGCTATTTTAATGGCTGATGTAAGCAAAGCTGTGGGGGAAGGAGCCATTCCCACTATAAAGGTTACCTTTCTCCCTGTGCTGTTCGCTCACAGAAGATTTTGTGCTGCTTCCCTATTATCTATCTTGCCATATTTTGTATATTTTTATAGTTGTCACCTGGCATTACTTTGTTATTTGATTAATTCAATTAGTGTAATGCTCTAACTTAAAATTACATAAAATACAGTTGCAAGCCCAGAATATTCAGGGTTTCCTTTTAGTTAAATGAAATTGAGGGGGGGGGTTAGTTAACTGAAATATTAAATTCAAACATCATTTTTAAAAATTATATTGAATGCCAGATGTCTTTTAAACTCTCTCCTCCAGCATTTTTTTTTAAAAGGTGACTGATAATTACAACACTCATGAGTCCTTCAAAGTTGAAACGTTTAGAAATTTCATAAATAAAAGAATACTGACATTTTATGCAAAGTTTCTAAGAAGGAAAACATAAAAGAAACTGCTGTTAGTATAACATGATGCTTAATAGTCTAAATCAGGGTTGTCAAACTCACAACATCACATGACATGCCGCGATGTATCGTGACTTTTTTTCCATTGCCGGCAATGGGGTGGGCGGGGTTTTGCCATGATGCATCTGGCCCGTGGGCTGGCAGTTTGACACCCCTGGTCTAAATAAACAAATGGAACCAAGGAATCCTAATAATTTATTACAACTTACATTACAAAATGGAAGGAAAACACGTAGAAATTCTTATGTATAAATGTTCTAAATGAACTTTATGATAAAGATTTCATAAGGTTTATAAAACCTTGGGAATTCCTCTTTGGACTTCCCATAGCCTGTTTTGTGCACAAATGTTTAACCTATAACTACCAACATATCAGATTATTATCGGCCATATTGGAAGCTCTATTCCACACTATCTGAAGGTAATTTAACTAAGAGAAAAAAAATTCCTCCATGTATTAGAGGTTCTCAGTGCAACAAGAAGCCAGAAGCTGTAAGAAACATTGGCAATAGCCTGGTTCAAAATCTGAACCCACCTAACAATTCTAGTATTCAAATTACTTATATACAGGTAGTTCTTGTTTAGTGATAGCCTTGTACACTGACAACAATGGTTAAAAAGATCTTTCAAACAATCCTCACATTTATGACTTTTGAGGGTCTGTAAAACAAAGAGAAGCTGATGTAAGATCACAAACAAATCGTAGTTTCATTTAGTGACTGCTTTGCTTGACAACCAAATTGCTGGTCCCAATTGTGGTTCTAAACAAAGACTACCTATACTAATGTAGTATCTCAAATACTTTATAAATCTTAAATTTATATAAAACTGTATAAAACTTAAAAGCAAAAAAATCATGACATTCTAACAGAGGTTGCTACTACAAATGTAGATCTGAGACTTTTGTCACTTTACAGATTAACATTATTGTAAAATGAACTTTTTCAGGTAAGAATCTATTTTCCCATATGCATATAACAGAGAGTTAAATGCTTATTACAGCAAAGAGTCTTTTGCATTACTAATGTATTCTATGTGACACAATCCTATCTACTTTTAAGAAAAATTCACATTGATTTAAATAAGATTTATTCCAATTGTACACAAGCTGCAACCATAGTGTTGGTATATTTATTGGGGCACAAAATGAGTTGCCAGATAAATTATCCACTATTCTGTCTTTATGGTAGTACAAAATGTAAATTAGATGTTTGCATCTGTTTGCATTATTTATTTCTAATAACCAATTACCATTTAAAAACATTTTTCTCCATTTTGTAATAACATTAACATAAAGTTCTCCTTCCTCATCCAGTGACCAATATTGACAAAAGCAGAGTTCTATTTGTTTTATTACTTTAGATGAGAACCAGACCTTGTCACATGGAAAAGGAAGAGAGAGACCACCTTGAGGTCTCCCGCTTTCTATCATGTTAGCTATCTCCAATTGCTGAGAAAGATGATACTTAGGCTGCATCTCACAGGCTTTCTTTCTTGGCAGGAAAGACTCCCCCCCCCAATTTCAGTTTCTAGTCCTCTTCTACTGACACCTGCTCAAGCTTCAGGAGAATGGCTTGAATAGCAACTGGCCTGCCCTCCAACAGACTTCCCACCTAACAAACCTCCATCCTCAAAAAGCATATTATAAAGGGAAATGATAACTAAGCATAAATGGTTAACTTGGAGTGATATAGTGGGATTCTTCCAGGGAGACTTTTTTTAAAAAAAAACAAGACGATTTTTTTTTAAATTGACACATATGTCAATGTGTGATGTTTACAAAGATTTAAAGGCCTTTGGTTTTGAACATGAAGTAGAATTATGTACAAATTATGGACATGTTACTGCTAAACTGTATAAACATTTATTGAAATTTGAAACAGAAGAACAAATGAAATAGCGTATGATAAAATGGGTTAAAATCTTTGGGTGTACTATAATGGAACAAGGGAAGAATGTGTGGATGAAAGGATTTAAACTCATAGAAATTTGTTTCTACATACTGGTATGATAACACCAGACAGTCTTTTATATGTACAATGGTGAAAAGATCTGACTCAAAAGATCTGATTGAAAGTCTCATTTGGATTTTTTGCAGGAAATAAGAAAAAAAGAGAAATTATGATATATGGATTTATTACTAGAAATAACTTTCATTTTCTGTTATCTACTATTATGTTGTAAACTTAGACTTTAATGTAAATTTATACTTATATCTGTTGTAAAAGAAAGCCAGAAGTCAGTTCTTTGGGTTTCTTTTTCATTTTTTACATCTTCCCCTCATCTATCTTCTATCTTAATTATTAGTCCTTGTTTTATTTATTTATTTATTAGTTATTATTTAATTTACTGGATATGCTGCCCATCTCACAATTCAAGGTGGGAGTTTTTAATCTCTTTAATTTAAAATCAAGAAAAAAAACATCCTTCTTCCTCCTTCTATTGATGCTTCAATCTAGTTTTGCTCCATGTGGCACATTTGAAACTGCCTTATTTGTGCATGCAGCTTAACATTGCTTCCCAAATTCTGCCCAGAAGGGAAGGTTTCATTGGAATCATCTATGCCAGTTGGGAAATTGAAGTTCACACCTCTTAAAATTGCTGAGGTTGAAAAACACTGGTACAGAAAGTACAGAAGATGTTCTTGATGGAAATATGCAAGAATCATTGGATAGCGGTAAAGGGCTGACATTTTTTAACTCCGGAACAATGAGATAACATTGGAAAGCAGCTGAGACTGATACCTCCTAATTCACTAGAGCAGTGGTTCTCAACCTGTGGGTCGGGACCCCATTTGGGGTCGAACGACCATTTCACGGGGGTCGCCAAACAAGGCTGTCCGCCATTTCCCCTTTTCTTTGGCCACGCACCTGGCACCCGGTGATGTATAAGTGGTTGGGGGTCACCACAACATGGGGAACTGTATTATGGGTCGCGGCATTAGAAAGGTTGAGAACCACTGCACTAGAGTGTAAGAAGGAAAGGGAGGACAGCACAATCGAACTTGTAAGATTGTGTTGTTGTAGTGAAATCTCAATACAATATTTTTAGGTTTCCAAAATACTTTTTTTTACTAGGCAGTTGAGTAATTCCTGTTGTATAATAGCTCGAATGAGGGAGATTTATATTTCCTCTGTCTTAAATCTGTCATCTAGAGCAGGATAACTATCTGCCTTTATGTTAGGACTGCAAGAAGCAGAAAGCAGATTTTTTTGTATGATTGTATTTGTAATGAAATTTTACATATGTTTACTCATATGCAAATTGTACTATCAACCAGCTATGTACTGAACTGCAGCCTTAAACCTCCACCTGAATCCTCTTTGGCATTGCTTCATACCCTGATGTTATTATTTAATACTATTAGGCCAAGAGCCACTTCAGAAATTGTGTCTTCCCTAACAATAATTCAATGCAGAGCTCAGGCTTTTCTGTGTGACCACCTCAGAGAATAACTGATGCTATCACAGGTTTCTTTTCTGTGCCAGTGGCTGTATTTTCTTTTCACAAAGAGACTATGATGATAGGCAGAACAGGAGGAGGCTGTTCCGCTGTTTGCTCATATCTCTTATTAACTGGTCTTTCACAGTATAAAACTTCTAAAGGATTAGTAAATTAATAAAATTAACTAATAGGCTCATAGATGCATGGAAGGATGCATAGATAAATTCTGGATGGGAATAGATAAGTACACAGCTGCCATTTCTCAAAATTAAAAAACATCCCAAATATGCAGCTAAATTAACAATTGCCACAAATAAGATCTTCCAGTAGAATCATATACCAAATCCATAATGTCCTCATCCAAGAAATTCAGCTACCCTGTGTTAAGATAAACTCAAATGTTTCTCAGTTCAAGGATGCTTAAGTAGGTTTGTCTGTGAAGTGGCAATCTACCAGAGAATGAGGGACACAGTTATAAGTTTCTTCCATTTTATTTTCCATTTAAAGTCATTAAAACCATTTAGAACCTCCTTTAAAGATCAATCAGTGGCTCAAATAAAAATATTAATAGGTACACAGAGATATTCTTTCAATGGGAAGAACTCTTTTTATTTGAGCCAAAATATTCTCTTGATTTTTCATTGAAAAAGTTAGAGAGGTAACTTCCTTCTTATTGTAAGTAGGAATTTTTTTGTGTATACTTTTATTAAGGATTTTGATTACAATAGTAAAAACAAATACAAACTAAACAAAGAAAAACAAAAGAATAAGAAAGAATTAAAAGTGCAAAAATCTCCCTGTCAGTCAATAAAAGAGACGGTGGGAGATTTGTACTGTCAGATGTGCAAAATTCTATTAATGTAGCTTTATAATAAAGTAGAATAAGCTGATCTCATTGAGTTTCCTATCTGGCCTACCTGACATGCCGCCAGAACTTTGCAAGTAAATGTCTTATTTTAATCTTGATTTAAAAAAACAACTTTATATTCTTTTCTTTCACTTTTAATTCTTAGTTCATTCAAACATTGCCAAAAGGATTAAAAATTTTCTTTAATTCTTCTTTACCCCGTACTACAGACTTCTTCCAGGGTTTAACAAGCTTCTTTTATAGACCCAACAAGAAAATATTTTCCAGGTATTCTCTTAATTTATCATTTGTATGTCTTCTTTAATGTTTTAAACTTCAGACAATTTCTTTTATATATTCAATCTTTTCCAAATCGTTCTCTTGGCTTGTCATTTGTGATTCCATTTTCAGTACTTTGTCTTGTCAGACAAAATCTGCCCCACATCTGACATTCCCTCACTGACAACTTTTGGACATAATCCATCCATAGAATCAGACTTCATTACCACCAATGTTGATTGATGTTGTAGCTACTAATTTCTGGATCTATTTTCAGATTTTTAATATTTTTCAATGTTATAACATTCACCAAAAATTTGTATGTATTTTTTTCTATTTAAAAACTTTAGTGCCCACTAACTTCCAGTTTCTAAAGTCATGAAGTTGCTTATCTTTGTTATAAACCTAGATAATTAAAATAACTCTAATTCCCATGAGAAGCTGTTTATTTTTATAGTTAATTTCAAAATCTTATAGTAAAAATCAATATTCCAAATTTAACTGGACTCTTAATCTGCTTATAATTTTTTTAGTTATGCATAAGATCAAAATCTTATTTAGCTTTTTTCTGTTTATTTTAAATTCTTTAGTTCTTAAGTTTGTAATTTATTTTTCTTTTGTTTAGAGTTGAAGCTAAAGCCACCTGGTAAATTTTCCAATTTGTTGTTCTCAGTGCTTTTTTTGTAAAAAAAAAAAAAAAAAATAGGTGCCGGAACTCACACACGTCATACAACCCGCCTTGCCTACCCTACAAGGTTCCATCCAAAAAAGGTGCCGGAACTCCGTTCTGGGCGTTCTATGAGAGAAAAAAAGCCCTGGTTGTTCTAAAGATCTCTAATAGTTCTATAATGTTTAATAGGCAATTTCCAAAAGAGATTAGAAAAAGAGTTGAGAATTTAGTGTCTTTTAAAAAAATTCTTCTATTGTTGCAGGACAAGATAGCTAATTCCTTTGTCATCCAATGTTCAAATCCAAAGAAAGCTGTTTATGGAGATTTTCCTTCTATTCCCCACCATCCAGTAAGAGCTGAAGAAGCTTCTTGGATGAGAAGCGAAACATCTTCAAAGAGAAAAAAGAAAGCCTAGTTGCCTCATGAAGAAGCACCTTTGGGCCAAAGAAAGCTGTTGTCCTGCAATCTCTAGGAGCGACTATCTGGAGCACAGGTGATCTCCCATCCTCTCCTTAAAAAGACAGTCTGTTCATCAGTTCTTGGGTCTTTGCCACAGTAGCTGGCTCCACAGTTGTTTTCTGTTCACTACGGCTCTCTTAGAAATCCTTACTATATGTACTATAAGTTAAGAAGGCAGAGAATTCCTTGACGTTCATTTCCTAATCCATTAGTAAAAAAACAAGATCATTTTTCATACATTTTAGAGTTACATAGTGAATGATTTCTTGTCAAAAAGGCAAAGAATTTTAAAAACTTTTTTAAAATCACAGTTTAAATTTTTCTGAAGCTTAAGAAGGCCCAATGCAGTAACAATACAGTAACAAAAAAAGATATTTTTTGTTTGTGAGTGGTATAGAAAAACATTAATTAGATATTCAGCTTGTACATATATATGTATAAATTAGCATCTATTCATTGCTGAAACGGCAATAGTTTTTCCCATAACTGAATATTAACTGTGTGAAGAAAGTTTCTGGATAAAAGAATGAAAAATGCAGCAGAAAAAGTAAGAGGGAATTTTAAAAATTGAAATACTAACACAGGGGTTGTCAAGAGTACTTTTTGTTAAACCTTTGCTACACCCATACTTAATATTTTAATTAAATTAAATATTTTAAAAATAAAAATAATATATTGGTAAGATTTGTTCTCTAAGCCAACTATTATGAAAACTGGATGCAGAATGGAGAATTCGTAAAGGCAGCTTCATTGCACATAGTATCTTTGAATCAAGCCCCATCATTTCTGAGTTAAGTCTGTTTGCTTGGAAATAGCCATTCTCTGCATATTTTATAATTCCCCAGGGAAACCACAGTTTTCATTTTAATTCACTGCTTAGATTGGCTAGTTCATATTTACTTAATGTTTTAGCATTTTGAAATCAAATACAACAATTAAAAGAAAAACAGTATTTTTCACCACTGGTAAAGGCTAGAGAGCTCTCTAATATGCAAGCTGTCCATTTATTCTTTAGTTAAACTTTGATCTGGAAAGGTATAATTTAGACCATTAACAATTTGTTTTAAAAAAATGCAGCCATGTATCACTAAAAGGTTATACATAAAATCATCTTGCAGGTGTAATTTCTCATAAATAAAATCACAAAAGTATATAGCATATAGGTAAGTATAATAAATAAAATATAAATAAATAACAAATAATTTTGAGATTAGAATTCCTGCTTTTATGCTTTTGATTCTTAGAGTTTACACATGAATTACATTTAGACCTGATCTTATACCTCATTAATGAACCTATATAAATTGAATTATGAATGTTAATTTAACACAAGGTAGAGATATTAAACACAAAAGAATATCACAGTACTGCACAGTTCAAAAATGATTCAGAAGAAAAGCTTTGGAACTTATGCAAGGAACGCACCATCCTATTTTCATTAAAGCAGCCCCTCCTTTTTCAGGCATCTCCATGAGCCTCAGAAAAGGTGTGGCTGCTTTAAGGGACACATTAACTGGAATGAATAGCCTGAAAAATGAGGGGTTGCTTTAATGAATAGCAATGAGGTACTATGTTCACAAATGGTCTGAAGCCATTCTTCTGAATCATTTTCCAAGCATGCATAATCCTATTAAATGTAATTACTTAATTAAAGTTTAATCAAAGTTCAATCAAATTAAGTTTTGGTTCAGTCCCCACCTATTTCATGTTCCTTGCCTGCCTACATTTTGGAATGCAGCCTCCAGCATTTCATTCAAAGACAAAACATAGCCCTCAGCCTTGCCCCATCCCCCCCCCCCCAGTTATGCAATTCTATAGTATAGAAAAAGTTTCCTGGAGAAGTTATGGGTATTAATAGGCATCTCTTATGAATACTTTTAGACAAATGTTTATGCCCCAGGACAAATATAATAGGAACTATATCAGTGAATTCTTAAGTGCATCCCTTCCAAATTCATTTTTTCTACATTTACTGTTTTCTTGTTCTCCAGTGTCTACTTTATACTGTTTTTAAACAGCATTATGCTAGTGATAGGACGTCAAAAGATCTGAAAGAAGGCATATTTGCTTAATATGAACAGACTCTTCACCCATTCCATATAGCTTAACAAAGTAATGTAACAAGGCTCTGCCTGGTTCATGGGCTTTCTTTTATGAGCTTCAAAATTACTTCTCAGTTGTTCCTGCCACAAAAAAAGGAGTTACACAGCCTGTTCTTAATTGAAATATTTGGTGCCTGCTGATATGTTCAAACACATCCACCAAATCTAGATTATTCACTGGCAATTAAAGCTATTAAGTCAGCAGACAGACAGTAGGCTATTTCATTGTGATTTGACAAAGCCAGCTGTCTTGCTCTCTCCTTCTATATGACAGCACTGTAATTAACGGTAATCAAATATGATTTGGACTAGGTGTTGCCTGCCTGCATTCATAGCCAGAAAGGTATCCTGTCACTTGCATAACATGGACAAAGGAGATTATGGAAAAGTTGCACAAGGAAAACACCAAGAAATGGGTAGTGGGGAAGATATTATTTCTTCACAGTATGTTTATCAGGCAGGTTGTATCTTGTACATTAGAGAATTCAGAATAAACCAAAAGTTTAATTTGGTAAGTTAGAGTTAAATGAAAACAATTAAGTTAAATTACAAAAGGCTGATCAAGTAACATTATGAAATGTACTAATAAGCGTAATTATTCTTAGCACACATATTCACTGCTTCAGAAGCATCTATAACCTCCATTAACATTAATGGGAGCTCTCCTCATGCATCAGGCACAGACTGGAACCTAATAGGGCATTACAGCTTCCAAGTGCTGTATAAACATGAACTAATTAGTTCTCATAACCATGCTGCATGGTGGGTGAATAGGGATGTATTAAAATACACATCAAAAAAGTCTCACTATCAGGGAGTACTGGAAATTTGCTCTGTGACAAGAACCAGTTAAAGAATTGCTCTAGCACCTAGATTGAGCTATATTTTGCAGTCAAATTGAGAGGCCAACTGAAGGAAAATAACATTAATGTTGCTACTGGGATGCTTTGTGACCACAAGTTTTTTTTGTTGTTGTTGTTGTTCATATGTTCTTGATCAGCCTGAAGGTGAACATCAATTGTTAAAAGATTAGGTTGGGCTTTATGGTTGTGAACCTCCACTGCATGGAAGAAGTGAAATTTCTTTTTTTCCCTGAACAAAAATCACTCATTCCCAAGCTGCCATACTGTTTAAATGACTATAGGATTTAGTATTTGAAACAGAAATCAAATAACTTAAATGAAAAATGGTGTGTCAACAATATAAATTTATTTCAGAAAATTTAGTTGATAATCTTTTGCAATCAAAGAGAAAAGAAATGAGAGCTTTCTGCCTGCTTTTGCAGGACATATTTAAAATGCTGAATACTTTTAAACAAGTTTATATGATAGATTACATGAGTTGTTATGGCTTGTAGGTGAAGCTTTCCTTGGCATCTTAAGCATTGTTAGTCTACAATGTCAAAAAATAAGGAGCTTGACAGCACCTTTTCTGACTAACAAAAATATCAGTTATATCAGTCTCTATGAAATGACTGCAGCTCACAAATGCTTATGGCTTAATAAATTTTAACATTTTAGTCAGAAAAGGTGCTGCCAGACCCCTTCCTGAATTTTGGCATCTTAGTCATGTCAGAAGAGCTGCCACAGATCTTTCTTCCTAAGGGGGCCTGTCTCTCCCCATCCCGCATTTTCTGACAGTGGAAAATATTTTGTTCAGACAAGACTTTGATTACATGTTCCTATGTTACCCGTTCTTGTTAGTTTAGGTGCCTCTGTTTTTATCATCTCTTTAAACTATGTTATTTTTGTTGCAGATTTCCTGCTATGGAAAGACAAGCATAATACTACATCATCATCATCATCATCACTAGAATGATTGCAAAATTTAAGTCCTTCCCCCATTATTTAGGGAGACATATAAATCTAGCAAATAAACAGAATATTTTCTCTTTAATCTAGTTCCGTGATAGCAAACCTATGGCATGCGTGCCACAGGTGGCACACAGAGCCCTCTCTGTGGGCACGCACACCATCGCCCCACTCCTAAGCCTTCAGCTGGGTTTTATAAAACCTTTTCGCTTTAGGCCTCTGCTGCCGTGTGCAAAAAAAAAAAAAAGGTTCAACCAATCAATCTCAACTTCTCGCGGGAAAAAAGAAGATCTCGCAAAGTTGGAATTGATTGAACTTTTTAGTTCCACCCAGTCTGCTGTTACCATCACACCCACCCAAATGGCCACGCTCACCCGGCACTCGATGATACATGTGGGTTTTGGGTTGCAGTTTAGGCATTTGGTCTCTAAAAGGTTCGCCATCACTGATCTAGTCCTTTTAATCAAGTAATTAAAAATGTGTAAATTGCTCTTTTCATTTTTTCTTGCATCAATAAAAACCTATGTTAACACTGCCCCAAGTACAATGTCTAAGCATGACCTTTATGGAACATATAAGGCTGGGGTCTTCAAACATGGCCCTTTTATGACTTGTGGACTTCAACTCCAAGAATTCCTCAGCTAGGCATGCTGGCTGAGGAATTCTGAGAGTTGAAGACCACAAGTCATAAAAGGGCCAAGTTTGAAGACCCCTGATATAAGGTGATGGTTACAATATTTGTCCAAAGTAGTTACAATTTATTTTGCTCTCCTGCTATAGCTTTCTTCAGTTCAAGATACCATATGCATTAGTGTAGAGCAGACAACTTCTGGACCTGTCTAAAAAATGCTTATGCAAAAGTGTGCTCAAGCCAATTGTCTGTTCCTTCATTTTAAAAGTTAGACAATGTTCTGTTCTCTTTAGAAACATAACTGATTAACTTATGCCTTGATTACTTTTTGGTAATCATCTGGATAATTCATTCTACATTGAAATGTTAATGTTTATGGTGATCCTTGGAATGCCCTTAACCTGTCAACTCTGAAACTACCCATTTCATCAACTTTTTCTTGGAAGTTAAAGTATTGTCTCTTTACTTTCCTATTGTCTTTGCTGGAATCATCACAGATTCCTTCATCCAATTCCATCTTAGTATGTGACGCCATAAATGATGTCATTGGTTTAGATTAGAACAGTGGTTCTCAACCTTTTTAATGCCGCGACCCCCAACCGGTCGTAAGTCGAGGACTACTCAACCGGTCGTAAGTCGAGGACTACTCAACTGGTGCAGCACCGTTTGCAGAATGGGACTTTTGGCGGGCTCAGCAGGGCAGAGACAGCCTGGACAATTCCTATTGGCTTTTGAAAGCCAATAGAATTAGACTCTATTCAAGAGAGTCTATTCTATTGGCTTTCAAAAGCCAATAGAATAAAAGGGAGTAGCACAGCTAAGGAAAAGGGGAAAAAAATGGCGGACTGCGTCATTTGGCGACCCCCGTGAAATGATTGTTCAACCCCAAATGGGGTCCCGACCCACAGGTTGAGAACCACTGGATTAGAACTTATGAATCATGTACTGGCTAGACAGTTTAGATGTTGACACAAATGTTTTTTTTAAAAGTATAGGAGTAATAAAGAACTAGATCTATCATGGGTCTAGGACCTGTAGGCTCCCACCATTGGCTGCACCAACTTGACCTCCAGCCACCCACCTCAGCCCATTCACAGCTAGCTTTCTTCCTCCGCTGCCCCTCCCCTGGCCATTCTCTATGGCCACTGGGCCTCTGGCCCTCCACCCTTTGTTCTGTCCATTCACCCAGGCCTTTGGGTGCAAGGGACAAATATCCCCCAGCCAGTGGGGTGGCAATAGAAACACTGGTGTTGCAGGGTAAGCGTGCGATTGAAGATGGGCGGGATGATCGCAGGAGCTACATAAAATGCAAGATTTTTTTTAAAGTGTTGCAGCTGCTCTGCAAGTTTTTTTTTAAAGGAGCTGCATTTTCCAACCAAGTGGGTGGCCCCAGAGCATAGTCCTGACAGGTCATGCAGAGGGGGATGGGGCTTCAGTTATAAAAAGGTGTGAGGGGGCAGACAGGCAAGAGTATGTTGGAGTGACTAGAAAGGGAGGGAGGGGCTTTGCTGAGACAGCTTGGCTCACAACTCATCCAGCTTCAACAGAATGAAAGGGGGGAGGAAGAGCAAGCCCAGCACGGCTTCAGGCATTGGGGGGGGGCGCAGCAGGTGAACGGCGATGGTGTAAGGCTTCTGGAGTTAGCATCTCCCTGAACCTGCTGCTCTATTATGCATGGCCCACCCAGTTGCCGCTCCCAGCCCCATGGAAGGCTGCAAGAAATCCCTATCCCAGCTTCTCTTGTCTCTCTCATTCTTTTCGTCCCCTGCCTCTATGTCTTCCTCCCTCACCGCCCCTCTTGCAGCGTTTTGTGCTGATTTTTTTTCAGTCTCTTTTATTTTCCTTTTGAACAAAGCCTAAGGGTAGTTCAAAAATGTGAAAAAAATAAGTAAATAATCTATGATGAATGGGAATCTCTGACAGCTATTGACGGGCAAAAAAGTACAGTAATCTAGTTTGATAAGGAATTGATAACTTTGTTCTCCACTTTTTTATTTCAGTGTATGTGGATACACACAAATGGTTATATTTGGGTGAAAGAAGGAGAATGTACGGCAGTATTTATGGATTCAGTCAGCCAGGTGCCTGATATAGCCCTCAAGAACATACATATTTTCCATTCCTGCAATATTGGGCATTACTTCTTCTGCACTATTTTAATAGTTATCAGAATATGCAAAGCTAAATAGATATTGACTGCAGCAGGCTACAATATGAAGAACATACTTCTCTATTTTTATAAAACCTTTTAATGAAATAATCACAGAATGAAAGAAAGCTGTGTTACTTGCCCAATATACTTTTTATAAATATTTTTATAAACAAAAAAACAATTGTAGACACCAAATCTGCAGGCCAAAAACCTCTATACATTAATAGTAATTTAACTGATCTGTCACTGTATACAGTATTAAAACAGGGGAGGAGTACTGCTAGTTAAAAAAAGTCTACAAAGAAAAATACAAAGAAGTAGTAGTTTTAGCAATATTCTATTTTCTATTAAGAATACCAATTTATCCTTAAACATAATTCAAATTTTGGCAGAATAGTTTAGATTAGAACAGCTATCTCTTTAATGTTTAAAATTCAAATCTACTTCTTCAGTTCTACAAAGGGATGTTTAAAGGGTATCATGAAGATTGAGAAGGAGAACATTGTGTATTTTGTCATACTGTGCATTTTGTCTAATAATAACTAAGCAGCAATTGACATATTTTGATTATTTGTCCCATTAGTACATCCATCTAAGTTGCACGTAATTTCGATTAGATCTAGTCTAAATAAATGGAAGTTCGGCCAGTCAGCTTTTAGATCAGACTTTCCCATAGTAATGCACTTACTTGAACAAAACCACATGTGTTTGATATTCTACTCTTGCCCTTCTATATTATTATTTTATTTACAAGCTAATCTCAGCACTTCGATTTTTTTTACTTCTTAAGAATAAAGTTTTCTAAAATTAGATCACTACTATAATTTATAGTATAACCATATAAGAAATATACCTCAGTATATTTCAGAACATTGAAAGCATCTTATCTATCTGGATCTGGAGGAAATAAGGGAAAAATTAGACCCCAATCTCATCAAGAGGAGAGAAGAATCAAAATATGCTAATAATCTGCAATATTTACAATAAGTGATTTAATTCTTTAACTCATCCACCTCATTCTAGGGCAGGGGTAGGCAACCCAAAACACTCAAAGAGCCACTTGGACCCATTTCCCAACAAAAACAAAACACCGGGAGCCGCAAAACCCTTTTGATATCTAAAATTTTTATTTATTTATTTATGAGACTTATATACCGCTTTAACTCTCTAAGCGGTGTACACCAGTAAGCAATGTATATATATATATATTTACATTGCCCCCAACAATAACACTGCATATATCCTGTTTTACCTTTATTATAGGTGTGTGTGTGTGTGTGTGTGTTTGTTTGTTTGTGTGTGTGTATGTATGTGTGTGTATACACACACACACACACACACACATTAAAAATAAAAGTAAAAATATGACTCTTGGGAATATCCATACTATTAAAACAATGATCACCAAGAGAATGCTTTAATGCTTTAAGAGAATAAAATTACATACACACACAGGTAAAAAAAGGATATATGCAGTGTTATCTTCATTTTAGATGTCAAAAGGGTCTCTCTCTCTCTGTCTCTCTCCCTCCCTCCCTCTCTATCTGCCCTTGGTCTGCCACTCCTCTTCCCCCACTCTCTTTCTTTCTTTCTCTCTCTCTCTCTCTCTCTCTCTCCCTCCCTCCCTCCCTCTCTCTTTCCCTTTCTCCCCCCCCCTCCTATCTGCTGCTCACCTGGCAAACTTCAAGTTGTTGCCCAACAAGCTCAGGGGTAAGCAACCTTGGGTCTTTTATGACTCATGGACTTCAACTCCCAGAATGCCTGAGTCAGCCTAGCTGGGCTAGCTAGCTCTCTCCTGCCCTTCCTGCTTCCTGCTTCCTACAGAGACGCAGCAAAGGGAGGAGCTCCGCCCAGTAAGCTTTTTAGCTCCTCGGAGAACACTGTGAGTGCACTCTCTTTTACACACACACACACACACACAGAGAGAGAGAGAGAGAGACAGAGAGAGAGAGAGAAGCAGGGAAGCGCAATTGCCTCTCTGTGTCTCTCTCTCTCTCTCTGCAAAGGCAGAAGAGGCTGGGAGCCACAGGGAAGGCTCAAAGAGCCGCATGCGGCTCCGGAGCCGCAGGTTGCCGACCCGTGTTCTAGGGATATATATTAATATGAATTAATAAATATTCATATTAAGTTAAAAATTAGTGCCTAGATTATATCAAAAAGATATTATCTAAATAAAGATTGCTTCTAAAATATAGTCTTTTTCCACTAATTTGGAGACCAATTTGAAATATCTATAATCTCAAAATGGAATTATCAGAAAAAGATTGCCACAGTTTAAACTTGCTTTATTTCCTGAAAAAGCAATATGTACTAATGTTTTCATAAAAGCTCATGTTTCCACCTGACCTTTGTGCTCAAACAGAATGTTCCATAAATGTTTCCCAGAATCATTCCAAGACTTTTTCTGTGTTTGGCATTGATCAGTATTATGCATTCACATTAGAAGAGCATACCTGAACCAGTACTCCAGTGGCTCCCAAACTTTTCTATACCCCACATCCCTAGAACGCTTCTGATATATACTCGCACCCTTTACAAAAGTTCAAAATAACGGCAACGAATTAGGCACATACATTATAATTTTGAAAACCCAAGATTTTGTACCCCATGGAATATCGTCTCGCACCCCTAGGGGGTGAAAACACCCCCGGTTGGGAACCCCTACAGTACTCTGTCACATTGAACTTGATAAACATAGATAGTTTACAATCAGGATACAAGAGTAGTGAGAGCCAGTTTGGTGTCATAGTTAAGGCATCATGCTAGAAACCAGGAGATTGTAAGTTCTAGTTCCAACTTAGACACAAAGCCTGCTGGACCAATTAATTTTTTTCTCAGGAGGCAATGGCAAGCCTGATTATGCCACCTGGCGGGGTCCAGGAGGAGGGCCTTCTTTGCTGTTGTTCCTGCCCTCTGTTGTTCTTGCCCCCCAATGTGAGGTTGGTCCCAACCCGCCTATCTTTTCATAAGGGCCTAACATGGCTTTGCCAGTCGGCTTGAGGATCCAGTGGGGGAACAGCGTAATGGAGGTGATTGATTGAGTAATAACAGATTCCCCCACTCCATCCATGTCTTTGGTTTTAATGTTTGTTTTTAACTTTTTATGTTTTAGCTTTTCAATATCTGTAAATTACCAGAGTTACCCTACAGTAAGATGAGCAGCCAATACATTTTATAAATAAATAAGCCACTTCTCAAAAACCTTGTCAAGAAAACCATAGGGGCTTGTCCAAGCAGTCTCTGAAAATCATCTTTGATTGAACTAAAAGAAAAAAAGGATAATAGTCTGTTTTACTACTGCTCTCCAGCCACTAGTATTTAAGATATATGCTACCTTTGATTCAGTAAGTAGTAAAAAACTATCAAGACTGGAAATCACAGATAACTTTATCTTCCATGATAAAACATTTTAAAACCACCTATATTTCCACATCTGATGGTAATTAATTCCATACAATGTATTTACATAAAACTCTGCATTACTGAAAACAAGTCAGAAGTGTTCAGCAACTCAAACACTGTATTAAAGACAATTGAGATGGATTTTACTAGAAAAACACAATATAATATACAAGAACTCCTTTGAATTGTAGGATTTCCATTAACGAAATAGCATGACACTTGACTCCAATTAGTGACACATTATTTAACAATAACTCAAATTAAAAATACTATATTTTTCACTGTTGGGAAATAGGAAAGAAGATGAAGAAGAAAAAATATATATTTTGGCAAATCATGTTCCACCAGTCTTTTTTAAAAACTTAATTTAGGCTAGACCAGGGGTAGGCAACCCAAAACACTCAAAGAGCCACTTGGACCCATTTCCCACCAAAAACAAAACACCGGGAGCCGCAAAACCCTTTTGATATCTAAAATGAAGATAACACTGCATAAATCCTGTTTTACACCTTTATTAAAGTGACATGAAAGTAAGTTAGCAGATCTTTAGCAGCTGCCAAACCTGTTTATTATAGTGTAGTGTATGTGAGTCATTACTAGAAAAATTATAGCTAAAAGGTAAGAGGCGGACCTATGTGTGAAATATGTCTAGCAAACTAATCTGATGATCAGCTCAAGCAAAGCCAGTCTGCTTCATGACACTGTTAGTAGATTTTTGCCATTAACATCAGCTAAAACAATAAAACCAAGAACAAACAAAATGTCTCCTCCATGCCCTTTCCACAAATTATAATAATTGCCAAAGTCAACAGAGGTGTAGGATTGAAATAGATTACTTTCAATATAGTTTGACACGACCATATGCATCGTCTCAACTAGTATTTTCAATTACTAGCTGTTCAACATCCATCTGTATGCAAAACTGCATTATTCTACCACCTCTGTGCCCTTAAACAATTATATTCCTGTTCTTGTTAGTGGGTAATAGAACTAGATCCTTACTAAGTTGTCTTATATCAAGTCTGAACATCAGAACAATGTTTCCTAACTGGGCACTCTGTAGGTATGTTGCAGTTAAATGACCATGGTTGTGTTATTCTGGAAGTTGAACTTTCAACTTATCTGGAAGTTGTTTTAAGCAGTTGTACTTTTCTGCATTTGTTAAATATTGAACCTGGGTGCCTGAAATGACCTAGTATGACCAGTGCATTGTATTTTAATTTGTAATTCCTATGTACATATTGAACTTCAGATGAAATTTTAAAGTAACCCACATATTGAATGAATACTAAAGCATAGTAATCTTAGTAATCTTAACGCCTTATCGATTTTCATTACTGTTCTTATAACATAATCTTGTAGAGTGTTTCAGAACCCAGAAAACTGCACACAGTTACAGAGGAAGGGCAACTATGGGAAAGGAAGACTAGGAAGAGTAAAAATGATATTGGCTTTTCAATATCTATGCTGGAAGACAACAGTGCCTATGGACAGGCTTTGCTTTTGGGGCAAGACAGGGCTTTTTAGCCAGACCTGCTTCTCTCAGATAATAATCTTGGCTCTTGGAATTGTTGAGTAGCAGTTATCTATGCATCAATACGAGGGCTTCATCTACACTTTAAATTGTAAATAACTTGTAAATGTATTGCTGTTTCCACTTTATTGTACAGCTTCTATTCCTTTACTCCAGAGATAGGTTCAGTTTGGATTGTGGATGTCATGAAGATGTATTGGATGCTGTTAAATTTGTGAGTAGTTTGAACAGCAAGTTTTCTTTATTCATTCACCAACAAACAGCAACAGCAAAAATGGCCCGCAGGACTTTTATAGTGTTCTTCCAAAGGCCAGCATCAGTCAATGAATGCAAGGCTGTTTTCTGGTCCCGGGAAGCCTTGTGGTTTGCCCGGGACTCTTTGCAACATTTCTGAGCCTGCTGAATACTTTAGCAGGCCCAGGACATAACACCCCTCCCCCCTAGATAAAACAATAAGTACCCTTATTGTTATAGCAGCACACATACATGCGTTCAATTGGCAGGTTGATGTTGTTGTTATACATTATGCCTGCACACAGGCAGACCACTCCTACATTTTTTTAATATGTACAAGAATACAATCACAATGCTTAATACCTTGAGGTGTAGCACCCCTTCATTGTTCTGCAATTTGAAGAACTAGTGAGATTCCCTTATCCTTGACAGAAACCTCACATAGTCTTTAAGATGTTTAGGTGGACCCTTGTCCCGCTGTGACCTTCTTATGGCCAGTGTGTGTGCCTGGCCTGCCAGCTCACCTGCCAAGCTAGGCAGACCAGGACTTTGGTGCTCCAAAGACCCAGGTGACCCACCCAGCTGCTGACTGGCTGGATCCTCTAAATCCAAGCCAGGGTTCCTTGGGGGGGTGGAAGTCCCCAAGTCCAGTGGTGGGATGGAATTCCCCAAGTCCACAATGGACTCCTCTTGGGAGCACTGTCCCTCGAGCCCAAGACCAGCAGCTTGAGTGACCTGAGTGGCTGATGTGCCCCAATAACCCATGGCCCCTGTGTATGTGCCAGAGGTGCCAGAGTCAGGAGCTGCCTCCATGGCAAACCCCTTTTCTGGAAACTCCCTGTCTGGAGCAATAGCTGAACTGTGCGAATGCCCCCTTTCTGCCACTGGAACATGTGCGGCAGCGTGTAAAGAACTGCTAGAGCGCGAAGACTGTCGTCCAGAATTGTGATTATGGTCCTCCTCCCCCCTGAGAGCAGAGCCAGGAGTGGAAGTGTTGCTGGGAAGCCTCCGGCGCAGTTGGTCTATGTGACATCGGATAACATGCCCATCGTCCAAGGCCACTTCATATGACAGCGGCCCAGAGACCTTGCATACCACTGCTGTGACCCAGAAATGTCCAGGTCCATAGTTCCTTGCCCAGACCGGATTGCCCACCTGTATCTCCTAGGTGCCCATGGCTGTGACACCTGTGAAGCCACCCGGTCTGGGTGCGACCTGTCCACTTTTGTGATGAGGCGGCGACCCCAACGGAGTTCTGCTGGGCTCTTTCCTGTGGCTGTGCAAGGTGTGGTGCATTGTGAAAGAAGGAAATCAGCTAACCTGTGATGCCAGCTGCCATAAGTGATTCTCTTGAGAGCATCTTTGGTAGGACACACCATCCTCTCTGCCTGGCCATTGGAAGATGGATGAAATGGTGCTGAAGTTGCATGCCAGATCAAGTTGGCCTGTAGAAAAGCCAGAAACTCAGAAGAAGTAAATTGGGGGCCATTGTCTGAGACCAGGACATCGGGAAGTCCATGGGAGGTGAAGATTCCTCTCAACACCTGGATGATCCTAGCAGTAGTAGTGGAGGAAACAGGCACAACCTCTAGCCACTTGGAACGGCTGTCAACGAGGAGAAGGAAGAATTGCCCCTGAAAGGGCCCAGCGTAATCTATATGTACCCTTTACCAAGGGACTGTGTTTCCTCCCACCTGTATGCAGGGGCCTGAGGCATTTCAGGCCTGGACTGTTGGCACATTGGCACCCATGAACTTGGGCCTCAATCTCTTTATCGAGCCCAGGCCACCAGAGATGGCTATGCGCAAGCGCTTTCATCTGGACTATGCCTGGATGTTCCTCATGCAGAAAGAGCAAGACTCTAGTCCTCAATGAGGCTGGGATGACTACCCTGCTACCCCATAAAAGGCACCCTTTGAAAATGGAAAGCTCATGCTTCCTTTGCCAGAAGCTTTGAAACTCAGTACCTGGACATGCGCCAGGCCATCCTGACAACACCCATGTCAGCACACGTGTAAGTGTGTGATCAGTGGCAGTTTCTGCAGCCACGTCCCTAGCATTGAGGGGAGATTCAGGCAACTCCTGAATGGAGAGGATGTGAATAGCAGGGGCAGGATCAGCCTTTATCTTTTGTAGAAGTAATCTGCTGAGGCCATCTGCATGACCCATTTCTTTCCCAGGTTTGTAAATCAGTGTATAGTCATATGCTGACAGGAAAATTGACCATTTCAGCATTCTAGGATATATTATGTGAGGGGTTTGCTTGTTTGTGGTAAACAAACCCAGCAGAGGCTTATAGTCTGTATAGACCGTGAAGTGGCAGCCATATAAGAAATCATGAAATTTCTTTATGCCAGCCACTATGGCCAAGGCTTCTCTGTCAATCTGGGGGTAATTACGCTCTGCAGATGATAGAGTCCTTGAAGAGTAGGTCATAGGGACTTGTGTCCCATCAGCTTTCAGGTGACTAAGTACTGCTCCCATCCCATAAGGGGATGCATCACATGCGATGCACACTGGCAATTGCTCATTGAAATGCGCTAAGGCCGCATTTGAAGAGAGCAAGGCCTTAACTTCATTGAAACTCCTTTCATGGACCTTTGTCCACTGCCATGGAGCCTGTTTATCCAAGAGCCGGTATAACGGCTCAGCCACTGCAGCCTTGTGTGGAAGGAATGCATGATAAAAGTTTAAGAGTCCCAGAAAAGCCTGAAGTTCGCTTTTGGACTTGGGACTTGAGGCCTGCTGAATTGCTTGGAGCTTGGATTCAGCAGGATGGATGCTCTGAGCATCAATTCTGAAGCCTAAGAATTCAGTGGAAGTGACTCCAATTTTACATTTATCTTGCTCCAGCTTCAGACCCGCTTGGCGAAAATGAAGCAAGACAGCCCTTAATCTTTCAGCTAAGTTTAGAGATGACTTCCCGGCAATGAGGACATTATTGAAGTAGGGACAGACCCCAGGAATACCATGGAGCATACGCTCCATTACACTTTGGAAGATACCAGGGGCCCCATTAACTCCAAACTGCAATCTTTTGACCTTAAGTGCTCCTCGGTGTGTTACAATTGTTTGAGCCTCAGATGTTGCCTCATCAACTGTTGGTAGGCCTGTGCCAAATCAAATTTTTGCAAAAATCTGCCCCCTCTTAAGGGAGGCCAGAATGTGGCTCAACACAGACACTGGATATGCATGCTGTTGCAGCGCTTTGTTCAGTGTACATTTATAGTCCGCACAAATTTGGACTTCTCCATTAGCCTTTAGAGACATTACAATGGGGGTTTCCCATGGACTAGAGTGCATAGGTTCTAAGATGCCCTGCTGGAGCAGCTTGTCCAGCTCTGCATCAATTTTGCTTTTGAGAGCAAAAGGCATCCTTCTAGGCTTAATCCTAATGGGTGTGATAGCTGGGTCTAAGCGTAAGGCAATGGGAAGCCCCTTGTATGAGCCACGCTCTGTGGTAAACACATCAGCAAACTCCTTACAGACTTCTTCAAGGCCTGACGTTTGCAGGCTGTGAAGCCCAGTCACTTGGATTCCAAGGGCCTTGAACCAATCGAATCCAATGAGACTCGTGTGATCACCCCCAACTACCACCACATCTAGTAGGCCTTCAAAAGCCCTATGCTGCACCTTGAGTGTGGCCTCCCCCTTCATGCTGACTCTGGAATTCTGGAAGTCAGTGAGAATTAAGTTCGATGACCTGAGTTTTACTCGTAGGCCACTACTGCTGCAAATCCTTTTGAAGGTGTCATGAGAAATGATCGATAGAGCGGACCCTGTGTCCAAATTCATTGACAAGGGAACCCCCTGCAACTTCACATCAATGTGAAGCTTTTTTGAAGTGGCTTATGTGTTCCTGTCCTTAAAATGCTCCTGTGCGACTTGCAGAAACCCACCCTGTGTTGGCTGGAGACCCTGGTACCTTTCTGAAGCAATTCTTCCTGAGGCCAGACCTTCTGGTGACCCAAACAGACGGACCCAATGTGGCCTTGCCTGCCACATGCCTGGCAAATGGCAGAGCGGAATCTGCAGTCAACGCGCTTGTGGCGTCCTCCACACCCGAAACACTGAGGAAATGCTGGGGCCTTGTCTGGACACTCCTTCGGCCTTCTCTCCGCTGACTGGTGCAGCCTATCCACCTCCTCTTCAGGATCCTGTTCTGGATCTTCTCGAGCGATCTCTTGATGGACGGTAATGGTGGCTGAAGGATTTCTGGCAAGCTGCAAGGCCTTCATAGCACCGCCCGCTGCTTCTTCAGCTGCAACCTCTCTCAAGGCGTCTTGGAACAAAACATCTTTCTTGGCGAAGATCTTCTGCTGCAGCTCACGACTTCTTAGGCCACAAACGAAACGATCCCACAGTCTCTCTTCCAGATCCCTGAATTCACAAGGCCTCGCTGCTTGCCTTTAGGCAGCAATAAAGTCTGCAGCAAACTCACCAGGCCTCTGGTCCCTCTGCTTGAACGCGTGTCGCCAAGCAATCACTGAAAGTCTAGGTTGGAAACGTTCTTTCAGGATCTTCTTTAAATCTGCATAAGACACTGACTCCAAAAGCGCCAGGGCCACCAGATTCTCTGCTATGTCAAATGTTTCTTGTCCACAAACACGCAGCAGGGTAGCTGCTTTAAGGCCGTCTTCTCTTATCTGATTTACTCTGAAGTAATTCTCCATCTACGTCAAGAATGAGTTCCAGTGTTCTAGGTGGGAAATATAAAAGTCTGACAACCGGCCTATCTTAGACATCTTAGCCTTCTGCAACCCTCGTCAACACCTTCACTGCAAACCTTTTGTTGGAAAAGGGTACTTCTGCTGAGCTCACCTCCCGATCCTGTACTGGCAGGCAGAGTCGCGATTCTGGACAACGAACTTTCCCCAGGACTTCAGAATTCCCTTGGTGAGTCCTATCTTCTTCTGTTGGTAATCTTGCTTGCAGCGATCCCACCTTTGTCGCCACTGTTAAATTCTGGACGCTGAACTTTCCCCAGGGCTTCAGAATTCCCTTGTTGTTGTTGTTGTTGTTGTTAATTGCGAAGTCGTGTCCGACCCATCGCAACCCCATGGACAACGTTCCTCCAGGTCTTCCTGTCCTCTACCATCTTCTGGAGTCCATTTAAATTCTCACCTACTGCTTCAGTGACTCCATCCAGCCATCTCATTCTCTGTCGTCCCCTTCTTCTATTGCCCTTAATCTTTCCCAGCATTAGGCCCTTTTCCAGTGAGTCCTTCCTTCTCATTAGGTGGCCAAAGTATTTGAGTTTCAACTTCAGGATCTGGCCTTCTAAAGAGCAGTCGGGGTTGATCTCTTCTAGGACTGACCGGTTTGAACGCCTTGCAGTCCAAGGGACTCGCAGGAGTCTTCTCCAGCACCATAGTTCAAAGGCCTCAATTCTTTGGCGCTCAGCCTTTCTTATGGTCCAACTTTCACAGCCATACATTGCAACTGGGAAAACCATGGCCTGGACTATACGCACTTTTGTTGGCAGGGTGATGTCTCTGCTTTTTAGTATGCTGTCTAGATTTGCCATAGCTTTCCTCCCCAGGAGCAAGCGTCTTTTAATTTCTTGGCTGCAGTCCCCATCTGAGGTGATCTTGGAGCCCAGAAAAATAAAATCTGTCACTACCTCCATTTCTTCCCCATCTATTTGCCAGGAATTGAGAGGGCCGGATGCCATGATTTTGGTTTTCTTAATGTTGAGTTTCAAGCCAACTTTTGCACTCTCCTTCTTCACCCGCATCAAGAGGCTCTTTAGTTCCTCTTCACTTTCTGCCATTAGAGTGGTATCATCTGCATATCTTAGGTTGTTGATATTTCTCCCGGCAATCTTAATTCCAACTTTTGATTCATCTAGCCCTGCCTTTCTCATGATGTGCTCTGCATATAAGTTAAATAGGCAGGGCGACAGTATACAGCCTTGCCGGACTCCTTTTCCAATTTTGAACCAATCAGTGGTTCCGTGTCCAGTTCTCACTGTTGCTTCTTGACCCGCATATAGGTTTCTCAAGAGACAAATGAGATGGTCTGGTACTCCCATCTCTTTAAGAACTTGCCACAATTTGTTGTGATCCACACAATCAAAGGCTTTTGCATAGTCAATGAAGCAGAAGTAGATGTTTTTCTGGAACTCCCTAGCTTTCTCCATGATCCAGCGTATGTTGGCAATTTGATCTCTAGTTCCTCTGCCTCTTCGAAATCCTGCCTGTACTTCTGGTAGTTCTCGATCCACATACTGCTGGAGTCTAGCTTGTAGGATTTTAAGCATAACTTTACTAGCATGTGAAATGAGTGCAATGGTGCGATAGTTTGAACATTCTTTGGCATTGCCTTTCTTTGGAATTGGAATGTAAACTGACCTTTTCCAATCCTGTGGCCACTGTTGAGTTTTCCAAATTTGCTGGCAAATTGAGTGTAGCACTTTTACTGCATCGTCTTTTAAGATTTTGAATAGCTCAGCTGGAATACTGTCACCTCCACTAGCTTTGTTGTTGCTCAGATTTTCTAAGGCCCATTTCACTTCACATTCTAGGATGTCTGGTTCGAGGTCAGTGACCATCTCATTGTGGTTATCTGGGATGTTAAGCTCATTCTTGTATAGTTCTTCTGTGTAGTTTTGCCATCTCTTCTTAATCTCTTCTGCCTCTGTTAGGTCTCTGCCATTTTGGTCCTTTATCATGCCCATCTTTGCATGAAACGTTCCCTTCATATCTCCAATTTTCTTGAAGAGATCTCTGGTCCTCCCTATTCTGTTGTTTTCTTCTATTTCTTTGCACTGTTCATTTAAGAAGGCATTCTTATCTCTTCTAGCTACTCTCTGGAATTCTGCATTCAATTGGGTGTATCTTTCTCTTTCTCCTTTGCCTTTCGCTTCCCTTCTTTCCTCAGCTATTTGCAAAGCTTCCTCAGACAGCCATTTTGCTTTCTTGCATTTCTTTTTCTTTGGGATGGTTTTAGTTGCTACCTCTTGTACAATGTTGCGAACTTCCATCCATAGTTCTTCAGGCACTCTGTCTATCAGATCTAATTCCTTAAATCTATTTGTAAACTCTACTGTATATTCATCAGGAATATGATTTAGTTCATACCTGAGTGGCCTAGTGCTTTTCCCTACTTTTTTCAATTTAAGCCTAAATTTTGCAACGAGAATCTCATGATCTGAGCCACAGTCAGCTCCTGGTCTTGTTTTTACTGACTGTATAGAGCTTCTCCATCTTTGGCTGCAGAGCACATAGTCAATCTGATTTCTATATTGACCGTCTGGTGATGTCCATGTGTAGAGCCGTCTCTTGGGTTGTTGGAAAAGAGTGTTTGTTATGACCATCGTATTCTCTTGACAAAATTCTATTAGCCTGTGCCCTGCTTCATTTTGTAGTCCAAGGCCAAACTTGCCTGTTATTCCGGTTATCTTTTGGCTTCCTACCTTAGCATTCCAATCCCCCATGATGATAAGGACATCATTTTTTGGTGTTAATTCTATAAGGTGCTGTAGGGCTTCATAAAACTGGTTAATTTCATCCTCTTCAGCACCAGTGGTTGGAGCATAGATTTGGACTATTGTGATATTGAATGATTTGCCTTGGATTCGAATTGAGATCATTCTGTCATTTTGGGGATTGTATCCCAGTATTGTTCAGTCTTGTCATCTCTTTTTTGACTACGTCTAGCTGTTAAATTTGCGAGTAATTTGAATAGCAAGTCTTTTTTATTCATTCACCAACAAACAGCAACAGCAAAAATGGCGCACAAGCCTTTTATAGTGTTCTTCCAAAGGCCAGCATCAGCCAATGAATGCAAGGCTGTTTTCGCGCCTTGCGCATGCGCACAAGGCTGGAAACAGCCAGTCTGGTCCTGGGCAGTCTTGTGGTTTTCCCGGGACCCTTTGCATCATTTCTGAGCCTGCTGAATGCTTCAGCAAGCCCAGGACATAACAGATGCCATGATTGTTATAACTAATAATAAATCAACCATTTATCAAAAGGCAAACTTTGGGGGTGGCTCTCCCTCTCTAGCTCCTCTGCTTGCCTTTGTCCTTTTCTAGGTGGGGACTGAATTTCCCAACAATGCATTGCACTACAGTGACTCACTTTTTAATTTTCCCACAGGGCCTTTAGAAAAATTTTTAAAAACCAGAAGTTTATAGCAGTAAAAATGAAACTAAAAGTTAGTCTGTTTAAGAAAAATATTTTTTTAGTCAGATGGAACAGGAACAATCTGGGGTTTCTAATGGAAGAATCTGCAGGATCAAGAAAAGCAGGGCACTTTTGTTTTGTAGCATGGTTTCCCTGGCCAAATCAATGGACAATGGCTGCTCTTACTATTTACTTGTATTAAAATACTATGTTTCCAGTCAATGGGAAAGGGGAAATATTGTGCCATTCACAAAATTAAGAATTCTTGAATAGGAAATAACAGTAAGTGTCATAGAAGTAGTTAGTTGCAGGGTGGATTTGATTTAAATCACATTGATTTAAATCACGATTTAAATCATGATTTAAATCACTAGTAAAAAGGCTTGATTTAAATCAACCCAATTAAAATTGTAATTTTTAAAGAGCAATTGTCATCTCTGTCCCGCAGTGGCTCCTCCTCTGACCCGCTGTTGATTCACCGATAGTCCCATTCATTTTAATGGGACAGCTGATGATGTGGCAGTGACACTACAAGGTGAGGGACGTGGCGGGCAGCAGGTGAGTGGATACCCACTAACCAGGTGCTGCCATGATGGATCTGAAATGACAGGTGCTCTTTAAATGTAAGGACTCATTTTGCTGTTGTTAGAATTTTTAATATTATTATTTGCAAACAAAATGAAGGTTTCCTATTTAGAATAATAAGCTGTCAAGTTAGTAAAACAGCGTTATCAGAACCGATTTTATGTTAATAGGTTAATCTCACATAGTTGGAGAAGTACCCAACTTCTTTTATTTAATTAAAACACTTAGAGCTTGGTACAGATGCATTTCTCTTCAAACAATCATACAGTTTGCAGCGTACATAGATTTGCAAAACAAAGGGATAAAGGAATATTCCTGAACTTTGTTTTATGATCTATCTCATGGTTACTGTAAAATTGTGTGAATGCATCAATGCAGTGCATGTTATCTCAGCTTACAGAGCCTGGATTCATTGAATGAGTTTACCAAACATGTAAATATTGCAAAATATACAGCCTCATGCTACATATATTTCATGCTGAATAAACTAAATCATTAATGTATCTTAAATAGAAAACTATATTTACATAGATTTTTACTCCAAAAGCATTTTATTAAAATAAATTTAATTTAAATAAAAAAAATCTGATTTAAATAAAAAAATCTGATTTTTTTTTAAATCATCGATTATTATCCACCCTGGTTAGTCATGATGGGGTCTCCTTCTGTCAGGGGTGAACAACCAAAACTATATGAGCAGAATTCAAGCTGACTACTTTATTATGTTCTGCCTATAACAGAGAAATCTCCCCAGTCTGGCAGCCTAATCCAAGGAATTTAATGTGGTCAATCCCAGCTCTTCTGCAGTTGCAGTGACTTCAGGCTATCTATGTGCTTGTTCCCTCCTTCCTGCCCGGTTGGGTGATTCCCAACACCATATAGTATATATGTTCAAGGGTAGTAGACAGCTCTTTGATCAGTTAAATTGGCAATTTATGTTAAGATTGATTGAAGAAATGAATTTTGGAGATAAAATTTTACAGGCTTTTCGAGGTATTTATCAAAGACAATCAGCACAACTTATAGTCAATGGAGGTTTATCTGAGGTATTGAAAAGGGGATTAGACAGGGTTGCCCATTGTCTCCTTTGTTGTTTGTTTTAACGTTGGAAATTTTGTTGATAAAAATTCGTGAATCACCCAAAATAAAGGGGATAGAGATTAATAAAAATGATTATAAATTAAGGGCTTTTGCAGATGACTTGGTTGTTACTTTGTCTCAACCAACTCATTCTGTAGTGGAGTTGCTACAATTGATAAATCAATTTGGACAAGTTTCTGGTTTTAAAGTTAATAATAATAAAACTAAAATATTACCAAAAAATATGACTAATTTGGATAAGGATACCTTGGTTAGATTGACAGGTTTTGAAGTTGTAAAAAAGGTTAAATATTTGGGGGTATTTTTATCTGCTTCTAATGTAAAATTGTGTAAAAATAATTATGAAAAGTTGTGGTTTAAAATACAGAAAGATTTGAATGATTGGAAAAAATTGCAATTATCTTTGTTGGGGAGAATTGCTGCGGTTAAAATGAATGTTTTGCCAAAGTTTCAAATGATACCTATTTTAAAGAAAGAGGTAAATTTAGAAGAATGGCAGAAAGGTATTAATAAATTTATTTGGGCGGGGAAAAAACCAAGAGTAAAACTTAAAATCGTACAAGATGTTCGAGAGAGAGGTGGACTCAAGGTACCGAATTTGAAACTGTACTATGATGCGGTGGTTTTAACACTGATTAGTGATTGGATTAATCTAACAAATGTAAATATACTCTTTTTGGAGGGATGGGATTTATTATATGGATGGCATGCCTACTTAATATATAATAAAAAGGTGGATAGGGTTTTTAAGTCTCATATTTTAAGAATTTCTTTATTGCGAGTTTGGAAGAAATATTTCAGAATAGATTCTAGAATTCCATTGTGGGCAATTCCAGGGCATGTAATAGAAGGAACAAGAAAAGGAGTGAAGATGGACAGCATTTCTTATAAATAATTACTTAATTGGGATGGGAAAAATTGGCAATTAAAATCTATGGATGAATTATCACAAGAAAATATTAATTATTATTGGTTTCAGTATAAACAATTATTAGAAAGATGGAGGATAGATCAAAAAGTGGGTTTGGTCAGGGAGGATGTGAATCTGTTGAAACAAATTAAAGATCAAAGTCGAACTCATATAAAAAGAATTTATGGTGTTTTAGTGGAATTGGATTCAAAAACAGAATTAGTTAAAGATTGTATGGTTAAATGGGCTCAAAATTTTGAAGAGCCGATTTTATTAGATACATGGGAGATAATTTGGGTGAGGAATGTTAAATTTACGCAAGCTCAAAATTTACGAGAAAATTTTTATAAAATGTTTTATAGGTAGCACCTTGATCCACAAAAGATGTCTCGTATGTATCCAAATCTGCAGCCTAAATGTTGGAGATGTGGTTGTTTGGATGCAACGTACTATCATATTTGGTGGTCATGTAAAAATATAAAGGCTTTTTGGATTAAGATTTGGTGGAACATTCAAAAAATTTTTAACAGAAGGATAAAATTCACACCACAATTGTTTTTGTTAGGCATTATTGTTGATTGTGATGATAAAGAAATTATTTTAATGTTGAATTTAATTACAGCGGCAAGGCTGCTGATAGGGCAATACTGGAAGAAGGAGTTTTTGCCTACTTTAGAGGAATGGTTTCTTAAAGTTTCTTATTTATCTGAAATGGCAAAAATTTCGGCTTATTTGAAAGATCAATCGCAAGAGAAATATTTTTTGGTGTGGAAAAGATGGGTGAATTTTATACAGCATAAATATGAGATTAAAAAGTAGTATTTAGCTTTTGAATAATTTGTGTTTAAGGTAACGATTAGAACTGTTGTTTTGCTTTGTTTTTATATATTGGAGTTAAAGTATTTAAAAATTTTGTTCTTTGAATGTATTTATAATTGTTTGATGTTTATTTAAGTTGTAAGGTTTTTTTCTAGTTTTTATTAACCTTGTATTCAGCTCTGGGAAGGAGGGGGGAGGGTGAAGGGGGTGAAGGGGGTGGAGTGGGAGAGGGGGATTATTTTATTGTAAAACTGTAAAAATTTTCAATAAAAAAAGGGTAGTAGACAGCTATCTGTTAGGTATACTTAAACTGGATTTTCACATTGAGCAGAGTTCAACTCAGTGGCCTTTAAGATTCTAATATGTAAGGTGACCAACTGTCCTCTTTTAGGGAGGACAGTCCTCCTTTTGTAAGTTCTGTCCTCCCTCAAAAAAGTGTCCTCCTTCATGTCCTCCTTTTCGATATTTGAAGACTAATCTGCAGGGCTTTTTTTTCCCTCATAGAACACTCAGAATGGTGTTCCGGCACCTTTTTTTGATGTTTTTTTTTCCCAACTTTTGCATGAGCTGTGCTACTCCCACTATTGGCTTTCGAAAGCCAATAGGAATTGCTGCTGAGCGCACCAAAACACCCGGCTGGCAAACTTTGCACATGCAAGTTGTCTGTATTATTGTTGCAATAAATAAAATGTTTCTTTTATTTACGATATTTTTTTCTTTAATTTATTTGTGTCCTCCTTTTCATTGTAAAAAAGTTGGTCACCTTACTAATATGTCTCCAACTGATTCCGATATAGCTAAGAGGCTTCCATGTTTTTTTCTCAGGCATTTGAACAGGTTTCACAGATGGCTCTTTGTTGGCAGAAGTGAATACTGAAATATTGCAGTTCATCCATCTGAATTCCTCATCCAAGCCAGTGTTCTAGCATCTGTACATAAGGAGTTTAACAGGAAACAGAACCTAGTAAGGATAGTGATTAATAAAAGAGAAGATTTTAAGGGAAAAGAGAAAGGGGATAATGTTGATTCCTCCCTTCGATTTGCTTTTTTGAAATAATCTTGCCTGTCTTGTGTGTGAATATTCCTCTAATGCTTTTTTATTTAGAATCCATTATTTTGTTATTTTTCTGAAATAAAGCTAATTAAGATACCTATGATAAAACTAAAGGAACCAATACTCTGTTATTAACTTGTAAATACAAGTTTCACTATTGCTGGAAAATATATAACTTGGCTAATCATTAAGTATCTCAATAATGCTTCCTAGTGAACTTCATATAAAATTGTATAGTATCAAATATTTTTTTAACAAAATCAATTTCCAAAACTATAAAATAAAGTTTTTATTGTCCCCCTTTGTGTAATGTGGAGAAATGCAAAAACATTTTCATATTATTTACTTAATCAATTCATATAGCTTCTTATAATTATGCCTCTGAGTAGTGCTGATAAGATTAAAACTTCGAAGTTCAGAATGGAGTAATGGTGTCCAAGGAAATCCAGCTCAAGGTAAACCCAGCTCAAACTTTAACAAGCACAAAATCAGAACAACAGGCTTACCTAACTTGCAGATATCCTGTCTGAGGGAACATTCAAGGATTCTTTAGGAATCTTCAAAAATTCACAAAATGCTAGTAGAGTCAAAGCCCCTGATAATCTTAGGGAAATATTTTTCCAGTGCATACTTTCTGGGTTCAGCCAGATGGCACTGCATAATTAATTGGACCTGTTGAATCTAGTGGGACAGGCAGAAACACTTGTTTCTGTTCCATTAGTAATGCAGTTCTACAAATAGTCTTATGACTACTTTTGAGGAAAAAAAGCCACAAAAAAAAAGAAAGAGGGCTTGAAAGTCTGTGTTTAGAACACATATTACTTAAAATGTCCATCTTTCAGCAAATGTCTGCTTGCTCCATATATTACGTTAGCCTAGTAAAAAAAACACTGCAATTCTGATTATTTATCCACCTTTGTTGATAAAAAAATGTGTTACTCAGATGAAACTGCTTTATCACATTTGCCTCCAGTTGCTGTTTTTCCATACAGATTTAACCACTTCTGTTAATGCTGCTGGCAAGCATTTCAGAGACTATTCAAATGCATCTAGATCCATTTCCTATGACAGTGGCAGAAGAGAGGATGTCCTCTCTATAGAACACTTTTAGTTTAATTGATTTTCAAGTTGTCCTTGAAACAACCATTTTGATGCCCGCTCTATGAGTCTACAAATATGACTTAGATGAGGAAATTGAAGGGGAACTCATCAAATTTCCAATGACACCAAACTGGCAGGAGTAGCCAACATCACAGGAGACCGACTAAGGATCCAAAAAGATCTTGACAAACTTGAACAATGGGCCCTATCGAACAAAATGAGTTTCAAGTAAAGTTTTACATTTAGGCAGGAAAAATCAAAGATACAAATACAGATTGGGCAAGACCTGGCTTAAAAACAGTAACTGTTAAGAGGCACCTTGGAGTCCTAGTGGACGATCACTTAACCAGGCCTGGAGACTAAAACATATGAAGAACAGCTGCAGGACTTGGGTTTGGCTAGTCTAAAGAAAAGAAGAAATAGGGGAGACATGATAGCAATATTTCAGTATTTGAGGGGCTGCTACAAAGAAGAGGGGGTCACATTATTCACCAAAGCACCAGAGGGCAGGACAAGAAACAATGGTTGGAAACTGATCAAAGAGAGAAGCAACCTGGAATTAAGGAGAGAGAAACTTCCTGACAGTGAGAACAATTAACCAGTGGTATAGCTTGCCCCCAAAAATCATGGGTGCTCCATCACTGGAGATTTTTAAAAAGAGGCTAGACAGTCACTTGTCTGAGATGGTATAGGTTCTCCTGCTTGAACAGGGGGCTGGACTAGAAGACCTCCAAGGTCTTTTCCAGATTCTATTCTATTCTATTCTATTCTATTCTATTCTATTCTATTCTATTCTATTCTATTCTATTCTATTCCAGACCTTTTTATCTGATCTTATTCCATCCTATATTTTTTTTACTACAGAAATCCAATCTTGTCAAGGATTCAAACATCTACACTTTGTGATTGTGGGTCTTGTATTTTAAAGGGTACAGGGTAAAGTAGTCTTTAATCAATTAATAGCTATTAGCAGGAAAAAAAACCAGTGATTCCCAACTAACTTCTCAAGTTTCACCCTTACTCCCCCCCCCCAACAGCTCTTCTTTGTCAAGCTCGTGTCTTCATGATAATTTTTTCATTAATTCTCATTGTCATTCCCAGAACTTTTTTTAATAAGGTACAGTTAGGGTTAACTCACCAACAGCTGGATAATAAAATATCCACTGGATGAAAAGGGGGGGGGGGAGAGAGAAAGCAGCTAAAGCAAAAGTCAGCACAAGAACTTTGTTGAGAAAAATGGAAAGAAATAGAGGAAAGGAAGCAATCATTCAAAACAGTGATGTCTCTATGGCAATATGTTAAAGACCTAAAGAATGCCCAGCAGGCAAAATCTGGAGGTGGGGGTGGGGAGGAGGAGGCACAAAACCCACAAAGTGCATCTCCCAATAAACAGTATAAAGAGGAAAAGGGGAGGTCTGCTGAAAAGAGGCTGGGCTAGAGACACGAGAGCTGAGTCAGCTGCAGACAACAAGCTCTGAGCTCTTTAGCTGAGTAAATGAGAGGCTGCAGGAGGGTTTTCCCTGGGCCCTGGCATGATTGATTCCACTAATGATGGGGCTTTGTGACTTTTCACTAGCTAGTAATAGCTGCCTGAATAGGTCTAGGAAGGAGCTTGCTGTGCGAATAAATGAGTAATGACCTGCAAAGCCCTCCCCCATCTTGGTGGAACTCAGGACAATGCAAGCTTTGCTCTCCCTTGGCTCAGGGCTGTTTTACACATCCCTGCCATTGGGATGAATGAAAGAGCCATGTGTTTAAAGACATCCTTTTCCCCTTGGGAATAAGCCTGCTTCGTGTGGTTCAAGAAGAGCACAGGCAGTGTATGACTGGCTCTTTTACGGACAAGTAATAGCCATAATCATAGTAGGAATTTGACAAACCAAAGGCTGAAAAGAGATTCCTTACTGTTCTTCCTCCTCACATGGCTCCATGTATCTGCATTTCATGTTATACATGTGAATCTTCTATATATTTATATTGCTAAGTTTTTCCTGTGTTAAAGTATCTGATATATTCATTCATGAAGTATACTGACCCTGCTCACACCCTCTAAATGTCTTGCCAATTGTAATTTAGTGACAGATCTAGGTACCAACAGTGCTAGGATTTTCCAAGTTCCCTTCCCTTGGGAGAAGGGCTTATTAAGTATTTGTTAGCATTGTCCTTTGGAAGACTTACTGGGTTTTGATGCTCACATTCTTTGGGACCAGTAGTACCAATGGTTTGGATGCTTACTGGAGAACAGTAGAAGTAGATATTGTATACTTTTACTATTGCAAAACAAACAGAAATCAAAAACTGATATTACAAAGTTGGAACAATATTCATTTTTCATCAGTTAAGCAGTATTTTAAAGCATGCACCTCTTTTCTATATTTAGTGAGGCAGTTTATTGCTAAGAGCCTTGACTGAGGGACTATTTAGGGACTATTTGCCTGCAAGGTATACACAAATTTATATACTTAGTTTACAATGTTTCCTGATTTTAAGAAAACTGACTTAATAATTTAATTAAACAATACATGATAATATATGTAGAACAAGTTTGTTTAAAAGACTTAAGACACATTTTAAAAATTCCCCCCTCTCTCCTATGGATGATGGTATGTGTCTTCCTCAATCTTAAGTCCTCAACCAGACGTTTGGGTATTTGAGGATTCTGCACAATATCTTAGCTGCTTCAATCACGGCACTCCTCTAGACAGACAGCTCTGATGTCATTCTGGTTTTGTTTTTTGGAGCCATTCTCCCAGTATAGGATTCTCAGTCCCAAGTGCTCCTACCATCCCTGGGCCACTTTTGCTTTCCACTTTCTCTCTAGTTCCTCCTTCCGGCTCTGGTACTTTTCTAGCTTCTCATACTCTTTCTTCCTGATATTGGCACTGCTGCATCTATTGCCACTGCTATTTTCTGGTCCTTGTCACCACTGCTCTCCTTATCGATTGATCAGTACCTGGCTGTCTACTTGGATCTGAAAGTCCCACAGGCTCTGTTATTCTGCACTTTCTGCGGACTCTTTATCCAGACTTCAGAGATTCTAGCTTATACACTGAGCAGATGATCCTGAACACAATTCCAAGCTACTTGATTGTGCTCTTCAGTGTATTCTGTTTCTGCCTGCATGTTAGTTACAACCTGCCACTATGTGTTGTACTGTCTCTGAGGTCTCTCTGCACAGTCTGCACCTTGGTCTTATCTATGATAGACCCCTGCTTCTATGGATTTGATGGTCAGTGTTTGTTCTTGCACTACTATGATGAGTGCCTCACTGCTGTTTTTAGTTCAGCTTTTTCCACCCACTGATAGAAGTTCTCAATGTCAGCCAGTTCAGCTATCTGTTGATGGTACATCCCATGCCGGGTCTAGTCTTGCCATGGCACTTCCTCTGTTTAATCTTCCTCCCATGTCTGCTGCTGCCTCAGGCAGGCTTTCAGCAGAAAACATCTTTAAGTGCCACCTTACTGTGGCTTTGTCACCATCAGATTTGGTGAGGTGAATGTTGTGACTGTGTGTATGTGTGCTTGCGTGCGTGCATGTCCACGCACGCACTTGACCCAAGGTACAGACTATGAAGAACAACCTCCGAAACAATCCAACAAATAGTGCCAGGATGTAAGATGCAGGCAAGAACAGCATACAGTTAATGGCACAACCAAGTATATACATAGTGGATTTTCACCTTTGCAGTATTCTTTTTTTCTCATTTCCTTTTGAAAATTTTGTATGTATTATCAACAGATAGCTGAAGTGGCTGACATTGGGAAATCCTATCAGTGGCTGGAAAAAGCTAGACTAAAAGAAAAGCACTAAGCACCAAATCCATAGGAGCAGGGGTCTATCATACTAGACAGGACCCAAGATCCAGACTGTGCGGAGAGGCTTCAGAGACAGTACAACACGCAGTAGCAGATTGTAAGATGCAGGCAGGAACAGAATATACTAAAGGGCACAATCAAATAGCTGGCATTGTGTACAGGATCATCTGCATAGTGGTTGTGCCATCCAGTATATACTGCATGGCACAATCAAGTATAAATAGTGGATTTTCACCTTTGCAGTATTCTGGTTTTCCGTTTGAAAATTTTGTATATAAGAAAAACATAATTTTACAATATTATCCAGCCTCATGGTAAATACTAAAATTGTGTGGACTGGATCAGTGCTAAGTAAGAGTTGTAACGCCTTTTCAACGTGTCAGCTCCAGCATGGGTCATGACTATTTGGTGGCAACTAAATTTGGCTAATTAAATTAGGCTTCATTCCGCCTTGTTAAGACCTGCCAGGAACAGTAGTTTTTGTGTTTTATGAATCAGAACTGTGGCTGAAGAAGAAAATGATTTGGCAAATTTAGTTATACTCAAATACACTGCTTTCACAGAATTACTCTGATCTGATTTAATAATTTCTTTTCTCAGTTTTCATGAGTTTTATAAGACTGATTTCTTATGGGATATATGTGAGATTAGATCTCAACACAGGTGGAAAAGCAACAGGCAGACTTTACATCTACCGAGCTCTTCAAATTCCAGTTTGAGCATATACATTTTAACATGCTGAAGGTTAATTTTTATAAGATAGAACATGTTTTGAAAAATCATAAAAAAGAAACTTTTAATGCTGAATTCCTATTTAGGGTACAAATATAGGTTCATATCGCATGTGGACCTGGTTTTTTCTGCCTGACAATATATAGTATATTAAATGTTGATGTGTCTTTCAGAACAATTGTCTTATTACCAATTATTCATTGCCAGTATGTAGGCAATATAAATTAAAATAAGCCTTTTCTGTTTAATCTCTTTTATATAGAAAGCACTAGAAAACAATACCAAAAATAAAATTATTACATATTAATATATTGTAATCCAGATTAGAAATGATCAAACCACAATATTGATACTTTTGATTTTCAAATGCTTTCTTGACCAAGTATTGGCATATCTTCCTGTTGAAGAACATTCGGATAGTCCTTGACTTACAACCATTTGTTTAGTGACCATTCAAAGTTACAACAGCTCTGAAAAAAATGACTTATGACCAGTTTTCACACATATGACCATTGCAGCATTCCCATAGTTACATTATCAAAATTCAGGCACTTGGCAACTGGCATTATATATGACAGTTGCACTGTCTGAGGGTCATGTGATCACAGCTTGTAACCTTCCCAGCTGGCTTCCGACAAGAAGTCAATAGGAGAAACCAGATTTACTTAATGACTGCATGATTCACTTAACTGCAGTGATTCACTTAACAACTGTGGCAAAAAGGTTGTAAAACGGGGCAAAATTCACTTAACTGCCTCATTTAGCACAGAAATGTTGGGCTCAGCTGTGGTCATAAATCAAGGACTACCTCTATAGAGAATTACAACAGAAAAAGACCTCATGGCTGTTAGAACTACTTGGGTGACAGCTGTCCAGTCAGCCATAAAAACCTCTTCTTAGACCAATCCTGCATTTCTGTTTTCAGTAGAGGGAAGAGGGAAGTAATTAAGTTTGCTGATGTTACTCAAATTCAATTCAATATAACTTCCCAAATGTCTGTAATGTTTATTTACCCAAGAGATTAGGAAGGGAACTGCAAAAACCTGTTACATACAGGCTAGTAAACTGATGTTCATTATGTGGAATCTGAACTAATTGGCCTTATAACTAGATATTGATTCTAAACTGTGAGACTCATTCAACAACTCTAGAAGTACACAGCAAACAAAGAATTAGTGTGCACAAGATACATCCTAAGTATTTATGCATAAGTATGCTCAGTACTATTAATATAAAAACTCTTAACTGTTAAGGTTATTTCTAAGGTAAATAAATGGTCAAAGGTTCCACAGCTAAAACTGTACACCAAGGTTAGAATTGGTCCACCTTGCCTAATAATCTGTGGAGGCTGTGAGACAAACTAAGATTAAGCTGTGACATAGCAAATTATGAATAAAATCTATTTTTGCTCCTACTGTTTTAACTGAATAAAATTCTAGAGAAAAAGCAGGAGGAAGGATCAAAATTCCATGTGCTCATACAGACATCCGCTAAACGCCACTGAAGATGTTACCTAGCCTGGTAATGAAACGTTTGGAAACTAACCCACAAGCTCGGAGAACGAACCTTCACTCTCAAAATTCCATGTGCTCATACACTTTTTCCCTACTTGCCAAAGTAAAGCCAGTGGATAATTTAAGACTTTCCCAAGTATTAAAATTTTGTTCTTTTTACACAGTTTACTAAAAAAACATCCCATGTAAAATAGCTTTGCAAATTAAAGAACTTACTGAATTTATACAAAAAGATCTTTTCAACTTTTAGAATGTTCACTTTTTTAATGTTAATCAAAATATAATTTTACTTTTCATATAATTATATTCAGCTTCATAATCAAATAGGAATTCAATGGAATGTTTCAGTATTATAATGAGTTAAATTATTATACCTGTGTCTATGTATAATGGATTTCTGCAAACCAATGAAAATTATCCTGCATGCATTATTTAATTATTAATAAAAATACCAGGCTGCTGGGTTTTAGCTGGTTAGTCTTAATGCTTTTAGTTAATGTGAATGTATAATTTTTTGGATCGAATGGTATATAATTTCTGAGAATAATAATAATCCCCCAGTGAAGCACTACCTTGATGTGCTTGTGGGACTTGCATGCTCTAAGAAAGAAGAACGTTATGATAGAGGTTCAGCCTCACTGGACAGGTCTCATCAAGCCAGACAAAGAATGTCTCGCCTATAAACAAGAAGGTGAGACTTACAGAAATCTATATCGGATCAATTATTGCCCAGATCAACAAGATTGCACCAGATGTTGGATCTCCTGGACATCCGGTGACAAGCGGACTTCAGGACTGTTGGCTGAACAATCAGGGTCAGCTCCTGCAGGACTACTGGAAGAAAACTTGCTTATCACTCACAAATATAAAAATACTGAAAATAAAGAAATAATGATTTGCTATTACAAATCAAGTGCAATGAGAAGAGGATATCTGATTACCTGCTTACCAACCACTTTCAAATTGCTAAGTGGTGTAGTAGCTGATGTAATCCAACACCATCTAGCTGAAAAGTTTTTTTTCCCATTCAAATAGGAAAAAAACCTGCCAAAACAGCAAAGGGCAAAAAGATCAGCTCCTAGCTCCTGATAAGATGATTTTGGAAAATTGTAACAGAAGGAATGCCAACTTGAATGGATTAATTAAAAGAAAGCATTTGACTCCCCACCCATGACTGGATAATGAAATAGTTAGAAATAACAGGAATCAGTAGAAACATCAGAAGCTTTATGCAATGAAAGAAGACAAAATTACTAGTCAATGATGACAAACTGGAAAAAGATAATATTAAGAGAGAAATCTTTCAAGGAGACTCACTATCACCCCTACTGTTTGCAATTGCACTAATTCCTCTGTCAACAATACTGAACAAGTCAGGCTATGGCTTTCAAACATAACCATCTCCCAGCCTATCCCCACATCCCTTACATCAGGGTTGTCAAACTGCTGGCCCACGGGCCAGATGCGTCATGCCAAAACTGCACCCACTCCATTGCTGGCAATGGAAAAAAAGTCACGATATGTCATGACACGTCACGTGATGTTTCAAGTTTGACACCCCTGCCTTACATGAATAATTTGAAGCTGTATGAAAAAATACCGTTTGAAATGAAATCACTGCTCAACACTGTACAAATATACAGTGATTGTAATCGAGTTTGGGTTGCAATTGAGATATTGCAATGGAGCTATTAGTATGGAGTTTGAACTGGATAAATGTGCCATCCTTACCATCAACAGAAAAAAAAACTTAGCAAAAACTATTTAAGATGCTACATGGAAATAACATTCTATGTGAAGAAGATCACTACAAATACTTAGGCATCCTTCAAGCTGACAACATCAACTCCACTGAAATCAAGAAGGTTAGTAGTGAATATTCAGAAGAGTGAAGAAGATCTTAAAGCCCAAACTCGGTGGCAGAAATACCATCAAGGTGATTAAAACCTGGGCAGTTCCAATCATTAGATATACAGCTGGAATAGTGGATTGGACTTAAGCTGAAGTAGAAACCTGGATAAGAAAAATAATGACAATGAATCATGCCCTTTATCTATGTAGCAATGTTGACAAACTCTATTTACTAAGGAGCATAGGTGGACATGGAATGTTGTAAGAACACCAGATCATTGAAGAACAAAAAAGGACGTTGTAAGAGTATCTGAGGTATAGTGATGCCCTGAAGTAAGTATACCATGAAGGCTTATTAATAACCAAAGAGACTAAACTGGCCTATAAGAAGACCAAATGAAAAACAGATAAGAGGCAAAGTATTAATACTTTGTAATTTAACAAAAAGAATCTAGTAAGCAAAGCAGATAACAAGATCTGGCAATGCTTAAGAGCAGGAAAGCTGAAAAGGGAGACTGAGGGATTAATTTCAGTTTGCACAGTACCAAGCCTTAAGAACAAATGCATACAAAGGCAGAATTGAGAAAATAGCAACATATAGCAGACACCACCATCTTGTTAGCTGCTGTAAGAAGATAGCCCAGACTGACTAGAAGTAGTGGCATGACAAAGTAGCAACAATGGTGCATTGAAATATCTGCAAGAAATACCACCTGCCTGCAAACAACAACTTTTGTGAGACCACAAAATAGACAAAGAAAATGAAGAAGCTAAAGTGGTCTAAGACTTTAGAATTCAAACAGACAGGCATCTGCCACACAGCACCTCAGACTTAATAACTGTTGATAAGAACAAAAAAAAAGTTTGGATAGTGAACATTGCAATACCTGGCAACAGCTGAATAAAAGAGAAAGCAGAATAAAAGAGAACGACTATGGCGAAAGAAAAGAAAGATAGTATCAACTATTAATAGACAACCTAGGTGTAATTCCAGAACAGCTGGATCAGCACCACTGGCAATGACAAAATCACCATCAGGCAATTGCAGTAGGCAGCTTTACTTGGTACAGCTTACATCCTGCAACAATACCTTTAACAGCCTATCCCAGATCATTGGGAAGGAGTTGATAGCTGAACAAAAATATCAAATCTAGTCTAAACGTTAGGCTTACTCTGTGACCAACCATAATAAAAACATTGTTCTTTGAGACATTGTTTTCTATTTTTTGAGTTGAAGTTCATGCTATTTGTCCTTTAAAAATGAGGATTGTTAACTGGTTACTCAAAAGCTTAATATTAAAAGAGGAACTTCAGTTCTAAGTGGATAGTGGATAATGCAATGGATAAACAATAGCTACAATGATGGTGATGATGGTTTTTGACCTGGAATGTTAATGGATTGAATTCTCCTCAGAAACGGAAAAAAATCTTTTATTATTTGAAGCAACATACCAATGATGTTATTTGTCTACAGGAAACTCATATTTTACTTAAAGACCAGAAATATTTAGTTAATGCTCGTTTGGGATCTCATTTTATATCTCCTGCTCCTGGGAAGAAAGGGGGAGTTGTTATATATGTTAAACAAAACCTACCAGCTTGTCTGGTAGAATCAGATCCCCAGGGGAGATATGTGATGATTGAACTTGGTATATATGGTAAGGTGGGTTTTCTTAGAGAAGATGAAAACCTTATTAAGCAACTGAAGGATCAAAGACAAACCCACATTAAGAGAATTTATGGGGTTTTAGTTGAATTGGACTCAGAAACGGAACTAATTAAAGATTGTATGATTAGATGGGCGCAGAACTTTGGTGAGCCAGTTTCATTGGACACCTGGGAAACTATTTGGGTGAGAAATGTCAAATTTACTCAAGCACAGAACTTAAGGGAGAATTTTTATAAAATGTTTTATAGATGGCACCTTGATCCACAAAAAATGTCTTATATGTATCCTGACGTGCAACCCAAATGTTGGAGATGTGGTTATAAGGAGGCTTCTTATTATCATATTTGGTGGTCATGCAGAGAGATAAAAGCATTTTGGATTAAAATATGGTGGAATATCCAGAGAATTTTTAGAAGGAGGGTAAAATTTACTCCGCAATTATTTTTGTTAGGTATTGTTACAGATTGTGATACAAAGGAGGTTGTATTGATGTTAAACTTGATCACAGCCGCTAGGCTGTTAGTAGGACAATACTGGAAGAAGGAATCTTTGCCTACATTGCAGGAATGGTTTCTTAAAGTAGCTTATCTGGCAGAAATGGCAAAGATTTCGGCTTTCTTAAAGCAACAAACGCAAGAGAAGTTTTTTGCTGTTTGGGATAAATGGATAAAATTTATACAATTTAGATTGGGTATACAAAAATATTATATAGTTTTTTCATAAGTTTTATTTTCATATATATTATAGATAATTTTTTATATATATAAATATAAAGTTTTTAATTTAATTTTTATTTTTATTTTTTAAGCCTATATTCTGCTCTGGGAAGCTCAGGGGGGGGGGAAGGGAGGGTTTTTTTTTGGGGGGGGGAGGGCTGGGGGATGGGGTTTTTTTTTTTATTATTTAATATATGTATTGTTTAGTTTTATTTTTCTGTATATGTTGCCTCTTGTTTTGTATTATTTTTCCTTTTTTGTAAAATTTATAAAACTTTCAATAAAAAAAAAAAATGATGGTGATGATGATGATGGTGAAATCATCTTTATGTGCAAGTTGTATATTCTTGATCAACTCAGGATCCATAGATATACCATTTCTTGTGGGAAACTGATATATCAGGAATATCATATAGAAACCTGTTTATTAGTATTACATTCAATTATGTCTGCAGAAGAAGCAAAGAAAGGAAACTTATGAAAATAACATTGTATTAATGCAATGGAAGTTCCGGCCTTTTTGTGTATGTGTATGTCCACACACATATAAAAGGACACTGAACTTGCACTTGTGATGGTGTGATACTTTTGTCAGTTTAATGAAAACAGTAGATCCAGCGGAATAACAGAATAACAGAATTGGAAGGGATCTTGGAAGTCCTTTAGTCTAACCCCCTGCTCAAGAGACTTAAACCATGCCAAATAAATGGCTGTCCAATCTCGTCTTAAAAACCTCCAGTGATGGAGCACTCACAACTTCTGAAGACAAGTTGTTCCACTAATTAATTGTTCTCACTGTCAAGAAATAAAAGATGCCTCTGATTAAATTTTGTTTTAGAAAGAACATAATTTCTATTACATTTTCGACCATTTTTCCATTTAATCTAGTTAAATAGCTTTGTCTCTTGATCTTTATAAGTTGGCATTCATATATTTCACTTCCCTTGTGACTATTTTTAGAATCTACATTGTTCTCCACAAAAATATATATCCAATAAGGGTGACGCATCTGCACCAGATTTTTTTCTATGCTATAATTTTAAATCCAAAATGTATGTGGACCACTGATGCAAAGAGTACACCAGATGTCCTGAAATATATCATACAATGATGATATTTGTGGTATCATCCATCTTATAGAAGGAAAGCTACAAAGTGAGTACTAAAAAGTCCAAGACTCTATTTCAATAATCCCAAAGTAAAAGATTAACAAGACAAAAAAGCTTCTAATTCTATTGAGAAAAGTCTCTATATCTATTAACATTTTAGGTTTCCTAATTAACATATAGTATTATATTTCAGATCCAGAAGGTGGTACAAGACTCATGTACAACTCCATACCCATTTAATTCTTGCATGAAATTTTCCTAGGTCTTGCTTATTTATTTATTTGTTCATTTTTGTTTTATTTAATAACATTTATATGGCTGCCTGGCTCACTTAAAATGACTCTGGAATGCTTTCAAAGATAAAAACCCAATATAAAAGCAATAAAAAAGAAATTAACCCCCACCCCACATGATAACAACCAACCAAATAAGCCATCTGATGGGTTTCATCCCACTCTGGGATCCCCAGCTTATTGGCAAAACCAAGCCTTATGAAAGAGTTACACAGTGGGACCAACCTTATGAAAGAAGGTAACTATTGTTTTGATTTTAAAATATATAAGTTGTTTTATGGAACGGGATTCAAATCTATACAAACAAGAAACAGAACTGCTTCTCTTAATGGGGTGTAAATTACAAAAAATATATACAGTAGAAAAGAGGTGCACAGGACTCATATTAATGATTCAAAGAAAAGGAGGAGAATTCTTTAATAGCTTATTAAAGCATTTCATTCTGTTCAATGAAAAAAATGGCTTTTCACAAGTCTGGACATGGAAAGATGCCTACTACCAAACAGTTTCCAGGACGTGTGATCCCTGAGGCCTCAGCACTCATAAAAGGATATTCCAATGTGCAAAAAATAAAACAAAACCCAAATGTTTTGTTTTTTGCAAACACACACACACACACACACACACACACACAGAGAGAGAAGAAATAAAAATAAGTAACGTCTGGTCAGTGCTATGCTTTCTTTACAAGAGATTTTGTAAACTCATATTTACTTACATCATTTATCAAGATGTTTAGAAAATGAACAGCATTCATCTTACAGTTGTTTTCTTCTTTCTTTTAATCACCATTATTTTTTGAAAGTTGATTAGCTATGGGAGTTATTCATTAGCTGCGCTGCAAAAAATCTGAATGATAAACACTCTGGTGGTGCTCTTTTCTAATCAACACACCTTGAATACTGTAATTAATATCAACATGATCAAAACATTACTTTAAAGGCAAGAACCATACACCCCTGAGTCTCCTTGAAAAAATAAATGATTGAACTCTTAAAATGACCTAAAATTGTCCCTAATGAGCTATTCCTTCCATTTCATTTGAAAGAAATTTTTCATACAATGATTACATAGAATGGTCAAACTATTGTTCCTAAACTAAAAAAATCTCTTTTTAACCTATTTCTTTTTCCAAAACCAACCAGCTTACAGGTAAAGATAACAAGTATATACTGCAGGACTATACACTCTTCAAAAATGATTTGGAAAAAAGTGCTTCTGACATTGTGCCAGCAAAACATCTCAAATACTTATCAAAGAAGACATTTTTAAAGCTTCCATGCTAATCAGAACAACTATGTTATTGCTCTATGTGTTGCTCAATTACATCTTTTGTTGATTTTTTTCTACATAAATTTAACATTTTTACTGTTTTACTGTTTCATTACAGAAAAACAGAGTTGGAAGGGACTATGGAGATCTTCTAGTCCAACCCCTGCTCAAGCAGGAAACCCTATACCATTTCAGACAAATGATTGTCCAATCTCTTCTTAAAAACCTCCAGTATTGGAGCAACCATAACTTCTGAAGACAAGCCATTCCATGGGTTAATTGTTCTCACCTTTAGGAAGTTTCTCCTTAGTTCTAGATTAGTTCTCTCCTTGATTAATTTCCACCCATTGCTTCTTGCCCTGTCTTCAGGTGCTCTGGAGAATAGATTGACCCTTCTTCTCTGTGGCAACTCCTGAAATATTGGAACACTGCTATCATGTCACCCTTAGTCCTTCTTCTCATTAAACTAAACATACCCAATTCCTGCAACCGTTCTTCATATGTTTTAGCATTCAGTCCCCTAATCATCTTTGTTGCTCTTTTCTGCATTCTTTCTAGAGTCTCAACATGTTTTTTATATTGTGGCGACCAAAATTGGATGCAATATTCCAAGTATGGTCTCACTAAGGCATTATAAAGCTGTATTAACACTTCACTTGATCTTGATTCTATCCCTCTGTTAATGCAGCCTAGCACTGTATTGGCTTTTTTGGCAGCTGCAGCACATTGCTGGCTTATATTTAAGTGATTGTCCACTAGGACTCTGAGATCCTACTGGTATTCCTCCTATGTTCCACGTCATATCACATACTCACCCAATTGTTGAGAGATTAATTTAAATAAATAAATAAAAATTAGTTTAACTCCCAATGCAAGAACTCAAATACAGTGAGCTTTTACCACATTGATAACTTCATATATGCTAAGATTACAGATTCCAAAATTCCCAACCACTATGAAAAGTAGACGTTCTGGGAGTTTTTATACCAACATACTGAGAGGTAAAGTTGCATCACTTATGGTCCCCACTTCTCCCAATGACATTGTGCATGGTTATAGGAATACAAATAATCCAAAGCAGCAAGAAAGACATCTATATTAAAGAAGCAATCCTCATATTTGAATTCTCACAGCTAAAACTTAGATGAGACATGATATAGATAGACAGACAAACATGAATTTTGCTTCATCTCCTACAACCATATTGAACAGTATGAATAAGAATGCTCATCCAGGAACAAGCAAGGATTCTTAGGCTGATCCAGCTGCAGAAAATGTTTTTTGTACTTCAGTCTTGAACTTCAGTCCTATTTTGTTTTGTTTTCTTACTGAAAACACTAAGAGGTTTTTAAATCTTTAAATAGCAATCATCAGAGAGTTAAAATATAGTCAAAATGTTCAGATAATAGAATGAAGTATTTAGTTAGCACCTTAATTTCAAAGAAAAACAAAACACCTACAAAGGTTTTTTTTTTTTTTATTACAAAGAAGCCAGCAAAAATAATTTGCTTTACTTACATGGGACACTGGAACCTACTTTTCTTATAAAAATGTGCAGAGCACTTTGTGTTGTGTGGTGTGGTTTTCTAAGGGAACTTTTCCCCACAAGATTGCCAGGCACCTAGAGGACAAGCTCTAGTAAATACCATTAGTTTCCAAAGAAACTCACCATTGCTAGTAAATTACACTCACTTTTTTTAAAACATTCCATCCTTCGTTTCCAGTTTATTTAGAACAGATACTGTGCTTTATCTTTTTAAGCTTTTGTTACAAAAGTCTGAAATTAAATGCAATATAACCATTGCTTTCATCACTTTCTTTTCCCTTTTTCTTCCTGTTGTATCCCCATATAAAAGCTTCATTTGCCTTGAAACAAGCTATTTTAATTGCTTGATTACTCACTAATGACTAAATCAACTTTCTACTTGGAAAGTAAAGCGTAAGGGTTCAAAATGACATTTAGAATGTCTACCTGTTTTGCCACTTATTTGGAAAAAGATCTACCATTCACATTTCGCATTATACAATGTGAAACTCTAAACACTTCAAAGCAACTCCATATAGAATCACTAAAGCAACATACCAGCAACTTTGGTCCAAAGCTAAACTTGTCACAGATCTGTAAAGGGGAAAGATGACTTGACAAATTTTCAGTTCCTGCATAAGAAATACTCTTCTTTACATAAAGATTTACCAGCCAAAACTGTTTAAGTGCCTCCTAAATTATTCTCCTGATGTGCTATATTCAACCCTGCTTTGATGTTTAACCTGCTTCACAAAACAGCACATAGAAACCTAAAAGAAATTATAAAACATTGATTGATAGTGAAGGTCCTCCTGGATTCTGTAGTTTTGGATGGTTGGGACTTATTCTAGTCATTCTTGTTTGGATGTGAATTAATCTCAGACAAGATCCTGTGTGCTTGTGTCACGTGGGGGAAAGAAAAAAAGACATTCAAACATAGCTTCTCTCAATAAGCTTGCAAATTTTAAACATAAAGGTTCAGTTTAAATTCCCAACAATTACAGTTGAAAAAACCAAGCAGATGATACTAAGAGAGCTTCTGCCTGAAACTCTAGGGAGCTTCAGCCAGTTAAACCAGGAAGTACTAATCTACAGGTAGGAGGTAAAACAATCATATATTGCACAAAGTTCTACCCTGGCCTTTGCATAAATACTGTATAATCATGTCCTTACTTTACCAGTCCATAGTTATGGGTTCCTTACCTAAATTCAGTACGAAAGGAAAGCAAAACCTTTCTGCTTCCAGATATAGTTTATCCATCATTTATTGGGTATGTCTAGTTTAATGAAGAGAAGGATGAGGGGGGACAGAATAGCAATGTTCCAATATCTCAGGGGCTGCCACAAAGAAGAGGGAGTCAAGCTGTTTTCCAAGGCACCTGAAGGCAGAACAAGAAGCAACGGATGGAAACTGATCAAGGAGAGAAGCAACCTAGAACTAAGGAGAAACTTCCTGACAGAACAATTAACCAGTGGAACAACCTGCCTCCAGAAGCGGTAAATGCTCCAACACTGGAAGTTTTTGAGAAGAGACTGGACAGCCATTTGTCCGAAATGGTGTAGGGTTTCCTGCCTGAGCAGGCGGTTGGACTCAATGACCTCCAAAGTCCCTTCCAACTTATTATTATTATTATTCTCAATCATCGCACAGTCAGCCAGATGTTCAGACTGGATTTGGCATTTTGTCTACCTATCGAGTCCTTACCCAGGACCTGGGATAGGCAGATGTGGATGTTTGATGGTATTACAGATATCGTCGCAGGATGGAAGCAGTTCCTAATAAGGCCGCCTTTTGCAATTGACTAATAGCGAATTTGTCAATGCCAATGGTGTTCAAGTGGTGCTCCAGTTGTTTTGGGATTGCACCCAAGGAGCCTATGACTATTGGTACTACCCTTGCTTGCTTTTGCCACAGTCTTTCTATTTCTATTTGTAGGTCTTTGTATTTTTGTTATCTTCTCCAGTTCTTTCTCTTCTATTCTGCTGTCTCCAGGCACTGCCACGTCCACTATCCAGACTTTTTTGTCTTTCTTATCGACAATTGTTAAGTCTGGGGTGTTATGTTGCAGGTGCTTGTCTGTTTGAATTCTGAAGTCCCAGAGCAGTTTAATTTTATCATTTTCTATGACTTTCTCTATTTTATGATCCCACCAGTTTTTGCTTACAGGCAAATGATATTTTTTGCAGATCTTCCAATGCACCATTGTTGCTACTTTGTCATGCCGCTGCTTGTAATCAGTTTGTGCAATCTTCTTGCAACAGCTTACCAAGTGGTCCACTGTTTCTTCAGCTTCTTTGCATAGGCGGCACTTACTGTCTGTTGCTGTCTTCTCAATTTTGACTTTGTATGCATTTGTCCTTAAGGCTTGGTCTTGTGCAGCCAGAATTAGTCCCTCGGTCTCTTTCTTCAATTTTCCTGCTCTTAGCCATTGCCAGGTTTTATTATTATCTGCTTTCCCAGCTATTTTTTTAATGTATTGGCCATGTAGTGCTTTGTCTTCCCATGCCTCTATTCTGTTCTTCATTTGGTCTTTCTTGTAGGCCAGTTTGGTCTCTCCAGTAGTCAGTAAGCCTTCCTGATATACTAATTTCAGTGCATCTTCATCATTGTTCTTCAGATATTCTTCCAAAGCCATTTTTTCTTCTTCAACCATCTGATGTACTTGTAGCATTCCACGCCCACCTATTTGCCTTGGTAGATAAAGTCTATCAATGTCACTGCGTGGATGAAGGGCATGATTCATTGTCATTATTTTTCTGGTCTGCCTATCCATTGCTTTTAGTTCTGCTTGAGTCCAGTCCACTATTCCAGCTGTGTATCTAATGACTGGGATTGCCCAGGTGTTGATTGCCTTTATGGTATTTCCTCCATTGAGTTTGGATTTTAAGATCTTCTTCACTCTCTTGATGTATTCATCTCTAATCTTTTTCTTGACTTCAGTGTGCTTGATGTTGTCAGCTTGAAGGATACCCAAGTATTTGTAGTACTCTTCCTCATCCAGACTCTTAATGTTATTTTCGTGGGGCATCTTGATTCCTTCAGTTTTCACTATTTTTCCTTGTTTGATAGTAAGTGTGGCACATTTGTCCAAGCCAAACTCCATTACAATATCTTGGCTATATATACGGACAGTGTTGAGCAGCGATTCTATTTCAGATGATGTTTTTCCATACAGCTTCAGATCATCCATGTAAAGGAGGTGGGATAGTCTAGCAGATGTTTTTGATGTTTGATAACCATGTCCTGAGTTATTCAGTATTGTTGACAGAGGAAACAGTGCAATAACAAATAGTAATGGTGATAATGATAATATTGTGTGTTCTGTCTTTAGGCCTGTTGGCCCTGCAGTCGCTTAATTTTTATTATTATTATTATTATTATTATTATTATTATTATTATTATTATTATTATTATGGATCATCGCACAGTCAGCCAGATATTCAGACTGGATTTGGCATTTTGTCTACCTATCGAGTCCTTACCCAGGACCTGGGATAGGCAGACGTGGATGTTTGATGGTATTACAGGTATCGTCGCAGGATGGAAGCAGTTCCTAGTAAGGCCGCCTTTTGCAATTGACTAATAGCGAATTTGTCAATGCCAATGGTGTTCAAGTGGTGCTCCAGTTGTTTTGGGATTGCACCCAAGGAGCCTATTACTATTGGTACTACCCTTGCTTGCTTTTGCCACAGTCTTTCTATTTCTATTTGTAGGTCTTTGTATTTTGTTATCTTCTCCAGTTCTTTCTCTTCTATTCTGCTATTTCCAGGCACTGCCACATCCACTATCCAGACTTTTTTGTCTTTCTTATCGACAATTGTTAAGTCTGGGGTGTTATGTTGCAGGTGCTTGTCTGTTTGAATTCTGAAGTCCCAGAGCAGTTTAATTTTATCATTATTATTATTATTATTATTATTATTATTATTATTATTATTATTATTATTATTATTATTATTATTATTATTTAAAATTAGAGTGTTTGGGTCTGATAAATTCAATATTTCTAGATAATGAGGAAGTCCTTAGGGCTTCATTCATGATTGGTATAACAATGAATTTCTTTTTCCATAAGTATTTAACTTCAACCTGTAAGACCTAGTAGTAGTAGTAGTAGTATTACTTTTCTTACATAGCTAGATGATTTCAAGGCACTGAAGCCATTTCACTCACGCGTACCATGCTAAAACACTTACAGCAGGCAAATGTGCCTTTTTCTGGCATCATGACATAGATATTCACCCAACCAACCAACTTCTGGCACACTCCTAACTGAAATCTCCTGTTGAATAAACAAAGTAAGAGCTGGCCACCAGACAAAAGAAGAATTTGTTCCCTTCAATGATTTTTCTGCTATGCAGTATGTAAACTGATAGGAAACAACCAGCTTTCATGTACATTTCTTGTTCTTTTATTATTTGTAATGATTTTCCTGGATATCTATCAAAAGAATATATTTCTCCCAGGTGCTATTTTACTGAGTATGATTAATGAACAAACTACGGAGCCAACAAAAATTAAAACTACAAATTAAGAGCAAGAAGACTTAGCAGAAATAATGACAGAGAAAGATATATCCAAATAGTGTGCTGATAATGAGTTTTTAGAAAATGCCAAGACTCGCTAAACTGCTGACAATATAGCATCTTTTCATACCATATCTAGGGCAAACCTGGGTTACTCACAGACTGTACACTGAACCAAAAAATAAAGTTAAATATTGACTCTATTTGAGATTCTTATCAAGTAGAGCTTTGCTGACAGTGAAAATTAAAACATCATTCATTTGGAATTGGTGGGCAATGTCTGCAACATTCTTACCATTTTAAGACCCCTTCCCATAATATCCAAGAAAGTAATTTGGGGTATGTTATTATTTATTTACCTATTACAATCATTTATAAACATCTACTTTACAAGGACCCTAAGATGATAATTTTTGACCATTATCATCATCGTGGTCATCATCATCAGTGAAACAACTACTATCTACTTTGAACTAACTACCTAGGAAGCCTAAATATGAGTGACCCAAAGCTTGACAGAACAGGAATGTTCTTATGACTTACTTGAGGGCAATCTGATGGAGTCAGCTCCTGAGAAGATGTATCATGAAGTCTGTTTTCTTCATTTTCTTTGGAAAAGGGATCCTCAATATTATTATTCATTTATTTAAATGATTTATGTAACTGCCCATCTGGGTGACTCTGAGTAGTTAACAGTTATTAACTATACCAATCAAATTTCCCAAATAACCACAATGGTGTTAATACAACATAATTCCACCAAGCTCCTCAAAACACCTGACCTTCTACAATCCCCTAACATCTGACATAAGGTGTGAAAAAATTACATTTTTAAGATTTCTCAGAATGCCAATATGGTCAGGGCCATCTGAATCTCAGAAGGAATGGTGGCAGGCATTGTGACCAAGGAGGCACACTTCTTTAAGTAGGAGCTATGAATCCAAGAGAACCCCTAGATTCAACACCACTTCTCTGGGAGAGTGTTATTTTATTCAGAAATAGAGACATTGTAAACTCTAATTAACTAAAGAAGCACAGGAAACTTCCATTCTTCTCAGTTATTCAGGAATGGATGGCATGAAAGGCAATATGTGCTAAGTCCTTATTGGTTTACATGAATGCACAATAGCTCTTAGTTTCTGAAATAGTAACTGAGTAGTTACTGAGACACCTTTTCTTGCAAATACACAGCAGAGTGATAATAATATATAACAAATATCAGACCTGTCCTTCAGTAGGCCGAGATTTAAGGTTCTTACATGTACTCTCAAAATGCTATGGAAATGCAACTAGAACATTATTTTTCAAGGTCTGATGTCTGCTGCTCTGTTCAATAATTTTCAACAAATCTAATCAATGTAACAAACAGCACTGGAATTGCTAATTGAGCTGTGAATCTTTTCCCCTCTTAATTAAAAGTTTAAATAATGAGTCAAATTACAGCTCTGGTGAGAGTTCACTTTAGAGCAAATAAGATAAAAAGCAGCAAGGAAAAAAAATGCTTAAAGCTTGTTATGTTATTGAAGTTTCACATATAGAAATCCCAAAGATAACGACATTTTTTCCTCAGGTCTGCTGCAACCACAAATACTGTCTTCTTAATGTTCTTAATTGTGGGATCTTGAATACATCCATGTTTAACAATATAAAAATATCAAAGAGACTTTAAATGGTAACGTAGCCAACTCAATTCACACACACATAGTACATATAGTACTGATGGCTGAATTGACGTACATAACAAATAACAGGGATAAGAAGAACAAATATATTAGGTTATTGTCACTGAATATGGAAATAGTATACTATTTTCATTTTCATATTCAAGGCAAAATAGAATAGATCAGAAGTTCAGTATTTACCACAACTATTAATTTTTTTATTAGACTGGATCATTATTTTTCTTTGCAGCAAATAGGATATATTTCTCCTTAGCCTCTACAAGCAATTAAGATTTTATCCAACTTTATCAGTATTGACATTTTTACCATCTTAATATAGTGCAGAATTATTGCATCATATTCTTTCAGAAATAGGTCCCAGTCTTTATCAAAACTAAATTTGGGAACTGTCAAAAGTTTATACTAGACATACATTAATCTGTTTTTTTGTAAAGACTGAAAAAGAGAGAAACAACTTGTTTACATCATACAAGTAGTTCTCAACTTACAACAATTCATTTAGTGACTGTTCAAAGTTACAACAGCACTGAAAAAATGTGACTTATGACCGTTTTTCACAGTTACAATCTTTGTAGCATCACCATGATCGAAATTCATACGCTTGGCAACTGGTTCATATTTACGACGGTTGCTGTGTCCCAAGATCATGTGATCCCCTTTTGCAACCTTCTCACAAGCAAAGTCAGTGGGGAAGCCAGGTTCATTTAACAACCGAGTTACTAACTTATCAACTGCAGTGATTCATTTAACAACTGTGGCAAGTCGTAAAATGGGGCAAAACTCACTTAACAAATGTCTCATTTAACAACAGAAAGTTTGGGCTCAATTGTGGTTGTAAGTTGAGGACTACCTGAATTTAAAACTTTGGCAGGAATCAGAATGTTTCCTTTGGAATTTGGCACTTCAGTAGGAACCCCCAAGTTACATATAGTAGAACAAAGTCTATACAAATACGCCAGGCTGAGGGGACAGGAACTGCTACTAATCCATCTGATGAACGTCACTTTCTCAAAGGCTCCATCACATCAATGCATTTCAGATGTAAGTCAGCATACTAATAGATACGTCTGCCTTTTTAAATTTAGGTTAAAGGTGTTACATATTAACTAAGGGTACACAATTACATACTTTGTACTTTGCAAGAATGGCATTATGTTAATATTTTCTAAAGAGGAAAATACACCTATTAGTAAGTTGAAGCAAAACGGTAAAATGTCTTGTGGTTCCCTAAATATTAAAAACTTTATTAGGAGGAGCTTCTATTTCATATCTGTTGAAATGTATTCTAATTCACAAATATTCTAAGTAGAGGGTCTTTTTAGTTTTCATGGTATTGTAAGGTTTTCTGATATTTCAACTACAGATAGTCCTCAACTTACAACTGCATTGAAAAAAGTGACTTATGACTGTTTATCACACTTACAACAATTGCAGCATTGCCATGGCCACATGATCAAAATTTGGCCGCCTGACAACTGACTCAAATTTATGATGGTTACAGTGTCCCTGGATCATGTGATCCCTTTTGTGACCTGACAAGCAAAATCAATGGGAAAGCCAGATTCACTTAACAGCCATCTTACCAACTTAACAACTACAGTGATTTACTTAACAACTGTGGCAAGAAAGGTCATGAAATGAGGCAAACTCATTTAACAACTGTCTCACTTAGCAACAAAAATTTTGGGCTCAATTTGGTCATAAGTTGAAGACTGCCTATAACAGAAACTCTGAATGGAAATATCCACTACAGATGTATGGTTGCTTTTTAAAACTTTTGTCTCCCACTTTTACTGGGTTTTATCACATTTTTAAAAATTATGCATAGAAAACGTAGTTTATTTACCCACATGAAATATATGTGAAGCCTACACTATTTTATTAATGCAAATAGGCCTTTCTAACAGCAAAGAAACTAATATCCTTTTTCAAATCCATTCTTTTATAGGTTTTTTTACTCAGAAAGAAAAGTTTGTTGACATGTAGAGTAAAAATATACTAGCCTGTGTTTCTAAGGTTTCAAACATAAAATAACTTATAACAATGAGTTTTGTTTTAACTGATTTTCAGAATTCTACTTCAGTATTCCGTAGGCCTGAGTTAATCTTGCAGCTTGGTCATTTTACCATTTGGATAATGGTTTTATCAGGGCCTTCCCTTTGATGGTATGTAATATTCCTTTTGTAAAATTCCTCTAAACACAATTCCATGCTTTACAATTTCAATATGTATGAAAAGGTAACAAAACGAGGTCTGATTTAAAAGAAGAAAAGAAAAAGAAGATATATTCTAGAAATACATAATTTCATATTTTAAAATAACATCAAGACCACCAAAATTAAAGTGGTGCTTATTCCTGTTTGTGATACATTTAATAAAAATGTGAATAAGAACCATTTTGTTCTTATTCAAGGTTTAATGGAACCACATCTACATGGAAGGAAGTAATCAATGGGGTACTCCAAGGTTCTATTTTAGGCCTAATTCTCTTCAACATCTTTATAAATGATTTAGATGAGGGAATAGAAGAAGAACTCATATGACACTAAACTGGCAGGAATAACCAACACTCCAGAAGATAGGCTCAAGATCCAGATGGATCTTAATTGACTTGAACACTGGGCCCTATCTCACAAAATGAAATTCAGTGTAGAGAAAACTAAGATTTTACACTTAGGGAAGAAAAATAAAGTGTACAGGTACAGATTAGGTGAAACCTGGCTCAATAGCAGTAATTGTGAGAGGGATCTTGGAGTCCTAGTGGACAATCACTTACCGTATATGCCGGCGTATTAGGCGACCCGGCGTATAAGACGACCCCCGAGTTCGACGCCGGGTCGCAAGACGATCGACGCCGGGTCGCAAGACGATCGTCGCCGAGTCGCATATAAGATGACTTTCTAGGCATGCGACTCGGCGTCGATCATCTTATACGCCGGAAATGACGTCATTTCCGGTGTATAAGATGACTTTCTAGGCATGCGACTCGGTGTCGATCATCTTATACGCCGGAAATGATGTCATTTCCGGCGTATAAGATGATCGACACCGAGTCGCATGCCTAGAACGTCATCTTATACACCGGAAATAATAAATAAATAAATAAACGTTATGACTCGGAGTATAAGACGACCCCCGAGTTCGGAGGCTGTTTCATCGCTCTCAAAAGTCATCTTATACGCCGGAATATACGGTAAATATGAGCCAGCAGTATGTAGCAGCAGCCAAAAGAGCCAACATAATCCTAGCCTGCATTAACAGAGGGATAGAATCTAGATCACATGAAGTATTAGTACCGGTTAATAAAGCCTTAGTAAGACCACATTTAGATAACTGCATCCAGTTTTGGGCACCATATTATAAAAAACATGTAGAGCAGTGGTTCTCAACCTGTGGGTCGGGGCCCCATTTGGGGTTGACCGACCATTTCACGGGGGTCACCAAACAACGCAGTCCGCCATTTTCTCCCCTTTTCCTTAGCTGTGCTACTCCCTTTTATTCTATTGGCTTTTGAAAGCCAATAGAATAGACTCTCTTAAATAGAGTCTAATTCTATTGGCTTTCAAAAGCCAATAGGAATTGTCCAGGCTGTCTCTGCCCTGCTGAGTCCGCCAAAAGTCCCATTCTGCAAATGGTGCTGCACCAGTTGAGTAGGTCCTCGACTTACGACCAGTTGAGTAGTCCTCGACTTACGACCAGTTGGGGGTCACGGCATTAAAAAGGTTGAGAACCACTGATGTAGAGACTCTGGAAAGAGTACAGAAAAGAGCAACAAGGATGATTAGGGGGCTCGAGGCTAAAACATATGAATAGAATAGAGCTAGAAGGTTCCTTGGAGGTCTTTTAGTCCAGCCCCCTGCTCAAGCAGGAGGTCCTATACCATCTCATTCAGATGACTGTCCAGTCTTTTTTTAAAAAACTTCTAGCGATGGAGCGCCCACAATTTCTGGGAGGTAAGCTGTTCCATTGGTTGATTGTCCTCACTGTCAGGAAGTTTCTCCTTAATTCCAGGTTGCTTTTCTCCTTGATCAACTTCTAACCATTGTTTCTTATCGTTCCCTTTGGTGCTCTTTTGAACAACCTGTCTCCCTCTGCCTTGTGGCAGCCCCTCAGATACTGGAATATTGCTATCATGTCTCCCCTATTTCTTCTTTTCCTTAGACTAGCCCAAGAGTAGGCAACCTCGGTTCTTTTATGAGCCAGCTAGCTGACTCAGGAATTCTGGGAGTTGAAGTTCATGAGTCATAAAAGAGCCGAGGTTGCCTACCCCTGGACTAGCCAAACCCAAGTTCTGCAGCCGTTCTTCGTACGTTTTGGTCTCCAGGTCTTTGATCATCTTAGCTGCACTTCTCTGAATTTTTTCCAGTCTCTCAACATCTTTTTTGTGATATGGTGACCAAAATTGGCTGCAGTATTCGAGGCTGCAGTATTACTAGAGCTTTATAAAAAATATGAAGAATGTTTGCAGGATTTGTCTAATCTAGTGAAAAGAAGGACTAGGGATGACATGAAGCAGTGTTCTGAGGGGCCATCACAAAGAAGAGAGGGGTCAACCTATTTTTCAAAGTACCAGAAGGCAAGATAAGAAATAATGGATGGAAACTAATCAAGGAGAGAAGCAACCTAGAACTAGGGAGAAATTTCCTAACAGTGAAAACCATTAACCCATGGAACGGCTTGCCTTAAGAAGCTGTGGTTGCTCCAACACTGGAGGCTTTAAGAAGAGACTGTACAGCCACTTGTCTAGAATGATATAGGATCTCCTGCTTGGACTCCTCCAAGGCCCCTTCCAACTCTGTTATTCTGTCATCTTTTTTAGAAAAGATGACACACATTTAATAAAATCTGTCTCAGTCCACCTGGCAGCCTGCTCAACATCTACAAAATTTCAAAATGTATTGTTGAGCAGCCATAACCACAGCCACATCCATGGCTTAGTTCATCACTCCTACTCTCTCGATAGGCATTTGTTGGAAAGGTCCAGCCATCCCTGAATCATTAGCAAGAAAAATAGCAGCCCTCCTGTTCTGTGTTGGGATCTTCAAAAAAAATCTTTCTACTTCTAACAACAATAACAACAACAACAGTAATGTTGGAAAGGACCTTGGAGGTTTTCTAGTCCAACCCCCTGCTACATAGATGGACTTGAAAATACTATGGAAATTAAAGTTCAGTAATCTGGGAAAAAGCAAAAGCAAAACCAACAACACAGTGCCATATTAGCGTTCTGAATGTGAGTTTTGAACACTGAGGAAACTCAATTAAGAATATTTTGAGAATAAGCAGAAAAAGGATGAGAGAGAAGGATTCAAACATTGGGATAATGGCTTCTCAGCAGCAAAGTAGATGGCTGCAAATTTATAGTCCTTTCCCAGAATGTAGCAATCTATTCAAACCTAAATAATATTCTGCTTTTTGTTCACAACTACACTTGCAGCAAGGCTTACAATGTTCAGGTCAAACCATCAAAAATAAATTGGAAGATGCTAAAGTTGTGTATTACATTTATAGATCTCGAACATTAAAATGTATACAAAAAGGAATTGTACAAGGAGAGGTACAACATTATTAGATTAGTGGACCAAAACCATTTATAAACACCACATGTAAAACTATCTCTCAATTATGTTTGTAAACAACATATGCATTATGACTAAAATGTGTCTTAACATTAGCAAATGAATCAGTTACATTTTAGTTGGAAAACATAAGCAAACTAGCAGTTTCCAGTAAATTGAAGTTTAATCAATCAATCTACTCCCTTCGTCACCTATCAGATTGCAATCCAGAAGCTGTTTCTTTTACTAACAAAGACTGCTATAAGGCTCTGAATTAGATCCTATCTAATGACATTAACTATCCATAGTGACTATAGTTTTCTCAGCTAGGCAGCTCAGAGGAAGGGAAGTCTGCCTCTTTGATTTGTTTATTTTGATATATCAGAGGTGTCCATAGGGGGTCAAGAGTCGGCAAATGATGAAAGCACTATCAGGCTGCTACAATACAGTTTCTGTTCCTTTTGTAGGTGTGTCAGGATGTTGCATGCACATAGGCAAAGAACAGAGCTTGCCTTGCAACAGCATGAAGCTGCTTTCTTGATTTTAGAAATAGGCCTCAGATCCTGCAGATGCCTCTGAATATATCAATAGCATTTTTTTTTCAATTAATGTTATTCATATTCATTTTCCAACCTAAGGAAAGTTTGATATGGCTATGTGCAACGGGAATTGTCTCGATATGGTTGCAAGAGAGGGTGGTCTTAATCAAGTTTTGGCAATCCGGTACCCTGGGAGTTACACAACCCTCCATTTTGAAGCATATGTCTACACTAATTACAGTCACAGTGTGTAGAACAAACATGATTTCATCTTTAAAATCTGTGCTGGGTCTCCAGTCAAAATGGTAGAATATGAAGCTGTTAATTGGAAATCCCTGAGTCTAGTAAAATTTTAGATGACCTGTGAGTAAATGGCTACCCCTATAAAGCAGGTTGATAAAATATCCTTAACTGACCTTCCTCCCTTTAGGCAAAATTATGTAGTATTTAACACTTCCCTTGCCAAATGTTCCCAAATATTATCCTTGTCAGGGAACAAATTCATTTCCATAAACCCATTATCACAGGGTATATTAGGTACAATGCTGAAACACATTTCTATCCCCTTCCCAGAGTTTTCCCCATGGTCCTTGTTGCAAAATAGATTCCTTAATGCCCACTTGTCAGTCTCTGGGTTCTTCTGTAGTTTCAAAGGTGGGAGCTTCGGCATAAGGACTGGTTCAATGCTGTGGTCAAGAACTTCCAGCTTGACATGGGTCCAGTGGATTCAGGCGTCCTTCTCAGATACCTTTATAACTGTTTGGGTTGTTAGGAGGATGTGAAAGGGTCCTTTCCACCTGGATTGCAGCGGGAATTTCCGAGAAAATGATTTGACCCAGACCCAGTCCCCTGGCTCAAATGGATGGAGATTCTCTTTGAGCGGCAGTGTCTGTGTCAAGGTGCTGTGTTTCCAGTCTCTGGAATTGATGGTGCATGGCTAAAAGATAGGATGATAAGATCACCTCTCCCCTTTCTAGGTTAAGGGAGTGGGGATCTAAACCATTTAAGGTGTTGGGAGGAGGCAGACAAAGAGGAATTTGAAAGGGGAAATGCCCAATTCTTACCTAGGTTTGGTTCTGAGATGGAACAGGGCTACGGGTAGCATTTGGAGCCATAACAAATTTTGTCTCCTGACAAATTTTGCCTAGGTCTTAAGTTCCCTGTTCTGGCATTCTCTCCCCCCCCCCCCCAATGAGGCTGGGTGGTAAGGCACATGAAGGTTCTGGGTTGTCCCTAGAACCTATAACACATGGGATACAAAATATTTCCCTTGGTCTATGTCTAAGACACTGGGTACCCTGAACTTTGGTACTATATCCTTGAATAGGTACCCGGATGTTTCAAGTGCAGTGGCATGATAATGGGAAAGTCTCTACTCAGTGGGTAAATTGATCCCTACACACTAGAGCGTATTGAAAACCATTAGCTTTAGGTAGCTGAATAAAGTCTCAGAAGGCAACAGAGGGCAATGAGTCTCCTATCTGGGACTTACCAAAACCCTTCCTGAATGGTTGCTTCGTATTTCTCAACCCAAAACTCAGCCTCCTCTTGCTCTAAGACAGTGGTTCTCAACCTGTGGGTCGGGACCCCATTTGGGGTCAAACGACCATTTCACGGGGGTCGCCAAACAAGGCTGTCCGGCATTTTTTCCCCTTTTCTTTGGCCACGCCCCTGCCACCCAGTGATGTATAAGTGTTTGGGGATCACCACAACATGGGGAACTGTATTATGGGGTCGCGGCATTAGAAAGGTTGAGAACCACTGCTCCAAGAAGTCCTGATAAGGGATTTATTGAGGGAGCGACAATGGGTGCAGGCATAGGTTGTATGGCAACCCACTTGGCTGTGTAGCCTGCGTATTGCTTACTTTTAGTCAGTGCTTTTTCTGTAAAAAAAAAAAAAAAAAAAAAGGTGCCGGAACTCACACATAGCATACAACCCGCCATGCCTACTGTACAAGGTTTACCTTTGTAGTTGAAAAAAAAAACCTTCAATTTTTAGCATATCTAAAAGACTAGGACTTTGTTCAAGGTAAGTTAATACTAGTATTAATGTTACCATGCACTGTGTGGCTTTAAATTACAAGAAGGCATTTTATTGATCTTTTGGGACATTTACCACTGGCATACCCTTTTAGTTTAATGAATGGAAATGTCAGCTTTCTATGTGGATTGAAATTGGCCCAATAAAACAAAATTTGGTTGCTTTTAAAATATTGAATTATTTTTAAGACGTTGTCAAACAAGGTGGAAAAATTTACATTTGGAGTTTAATATGGACATTGACTTGAAACAAATTAAAGTTGAAACTTTGTCAGCAAACAATTACTTTTAATTTACCTTTAAATTAAACCAAATTTAATAAATAGATCTGATTAAACCTCATACTGTAGGTCTATTTTTACGTACATAATTAATATATATTATTAATAATAATAAAACCTCCAAATCACAACACATTGGCTTTATTCTTATTCCTCTCCTCTGCAGTTTGAATATAAAGTATAAAAGACTAAAAAGAGATTTTTGTAGACATTCCAGCCTTTGAACTAACCAAGGAACTGAAACAGCAAAGTTTTGCTTTCGGGCAAGCTTTTTTCCTCTCACTTTGCCTCTTTTTAATCTCACACTCCACCTTCTGTAAGGGAAGGCAAAAGGCTCACTCATCCTCTCGTGAAAGAGGGCCTCCATGTTTATGTGTCTCCCACTGCCACCATCAGCTTCCACACCACATGTTTTGACCCAGCCAATCAAGCCACGCTCTGGCTGTGGTGCTCCAGCGCCTTATGGTTCCTCCTAGAGGAGATGGACAGCGCTAGAGGGGACACCGCTCACACTGTACTGCCAGCAGGACATTTTCAAAAGCAAACAAAGATAGGAAGGGCAACAATAGGAAAAGAATTCAACTCTGGAAAATCCGTCCAAAAAAAGGTGCTGGAACTCTGTTCCAGTGCGTTCTATGACAAAAAAGCCCTGCTTTTAGTGATTTGGGTATCATCCTTTTGGTGGGCTTGGCAGTGTATGATGCATTGCTATGGCTGAGGGCAATGAGATAGCTTGTAATAATTTAGAAACCAAGGCTGCATGGGCAATCGGGTGTCCTGCCAAGGTTAGAAATCCCCATTGCTTCCGAAGAGCATCTGTGGCGTGGCAAAAGTCAAACGCATATCTAGAGTCCATATATATACTGGTAGACCAATTCCTTGTTGCTTCACATGCTTGGGTCAGTGCTACCAATTTGGTGGCTTGTGCATTGTGTGAGGGTGATAATGGAGAGACCCAGACAATCTCATACAGGGAGGCGACTGCAGCACCGGTGACTTAAGTCCCCTCATGCAGATAGAACAAACCAACAGTGAAGAGTTTCATGTCTGGATTTTGCAGAGACATATCAGTCAGGTCAGGTCGTGGATAAGATAGACACTGTCATGTAGGATGTTATCCATCTACTCCGCTGGCAGCAGGGTGACTGGATTCAGTGTAGAACATCGCTTAAAAGTTATGTGGTCTGTGGTGAATGGCTTGACTTCAGACTGTGCTAGTCACTGCTAGGTGAAGGCTTGGGTTTAGGATTTAAGGAGAATGGCGAAAATGTCATGTGCAACCCTTAATGTGAGTGGGAGGCCAAGGATGAGATACTTTGAACGTTTTACTATTTCTACAGTTGCAGCAACTACCCGCAGGCAAGGGACTGCTCCCCGGGCTACTGGGTCCAGTTGGACAAATAATATGCTACTGGTCACATTGTGGCACCAAATTTTTGTGTTAATAGTCCTGAGCCCACCCCCTGATTTTTGTGTATGAAAGTATGAAGAATTTCTGGTAGTCTGGCAAGCTGAAAACTGGGGCTGAGGTTAAGGTTTGTTTTACTTTTTCAAATGATTGGGCCAGTGATTTAGTCCATAAAACAGAGTCATTCCCTTTGTTGTTAACTGAACAAAGGGTCTAGCCAACTCCCCAAATGAGGAGATCCAAAGCCTGCAAAATCCCAGGACTCCCAGGAAGGCTCTAACCTGGCTTTGGTTCTAAAGCACTTCAAGCCCAATATAGTCCTGACCCGCTCCGATACTAATTTGTGGGTCCCGGGGGAGATGATGTAACCCAGGTAGGTCACCTCCCTTTGTAAATACTACAGCTTTGTAGATGATGCCTTGTGCCCTCTTTCAGCCAGGCAGTGGAATATGTGATGAGTATCAGTTCTACAGTCATCCTCTGTCTCAGAGGCTAATAACAAGTCATCCACATACTGGACTAAGATTGATTTTCGTTTCAGGTGGATGGATGACAAGTTTGCCTTTAGGAACTGGAAGAACAGGGTGGGTGATTCTGTATACCTCTGAGAAAGATGAACCCAGGTGTATTGCTGGTCTTCCTATGTAAAAACAAACAGGTATTGGGAAGCCAGATCTACCGGAATGCTAAAGGAAGCTGCGCAAAGGTCTATTACTGTGAAAATGATTGCTGAAGCAGGTATTCCGATGATGATAATAGCTGAGTTTGGTACCACTGGCGCCCTAGGTATCATATATGCATTCACAAGCCTCAGATTGTATACAAAATGAAAAATAGGGTTGCCCTCTGAGTCAGTCTGGGGCTTTCAGATCAGAAAGTTTGGAGTCTTATAAGAGGAAGTGCACTTTCGGAGGACCTCTTGCACCATGTATACTTTGCTCAGTTTTCTAATTGGTTCAATTGACTCAGCCATGATTCCATTCTAGGGAATGCAAGGTGGTGGTCCTGCTCTGAACTTTTGGCCAAATTTAGTTCCTAGCTTCATCAATGAGCAGAGTCCACTTTTCACATAATCTGCATGCGCACTTCTTTGTCATTCTGCCTGGATGGGCAATTTCTCTCACTCCCAGGCTTCCATCAATCTTCCTAGTGGAAATCTCAGTGGGATCCTCAATTCTGAGCTGCCCATATTTGGGGTTTCTCTTCCTACTGTCCGCAACGAAACTCCAAGGTTCCTTTCCTCGGGCTCCCACAATCCACAGTTTTCTCCGCACCACGAGGTGAAGGTACATTTCAGCCTATGGTCTGCTGCCTCTGGGTTTTCAGGCAAATGGCCCAGGAGGACTTTGTCAGTCGAAATTTCTCAGAGTACCTTTTTTATTAGGACCCTGCCCAGTGATTCCTAACTGGCTTCCCGGGAGCAAGCTTCTCACTTTCTTTATCAGTTTTTCTTCCACTCAGTTCTCTGTCCTTCCTTTGCAGGTCTTATGTTCTGGCCAAACCCCCTTGCTTTCCAGTCATGGTCCTGTGGGACTAGCAGTGGGTTTGGGTGCAGTTAGGAAAAGCATGGAGGGAGCAAGATCCAGGTGTGGTTGGGGAAGAGCTCCTCTCTCTCTCTCTCTCTCTCTCTCTCTCACACACACACACACACACACACACACACACACACACACACACATTTTCTCTTGCTCTCTCTGGGCCTCGGAAAATCTTAACAAATTTGTGGTATTCATCTCTTTCAAGCAGCCCTCAGGTTCAAAAAGTCCCACAACTCCCTTTACTACCCTTATCTGATCAGGCAGGGTCCAGAGAACTCACCTACAGACAAAGAAGCCTGTTGCCGGCTACGTGAAGGCTTACCTGGGCCCGTTCTATTGGCTAGGTTAGCTGGAGTCCCTTCATGGCTGCCAAAATAGTTGGAAGTTGAATTCCAGGCTCATCCTTCCAACTGGAAAATGAGGCAGAAATGCCATCTTAGCAGAAATAAAGAGGTCGAAGCAGGCTGCTAGAAAAGAGGTTTGATTTATTCAGAAGCGAAGTGACAGACAGCATTTGGTTCTGGGACAGCTGACAACCGGGTTTGGTGAGCAGATGGATTTTTATATGATTTCGGGGCTTTATTATTGGGACATCGCAGCTTTGTTGTACAATAGGCTCAAATGTGTGCTTTTTAAAGTTCTAATTCTGGTGGGTTAGCTCCTAATGTGGTTGAAGGGTCACATCCTGCCCTTCAGGTTAAGTGGGGAATGCAGTTTTAAGTGTTATTGTTTGTGTTTTAATCCATTTAGTCTTTGGCTTCTTGCGAAACCTGCAGCTGGCAACATTCTGTTTATGAATAGGCTATAGCCAGCGCACTTTCTCCTCCTGATTGGAGCTATTCTGGACACTTGGTATCTTCTCTCAATAAGCATTCCACTTTTGTGAATGGATATAAAGTATCTCATTCATGGATACTTGACTTGTGTGAAAATCACTTCAAACTGCTTTCCTAGTCAGGGAGAGAGTGCAGCTTGATTTTTATGTTGTGGGAAGTTTTTCTGTTCCTTGGGGTGATTTTCCTTCCAGCCTGATTTTGCTGGGAGGGGAGGAGCTTCCTACAGTTTGATACTAATACCATATAGCACAGAGATCCATGTTTCTTGCTCCCTGTTGAGCCTAACTTGTTGAGGATCTTGGGTCATTCTTATGAAGAAAAATATTAGGAAAACATTTATGGGATGAAAAATTTCTTTGCATGCACATTTTTTCTTCACTGCAAAAATGGGGTAAAGTAGATAATATCTTTTAATAAAGTGCCCTTTGTAAAAGACACATCATTATAGAGAATACAAGGAATAAGTTTTCATTAAAATGATAATGGAAGTATAAAGTTTTAACACCTTATTCTTTCTCCACTGGGCATAGATTCCTTTAACAGCAATCTCCAAGAAACTGTAGTTACTTGAAGCTGAACTGAACTTTGAAACATGAAACATGACTGTGCATTGGGAAAAATGAGATAAGAAATTAAGGGAGTAGATAATTTTTGCTGAGTGATTGCCAGGGAATACTACAATAATTTGATGTTATTTATACAACTATATTTATTATTTACCTTGACCTCCTTAGACAAAACAAATCCTAGAACTTGAACTTTGCACGCTCAGTACTAGTACACTGAATGGTCTAAAATGCTTCCCAATGTGATGCCATCTAAATGTGCTGGAATTAAATGGAGTATTCCTGAGAGCCTGCAAGATCAAGTTCATCATTTATTAAAGAAACTCACTCGGTTATTTTATTTTAACTCAATTTATTTCATATGGCTTTTGTGATAGTAAAAAAGAACAACCAAGAAAGGATTGTTATGTAAGTACCTGGAGAAAAATCTGACAAATGTTTCTTTCATAATGATTCTACTTGGAGTTAAGAAAAATATAATAAAAAATAATCTTATGGGTATTACTCCTGAACAGGGAAAAGAAAGTTCTGATGTCTATAATCAAAACAGTAGATTCTTGCAAGACATGTCACTTGTCCCTGGTGGAACTGAAAAAGATTCAGAAAAGAGAGAGTCAGTTGGAACTTTGAGAAAACTGAGTGGTTCTATGATGGACCATTCTAATACCTGAAAGGATTTCACACAGAAGACCAACCCAGTTCTCTATCATAAAGGAAATGTTATGATGAATTTGTTACAAGAAGGCAGAGTCTGCTTGGATGTTAAGAGAAAAAACACATTTTAAACAGCAAACAGTTTAATGCTATAGCTATTTAGCTGGAGAAGTGGCATATGCACCTTTAAGCAGTATTCAAGCAGAGACAAAAAAAAAAAAAAGAACAGCATACAACACGGAAAATATGTTTGGAATCTGAACACAAATGTGACGTACCCATCTAGTTTGTCCACTTATCCTTTTTCCCAGGCTTGTCCTAGCATTAATGGTCATGACTAACAGTGTTGCCTTTTTCCCACTGACTCCTATTCTAATGCACTTCTATCTAGAACTTGCATAGATTTAACAAGCATATGCATAGATTGTGTGACAAATCCCAATCCATCTGCATTTATATTTGACTGGACTGGGCAGGTAAACAAGAAGAGCAAAGAGAAAATACTGTACCCCCTTTCTTCTGCATCAAGAGAAAAATAAATTTTCCAACTCAAAGCTCCAATACTACCATTAAGAATTTCTGAGCATGTACATTTGCAAACCTATTGAACTCAAATAAGACATTGAAACTACTTTTTTTATCACTTGCTTATAATCTATGCTTCTCTAAGACTAATGGAAGAAGACAAAAATTTGGATATGGGAAAAAGAGAGTAAGACAGGTTAATTTTACTACATATATTATTACTGCTTATTCGTTGACAAAGAGAATAACTATGACACAAGTATACTCTGAAGAAATAGACCATTTGAAATTCAGCTTTTCCTGACATTCCTGAAATAGCTGTGCTTACATCTGTTCAGCAGAATATTTCATTTGTTGTTCTCAATCCAGACTGTACTTTTCATGCACTCACTGATACAAAATAAATCCTGCAGACTGTATAAATTAAAGCTCTAACTATAGTTCAGGAAAACAAAATGATAGCTAGTACAAACATTAGCACCAGGGAGCAGCAGTATTTTTAGGGAGGCGTGTATATTTAAGGATTATACCATTTACTGAAATTTGGGAAATGCCAAACAATGCTTTTTAGACCATTCAGCAGTTTAACAAAAATCTCATCTGGCAATGTTGATAGATTCTTTGTGTCTGCCACAGATTTCAGATACAGAGTGCACTTTGCCGTAATAATTGCTCTGGCTGTCCATTCCACCCATCAGATGATAGAAAACTATCAATCAGGCTAAATGCAATGTGAGAGAAGTCTCTTTAGCCAATTAACTGGTAATGAGAACATTAGCCACATATCTTCTGCAGAGGGCACCTTAGCAATTCTAGGAGAGCCCACAAGGATGACAGTTCTATCTTCATGAGTAATAGTGATCATATGATACCATAAGAATTCTATGCCCGTTATATAAAAATCTAAGCCAAATCATCCATTTCATACTCTTAAATATTTTAAAAGCTATGGAAGATTTTATATTTATATTACCTAATCTCTGTCTAAAGATTAGCACTCTTGCACTATTCTTTCACAAACAGTATTCAAAGCACCAGCATTTTCCCAGATGTATCATTGTATCATTTCCTCCCCTTTTCCCCTACAAAAAATAATATCACTATAAATTTCATCTGGAACAGGAAAAATTAACTCTGTTACTAGTTAAATGCAACCAGTGAAAATTCCTTCTTATGTTAAGCCCCTTCCAGAAATACATTTAGGTTGACTAAAACATGGATGTGTAAGCAATGAAATGGTAATGTGAAAGAAATCACCAGAACCGTGAAGAAAATAATTCAAATAATAACCAATTGCCACTTCAGCCTGGTGGCATATTTAAATTCTATTTCTCAATTCATCTGTTGGAATTCATGCCTTTTGTGCAAATGAAAATCACTGAAATGACAAACCAAATATTCTCTTCGATCTATTGTTAGGTTTCACCATCTTACACGATTAATCATTTGATATTAAAAAATAAATTAAATCAATTATCTGATGGGAAACAGCAGTATTCGTTTCTTATAGTTTTGGTTGATTTCAGAAGAAACAGATTCTTGAACTTTAGACAGGAGATGAGTTGTAATGATAGAGACAATCTGAACAATTTTAGGAATGAACAAACTGGAACAAGCGCATATGTGAGAATGTACAAGATGCAGAGATATCCTTCCTGAAGTTGATTCTTGTGCCTATTAGACTGCAACAAAACCAATCAGCAGGAGTGTGTAGTTTTTTTCATTTATGGAAATGTTTGGCTTTTGAGTGATGCACCATTTCAACAAGAATAAATTATATTTACTATCATTTATTTTCTTAATATATTAATAAAGTATAATGTCAAAATATAATATTTGATATATTAACATGCTAATAATTTTGGGACTTTCTTGATGACTCACTCAATGGCTTGAGGGCTACATATAGATTTAATCTCAGGCTGTGAAAACCCCTGGCCTACAGCTGAAGATTCTCTTCACACAGAACTCTGCATGTTACTTCTTTACATGTTTCAAAGCTCAACTCCAACACTGGCTAAACTCACAGATTCTGCAATCAAACTTAATGAAGCCTTGATTGAAGATTAAGCCGACTGGCCTGTGAATGATTTTTTTTCCACTGAGGTCAAAGGGTCTATTCTCTAAGACAGACATAGTAAATGTCCTGGATGTATGTTTATGTGATGCCATTTTTGAAAAGCATAATCATAATTTATGAAGAGGTCAGACTTTTGGTCTTGTGTCTGGATAAAGCTGTTTCTTTTTCCAAAATTACAATGATAGGCGTATACATTTGGTTGCTAGCATAGCTAACTAAATCCAGCTCTAATTTTGTAGTGAGAGGTTCCATGCAGAGCTAATGTTTTCCAATAACATTTAAATATTTGGAAATGGTCAAGTCAGACTCCAGTGCTAAAATGATTCTTACATGTGTCTGTCCCAGGAGACCTTATAAATCAGGTGGTTTGGACAGAACTCCAGTCACAAGAAGATGGATATGCATTCATATATTTCATATTCTCAACAAATGATCATGGCAAGCAGGCAGCTCTAATTATTCAAAATCCTGAAAACAAATATTAAGTTCCATGAATGTTCATTACTGAATATAATCAGAGCCATATATCTATCAGCTGCAGCTGAAATACAAATAGGTTATGCAGTAATACTTACTTGCAAGTCCAGAACAGAATAGTTGAAGAACACTTCATTGATTTAGTCTAGATCTAAACCTCACAGAAAGAGTGTGTAAATATCTGAAACCATTTGTGTTATAAAACTCCCCAAATGTTACTTAAATTAACATTTAAAGCAATTTACCCTGTAGAAATGGATCAACATTTCCAAATAGTGAGAAAAGGGACAGAGTTTTCTACATTTCATTAGGAAGTTTCAAGCTCTGGATCAGAGGTCTGGCTCTAGCAAATTTACAATGAAGATTTCTTCTCTGTATTCTCTGCATCTTAGAATCAGAGTGAGATTGTGATCACACAAAAATAATTGGCTAATGAACCTGGCTTAAGTGAACAGAGCAGATATATAGCTATCATACATGGAATGATACTAGTCCAGGGACAGAAGTAATCATTACAAGGAACAGCTAAGGGCTCAGCTTCCTTCTATCATACTTCCTGGTCAATGTAAGATCGAGCCCACTTTGCTATAAATGGTAAAAGGGCAATAAACAAGCAAACAATGACTGCCATCCTCAAGACCAATTTGAATTTTGCTTTGAGTTATTCTACATCCAAGCTATGCTGGAAAAATGACAAGGCTATCACAGAGCAAAAGGAAATTTTTTTAAAGTCCCTTTTTGAACTATGTAATTTCACTGTATTATAATTTTGCAATTTTAACTGAATTATATAAAGTCCTTTAAAAAAAAATAGGGCAGGGTCTGGGTGATGTGGCTGGGAAAGAGTGAATGAAGCAGAAGGGATTAACAAGTGGGCTGATAATGAGAAGTGGCAGGGAATCAATAAGTCCAGTTCCAAGGGTGAAGTAATCTGATAAAATGCACTTTAATATGAATACTAACCATTTGTAAGTATGAACTCAATAAAATAGGAATGAAGGAATGCACTAATCAGATGATTAAAATCTATTTTTCTAACTGTTGTTTAAAAATATTATTCCATTTCTCCATTTCACCTCTCATTCAGCCCTGTTATATTTGAAACATGCAATGAATTTCAGATGGACTGTCTTAAAAAGCGCTTAGATGCCATAGTGACAGGCACATTATAAATACCATGAAATAGAAAAAAGGAGATGAGATAGAGTTAAGCACACAGTGGATTCCACATAAGGATATTAAAATAAAGCTAAAAACAATTATAGGAGTGCTTTGCAATATAGCAAAGCTTTAAGCAAAAAACAAAACAAAACAAAACCCTTAGTTCCAGAGTAGCAATGTATCCAGTTGCAAGAAATCTCATTTTAACAACCCAGGACTGGCTTCATCAGTCACTCTGTGTGCTACATTTCTACAGGGAAACTTTCGTAGCCCTACAAAGAGAAGTACCATGGACCAAAAATTCTAATGCAACGATTTTTCACTGTGGAGAAAATGCACATAATTTATTCAAAAGGCAAATTGCTAGATTTGCCTTTCAATCTCCCTTTCAATCTCCTAAATGATGATACTAATTGGAGGAGGACAGTCTCGTTACTACTGTTGTGATACTAGTGTATAGCATAAAGTTCATATAATTTCAATCTAGATATAGAACAATGGAAGTGGGATACAAGGAAAGGATGGATCGAACAAAAAGGAAGTTGGCATCGGTTTATAGCTTTCAAGGTCACTGTATCAGATCTAGAAGAGTAAGTGACTTCCAATTATGTAACAAGAACAACTTTAAAAAAAAAAAAAAAAACATTTTCCTCTATACCACTAGGGGAAATGTAGATTTTTTTTTTGTGAAAGAATTTTGAATCTGCTATTACATTTTTGGGACTGAAGAAACATTAAGAAATAGCCTATTCTTTAATTTTGGCCATTAATTTTAATCACATATTGGGGCTTTTGTTTGATAAACTGTATATTTTTAATAAAAATTAAAGATTTTACAAAGCAGACAAATTTTCCAGTATTTAACTTTATACAGACTCAGATGTTTTAATCCTTGCCTGAAAGAATAGGAAATGACTGAAGCCAACCATTCACAAAATGGCAGCAGGTGTGACCAAAACCAGAATTTAAAATAATTACTGCAGAAACATTGAAACATTAATCATTGAATAAATCAACTTTATAAATTTTTAAAATGTTAGCATGTTCAAAAAATTCAATCCCTCACCTGACTCTTTAGCAGCAAAATCTTGTAGCTATGCTTTCTACTGAATTCAATGGATCTTAGTCTTAGATATGTGAGCGCAGGAATAAAACCTAAAAATACTAAATACCGCCTTTTAAAGCAAAATAGAAGGCTGATTATCAAAGTGGTTTAATAACTGCAGGATGTTGGACAACCTCTCCAGATAAAAATTATATTTGATATTTCCTGACTCATGTACAGCTATAGACTTGACTGTGGCAGTCTTCAGTATTTTTTTTTATTTTTTTTATTGAAAGAGTTATCCAAGTCTTTTAAACAATTTAAGTCTGGATATCAGGCTGCTAAAGAGTTAATGGCTGGAGGCCTGATATAACAATAGTCTACCTTAGATCTGGGATGAGCAGATATGTATTTTGGGGGGGAGGGAGGGATTGATGACTCCTCAGCTATTTGAGGACACCAGCTGGTCTTTAAATATAAGGTGTAACATTAGATTCTAATGCACAGTGCAATAATAGTAGCCTGCTTCCAGCTATACCTGCCTGGGACATTAATAATAGGCATTCTCTGCAGATATCTATTCAGTCAACAATGAGAAGGCAAGGAAAGCAGGTGGACATGTCAGGAATCAAGGGTGAATAAAACAAGGAAAAAATAACTTATCTGCCATTTTGATGACACTATTTTATAGCAAATAAAATTGTGAAATATGATAACTAGCAGATCAGAAAGCAACATTTACTCTTCAAGCTAGATGAGTATCTGTCATGGATGTTTAATTTGCATTCCTGACTGAGTAGGCAGTTGGACCTAATTATCTAAGCAGGTCTCTCCAACTCTATGGTGCACATGGAAATAAAACTATCTTCTGCATCCTCTGAAAAACTACATGCTGCTCCTCCTCTAATTTCTGTTTATTCCAGATTTCAATCTTATGGATTCTTAGAGATGGAGACAACAGTATAATAAATACAGTGGACATTTCTTCCTGTTCCATCTATCCTATTAATCTGCTGAAATAGATTGTACATAATATACCTGTACATTATGAAAGACAGCTTATTAAATTTTTATAAAGAAACAAAACAAAACAAGTTCTTTATAAAATGCAGGGCCACAAAAACTTTTAATAAGCATTTAATATTAATTAAATTAATTAATATATATATTTTCTTTTTTGAAATTTCTAACCTGATCAAAAAAGTGAAACAACACAAATTTAAAGTTTTCAAAAAAATAGAAATTATGCAAAATGAAAATTGGCATCTATTCCTGCCACTAATTGAACATGTTACTATGATAAAAAAGCAAAAACTTTTATGCAATCTTTTAACTATATTATTTACAGTAGCTCTCCAAAATATCAACAAAGTTATAGAATTAATAGTCTCTTCTTTAACTATCAGCAAATTCAACTCTTTTTTTAATACCAAGTTCTCATTTTTTTCTATTGTACAGAAAATTACAAAGAATTTCCATTAAGAACTGAAGCTTCGGAGAGCAAAAATTAGAGAACAGGAGTTTTGCTTTCAAAGAATACATTTTTACTTCCCTTTCTACAGTTTCCATTATGTGTTTAAAGCAGACATGTCAAACACAAGGCCCGGGGGCTAGATGCAGCCCGCGAAGTGGTTTCATGTGGCCCGCGAAGCCATCCTGCAAACAGTGAGGGAACGGCCCCCACTGCCTTGGCCCTGCCCAGGCCGGCCGGGAGCCAATGTACAATTTTGTGGTGGCCATCTATGCTGAAATGCATTCAGTCTTAGCTCCACAAGGCCGTCCAGAAACAGCGAGGAACCAGCCCCTGCTGTTTTGGCCCCGCCCCCTGGTGCATGCTGGGGAGGTGTCATCCTTTGTGAGGAATGAAGAAATATACCATGCCTTGGCGCTTGCCCCGGTCCCACCCCTTTTTGCCAGAGACCCTCAGATCTGTCCCACTCCTGCCCAGGCCCCCACAGGCATCCTTGATGCGAACGATGTAGAGCTGGCCATGCCCACCCAGTGGGCCACACCCACTCTATCCATGCCCACCCAGTAGGCCGCACCCACCCTGGCCAAACCCACCCGACCCCCAAAGGGCAACCGCAATGCTGATGCGGCCCTCAATGAAATTGAGGTTTAAAGTATTAATCAGGAAGAATAGTTTTGGAATCATAAACTGAAATATTAAGATGTGAAACAATTAAATCAATTTATACACGTGAACATACAGACAGACAGAATTTCACAATTCACTGCTGATATATCATAGAGAAGTGGAATGACTTTCAGAAATGTATGGAACTGTCCACTTTATACTGTCTGTGGAAACAATCAAGCAAGGAAAAGAATAACAAAGTGCTAGATTGGAAGACAAAAAGACTTGACAAAGGTTTTCACTGGCTTATGTTTGCTCTATATTTCTACTCATAGTTTACAGAAATATGAAAATCTCATAGCATACTATATATAAAGTTTGTGTCATCTTCCATAGATCTGATAAAGCACACATGAGCACATTTTTTTTCCTGAATATTACTAACACACATAATAAAATCATACTTTTTCCACATTAGGTATTGGAATGCAAAGGTTTCCACTAAACCCTGTTTCTAATTGTGACCAGCTTGCTTCAAAGCATCTGGCACTAAGTTCTTTCCTACATATTGAATAACAAACATTTTGTACTAGTTCTTGTTCTATCTGTAAATTTCTGCTCTCACTGTCTTGCACAAAGGATAGTTCTAGTCAAAGGCACTATAAACCCATAGAATTTATTTGACCTACATCCATCTGATACGACTTGGGAGGTGGAGGAAGAGGTCTATATAGCCTCTGCCAATTACCCTGCCTCAGAATGTCTGGAATACACAAAAATCATGTCCCTAAGCCAAATCCATAACAACAACAATAATAACTGCTGCAAAAGCAAAGCCAGAAAACGATCCTACATCATTTCACTAATTAGAACTTGGAATACTGTACTGAAAATAGAGGGGGGGGGGTAATATATTCTCTTTTCTGTGTATGTAAATAGGTACTCCAATTTCCTCTTCATACAGAAAAAAGCCATTTATTCCCCGAGAACCCATGGCTATTAGGAATAACAGTCCACATTTTTCCCTTCTGCCTAACCAATTCCCTTTGGAAATGATGGGAGGGGAGAGCGAATGAAACAGACAGCTCCTCTTTCTTCAGCTTTTAACAGCTTTGGGAGGTCAGGATGCGATTGGTTCAGCTTTGTGTGCGATACGGAGCTGTTCACTTAGCAACAGCAAGCAGAAGAAGCAGACAGCCACACCACCTGGCTCAGTGAGTGCTTAAAAGATTTGCTCTCTTACTGCACAGAAACAGCTCCCTCTAAGAAATGCTTAACTCATCTCCTGGGGCACGGGTGAAGAATGTGGTGATCACCACCTTCCATTACCACAGCCAGAGAAAGTTACTTCAATTCCATATTATTAATAGAAAGACTTAATCAAAGCCTAATGATAAAAAAAAGTAAATTGGCAGGGCACATTTTTAACATGAGTTGCAAAACATGAGATCTTACATGAAAAGAGAAAAAAGGCATATTAGATAGATTATGGTAAAATGGTCACTAAGATTTCTGTTCCTTCACAGTTTATTTCCAAAGCACCTTTTCTCCAAGCAAAAATATGGGAATTCCACAGATTTTAATCCTTTTCATCATCATCATCATCATCATCTTGCAATTTGCAGCATGAGTTATTACATATGTATAGATTACACTCTTGGGTTGCACCAGAAAAAGGTAAATTCCAAAATACAGAAGACACAGACGGCTCTTAATGAACCGGTTCCAAATTTCAAAACCACTTGGTCATCCCTCTCTCAGACATTATACTAACTAGACTAACTTCTAACTAATTACCTGACACTAAGATGTCAAAAAATGGAATTTGGCTTTAATTTATAAGTTCTTCCTATGGACTTGTACACTAGAGCAAATTAAAACATGATTATTACCAGCTATTTTAGTTAAAGAAGTCTTACTTTTTCCAGATTATTATTTCTAATGTTACGGACATTGTAGGAATACCACATATTTAAATACTTTTAAAGTAATCCCTTTATGGATTACTGCCTTGTCGTGGCGAAAGGGCTTGCGTAACTCAATGAAGTTATAAGCTATGCCGTGCAGGGCCACCCAAGATGGACAGGTAATAGCAGAGAGTTCTGACAAAATGTGATCCACTGGAGAAGGAAATGGCAAACCACTCCAGTATCTTTGCCATGAAAACCCCATGGACAGTACTAAAAGGCAAAAAGATATGACGCTGGAAGATGAGCCCCTCAGGTCGGAAGGTGTCCAATATGCTACTGGGGAAGAGCAGAGGGCTAGTACTAGTAGCGCCAGAAAGAATGAAGCGACTGGGCCAAAGCCGAAAGGACGCTCAGCTGTGGATATATCTGGTGGTGAAAGGAAAGTCCGATGCTGTAAAGATTTTTTCTCCATAGGAACCTGGAATGTAAGATCCATGAATCAAGGCAAGCTAGACGTAGTCAAAAAAGAGATGACAAGAATGAACATCGACATCTTAGGAATCAGCGAACTAAAATGGACAGGAATGGGTGAATTTAACTCAGATGACCATCAGGTATACTACTGTGGGCAAGAATCCCTCAGATGAAATGGAGTAGCCTTCATAGTCAATAAAAGAATAGGAAAAGCAATACTGGGACACAATCCCCAAAATGACAGAATGATCTCAATTCGAATCCAAGGCAAACCATTCAATATCACAATAGTCCAAATCTATGCTCCAACCACTGGTGCTGAAAAGGATGAAATTGACCAGTTTTATGAAGCCCTACAGCACCTTATAGAATTAACACCAAAAAATGATGTCCTTATCATCATGGAGGATTGGAATGCTAAGGTAGGAAGCCAAAAGATAACCGGAATAACAGGCAAGTTTGGCCTTGGAGTACAAAATGAAGCAGGGCACAGGCTAATAGAATTTTGTCAAGAGAATACGATGGTCATAACAAACATTCTTTTCCAACAACCCAAGAGACGGCTCTACACATGGACATCACCAGATGGTCAACATAGAAATCAGATTGACTATGCTCTGCAGCCAAAGATGGAGAAGCTCTATACAGTCAGTAAAAACAAGACCAGGAGCTGACTGTGGCTCAGATCATGAGATTCTCGTTGCAAAATTTAGGCTTAAATTGAAAAAAGTAGGGAAAAGCACTAGGCCACTCAGGTATGAACTAAATCATATTCCTGATGAATATACAGTAGAGGTGACAAATAGATTTAAGGAATCAGATCTGATAGACAGAGTGCCTGAAGAACTATGGATGGAAGTTCGCAACATTGTACAAGAGGTAGCAACTAAAACCATCCCAAAGAAAAAGAAATGCAAGAAAGCAAAATGGCTATCTGAGGAAGCTTTGCAAATAGCTGAGGAAAGAAGGGAAGCGAAAGGCAAAGGAGAAAGAGAAAGATACACCCAATTGAATGCAGAATTCCAGAGAGTAGCTAGAAGAGATAAGAATGCCTTCTTAAATGAACAGTGCAAAGAAATAGAAGAAAACAACAGAATAGGGAGGACCAGAGATCTCTTCAAGAAAATTGGAGATATGAAGGGAACGTTTCATGCAAAGATGGGCATGATAAAGGACCAAAATGGCAGGGACCTAACAGAGGCAGAAGAGATTAAGAAGAGATGGCAAAACTACACAGAAGAACTATACAAGAATGAGCTTAACATCCCAGATAACCACAATGAGATGGTCACTGACCTCGAACCAGACATCCTAGAATGTGAAGTGAAATGGGCCTTAGAAAATCTGAGCAACAACAAAGCTAGTGGAGGTGACAGTATTCCAGCTGAGCTATTCAAAATCTTAAAAGACCATGCAGTAAAAGTGCTACACTCAATTTGCCAGCAAATTTGGAAAACTCAACAGTGGCCACAGGATTGGAAAAGGTCAGTTTACATTCCAATTCCAAAGAAAGGCAATGCCAAAGAATGTTCAAACTATCGCACCATTGCACTCATTTCACATGCTAGTAAAGTTATGCTTAAAATCCTACAAGCTAGACTCCAGCAGTATGTGGATCGAGAACTACCAGAAGTACAGGCAGGATTTCGAAGAGGCAGAGGAACTAGAGATCAAATTGCCAACATACGCTGGATCATGGAGAAAGCTAGGGAGTTCCAGAAAAACATCTACTTCTGCTTCATTGACTATGCTAAAGCCTTTGATTGTGTGGATCACAACAAATTGTGGCAAGTTCTTAAAGAGATGGGAGTACCAGACCATCTCATTTGTCTCTTGAGAAACCTATATGCGGGTCAAGAAGCAACAGTGAGAACTGGACACGGAACCACTGATTGGTTCAAAATTGGAAAAGGAGTCCGGCAAGGCTGTATACTGTCGCCCTGCCTATTTAACTTATATGCAGAGCACATCATGAGAAAGGCAGGGCTAGATGAATCAAAAGTTGGAATTAAGATTGCCGGGAGAAATATCAACAACCTAAGATATGCAGATGATACCACTCTAATGGCAGAAAGTGAAGAGGAACTAAAGAGCCTCTTGATGCGGGTGAAGAAGGAGAGTGCAAAAGTTGGCTTGAAACTCAACATTAAGAAAACCAAAATCATGGCATCCGGCCCTCTCAATTCCTGGCAAATAGATGGGGAAGAAATGGAGGTAGTGACAGATTTTATTTTTCTGGGCTCCAAGATCACCTCAGATGGGGACTGCAGCCAAGAAATTAAAAGACGCTTGCTCCTGGGGAGGAAAGCTATGGCAAATCTAGACAGCATACTAAAAAGCAGAGACATCACCCTGCCAACAAAAGTGCGTATAGTCCAGGCCATGGTTTTCCCAGTTGCAATGTATGGCTGTGAAAGTTGGACCATAAGAAAGGCTGAGCGCAAAAGAATTGAGGCCTTTGAACTATGGTGCTGGAGAAGACTCCTGCGAGTCCCTTGGACTGCAAGGCGTTCAAACCGGTCAGTCCTAGAAGAGATCAACCCTGACTGCTCTTTTGAAGGCCAGATCCTGAAGTTGAAACTCAAATACTTTGGCCACCTAATGAGAAGGAAGGACTCACTGGAAAAGGGCCTAATGCTGGGAAAGATTGAGGGCAATAGAAGAAGCGGACGACAGAGAATGAGATGGCTGGATGGAGTCACTGAAGTAGTAGGTGAGAACTTAAATGGACTCCAGAAGATGGTAGAGGACAGGAAGACCTGGAGAAACGTTGTCCATGGGGTCGCGATGGGTCGGACACGACTTCGCAATTAACAACAACAAAGAAAATATAATTAGAGAGAGTAACATCAAGAGAAAAAACAATAGACATGAAGTCAGGGACTTGTGAACAATGTGTCTGGAGGATGCTAGGTTAGGGAAGTTGGAATATATGGAGAGGAAATGTCTTCAAAGAGGAATGAGATAATCACAACTAAACATAAAGAAGTGTAGCGAACATGTTGATAAAGACTTATCCACACCACATTTATATTACTTCTGGATAGGTAACTGACCATTTTCAGTTATGATTTTTTTCTTCATTGCAGATATGGCTACAGCATGAGTAAGTACCCAATGGTACTCCAGATGCTGAACTATACTTCCCAGCATCCTTTCCCATTGGTCATGCTTCATAATGTTATCATAAGTGTCCTTACAGCAACATTCCTGAACAATGGATCTTTCCAGAAAAGATCATTTTAGGGCATTTTTAGTTAGAGGGATAAAGCTTTAGGTTGTCCCTTAGGAAGAAGAAGAATATTCTTGGGAATATTTTTCATATTTAAATTTAATTGTTTCTTATTATAATCAAATATTAAGATTCATAAAATAAAAGAAATGAAATAAAAATCACAGAGGATAATCAACTGGTATTTAAAATAAATACATTTTAAAAACAGATTTCTGATGTTACTTTTAAAAAGTAATCTTAATAATAATAAACTAAAACTGATTGAAGTATGTTCCATTCTAGCAATGCAATTCTAGCATTACCAAACATGTAGTATTTTTAATACACCATTTTTCTGAAATGAGGTCTAATAATGCAGCAATACTTACTACAGATCTTACTTACTATAGATACTACTGCACAGTTTTCCTACAGGTAAGGCAATATCTTCAAGTAAGCAAATGTACTTGCTATCTATGCATGTGAATATAGAAAAGCAAGTAGAAATTCATTTCTCAGTTCCCCAATCCCAACTCCAAGTGTACACAATTATGTGTAGCAAAATACAAAGGGCTATATTAGTGATTTGGGGTTATGCTTGTTAGTTATTAGAAAGTTTTAGATACAGTAAATGCTTTGCAAAGCAAACGCTACCAATTGTTATAGTAACTAAGTATAACATTCTTTTATTCAGAAACCCTGGATTATTTTCAAAATAAAAATGTGATATAAGACTGTATTCCTCTGTATATATTCTACATGATACATTCCAGTGCACTTAAATGAGTTAGTTCTGGGTAAACTTTGTATTTCATTGATTACAATTTTTGAGCCATTTGATTTAGGCCAATTATAGTTCGTGTCAAAAGAACTATAATTTTTCTATCCATTTTCCTATGGGTGTCTTGTGTTGACAGAAATAAATATAATAAAAGTACATCAACAGTATCAATAAAACGTAACAATCTACCAACAAAGAAGTATAAAAATTAATTAAAATCAATTAAATATGGAATGTAATCAGATCACCCATTAAAAGACTGGATGAATAATAAGCACTTAACTTTTTACCTAAAGCAGGGATCCCCAAACTTGGCAACTTTAAGACTTGTGGACTTCAACTCCCAGAATTCCATAGCTGGCAGGGGAATTTAAAGTTGCTATGTTTGGAGACCCCTGATCTAAAGGATTGATGTTGTTCCTTGATTGGGGTGGGGGAGAAAAGGTATCCATACATAAAGCTACCTCTCCTTGAAAACCTCTTTATTTCTGCTTGTCTAAACTTTGAGAGCAGGGATTCCAGAGAAGGTTCCTACAAAGCATACAAAGGGACTGAAAAAAGTGATTTATGACCAATCCTCACCCTTCCCCACAGTCACGTGATCACAATTCTGCCACTTGTATTTATGATTTCAGCATCTCAGCATTTTACAAACTTCCCGGCCAGCTTCCGACAAGCAGTCTATGAGGGAAACTGACCACGTGATTCACTTAACAACAGTGGTAATTCATGTAATGATTGTGGCAAAAAGGTCATAAAATCAGAGAGAATTCATTTAATGACTATATCACTTAGCAACAGAAATTTTGGTTCCAATTTTGGTCATAAGTCGAGGACTACCTCTAGGGTTCTCAGATCCGAGCTGAACAAATCTGAATGGCCACTTGATGACAGCAAACAGATGCAGAAAATTCTAACTCTCTCTTTGTTGCCTTTTAGTGATTGCTGCTCAGATCTGAGAGCCACAGCAGTATTTTAAATTCATTTTGGAATCTTCGCAGGGGAACAACAGTAAACTTTAATCTGCTCATCTCAAGTCTTTAGAAGTATGATTCAGTATTCCAAATCTTGGGAATTGTCCCAAGGAATTTGGCAGGACTAGCTTTTGAGTAGAATTACATAAGATTGGGCACATGAATGCTCATCAGCCACTGTAACATCGTGCAATTAGGTATGATGTGTATTTAAAAAGGCAGTATAGTTTTCAATACTACCATCCCAATTCCCAACTTATATTGAGGGGACCTTGTTGCTCTCTGAGCTTGGTTGTTTTCTTGCAGACATTTCATCATCCAAAGTAAGTAACATCATCAGTTAGTATCAGTGGACCAGCCCAAGCAGAACATAGGCCCTCTATCTACGTATTTTACCTGTTGCTCCAGAAGTTGATTAGCACTGATGATGATACCTAGTTTGGGTAATGAAACGTCAGCAAGAAAACAATCAAACTCAGAGAGCACCAAGGACTCCTTCATCATTTCAACCCTGAGCTACAAATATTCTCCTTTATTGGTACCAACTTATATTCATGTACAGTAGGAGTTTCTTTAGTTTAGCATTCTCCAAATTCTGTGGGTGGTGGGTAAATTTGAAATGTTGATATCATGTAGGCATTCTTACAAATTAGCTGCCTTGTGGGATGAGTATGTTCCCTGGAACCTCCTCTGTTTTCTCAGGATGCTCCCTATCAAACTTCCAGTTTATTTTTGTCTTTTTTTTTCTGGACTAGGGATGGTGAGGAGAATGAAATGGTCATATCATTAAACAAAACACCATTATCAATAAATGCCTTTCTTGGTGATTCACAAACAAAGCTGTTACAAAAAAAATTGAGAAAGTCTCCACCTTCAAATACAGGCATATAATTTTAAATTGGAATGGTTCCATTACCTTTATTACTGTAACCTATACCTTTCAGTGCAATATATCTATGATAATCTTGCTTGGAAGAATTGCTTGATGATGAGCTATCTGCCAAGAGCTTGAGAGTCCAACTGCAAGTCTAGGTATTCACATCCCACCACCTACAGAGTATCTAATAACAGCTGGAGTGTCATTTAAGATCACTTTGTGTCAGCCCTTTAAGGTAGATCAAACTCTGAATCAATATTCTTAATTCTCTGCTTGTAAAAAAAGCACCTGTCCGCACCCTGCAGCTCCATCTCTCCTCATATTGGTAGGAGAGAAAAACGAATACAAAGTGAAGGCTACACTAAATCTGAGGCACGGTGAATTGACAGTTCATGAGTAGAACAGAGCAACACACAGGGCTGGTAGCTACATGTTGCTTGAAATGAAGACATGCCAATGAGGGAATGTACTGAATTATTGTAGACAAATTCTGCAAGAGGTATAATTTCAGTTCAGTTATGTTGTTGATAGGAAAAGTAGCATCTTAAATACCGCTGCAATAATTGGTTATTTGTACATCCACTTACTGTTGGTATTGCAATGTGCCGTGGGATGTTTGGCAGATAATGGAGTGCCCTGAGAACCTCAGTAGCCAGACAGAGATCTTCCGTCTCTCTAGAAAGAGAGTCCGACCTTCAAGATAGATCAGAGCAGTAATCCAATGTTATGTAGGTCATTACTGATTTATTGTAAGGCTACAGGAACAGAATTTTGCAAATCTGAATGTACTTCTGAATACCCTCTCACCTTTATCTTCATGAGAACTAGCGAAGGACTAGTTTGATACAATTAGTCAGATTACATTATTGTCTAGGACTCAGCTCTCTTTTATATGACCATTGTCTTGGTAGTAGCTCTTCCTCCTTTCCATCAAGTGTGTCTCCTCCCTTGATCTTGGACTTTCAGTTATTGAAATATCCATCCAGTGCATGTTTACTTGGCCAGCCAATGCAAAGCCTTCCAATTCCCAAATGTATTTAGTACTTATACCAGCATAAAGTCACAAAACTTTCAGTGCTGATTTCCCTCTTGAAGGCCCTACTTTCTATGGCCACATTAAATAACAACACTTCTATTTCACTTACTTTATTTAAATAATTTATAAGTATGCCTATCTCAACCTAGTGTAAAATAAGGCAAAATAAAATAACCAGAGTACAACCCATGTTCTTCCATTTTATTACTTTGCCACTCTCACTTTAAATGGTGATGAAAATCTTTCCCCAACCATTCTCAGTCTTACAACTTGGCCATCATCTTCAAAGCTACTTCAGGGCTAAGTCTTGGAAAGAAAGTGGCCATTGGTACACAATATTTGAGCAATTGTAGCAGTGGCAGTTGCTGAACATGGCACAATGCCTAGAATTGCTAGCCCACCTAAATGGAGAAAAGCAGTTCTTCATCTTCAGTGAGGCCAACTTACATAATGGCAGTTATGGAAGAACCAACTATTTACCCCATTGCCAACAATCCAACTACTGCCATTGGAGAACATCTCTCTAAATGTCTTGTGATATATTTAAGCATTTAGGCAATTCTTACCTTTCCTTCTCCTCTTTGCTCCTCTATCTTTAATTTCTGCCTTCTCTACATTCTATATCCCTCCTTTTCCTCCACATCTCTCCCTTATTGCCTCCTTTTCTTTGGAAAGAACTAGTGTCCAACTATCCCTGTATCACTAAGTCCCCAGCAGGCTGTTCTGGAGATATTTTTCATTATTCTCTGTTGTTCTCTCCCTGCAGCATTAAAACTGAGCAGAATCATACAGCTGGTGAAATGTTTCCAGATTTTTAGAGAGCTCTAAGACTGTCGCCATTTATCAGCTCCTTATATAACATAAATCAATAAGAGTTTCTTTTTCAGAAGCTGAGCTAGAAAGGTTGTGGCAAAGAGAAAGGAAGGCTGTGCATAAGAGGAAGACACTTGAAGGCTCAGACATTGCAGAATTAAAATAAAACAAATATAAAGGGATGCTCCAAATTTTCATATAGGAAATACTGAGGATGTCTTACGGGAAGAGGGACCTCTTGTCCTTCAAACTTGGGGGGAGGGTTTAAAGTTTAAACTTACAACTATTGTGTAAGTAACTATTGTATTATTGCATCATTTTATTTGGTTCGGCTTACATATAAACCATGCATTCATTCAGTTCCATTTGCTCATAATTGAAATGACAACCTCAATATATTTCATTATATTCATATTAGTTAATCTGAGAAAGGAATTTGCTTTGTTACTTTGTTATGAGCAACATGGAAATCTCTCCCCCTTCACCAGCCTGTAAAAGTCTTACCAGCAGCTTGCTATTATATCCTTTTAACATTCTCTGAAGAAGTATTTTCCTCACATTCAAAAATACAATAGCAATACTGTGAAAAAGCGGAAACATTACTTCCTTAGACAAAACACATAAAATTATATATTCAGGGGGGAAAGCAGACCCTGTAATTGTCTAAGGACGTGGAGATGCAATGTTGGCTGCAACTGAATCCATTCTCTGGATTCAGTTTCTGATGCCCGGTTCCAATTAGATGAAAAGGATGATGGTGGCTGCCTCCTTACAGGTTAACTATATAAGAGGTAGCACCACAGCAGAGGTACCAACGTTTGGGTGATGTTTTGGGGCAGCTCATTAAATAATGGGGTTTGAAATAACGGGAAGTGAAAGACAATACTGGAAATATAAAAAAAATGCTGACAAGAGATCCGCACCTCAGTTTGCACACTGAGCACCTTTTCCTATTGCATCATCCTGGCAGGAGCAACTATGACAAGATAGGGGTATGAATTAACACACTGACTTTAATAACTATTATAACAGAGGGCAATGTATGTGGATCGTAATGTCACCTGTTAAATAAATGTAGATATACAATTTTGTCACAACTGGCTCTTTTGGATTCAATCTCCAATCTCCCTGTCCAAGAGAGGCGGCAAGCTGGTAAGTAATGTATTCAGAAAAATTAAAAATTCCTGACCTGCAACTTCAGTATAAATCAAAACCCTTCAGTGCATATCATCTATTCTGGTGACCAAGACCCTTTTACAAAATAAAGGTTTTCTCATTCTTTCTTCTAAACTAGTTGGGCTCTTAATGAATCACCTGATTAGAGCAACATGATCAGGCAACTATTTATCCATTTGCCAGTTCACAAGGGATAGAGGTTCTGGTTTTTGACAATCAAGATGCCTGGCATCTTGACTTACAACCACAAATGAGATCCAAATTTCTGTTGCTAAGTGAGACATTTGTTAAGTGAATTTTGCCCCATTTTACAACCTTTCTTGCTACAGTTGTTAAGTGAATCTGGATTTCCCACTGACTTTGCTTATGAGGTAGCAAAAAGGGATCACATGACCCCAGAACATTGCAGTTGCCAAGCGTCTGAATTTTGATCACGTAACAATGAGAATGTTGTAACAGTGGTAAGTGTAAAAAATAGTCATAAGACACTTTTTTCAATGTTGTTGTAAGTCAAGAACTACCTGTACATTCTATTCCGCAAGACTCATATCCTCTGGATTTGCATGTAGCTAAGAAACAACAGGAATCTCTTCCAAACAGCAGACAAATGCCCAGTAAAGGTTCACTCTCAAACTCTCTGAGAATATAGAAGGTCTAAGGCAGGCTGGAAGTTGTTGGCAACTACAAATCATAGCTATATGCTAATTTAAGTCCTTGTACATACTATTGTTGAGAATGGATGTGATGAATACCGTAACAGATGTAAAGCAGTATTATAATATGGAATGCCTGTTAAGATTGATGAGCCTCTCCCAATATTTCTGAAGCTAATCAAAAAAGTAAATTAATGTAATAATAAATAACATCTCTGCTTTCTGAACTGCAGGGGTTGCCAATTAGCTTCTGAGTAGGATTCAGGTGCTGGTGCCACCTATAAAGACCTTTATGGCATAAGGCCTGGTTATTTGAAGGACTGCCTATAGCAGGGGCGTCAAACTGCCGGCCCACGGGCCAGATGCGTCATGCCAAAACCGCACCCACCCCAGCTCTGGCAATGGGGGAAAAGTTGCGATATGTCACGACACGTCACATGACGTTGCAAGTTTGACACCCCTGGCCTACAGTATCTCCTATAATACCTGTTCAGCTGATCCAAGGCAGGGTTGGCATTTTCCAAGTTCCTTCAATTAAACAACATCTATTAAACAGTATCTATCAGGACTCCAAAAACACACCTTCTCTACAGCAACACCTGCATTCTAGTGTGAGATTCCCTCTAAGGTTAAAAATTACTTCCAACCTATTGGTATTTCATGTCCTTTGTCTTGGCCCTTGACAAGCATGATTGAGGGCCCACTGCTTTTTTTCCCCTTTGTTCCCATCTGGCTTTATTATCTCTACCAACATTGTTTTTGTTTTGTGTTGTTCTCTTTTAAACTTTTTAAATAATCTATAATTCACCCAGAGTTGCTGGATGTTAGACAATATATAAATGTAATAAATAAATAAATACTAATATTGTAATGTCTAAATACAAATAATTAATTTAAAAGCATTCTTAAGTGAGATTGACAGGAAACAATTAGGTGAATTTGTTCTTTTTCCAATCTTGCTGCCTTTACTTCTTGCTGGTTGGTGTACAAAAATGAAAGAGAATTGTTTCCCAAGATTTTTAGGCCACAATATCCATGCATGTATACCTGCTTCCAAATCATCACTAATAGGGACAATCAGCAACCAAATCAGGAGTTGACATAACAGCTTTGGAGTATTTTATTTTGGGTCTTCTCACCAATAGCAGTTTCTTGGACACAAAAAAGGTGATCCGTTAGCATCATCCCCAAGTCCAAATTTGGTGAAAGGACACCAACATGCCAATTCTCATACAAGGATTAGAAATACATTTTGTCTATTAAAATGATTTTACAATAAAATAGTCCCAATGAACAAAATCATCCTTAACTGGCAGGTTTTTGGAAAAGAAATATTGACAAGAAATACTTCATCAGAAATCATCCCACAATATTTCTCATCTTGTGTTAATTAAAAATAATTTGCATTTATCAGAAAAGATCCTTTGCTTCAAAGAATGTTATTTGTTTTGGGAGGATACAGATTAAGCTGCCCTGGGTTTTGCATAGGAGCAGGTAAAGCATTGCCAGCTTTTAAAAAGGAAAATGACATTGCCATTTCACTTGGATTCTCTCCCATCCCTCAAGCTATGTATCTTTAGTTTGCTCTTCAACAACTGGGCAACTTGTCTAGCAACAGGATGCTACACTAAAAATAAGTTTCCCATTTTGCACCCTTCTTTACAAATGATAGCTCAGTAAGTGCCTCTGCAATCTTTGTAATGTGACACTCCCAAGCTCAACAAGCCAAGCAGGCCCAGGAGACATCTTCTTTCACACCCTTGCTCAGATAATCCAAATAGGACTCAAATAGATCCTCCCTAAGCAATCCCCACTGCTTCCTAAATATATTTCATTGCTTTTAGTGATCATGGTAATAAACAGTCAAATGTTTTGCTTGTTTTATTTGAATTGCTTTTGTTTGACACATAAAATATCAGAATGAGGTTTTTTTTCTACAAAGTTTAACAAAAACAGACCATAATGTGATTTACCAACTTAGAATTTTTTTAAAAAAAGATAGCTACCCTCATTAGTGAAGAAAAATAAACTAATAAGTTCTCCAAGACTAAAGACTATAAAGTTGCGGGTTGTGCGACAGTTACATCCTTTTCTGGACCAACAATCCCTACTCACAGTCATTCATGCCTTAGTCACCTCCCGGCTTGACTATTGCAACGCGCTCTACATAGGGCTACTCTTGAAAAGCATCCAGAAGCTCTAAGTGGTCCAAAATGCAGTGGCCTACATGTTTTGTGCAGACCCCAGTGTGCGCATGTGTCACCTCTGCTGCGGGATCTGCATTGGTTGCCAATTTGCTTCCAGGTGCAATTCAAGGTGCTGGTTGTCACGTTTAAAGTCCTTCATGGTTTGGGACCAAGTTATGAGGAACCATCTCCTGCTGACCACATTCACCAGACCCATTAGAATGGGGAGACAAGGAATGTTGCAGGTCCCATCTCCTACGGAGGTACAACTGGCGAGACCCAGAAGAGCCTTCTCCGTGGTGGCTCCTTTCCTGTGGAACATCATCCCTAGCCCCCACTTTGACAGTCTTTTGGAAGGCCCTGAGGACGCAGCTTTGCCAGCAGATCTGGGGAACCCAGAGTGCGATGGAGCCCATCAAATGGCTTCTTTAATTGTGTGCTGTTGCCAGGAGGAGGTGGAGGGGAGTTATTTTTTTCTATATTGTGTTTTTATTGTTTATAAGCCACTTAGAGTCATTGTGACTCTATTTTCTAAATAAATAAATAAAGTTATAGAACAAAAGATAGGACAAAGTTACATTTAATCTGTTAGTTCAAAACTTTCAAGTAGATTCTAAAGACAGATGACAAAAACTTAGAAGAGGTATTCCTCCCTATGTATAAGAAAAGATACTGTAGATGGAATAACAAGTAATGTAAATGTTAACACTCAGTAATAGGCCTGTATGTGCAATTTAGTTACAGTATGGCTTACTTTTTAAATGAACACAGACACTTTACAGGTGGAGGCAGCCAATTCCGGCTTTTCAATAAACCATGACAAGACAAACCATGTCTTAGTATCACAAACTGAATCATATCTGAAAGATTGCAAAGCTACCATAATATGCATATTTACCTGAAAGTAAACCCTTCTGGTTATAATGAAGCTTACTGTAAAGTAAACATGTGTAGGCTTGTACCATCAGCATCAATAATGCAGTCTATTAAAAGCTGTTGGTATAATAGCTGTTTCATGTCATACCAATGATAACAGAACAGAAGCTGAGAAAGCATGACTGCTAATGTCAAGCAAGGAGGAAAAACTATAGAGAATCCAAATGTCTCAGTTTCTTTTTTAATAGTCAACAGCATGATCATCTGGCAGTTGCATTTCATAAGACAAACGCTCCAAATTAATAGAGTGAAAACTAACCCAGGACTAGTGAAGTGATCAGTTAGATCAGTGGTTCTCAACCTTTTTAATGCCGCGACCCCCAACCAGTCGTAAGTCGAGGACTACTCAACCGGTCGTAAGTCGAAGACTACTCAACTGGTACAGCACCATTTGCAGAATGGGACTTTTGGCGGGCTCAGCAGGGCAGAGACAGCCTGGACAATTCCTATTGGCTTTTGAAAGCCAATAGAATTAGACTCTATTCAAGAGAGTCTATTCTATTGACTTTCAAAAGCCAATAGAATAAAAGGGAGTACCACAGCTAAGGAAAAGGGGGAAAAAATGGCGGACTGCGTCGTTTGGCGACCCCCGTGAAAGGGTCGTTCGACCCCAAATGGGATCCCGACCCACAGGTTGAGAACCACTGGCTTAGACAAACTCAATCATACAAAACTTTCAAAGTCAGCATGAAGAGTTGCACCTGATATAAAACATTTGTATTAACATTTTAAGCATCTTTTCAAAATGCAGCCATGTGACTGTAAACCATGATTTGCAGGTGACCTTGGGGTGAAGCCATTTGTGATGTATCTGACAAATTATGATGAAGCCAAATTTGCCTGAGATATGATGATGCATCCTGTAGGTATGTATAAGACATGTACACACATCTTAGTATTACAGATATGACAAATTTCAAATATTATAATATTACAAATTGAGTCACATCTGGAAGACTGCAAAGCTACCATACTATGCATATATAAAGAACCCTGAGACTTCATCTTACTCCTATTACATTATTTTTAATTAATTTATCAACAGCTGGAGCATTAAAAATAATAATTAAACATTAAGAAAATCTCCAGGTTTTTAAAAACAAGGAGCTAAATTATTTTCTCTGCTGCTGCAGAAAATATAACAGCAAAAATGATATAAGCCAATACAAACAGCTACCTTTCATAGATTAAGATCCAGGATTTTGCCTCCTCATAATCTCTCACCTTTATAGGATGTGGAGGTTAAAGACACATATGACTCAGCTTTCTCAAATTTACTTTTACCTGCATAGGTCTGAAACTAGAACAAATACTGCCATATATCTTGCTTCGTTAAATTGCATCTCAGACATTTAAAATAATTTTTTCACACAGATCACGATGACAGAGATTGTGAACAACTTTAATTAGTACAATGTCATGTTTTCTTCCTCTATACCTGAAAGAATTAGTACATAACTTACAATCTGTGCATATGTATTCATAAATATAAGTGTATAATTATCTATTGTATATACACCCATATGCACACAGCCAATGTAACATAGTGGTTCAAACATTAAGTTTGGTTGCTGGAGGAATAACTACTACTGTAGATACTCATCTAAGTCAGGAGCTCTTAATTTGTAGACCACAACAAAACTTGGATGGGAAAATAATTTTATTTTCACTAACTTATAACAGAAATTTAACTTGTCATTGGTTTAATGGATTAGAAAGAAGCACATACGCTATTATATATTTGTTATTTTGTAATCAATTGATAATTGTACAAGAGCATAGCTGGTTTCCTTTCTGAGAAGAGCTCTACAGGTTTCATCACACTCTAAAGGGGTCCAGCGAACAAAATGGGGAATTATTATTCCCCATTATTCCCAACTTAATTTATTGAAGAGGTGAAGCTACAGAAATTTTTGTGAAAATATGGAATAAAATATAACAAATAGCCAGGTGCACGTGTATATGCATATTTAGCACACAAAAATAGGATATGAGACAAAACAGATGTTCACCAACCCAAAATTCACAACCCTCTTTATAAGCTATTGATACAGAGAAGCCAAAAATGCTGCCAATATTACCAAAAACAGGGCACGGGAAGCAGAGCTGTGGATAGGGAATCGCCTAAATTCACTGAATGGCTATAAGAGCAATTGCTTTTTCTCATGTCGTTCAGCATACATTCAGTCACCAAACCATTGCCCACTTCCACTTAAAATTGTCACATTGCTCTCTTTCTGACTTGGCTTAATTTATTGTCATTTAGTAGCGTCAACCTCTTTTGCTAGTTGTTTATGACTACAATATGGTGTGATTAAAAAAATAACACTGACAGAGCAATGAGCAACTGGAAAAGATGAATACACTGGAACTTTCTGAGTCTCCAAAATCTCCAATTCACTTGATAACATTTCATCAACAAATACATAATCTCAAATATTTTTTTCTAAAATTGAGATACTGAGTTTAGGATACAAGATTGGATTGCAGGCTGTGTTAAGTCCTAATTTGAATAAATCACAAATTAGGCAGGTTCACAAAACATACCAATTAATAAACCATAGCTTGAAAACCACAATAACAACAGATTAGTGGTTTGGGCTCCGCGTTTAGCCCAAATCCACCCCCCCTCAATTATATTATAGTGCGATGTGTGAACACTGTCACTAAATATTTTAAACATCTGATATTCTCCTTCCATGGCAGAGATGAACATAATTTTTTTTTCAGATTTCATTGTATACTTAGATATGCAGGCAATGCTTTTCATTGGTAAAGGATTTTTGATAACTGAAGGGAAAAGCAAATATTCAACTAGTACAGATTTCCCAGTATGTAGATTCTGTGATAGGGAAAGGCATCATCTGTTGAATTTTTGTCTGCCATGTGTCCGTTAAAAGCACTTACAACCCTGTGGGTATCCTATTGAGATTGCTTCAATCCCTTCAGTGCTGAAGAACTGCTGGTTAAGTTTTGCAATGAAAGTCAAGCATCATGTAGCATTTGTTACCAGGAAGGGAACATCTGAACTGGTATTCCAATTGATGCCAAGGACTGGGTGACCATTGTAAATGGCTAAAGAACTGAAATGGTTAGGCATTCATAAACATTATGGAGTTTGTAGCTACATAAAGTACAGACCTTAAATAACTAACTACTAAAGTTTCAGCCATTAAACAGTTCCCACTGGGGGGGGGGGAAGAGGGGGGCTTTTCAGCCATAACTGCCAGTTTATTTTTCCAGCATGCTATTTATCTAATGATAATGAATGAGAAAAGCCATGCTAATGTTAATGCAAGATTTAGGCAGTCTGAATCCACCTGAGAAAATGTTTGGCTGCCAAGCCTTTGCTGACATAAGGACTTAGTCTTTATAATTATCTGCACAGAAGAAAGTCAGTAAGAAAAGCAGACAATAGCTAAACAATTGCAAAACAATGAGCAAAAACAAGGCCTGCTAAAGTTTGAAGAGTGAAGTATTAGTAGCCCCATTACAGACCTTTTGACAGAACATAAATTAGCAGTGATACCTATCTCATTGCACCAATCACAAAAGGCCCAGAAATCAAGACAGCTAAACTACTAATCTGGGATGATCAGAGGAAGTAGAGATAGTGAGAAAAAGAGAAAAATTCAAAAGAAATTTTGAACAAAGAGCAACAGGGCAATAAATGACCAAAACTAAAAGAAGATTGATAATGTCACAAGAAATTGTAATGTGTTCTGGAGAATTATGGCAAACTGTGTGCCAAATGGAACAATTTGAGGAACACAGAGCAATAAGTGAAGTGTACTGTCATGACTAGAAGGCTGAAATTTATGGGCAGTCTGACACCAGGGAAAGCATGTGCTGGTTATTATAAATCACTGCCTCTATGCTAACAAAGAATTGTAAATTTCACAGTGAACTCTTAGGGTTGCACTCAGAACAAGAAGAAGTCATTTTCAATCCACTGAAAAGTTTTGCTTTATAACCAAGGTTTGATATCTGCAGACACATCTTGCATTACATAGAAAACATAAATGTCTCTATAACCTTCAAGGAAGTCACAAGCATGTAAGAATATGTATTGAAAATCCAAATTAATAAATTAAACCTAGTAAAATGCAAGCATGAAGGATTTAACATGCATAATGACTTACTGGCATGTTTATACACATAAGGTCTCCAATTTAATATTTATAAAAGGAAGATATATTCCAGGCTAAACTGGATGTTGATTATTAGTGTTTTGATCAATGAAAACTCACATCTGTTTTCCTGGAAACCAAGCCTGTTGCAGCCCCACAACACAATTTAGAAGTACTAAATTATGGGAGATTAACCTGGATACTTCTTTTTTCTGGCTTTTTCTAATATGTTTCACAGCTAGTGTTCAACTTCTGAATGTCCAGCTGGATATATTGTGTTATGGTTCGAAAAAAGCTACTACTCTTGAGAATTTTGGAAACAGGTCACAATAAAAATTACATAAATGTAGTAAACAAGGTAAAATAATGTCCCAAACTTTAATTCCTAATTTGCAGTTTTTAGAAAAAAGATACAATGTATAAAATTTATTTCCAGAAGTTTATTTAGGATTGGTGTTTTAAGCTGTCCTGGTATTCTCTTTTGAACCCAAATTGTGATCATGGGGATGCTGAGATTATTATAAGTGCAAGGACCAGTTGTAAGTCATTTTTTTCAGCACCATTGTAACTCTAAATGCTTAGTAAATGAATCACTTTAAGTCGAGGGCCATCTGTATTTCTAGATCTTCTGGCAGTGTTGGCAGCTATAATTCAATACACAGGCTCCCTTGTTAGAATACAAAATATATTATACTATAGAAATGTTAACTAAACTCAAGTTTGGAAATTAGTTTCCTTCCCAACTTTTCATGCGCACCCAAAGAGAACATAAGCAAAAAATTCAACACTTTACTATTAAAAATATATCATGTATAGAAGTGGATAGAAGCCAATACCTATCAATGATCTGCTGGTAATACATTTTATATATCTGCTTGCAATGCTGATGGAATGCAGATCCAAAAGAAAATGAGAGAGGATCTAAAAAGCTTCTGCTGCTAAATCAGCTGAGTTTAAAAGTTTCTGAATGACACTAATCCCCTTTCCATTCAATTTACCTTTCCAGAAGAATTGGTGCAATTAAGAAACAGAGAAGCAACCATTGTAAATAGCATTATAAATACACATGATTTATAATAATGTTCTCTTTGTTATAAAGCAATCCATGTCATTGATCACTTCCATGAGCACAGACAATTTTTTTAAATTTTACATATATATATATATATATATATATATATATATATATATATATATATATATATAATTTTTCTTGAATACCATGTTCATTTTTCAATAAGAAACATATCATGTCAAATAGATTCTCCTCACTAACTCTGGAATAATTATAGACAATTATATCTACACAAACTGTTACTAGTTTCACTAACGTAGCCGATACCATTACATAATTACTAGTTCAAAATATTTCATGTAACTATAGGACTTTCATAGACAGGATAGGCCTTTCTGAAATCTAGAGCTAGATCAGAAGGCTTTCCAGACCAAATTAGGCCTATGAATTGAAGAATTTCCATGCCAGTAAAACGATATTCCCAAAGGAAAAAAAACTGGGGGTTGGGGGGAACATTGCTTCTAAAGAGAATTTAATAAAAATCACATCAGTGGAAGGAAAAAACAAATGCGGGATTGGGAAAAAAAGGACAGATAACAGTAAGTATTATAAATATGCGATGCATATCAGTCTTCCTTTAATTTATGGATCAGGACTAAAGTCCTGTTAAATTAAGGGCTTCATGGAAAAAATGTACAGTAGTTAAAAGAAAAAAAATAAAGTTTAAGAAATAGATATGCTCTGGAATGACACTCCACTCATGAGAAAGAGGAAGAATGAGATGATTCATTAAAGGCAGCAGGAAAGCTATTAATGTTGAGAATAGCACAAAATATAGGAACAGACAGAAATCATGGTGATATATATGGAAAAAAGGGCAAAAAGAGAGATTTGAGTCTAAAGACCTTATATTCAAATTATACAAAAAAGGCCTGCATAAAAATAATTATCCATAAAAATGTCTATTCATAAATACAAAACAAGCATAATTATTTTTTACACTGCATTAAAATTCAGTTTGAAATAACTTCAAAAAGTTTCCATTAGAAACATAAAACTGGAAGAAGTACCCAGCCACAAGCCAAACCTTGAATAGGTGCATCCCCAGACAGATTTATGGTTAAGCATTTATAAGTGCCTTGCCAGCTGACAATTATATACAAACCTGCCTTCATACTGTATGCATGCATTTATAAAGAAGATTTATCTATTTATATAACCACTGCTCTGGGGATGCAATGAGAGAAGTCTCCATAAAGCTAGACATAAAGAACACACAGAAACTGTGAATTTCTCTTACTGGGAAGACTATGACCTTCAAGCTTCTGGCATACCAGATGCTTTTTGTTTCATTTACCAGCATGACCTGGTCTTATCTATACCATTTTGCAGTCTCAGTTATAGTTTGTGTTTTGTCAGATTCATACAGATTTCAAGGAATCATATTTTCCTTCAATTTATTTTCTATATTATGTGATACTACATATGGTTAAGCAACTTTATGCTCTCAAACTCTTCTGAAATTCCCACAGTTTCTTGCCACTGGCCATCCTGGACAGGAATCATGGAAGATTGGGAAAGAAATATAAACATTGCCTGTCATCGCAATGGTAATGCATAAACAAAAGGTCCAACACAGTATTATTTATTTATTTATCTATTTCTTTATTTATTCATTCCTTTCTTCAGAAGCATGGCATAACCTAAATATTTATATGCTCTGATGTGACATAAGCATACTCCAATAACAATAGAAAAATATGGACAACTATAAATATTTCATAATCTCAGGAAATTTAAACACTTTCCAAAAACTGGTTTATGTAATATGTAATATATAAAATATATAATCAAACTGAAGAAAACTATCTCAAATGTTTCCATCTATACCCTAAAGTCATTTTTGGAGGGTGTCATACTTTTTTAAGACAGGTGTGAACTTGGATTTATGATAAATCTGAAATTATAAAAAATACGTAGTCTTAACTCTCTTGATATATAGGACAAAATTAGGAATATACCTTTGTTATAACTTAAGAATGGTTGCCATTACAAACTTAATGGCCACAGAGTCATTAAGATCCCTAAACTTCCCTCTTTCTTGGGTTCAGATCCAGCACCCTCTGTATAAGAGTAATCTGACTTTAATTTCTTACTCTTGCTTGTAAGTATAGGTAGTCCTCAGTTTATAATAGTTCATTTAGTGACCATTCAAAGTTACAACAGCACTGGGAAAAGGGACTTATGACTGTTTTTCAGTAACGACCTTTGCAGCATCCCCATTATCATGTGATCAAAATTCAGATGCTTGGCAACTGGCTCCTACTTAAAGACCCTGGCTGTGTCCCAAGGTCATGTGACTATATTTTGCAACCTTCTAACAAGCAAAGTCAACAGGAAAGCCCAATTTACTTTACAACCGTGTTATTAACTTAACAACCGCAGTGATTCACTTAAAAACTGTGGCAAGAAAGGTTGTAAAATGGGGCAAAATTCACTTAACAAATGTTTCGCTTAACAGAAATGTTGAGCTCAATTGTGGTCATAACTTGAGGACTACCTGTAATAGTTTCCTGCCTACCTTCTTTACCATCTGCTCAGGCTACTACCGAAACCCTGACGTCAAAATGCAGCAAATGGCAGGCTAAAAAACACGCCTTTTTAATGATAGCTCCCCAACTCTGGAATACCCACTGATTTTCCAGCAAAATTATTCTTTATTCTTTTTGGTCTTTTAATAGTGCTGGAGTGGCATTTTAAATCTTCTCATTGTTATCTTGTTTATTTTAATGGTTAAATTTGAATATCCAAAGCTTTGATAGATTTGTTGGAAAGGCTTTTTCTGTCTAATTACAGTTAAGTATGATTTTGCAGATGACGGGACTATGCAAAAAGACTTTTGGAACTCAATGTCAGAAACAGATAGGTTCACAGAAGAGGATTCTGGAGATATTTTAGTCTTAAAAGTACCTGTGAGGAAACCTCGTTTCTTCTCTACATGACCACTGAAAGGAAATGCAGCAACGTTCAGGAATTGCTGGCATAAGATGTTTAAACAAAAGTCATGGATTCAAATAACCAGCAAAGTTCATATGCAGTAGAATTTTTGTGTATCAATTAATAATAGAATTTTAATAAAGAATAAGAGAGTCATGCCAGGGGTGTGTGTGCATGCACACATGAGCACAAGCATGCCTTCTGATCATTGTTGACTCCTGTAGTTTCCTTGGCAAGATTTCGGGAGTTGTTTGCCAATTCTACTTCCTATGTCTGAGAGACAATGACTGGATTAGACATGGCAGGATTAGAACTCACACTCACCTGGTTTCTAATCCAGTGCCATTGACATGACTCTAGTTGCATATTTAACATCATAATATTAACAATTCCTAGTAAATAGATTCACTCATTAAAATGGTCAATGACTCTTAAAAACAGCCTACATAATAGTCAGAGCACTTGAGAAAAGATTGGAAAAGGGTTGCAGAATACATACAATCTCTGTTTTCTCTCTCTTTTACTTGAGCAAAAAAATATGTGGCTTTAGAAGCAGGCTGCGAATCTGAAATAAAGTCAAAACAGCATCAGCCTTGAAAGGCTAGCAGAGAGCCATATTGTTCCTGCAGCAAAAATACTGCTGCTTAAATACTAGGATAATGTGGAATATGATCTTGAGGAGTGTTATTTGGAGTCTATCTAATAATCAAATTTGTTTAAAAAAATGCTATTTGTATTGGTGGTGGTAGTAATAAAAGTAGTAAAATATTCATACAGAACTAAAGATTTGTGACCTTCAAATGTCACCGAGCTATAACTCCCAGCTTCGTCATTATTAGCCAAAATAGCTGGTACTGATGGGAGTTATTGTTCATCAATATCTTGAAATAGTTTCCATCTCTGCTGCATTTCCAACATACTTTAGAAAATAATTTGCACACCACTTTTTGCAGGAGCCAGGGTATCCTGCACCCAATAGTTCAGTGTAAATTCATCCATTATCACCTCCTTTTGTTGTTGTTGTGGGTTGTATGGTAGTTATAAAACAAAGTGTCATTTGGCTGAGCATCTGAATGGCTGAGGAAGATAGTTATCCTGTGCTTCCACAACAAGAATGCACTATTCCCACAGCTAAATATTTGAACCTTGATATGAGTAAACGGCAAGAGAGAAGTTCCCTGAGGATGGGGGCTCCAGCACAAGTCCGAAAGTTCGGAAGACAAAACCCCTGGTCCCGGTGACTGATCCAAATTGGATCCTGCAAAGTAAATGAACTCGGATTCCTTTTTGTGCCTTAATATCAGCAACATGGGATTTCCAATAGTACAGAGAAACATGCCTATAGAATGCCAACATTAATGGGAATATGTTACAGTGAATAACAGGCTAGGCCTTGACCAAAGAAATCAGATTTTAAATGACATGACAGTTAGCAAACACACTTTCTTGTGAGTCACTCTCTAGCCATTTTCCTCAGTACCCAGAAACAAGAGCTTCTGACTCTCAAGGGCTTCTGCTACCTGAAAAGAATACCATAAAGCTATTCAACACCAAGTTCAAATGATACAACATAGTCTAGAATGTTTAGATGCAAGAGTAATCAATTCATTAACTGAAATTATATTTTGAAAGTGTGTTCTTCTGGGTTTTCTTTTTCTTGTATTTCCTAGTTGAAAAAATGCCATCTTTGGATTTCAGTTACAGGCATGTTTTTGTTTCCTTTAAAATAAGGAAATGGCATTTAAAGAGGAGAATACAATATATTTCAATTCCTCAAACTGCTAGAAAGCCCATACCTGCACCTGCACTTGCATTACACAATAAAAATACTAAACTGTTATAATTGTACTATTTTAAAACTTTTTTAAAAATTCATTTTCAAAAAATCTACATAAGCAGCTAGTCAGGCCAACTAGACTTTAGCCCAGAGGTCTTTCAACAGCATGAAAGTCTAAATTCCAAAGCTACAAAGAACTCCACAATTCACTCATCAAAGGTACACTTCAACTTGCTAAAGGCACTGCTGCTTCTTTATTTCTATAGGGCTCACACCTGTGGTGCCTCAAAACCATACAGGTGGTCCTCGGTTAATGATGTTCGCTTAGTGACTGTCAATTTACTGCAGTGCTGAACAAGTGATACTTTCAACCTCAAAGATCTGACTGTCAAAGTGTCTCCATAGTGTTGTGACTGCAATCTGGGTACTCAATATCCTGCAGTCACATGAATACAATTTGTGAACTTCTGCGTCAGTTTTCCATAATAAAAATCAATGGGAAGTCAGCAGGAAATCACGGTCACGTGAGGTCTTTGCTTAATGACTCAATAGTGATTTGCTTAACAACAGTAACTAAGAAATGCCATAATGACCATTGCTAAGCAACATCACACTTTATGATTACATCATTTAGTATTGGAAATTTCAGAAAGGACTACCCATATTGGAACCAGGGAGGGGGTTATCTTTAAACATAAATTAAATATGAATTTTAGTTAATACAAATAGGATTTTAAAGAAAGTTTGCTTGTACAATTAATTCTTTTCTGTCAGTATCTCACTGTTGCATAGTCTATGCTTCGCTAACCATAGTTTAAGTGACTGAAGGTGTGTAGGACAGAAACTGCAAATTTCTGACCATCAACCATTCCCATCTATACTTCATACCTAAACCTCACAAGTCTACTTCTTCAAAATGCTCTCATTCCTTTATCAAAGACAACTCTTGCAGTATATACATTTCCTCTATGATAATTGCACGGTTAAGCAAAAGAGAGGGGGAGGGAGGATTGTTTCCATCATAACCTGTGATAGGGAGCACCATTATCCTCAGAAACCTGTCCTAAAAGCTAAATTGTGCTACTAAAGCATAGAACAGAGCAGCAAACTCAGGGCTTCGCAGTCTAGTGTACTCTAGAAATTTTAGGCTACAACTGCCATGATACCTGGGTGCTGAAGAGGTTGATGGGAACTTGTATAGATGACGGCACCAAGATACCTAATGTAACTTGCAGGTAATTCTCAGTTAACGACTACTCATTCAGAGACCATTTGAAGTCATGACAGAATTCAAATGGTACTTTCGGCTAGTCCTCAAAAGTTCTAGCCATCCCAGCATTCCTGGGATATGCGTTTGTAATCTGGGCACAAATGGCTCACACTTATAACAGCTGTAGCACTCCATGGTCATGTGATCATTATTTGAGAACTTCCTTGCTGGCTTCCTGCAAGCAAAATCAATAGGGAAGCTAATAGGGGAGATTTTGATAAGTCTTCTGCATGCAGCAGCAACTACCCCAAGCTTTCTCATGCTCACACTACCCTGGCTTGCTAGTAGCTTGGAATTTGCAACTTCCTGCTGGCTTTCCCACTGATGTAGGTTGTTGGAAGCTGGCAAGAAGTTGCAAGGAAGTTCTTGCTTAACGACCCATAAATCTTATTTAACAACAGCAACAATGACTGCAAGGATTGCCATCACTAAGCAACGAAATAATGTGACATTGTGCTTTATGAGTGCATTGCTTATTGACAGAAATTCTGGCCCCAATTATCATTGTTAACTGAGGACTACCTGTATTAATTAACATAGGGCATATTAACAGGTGCATCTCCTACCTGAAAAGTTTTAGCTAAAGCAAGGAAAAACAATACACATAAGAGCGACCGTTTATGGTACTCTAACTATTTATGACATTGCACACTTTGTCTCAAAACTTAGAATAATCTGTGTTTGCAAGTCTTATTCTTTCTCCCATTATGTGTCTTGGAACAACATTGAGTCTGCTTTGAACTAAAGTAATGTAAATTGTCTCATGTTATTCCATAATGTCTGGACTTGGGTTTTTCTTTTGTTTTTTTCAAAATCAAAGATAATTATAAGCGTTTGAAGTGAAACTGATAAGACATTTCAGGTGCATTTATTTCAATAAACAGTAAAAATATTAGAAGTTGCTCCTATCCTGTGACAGAAAGCTTGGAAAGTTAAAGAAGTTATAGAAGGAGTCAAGAAGAGAATTCATTTCAAGAAGTAAATTGTGATCGTATTATTCCAGAGTTAGAGCCATTAAACAGGATAATTAATAAACAATACCCAAGAACCACTAATGTTATTTTCTACAAAACAAAATAGAGTATTTTATTTTGTAGAATAAAGTAGTGCCCTGGTTCTTCAGAGCATGGGTATAATTCACTCATAATATATAAATAGAATTATATTTAAATAGAATATCGTTAAAATAAAGCAAACATCATTAAATGCTAAGAAGAAAACCAATTTTTATGTATGCCAAGAAAACCATATGAATGAAGATCCTCCTTGCCTGTGGGGTAACTTTGGGGAGGTGGTAGAACTCACAGCATGGTTTCTCATTCTTTCAATGCTGTTAATCAGTAATAAGAGTAGCAGGAAAAATATTGACAAAAATGGGGTACATTTTATTCTACAATTGTTGAATTCTAATTATAGGATTCTGTTTTGCCAGTTTTACTAACCAACTACTTCCGGGAGCAGTTAACTTACCCTTGTGAACTGGCAGTTCAGAAATGTGGCTGACCTGATTTGTTTTGTAAGTACTATTTTTAAGTCCTTCTGTTGCTGCAAAAAACGCTAGCAGATTTTCACAGTAAATAGAAAAAGAAAATATGCTGAGGCCCAATTAGGATCAGTACCCCAATATTAAAGAAGTGAGACAGTGACGGAGTTGCTTGAGAGGCTCCAACATATTTTTGGGAGTGATTCTTCATCCAAGAAAGAAGGAAAATATTAGGAACCGTACATAGCACTGTAAGCCATTGGGCACTTCCCAGCATGTAGCTTTTGATTCTGCACTGTAGGATTCTAAGCCAGATACAGAACTTCAGACATCCAGACACAAATGAATCAATCACTCCATACAAAGACTCAAAGAACAGAGAGGAGGAAGAGTGCTAGATCACTTATGACAGTTGCATAAGAGTAATGGTTTATTCAGAAACAGATTATCATTTATATAGCATGAGTATATTTCTGTTATGTATGGGTGTGGGTAGATATATTCTTTCTTTTGAGAGCAGTCAACATAATTTCATTTTTAATGTGGCCCAGTGTGTTCACAGTAAAAAATGACAATAAAGGCTATCTTATCTTATTTACCTTTTCTGGAACTAACCATGATATGCATGGTATGGATTTGGATGAAGGACACAAGCTTCCTGTATTTGAGCATTTGCCTCAGAACATTCAAATGCTGGATAATTTCTGTGCCAGTCTGCTTTAGGAAACCTGTTCTGGGTTTGGGTTTGACATTGCCTTCCTGTTCTGGACATTAATATTCAGGATAAAATGTTGTGAGCTCTGAATGGTAAAGCAGGGGGGCATGTGCAATTTATTTATCTTTTAAGGAAAAGAAAAATCCAACAGAAATCTATGGGCAATCATGGAAACTTCAAAGAGTTTCCTAACTCAAAAACAGCTGTTACAGCAGCTTTCACCAAAAAGTATCCATACATTTTGGTGGCTAAGTAATAATAGTACTATCCCCAGCATCACAATTCTATTATAAAATCATGCTATACATATAGCATTAAAACACGATAACTTCATTCTTCTCCAAATATTAATATAAATCTAATATATATCAACTTCTCATAAATGTTTCAAATACTATAAGCATCCTTTAATATTCAAAGCAGTGAGAAAACTGTTTTGGTCTAGTTAATTGTTCTATTTGGCAATTAATACTTTTGTATGTCCATGCATATGTATGTATTACACTGTTATTTGCTAATTTTATGCAGTTCAGAAAACAGTGTACCAACCTTTAAAAATGTTCTTTAATTATAGCACAGTAGGCAAAGAGCTAGCTCTTGAACTATATATTTGAAAACATCTGATATTCACAAGTAGTCTGTCATCAAAACACTTAGCACTAGCTTTTCTCCATCCACACCTACCACTTACTATACTACGAGACTTACATATCCAACTGCTTTTTGCTGTAACTAGGTGCTTACACACATGAGGAAATATTACAGAACTAAGTCAATACAAGTCTGTTCCAAGGATAAAATAAAACTTGTCTCAAATTAAGTATGCTGTTTAAAACAATGGTAATTTTAAAAAATGAACCATTTTAATTTGTTGATCTCACCAAAGAAATTAGTGAAGAATGAAGCAACTATGATTGTGCAGCTTTCTTCTCTTCGATCAGAAAATATTTCCTTCCTGTTTGCATCTAGCATGGAACAACTTGTACTCTGTATACTACTGTATGCTATACCCTGGCAACTAGAATGGTAAGATTGCAATTTTGAAATATAAGCTGACTGCCCAGTGTAGAACAAGTCAAACTGAAAGATGGGCAAAAGTAAGTACACGATGAAGGACTTTTCATCAGGGCTTTTGCTAAGAACTTGAGTGCCCTTATGTATATCAACTTGACCATCATTCTTAATTCTTCTGATTTAAAGAGTAGGTTTTAAAAATATCATATGGCACTGTTTAGAGTGTTAATTGCTTATAATGTCCTCACTTCATTCATCCTACAATCAATACAACAAAAATGCCTCACAGCCACTGCAGCTTTTCCTAATCTGTCAAGAGTTGGCATTGAAAAGCCTGGCAGCTCTCCAGGAGCTCTTGGCTTTTTTTATGCAAGACATGGTGCAAGGGGCTTTTCTTGCTTGGCTTCTATGCTGAACATAGAGAAGTGAAGGAATGCTAGCACACACTCACGAGCATATGTACAACTTCTTGCCACTTCTGTTACCAAGCAAATTCAAGACTGTAAGCTGATCTAAGACATGGAGTTTTAACTTTTACTTTTGCTTTATGAGAAGCTGATAAAGTATATTAGATTTATATTAATATTTGGAGAAGAATGAAGCCATCATGTTACTTATATTACATAACATGATTCATGGTAATTAAAAAAAAAATTCTGCAGATTTTTCCATTCTGCAACTCCCATTTGAACTCCTATCTGAGAACAGACTGCAGTGGATACTTCCAGACAAAGCTTTTTATTCTGTAATCGCATTGCTATAAAACATAGAATGTCATGGGGAAGGTGGAGTGTCAGGCAATAGCCTCTGCTATTCCACTACATTTTCCAACATTTTCTCCTATAAAATTAATCTCCTAGGAATAGAAAATTACCATAGGCAGGCCTTTTCAAATGATAGTGATAAAATCTGATCATCTGGAAGAACCTTTTATTTATTAGCTGAATATACACCACAATGCAAACTTGCCCCCAGATTGCAGTCAATGACAGCTTGATCATCCAGGGTTAGATCAAGTATTCAACCTTATTGCCACCACCCAGCCAAGCGCACCATTTAGCTTGCCCATAACAGAAAGAGACTAGATGGAAATGGAAGAGGTGTGTTTGTGATCTGTATTTTTGAAATTCACAGCCTTTGTTTTTTTAATAATTAATTTTATTATTTTATAATTACTGGATGCAAATGCCAATGATAAAAATTGAGAATTAAAATATTATGAAAATAAAGGCATGGTAGAAATCTAATGCAGTTTGAATGAATTCACGTGGTATTGTTAAATATTTGTTTTGGAATTACTGCTGTTTATTGGAATCTTATCACAAAAAGTGGCATATAAATCTTTAAGGCAAGTCACAACAAATAGTTAAAACAGCATAGCTATAATTTAACAGAAAATAGATACAGTATAATAAACAAACAACAACACCCCCAAGATAGATAGTTTCATTATTATTTAAAGCAATCTAGTTTCATTATTATTTAAAGCAATCTAGTTATGGACTTAGAACTGTTTGTTATGAGGAAATATACATTCCTACATTCCCATATCTAATTATATAATCATCCTCTTATGTTTGCAGTACCCAATTTTAAAGTCAGCATTCCACATTTTGATGCCCATCAGAGGTGACATATTGCATCTCCCTTTGGTCCTAACAAAAGTTGCTGAACAAAACATAGATATCATACCAGTTTAGGGAAAACATTCTGAACCAGAAAAAAGTCAACATCCGTGAGGTGCAAATAACCAGGAGCATTCATTGAATTCCAAGCACAGAAGAGTTTATTATTGCTACCTCTATGCAAGAATCTAATTAACTAATGGTCCAAGCTAAATGGCACTAGATAAGGGTCAACAGAATAGCAACACAATGCCTCCAAATTGATGACATATTTAACCCCGCCTTCCAGGTCAGCCTACTACATCCAAACAATGGATTTTTCTTATACCATGAAAAGGTGATTCATAGGGTGCCTCCCATTTTTCCATTCATTTCAGCGGAACAACTACACAACTCTAGATATTCAAAGCTGCTCCTCCAATATTGGGGGTTCTCCAAACACTGAACTTCATGGTAGACTCGTGCCCAATTAGAGCTCCGTTCACTGAACAAATAATAGTTGAACTATAAAATACAAGCAGAAACACCCAAAGTGCTCTTTTCGACAAAGGATGGTCATTGTGTTGTCATACTTACATTAAATCTTTTTGGGATTCTTAGGCTTTCTCTTTATCTAGTTAACGGTGATGAAATGCAGACAAATGAAGATTTCATTTATTTAAGGCAGAAATTGTATGTTACTCTCCCTTTTGCTCAGTCCTTTAAATAAATATGGTGAGAGTTAGAGAAAAAAAGTGTGGAAGTGTTCATTTCTTTCTCCCCAAATGAGTACTGTGGGTTCCATTGCAGGTTCTGATCTGGAGCACACTGCAGGTTATGATCAGGCCACCCTCACCCACACTTGGGAAGGAGACTGAAAACGATAAAAGCTACAAGGGCATGAACAGCTAATCCACAATGTACAGCCCTTGTGTGTGACTCTATGATCATAGCAGCATATTAGACAGGTGAAGAAATAATAGCTCTTTGATTTAAATGACCTTTCAAGAGGCGGCATACCTGCATAATAAAAATAAAGAAGACTGCATTCTGCTCTTCTTTTCTGACTCCCCAGCATTAACCTACACTGCATTACACCTTGTACTTTCCTTCACCTTTAATGAAGATAGTATTTCTTGGTACTCCAACATATCCAAAGGGCAACAGGCCAGGGAAAGCTGCCTACAGTATATCATAGGTGCTGGTCAAATTTTCTTTTTTACTGATTGGGTCCATTACAGAAGTTTCTGTTGCAGTTATATTCCAAGAGTACTTCCCTGGAAAGTATTAAGCATATCTACCCTCCATCCCAACTGAAGTAATCTAAGCAATAAGAAATTTGGCTTTTATTTATTATAATAAAATGAGTGTAGTGAACTCTGTACTACACTGTTATGTATTTTCCAATGTGTTATAGCAGAAAAACAAATCAGGATTATGAATATAGCCATCTATATCTAAAATCTGAAACTGCATCTTTCTCTTTAAGCAGATACAAAAGCCTCTGGATTCTCAGTTAACACTGAAATCTATCATGCTGAACAGCGTGTTGCATATAATATTCATGCATATACAAGTAGTCTTTATTTACAGCTACTCATTCAGCAACCATTCAAAGTTACAAAGAAACTGAAAAAATTGACTTAAAACCAGTCCTTGAACTTATGACCATCATAGCATCTTGAGTCACATGATCAAGAACTGAACAGTTGGCAACCAGAATGTATTTACTTTCTGCATTCAGAAAGTATTCAGACCCCCTTCATTTTTGCCAATTTTGTTATACTGCAGCCTGATTCTACAGTTGTTGAAATTCATTTTTTGTCTCATTAATCTACACTCAGTACCCCATAATGACAAAGGTAAAACCTAATTTTAGAAATGTCTGTGAATTTATTAAAAAGAAAAAACTGGAATATTACATTGACATAAATATTCAAACCCTTTGCAACAACACTTAAAATTTAGCTCAAGTGCCTCCCATTTATCTTGATCAGGGGTCCCCAACCTATGGTCAGTGGCCCGGTACCAGGCCGCAGCCTGTTGGCCATCTGGCTCCGGGAATAGCTGGCAAGCTCCACTCCAGTTGCGGTAGCACCACCACGCATGCACTAGTGGTCCCATTTGCGCATGTGTGGGGACGGTAGCACCGCTGCCAGTGTCACGCAGGTGCAAGTGGCCCATTTGCGCATGCGTGCACATGCTAGCACTGCTGTTGTGTGTGCACCATTTCTGCATGTGTGTGCGGGCCGCACGTTTTTCTCTGCTGCTCCCTTTTCTTCCAAGCTGCCAAGCTGGAAAGGTTGGGGAACTCTGCTCTTGATCATTGCTGACATGTTTCTACACCTTGATTGGAGTTGACCTGTGGTAAATTAAACTGATTGGACATGATTTGGAAAAACACACACCTGTCTATAGAAGGCCTCACAGCTGATAAAGCATACTGTAGCCATGAGGTAAAAGAAACTGCATGCAGTGCTCAGAGACAGTATTATTGCATGGCACAGAACTGGGGAAGGCTACAATAACATTTCTGCTGCACTAAACCTTCCTAAGAGTACAGTGGCCTTCATAATTCTCAAATGGAAGAAGTTTGGCACAACCAGGACTCTTCCAAGAGCTGGTCACCCGGTCAAACTGAGCAATCAGGGGAGAAGGGTTTTAGTAAGAGAGGTGACCAAGAACATGATGATCACTCTAACTGAGCTCCAGAGATCCTGGTGGAGATGGGACGGAGGTCCAGAGGAGAACCATCACTACAGCCCTTCACCGATTTGGGCTTTATGGCAAAATGGCTAGATGGAAGCCTCTCCTCAGTGCAAAACACATGAAAGTCCGCTTGTGGTTTGCAAAAAAGCACCTGAAGGACTCTCAGACTGTGAGGAATAAGAGTATCTGATCTGAAGAAATCAAGATTGAACTGTTTGGCCTCAATTCTAAATGTTATGTCTGGAGAAAACCAAGAACCGCTCATCACTTGCCCAATATCATCCCAACAATGAAGCATGTTGGTGGCAGCATCATTCTGTGGGGGTGTTTTTCAGCAGCAGGGATTGGGAGACTGGTCAGGTTGAGGGAAAGCTGAATGGAGCAAAGCAAAAGGATATCCTCAATGAAAACCTATTCCACAGACTGGGCCAAAGATTCACTTTCCAACATGACAACGATCCTAAGCACACAGCCAGGAGAACAGAGGAGTGGCTTAGGGACAACTCTGTGAATGTCCTCGAGTGGGCCCAGCCTGAGCCCTGACTTGAACCCTATTGAACATCTCTGGAGGGACCTGAAAATGGCTGTCCACCAACGGTCACAATCCAACCTGACTGAACTTGAGAGGATTTGCAAGAAAGAATGGCAGAAAATCCCTCAATCTAGGTATGCAAAGCTTGTCGTATCATCAAGGCTGTAATTGCTGCCAAAGATGCTTCAAAGTACTGAGTGAAGGGTCGGAATACTTATGC